>NC_050071.1:63049048-64316548 GCF_009764565.3 Dermochelys coriacea | reverse complement strand
CTAATCCAGGTGCTATTCTTGGCTGATTAATGGCCACAACCAGCAACTTTCATTCATGTGAGCAGTCAGTGGGGCTACTTTCCTGGGTAAAGATGGCAGAAAGAGGTCTATCAGTAAAGGGACATTACATTTAGTGGAGATGGACCAAAACATTTTGGAAAGTGGAATACAACTGAATTTTGGGTGATCAGAGGACAAGCTGGATATTTATCCACCCATTAGGAACAGATCCATATATAGATCCATATACAGTATATACTGTTTCCTTAATGCCACTGAAGAGAAGAAGGGCAGAAGCACCATAAAAGGGTCTCACTTACTAAGCGGTCTGAAGAATGAACCCATTGAAGAACTGCTACATTAATAGACAATGAAGAATAAAACTGCGCTGGAACAAATCACCAAGAATCTTTCCAGTTCCTATAGTTCACTGCTCTAGTATAATATTATGTCTTGGTGAATACATGAAATATTTTAATCTAACTGTAAAAGGTACTTCTGATGTTGTGATCAATCCCATTGCTACAGCACAGACAAAGCTATGGTATATACACTTACTCTCTTATATATGATTTTCCCTTCTTGTATTAAAAAAAACCGTGACCTGAAAAATCTCTCAGAAACTAAAAAATGCCTTTGGAATATCATGTCTTCACTGGGAAGCATAACTATCAAAATTATTCATTTTGCTAAGTACACCCCCCATTTACATGTAAAATATTGCCTTAATTAAACAGGACTCTTTCCCAATGATATTCATTAAGAAATTCAATTATGCAGCACTTTATCAAATTAATTAACTATATATTCATTTTGTGGGACATCAGATAACCTCTCCATTTTGTTCTTAAAATGGGATGATGTCGTTATATCATTTACAGAAATAGCTCCATAGTCTATCAAAACTGTGTTAAATTGTGATCTGATATTACATGAAGCAGAACTTCAGCTGAGGAATATGGTTTGTAGAATTATATTTTTGACCTTCCATGTTACAAAAAGGATAGAAATTGTTTCTACTACCTACAACTGGTAAAGTAGAACAATAAATGAATCTTACTAATTTGCAAACAATCAAATATTGATATAAGTGGAAAAATACCATCTAGTTATTATTCTATTTTTATATTAATTATTCCAAGATGAAATGTTTGGAAATATATGATTATATATTGAAAAGAAATATAGATTCAAACGTAGGGAATATACAAATATGGTACAGTGCACTCCTTTTATCCATCTCAGATGATTTTTTATAAGCGGTTGACTCTTACACGCAGATGAAATGGATGAAATTGACTTTTATGTTTTAAACCACCAATTTTTTATCCAACAGAGAAACATCTCATTTACCATAACTAAATTCTGTAGACTTTAAACATATTCAACATAGAACAAAACCATACCAACATTCTAACTGAGCAACATGCTATTGTTTTTTATTTTTTTTAATCACCAAATCATTTAGCTGGTGCTTTTATTAAGGCAATTATTAAGACTGTACAACATTTTATAACTTTAAACAAAGTGTAAGTTAACAGAACTCTCTCTCTCTTTAAGTAAAGATCCAAAGATACAAATTTTAAAAATCTCTCAAATGAACTGGAACAAACATAACATATGAAAGTGCATTACATTGACTTTTATAGCATAAATATAAATGTAAGACAACATTTATAACAGTATTGACTCACATTAATATTTATTTCAGAGTGTCGCTGTCTGTCACTGGAGTGGCATGTCTGGCACTGTGCACACACAATGCAGTGGTACAGTCACTGATTACCAACTTGTCCAGTGTTCCCTGGATCAGTCATTGCATGATCCACAACATCTTTTTCAAGGTGACATAGGAAGTTAAAATAATTGAAGCCCCTGGACAATAGGTCTTTTGTCAAAGTTTTCATTACATCCTTCATTTGGATCAAGGATGGGACAATTATCTCGCCATTATCAGAGTCCACCACTGCATTGTTTTCAGATTTCACTTCCAATTGGTGTCTGATCTCAGTCACGATGTCCTCATCAGAGACAGGTTGCATAACAAAAGCATGGTCATCGATGTATAGCCACTCTTCAAATTTGTGTGCATTGAGTTTTCCTGGTGGCTCAACAATTACTTCCTCAATGGGTGCTGTGACCAGACCTCCTTTTTTCCCCCAGCAATTCCAGATTGTTGAAGCATCGAAGTCAGACAAGGCGTTTGCAAGAATTAGAATGGCATCTAAAAGACTGACCTTCCTGACAATTTTCACAACGTTAGCTTTGTTGTTCTCATTGTCAATGTGGTGCAATATTGTGTGAGCAATTTGCTCGTGAAAGTACGCCTTGGCGGTTCTAATAATTCCTTGATCACATGGATGTAGGATAGAAGTTGTGGTCTTTGGTAGGAATTCAAGTAGGATATTCCTCAGTGCTACATCTTTCATCACGTGGGCTGTGCAGTTGTACACAAGTAGCAAAATTTCTCTCCTTTCAATCCCAGTCCTTCAGCCATTCACTGAATAGATATCCCATCATTCAGGCAGATGCATTGGCAGCATAGCAAACTGGAAGATGTCTCACATTTTTATAATGCCACGGGTTTTGACTTTTCCTGTTGATGAAAAGATCCTTTTACTTTCCAGTCACGGAACAGATGAACAGAGCAGTAATTGTTTCCTTAGACTTTTTTATTCTTTTTTTTATTTTCAGATTCAAAGGCGATTTCCATCAGGCAAGGCTTGAAAGTAAATTCCACTTTCACCTGCATTCCAAATGTCTTCTTCAGTGAAGTTATGTCTCATTTAGATCCACTCATTTTCTAACCATTCTTCACATGATTTAATGTCTGTGTCTTCTGCTTCTCCATGCATTTTCTTTAAAACAATTCTCTCTTGGTTACTGGCCAGTTCTGGCCTTGAAGTCAGTAATGCCCTGGGCCACCAGTTCTTCTGCTTTCTGCATCACCAACAGTCCAATGGGGGGGCGGAGGGGGCACTTCTGATTCACTTTATAAGCGCTGCCTAAACCATAGGTGCCTTGCCTGATGGTATTCTTTTTCTGTCTCCTTTGTTTTGTATGTTGCTCTCCTGTCCTTGAGAATCTTAGATAATGTAGCTGGTGGAATGCTCAATTTCTGAACTGCATCTCTTTGTCTGGTCTTTGGAAGCCTATCACTGGACTCCAGAAGGTGGTGTCTTTCATCTGCAGAAAGTGTATTTCTTTTTCCTGCCATGTTAACTCACATATAAATGGCACAATTTGTTTTTTCTACACAGGGATTATATTTTATATATGCTACAGGATGTGTGATCAAATTCAAACCAGCTTTACTGCATTTGATTGATCATCATATTACATGTAGTCAGTTTGCCCCAAAATTATTCTGATAAGCAGATTGTTTGATTCTTACATGCACAATACTTGAGCATGGTTAGTATAGGAATGATTTTGTCCCATGGGTTTTGATCAGTACATGCAGTTGATTTTCATATTAGTAATTCTTATAAACAGAGGAACTGTATTATATTTTTCACCCTAATGTATCTCAAGTTAATGGATATTACTGAAAATAGGTTAAATATTCCAAGGAGACACTGAAAAGTAAAGCAGAACTTTGTGGATTTTGAGGTTATGCTGTCTTGGCTTTGCTTTTAATAAAAATCTTAAAGAGTTCTCTACAAATCAAAAAAGAGTAAGAAGTGTTCAGCCATTTCCTGATTTTATACATATAACATTCCCCAAATAAAGCATAGGGCTGAGCATTACTCACTATTAGCACCTGCCTGAATTACTGTAATTCTACAGAGTTACTATCTCAGGCAAGATAGAGGGGAAACAATATGAAGAACACACAACTCAGTACCCCATTGAGTTGGTGAGCATTTTCCCTACAAGAGCATACACTGAAAAAAGTGACAAGTGGGACAAAGGATTGTAAATATGTAAGTCATTGATGAAGTACTGACCATATTCTTCACCTGTCTTAAAGTGGTGAACATTCAAGGAGGTATATTCAAACATAAGTGTTAAGCAAAAAGTTCAAAACCTTTTAACCAGTGTTAAAGGTTTTAGTCGATGTGCATTTCTATGAGAGTTTTGCTTTATTGAATTTCTGAGCCTCATATTGTTCAATTTCAGCAGAATTTAAATCCCCCCACATCATATTAATAGATTTTAAGGCCAGAAGGGATCATTCTGATCATCTAGTCTGACCTCCTGCAAAACATAGGTACATAACACACAGCTTATCTCTACTCAGATATTCCAGTTCAAATCCACTATTTTCAAAGTTCTGCCATAAAGAAAATCAGCTTTCTTTTAATTTGTTAAAAACGTTGACAGGACAAGATATGCCAACATAAAAATAGGCTAAATTATTCCTGCAGTAACTTTATTAAAATAACTCTGTTGATAAAGGGACCTGTATATTACAGACATGTTGCATGTCTACGAATGAGACTTTGTTACACTGTTTTCATACATATGCTTGGTCATTTTCACCTATGAAAGTCTTCTAACTATGATGTTATGTGATTGTCATAAATTATAGAGTATTTGCTCCTGTGCACTCACTGTATCCAGCACAGTTAACTATTAAATGTTAACCACAGCACAATCCACTTTGGCTAGGATAACAGTAATGTCACTCACAACCAATTTATGCTAACATTTGCCTCCTGAATCAGACACAAACTCTGCTTAATAACAGCTGGAATACCGTAGAAAAAGATGTCTGGAAGTTTGTTTTCTAAAACTTTATGAAATATTAATTAGATAAGCATTTTGGGGATGTGCACCTGTTTTATTCTGACCTTTGGTCACACAATGCTATCTGCTAAAAAGTATTTGAACAACATGAAGGAGAAAAAAATCATACATGGGAAACCATATCTGAAGCCACTGATAACTTTTAGAAACAAGCATTAGAGGGGTAGCTGTGTTAGTCTGGATCTGTAAAAGCGGCAAAGAGTCCTGTGGCACCTTATAGACTAACAGACTTATTGGAGCATGAGCTTTCGTGGGTGAATACCCACTTCGTCGGATGCATGGGATGCATGTATACACCCACGAATGCTCATGCTCCAATATATCTGTTAGTCTATAAGGTGCCACAAGACTCTTTGCTGTTTTTAGAAACAAGACACTTTACTCAAGGGGAAAAAGTGCAGAATGCACTACTATGTATTTATTTCTATGTATTTATTTCTAATATAAAATGTGTACTTCTACATTGGGATTGCAACACAAGGGAGCACAGTTCAGAATGGGACAAGTTGAATACTCCAGTCCAAAGAAAATTCAGATTTTTTCTTTCCTAGCGATTAATAATGTACAAATACCAAAGCATCTCAGCCATCACACTGCTCCACATCTTCTTTCATTTTTATTTCAGCTAAAACACCTTTTTATTTCCTCCGTCAAACATTAACAAAACCAAACCAAACTTGATTAAATAAATAAAGAATGTTTGAAGAGGCAGATGATATTGGCACTCTCTCATCTAACATTTTCTTTACTGCTGTTCCTTTTTTTGAACTGGGTGATAAAATCCACTTTTCCTAGCAAAGGGGTGGATAGCTCAAAGATCTAGTGATCTATGTTTCCCTTTCTAAGGGTGAATTGGACACTTTCTTATTTCACTTGACTTTTCTGTAAACCACAGAAACTAAAAAATAGAAATATTACTGATAATCAACACATCTTCTGTACTCACTGCTGTCTACACTGTACTACTGCAATCTCCACATGTAGTTGTGCTGCCCCAACCCAGCCTCAGAGAGTTCCAAATCTGTCTCCCAGTCTCCCCGCTGCTCTGAGGCACAAGTAAACTCCACCAGACCTATAAATGGCACAGTGTATGTCCCCCATTATGCCAGCACAGATATGCAGAATAAGGTTCCATCCAGTCCCCATCCCATCCCATGCCATCCTGCTCTTCAGAGCCTATTTCCCTTCTCATGTTGAAAACCATGGCACAAGTAGTCCATGCAAGAGAACAAGGGACTGCCTCATGCGTTCTTATTCTCTTGCAACGTCATCTAGGACTAGAGACAACCTAGCCCTGGCAATGCATGTGCTATTTAAAATATCCTCCACTGGTATTTCAACAGCTCTTAGAAAACATTTCTTATATTCTCAGATTTTGGGGATCTACTGCTTTTTGTATGATGTTCAGATCCTATTGTGATGAGGACAGTGTAAAGGATTAAATATAATACAGAGAATGCCTTAAAAGTCAAAGCACCTTGTGGTTGTGCATAATCAAACACATTCCCTGAGCTGCATTTCCTTACAAGTTTAACAAAGTTTATTATGCAGCAATTCTGTTTGCTATTCTATTCTGGGTACAAGCATGGAAATAATCTGTCCCTTGAATGATTGCAAACTGCTGGAAGTGATGGACTGACACACACATTGGTCCTCATTTTGCCATATTGCTGACTAAAACAGCAGCTGGTATAAAAAAACCTCTTAAACAAACCTTATGTAAACGTTGGATTGTAAATTATTATTATTATTACTGCTGTGGGCATTCAATTTATTTTCTTTTCAAAGTAACTTCCGCTTTGCACTCATTAATAAATGCAATTTCAAATAAGGAAAATGAAAACACCCACCAATTTAGTTTGCACATCAGTTGTGCACATACCTGGTTAACAAAGTGGGCAAATATCACCAAACATATCTGTGATGAATTGGCTTTGGATAGATTTGTGCCCCTCTTGTATTTGCTTTCAATGAGGGTTTGAGCAGGTAGAAATCACGAAAACAACAGGAGCTTAATGGAATGTTCAAAGTGAATGTTAACCTTGCAGACTATAATATTCAGGCTTTGTCTCTTTATTCCTCAGCTGCTGTGCTGAGGTAGACCTGGTCTATCGTGATTTTATTTGTATTGCTGGACCACAGACATGATTTTGCTTTCCAAAGGTAAGACGTCATGTCTCCTAACTATTGTGACATCACATCCACTGACCAGCTTGGAGAAATCAGTGAAGGGCCTCAGGCTGTTACACACTTATATTGTGTACTCAGTGGGGCACAATGAAGACAGCTATCTCTCTGGATTTCGGTGGAACTATGGAGATAAATGTGCTGTGTAGTTGCACACTGTTCATGGAGTCACTCCAGCACGTGTAAGGTGGAATTCCATTGCATCACCATGCCCAGAAACACTGGATAGCATTTTCCACTTACAGAGAGGAGATGATATGGAGTGCAAAACCACAGCCCGTCCACATTCTTATTCTAATGTAGATAAACTTCATCACTAGCATACAAATCAGTACATTTATGGGAAGCCATTGTTACCCACTGCTTTCTTTGTCTTTTGCCCATTGCCACAAACCCCGAGAAAACAGAAAAGCTTATCTGCCACTTTTCTATTATAACTGTGATTTCACCTGCATATTCCTTGCAGTGTGTTGTTTCTCAGATCCAACAAACTCACATCATGTCATACTGATGCATGTGTTTGCTGCTGCTAAGGCTGACCTGTGTACACTAATGGTTTCACCATTGTTCCACATGTCCGTAGTCTGGCTGACCCTTCAAACTCACTGCTTTGGCATGGGCATATTTTACTGTAGAGGCAGTGTTGCCTTGTTAGAGATAGCACTGGACTGGGACTCAGAAGAACTGGTTATATTCTCTGCGGTGTTACTAGCCGGCTGGATCACCTTGGGCAGTCACTTCCCCTCTCTGTGCCTCAGTTTTTTTAAAGTACTCCCACACGCCTGATTTTCAGCCATTGGTATGTCTATGTATTGCATTCTGTGCTGCTGCTTGCCTTAATGCAGAAGCAGGCAGCACTGTTGGAATCCCCTTCACCCTGTGACCTCCCTGGATCCAGTAACAGCCTCTGCTCTATCTGCACCTGGTAGGACAATCTATGAGGATCCTCAGGTCATGAACCTAGATTCTCAGGCAGCCTTTGCATCCCAGCTGCCATCCTGCAGCCTGTTAGTAACCGGTTGACTGAGTGGCTAATGAAACCCCAGCCCTACCAGAGGAATGAATCACTCAACCATGATTGGAGGAGTGCCTGGCCCACTGAGTGGCTGGCTGCACTTTTTGAGCCAGAAGGAGGCACAACAAATTGTCTGTGCAACTGGGTGAATTCCTAGCTGGCTACAACATCAGACCCTGCCTTCTTTCCTGACTCCTGAGCCCTACTTTCCTGCTCAATGCTTTAACTTTATAAATCTTTAAATCTGTTTTTCATTTGCAAACTAATCTGCATCCACACATCTAAGTTTTGGACATGTAAAAACCTGGTGGTCCAAAATTGCACTCCCAAAAAAGTGCAAGTGCAATTTTCAGCACTTGTATAGAGTCCTTGATTCAGAAAAGCATGTGCTTTAATTTATCACTATTAAGCAAAGCACTTGTACATATACATAGGTACCTGCATCCATGACTTGCTCCTGTTCATGCTTTAGTGATCTGTTCCTGATTCCCACCTTGCTCCTGATTTTTGTCCCTGGCGTCTGACTCTGGCTCTGACCCTCGGCTCAACTCCCGATCCTTACTCCAGATCTGACCATTAGCTTGACTCCCACTTCTGATGCCATCTCCAGTTCTTGACTCAGGTTAGTGTCTCTTGACTCAGACCCTGCTCTTACCACAAGGTCTGGCCACGCAAACCCCAGCTGTAACACTATCTCACTACTGTGTGCTGATTTCCAGCAAAGGTAGAAAGCTTATTTTAGATCTGAAACTGCCTAAAGCAGCAGGCAGAAAATGTTCTCCTAACTTCTCACCAGGGCCAGGAGGGCCATTTGGCCTGGGCCTCAAGATCAAAGGGAGCCTCAGATTCAGACACTTATTAATTTTTTGGCATTTGATAAGTTTCGCAACTGGTTTTTATGCACATCCTTATCGGACCACAATGTGACACACTCAGCTTAGAGCTGCAAATTTAAGCAAAGAAGAGATGTGATTTGGTAAAAGACAATTTTTTTGTTAACTGATATAGATTTTGTCATATTAAAGGGTTAAAATTTTTCATAAATATTAATAAAAATATATTGGTTCTGATGACACAAGATTAGATCGTGATGAACATGTCCTCTCAGATCAGCTGATTATATAAAAAACCGTTACTAGTGGCTGGTGCTGGATCAAGTGTGTGCAAAAGGTAGAGAATTGTTACATTTTAGTCTCTTTATAGTTTTATGTCTAGTTGACTAAGGAATTGTTTATGTGTGAGAATTCCTCATTATTATCTTCATATGGTAGCTAAAAGAGGTGACTGGTTGGTTGGTTAGCCCTAGCTTGGTAGCTTGGCCATCGTCATAGGCTTCCATAATATATAGACCCAGATTCAAGGTGAAAATTTGTGAGAAAAATCTTGTACAGTGAGTTTCATGAGAACACACATTTGAAATTTTTGGACATTATCCCTCTGTCTGTATCCATGTCTGTATTTACTACATATATGTCATCCCTTTGTCTTCAGCTCAGCCTGTTATATTATACCTTGTGTGCTTGAGTTTTGGTTCAGTGATAAGGATAATAACCTGTCTGACTGTTTCATTTTGTGTTCTTAATTAGTATTCCTTCGTTTTAAGTCTTTTTAGCATTTGTATACCATTCAGCATTTGTGTACATGTTTACAATAGAAGATTTCAAGTGTAAATAAGCTACATATTTACAGCAGAATATTTCAAGTGTGGATAGGCTACATATTGACCAGATATATCAGTATGAAGACATGATTTGAAAGTGGTGCAAGAAAGAGACGGTGAAGACGATTGAGTGAAGCAGCAGCTAAAAGCTCAAAGCCAATAACTTGATTTCTCAAACCACTGGAAAACGCACCTTACCCAACAAACAACGCTACAGATAATGAAAACTCTGCACTGCAACAGGTGATATTTCAATGCCAGTACCTGAACATGAGGACAGTAGTCAAGAAGGAGATGTGCCAACAGTAACAGATGCAGCAGAAGATCTTGTGTACGATCAAGAAATTCAACAACAACAAGAAGATGTAGATCTTACGCAGTAGGAGCAATTCATGAGTATTACAGGTTTGACTGTGACTGATACTGGAATTATTGACAAGAGCAAAGCTGTCCAAATGCATTCTTTTCTTCAAATTAGTTGTTTTGAAATTCCAAGGAACATTTCATGAGATGCTGATAATCATGCTTTCCCTACTCATCTGCTGACAAAAACTGTTCCAAATGGTGAGACCTGCAAAAAAGACTGGTTATGCTGGCAAATGGAAAAACAGTCTCCGTACTGTGCACCCTTCTTCATTTTGAACAAAAGTGCTACAAATGCATCAGTTCTCTCTGATCAATCAGGATGGAGCATGAACAGAGCTTGGAGGAAATTGAAAGACTGAATACCATCAGATGAGAGTTCAACATCATACAAAGAAAACTATGTTGCATGGAAATCAGCCAGTAGGGCAGCATCAGCTGAAAGTTCAGTTGAGAATTTACTCTTGACTGAACTCTCTACAGAAACTAATAACTAGAAAAAACTTCTTGAGCATCCTGAATGTCATTCTTTTTCTTTCTGATAGGGAAATTGGCTTTCTTTGGTTCCAGTCAAGGTATTGATGATCATGCAAATGAAACTTTCTAGGCATAAAGAAAAGGAGTACTTGTGGCACCTTAGAGACTAACAAATTTATTTGAGCATAAGCTTTCATGAGCTACATCGGATGCATTCGATGAAGTGAGCTGTAGCTAACGAAAGCTTATCCTCAAATAAATTTGTTAGTCTCTAAGGTGCCACAAGTACTCCTTTTCTTTTTGCGAATACAGACCAACACAGCTGCTACTCTGAAACATTTCTAGGCATAGTTGAGCTCCTCAGCAAGTATGACCCACTTTTATCAGAGCATGTTAAACTTGTTCGAGAATCACAGGAGAGTCAAAATTGCATGGAAGTTCATTATCTCTCCCCACCCATACAAAACGAGTTTATTGAGCTATGTGGGTCATTCATACAAACAACAATTCTTGATGAGATTTGAAATGCCAAGTACTTTTCAATCGTTGATGCCACTACAGATCGTTCTCACAAGGAACGGACTACTATGGTTATTCGATATGTTAAGATTGTAGACAGCTCAAAATTTTCAATTGAAGAAAGGTTTATTTTGTTTGATAATTTCACTATAAAAACTGGAAAAGAAATTGCTGCTCAAGTACTAGCAATTCTAGAAGGTTTTAAGTTAGATTTTCAAGTCTGCATTGGTCAAGTCTATGACAATGGATCTAATATGGCTGGGAAGTACAAAAGTGTACAAGGAGTTCTGCTTGAGCAGAATTCAAACTATATTTTCTCTAGCCACACACTAAACTTTGTCGGTGTTGATTGTGCTGAATCATGCAAGGAGGCAATTACTTACTTTGGAACTGTTCAGCAAATATACAATCCCTTCAGTAGCAGTTCACAAAGGAAATTTGGGAAATTCTAATGCAATATCTTCCTGTTTCACTGCATGGCATGTCCAAAACTAGATGGTCTGCACAGATTGATGGTGTTCAAGCAGTTGCGCAGCATTTGAATTCAGTGAGAAAGGCTTTAAATGAGCTTGAATCTCTCAATATCACTGCAAAGGCTCCAACTGAACTTCAGTCAATTCAGAAGCACATGTCCAAATTTGAATGCATTCTGATGCCAAGCTACCAGCCAGCTTCTGTAGCAGTATAGACCTTTGAAAAGCAGCATATTCAACAGTCCTAATACTTCCAGAAGGAGCTAGATCAGAAAATAAGTTGCAAAGCAGACTTAAAGACCCATGGTTCCAAAACTTGCGTCTCAAGTCCTGATTAGCAAAACACATAAGCATTGGTACCTATGTATATATGCAAGTGCTTTGCTTAATAGTGATAGATTAAAGCACATGCTTTTTCTGACTCAGGGATTACATACATGGGCTGAAAATTGCACTTGCAGGAAGACAACCTTCATGATGTCCAGGTGAAGGGAACACTCATGGTGAATGGAGAAAGATCTGTTGAGGAGATCTGCTAGTTTGTTCAGTGCTCCCAACAGCTAAGAAGCCTCGAGGTGGATTTAGTGGAACTGTGGTTGGAGATGTGGTTCCCACTGGTGCTGGAGATCAGTGCCGGGGTGGGGAAGCTTGCGCAGGTGTCAACAAGGACAGGTTCCCTCTGGATGATACCATGGGACCTGGAACTGGATGGCAGTTGGGGCTATGTGCTCTCTCCTGCTCACCGGCACCAATGCCACTGAATTTTGTACTGCTGGTACCAGTGGTACCGAGAGCACCACTAGGTCTCTGGCTGCGGTGAATGCCTCTGGAATGAACAGCACCACAATAGCGCTTGTGCTGTGATGACCTTCTGGTGCCAACGGCTCATTCGAGACTGGACTCAATGGAGCCTGCATACAGGCCAGAGTTGACGGTGCCGCCTGTGAAGCTGAGGCAGAGGAGTGGCCTGATCTATGTCACACTCTGATCTGCTCTCCATGCCCAGCCTTCTTCTTAGTTGGGGAACGTCCCCCATTTCTTATGCTTCTTTCTCAGCACTGGGTTGGTGAATGGTGCCAAGACTGGAGTGTTCTGCACTGACACCGAGCTACTTGGTGCCATGTCCCACCATCTCAGCTTGGAGGGAGGTCTGATCACTGCTTCCATGAATAGGAATTTTAGCCTGGCCTCCTTGTCCTTCTTCATAGGGGGTTTGAAATCACAACAGATCTGACAGCAATCTCTGATGTGAGCCTCACCCAAGCACTGTAAACAGCTAGACTATGGGTCACTCAAAGGCATAGCCTTGCTGCATGAGGCACAGGGCTTGAAGCCCGGTGACTAGGCATGCCTCAGCCTCAGGAGCAGATGAAAAACTGCTAATGGATGAAGAAGTATCAACTAGACTATCTAATATCAACTATTTACACTATAATTGTATTATAATTATAATTATTCAGAAAAAATGAAGGAAACAAAATCCACTGAGAATAGCTTGCTCTAGCACAGAGAGCAGTTGCAGTGATCATCATGGGCAGTAAGAAGGAACTGAGGAGTGTGGGTCAGCTGGGCCCTTTATACCAGTGCGCAGCACCAGAGTCAACCCAACGGATACCACTCAGGGAAAAATTTACAGCAACTGTGCTCAGGGTGCACACACACCTACAACAGAGTGGACGTGTGCAAGCACTCAAAGAAGAACTGTTTTTTCCATTGTTCAGCTAGCTCTAGCTGCAGCAGTAATTCACAAGAGTGAAAATACTGCACTGCTTTGTGATTTACTCCACTCTCTAGGTCACCTGGGGTATATATGTCAGAATTTTTATTTCAGAGTAGCAGCCGTGTTAGTCTGTATTCGCAAAAAGAAAAGGAGTACTTGTGGCACCTTAGAGACTAACAAATTTATTAGAGCATAAGTTTTCGTGAGCTACATCCGATGAACTGAGCTGTAGCTCACGAAATCTTATGCTCTAATCAATTTGTTAGTCTCTAAGGTGCCACAAGTACTCCTTTTCTTTTTGAGAATTTTTATTGTCTGCCTACTTAGACTGTAAGGGGTCTATGGACTGTGGGTAAGGATTGTGTGTCATGTATGTTCTATGCACATTGGGCGCTATCATTTTCCCTCCTTTCTAAGGCAAATAATAAACTGGCACATTTTATTGAAGATGAAGTAGTACCATTCTGAAATCTCTTCTTAGTGGACTGTTTGAAAGCAAAATCTGCAAAGCATAATAATAAAAAAAACAACCTTCACCTTTCATCCTGGGTCACAAAATGCTTCACAAAGGTGTATAACAATTATTATCCCCATTTTACTGACAGGGAAACCAAGGTAAAAATGTCTGATTTACTTGCAAAAGGTTACACACTAATCAGTAGTAGAATAAGCAAAAGAATGTATGCCTTCTGACTCCCATAACTAATCAATAGACCTCCCACCCCTCTCCCCCCGAGTCAGTATAATCAAACCTGCTGCTTGTCAGGATGACAGACATGGCAATTTCCTCCAATATGTTTGAGAGATCTTATTGAATTACATTTAAGTATCTTTGGAGTCCTATTAAACACAAAGGCTATGCATTATTGTGGACTTTGATGATCAAAGAACTATACTGAACAATGCGGGAGACAAGAATGAGCTTTTTGGAACAATATATGTAAAGTGGATTTCCTGGGAAATATCTAGGGGAAGTGAATACAAAATCCCACCCCCTGCCTCTGGTTATGTAAAAACCTAACTATCTGAAGCTAAGCTGTGAGGAGAGGGCAAATGTCTGCTAATTACCTGCTCCTAAATCAAAGGCCAAAACTCTATAAAGGAGTGACTCAGATTCACAACTTGTTTTGAGCTTACAGCTATTATGAACTTGTGACCACAGAAAAATCCCTTGGTGTGGTTTGAACCCTACCAAAGCCCTTGCTGAAAATGGGAGTATGCGCTTACTGGCATGTGTGTAAGTTCTTTTATTGTTTTTAATTTGTTTTCTCTGTAAAATTTTCACCTTAAGAAAGGGCTTAGAAAGGGCAATATTGTACCTTATAGCTGTGGGCAATTATACTGTTTATTACCTCTGAAGAGAAAGAAATGTGAACTGTGACATTAAGATAAAAACATATATGGGTACAGAAACAAATAAAAACTTACAAGTTTGAAACTCTCCAAGGAAACTCTTCAAATCTGTCCCTACCAGTATGTGGTACAATGTGTTATCACAGACAGGGGTGGGACTGGGAGGATGGGGTCTGGGGGCGCCATAGCCAACCCAAAATTTGCTGTAGCCTCCCCATAGCAGCTGCCACTCTCCAGCCACTGAGCTCTGAATGCAGAGCGTTCAGCTGCTGGCCATGTGCCAAGCTCCAGGAGCAGCGGAAACGTAAGCCCGGGTGGGGATCCTATGGTGCCCGAGAGCCATTCCCAGCCTGTGTCCCCTCCCACCAGGGTGTGCTGCCCAGGGGAGGTGGAAGGTCAGAGGCTTCCCACAGTGGCCCGCACTGATCTGTTTCGGTTCCTGGGCCCCGCCCCTGTGGTCGCTGCTCTCCAATGGCTCTACCAGCCCAGGAGCCGGGTCACCCCACCCGTGCGGCTTTTACTGGCTGCAAGCAGCCAGCGCCACACACTGCCTGGTTCCGGCTTCCAGCCTGGCCAGAGGGTGGGGCTTTAGGGTGGGGGAAGGGGAACAAGGGGCAAGGCCATTGAGAGGGGCAGGGCCTAGTGGCAAGGCAGGGCTAAGGCCCACCTCAGCGCCCTCACCAGGAAGAGGCGCTGCCCCTAACCACAGACTATTAGCAAGCTGATAGTACACATGGTTGACCATGGTCCTACAAATGATACATGGAGGTGCAGGCACATATCCAGAGAAAACTCATACTATCCTGAATGACCTCGCACAGTTTTGCTACTATGCCATGTCACTAATGAAAGCCTTGAAGAAAAATCCCTCCCCATGATTTTTCTATTACTAGGATCAGAGAAAAACTATCTTCATATACAAATGGTTTTGTGCGGCTTTCTCACGGGTTTCTGAAGTGTCTATTTTGGAAGCCAGAATTTGCCCCTTCACCTCCAGTAGGATATTAATACTAAATTCAATTACATTCTTATTTGAGAACCTTAGTTTAAGGAATTAAAATAACAGGACAATGGTTTCTTCAAAGAGTAGTTCTTCAAATCCACTGCCATCTCACAAGCACAGCTATGTCAAAGAGAGCACAGACACAACACATCACACACATTCCTCATCTGAGCAAAACTAGTATCCTATTTGTTTGATTTTCTGGATCAAGCTTGGATTTTAAGGCTGTTGGGAGACCTACTTTTGGAGGGCTGACACGGTAATAAAAATTGTATCATATGTTCTGAAACAAAAATATAGTATGTATTAAAGGTTCAGCCTGGATGGGGCCTCTCAGACACTACTGTAATACAAATAAATATATTTTGTTGGTGTGCTACTCAAATTAATGGAATAACCTGTTCTGTACTCTCAGGCCTTGCTTTTTTCCACGCAGTGGAATACTATATAGGTAAATCTTCTTTTAGCCACTTTTCGCTTTAAATTGATTTTAAACAGATTGTTAAATTTCTTTAGACAAAAATGGTGGTGCAGGCTTTTTGCCCCATATAAACAAGGAATGCCCTACTTTTGTGATATAGTAGAGGTGTACATAACATTTTCATATAAACCTTTTAAAAGAACCTAGGAGAAAAAAGTTAGATGAATGAATGACTATTTAAGATCAAAACAGAAAGCTAGGAAAGAATAAATTCTTACCCTAAAGAACTCTTTTGTGGAGCCAGAATCTAGTGTCCCATAAGCAATTTCTGTTTGTTTAGAAAGATCTTCTGCACTTTCAATAGGAGACACCATCCTCTCAACCGTCAGGAAGGCAGCTAAGTTAGCCGTGTAGGATGAGATTATGATCAGGGTAAAGAACCACCATACACCTCCAACAATGCGCCCAGACAGGGATCTAATAACAAGTATGAAATGGATTTGTAAAATGAAATGAATGTCCTAAAAGGAACACAAGTTATCAGTTTTATGCAAATGATGCATTATAATACAGAGAAGTACTTCAGGTTATCCTGTACTGGTGCTCTGCATGCTAATCAAACAGGATAATAATTCACTGTAATGTTCTGCTGGGTGAGACTGTAAGCTTCCTAGATCTGTTGGACTTCGCTGAAATCAGGACTCCAGACTTGAGTTTACATTATGGAGAATTAGTGCCCCAGTTCTTCAGAGATGTGAATATCCTGAAATGAAACTGCTCAAATCACAGTGAGCCATATTAACAAATAAGCTTTTCATGCCATCTCATTTGAGGTCCTGTATATGACACATGAAAACACAGACAAGGGAATCAAACAACATGAATGAAACAGTGTTAAACTACAAATGTACTTAAAAAACTGAATGCAAAAAACTGAAAATTGCTTAATTTCATCAGACATTCAGAAAAAGACTGATATCCACAAAACAACGATTTATGCTGCTGTGGACATACAGTAATTAGAAGGAATTAATCTATGCTGAGAAACGGACAGCACTACTTGCAATAGGCTTTGGCCAAGTGAATTCTCATAAACTAACTAATAAACATAACTATTTTTGAAAATACAAGCATTTAGCAAACTGGGGAATAGACATGAAACAATCAAATTGACACTACAGTAAAATGGGTGAGAAAAAGTACAGGTTTTAAATAGTAATCTGACGCTTTAACTGCAACAGGTGGGCTGTTATGGGTCTTTGTTTTGCATCTCCTGCTCAAGAAAAGAAAAGAGATCTCAAGAAAAATAGATCAAACAATTTAGAGTTCACTACTAGAGAAATTCAGTGATTTTCAAAACTGAGAAAATATATTACAATTGCTGATGCTGACATCAAAGGCAAACTTCAGTCTATACTTTAAACTTTCCAATTTTAGTACTGTACTGTTTCCTAGCAATACATTATACTAGGATATACATAACCTTTGGAGATGTGCTGAATAACTTAGTAGAAATCTGAGTATATTTGAACATAGGAAGCCCATAAATCCAGTGAAACTGCAGCTCAGATATTTTGCTAATGTATCTGCACTATGTAATGTATAAAAAAATTACGCCAATCACTCAACCTACCATAGTGTAAATGTAAATTTAAATCTAAGTCATGAGAACTATATCAAGTCAGAAAAAAATTGAGATTTTAGAAACTAAAATTTTCGCTATAAACTGGGAACAAAAATAAAAAGAAACAATTCTAGACAAATCATGTTTGTGACTATTATTGTAAAAAAAATCCAATGGTAATAAAGACATATTCTGAATGTCTATCTCCATTCAGGATTCTCTTACTGGAAGCCCTACTTAAAAAAATCAATGGCAGGGTATAGCCCAGAATACGCTACTGAAAAGGACCATAGACGAGAAATTCTGAAATCCCATCCTATTGTTCCTAGACTTTACTCTGCAAACCCTCTTTTTTCTCAGCTTTGAAAAAAACATTTTTTGGGGCACAGCAATCATCCCAGTGCTCTTTGTTTGCATGGTAATAATTAAACAGTTAATCACATGATAAGTACTATGTATTTGCAAGGTAAAGTATGTGTCTTTAAAAACACTAGTGCTAATTATATGGTAGTGATGTTAAATTCACATTATATGTAATTGGCAGTAATTTACTGAAATATGAGTGTAATCTTTCAGTCCTCAGGCAGGCAAAACTCCCATAATCTTTGTAAGAAGAATCAAGCCCAAAGTCATTACAACTGTTTCTTTAGCTGCCTGGTATTTTCCATGTAAAAGCTATTCAATTATCATTTATGGACAGAGTTTTCCCATAATATCCATCCCTAGTAAAACAAACAATGTCCTTTTTAACATACATTTTGAACCAAAATTTCAAAGTGGTGCACCAACAATAACTCACATTTATACAAGCAAATGAGCATTAACAGATACATATCAAGTAATTCTGCACCCAGTTACTCAATTGGGTACACAGTTACCCAACTTGCACACAATGTTTTGCATGTACAAAGGTAGGAATTTGCAGGTAGAGAGGGTGCATGTGCATTTTGAAAATTTGGCTCACTTAGGTCTTTCCTGTGCTAAGAAAGTTTTGCTAAAATTACCCACCATTGCTACCACTCTTTCAGCTCTACCGGTAGTAGCCATCGTAGGAGCATTAGTGTAGACAAAGCTTCAGGGGGATGCCATGTGATCTGAACTACTCAGAGCAGGTCACGGTATTTACAACTCCAGGACCCATCGACAATTTGTCTGCATTAGTGCTCCCTGCAATGTTCCCACTGGTGGAAATGAAATGGTGATAAAAATGGTGTGAACTGTGAGCAAAAATATCTTAGTGCAGACACAGCCTAAGTCATCCTCCCTACAGTTTGGGGGAAGAAGAGCAGCACAAGAGATTTTTTTTGTCATTACTTTAATTAATTTGTTCTGTAACCACAGTAATGGGCTTGATATAAGAACACAGATTGATAGAAGAGCTTTCAGCCTTATTATTTTTATAGTAATACATAAGTAGAAAGACAGAGATAATTGTAGAATTGAATGTTTTCATTATGAATTATGACTAGAAAGAAAATTGGGAAATCTCAAATGCTGTACTGACACTGTATCTTCCAAGTACATTTCCAAAATAATCTGAGTTTTATATACCTTTTTTGATGATAATGTGCTAATCTTACTCTTGACAAAATTCTTTAAATTTTAACAAACCAAGGTGTAGCAATTATCATGTTTTATTACCCAGCAGTGAAAAAAAATTCAATCAACCTTTCATGTTAAGCTACCAAGGGCTCGATTCATTAAAAACAATTTTGCAGCTATTGGTTTACTTTACATGCAGCTAAAATTTCATAGTGTGGTGCCTGATAAGAGAAAAAGATTGAAATTTATACAGCTGCCTCATTATTTGAGATGATGAGCCTCAGTGCCATATATCATTTGGCTGGACAGGGTCTGTGATTATATCCCTGGGATATCCCCAAAGGCATATTGTCCTCCAGAATCAGAAGTAGCTACCTTATTTCCATACAATAGAAATGTGAAAGGCTGCCTTTTTCCTTTAGCAAGCAAGTCCAGGCCATGGGGAATGCTCCTTTATAGAATGTCAAGTGGAGGACTGATTGCATGGTCACAAATAGTATTTCTGCAGTATTTTCAACAAAATATTTAATAGCCTACATATAATACAAAGAATAGGCTTTTCTTGGTAAAAAGTAAATGTGCTACAGCACATGGGAACTGCCATATCAGCGAGAGGTTTTCCTGATATCTTCCATTTTGTTTTTGCTCAAAAGTAATTATTCATACATTACTGTGTAATTAGACACAATAAACTCAGAGGATACAGATCCTTCCCCTCTCCTATATTAGGATGTTGAGAAGAAGGTGAACTCACAGAGTCTGGTTAGAAGGCTCCACTGATTTAATTCCCATTAACCCAACTGCCATATTTCAATTGTTCATGTAGGGTCCTGATTCAGTAAGGTAATTATGCATGTGCGAAATTACTTTGCTGAATCAAGGCCCCAACCACTTGTGCACAAAGGAAATAGAATATTTAATGAACTGCAAAAGAAAAAAAGTGGGGCAAGTAAAGTGCTTACTTTTCTCCCAAATAAAGCACGTGAAAAATCCCTCAAGAAAGGCGTATGTATTTTTAATGAATCGGATCCTCATTTTCATCCTAGCAATTTACTTCACAATTCATATAAAACTGAGCCATGTAAAACCATAGCAGTTGTTTGTAACTACTTCACATGGCTTTAGAGGAAATGGGTTAATTTTATTTCATTTCTAGAGCTCTCTCTGTGGAAAAACGATAGGTTAATATGTATGTGAGATGGTATGTAAAGTGGTTTTTGGAAGGAAAGTGCTGCTTCTGTAGCTAATGAGTGGTGAGTTACCCTTTTTCCCATTCCAGTTTGTGTGAACCAGATGCACAGTTGACTGTAAAATGGGAATATGCAGCAAAAACACGGTACCCCTCCAAGAAGGCATAGAATGACAGGAACCTTATGCATTTTACAGCCTCTGCATGGTGTATATAAGTTCACTGGGGAAATGTACGATTGATGTTAGGAGGATATCGATCAAATATTTCACTTGCCTGCACCGATGGCAATTGTTTTCATTTCAAAGACTTTTGAACAAATTGGGAAAGAAGTCAGTAACCAGTTTCCTCTTGAAAGTGAATATATATGCACCATGAAACTCCATCTGAGACCAAAAATGCACAAAGCTGAAATGGGCAAGTAACCAACCTTGGCGAAATATCGCATCCTTGCTGCATAAAGGCACCCAGGGAAAACCAGAGACTATTAAATATCCCAAATTCATTAGTTGATTCGTTACTTTGCGTTTCTCTTCCATCTTCAAACTCCTCAGTGTGCCACTCGTATGGACTAAATCTGCTGACCAGGAATAAAACTACACTGACCCCAATGTAGGCAAAAACAATGCACATCCAGATCTCATATGCTAAGGGATCAAGAAACGAAAACACTCCTGGCTTAGACTTCTGTGGCTTCTTGATCATTATAGATATCCCGAGGCTCATAAAGGGCTTTGAGAAGTCAATCACCTCTTCTCTCACCAATGTTATAGTTAATGGAGCGATTGCAATGTCGGCTTTCTGTAAAAGAAACAAAGCATGGTAATAATAACTGATGTGATCGTTAACAAGGAATGGCTTCATTCCTATTGCATATCACAAATGAAGAATAGGACAGCAGGGACATAGATAATAGTCATTTCATGATAGTGCCCTATTGAGGGTAAACTAATTAGTAATTCATAGCTGAAAATCTTCTTACTGACATATATACAACCATCTGATTGAACTATTCCAAGCCTTCTCCTTACATATGTATGTTATATTGCATTTACAGTTTTTAGACATACTCTTTCGAAGTTTATGGCACTTAAATATGTTAGCAAAGCATATTGTCTTGTATCTGTAGGAAAAAAAGATAAAATACAGACTCTTTCTTCTCATTTAACTTTCATATTTAAATCAAACTTCATGTCTTAATCTTTAAATTTTTCATATCAAAACAAACTACTATCTCCATAGCAAATATGAGTCAGACCAGTTTCCTGTATGACAGGGAGAACACCCCCTTCACCCCACACACACATCACGACCATCAGTCATAGTATTATTAAGAAGGTTTTCTTACCCCATAAACAAGTTCTCCAACCATCCCATTCCAGATTTTTGTGTCTGCATCCCGGGCTCCATACTTGCCATCCCCAACAATTGTGAGCTTGTACTTGAATCCACAATGTTTAGCAATCTCGGCAGCTAAGTCCACACAGTAGCCCTCATATCGCTCATTTCCTTCAAGCAGTTCATGATTTTTCTTCATCATGACATATGGGGATTCCTGCACAGAAAGACTGAATTTTAGCTTGCCAATGAAGAGACAACTGTGATAACTGTGCATTTATTATACAAATATATTTGATTTTAGACAGGGAGGAAAAAAGAAAATGCAAACCATCTTATTCACAAATGTTCTGGGTCATTAGATTTTTAACTCTGATTATTCGTTCAGCATGTCTTATATAACATTTTAAATTATATGTTTCACAGTCAGATTCAAATGCCAACACTTACAGGTATAACCAGTCCCAGAGATATTTAAAATAACTCCTATTACACTGACAGTGATTATGTATACACTGTGGAGAGAAGAGGCTCCAATATATTGCTTATTTTACTCTTGTTTGTTTGGGGTTTTGAATGTGGACGGTGGGGTTTTGTTTGTTAAAACAGTAAAATTTGAAAAGGTTCTTCCCTATTCTGCAGCCACCTCTCTCACCCGGCCCCCTCAATATTGCAATATCTCTAGGTAATACATATATTCAGTTACTGCACAGAAATACTTAGGGGGTCCAGACAATAAACTAGAGCTGTGCAGCAAAATTCTTACCACCAGCAAATCTGGTGATATATAATAGGTTCACAATAAAAAGGGATTTTTCCCCTTCTTGCCCCAATTTATTTTCCCAAAAAAATCTTGCAGCCAGAACAGCTCATTGCTCACCAAAGACATATCTATGATTAAGCAGCTGTGTAAATTAGATGACATCGCTACTATACAAACACGTATGATGTTCTCTTAAGATGACATAGAAGATTAAGTTTCTTGTTCATTCCTCCATTTTGACACAGAAGTTCAAAATGACTCGAGATAAAGCGCTGAAGCTCCTAAATGCTCTTTTTTCTGATTTGGTGAACTCCATTTGCTAATGCATATGGAGAGTGGATTTTAAAAATAAATAATACAATTTTGCCATTCAGAAGAGAGTTCTTCAGAATCAGGCTATTGGTTCCTTGTGGTGGCACAGATTGTTTTTGAATAATTTACCAAACAAATAACTTTGATTTTTACAAAGCAAGTCCATGTACTGATCATTCTTCCTTTAACAGCAATTGGATGGTATCAGTCCTCTCATTCATATTCCATAAAAAGTAGCATTTCAGAGTCTTCTGTCTTACAGGTATGAATTGGCATAACAGTTAACTAATATAATGAGGTGCACCAATTCGTTATAATACTAAAACATAGATTGCCGTCTCACAAGAAACATGTTAAATTATTTACCAAAATAGTGGTGACAACAATAGTCTTATTTTCTAGTCCTGTGGATTCATTCCCAAGAGGCCCGTCAATGGGATTCACAACCATTTTGTCCACTTCACTCCAATATCCAATCTGAAAAAGTTTGTAAGTTATATGGACACTGGTGAATATGAATTTTCATATGTAAACATCGTATTACATTCAAGCACACCATACCCACTCCTAATATGCCACAGAAAGTTATAGTAGCTGCAGCTTTACCTATATAAACATGCAAGCATTAAACAGGAATAGACAGGAACTTGGCACAGGTAAACAAATTTTAATATTAATTTTCCTACGATGCAGGTTAAAATATTCAGCCACATATCACCTGACGTTGGTATAAAAATCATGCTGCAGCATTGTAAAGGTTATACAAATCAGGAAGAAATGTTCACTGCTACTGCATTTGGCTTTCCTCCGAGTGGTTGGGGATGTAGGGGAGAAAAAAAATCACGTTTAGAGAACCCATTAATGAGAGTTATTCTCTGAAAAGTTGTATTCTGCATCATCAGTTCAGAAAGTCATCATTAATGTTTCTTTGGATTAGTTGCTACCACTTATCTGCTCTAACCAGAAAAGAAAAGAAAAACAAATCTACACAATTTATTTAAAATAAAATAAGCTATAGTTTCACATGGTACTTACCAGAAATAAAAGCTCATATTTATTAGAAACAAACAGGGCACATTTTTTCTTTGCTCTGCAAGACTATTAAAATATAATCGTATGAATAAACTTAATTGCAACATGGCCTTTAGTTGACTATACCTTTCAGTCACCTACCTTTCCATATCACTTAGCAGGGTACAACTTTTAAGGGCATTTAGAATTAAAATTACCTTCCGGGGACCAGTATTTTTGAGCTCCATGATGTTTATTGTATAATTTATTCTCTTTCCATTCTGGTCAAACTTTATATTTCCTGTTAGACCTTCCACCTGAACCTATGTGAAATAAGAATGGAAATAGTGGTAGAGTTAAATTCGTTTATCCATAAAATACATTTTGTATTTCAATGATTGGATATTGATGCAAAAAAAAAAAAAGACCGTATTTAGGTTTATCCTAAAAATTGTATATACCTTCATTACTAAGATGTTTTCCTGGGGCATTAGATATATTGATGCAGGTCTTCTAAATCTCTACCAACAAAGTCCAGTTTAGGAGGCAGAAAGATTCTTTCAGAACATTCACAGAGTATTTCATACAGACATTAATTCCAGAACTGGTTCTAGAGAGACTACCTGCTTTAATGCCCTTTCTATTTCCACACCATGACCCCAGGGCACTGCTGGGTTTGCAAGACAGTCTCCAGCATTTCCTCTTCTGGAGATCTCAATCCTCTGTTTACGCAAATTACGGAAAGCTTCGGTCATCACTTGAACAGCATCATAGGTCAGAGCAGATGTATACTGAAAAGGATTAAATATTATGAATTAAAAAGTGGTAAGGAGTTAAAGCTTCAACACATTTTCCAAGGCTATCATTATTAATCCATTAAAGACAAAAATACATTAAAAATAAAAAGGATGATAAAATATTCTTTGGAATTAAGTATCAGAGGGGTAGCCATGTTAGTCTGGATCTGTAAAAGTGGCAAAGAGTCCTGTGGCACCTTATAGACTAACATATGTATTGGAGCATGAGCTTTCATGGGTGAATACCCACTTCGTCGGATGCATGTAGTAGAAATTTCCAGAGGCAGGTATAAATATGCAAAAAAGAATTAGGCTAGTATAACGAGGTTAGTTAAATCAGGGAGCATGAAAGTGAGGGATCGTTGTCCAGGATGGGTTGTAGATCACTGATGATGCATTGGAGAGGTTTTAGCTGAGGACTTTATGTGATGGCCAGTGGAGTTCTGTTGGTTTCTTTCTTGGGCTTGTCTCGCAGCAGGAGGCTTCTGGGTACACGTCTGGCTCTGTTGATCTGTTTCCTTATTTCCTCATGCAGGTATCATAGTTTTGAGAATGCTTGGTGAAGATCTTGTAGGTGTTGGTCTCTGTCTGAGGGGTTGGAGCAAATGCGGTTGTACCTCAGCGCTTGGCTGTAGACCATGGATCGTGTGGTGTGTCCAAGATGGAAGCTGGAGGCATGAAGGTAGGCATAGCGGTTGAGGGTTTTCAGTATAGGGTGGTGTTAACATGACCATCACTTATTTGCACTGTGATGTCTAGGAAGCGTACCTTCCGTATAGATTGGTCCAGGCTGAGGTTGATGGTGGGGTGGAAGCTATTGAAATTGTGGCGGAATTCTTCCAGGGTTTCCTTCCCATGGGTCTGGATGACGAAGATGTCATCAATGTAACGTAGGTAGAGAAGGGGCGTGAGTGGACGAGAGCTGAGGAAGCATTGTTTCAGGTCAGCCATAAAAATGTTGGCAAATTGTGGAGCCATGCAGGTGCCCATAGCGGTGCCACTGGTCTGGAGGTATATATTGTCACCAAATTTGAAATAATTTTGTGTGAGGATGAAGTCACAAAGCTCAGCAACCAGTTGTGCTGTGGCATCATCAGGGATACTATTCCTGACAGCTAGTATTCTATCTGTAGAAAGCCTCTACATCCAGGGTGGCTAGGATGGTGTTTTCTAGAAGATCACTAATGTATTGTAGTTTTCTCAGGAAATCAGTGGTGTCACGGAGATAGCTGGTGGAGTAGGGTCTGAGTAGAGAGTCACATATCCAGACAGTCCTTCAGTGAGAGTGCCAATGCCTGAGATGATGGGGGGTCCTCACGCAAAATTATTTCAAATTTGGTGCCAATATATACTAGCTATCCCCATCTGCCTCTCAAGACATGAGTTGGCTGATAAACTATGGGCACATTGCAAAGGTGGGTTTTGAAGGAGGAGAAGGTAGTAGCCTTATAGGTCACTTTAGGGAGAGGCAGCATAAGTGTGTCACATGTTTTTAGCCTAAGACAAAACAGAGTTTTGCAGACATCTTTTGAGACATTTGGGGAGAAGTCTGCAATCACATACATGTATTTTATTAATCTAATTAACATTCACAATAGGTTATCTAAACTGAACAGGAAAATTCCCATCTGTATCCATTGCATGGACATGTATCCATTGCATGTATCCATTGCATCCCATCTGACAGACGTGCATAACCTCAAGTCCATCTGTGTAAATTTATCTCTTGGGATGCTGGATTTAATGAGTGCAAAAGTGTTGTTTGCACAGGTTAGATGCCATTTTTGAAAATGTGGCCCAGAATATAAAGCTACAGCTTTGTGAATGCAGTGAATTCTATAAAAGTTATTAGAAGTTGAAAATATTTTACACAAACAGTAAGCAATAATGCATAGACTGTTTGCTTCAGTGGTTCATACTTGAATGAGAATTTTTCATTAGGTAGCACAACTCATGCAGAAGGCTGTAGTAATAGTAAACAAGGCAGGCTCTGGCACTGAAGTCATTTTCATATGAAACCATTAGATCTTGTGGGGGGGACAGGAGAGGGAGTTTCTTTTCTTTTTTTCAAACTATGTAAATTTATTGGTTAATTAATGTGAATTTTCTCAAAAGATTTCACTCAGTGGTTATTAGAGTAATCCATAAAGCCATCTGAATAATAGGAGATGGAAACAAAAGATTCACTGAGGCTCATGTTCATGGTCTACTCTATTGGCTGAACTTTTGATATGAAAACTCATGGGGCTTTGATTTGCTCTGGACAAGAAATACGCTTTCTTGCATGGCATTGAATTCAACAAAAAAAATATTATAGGTGAAACCAAAATCTTGGAAAACAAGTGCTGCATAAGGGTGCATACAGCACAATATAAATAAAGGTTTCCTAAAGGTTTCCTAGGTTATGGTATATGAATATAAATAAATATTCAAGTCACTGGAGTAGATTCAACCCTAGTTTCTGCCCAAAAGGGTAGACCTGGTGAAAGGAGGCTCTTACTCTTCTGGAAGATGGAGGTAACTTGCAGTTCTTTAATGCCATGCCCAAACCTAACTAATGAGGGAGTATGGTCAAGGTAGCCTGGGAATGGACTGGTTCAGTCTAATTTATCTGGGCTCCTGTGGGATCCCACATACAATTTAAAGCTTCTTCCTCTTGGTGGAACCTGCAAATGAGCACACTGATGCAAACATAACTTGCCCTCCTCAGGAGATGAATAATTCCTGGACTTCAGTGGCTCAGAGATGTGTAGTATGAATACACAATATGTTACTCTATTCATTTATGTCTTCATTCCACAAGCAATAATTCAAGCTGAAAGCTGATTTAATAAACTAAACTGAACATTTTTAAGGTAATTTCAGGGATAGCTTCTTCAGCCCAGAGATTAAGAGATGGTAAGTGGAATCTTTCTCCAAGCAGCCAGTGGGAGTCCTGCATTTTTACATGTGCATTTAAGGTTGAAATTTTATAAAAGCTCAAAAAACAAAAGTGAAATACAAAAAGAACAACTTTATTTTTGTTTACACTCTCCTGGTTTCAATCCAGTGAGATTGAAGTGTCTGATACATTATGTGGAGTCCCTGAGCATGGCAATACTCTTTCTGTGTAGTTTTTCAAAGTAGAAGGAAATGTGATGTGCAAAGTTTTTAATGTAAAGAACTTTGGTTAACAACATTGCAATCAATGGCTGCAAAGGGGGAATAAAAGCTTATTAGCATTTTGTACCATCCTATAATTATTTATTCCATTTATTTTACCTTCTTTTAGCTATATGTTTATTCTTCTATGCCTCAGAAGTATAACAAGTACTCAGGGGGAATTATGTCATAATTGGGGAGAAATGTAGTGACATGAATGAGTAAGTGTAAAGTTCCTTTGTATAAAACACTGCACATGTATATCATTTTTAAAGTGAAGGGGCTCAAAGTGATATACAAACATCTTACCTCCCTGTTTCATATGGAAAATTGAGAGATGGTGATATAGTGACATTCCTATGTTGAGTTAATGGTGGAGTCGAGAACAGCACCTAAGTCTCTTGACTCCCAGACTATTTCTAATGTTATATACTTATTTGAAACAGACTATGATAAGTGAAATACAAGTGTTTATGTGATGGTTACCATAATTATATACAGGATACAGAATATATATAAATACATACATTGTGTAAGTAGTGTATTGATTTTTCTATATATTGGAGGCTTCATCCTCCTCTCATTTAGGAGAACACCCAATGGGAGTTTTATTTGGAACCAGTTTCACTGAGAGAAGGATCAAGGCGTGACTATATAACACTGGGGCTGCTCTACACTATGGGGTTAAGTTGACTTAAGTTATGCAACTCCAGCTAGGTGAATAATGTACTTGGAGTCAACGTAGCTTGGGTTGATTTACTGCGGTGTCTACACTGCACTTGGTCGATGGGAGAAATTCTCCCATCGATTTAACTTACGCTTCTCATTCCGGTGGAGTACCGGAGTTGACAGGAGAACGATCTGTGGTCAATTTAGTGCGTCTTCCCTAGACCCACTAAATTAATCCCCGGAGAATTGATCGCCACAGCATTGATCCCCAGTAAGTGTAGACATATCCAGTGTAACTCCACTGACATCACTGCCGTTACTTCTGATTTACAGGTTTCAGAGTAGCAGCCTTGTTAGTCTGTATCCGCAAAAAGAACAGGAGTACTTGTGACACCTTAGAGACTAAAATTTACTAGAGCATAAGCTTTCATGGGCTACAGCCCACTTCATCGGATGCATAGAATGGAACATATAGTTGGAACAGATATATTAAATACATACAGATAAGCTGGAAGTTGCCACACAAACTGTGAGAGGCTAATTTGTGAAGATGAGCTATTATCAGCAGGAGAAAAAACTTTTGTAGTGATAATCAAGATGGCCCATTTAGACAGTTGACAAGAAGGTGTGAGGATATTTAACTTAGGGAAATAGATTCAATATGTGTAATGACACAGCCACTCCCAGTCTCTATTCAAACCCAAGTTAATGGTATCTAGTTTGCATACTAATTCAAGCTCAGTAGTTTCTCCTTGGAGTCTTTTTTTTGAAGCTTTTCTGTTGCAAAATTGCCACTCTTAAATCTTTCACTGAGTGGCCAGAGAGGTTGTAGTGTTCTCCTACTGGTTTTTGAATATTATGATTCCTGATGTCAGGTTTGTGTCCATTTATTCTTTTGCGTAGAGACTGTACGGTTTGGCAAATGTGCATGGCAGAGCGGCATTGCTGGCACATGATGGCATATATCACATTGGTAGATGTGCAGGTGAACAAGCCCCTGATGGCGTGGCTAATGTGTGATTAGGTCCTATGATGGTGTCATTTGAATAAATATGTGGACAGAGTTGGCATCGGGCTTTGTTGCAAGGATAGGTTCCTGGGTTAGTGTTTTTGATGTGTGGTGTGTGGTTGCTGGAGAGTTGGGGGACTGTCTGTCAGCGAGGACTGGTCTGTCTCCCAAAATTTGAGAGAGTGAGGGATCATTTTTCAGGATAGGTTGTAAATCTTTGATGATACGCTGGAGAGGTTTTAGTTGGGGGCTGAAGGTGACAGCTAGTGGCGTTCGGTTATTTTCTTTGTTAGGCCTGTCCTGTAGTAGGTGACTTCTGCATACTCTTCTGGCTCTGTCAATCTGTTTTTTCACTTCAGCAGGTGGATATTGTAGTTTTAAGAATGCTTGATAGAGATCTTGTAGGCGTTTGTCTCTGTCTGAGGGATTGGAGCAACTGCAGTTGTATCTTAGAGCTTGGCTGTAGACAATGGATCGTGTCGTGTGTCCTGGATGGAAGCTGGAGGCATGTAGGTAAGTATAGTAGTCAGTAGGTTTCCGGTATAGGGTGGTATTTATGTGACCATTGCTTATTAGCACGGTAGTTTCCAGGAAATGGACCGCTTGTGCGGATTGGTCTAGGCTGAGGTTGATGGTGGGATGGAAATTGTTGAAATCATGGTGGAATTCCTCAAGGGTTTCTTTTCCATGGGTCCAGATGATGAAGATGTCATCAACGTAACACAAGTAGAGTAGGGGCATTAGGGGACGAGAGCTAAGGAAGCGTTGTTCTAAGTGAGCCATAAAATTGGTAGCATATTGTGGGGTCATGTGGGTACCTTTAGCAGTGCCGCTGACTTGAAGATATATATTGTCCCCAAACGTGAAATAGTTGTGCGTGAGGACAAAGTCACAAAGTTCAGCCACCAGGTTTGCCGTGACATTATCGGGGATACTACTGCTAGTCGTCCATCTCTGTGTGGAATGTTGGTGTAGAGGGCTTCTACATCCATAGTGGCCAGGATGGTGTTTTCTGGAAGACCACCAAGGAATTGTAGTTTCCTCAGGAAGTCAGTGGTGTCTCAAAGATAGCTGGCAGTGCTCGTAGCGCCTGAGGAGAGAGTCCACATAGCCAGACATTTCCTGGACACTACATTTCCTGGACACAACTATTATTAAGTCTCTCTAACCTACATCTCTTTTAATATGGCCCCAAGAAAGAGTTATGTAGGGTTTTGCCAAAATGTTTTCAATCTGCCTATGTGATGGAATTATTTCCTTTGGGTAATAATGAAATAGAGCGTTTTAGTGGAAGTTAGATGTTAAATAGACACTAAAATGCACAATCTTATTATTATATAAACAGTCCATATTAATTAGAACTGGACAAAGATGGCAACTTTTTACTTCATAATTTTCATGGCAAAATTAAAAATAGTTGTGAAAACAGCAAAATGTTATAAGCATTATCTCAATGAGATCTAACATGTAGGAAACTCTGTTGATTAGATGTTATATTGCATTTTTGTGTGTTAGTCTGTTCTCTGCTGCTCTGAAATGATTCTTTCAAGCTCATTTGGATTCTGGTTTAATTGTTCCTCGCAAGTTCTCCTGTGATATCCTGCACACTGTCATGACAGGGCTTGGTAATGTAAATAATTATTTTTAGTATAAACTATAGAGCTGGTCAGCTACTATACTACTAGTGTCACAAATGTTCAATGTTCATATTCCAAATGGCAGTTTGATTTGATCATGATCATGCCCCTTTTCATTTGTTCTGTGTCAGTATTAGCATGAATGAGTTTTTGTTCCCATGGGTGTTTGGCAACAGTTGTTCTTTGTATGGAGTATGGTTCTCCATACAAAGTGTAAAAGGGCTTTATGCAAGGGAACTATGGGAATATTTGGGGGAAGTCATGGTACAAAACACCTATGAATCCTGGCTACTGATGGGCAAAACTCAAATGCCAGGGAAATTTGGTGTAGTTCACAAAAGTCCCCAAAAGGTTGACTGCTTATCCATTCCTCTTTGATCTGTAAATTGGGATGGAGCTCTTGTGAGAAAACACATTCAATATTTACAGGAGTTCTTGCTGGTTTGTAAATACCATGGGAGCAATTTTTCTGGCAGAACATCAATATTTCCATTCCCAATCCCGAACAGAAGTAAAAAACAGAAATGAATAAAAATCAAAACAATATTAACTGAAAATTTTCAAATATTAAAAAAAGTTTCAAGTTCTGGGGAGGGTCAGAGATCCAGGTCAATAGTTATTTTATCTGAACTGATTCATCTGGCCTTAATTAATGCTAGTTTCTATGGGGAGAAATTGAGATCCTGACGGATTTTCATTAAAAGTGTTTTTTCTAATGGAATTACAGCTGACCTTAAGCTACAGAGGCACCAAAAGCAGCTGTAATAAGGTTACTACTATTTATTTATACAATGACATGGGCACACAGAATACTGCAGGACAAATAACAGGTATCCTGCTTTGAAATGCTCACATGTTCTTAAGGGCAAAAGCTGGTACAGAAGAGCAAGTAATGTGCAGAAACTAGGGCTGTCGATTAATCGCACTTAACTCATGCGATTAACTCAAAAAATGAACTGAGATTAAAAAAATTAATCGTGATTAATCGCAGTTTTAATCGCACTGTTAAACAATAATACTAATTGAGATGTATTAAATATTTTGGACGTTTTTCTACATTTTCATATATATTGTATTCTGTGTTGTAACTGAAATCAAAGTATATATTACAAATATTTGCACTGCAAAATGATAAAAGAAATAGTATTTTTTAATTCACCTTATACAAGTACTGTAATGCAATCTCTGTCATGAAAGTGCAACTTACAAATGTAGAATTTTTTTTGTTACATAACTGCACTCAAAAATTAAACAATGTAAAACTTCAGAACCTACAAGTCCACTCAGTCCTACTTCTTGTTCAGCCAATCGCTAAGACAAACAAGTTTAGAGGAGGTACTGATGTCCTCTTCTTATTTACAATGTCACCAGAAAGTGAGAACAGGCATTTGCATGGCCCTTTTGCAGCTGGCATTGCAAGGTATTTACGTGGCAGATATGCTAAACATTCATATGCCCCTTCATGCTTCGGCCACCTTTCGAGAGGACATGCTTGCATGCCGATGACACGCATTAAAAAATAATGTGTTAATTAAATTTGTGACTGAACTCCTTGGGGGGAAAATTGTATGTCCCCTGCTCTGTTTTACCCGCATTCTGCCATATATTTCATGTTATAGCAGTCTCGGATGATGACCCAGCACATGTAGTTCATTTCAACAACACTTTCACTTCAGATTTCACAAAACGCAAAGAAGGAACCAACGTGAGATTTCTAAAGATAGCTATAACACACAACCCAAGGTTTAAGAATCTGAAGTGCCTTCAAAAATCTGAGAGGGATGAGGTGTGGAGCATGCTTTCAGAAATCTTAAAAGACCAACACTCCGATCCAGAAACTACAGAACCTGAACCACCAAAAAGGAAAATCAACCTTCTGCTAGATATTTATAGAATATCAGGGTTGGAAGGAACCTCAGGAGGTCATCTAGTCCAACCCCCTGCTCAAAGCAGGACCAATCCCCAATTTTTGCCCTGGATCCCTAAATGGCACCCTCAAGGATTGAACTCACAACCCTGTGTTTAACAGGCCAATGCTCAAGCCACTGAGCTATCCCTCCCCCCAATGCTGGTGGCATCTGATTCAGTTAATGAAAATGAACATGTGTTGGTCCACACTGCTTTGGATTGTTATCGACCAGAACCCATCATCAGCATGAACGCATGTCCCCTGGAATGGTGGCTGAAGCATGAATGGACATATGAATCTTTAGCACATCTGACACGTAAATATCTTGTGACTCTGGCTACAACAGTGCCTCAGAACGCCTGTTCTCACTTTCAGGTGACATTGTAAACAAGAAGCAGGCAGCATTATCTCTTGCAAATGTAAAGAAACTTGTTTGTCTGAGTGATTGGCTGAACAAGAAGTAGGACTGATTGGACCTGCAGGGTCTAACATTTTACATTGTTTATTTTTCAATGCAGTTTTTGTACATAATTCTACATTTGTAAGTTCAGCTTTCATGATAAAGAGATTGCAGTACAGTATTTATATTAGGTGAATTGAAAAATACTATTTCTTTTGTTTTTTTTACAGTGCAAACACTTGTAATAAAAATAAATATAAAGTGAGCACTGTAAACTTTGTATTGTGTTGTAATTAATATCAATTTGAAAATGTAGAAAACATCCAAAATATTAAATAAATTGTATTCTATTATTGTTTAACAGTGCAATTAATCATGCGATTAATAGCAATTAATGTTTTTTAATCATGCAATTAACTGCAATTATTTTTTTAAATTGTTTGACAGCCCTAGCATAAACAAAGAGATATTTCTTCATAATATTTGGAATGTGTCACAGAACAAAGTAGGATGTGGGAGGTGGTCAGCAGGCAGCAGAGAAAGGGAAAACAAGAATGGACATATTTTAAAAAACCAAGGAGTTGAGATGATCCTAGAATGCATTAAAGTTAAATGGGATGTGGATCCACCAAAACTTCAGATCTCTTCCCACCCAATAGACTATGCCTTTCACTCCTGGCCTGCATGCACAAGATGGAATTTGTTTTACACCTGTGACCAGTTATGGATTTAACGGAGAAATTGATGAGTGAGGATCTATGGTCTTAGTGATGCAGGACGTCAGATTAGAGGATCACAATTTTAAAAGCCTTCTGGCTTTAACATCTATGAATACCATGGTATCCGAGCACTTCTCCCCCACAAGCTTACACAGACTTGTCTTTTTCCTACTCCTAAGTCCTTGATTTTCCTCTCATGAGAAGGACCTATGCCTACCTACACAGATAGCTGGATGAAATTATTCAAAAGCGTGCGATGTTGCCTCCTGCTACTCTGGGTCCAATTTACTGCTTTGTCCAAGTGTTCCCTGATCATGGACTATGGATCTCAAGCATCCAGTCTTAATCAGCAGGTGAGATGATTTAATGATGTTTGTTCAGATAACTAAGTTACAATTCCATTCGCTGCTGAGATAGGCATTTATTTTTCAGCTGTTATAGTCAATCATTTATGCACAATCTAGAGACAATTCAATCTTGAAGCAGACACAAAGGTTTACAAGGCATCTACTCAGTGCTGTTAAAAAGAAATAGTATCTAAACTTTGCTATTAAAACAGTGCCTCATGTCTATGACCTTTTATCTAAATGTATTATACGATACAGGAATATAATAATATTTTTATCCCTTGATACACTTCTTATTGAACAAGAACATGTCAAGTATTAAAATAAAGCAGTGCAGCGGATGTTACAGTTTTTAACACAACTCTTTACTCAGCATCCCTTTTTCTTCCTTTTTTCAACCTAAATTTAATAGAAAAAAATGTGTTCTCCCTTGAGGCTTTTTTCCCTTTCCCCACAATGCCCCTTATTGTAGGTCTGTTCTAAGCAAGGACATGAAACAATGAACAAAGCATGAATTTACTATAGCCTTGCAAACATGTAAAAGATGTAGCTAGCAGAAAAGAGATAGTAGGATAGTAAGCAAGGTGTGATACCTTGCAGCTGTGGTCTAGCACATAGAGCAGTGCTTGAACAGCTCATGATCTAAATGGGGAGAGGCTACAAAAATCAGTAGACCAACCATAAAATATGTGATGTACTAACCAACAGTATTAAGTATAAGCATATATAAGATGACACATGATTATGTACGCTGGATGTGGGGTATACCCTGTACCCACCCTACACTTGAGCCTGATCAACTCAAGTATGGTTTGACTGTATGCCAATAAAGAAACCTCAGTGAGTTCAGAGTCAAGTTGAGTTCTTGGGTGACTGATTGGATAAGGTCTCAGAGGCTACTGAATGTTTAAGGTCTCAGAAGCCAACCCAACATACTCCTGAGTCTCTGGCCTCAGAAGCTACTCCAACAATTATGAGGTCTTGCAAGGAATTGAGCTTCCTCCCACCTCACCAAAAAGTCTAAATAGTATATATAATAACATATAGCACTTTTCACGAATTGATCTCAAAGCACTTTACAAAGGGAAGTATGTGCCATTATTTGCACTTTCTAGATGAGGAAACAGAGGCACAGAAAGATGAAATATCAGTAACATAGCCAGAAAAAGAACCAAGGTCAACCCTAATTTACTGTAAACAATTTTGAATATATTCTTTTGGATCATCATTGCATGGATGCATAAAATCTCCTTCCTGAAACACAAATTCCTGTAGAAGCAGAACACTATATCACAGTTTACAAACAGCATTTTAAAAATAGAAACTATTGACAAGATGCCAACAACAGCATTTCAGCCTATTATTGCAGCAATGAAAATAGACCAGATGAAAAAATATACAATAGAGGATGAAAATGAGATGTAGAAATAGAAAACCAAAGTCTCCAGCAGCGCTGAAAATGAATTTGAAAGGACTGATGTGAATGTTAAAGTATAAACATGTTTGATATGTAAATAAAAACTGATTGCTCATTCTAAAAGGATTATTAGATTAATTTTTGGTACTGATATACAGACACAGGAAATATCAAACTAGTGTGAAAAGGAGATTTAAAAAGAAAAAACAACACTAACATGTCTCAGTGAATTTAAAGCTGTTCCTACCTATTTTTGGTTTTGGTTTTGGTTGTGGGTTTTTGTTGTTGTTTGTTTTTTTAACGTGACTATGTGGCAAACTTAAAATTTAAAAAGGTCACAGTATCACCTTTTTTATTCTATAGACAAAAAATTGTAAGAACTGGGAAACAAAGGACTAGTTTTTAATTTCTTCTCTCAGCATCCTGTATTACTATTATTAGTATAATAAATTATATGACCTGTTGCCACTGTGGACAGAAGAATATATATTAGACTAACTTATTCTTGCCTGTTGTTTCACCACTGCACTCATACCATAAGCAAATATATATTTTCTCTTCTCCACAGCCTGTTCGTCCACCCAGGAAAGAATAAAGAAAAAACTCTCATAAACTAATATAAAATGTTATGTAAAAGCTATTAAGTTTCTGTGACTTACAGCAAATGTATTCCAGATCCCCAATCAACATTCCTTTTTAATTAAAATTAGTAATCAAAGCACCATTAAATATGGTTAAAATATCATTCATAATTCTGGGTTATTAGTCAACCAAGATGAAGTTATTGAGATGATCTTAAAAACATTTTCTTATAATAATTTTGTTGGAAGAAATCCAACAATACTTCACTAAAAGATCATTGAAAACAGCATTTTATAGGAAGTAGGAGAAAACAGCATTTTTCATAGCAGCATAGACTAATAGCCCAGTATCTTGTATTCAAAAATGGTCAGTGTCAGATGAATGAAAAGCGCTGTTAAAACTCCATTAAGCTCCTTAACTGTGCTATTTTAAACATACCCTTATGGGAAAGTCCTACACAGATTAATGGAGATAAATCCTAGGGATAAGCTTGTACAGAAATTAAACAACATTCTATAGAAATGACTCTACAGCCATATAGAATTTCATATTGAAAGGTATCCTTTCTACAGAATTTTGAGCTCAACCTCCACAATATAACAGAGAATGATAGCCTCGTCATAAGATTATTTATCTTGTTTTTTTTAAAACTGCAGAAATGTTCTCATTTTCTATTATGGCGTGTAGAGGAATAAGGATATGGTCTTGCAATGTGCTAATCAGTCAGCATGGCAATAAAGTCAATAGGAGCTGAGGGTGCCGAAGGAAGAGTTCAGCATCTTACAGGCTCAGGATAAATGAAGGAGCACACTAATACCCCAGCAGTACCATTTTTCAAAAAATAATATGTGCAGTACATCCCCAAAACATAATAATATGTGATAAACCAGCATCACCATTCTATGGAAAAACACCCACCGAAAATATATAAAAATCCAGCATCTACTTCCCCCTTCAATACTGTCATATACCCCCAGGAGAAACAAGCATTCACTCAGCTCCAACTTCTGACCTTCCTCATCTCCTTTTGTCTCATGAGCTCCGAGGACCTTTCTTCCTCTGCTGTTTCAGCCTCGTGTCTGATACTGTACGCATCCTTCTCTTCTGCCACATGGCCCCGACTCTTCCTTTTTTCCCCTCATTTTAGAACTTTCAGGCCCATCCTTACTCCTCTTTGCCCCTTCTTTGAGCCCTAAGGTTCCTTTCTGCTTCACTGTCCCTCCTTTATAGTCTGGGGGCCCTTATTCTATTTGAGCTCGTGAACCTATCCTGCTCCCTATCCCACATTTAGATTTTTTTTCCCCCTGCTTTGGACTGGTGGAGGGCCTCTGCATTGTGTGGCCAGATGTATGAGTGAACCTCTTCAGGGGTGTGGAGTGAAAGAAGCAGGAGATTTAAAATGCTCAGATTAGTTATATGCAGTCTGGACTGGCTGCTGCCTAATGCAACCCCTCCTCAGGCCACAAAAATGTGAAGAGAAAGCTCCACTGGAGTGTGCAGGAAATGGGAACAGTAGTTCTGCTGCTGCTTTTTCTGTGTGCCTGTACCCTGCCGACTGCAGATCCTATTGGTGCCCCTTGACTGAGAGTAGGTCAGACAACAAAAGAAGCTGGGCAGCAAGCAGGGGCATGTCAAGAATCAGTTATATAGTAAAGATTTTGGCCCGCTGTCCTACAAATGCTTCCTTCCACAGAAGTGGAGTCTTTAGGTCTGGATTTTGTGGGTCCATTGGTACCCATGTACCATGTCACCAGATCTGTGGCTCTATGGATCCTGCATTAACCCACTCCTGCTTGCACTGATCAGTAGTTCAACTTTTCCAAAAAATTTAAAGCATTTTGGATTAATGATCATTTAAAGGACCAAAGGAGCCTTAAACTGTTAATATGGTGCATTCAGATTTATATTTGCAATTTTTTGTGCATGCATTTTTTCCACCCCTAATATTTTTGCAAACTTACATTTGTAAATTCAAAGAGTATTTGTCTAGTCAAATAAGGTAGTAAATCAGCCAACTATCAGATCTGCATCCCAATATTTTGTGCACACAAATCTGACTGGGTAAGCAAAATAATAGGCATGAAAAAAAGCATGCACAAAAAATTGCAAATGCAAAATTGCAGGCACAGTTTTAAAGGCCACTTTTGAAAACATGTCTCCAATTCCATCTCAGTGTTCTGGTTACATAAAGTCATAAATCCTAAAATTCATTAACTCGGCCTTTATAAATTACTGTAGTCTCTGTGGAATTACTTGATTGTCAACCTAATCAATCATGCTTTTCCCATTAACACTGTTGCAGGTACAGAAGAATAGCATTTATATAACCCTTATTAATAAAGTTTGACATTACTGAACAATTTTACAATGTGGTGTAAACATAGGAAACATATCTACTAATGGGAGTCGTCTAACTCATAAATTGTACATTTGTTTCCACTTAATGGATTACATCCAAGATGCATGTTCTGAAATTCCATTTTAAAAAAGAGTTCTCACTGTTCTATTCTATTCCTCATTATTTATGAGTTTATTCAGTCCTTTCTTTAGTTGCAGAAATAACTGAATTATTCTATCTGATATGTAATCTACTGTATATTATGCCTATGTATATTAGGTAAAAGTACCAATGCTGAAGTCAAATGGTAAGCCTTGCATTACAAACCTCATTTTTCCTGAATTAACAGTTTGGGATGGGGTGAAGTGCTGTCAACTCTCACAATGTTATCATGAATCTCACAGAACTGTTGAGTATTTTTCTTAAAGCTGCAGCTCCTGGTATCAGGTGATTATGTCAAAATATGTTATTTCTTTCTTTTCTTTTCTTTTTAAAGTGTCCAGCTTTCATGGTTGTGAAGAAAAGCTTGAAAATATGAACCCCTGAAGTCTCAAAAAACAGAAGGCAAATAAAAAGAACCAACACTTATTATTTTGTTAAAATGTCATGATTTTGGGGGGACCAATCTTATGATTTTTCAATGGTGCTGACAATACTGGGGGGGTAAGAAATTCACTTGAAGTGGTCAGCCATAAAAGATCTCAGTCTGTGAGCAAATTTTGTATAATTTTTTATAAATGTCAACAACATTGTACTAACAATTGTTTTGTTAGTTACACAAGGTAGGCCTAGATTTGCTTAATAGTGTGTACATGGATCTAGTGTATGTGATCATTTAGTGATTGACCACAGTGACTACAAAGCCTACTACTTTCTCAGAACTAAAGGATTTTGCCTTGACCTCAGGCTTTCCTTTTGGTATTGATAGTCCTACGTTCAATTCCAGCTGATATATTTGCTTCCTGGGTGGGTACATATGGCCATGGTTTGTTATAGAATGAGAGATGAACTACAGTTGGCCTGCAATGCTTGACATGAGCTTGTCTAATGGGGAATTTGTACTATGTTGGCCTTGTCTGTGTCATCATAACTTCTTCTAGTTCCAGTGACCATCCAATCTATTACTATTACACACCTAATGGCATTCAAGTTGTAGGGACTTGAGCTTTTGCTGTAGCAGGTCCCAGATTTGGTTGTAGCAGATGTCAGTGGTATCTTAATGTGCATGATGTGGCCATGATTTATTATATGCATGCATCATTTGCATATATAGTTCTTCAGGGAATGGTCTTTATTTTTGTGTTCTATATAGTTGTAGGTGCTTCGCAGTAATAATGTATCTGATAGTACTTTGAGCTTGTTGTTATTTTATTATTTTGCATTTTCAAAATTAAATGTGACTTTTGCTTTGGCTGCATGACAAGGAAAATAACCACAATTCCAGTTCAGTGGGGGCCTAAAGAGGGGAGTCCAAGATCCATAGATCCACTGGCTGTTTTAGAAATGTTATGGAAAATGAGAACAACCACAATTACAATTAATAGGATAAAATATTATAAGGTGTATACCTTATAAGGTATCAATCCTGAAAGATGCTGAGTCCCAAACCAGTAAAGCATGGACTTCAGTATATTAAAAAGTACATATTAAAAATAATTAGCAAAAACATCATTTAGCCTCAGTTAAAACAGGCATATCTAATTATGGTGTAATTGACAAAACAAGGTTTCCCAATCCTACATAATGTATATTGTAAAACTCTGCAATCCCCAATTATTTAAAAATTATATATTAAAAATTGTATTACAAAGAAAGTGATTCCCTAGTGATATTGTTGTGGGTAACTTTTGAATTGGGCTTCAATAAATTTTATTTTTCTTAAAAAGCAAGTTCCCCTTTAAATTCATTTTTTTTGCACTGCATTCTATTTCATCATGTAAACAGGCCCTTTGCATTTCCATCTGGATGTTAGTACGAAGAACACAAGGCAGCAGTAGCACCAGTGCCACCAACCAGAGAGCATCTGCAGTGACTAGGCTGGGGGCATGTAACCTTCTTTAATTTACATATCCATAATAGAAAACTTCCATTAGCTCATGTCCATTTGATACAGAATTTGTGATGTTATCTTTGGAATTACACTTGAATAATGTGACTAAATATTACTAATACTTACCACCTTCAGACAAAACTGTGCCATATAGGCACAGCCCACGATAGGGAAGCCATTCTGCTTTGCCCCATCTCCCTTGTGCAGGGAACGGAGTATGGCATGTCTCTGTCCTCCTATGCACTGACAGGCAGGGCTGTCTGGCTGTGTATGTATGAATAGGGTAAAACGCTATACCAAAAGAATGTAGTAGTGGGTATGTAGGATATCTAGAAAGTAGGATATCTACAGAAGCTCCCAAGTACACCCAGTATAATGCACCTCACAATAGTGTTTGAATGACTTCTTGCATTTGTAAATTGGTTTAATAATTTTAGCATACATTTTATATAGCTGTTGTTGTTTGAACATTAAGTATTATTCATTGGACCATTCCTGCTCTCCTTGCTGAGACAACATAAACACTCAAAGAATGCAAGTTCAGATCCAATGGTTGTTATATAATTATATTAAAACTAAAGGTATTCCTTAAGATACAGTTCAGTTTTTGTTCTAATCAATAAACACAGAAGCATCAGTAGCAGATGACTTTGTTTCCATAAAAGACAACTGTTCCCATTCATCCCTTTCAAACAATAGCAGAGGTGAAAGCTGCAGATGGAAAAATTCCTCTGGAGGATTTAGAAGAATTACATATCGGAGCTTCATAGATTTTAAGGCTACAACGGATTATTATGATAATCTAATGTGACCTCCTGCAAAACACGGGCTATAGAAGTTCATGTAGGAACTTCTGCATCAAGGTCATAACTTTTTATTCAATTAGAGTATATATTTTAGAAAGACCAATCTGATTTAAAAACTTCTAGTGATGAAGAATACACCAAATCCCTAGATAAGTTTATTCAATGGTTATTGTCCTTACTGTTAAAAATTTGAAAACTAGAAATTTATTTCCAGTTTGAATTTGTCTAGCTTCAACTTTCATCCATTAGAGCTTATCATGCATTTTTTTATAAAAATGTATACATATTAAATGAATTAGCCTACTGTACTTGATTCACACTGTCACAATTTTCTGCACAGCATAGTTAGGAATTCAACAAATTTCCAACAGCCAGAATACTTAAACAGTCAAGCTCCTTAGATGGGCAACGGAAGTATCAACAAAGGATGGGCTAGAGTATGTTGCCACATTCTACATTGCTGTTATTTTTGGGAGATACTTCAGTATGACTCTTCATAGATGCATAGAATGAAATCCAAAACCCCCATTAACTTCAGTGAGGCCAGGGTTTCACACACAGATTTTTAAGGCCAACATTTTGTGGTGAGACTAGAGTTTGTCTTTCAGAAAGACATCCAATCTTGATTTAAATACTAAAGTCTTGTGCATTTAGCATATCCCTTGGCAATCTGTTCCAATGATTAATTATTCTCACTGTTAAAAATTTGCATCTTATTTCCAGTTTGACATTGCTGATTTCACCTTCTGCATCTGGATCTTATTATAACTGTATCTCTTAAAGAGCCCAATAATATCACATTTATTCACCCTGTGTAGGTACCACTATACTTATAGATAAGGTTGGTAAGATTTGATTTCTAATATAATTTTTATGGATAATATTGATATTTATTTTTTAGCATTTTTTATTTTAATTGATTTAAATTTTCATGGGCAAAATTATGAGTTTTAAGATTTTTTTTTATTTTCATCAGTTTACAGTTGTGGGAAATTATGGGTGAATCAGACAATAATTATTTAATGATAGTAAACATTGAAATTCTAAAAGTAAAAGCTTTATAACTGCTAAAACACAAAAAGAGAGACAAGGTGGGAGAGATAATATCTTTTATTGGACCAACTTCTATTGGTGAGAGGGATGCCGAAGCTGGTCCAGTAAAAGATATTACCTCACTCTCTAATATCCCGGGACCAACAGGGCTATAACAACACTGCATAAAACACAAATTGTCAACATCATACATCAAACTATACAAAATAAACATCCTTAAACTCCAATAAGTTCTCAAGCAGCATTTTTCTTACTTTGTTTATTTCTAAATTTCAATGATTAATGGGGGAAACATTTTTTCATCAGTTTGCATGTGTATGTTGAAATAGACCTTTACTGACATTTACCAATAAAAATCTAATCCTTCCTTATAAACCACGATGATCAAATGGCCTCTCAACCTACTTCCTGATAAGCAAAATAGCTTGAGCGTCTTTTGTCTTTCATTGTAAAATATACTTTTCAGACCACAATCAATTTCACTGTGATAATTTGAGGAGTAAGGTGGGGGGGGGGGAATGGGGCCCTAAGGAAAGCAGCAGCCTTCAAAGAACTCAGAAGAGAACAACTTATAGGTTGTATTCATCATTCACAGCCAAACCATACCTTCAATCAGTGCACTAGTGCAAATTGCACATGTGAACTGAGGCAGGATGCAGTCCTAACTTTGTTCTGTCAGGGAAATAGGATAAGAGATTCTTGTGCACATAACTTTTTTAACCAATCATATGCACAAAGGTAACTGCAATAAAATAATGTCATTGACTGAGTCAGAAAAAATTGTCACAATTAAGTAACTAGCTATATTCATTTTTACTTTACATTATATTATGGTTGTTGCACATTTTTTGTTTGTTTTCTGCACTTCATAGTCCTGATGAGAATTTTTATCATCGGACGAGAACTGTTATCTATTTCTTTATGGTTAGTATAAAGCAGTAAAGATAACATGCTACTTATGTAAACACATTTTAGTCCCAATATATATTTCCCCTGCAGCTTCTGATTATTTGATTTAATTGTGCTGAATCTATAAATAAATACTAAAATCATGAAGTATTAACGGAGCAGTGTTCATCTTCAATATGCCTTACTAACATTAATTGATCCTTACAACATCCCTATCAAGTATGAAAGTATTATTATCCTGATTTTCCCAAGAGGGGAAATTAAGACAGAAATTAAATGACTAGTTCGATGAGTCACTCAGGACTGATATCAGACCACAGCTCTCTTTTAGGATAGTACAGTTTACTGTGAATATTTTAATTGTAAAAGAGGCTTTGTTTGACTTAAATCTCTCTCTCAAAATACAAAGCTTTTCCATGCATTTATAAGCCACTTATTTTTCAAGATATTGAAGGAAGAAGATGATGCTGTGGACTTGTGTTGTCCTCAGTGTGTTCGTGAGTGCATGTATGTTTTCATCTAGAAGATTTAAGGAAGAGATTTTAAAATAAAGAAAAAAAATAAACCCCAAAAATGTCAGTGCCTATATGGTCATAACATAAACAACTGCACAACATGCTGCCAGGCACAGCTTTACAGTGGTATAAAAAATTAAAGTTATCTTGAACATTTGTGACAGTACAGGATCTCTGTTCAACCAGCCCTAAGGGAGAGAATGTTAAAAGTAGCTTGGAGGAACATAAAACGTTGTTGGCATGGCTGATTTCATATGCCTTGCTCTATCTTTTGTCTTTTTCCCCAAAGCCACCCCATCTTCTCTTCTATCTATCTAAGTTAAAATAAATAAAAAATGTACCTTGACTGTACTGGTGTGTGCTCCTGGATATTCTTTTTCTTCCAATGTTGACCAGCGCTGTACAAATTTTGATACCAGGGGATCATCATAGTCCACTATCTGAAAGCCTGAGACATTAGCTCCTCCAAACTGGATTTTTGATAAATCTCCATCAGTAAATCCCTGGGCACAGAAAACATGTGTCCGTTATTTCACCACATCTATCAGATTAGTAGGTGCAGGTAAAGAGAGTTACCATGCAATTTTTATTGCAGAAATGTAACCCAACATTTCCCTTTCCCAGGGATTTGGGCGCTGACCAGAGCTCTGAGGGCCAGCAGTGGCTGGGACCACTGAAGATACAGAGAGTGTGTCTTGTTACTCTCCTTTACCAATTAAAAGCTGAACTTAGCAAGTTCTTTTTAATTATGAGAATTTACTCATGTGAGAAATCCCATTTGTTTCAATGGGACTACTCGTGTGAGTAAGTGCTCACTATCATGAAAAACAGCCACACAATCTATCCCTAACCAGTGACAGCGAGTCAGTAACTGTCTCACTGAAGGGAAGATTGCTATGATCTGCCTTCACAGAGAGTATGTGGGAAGACCCTTATAAGCCTCCCTGTAATAAAATACTATTTTTTCTGGAATGAATATTCTTATTCTGTCATGGAAATAAAGTTGTTCTAGCCTAGAGAATGAAACAAGTCATTTTAAGACAAATTGTTAGGGCTATATTCCACCCACAGATACATGGGAACAGGGCTCCCACTAAAAATTTGTGGAAGCCAAATACATGAATCTGAGGGCCTAGTTATGTCCCTGCTTCACCTATATGCAGTATAAAGAGAAAATGAATTACAGTGAAGTGTCACTAGCCCACATTAAATGAGGGGAAATATGTTAATTTTGATAAACTAGCTGTCAAATAAGCAGGTGATTTTTCAATCACATCTCATTTTTTCTTTATGCTGCATGAATAAAAGACCAATGTAGACAGCAGGGAGAAGCAGACCTGTGAAATAGCCTTGAAGCCAAAGACTTTCTATGGCAGAAAAGGGGAAGCCAATGAAAAAGTGGTCAGAATGACAGGCAAGAAATACAGGATGATTTTAGCAGCTACTCTTTGAAAAGACGGGGCTGTGGAAGATAATGTGCATGTCAGAAAGAGCAGAAAGGAGGTTACAGTAATTAAGATGATGACAGTCTGGATAGATTTTCTCTATAGTCTGAGTTTCTGATTTTCTCAGGGCACAGTTATAGGGAAGAGTTAAGGTAGTTTGGGTTCCTATGCTGTGAATGTCAATACTTTCAAAGTATTTTTATTTCTTGTAAGTTTAATGTTAACTCTGAATTTCCTGAGTTTTTCGTGATTTTTTATTTTCTTAATTTTGCTCTCACTACAATATTCTTGGTAGGATTTTTAGTGCTATGTACCCTCACCTTCACCTTGAAGATTTTCTCTCGGAAATTCCATTTTTTAAAATGGTCCTAACATCAAACTGGTGAGAACAGACAGCTGGAGAGGCAGAAGAAATGGGGATATCCCTGCCTCCCAGATATGAGGGAAGCTCCAAAGCTAGGGACATTCAAAGGTCACTAGAGTGCATCTCTAACCAAGTCAATAATATCAGTTCCTTATCCTTCAGGAGTGATCAGTAATATCCACCCTTATCATCATCCCTTCATCCTTACTTGGCTCTTCACCTAAATAGTGCTCTCAGAGGAGGAAGACTGTGGGAAGGAGAGGGAGATAAAGAGCCCTTTAGAGCAAGTCTACGTGGAGCATTAGTCTGGTGGAAATTCTAAAGTGTACTAACATGTTGCACACTTACTGGCTCGTGAACCCAGCTGGCATGTACTAAAAGTCCTGTAGCCCATGTTAATGTAGTCCCATTTCAAACAGCACTATGGTAAAGTGCACTAGGGAATTTTTAGTATACACCAGTAGGGCCTATCATGGACCAATTAATGCACACAATGTACTTCAGAAATCATACTACAAAAGAATGATTCGCATCACCATGTAGACATGCCTAAGACTCACTGTGGGTTCTCCTCTCCTTCTGACCCCAGAAGAACCATAGGAAAGGGGGACAGAACTGTTCCTCAGTCTTGTTCCCAATTTAGTAAATTATGTATATTTTTAATTAGTACGGTATGTAGATATAATAGTTACTGTATGCTAAACATACACCAATAGCCAAATCCTTCAGTCCTTTTTCTTACTGAATCAAAAACATACTCTGATTTCAATAGGTGTTTTGCAATTGTAAGGACTAAGGTCCCGCTCCTGGTCCCACTGAGGTCAATTGGGCTCTACATCAGGACGGAAGGATTTGCTCCCAGCTAATGAACTGCTGATCCACGATGGGTGTATATTTATCTTTCAGCTGTACAACTAAAATAAAGATGTTTTGATTTTAATAATCTGTTACTGCTAAACCAACACAGATAATTATGCTAATTAATGTCAATGGAAACCTTAATCTGAGACACTTAACTTGAAGTGCACCCAAAATGTTTTCACAATGAATGCACAAAGAAGCAGCCATGACCAAAAGCTGTCACAATTGCTACAGTAATGCATGTTAGCAGCTGCACTCACAGTAGATTCCACATTGCTTGCTAATATGAGCATTTACATAGGAATCATGCAGTCTTTCTGAATCTGATCTTAACCGCAGGTTGTTTCGATATCAACATGCAATACATAATTCACTGTATTAACTATATATCATTGGGAATCCTTCCAAGTCAAAGATGGTTGTCTTTCATGGAATGCCCATTTCAAATTACCTACGGGTCTGTTCATGGCTGATAAGATGTACTTACCTTATATTTATGTAAAACATTATATAAAGATCTGTAATATTTGCATTTGAATTCTTACTGTACAATTTTGTAGTATGCAAATGTATTATTAAAAAGGAACCTCCAGAATGTTTCTGAGACAGTTTGGTTCAGTAAATTACAATCCCACAGGTTCTCTGCTACAAAGTGAGAGCAAATGTCTGAAATATCAATCAGTGTATTGAAATGGACCAGTCACACTTTTTAAACAAAAATATTTGCTGTCCTTTGAAACTAAAAATTGATTTGAAATTAAACAAAGTTTTGTAGTTCTTCAAATTTCATAGGCATGACATATTTCTATGTTGTTTGATAAACCTGCAGTATATGGGGGTTGGGTCTTTTATTCTCAAGATAAAAATTAAGTTAATTCCATATATGTTTCCACTATTCTGCTTTTAAACAGACATTTAGAATCTGATTCTCAGTTAAGTTTACACCCCTTTATATCACACTAGCAGCAGAAAGGGGCCTCAAAGTGGGTAGAAATGGCCCCTACAGAATATATCCTGCACATGCGAGTTGGGGAGGCTTCTTGATGTCTGATAGAGGGTAGATTGGGAGCAGGCAGTGGCATGTCTGGAGCTGTTCTGTTTTCCCCAAGCCCTTAGAGAACCAGGGGAAACAGAATGTAAGTTAGAGCAGCCCTAAGCCAAGTCAAGCACCTATAAAGCGCTACAATACAGGAAACAAAGTGGCTTATAGCTACTTTGCCCCCATGCTCTGTCCCTGCCCCAAGCACAGGAACTGAGTAACTGAGAATCAAGCCTTCAGAATCTGGCCTTTGGGACAATTTCTCTGATGGTGTAAATCATCATAGCTCCATTGAGTTCAATGGCTCTTCATCTTCAGAAATGAAAAATAGCACTTCAGATGATTAATCTTAAAACAATGTAAAGAGAGTTTGCTAAATCTCTCTTAGATAGGCTATTAACTAGAGGGTCAGATTTTGATTGACCCATATGAAAGTGTGCTGTAGGGAGAAAGGACTGTACTCAATTTATCCTCTTTCTGTGGCCTGTCAGGGTGCAGCCCCTCTCACTCAGATGGCTTCTTCAGGGAGCCCCAGAGCCGAGAAGAGTAGGGAGGCCTCCCTTCTACATCAGCCCACCGAGCAAGCTAATCACACAAACAGAAGAAGTCTACACCAGCCTAAAGATGGTGTAGTCTGGGCACTGCCCTTGTCCTTAAACATGTGCCATTTGGAGGGGCCACTCACTGCTCATAGCATGGTGCAGCTCTACACTGCCACTTCTTAAGCCAGTGGATAATGTCACAATTTGGCCTTGGGGGTCCATTTTCTGTCTCAGTTTAGGTCTTGGTTGTTCAGCCCTTACTCATGTTGCTGATCGCCAACACGAGTATTGTCACTGAAGTTAGTGGAATTATTTGCTTGATCAAGTGCTTACCAATGTGAATATGAACTGCAAAATTGGGCCCTGACACTAGAAGCCCTTAAAATGAAATGATGTAGCATGATCTTGGAATATAAGGTTATTTATTGGCTTTTTGCAATAGTTTAGTGACACAGTTTTACTGATCTTTGCAAAATCTAGACCAAGAGTTTTCAAAAGATATACCATATAAGATATAAAAACAACAAGGAGTCCAGTGACACCTTAAAGACTAACAGATTTATTTGGGCATAAACTTGTGTGAATAGAAAACCACTTCTTCAGATGCAACTGTTTTTTTACCCACGAAAGCTTATGCCCAAATAAATCTGTTAGTCTTTAAGGTGCCACCGGACTCCTTGTTGTTTTTGTGGATACAGATTAACACGGCTACCAACTCATATAAAATATAGTTCACCCAATATTAATTGGGTGAGCTCAAGTTCAACTTAATATTTATTACATATACTTATTCTCAGCCCACTCCTGACCACACTAATAGCCAAAAGCAAGCCCAGTCAACATTGTGACTGGAATAAATATCAGATGTCAGTATTGAGGTGCATTTGGAATAGTTTAGTTGGATGGTGGCATATTACTTTACTTTTTGTCTTTTGGTTTTAACAACACATATAACATCCAAGGTAAGAAAACCCTGCTATGGCTCTCCTATTACATTCCATTAACTTCAGTGAGAACTGCACACATGGACTAATTACAGTAGCAGCCTAAATATAAAGCCTAGGAATTCTGAAAAAAGAAGATGCACCAAGAACAAAGCAGAAGGACACAAAAAACTGGTTCCGCAATCAATGGCACAAATAATTTGTAATGGTAGTGTTTTTCCCCTAATTGAGTGATGTGGTCTACATGGAGGGCAATGAGTGTTCTAATTCCCACATATACTCAGACTGCTTTCATGGGTATAGTTTAAAAGATTTATCCTGCAAAATGCTGAACATCTTCCTGGAGGTGATGAGCACCCTCAACTCCCATTGAGGGGAACATGATAGGAAGCATTCAATACCTGAATGCACCAGTCCCAAAGACATTTTTGTAAGAAATAAAATAGCAAAAGTTTAGCAAGGAGGAACAAATTTAACATCCCCCCCATCAAAAAATATCTACTACAAGCTTATAAAACATAATACTGTCCTGGTATGTTACTATAAACACTAAAAAGCGTAATGCAGGCACATGGTAATGAAATCACTTACCAGATTTGCAATGATGTAATGGTATCCTTTCACATGTTTACCAATTGTAATAACCTGTAAAAGAAAATAAAACTCATTTTCATTGAAAATGAACAGTTACTACATAGGTTTACCCTAAAAAACTAACCAGTATCCCAAGATGAGTTCTATTCACTAATCTTTATTTATTTATATTGTGCTTGTTCAAAATATATGTGCTTTTATTTTACCCAGACCACCATGGGCCAGATCCTCAGCTGGTGCAAATCAGCACATGTTCATTGAAGTAAACAGTTATGCTGATTTACACCAGCTGAAGATTTGTCCCCAAGACACTGAAAGAGGTGTATTGAATTCCAAGGACTAGACTGTACCTTTAGGCATACTCCAACTATAGTCCCAACAAGCACTGTGCCTCAGAAACACCTTCTGTAGCACAATTCCCTCCCTGCTTCCCCCTTACTCTGGAAGAGCAGTAATTTACTGCCGGCAGTACCTGCAGCAAATTATGACACCCTCTGTGCAGGCTCAGCTGTCCTGGACACTAAATGGCAGCGGCAAGGGGAAATGGAGCCAAGGCTTTGCCCATCCCTGCCATGCTGCCCACTCTCCACTTATCGGCTCTCAGGGGAAATGGGAAGGGAGGCACAAGTGGTCATATCTGCCTCCAAGATCTAGATAGTCGATCTACACTGGCACCCATCAAAGCTGCACCTTTTTTCTATAAAGTTAGGCTTTTGTTTGATAGAAACTTTAGCTTCATTCAATTCACGTAAGATTTATTTATTTTACATCTTAGCAGGTATATTATTATAAAAGATTTAGAGCTCATTATCACTCACTCACAGAGTGTTCTTAGGAGGTGAAAATTAATGTACCAGTCAGCTTGTAATTAATTTTCCTGTTATTGGGGTTTCTGTGAAGTATTGGATAACAAACTAAAATTTGGAAAATGATCACACTCAAAATTGTACATGAAAGTTATTATGGACCCCAAAATACTACTTAGGCAAAAAAAAATTGCCCATCCCCAAAGCAGTCATATCTACTCCAAAATGGCAACAAAATATCAAAAATATAGAACACGGAATGGATTTATATGGATAGTAATTTTGTTTGCTTGATTTTGAGACAATTAATTATTTTTCAGTGAAGCTAGGGATGAATGAATACATGATGAAATTTGGTCAGAAAATTTGCAATTATTGATATATCTGTTTCAGAGTAGCAGCCGTGTTAGTCTGTATTCGCAAAAAGAAAAGGAGTACCAGTGGCACCTTAGAGACTAACAAATTTATTAGAGCATAAGCTTTCGTGAGCTACAGCTCACTTCATCGGATGCAGCTTTTTATATGATCTCTTTTGTACTGTAGCTGTCATACCGTATGTATTACTTAACAGCTTGATTCTTCAAACACTTCCTGAGTATAGGGCTTGTTAAGTGAGCAGTATCATCATCACTCTGCATTATGGACTTCAATAGGACTATTCATGGGCTTCAAATTATGTATATGCTTAAGTACTTTCCTGAATCAAGATCTATACTTGGTATTTAAATTGGCATGACAGAAATAAGCACTACAGTTGGCAGGAAGTGTTTGTAGAATTAGGGTATGAAAGTGACACTGTCAACTTAAAAATCAAAACACTGTCTGAACGTTTTTCTACCTACTTTGTAAACACCTCTGAAAAAGATTAGAAAATAAAAATCTCTTTTTTTCTAGTTTGTATGCCCTGTGCATTTGATAGTACCTTGTGTATAGTCAGTTTCACTGATTCTCCTATACAATCGTTTGTCAATCAGTTTGCCCTGTTGTGTGGGTCTTTCACATAGTAACAGGAGAGAAAAAAAACATTTTTAAAATAAGAAAATACAACTGCAAACCTGCCAAAATTAGCAGAGACAGTCAGAGATTTTTGGTGGGAGCACAGACCAGTCTGAAGTTGTATGGGAGAAGCAGCCCAAATTATACTAAGGCTGCCTTAAACTCCCTCACGGCTGATTGTCTGCAGCTAGCTCAGCCATCTCCACTGCTCTGTAGTCAGTGTGACCTCTGGTAACAAAGGGTACAGATTAATAGTGTGAGAAGTAGCCTAGTCTAGTGGATCAAGCATGGGACTGACAGCAAGAACTTTCAACTCCTGCTCTTGCACTAGTCAAATCACTTAATATTTTATCATTCTTTCTGTCTTTCTAAAATTGGGATAAAAATACTTACCTAGTAATATAAATATATATATGTGCTAAAATTTCCCGGAATGTACACTAAACCCTTCAGTGACTGGGAGTCTAATACATTCCAGACTCCCTGCCAATTTAGAGAATTGTCCCTTGAAAATCATTTGAAAATGCTGGCAATTCTCCATAAGCTGCTAGGCTCCACATCACCTGCATCAGGAGTCTGTTAAACCTATCCGAATGTCTGCCCTGAGCATAGTGCTGGGATTATGGTGGATAGGAGTTGATAACTTTTCTAATATTCATTCAAAAATCCTGAGTCAGGCCCCAACAAATCATGAGATTTTAAAAATGACTCATTTGCTCTGAGGTTTTGAGTTTTTACGGGTAACATTTTCAAGATTTTCTCCTCAAACATGAGGGGTAATAATTTATTTTTTTTTAAAGCAGAAATTCTCACAATCAGTTGATAGTAAAGACTGTGGCTTTAAGAAAAAAAACAACACACCACATATCATGAGATTCACAACAAAATCACATGAGCTGCCAATATTGCTTTTCCAGGGATTGGAAGCCCACTCAAAATGCTAACCGGGCTTTGAGTTTAGGGAGGACATTCCAGATGCATTGGGATTAGGCATTACATGGACACTTGGGACAGTCTCTTTTCTGGGAAATGACAGTGGCATCAAAGACTCTACCCAGTCCAATAATTGTACTGAGAGGAAGGCACTCTGGGTCTGCACTATTCAGTACACCTCCCAGTCTTGAGGTCCTAATGCAGGTGCTGATCTAAAATAATTTACAATCAATCCAGAGTATTAAGGGAGTCACATAGTTCAAAGACATTTGCATTTTCCTGCCTAGCAGGTGATGCAACAGACCAATAGAGCCATCTGCTTGTACACTGCCCTAAAAAAATAAAGACTGGAAGAAGGAGGGACTCTTTAGTTGATTCTCTCATTTAGTTTCTGACCAATTTAAAGAGGCAGCGATGGGCATCCTGTAATTTACATTAAGACAAGAATTACTTGGCCAAGTTCCACACATTGGCTTCAGTGGAGTACATGGATATAAGTAAATGCAATATCTAACACTAAGTATTGTAAATGTAAAGGCCAGAAGGGACAATTTGAGCATTTAATCTGACCTCTTGCATGTCACAGGCCACAGAATTTCATCCAGAAACTCTTGTGTTGAGCCCACTGATGACATATGATGTATGAACGTAATTAAATTAATTACTAGTTACATGTATTAGATTATTTAAAGCATATTTGGTTATTAAATATTTTTATTACTGAGGTTTAACAATTATGCATATATGCATGTAGTTGCTCCTCCAAGAGACATTGCAGTTAGATTGAGTAGACTAGTTACTCCATATTAAATGATTATCAATTATTGGTTTGGGACTTTATAATTGGTAATTGCAAATCTATTTATTAATGAGTAGCCACTGTATTGGATATAGAAAAAATAATAAAACACCCACATAAAGCAATAAACTTACTTCCTTATCCGACATATACATATACATGTATATGTATATACATCATAGAAACACATTTATTATTACTCATCTGGCACAATGGAACTCTCAACAATAAGAGTAAAGCTTGTGTGTGTGTTTGTGTACACGTGTGGTCCGAGACCATGGAATAAACTTTCCCATAAACTAAGGAACATCACCAATCTCACCACTCTCCGCTCTGAGAGCAAGACCTTGCCTTCTCTAACAAACACATGGCAATTTAAAAAAATAAACCTACCAAAATAAAACACTCCACTTCTCATGGATGAGAATGAGATGAGAGGATGAGAGAACAAAGATGTGACAGATATGTAGTCATATTGCTTAATACACTACTGAAAGGCACTCAGATACAACAGTGATGAGCATGGTATAAAAACCTATATAGGATAGAAAAGATTCAAAGGGTAAAGTAACTGATCATCATAATAGAATCATACACAAATAAAAACTGCTGATAAAGCAGCACTAAAGGAGCACTCATTATGTATGAAGAAAAGGAGTACTTGTGGCACCTTAGAGACTAACAAATTTATTAGAGCATAAGCTTTCGTAAGCTCACTGTAGCTCACGAAAGCTTATGCTCTAATAAATTTGTTAGTCTCTAAGGTGCCACAAGTACTCCTTTTCTTTTTGCAAATACAGACTAACACGGCTGCTACTCTGAAACCTGTCATTATGTATGCTTATACAACCCAGAAGTCTTCCATTTCTGCTGTCATTGAAACATTGAGGGTAGCAAACCTGATCGACAATGTCGTTCACTTTATCCCGCTCACAGTCCAGAATCACTCGTCTTTCCTTTTTCACCTCCAGATCTTGAAATAGTGAACGGTAAGTTTCATCTTTTCGGTCATTGTTAATATTTCCTACATTGATAGCAGTCACTTGCCATTTCTTTTCAGCAGCAGAATCCAGGACTGCTTGCAGTGTTGATAAGCCTGGTAAGGGGTGTGGGGGGGGAAGACAACAGATAAAGCTGCAAGAATAACACAGGCCCATAACATGTAAATTGTAGCTAATTTATTTTAAAGACTACTCAGTAACTTGTGTGGCTGCCAAACAGAAAAGATAGCTGTGACAGAACTCTCCTGAAAAGGTGATGCACCTGGCTCTGATCCTGCATGCCTTGTGCACACACAACTTCCATGTAGGTCATTGCAAGGAATACAGGATTGGACCCTATAAACAACTACAGTTTGTTTTTGCTTCAGCTTGCTTCAGGAAGAAATTGTATCACCCTAAAATAAAAACTTGCAACGCATTTGGGAGATACTCTACTTTTCAAAAGAGGCCTTTTAGGAGAAAAATGATCCAATTACAGCAACGGAATTTCTTGTTTATTACTAAATGCTATTGAACTGTTTACCTCCCCATGCTTTAGTGGCAATGCATTTAAAGCCTGATCCTGATCCCAGTGCCACTGAGGTCACGGCAAAACTCCCAATTACTTCGTGGTTCTTCTTGAGCCCTTATTTCTGTTGACTAAAGTAATAGCCCCAGTTACAGAAGATCTGATGAAATGCTTTTCTTTCTAACCCTAAACAGACTCAGTACTAACACCCCACAAGCAATTTGTACAGATGTCTGATGTTATTTTATTTTATGTTGGAAGGACATGGAATCTTGACAGAGAGATGGATTCTCAGTACAATTTCAACAGCTAACAATATATTGTAAGTTCAGTAGAAGTTTTACTGGTCTACATTTCCCTTACATGAAGTAAAGGAGAACAGAATAAAGAAAGATGTGATTCAGTGCCAGTAATGAAAGCCTACCCTGAAATAAACACTATTTCTCCAACTGCCAGCAATAAGTGAGAATTATCAGCTATAAATTTTACCCAGAGAATCCCAAAAGGATCATTTCTAGGGTGGCATATAGTATTTATCCCAAGTCAGTAGATTTTTCACAACCACATCAGTGTCTATATATAGTTTCTAAGCTTTCGTGAGCTACAGCTCACTTCATCGGATGCATTTGCTGGAAATTTTTTTTTTCCCACCAAATGCATCCGATGAAGTGAGCTGTAGCTCACGAAAGCTTACGCTCTAATAAATTTGTTAGTCTCTAAGGTGCCACAAGTACTCCTTTTCTTTTTGCGAATACAGACTAACACGGCTGCTACTCTGAAACCTATATATAGTTTATCTACCATAAAACCTGAGTAGTCATTTCTGACTGGCGTAAATAAACTGAGCCATGCATTTTCTTTGAGATAAATTTCTGCCACAATATGTAAAGAAAGTTTTACACATTATTCTCATTAACAGTAACAGCAGTTACACATATAAGTGGACAAGGAACACAACGAGAATTACATTTGAATGGTAATTTGCAAATGGCTCATTAAACTAAGCCCAATAGGCTTTTAACAATTAATTTTGACACTTTGAAAATGTTAATGATATACAAGATTGGTCACCATTATTTCAGGCTTAAACCTTTATATTCAATGTTTCCTGAAAACAACTGTGGATCTCTACATTGTGTGGGGGAAATCTTTTATTTTTTGATGGATGTTGTTTGTTTGTTTTTTAAAAAAATATATAGATATTTTATCTAAAAATCAAATCAACAGACTCTAAAATAGATCAGGGCAGGCCAACAAAACCATAATCATTGTCCTACCTCACATTTTGCAGCTTGCAGTCCTCCTGCACGTCTTTAAACAATACACTTTCTATGAGTTGGCAAGAATTTTAGTTGGGCATGGGTTGAATATTTATTGTTATTTACAATATACTCCCATGAATCTTTGCTCACAAAGGTTTCTATGCTTTAAACTTAGCTGTAGACTCATTAAATCTCCCTTAATAAATAGAATCTTCCTTGGGAGACTCCCCCTTTTTAGTGCCTTCTCCATGGATCCCAAGTGGCTGCTTGTACCTCTTGTTTTTTTATGGGCAGGCTCAATAAAGGGCCTCATGCAACAGATTGCATCCTTAAAGAAGCACAGAGGAAAGGGGATAGGGGGACGAAGAGAGCAGCCACAACAAGGTCCCTAAACATTTAGGGGTAGCAGGGACAGCAGATCCCGGTGGTGGGAATGGGTCACTGCACCTCAGCAAATTAAAGCAGCAGTTCCAGGAGCACAACATGGTTTTCCAAGTGGGAGTTGGTCAACAGGGAAAGGAAAGTGGCTCATTTACCACAGAGCAGGACTCATGGTCCAAAAGGATCACACAATGTTATGGGAAAGGCAACCACAACTGAAACAGAGGGAATTTTAAGACATCTACTTGGACCTTATCTATTAACTATTTACATAGAGATCTAGGCTTCTCTCATAACACAAGTCACTCCTATGGCCTCCTCTACTTTTAAGGAAAAATCATATAGCGTATTTATGATTGATCTAGAGAGAAAGAGAGAGAGGAGAAAAAGGGTTGTGATTTCTGAAATCAAATGGACAAATGAATCAGGTTGTTACCGTATATTCATCAAAATCCAAATTAGGTTATTGATCCATTTACATTAAATCTCCAGATTTCTGGACCCTCAGCCTTAAGAGGTGTTTGATTATCATGAAAGTGGGTTCTTATACATGTAGAACTTTATCACCTTTGATGGGACTAGGACAATGTTAATTCTATGAAATCCTTCTGAGTAAAGGTAGCAAATCACATTTTTCCTCAAAGAGTTTAGTTTTTGGAGCAAGGAGACGGTTTCATATGGATATATATATCTGACATATTGTCCCTATTACTGTTTATGTTGACATTGTGTAGCTGTTATGGTGGACCAAGTGCATAGGGAGAATGCATAAGGCCTAGTTCTAGCATATTAAATCTTCAAGTACTAATTCAGAACTTGAGGATCAGGAGTGTTTTTCCCCAAATGCTCATAATGAGCACAGACAGTTAAGTTCAGTGATCTTTTGAATGGGAGGACTAAATAGAGGTAACTGCATAAAATGTCAGATTGGCATTTTCTTTTTTGAATTAGTAATTTGGCTGCAGATGGAATCCTCTAACACTGTCTCCATTCTCCCTACAACCCAGGCAAACTCCCATATCACTCAGAATTGCAGACGATGCAAAAAAGTATAGAAAACACTAAAAAACAAGATGTGATTAATTCATATGAGAGCAAGTACTGTACTAAATAATGGTCTGATTCTGAAAGGTGAATGGAATAGGATGTGAGAGAGCTCAGCACTTCACAAGATGCGTCCCTAACAAAGGTACTGGAGCTGTAATAATAAACTCAATGTTGTAGAGTAAGTAATTAAACTGAAATTGCTATAAATTCACCTGATTCCACTTTATTAATGTTTTATCCCATGGGAATAAGTCTCTCTCTTTCCACAGTAGAAGAAAAAAACAACATGCTGAATCATGTATACTTTTTATAGACACCTCCTTGGCACTGGTCACTGAGGTGATGGTGTTTTGAGCAGAAAAATGGCTTCTCCTAATTTAGGGTCAAATTTTGCTATCTTTACTGACATTGAGAAGTACTTGACTCTGCATGTAGCCCCATTGAAATCAATGAAAGAACTCCAGGAGTAATACACTACTCAGTATGAGTAAGTCTTGAAGATTCATGCCCCTAGAGATTTACAAATGGTACCCATCACCTTCCCTACTTGGGTGCCTGGTCATTCAGGTGAAAACACAAACAAAAAATGGCAAAACCAAAATGTGGCAATATATACTATTTCACTTAGTTATTTACTCCCTTCAGTACAGCTGACAGTAAGATGTATTGTAGAAATGGGTGCTTTGAAGAATTTTCCTAAATAGAAATCAAATGCAGTGTACTAGCACACACTGCAATGCGAATTGATGGATGGAGCATTGAATAAGCTATTTGCCTTTTCTGCAAAGACAAAGAATGTTTTTCATTCAGATGTGAACTTGAAGAGAATCTGAGAGAAATCCAAGTTCAGGGATCATACTGCATGACACAAAGTCATTTTTAGAGGTCGTATGAGAGCTTTAGTTTACCTAACCGCAGGGCTTAAAAACAACAAGTTGCAATGGGGGAGGTTTAGATTGGATATTAGGAAAAACTTTTTCACTAAGAGGGTGGTGAAACACTGGAATGCGTTACCTAGGGAGGTGGTAGAATCTCCTTCCTTAGAGGTTTTTAAGGTCAGGCTTGACAAAGCCCTGGCTAGGATGATTTAACTGGGACTTGGTCCTGCTTTGAGCAGGGGGTTGGACTAGATGACCTTCTGGGGTCCCTTCCAACCCTGATATTCTATGATTCTATGATTCTATGAACACCACATAAACATGTCTTGAAGAAGCTCCTTTTGATTTTTTTGAACAACACAATGCAGACCAGACCAGTGGAAGGTGGTGACATTTGAAGGCGAGTACACAAAACCCACTTCACTGCTTGTTAAAAAAAATGGTATACCAGGGTAAATTTGAACCATCATCTTTTAAATCTAACTACATCTTGACCATTTTCTGCACATTTATCTATGACAGGGCAACCTTAAGGAAAGTTTGTGGTCCATGAACATACTGAAGAATCACCACACAATTGCTTTCAAAGACAGAGGACAAAATGAAAACAGAAAGAAGACGAAGAAAGATTATTAAGAAAAAATAAGGAGCACTTGGAGACAAATAAAAAAGTGGAATTCCAACAAAGATAGTCAAAAACCTTCCCCTTTTCAACTTTGTATAAAACCCTCAAATACAACTAACACACTTGCCACGTTTGCAAATTGTTTGTTTTGATTGTATAAAATAATATGAGTACTGTAATAAAAATAATCTTGAAAGGACATAGGAATTGTGCAGGACATGCATGGAGTGAGTGCGTCATCTGAGCCTCTGGGTAGTGGACTTTGATTTGGTACTGTAAGCCAAGTTCAACAAATGGGGGGCGGGGAGAAGGTTGTGTCTAGAGATCTAGAGCTTTTTCCTTAGGTTCTGTTTTACTCTGGGTTCTCCACTTTACAGATTCTACACACTCTCTGAAAGTGAGTCTGTGCGACTGAACCATCCCTTGATGCCCTTGACTACCACCAAGTCTAATTGGACCTATGAGTGGTGTTCTAGGTGGGTGGGATTTGTGATGAGATGAAGTTCTGGATCCTCATAAATTGGACAATTATTGTTTGGAACTATGAGACTGCAGTAGTGAACTATATGTTGAGGGATCTGCATTTAAAGTTGCTGTTTGGTAAAAGAAATGAGCTGACTGAAATTTGGTTTGGTTCTCTAACTTTAATTGGTATGGTACTTGTAACCTTAATGTTCTAAATTTTTAAAAAATAGAGAAATGTTAAGATTCATTTTTTTAAAACACTTACATTTTAAAATAGATTTTTTAATGGAACTATTTTCCAAAGACATTATTATACTTGTATCAATGCTTATTAGCACATGTCCATAATTCTGATATATACTACAACTATTTCATTCTCAGTTAAACACATTTATTCTTTGACCATATACAGCAGTCAGATAAGCTTCTTTTCCTCAGACCTGAGTTTTACATTGTTAAAGTGGCATAAGAGGGAAAACATTTATCCTTGCTCTGCTTGTCTTTGTAATACTGCTTTAGCATTTCAGTTAGGTACATCTAGCAAAAACTATACTGATAAGTTGTACTGTATCTTACCTCTGTCACTGTCATATAGATATGCAAACTTGTTCCACTGATAGTATTCAATCAAGCTAAGAAGAGCTCCCTTGAGGTCAGGTCTCATCTGAATGACAAATGGGTGTGTTCCATCAGTCGGAAAACTGGGAGTTATGAAGGAGACATGAAGAGTTCCACAAAATGATGTTATGGTATTTACTGACTTCTTGTCATAGAATCCAAAAATTGCAAAGACGCCTCTTGAAAACTGGGAGCAGACTAACAGAGACAGAAACAAAGAGAGATCAAAATGTATGAAACAGCACGGATTTGTAAAAGTTTGTTTGAAACCTATCACATATTTATGTTCTACAAATGTATACTCACACACTTTAATTAATGAAGAAATACAATATTTCTAGATATAACAATATATCTTGTATTATTAATCACTAACAAAACTTAATATACCAAAAGCTAAAATGCATCCGATGAAGTGAGCTGTAGCTCACGAAAGCTTATGCTCTAATAAATTTGTTAGTCTCTAAGGTGCCACGGGTACTCCTTTTCTTTTTACCTTAATACAATATACAATGTAATAATGCATTATGTGGCTTACACTCAAAAGAATTATTTCAGAAAGAAAACTTAACAGCTGGTTTATAAATTCCATGCACAAAAGAGAGCTGGAATTTGTTTCTTTAAAAATTGATAATTTCATGTCTGACTATAGCACAATTACGGAAAATGCTACTTTTTATCCTATTAAATACAATCTGGTTTTGGTGACAAGGTTTTTTTAGTCTTTTCTTTCTTGCAAAACACCTTAAACAAATACATTTTCCATTTATACAGCTTGAGGAAATTGCAAATTCAAAACTATTTACCAAACACAAAAAACAGCAAACACAGAAAACAGGAGGATAGAGGTAGTAGCACTGTATATTATTGTGTACCAGTGCATTGTTTAATTAAATGTTTAATATCAGCTTTTTAGGACTCAGCAAAAGCAGGTTTTCTGGATAACACTTGAGGACACATAGAAGAAAGAATAATCTGTTGGGTGTAAATAATATGCTGATCATTCTTTTTTTTTTTTTAAATCACTTCTACAAACAATTCAAGCCAATGACAATGCTGATCACTGCAGCCTGGATAAACATCTATGCTTTCTGCATCATTCTGTAATCGACGCTGCAAATGTCACATGTGTAGAAGAATATATGGTTCTGTTTACTAAAACTGGGGAGAGGAGGAGAATAATTAAAATATTCACTCTGCTTCTGCTGTGTTATCCCTGAAATATCTGTGGTATCTGACTCACATTTCTCCTCTCTGCTTTCATGGTCTATATGTAGTCACCTGAAATAGTAGGCAGATCCATCAAGAGAATATGCCCATTAATTTTGACTGCAGTCCTTCAACACCATGTGCTGCAATCTGTTCTCGACTGCACTGATGTAAATCTGGAGTGTAACAGAGGATGATTTTGCCCAAGTATTAATTATGATGATAATTGACCACAGAGACTATATGTTAGGGCAGTGATACTCAAACCCAAACCTCAGTGGTTCAGAAGTCAAATTAGCGGTCACATTACCCAAAAATAAGAGTGGTGTGAAGGTGTGAATTCATTGTTTCATTTACTATAGTACTATATATTCATATTTCAACAGTATGACAGGGGAAATATTTAATTAAATATTTAAATAAAAATTAAATATTAAATTATATATTATTCTCACAGCAGAATGACTGACTAAGTACTATTATTTATCAACTACAATTGGTTAATAACATAGTAAAAGCATCCTGATTGGTTAATAATTAAATCACACAGTATTTTAATATCATATGCTGCAAATAGCCAATGGAGCCACTTGCGTGTGGTGAACCTCAGTCTGAATATCACTGTTTTAGGACATATGTAGAGGGGTAGAATTTAAGGTTGAGTTAATTTCTGAATTAAATGACTTCTCATTGATTTTTTTCTCAGACTTTGATTAGTATTAATGAAATGTTTTCTATTTTTAATTTTTCCAGTGTCATAAGCTAGCTGGCCCTTTAAGGCAAACCAGGCTCACCCTTGCCTGTGACCAAGCAGCTAACCTCCATCTGATGGTAATATGACAACTTAATGATAATTAGTGATCCAATCTGTGAAAGGGTTAGGAAAAGTTTATACAAACAGAGAGGAGAAATCAGTTAGGGATTGTGTTGTATGGGTTAGGAGCAGGAACATTGAGGTGGCAGAAAAGACCTGGAAAATACATGGGGTTTCAAGTTCTCCATAGCTAAAGCCAAAAGATTGATCTTTACAAAAAGGATAGCTACAAAGGAATGGAAACTGTATCTGTATGGAGAACAAATAGATATAGTTAAAAGGTTTAAAATTCCTAGGACTAATATATACGATACTAAATTATTTTGGAAAGAGCATATAGACTATGTTAAAGATAAATGCAAAGGAAGGATCAACCTATTTAAAAAGTTTTACTGGAACTAACTGGGAGGCAGATAAGAAAAAAACATTACTGATGGTATACAGAGCCTTAATCAGACCAGTTATCAACTATGGCTGCCAAGCTTTTTGGGTCAGCGACAAAATCAGAACTTTAAAAATTAGATTTAATACAAGCACAGGAACCATGAGTTGCATATGGTGCATTTATTACAACGCCCATATATGCTACAGAGAGTTGCTAGTGAAATGCCAGTTAGGTCCAATAATTTCATTTGTGGTGTAACTTTCTGAGCCAAAGTTAATGGGAATTGCAAAGATGGAAGTACCAGATAAATATATGAAGTTTGTTGGGAATTCAATAGGCAACCTATAGCACACAATGTTTGAGCTCCAGCTGCCGTTTGAGTGAAAATGTGAAGTTAAAAGACAAGGAAAAGCTGAATGAAGTCAGAACTGCTAGTCATGGGAAAAATAGTTATGGATGGAAATTGACATCTAAATGTGGATTTAGATTTATTTTATAAACTTGTGGATAAAAAGGAGACAAAAGGTATAAAAAATGAAGTATACCAGTATATAGATCAAAAGTGGTATTGTTTTTGCCAACATGTTAAGTGGGTCCAAAAAAGGAAAAAAACCCATGAAGAGTAGGGACAGCATATTGTGTATGAAAATTAGGAATTAGTACATCTAAAAGAACATCCAATTTTGTAGCTATCATGACTGAACTAATAGTAACAATGCTGGTGTTAAACTTAAACATCAGGGGTAGTCATTTTTTTGGACTCAATATCAGGCCTCATGGCAATAAAAAAGGGGAGTCTCTGTAAGCAGAAGTGATTTACTCAACTAAATTATATTTCTAATAACAATACAGATAGGAATACATGTAGCATTAGCCTGCATCCCAGCACATATTGGGATAGCAGAAAACAAAATGGTGGACAAAGCAGCTAAAGGACTGTAGGAACGAAAGGATTGATAATACCCTGCAGTAAATTGGAATTCAAAACCCTAGTACAGAAAAAATTAAAAGAGAAATGGCAAAAAAAATTGGATCAATGAAAAAAAAAGAGGAAGAAGATTTTTTCTGAATTTTGCTCTGGAGTTGAGGATAACGACATACTTCAGGGCCTGGATAGGAAAAATGAATTGATTTTGTTTATAGTACTAATGGTCCATTGTGGTTTAAACAAAAATATTTTTGAATAAACACGAAGATGGACTATGTGCATGCTGTAAGATATAAGAGAAAATTGAACATCTTTTATGGCTATGTGAAGGGTTGAGAAAGAAAGAGAAACATTTTTTGAGGAGTTTAAATGGCTCAGGATAACAAAAGTTACATTATGTTATTTAGTTAACATGAAGGAAATGGGGTAGCGTTAGAAAGCGGTTGCTACATGACCTGAAAGACACATGGCAGAACGAGAGAATATAAACTGCCCAGTATGTAGGAATTATAGTTGGTGGTGGCTCTAGACGATCCAATCAAGTCTGCTTCACCATGGGAAGGAAAAAAAATACCAAGAAAAAGGAATGGAGAGGCTGCAGAGAAGTATGGTTGCCAGATGCCTGGTCGAAAAGGGTGCTGGCGGTGCTGACCAAGAAGCTAAAAGTCTGGTCAGTGCAGCAGAGCTAAGGCATGCTCCCTGCTTGCTGTAGCTCCAAATGGCTCCAAGAAGCAGCAGCATGACCCCCTCTGGTTCTTAGGTATAGGGGCAGCCAGGGGACTCTGCATGCTGTCCCCGCCCCAAGTGCCAGCTACGCAGTTCCCATTGGCCGAGAACCTCAGCCAATGGGAGCTGTGGGGTGGTGCCCAAAGATGGGGCAGTGCACAAAGCTGCCTGCCGCGACTACACCTAGGAGTTGGAGGGGGGACATGCTGCTGTTTCCGGGGGCTGCTTGAGGTAAGCACTGCCCGGAGCCTGCACCCCTGACCCCCTCCCATGTCCCAACCCCCTGCCCCAGCCCTGATCCCCCTCTTGCCCTCTGAACCCCTCGGTCCCAGCCCAGATCCCCCTCCTTCACCCCAAACTCCTCATCCCCAGCCCCACCCCAGAGACTGCACTCCCAGCTGGAGCCCTGACAGCCCTGCACCCTAACCCCCTGGCAAAGCCCCCTCCTGGACCCCAAATCCCTCATACCCAGCCTCACACCAGAACCCACACCCCCAGCCAGAGCCCTTCCCCAAGTGTACAGATCTCAGAGGTAAAAGAAGAAAGTAATTAAAGAAAAAAATATAAAGACTTCTAAATATCCCTTACTACAGTAAGATGCTGCAGATCTATGAGGGCTAGAACTAAATATATTCTATTCAGGAATTCCCTTTTAATGCCATAGCATTAGAAATTTACCATTTCTTTTTCTGATGGGTTATAAACTATGGACTTTAAGCCTGTTATGGGTATAGAACTTAATATTGGCAAGTGTTGGGAACATTCCGCATTTGTGGGAAGGAAGGATCTCTCTCTCTGGCAGGTCATGTTGCTTCAGGCTCTTTTTTTTTTTAAATAGTTCTTTGAAAAAAATCTCAATGGAATATTAGAAGTAGACTCAGCAAGGATGAATTAGTGGGTAGAACACAGATGTGGTAGTCAAAAGTGACACTTACAAATTGCATTTATCCAATGGATTTGCAATTTATCACATGCGCATCAACACCACCTGTGGATGGTATCTGTATGTGCCTGAAATCCCCACAACTGCAGTTCATTTCTCAGTAGGTATCTCTGCAGGTTTTGAAGAAAGACTGTATACTTTCTGAAATTGTCTTCTTATGTTTTAAGCTACTGAAACTCCCAGTTCTAGTTACTACTTTTCTACTCTTGGCTGATAAGAATCAACTGTCAAAAACAACTAACTGCTTCCAACACTCCTAAGAACAAAGAATCCCTTAAACAAAGAACCCCTTAAACTTTGCCAAGTGAAGGGACTGCAATCCTGCAATCCTTGCATGGGCCACAGAAAGGAGTGGGATTGGGAAGCTTCTTTAAAGGTTAAAATGTGTCCCACTCCCTAACTCCACTACTGTGTATCTAAGCAGGGGGCAGTCAGAATCCAGCCTGAAAGAAATAAAGCTAGAAAAAAAAAGTATTCTGATATCTTCAATGTAGTCTAATATTATCAGTCACACGTTGTGTAATGATGTTTGCTGTGCTGTTAGAACTGATTACAAAAGTTATTTAAATGAGTAATATTTAAAGGCAATAAAAATATTCACTTTGAGGCTCATTTACTTCTAGAGGTTGCACAGATGGGAAAACAGGATTTGCTCCTGATAATCTATATAAACTGTCAAACAGTAGAAAACAGCATACAATTTCAAATGTTAAACTATGTGGTCCAGTCAGAATACAGGTGTCAATTTTAAACCTGGACTACATTTTTCCCCATCCACAACAATTAATCTTACAATTGTATACTGAAATAGACCCAGCCTGTGGTGCTTTCATGTGCAAAACTCCTGTTAAAGATCAATGGGAGGTCATCCCTGGAATGTCAGCAAGAGACAAATTTACAATATGCTCCTAGACTTGTCACAAGGCAAATGGTCTCAATGATTCTGGGGGATTTGGCCTCTTGGGAGCAGACGAAAGGAAATGAGGAAAGATGCTCATATGTATATATGAGATGAACCAGTGAATAACAAAAACTCTAATTCTTTTTGGCAGAATTCCCACTCTGCAAATGTCTACAGTGATACTGCTATTGCTGGAGGACATTAGTTTTACAATGGTGAATCACAAGCTGTTCACTGTTATTAAGTTAAATAAATTGTGATGATTAGGACTCACAAACCACTGTAACATGAATGATATATTTTATTAAAGACATTATAAGCAACTGCCAGAGTTAATTTCAAGCTGTTTTATTTTCAAGTGTTTTTCTTGTGTATATACTGTCCCTTTTTGTTAGGACTGGAAAATGGCCTACCTAACAACATAAAGATTAGTGGAAAACAAATCCACTATATAAAACATTTGTGGAGAGTAATTGTCCACACTGACACATCAATGCATATCCCCAAAAATGAAGTAAAACAATACAAGATACTGGAGAAAAAAAGAGACTCCAATAGGTTTTTCTCTCATTCAGCAAAGCATTTAAGTTTGTGATTAAGTCCCATGGAAGTTGATGGAACTTAAGTACATGCCTAAACTTAAATGTGCTAAAATGCTTTGCTCGATTGGGATCTCCATTGGTTACTCCATTATAATCTCTTGTCTTGACAACTCTAACCACCTCTTCTTGGGCTCCCTGCTGTTATCATATTGTTCCTCCACAATCTGTCCCAAAATACAACAGCCAAAATTATCTTCTTTGACTTTTGGCCAGACCACGTCAGACTTTTGGTCAGACTCTTTTTAAAAATAATTCCAAAGGCTTCCACTCGCTTACTGTTCTGAGTTCAAACTTCTTGTTTTCATCTTCAAAGCCCTGCAAAACTCTTAATTTATCAAAACTCAGCCTATATTTTAATATTGTCTCTTCCCCTCCTCATCACCTTTTCAATGGCAATCAGACTATAAACTCTCTGGACAATAACTGCCATGATACTTGTTTTCTTGCACATTATTGGTGCAAAATAATAATAATAAAAAACAGCTACAGAAATTATTTGACTCCTATCATTAGTGGCCTGCTTTAAAAAAAGACATGTTAAATATACAGTCTACATCAGAGGTGTGAAAACTACGGCCCGTGGGATCCTCCTGCCCGGCCCCTGAGCTCCTGGGCTAGAAGGCTAGCCCCCGGCCCCTCCCCCGCCGTTCCCCTTCCCCCGCAGCCTCACCTCGCCACCGGCGCAATGCTCTGGGCAGCAGGGCTCTGAGCTCCTGGGGCAGCGCAGCTGCAGAGCCCGGCCTGACCCGGTGCTCTGTGCTGCGTGGTGGTGGTGGTACCATGGCCCGGCTTGAGCCGGGTGGCGCGGCTATAGTGCCACCAGCCACTGGTTCTCCAGGCAGCACGGTAAGGGGGCAGGGGAGTTGGATAAAAGGCAGGGGAGTTCGGGGTGGTGGTCAGAGGGTGGGGGTGTGGATAGAGGTCAGGGTGGGAACAGGGGGTTGAATGGGGGCAGGGGTTCTGGGGGGCAGTCAGGAATGAGAGGAGGGCGCGCCAGGGGGCAGTTAGGGGCAGGTGTCCGTGAGCAGTCAGGGGAAAGGGAGCACGGGTGTGTAGATGGGGCAGAGGTCCCGGGGGGGCCGTCAGGGAATGGGGGGGAGTTGGATGGGGCAGGAGTCTCGGGGGGAGACGGATAGGAGGTGGGGGCCGGGCCATGACCCCCTCCCCTAACCAGCCCTCCATACAATTTCCAAAACCCGATGCGGCCCTAAGGCCAAAAAGTTTGCCCGCCCTGGTCTACATATTACATTCATTTCGGTCCTTGAATTGAATCCAGTCCTTGAAATATCTAACTTTAAATTTGTTAGTCTCTAAGGTGCCACAAGTACTCCTTTTCTTTTAACTTTAAAAGAGTCACTGCAGATTTTAGAACTTAAATATAAAAATGAATAATATGAAAGTATCAAAAATATGTACATTTGTTGCATTATAAAATGGTCCCAACTGAAGGGTAGTTACATTTCTTCAATCCTTATCAAGATGAACATCTACAGAGGCATAAAGTGAGTCAGAAATGGTTTCCTCAAAGTATGTATGTAGAACAGATTTCTAGTAATGTCTTTCTAAACCAACATAATCTCCTACATAGAAGAAAGATGAGCCTAAATGTCCTTAAAACTCAAAGACAACGTAGGAGGAAAAAATCCTTGAATTCAATTAGTAAATATTCAGTTAAATTATTGTAGAGGTGCTTAGCAGGATCTGCAACTAGTTAAGGTTGTAAATTGCTTAAATTATAACTTTTTTCCTCATATGTTCCTAACTTTTCAAAATATTCACCTTTTGTGCTGTAAATTTCTATACTTGGTCTTCACCCAAAGACAAATATTTTCAGTAAAATCCCTTCATCTGATTTTAGCCTTTTAATGCTCATTAAGCATTAATCTACTGTAATTATATTAGTTTCTTTTGACTGTTTTGTGCTAACTAAACGGGGGGAGGGCTTGGCAAAATTTGATTTTGGGGGGGTATATTCATGGTTAATATCAATTTTTATTTTTAATCTTTTTTCTGATTTTTATCAATAAATTTTCATACCAGTACTTAAGGAGGCTCTCTGTGCAACTGGGGGGCAAGTGACACCAGATGTCTGCAAGCGCAAGATGTGGGGAAGGTTGTGATCCTTGTAAGACAGAGCGGATACTGCCGGCCATGACTGAAGGAGGAAGATGAACCCCTGATCACAAATGAGGCCACCCCACTGCTGAATGACTCATGCCCACAAATAGCCCCCACATCTCAGATAGTGAGTGGGGCTGTAACAGCAGGGCTATAACAGCAGGGCTGAGAGGACTCCCTACAAGGCCACAGAGCTGGTAACCCCAGATCCCTGCACATGCAAGGTACAGGGGAGGTTGCGCTTGCCAATACAATTTCAGTGTGTTAGGTGAAATCGATGCCTACTGACATTTACCAATTTAAATTGAATCCTGCCAAGCCTACACACACACACACACTTTTATTTGCTATTGACTCTATGGCACAAATTGTTGACTGAATCAGAATAATTCCAAGACTAACATAAAGACATAACTATATATCAATTTTCAGAGCAAGTTATTTAATCATATCCAATGAAGTAATGATTCCCTCACTTCTAAAGAAAATATGGCACATGAGTAGAGAAACAGCTAAGCAGAACCTCTGTTAAAAAGGATCAGAAGATAAAGGAAAATGTATGTTGGGCTGAAAAGTTAATAGATGAAGAGGAAGCAGCCAGGAAATGAGAGACAGAATTTGAATATCCACTTGGTAATTTCAACAATCATTCAGCTTCTATGATAGGCCATGCTAGAAACAAACGGACATGAGAAGAGAACTACAAACAAGAATACACTGAACAAAAGTAGTAAAGAACAATCAAGAACCACAGCTGCCAAAAGAATTCTTAGATGATAGATGCTACATTAGAAAAGCATTATGTGAATAAAGCAGCAATATGGATTGTTTTCAAAAGCTATCAATCAAACACAGCCTAGCAGAAAGCAGGGGTTTCTTCTTAGCAAGGCTGAAAGGTGAAACATACAACAATGGCAATTCAGAATCTGAAAACTATTGTAATTCAGGACAGCTTGATCTAGAAATATAGGAGAGGGAAATAACTGTGCACAGTATTGCCAACCCCAACCGTTAAAAACTGTGAGTCAAGCCCCTCAAAATCATTAACTTAAAAATAATGAGTTTTTTTTAAAGCCATACATTTAGGTTTCTTGCAATTTGCTATCCAGTTAGCTTAAAGTTCTCAAGATTTTCTCTGCAACCATGAGGGCTAGAAACCTTCTATTTTATTTTATTTTATTGTAAATGAAGTCTGAGATTCTCATATAATCTCTAAATTCAAGCAACTGGGCCTTTGGGGGGGGGAATCACAAGACTGGGGATAAAATTGCAAGGATTGGCAATGCTGAATATGTAGGCTTAAATTAGACAAGTCAAGTGATTAAAACTAGGAAGATATGTTGGGATTGGAGCCTGATTTTCATTTATCCAAAAGCCTACATTTACACCAATTTTAAAGATCCTTTTATACTGTCAGAACAGTGTAAAGAAGCCTCACTGTGAATGAGTGTCAGGCCCTGTACTGTACCTTAGCCCACATTCTTTTGCATATTTATCTCGTGTAGAACCAGAGTTGGGCCATTATGAACAAATGCTTTGTATTTTTTTTTCTTTCGCAAATTCTGTGCATGCAGCAGATCTTCAGCTTTCAACATTATTGAATGATATGATTACATTAAAGCATGCTAAGTGGAGACAAAGTTTGACAGAGGAAATTCAAATTCCAAACATAAAAAAAATGATAATCTACTCAGTGAGGAATTGCACATATTCCATTTCTGTAGAATTGTCAGAACAGTACTGGGCTCATAATCTCCAATATTATCAATCACAGTGGATATACACTTCCCTGAACCATGGATTCTATAGTCTGGCAACTCTGTTGAACAGTGGAAGGAAAAATTTGTCAGCCTTCCAAATCTATCTGAAATCACAATGTAATTCCTCAAAGCTCAACTTTAAGCACTGGTAATGATACCTACAGATAACTGACCCAAGATGACAGGAGGCTGTGGAGGCAGATTATTCCCACCTGCCCATACCCTTTTTTATGTATGAAATTTACTACTATATTTAAATTTGTGTTTATTTTTTTTCTGCTGATTAAGGCTGATCCTGCAAAATCTTACTCACATAAGCAGCACTTACTTGCACTAAGTCATTCAGACTACAGAAGAAACAAGATGGGTGAGGGAATATCTTTTAACCTCCTTGTGTCTCTCATATCGTGGGACCAACACAGTTACAACAAACACGGCAAACATCAAGACTACTTGTGAGAGAGTAAAGAGGGCCCAGATGAGTGAAAGTTTTCAGGACTGGGCTCTATGTTTGAAAAACAATGCCAATATAGTCCTATTTCTTCTGTAGTAATTTTGCACAGTAACATGCATTTAGACTTGAATCATGAATTCTATTTGGATTTATGCCTAATAAGTATTTAGTAGGTGTTTCCATTAAAACCATTGTTAATTAAATTGGCACTATCAGGAAGCTATTTCAAAATAAGAACACATTTAAAGAGAGATTGTATTGGGTAAAAGGATATTGTACTGACACTTTAATTCCAAAAACATAAGCTTTTTTTAAAAAGGGAAACAAAAAGCTTTTTACAAAACCTAGCATTAAATGGAACTTTTTTAAAATTATTTCATTTATTTATTATGAAAAATCTTTGTTCTTGGTTTAAATGCAAACAGTGTAGTTTAGTGCTAATGCACAAGAACTAGAAAGTGAAACAAGTCAATTCCAGGCTGAGAGAAATGCAAGAAATGACTAAGAAGTATAAGAATTAGATACTGATTTTCTTAAACATACCTGCTTTGTTTTTTTTTAAATCTCTGACTTTAACCTGACCATGAACCTTCTGTTTTGAGAAATTTTCTTCCTGTAGTGCTACGGGAAATTGATGATCAATATTTCTCATAGAGTTTGTGTCTTTGCCAGCACCTAAAAATTATAGTAATTTTAACACTTATACTAGTTTTCATCCATAGTCCTTAAGTACTTGACAAATTATTATCCCCATTTTATAAGGGGAGGGATGGGTAACTGTCTCAGAAAGGCACAATGATTTATCCAAGGCTACGCTGCAATTCACTGGTAGGGTCAAAAATAAAATGTAGGACCCCTGATGTCTAGATCCATGCTTATTCCACTAGGCACTCACTGCTGCTCTTCATTTGAGGCTACTGCAGCAGCATAGTAACCATGAACTTTTGCCCGTATTTTGAATACTGGGAAAATTGTTTTAAAATTATAACATTTATTAAAACAATATTTTTTTAACTATTATTCATTTATTTACTTTTGAATTCTTGACACACAAGTAAGAATACTTCCCCAAAAGCACTGTGTATTTTTGTTTATTGCTTTAAATAATAAAGTATTGTTGCATTGTTATACATCTATATTGTATTTTAAAGATATTTCAGAATGAATAATGAAATTAGATGTCGTGAATAATTTAGCATGAAATTGATTTTAATATATTGCCTAACAGAAATTGATAAAATTTGTAGTTTTCCTGTTTTGACAATTATTGTTATTGATTACATGACTAAAAGTGATAGCTAGTACTTGGGTATAAAGATGAATACAAAAATGTTATTTTTGGCCTGTGCATAATTTTTGAAATTGCTCGTAATGAAACATGGCATAGGAAAGATAAGTTCTACTAGACACATTTCTGAAAATATCTGTTCAGTTATATAATATGTAATGAAGATAAGCGCTGCTGGGAACACTATTTGCGTCAAATAGAATTTATGTCGTCATGAATTTAAACAAAAGGTCAGGTACAGTTCAGAATGAATATATTTTTTTTCTATGCCAAATTCTCAGCTCATGTGAATCTGGGGTCAATTAACTTGAATGGAGTTATGATGATTTACACCCAATGAGAATGTGATTTTCCATTTTTAACATGACTACTAATACAAACTCTGAAAAGCAACTGAAATGTACTATATTTAATAGAAGAATGTTTAAAGTTCTGTAACCTCATTTATCATTGCTGGAAGCATCTTCTTTTCTATATTTCAGTAAACTCACCATTTTTCACAGTACCTATGAGATAGTTTTTATGTATACTTGAATGTTTAAAGTCACATCAACTCACTGAGAAACTAGTTACTGAGTGGAAGTGCTTTGCATTAAAGTGGCTAGAGACCAGGGTTAGATTTATGAAACCAGTTTCTTACCCCCTGAACCAAAAGGGTCTGGGAGTATTGCCAAAACAGTGTGCACAACACCTGGTTAGAGCATGTTATATTGCTCAATAACACCTCAGTTCAATAAGAAGGAAACATTCATCCTAGTGCTCCTTTGCTGGAAGAATAGTGACTATGTTATGAGGCCCAGAAACTGAGTTGCAAATAAAAAACTGGTGTAAATCAGAAATCATAAGAAATTTTATATGGATGAAGTCATTTCCATGGGGAGAAAAAACAGTGGAAAATATGGAAATAAGCAGTAGCTGTTAGCACTTTTTGTTTTGGACTATTGATGTCACAAAAATAAAATACTGTTGATTCCAACTTTATGTAGTACTACTTAGCTAATGTTGTGGTGTGTGAAATCTTTTTAAAATATTTTTTCACCAATTCCTTCCAATCCTTGAAACCAGCAAAAATGTAATGAATCTTGCACATTCTCTTTTCACAATTTCACATGTATAGGAACTATTACTATTACACCAGGTCTATACACAAAGTTATACCAGTTTAACTGATAGTGTGTTTTTAAACTGATTTAGTTAAACTAGTGCAAAGTACTGAGTAGATGCTCTTTTGTCTATCTGAACCTGGCTTACATCAGTTTGAACTGATATAAGAGTACCCAAACAAAGCTGCAATTGTTTAACTAAATCAGTTTAAAAGATGCACTTTCAGTTAAACCAGTGCAATTTTGTGTATAGACCAGGGCTTACGCTGCTACTTGGATAAAGGGATGGGGATACTGTCTGTATGATGTGCCAGTGAAGCCACAGAACAAATGGAAAATGATAATCCACTACACTCCTATTTGAACACTGACAATTCCAAAGCTATTTCTTTAGCTGAGCAAAACTAACATGATGTCAAAAAATATCTACTGTGCATGCAAGACCAGAGACTCATTTTTACAAAATGAGCTTTTTTCATCAGATTGTTTTCAATTCTTTAAAAGTTTATCATAAATTAATGGCAACAAACATCATTAGCATCTTTATAAACACTACTTTGTAAATACTATAATACTACGAATTTATAAATAAATCATTGCAATTTCCTTTTCAAATGTTTCATGCAATTGTATATTCAAATTTTCAGGATACCAATTTAGTTTAAAAGTGATGTTTTTCAGGCACTTTTAATTGTGTGGTGGGGCAAAAATCATCCTCTGCTTGTATCAAATATTATTTTGCATTGAGAAACAATTTTTGAATAAGCACCAACTAGGAAACATTTCAGTTTTTTACTGGTAACATACTAAAAAAAGAACGCATGCTCAATTATCACTAGGTTTTGATGAATTCCTAAGAAAAGTCATCCTGTAGCTGTGACTGTCAGCTCTCACAATTTGAGTCTCAGAATATTTGGTTTCAGAGTAGCAGCCGTAGGTGCCACAAGTACTCCTTTTCTTTTTGAGAATATTTGGTGTGTCTCAAAGTCCCAGCTGCTGGAACCAGATTATAATGTGAAATCTCAGCATTTTTTTTTAAAGTGAGTTTCTGACTCTCCTTGTTATGAGAAAAGCTTGGAAATGTGAACCTAAATGCTCCAACACCAGAAGGCTAAATAAATAAATAAGCAAGCTTCCAAAATGTGTTTTTTAAAATTATGACTGGGCCCTCACTCATGATTTTGGAACACCGGATGTTAGCAATTTTGTGCACTAAACCAAGTACCCTGGCTCTTGAAGTCTAGATTCAGAGGCCACTCAACACAATCTGCCATCCTAGTCAATACTTCAGTGTGCCACCCCCACATCACTCAAATTTGGCCTCGCTGCCCCTCTGTCATGACTCAGTTTGAGTAAGCGATATTGCAACTTTGCAGATGGGTTCACAGTGCCACTCAGTTTGGCCCAGCCACCCTTCTGTCATGATGAAAGGGCGGATGGTGCAAATCTGCCACTCCTGGCAGCTGCCAAGAAATCTGGCACCCTGAGCAGCTTCCTAGCTTGCTTATAGATAGAGTGGCCTCTGGTTAGATCAGTGGCTCTCAAACTTTTTTTACTGGTGACCCCTTTCACATAGCAAGGGTCTGAGTGTGACCCCCCCCTTATAAATTAAAAACACTTTTTAATATATTTAACACCATTTTATATGCTGGAGGCAAAGCGGGGTTTGACAGAACCCCCATGTAATAACCGTATGACCCCCTGAGGTGTCCTGGCCCCCAGTTTGGGAACCCCTGGGCTAGATTATGACTTTAGGTAGATCCCTGAGTGAGAGAAGTTGTGCACATTGCACATCCAAAAGAGGCATCTCACAATTCCTCTCCTGCTTCTTCTTTGTTCTTAGGGGTAGTTATTTGCTGACAGTATATTCCAGCATCAGATTAGACACCCCCTACTCTGGCTTTGTTCTGCTGAGCAGCAATTGGGGAGGCAGGGAGCTAAAGCTGTTTGCCGATGTCCTACCCACCCATCATTGGGATGGGGAAGTAAGCAGGTCCGCAGCACCTTCTTACGCCTACATGCCTGGAGTCAAAGACTTGGAAGCTTATGGAAGGATAAATTCAAGCAAACAAGGCATGTTCAGGCAACAATGCTGCAATTGACATAAGGATAAAATAACTGATTTTTTTCCTGGTCTGAGACTCTCCACATTTAGACATCGTCCCATCATATAGTTGTAAAGCTCTGAGGAAGAAATTACTCTTGCTCAGTTATTAAAAATAGGGAAGGAAGGCTTTATTGAGGGGCAAGCCAGAAAAAGTTGTCACTGTCCAGAAGATTCATACTTTATGCTGAAACATTTCCATTTCAAACAAAACAGAAAAGGCAAAGTTCCAGTTTGATGTGGGTTGGATAAAGAACAGGGTGTTGGGAAGGATTTCATTCGCTGTTAGATGGATTTAATTGCAACATCACTACTGCACAGTTAAAAATTCTACTAATAAAAAGAGCTCAGTGCACAGACCTTAGTTTTCAGCATCAGTTTGTTGGGATTTCTCCCATATATGTGGGCAATTTACATGAGCAGGTCACCTTAATATTAATGGGAGCTTTAATTGCATATATGCTAGGCAGGGTGAAAGGGGTGAAAGCTCCAGTATAAGGTTTATACACCTGTTAAGTTCCACTTATATAGGCCATATGTTAGACCTATGCATAAGGGTGTATTCTGCCTTAAGAATAGAATATATGCATAAGAGAGTATATTTTGCTTCAATTTTACCTTTGGGAGTAGAAAGTAAGAATAGTAGAAAATGGGGATGGAAAACGTTTGAAATCATCAGTCTGTTTCACAACACTGTGACAGAGACAATTCCACACAGAGAGCACTGTTTAATAAATGAGATGCTGCTTACTGTTTAATCCCATGGCTAGTCTCTTGGATATGGTTTCTTCTGGCTAAGTAACATCAGACAGCAGCTAGCCTGAAGCAATGGCTTCACTGGAGCCCTGCTCTGATTTTCATATTGAGATGTCTATGCTATCGACTGTTTTGCAGTGTAAAATGTGTATTTCATTGCTTTTAGTGAATGTCACTTGTTTTCTAATCTCCTTTCTTCTTTATTATCAGAGAATATATTTATAAAAATATATGGGACAAATTCTCATATTTCATTCAGTCCTTTCTCAGGCAAAAGTCTCATTCATCTTCAGTGGGAATTTTGCATGAGTAAAAAGAATGAGTAAAAAGTCAACCCTTACCTCCCTACACTCAAATCTGTAAGTACATCTGTCTCTCCATTTGGAAGAAGGGCTCAGCCACCCATATAGTCTAGAACCATATCCTCTTTCCATAGGTCCAGCAGAGATCTTTCCATTGGTCTAGAGATCTAAATAAGGGGAGAAGGTTGAGAGTGGAAAGGCTAGGGGAGTGGGGGACTCTGTGAGGCTTTCTTGCCCTTTTACATTGCTGGAGAAGAAAATTTGTTCCCTTGTTAAAAAAAGACACTTCAGTATTTTACCATAGTCATCCAAACCACTGCAGTGAGTAATACTATTGTAAAATGGAGTATTTGGGACAACGGCTGATTATTGTAGCACTTTTGTTTCATAAGGAAGGGTTGGCCTTCTATTTTTTGTGTAATAGCATAGTTCAATAGATATATAACACCTGTCTTCTATAAAGATACAGGGTCAGATAGTGGCATTTTAAATGAAAAACAAGTTTCAGCTGAAAACAGAATATTTTTCTGCGCATGTGGGGCATCACAATTTCTACCAGATTGTGGCCTTTGACTTTTAAGTCTCTGTGTTTCTGAATCTGGCTATGGGAGAGATTTTCGTGGTTGTGCTTTAGCAGCACATAGCTCTCTGTGCCTCAATTTCTCCATCTGTAAAATACGAGTAGTATGTCCCTACCTCACAGGGATGCTGTAAGGATAAATTAATTAATAATTATAAGAGGCTTCAATACTGCAGTGAGGAAGGCCACATAAGTATATAGATAGGAAAACAATATCTTGCCCAATTGCGAGCTTAGAGCTAAGGATTCTATTCTATTTAAGGTACCTAATTCAGACTTCAAACCACAGAATGCACTATCTGCTGTTTCTCCTACTTGGAAGTATGAAAATCATATTCCAAACTCAGGGCAATACTATCTGAAACAAATGTATTATTGGGCTAAAAAAAACAGGACCTAGAAATTAGAATATTCCATATTATATTTATTGAATAAAGATCATGTCAAATATATGGGCCAGCATTACTTAACCAGTAGAAATATTATCAATACTGATAGCATTCAGGGCAACCCAATATTGTACACTGTCAACCCCTAGATTGTAAAAGTGTACACAGATTTTACTCATATAGCTTCCTAATGCCCCTTCAATATTTTCAGCACCAGATAGATATGATTCTATAAATATACCTTATCAGGATGTAATGAAATAAAATGCAGAATTTTGTAGCATATGGCATGTATGTCAATGAAGTGAAGGACATGTCTGGCTCTCGGCTGCGGTATGCAACTTAATTTGTTCCATAACACTTATTTTACCATATGGCACATCCTAGCTGGTATGCCACCACTGAAATGCATGTGTGTGTTACTTCACTTAAATCAATGAACCATGCAACAAAATACTGCAACCACCTCTCCCAGTAGGATAAGCAATGTATCTCTTTTTTATCTCTCTAACAGAGTTCTACAAGAGCTGGAAGAAAACACTGCATTACAACTGGATGCAGAGGGAATACTTGGTCCCCATAAACAAGAAGTCCAAGGGCCTGATCCAAAGTCTATTGAAATCAACACAAACCATAAAGTAGGGAGGATGAATTTAAAATGGTACGTTTCTGCACTGCTTACACATCACCTTATTTTACTTATTTTTTTATAAACACTAATCATGGGGGGCGGGGGAGCGAGGGGATTTGGCAGGCGACCAGCTTGGCTTAACAGTGAAATCCTTGCTGATCTTAAACACAAAAAAGAAGCTTAGAAGAAGTGGAAGATTGGACAAATGACCAGGGAAGAGTACAAAAATATTGCTCGGGCATGCAGGAGTGAAATCAGGAAGGCCAAATCACACCTGGAGTTGCAATTAGCAAGAGGTGTTAAGAGTAACAAGAAGAGTTTCTTCAGGTATGTTCGCAACAAGAAGAAAGTCAAGGAAAGTGTGGGCCCCTTACTGAATGAGGGAGGCAACCTAGTGACAGAGAATGTGGAAAAAGCTAATGTACTCAGTGCTTTTTTTGCCTCTGTCTTCACGAACAAGATCAGCTCCCAGACTACTGCACTGGGCAGCACAGCATGGGGAGGAGGTAACCAGCCCTCTGTGGAGAAAGAAGTGGTTCGGGACTAGAAAAGCTGGACAAGCACAAGTCCATTGGGCTGGATGCGCTGCATCTGAGAGTGCTAAAGGAGGTGGCGGATGTGATTGCAGAGACATTGGCTATTATCTTTGAAAACTCATGGTGATCGGGGGAGGTCCCAGACGACTAGAAAAAGGCTAATGTAGTGCTCATCTTTAAAAAACGGGAAGAAGGAGGATCCTGGGAACTACAGGCCAGTCAGCCTCACCTCAGTCCCTGGAAAAATCATGGAGCAGGTCCTCAAGGAATCAATTCTGTGGCACTTAGAGGAGAGGAAAGTGATCAGGAACAGTCAGCATGGATTCACCAAGGGCAAGTCATGCCTGACTAATCTAATTGCCTTCTATGATGAGATAACTAGCTCTGTGGATGAGGGGAAAGCAGTGGATGTGTTGTTCCTTGACTTTCGCAAAGCTTTTGACACGGTCTCCCACAGTATTCTTGCCAGTAAGTTAAAGAAGTATGGGCTGGATGAATGGATAAGGTGGATAGAAAGCTGGCTAGATTGTCGGGCTCAATGGGTAGCGATCAATGGCTCCATGTCTAGTTGGCAGCCGGTATCAAGTGGAGTGCCCCAAGGGTCGGTCTTCGGGCCGGTTTTGTTCAATATCTTCATTAATGATCTGGAGGATGGTGTGGATTGCACCCTCAGCAAGTTTGCAGATGACACTAAACTGGGAGGAGAGATAGATACAATGGAGGGGAGGGATAGGATACAGAGGGACCTAGACAAATTAGAGGATTGGGCCAAAAGAAATCTGATGAGGTTCAACAAGGACAAGTGCAGAGTCCTGCACTTAGGATGGAAGAATCCCATGCACCGCTACAGACTAGGGACCAAATGGTTAGGCAACAGTTCTGTAACCCCTAGGTCCTTTTCCGCAGTGGACGAGAAGTTGGATATGAGTCAACAGTGTGCTCTTGTTGCCAAGAAGGCCAATGGCATTTTGGGATGTACAAGTAGGGGCACTGCCAGCAGATCGAGGGACGTGATCGTTCCCCTCTATTCGACATTGGTGAGGCCTCATCTGGAGTACCGTGTCCAGTTTTGGGCCCCACGCTGCAAGAAGGATGTGGAAAAATTGGAAAACTTCCAGCGGAGAGCAACAAAAATGATTAGGGGACTGGAACACATGACTTATGAGGAGAGGCTGAGGGAACTGGGATTGTTTAATCTGCGGAAGAGAAGAAAGAGGGGGGATCTGATAGATGCTTTCAACTACCTGAAAGGGGGTTCCAAAGAGGATGGCTCTAGACTGTTCTCAGTGGTAACAGATGACAGAACAAGGAGTAATGGTCTCAAGTTGCAGAGAGGGGAGTTTAGGTTGGATATTAGGAAAAACGTTTTCCCTAGGAGGGTGGTAAAACACTGGAATGCATTACCTAGGAAGAGGTGGAATCTCTTACCTTAGAAGTTTTGAAGGTCAGGCTTGAGAAAGCCCTGGCTGGGATGATTTAGTTGGGGATTGGTCCTGCTTTGAGCCGGGGGTTGGACTAGATGATCTCCTGAGGTCCCTTCCAACCCTGATATTCTATGACTCTATGATTTCTAACTACAATTTTTTCTACCAACTCATTCCCCAAGATTGCCTGTATCCATTTTGCTAAACCAAGAAGTATGAGATAGCCAGAGAAAATGCCAAATTAATCTTCACATATATAAGTGACTAGAAGTGCTTTCCCCTTTGAAGTTTCAGACTAGTGGTTGAAGGAAATAGTTATTTTTCTTTGAAAAACAATCACCTAAGGAAAGGGCAGATGGGAAGGTATGTCATATAGCATATGAAAAGGGGTCATAAAGTTAGTGTCTAATATATAAAGCATATGCTACTTGTATTATTATTAGTAGTAGTATTATAGTGCCGTAGTCATGGCTTAGGACCTCACTGTGCTAGGCGCTAGACAAACAGTACAAAAAGACAGTCCTTGCCTCCAAAGAGCATACAATCTAAGTACAAAAGCTAACAGATGCAGAAAGATCGACGGGGAAGTACAGTGAAACAATGAGACAATATTGGTCAGCATGATAGGCACTGGCCTCAGCGGTTGGAAGACAGCCAACACCAACAGTCTAGCTGCTATCACATTTTTTTGTAGGCATCATAGCATTGAAGAGTTTTAAGGAAGGTTTTGAAGAAGGATCATGAGGAAGCTTTGAGAATGTTAGCAGGAAGCTCTTCCTGAGCATGAGGGGCAGCATGGGAGAATTCACAAAGGCATCTGTCTGAAAATTCAACAAGTGAGGGATGAAGGTTGACATTTCCGGTCAATCAGAGATGAGAATCGACATTTCAATAGCAAATGCGAGATAAGAAAGGTGAGGTTAAGCTATGAAGGTACTTGGCAGTGAAGACAAGCAACTTGTGTTCGATGCAATAGAGGAGGGGAGGAAGACAAAGAGAGGGCTGACATGGTCAAAGTGACAGGCTGAAAGAATGATCTTTGCTGAACAGATATCTGTGGAGAAAAAATGCACTTCTCAAGGCCAAAGAGAAGGATGTGGCAATAACTGAGACAAGATGACAAGAGCCTGGACAAGAGTTTTAGCTGTGTGGATGGACAGGAAAGACCAGATGTTTTGCAAAAGGATTGGCAAGATTTAGACAGTCTGGATGTGAGGACCTAGAGAGAGGTAGGTATTAGCTGAAGATGATCCCTAGGTTATGGGCCTGAGTGACAGGCAGGATGGTGGTATTGGCCACAATGATTGAGAAAGGAGATAGCCGGGAGAGCGTGGGTGAGAAGATTGAGATTTTATGTGTCATTCACTTATATGATGCTCACTTGCATTACAGAGACTTCCTGGGTCTTGAGAACCTTTTTCAGATACTAAAAGGCAGACAGATTGGCAGCAATTGGATGAGACAAGGAATTCCCTTATATCTAAGGTTTTCATCTTTTTCATCAATATTCTGTGTTTATAAATTAGTTTAGGGCCTGGCTAGATAAACATGTGATCAATTTAACTGTGTTTAGATCTTGCTTAAAATTTGTTCTTCCTGTGATATTTTCTGCCTTATGCAAAATAAGAGTTAACTTTTATTTAACATAACTGAAATTGATGTTACTTACTACTGCTACTGGATGCCCTAGAAAGAAGGAAACTGACTTCTGACCTCCATGAAGGCAAAGGCAGGAGTGAGATGATGGCTTGGTCACAAGGTCAAGGGCAAAATAGGATTGCAATTCCCCTCCCCAAACAGTAATGAAAAGGGACTGGCACAATGTGTGCACGCAGGGAGAGCCAAATGACCAGAGGGATGAAAAGCCTGGTTACACATACACTCGAGATTTTCATTATGTCTGTCGTTGCACAGCACTGAAACCTCAAGAGCTCCTTATTTATTAAGTTTCACTTTAGCTACATTACTGATTACAGTATAATATTTCTAAGCTTCTGGTCATTGCTTGGTTGACTGACTGACAAGCCTTTAAAGGCACATGCTAACTGTAAATTAAAACTACTCCCAGTTTGAATGACTTGTTTGGTTACCATTTTAAATTGTCCTACTTAAATAAGCATGGCCTGTATGTGTCTAAAGAATTTTATTTATAACCAAAATTATCATAACTAAAATGATGTATATTTAATTTGTAAAGTTTAGCTGACCTGGAAAATAGCCAGTTATCAGTATTTTAACTCTCAAACATTGCACAGGGCATTTAAACATACAGGACTCAGGACCTGTGAATCTGACCCCACCCTTCTCTGTGAAAGAGAATAATGAGGAACTGGTACCTCTCCTGACCGGAACATCCAATGTAACATTCAGTAAATGGATCATCTCTTCCTCCTTCAAAAAAAGTATAGTCCGACCAACAATGAAGAAACCCATCCTGGACAGATTGGACCTGGCTCTAATATCAAGCAATAAGCTTCTTGTTAATGAGCAAGCTCATGCAGAAGCTAACCAAGGGCTACCTTCAAGCTCATCTAACTAAGCTAATATCATAGACCCTGCACAATCTGGATACAGATCAGGACATGGAATGAAAGCAGCATTAGTGGTCTGTTGGATGATTTCCTGTCAGTGGATGGAGGGCACACGTCCACTCTCCTATGCTTGGACCTCTCTGCAGTATTTGACACAGTCTTAAGAAATATTGCTGTCCTGTCTCAGGGATGTGCACTAAAATGCTTTGTGTTCTTCCTGGAGCCAAGGGATGCACTCAAAGGGGATAGTAATAGGAAACTGCATATAAAGCACCAAACCTTTCGTTTGCAACATCCCACAAGGATCAGTTCTCTTTTGATCATATTTATAACTCATGTACAACCACTAGGTGAACTGAGAAGACATCATGGACTCAAGTCAAAGTCAAGAGTCAATGATATGCAATGACATATCCTATCACAATACAGTTCTACCTATCTTTCCACAACAAAGACAACAGCACTCTCATTAAGCTGACCAGTGCTTGGCTGAGATGAACTCATGGATGAAGAACAGTTGATTGAAACTGAATTTAGTCAGAACAAAAATTATATTGGTTGGAAGAAGAAAACACTAAGAGGAGTTTACAGGCACTGTTTGGGGATAACCAGTTGGTCAAATCAATCAGCATTTTAACAGGCTCCTGGATTCTTTGCTTCTAAGCTCTCACACAGCAGCATCTGCACATTCTAGCATCTATTGCTGGCTAGGAACCTGCACCTTGGTGGACAATAACCTGTAATTGAAAACACACTTCTTTGCTATGCAACCTACCTGGAAACTACACTAGTACAAAAATGCATGAGCACTTGTCCTCAGAAACACAAGTTAGCACAAGCGCTTCAGACCTGTCCTCCGCTCACTACACTGGCTTCCCATAGGCTATTATGTAAAATTCAAAGTTTCAGTCATCATCTTTTAGGTGCTTAATGATCTGGGTTTGGGATACCTAAGAAATCACTTCAAGTTCTGAGATGAGGACTGCAAGAGAAAAATCCATTCTCCAGGCACAACAGAACTCTTTGCTGCAAGGGTAAAGCTTGTTTGTATAGGAGATAGAGCTTTACCTCATCCAGTGCACAACTGTGGAACAATCTTCTGGAGAATCTAAGTATTAGTTGTCAGAACTAGTTAGATCAAACAGATACAAAAAAAAATCAATCTGTCCTTGAGAGTTGCATAAGATTATGTAATCACTGTTATTCCAATGCCTGTAAAGAAAAAAAAACATCTTTTTGTTTTGTTTTTTTTCCATTTCCTGTTACGTGACAAATGGCTACAGTTATTCACACCAACTTCAAATTGCTCACTTCTTGTGCTGTGCAAGAGAGGAATGTATTATGCAGGGAGTTTGGCCTGATCATGTCCATTTTGTTGTTATTTTTAAACCCTGCTAAATATTCTATACAGCAAATGAAAAAAGAGCAAGCCATTCATACTGTATTCTGTTCCTCTGCAGGAGGAGGACAGGAACATAAAGTGGGATATAACTTGCACCCTTTGTGCCCAGTCATCCCCAGAGTAAAAAACACATCCACAAAGAAAAATGCTCTCAAAATTGTTTAACTCCCCATCTGGGAATGGAGTACTTGCATGTGTACACACATTGTTGATTGTGTGCAAACACAGTGGAGATCTTGCATAGTTGTTGATTGATATATAAAGTGAGATGTGTCTACATGAACAAAATGTACAAAACAGACAGTTTTGATCTCATCTAATAACTAAAACCCGAAATGCAAACAATTCCTCCCATCTCAAACCCACCCCTGGAGCAAATACTTAAGAAGAGATGGGCTTTATGTTTAAAGTCACTGGGCTCCATCAGACTTGTCAGAAAAGGAATTCAAAGTTGGGAACCCTTCATAGAAAATGTCCTGCCACCACCCCGCAGACATTTAAATCTTGGTCCTGTGAGCTTAAATGCCCATGAATATAACAGCTATGTCAGCTCATTGGGAAGAAGTGGTCTTTCATGTAGCCAGGTGTGAAGCTAAACAAAACTTGTAGATCAACTTTAACACCTTGAATTGCATCCAAAAGAAACCAGGAATCCAGTGCAGTTATCTGACAACTGGCGTATCATGTTGCCTTTGGCTAATACCATCTAAAAATGTGGGCAGTAACCCAGCCTAAAAGTCACAGGTACAGCAATAACCCCAGGTAGAGCAATAACCCAGCCTAAAAGTCACAAAAGACATGGATTACTATAACTAAGTCTGGCTCTACAAGAAAAGTTTGTAAATAGAAGACGTGGGTGAAAAAAGGCCTTTTTGGCCCCTGATATCATCAAGTTTCTTGTGAAGGAGTGGAGAAGTCCAAGAGAACTCTCAAAATAAAAGTCTCCTAGAAAAATGGTAGACAAATCCCAATAATGAGGAGAAATATACTCCTCCTATGCCATCAAATCCTTCCCCCAACCACAAAGGTCAACTACACCTTATCTGAGCTGAACTTTGGCCTGTTCTCAGCCATCTGAGTGCCAGATTTGGCCAGGCACTGGTCAAACACTGATACTAAACTGTCCAGATATGGAAAAAACAAGGAAAATCTGTATATCTTCTTCACATTAAGGACACCACACACCCAAATTTCCTTACCACTTCCATGATGACACTCATAGATGTTGAAAGGAGGATGAGAAAACAGAGCCTTGAAAAAACCACTACAAGATTTGTCTTGCATGCAACTGCCGCAAATCACCTTCTGAGACCTACTGAAGAGAAAAGAATATCTGCCTCAACCAAGGGCTGCAGGACAGCTAACAAAACCTCATGGGCAATAGTATCAAACGATGTTAAGAGATCTAACAGAGTCAGTATAGCCACCTGGCCATTATCCATCACCAAGAGGATATACCAGCTCATGGGAACTGTGTCATTTCCCCCATGATCAGCACTAAAGATGGACTGGAAGGGATCCAAGGCCTTGAACTGATACCAAAGTTGCCTCTCCACAGCCCTCTCAACAATCTGCCACAGATAGGGAATCTTCCACAGACAGTGTCAAGAGATGACTTCCAGGCTAAGGGCCTACCAGCTGTTCATTAGAGGGAACTGGAACCCCACCTCCAATTGGGAGGCATCTATAGTATTTAACACCAATGGATCCCATATTTCCCTACTTGATTTTGCAAAATATGAGCATTGTAAAGTTTTTGATAGGCTTCACCAGTAAGTGGACAGAGAATATTATTGCTGTCTCTCTTAGTGCCTGAAAACTACCAGGTTTTTGACTTCATAGCTTTTCCTCTGAACACAATGATTCCACCACCGAGACAGGCCACAGTTGAGTACTCTTTCAACCCTGCAGTGACTGTGGGTGGCCATCCTTTTGGACTAGTTACTAATCTGAACTCTAAAGACTTAAATGACAATGTGTGCCAAGATGATCTCCTCAATCAAATGGTTACAATTATTGACAAAGAAGATGGACTGGATGGAAAAACAATCTTCATGTACATGTTCCTTGCTGAACTTGGCCTACTTGTCATTGTTCGTCTACGTCAAAACTCTCCTTTGCAGTGATGCCTATAAAAAAAAAAAACAACTTGACAGAGGTTGGTGCACTGAGACCATAGCCTATCATGCTGACCAATACTGTTGCCTTGTTTCTTTGTACTCCCTCACCTATCTTTTTATATCCATCTGTTGTCTCCTGTCTTATACTTAGATTGTAAGTATCTTTTTGTTCTGTGTTTGTATAGCACAATAGGGTCTATGTCTAGACTCCTGATCTATAACTAGAGCTTCTAGGCACTATGGTAATACAAATAATTAGTAATAACAATTCAGAGGTTACAGACTAAAATCTTCACTAGTACCTCCAAATGTTCAGTGAAAGAATCTGGTCAAAATATCCCTAGAAAAGATATCCCCTCCAGCCCTGCCCAGCCTCTACAATGGTAGCCATTCTAGATTGAATCCACAAAGTATAGTAAATGGAAAATTCCTCACAAAAGGAAAAACTATTTCTAAGCAGAGATAGCCTCCTAATTTTCAGCTCTCACACACTTTACAAAGAACTATCTGCCTATTTCACAGAATCAGGGATAACCTCATAGAAAGTATGTAATGCTACCATCCCATCTTCATTCTCAGAATCCGAGATTCACACAACAGGAAGGCCTACTAATATTAAAGACCATCCAAACCTGACCCATAGTCCTAAGGATCTGGAGGGCTGCCTGGAAATGCTCTAATCTGACTCAGAACCTTACTCTCAAAGTGCTCCCATAGGGTAGTGGTAGACAACTGCACCTCTCACTTATGAAGATGTGTGAGGCTATATTGTTCCTCTCATGTCCTATTTAATGCATCTATGGAGCTACATGGGGGATCATGAGATGTCAAGATCTACAGTGTTAAACGTATGTAAAAATATTCAATTATGTAGTGCCTTCACTATCACTACCATCACCATCAAACCAGTTGATCCGGTGCCTATGTAAAATCAACTCCTACACCTAGATGAAAAGTTTCTTGCTGAAGCTGAACCTGGAAAAGTTGAAAATGATACTCGTGGGTAGAGGAATGGTTCACTGCCTAAGAACCCTGAGGAAGGAAATATTTTGGGGGCCTGTATTGGTCAGGGGCAGAGGAGAGTAGAAGAGCCCAGAAAGGGGAAAGGATGATTTTTTGAAACAAGAGGGAGAACTAAACATTCAAACCACTACCCTCCAAAACATATGTTTGAGCTGCAATGAAGGAGGGAGCAAGGAACTCAGAGACATGTTTGATAAGTGTCTGGGTTTTTTTTTTAGTAGTTACCAAAAGTGACACAGAAAGGTCACACTTGCTTCTGGGTGCAGTGAGAGCTTCAACATCTCAAAGTTTAAAAGGATACTTACAGACAAGGTTGAAAAGAACTTTTATTTATTTCGAATGGTCAACCAGGAAAATTGCAAGATATAAATTTCTCCATGTAGAATCACTGGTGAACCAGAATTAGAGAGTTAATGCTATTATTTTCACAAACTTTTAAAACAACAAAGTAGTAGTAGCAAAGCTCATGTTTTTGAGAACAATGAATGGGGAAGATGTAATGGCTGGATATAAAGCAGATCTAACAGTGCAACACCTGGCTCCCTCATAACAGCGTTCACTTTTCTTTCACGTTGGAATATTTGGACTAACAAAGCTGACTTTGCAACACGATCTACTGTTTTCAAGGCTAGAAAATATGATAAACAGTACAAACAGGCGAAACAGGCAACTTCAAAACCAGGTGAATACTGTCAAAAATATTTCACAGAAAGGAAAGAAGATAAACCTATAAGCAAAGTTCTCTCCCACTCCTTCATTTTGTTATAATGGGTTTTTGACAGTGTAGATTCAGTTTGAAATTTTTTGGTTTTTTACACGCTGAAATGTTTTCTTCTCTATTTATCATGTCAGAATGAAATATCACACACTACACAATGCAGGCTATTAGTTTTTGGATATTGACGAGATAAAGCCCAGAAACGGAGGCAGAAAAGATTAAGCAGTGCTTAGTCATCTGAGTGTACCATAAAATGAAACTAATACTGATAAGCATGACAGTATTTGTGGGTCCATATTTAAGCCAGAAACACCTACTTTGCAACAGAGTGGAAAACAAAATTCCTAAAGCAGAAGCAATTAGGCATTTTTGTCATCTCCAAAAGGATAAAGGGTAATGGGAAGAGAAGAAGTATAATGATTCAAATGGTACTCCAAACAGTTGTCACAGATGTAAAGTATTCTGTGGAATATACCATTTATTTGACACAACCAAAAAAGAAAAGGAGTACTTGTGGTACCCTAGAGACTAACAAATTTATTTGAGCATAAGCTTTCGTGAGCTACAGCTCACTTCATCGGATGCTGAAGCTCACAAAAGCTTATGCTCAAATAAATTTGTTAGTCTCTAGGGTATCACAAGTACTCCTTTTCTTTTTTGTGAATACAGACTAACACGGCTGCTACTCTGAAACCAAAAAAGACATTATGATCTAGAATGATCCACTCCTGTCACAGCAAATAGGAATTAATTGTGTCAGGGGAAAAAAAGCAATCTAAGAAAGCTTCTGAGCTCCCAAGAGTCAACACTCTACGTGTTTGTAGGGATGTAGAGATACTATTTTCATCATCACACTGAACATCATTCTGAAAGTAACACACCCTCAGACTTGGTAGTTCTATGAATTATGGCATATCTTCATACTTTCAGTCATGCAACTGCTAATTCAATGGCACTGAAATGTCATTTGGGGTGTTTTTAGTTTGATGGAAATAGCATATTTAACAGTATCTCAAGCATCACCTTTTTATAATTGTAATTATAAATTGATGTCAATGGGAGTCACACCTGTATAAGTGAGACTAAAATTTATCCCATAATTCATAATTTAAGTGGGGATCTTTTTTTTTTTTAAACCAGTCAGGAATACATCTTTTTTTTTTAATAAAAGACTTTCTTTCCCATTTCTTAACCAAAGCCTTCTCTTTGAATACATAGTTTTACCACTTGATCTTAATATTCAAGATGTGTATGTGTTTTATATTGTTCCACTAAATTTCCTTTAAAGTAACATGCAAGAACCAAAACATAACAATACCCCCATTGTTTTATCTTTGATGGTAGTCTAGAGAAACACAAAAAATCCTATATAATATTTTAAGAAACATTTTCCAGGTGTCACAAATCTACAAAAAACAATCAAAGCCTGTATGTATCCCATTGGGCTTTAATATTGCACATTTCATAGAACTCTTTCATCTGAGATCCCTGCAAGATCAAGTCACGCTGATAGACACAGGAAGAAAGGCCTTTGAATGTATTTGCTTTTGTCACAATATTAGTGTTGTTTATTTCAGTTTAGAGTGTCAATTTATGGTCAACAAAACATTTGCACTAGAATTACAGATTAAAAAAAAACATTTACACAGAGGGACAGATCCAATGGAACTATGACCATTTACACCAGTTCAGGATCTGCCCCAGATTGTTTGAATAAACTATATCATAGCTGGTAGCCTCAGAAATTGATTTCCCTTTTCATTGTATTACTTTACAAGGACTAAAGCCAAAATCTTCAAAATGATTAGCGATTTTGGGTGCTCAATTTGAGATACTTTAAGGAAGCCTGATTTTCAGAGCATGGCTGATCAGAATTTTCTGAAAATGTGGCCCCTTTAAGGTGTTTTACATTGAGTTTCCAAAAATTGAGACACACACACGCACTCACTCACTCACTGGCACACACACACAGAAATAAAGTTGTATTTTCCTCCAAACAAATGTTACAATGCTCTGTTTCCTAGAAAATTCAGTGCTAGTAGTATGTAGTTGTGCACAGTTATTTCCAAAGTGGAGTTTTGCTACTTTCTATGGAGCCAGTTTAAGCAATCCTGCAAGTAATTTCCTTTTTACATTTCACATAGATATTGACTAAATAAAATAAGTATCATGATAATATTCTTTTAAAGGTAAAATGTAAAAGTGGAAAGGAAACAAACATTATCTTTGCTTTGCTGTTCATCTTTAAGACCCATCTACACAAGCAGAAATCAAACCCATTTTCAAAAATGGCTTAACTAACACAGTTTCAGCTACATATTTGAGCTAAATTACGTTGGTTTAACAATCCTGCTAGTATGTCCACACTTCCTCTTAAGAAACCATGTTAGAAGAGCTTTTAAATACTTGGAATCCTGGGTCACATAAGCAAGAGTATCTCATTATCCTCCACAGTGTTCTTGTCAAGAAAGGTATATAAATGGCCAAATATTTTAGTACAATTTTCTAAAAATGTTCAGATTTCTCCATTTTACACATACACTGCAATATACTAGTCTGCCATATCTCCCATGTTGACTAGATTGGAAAACTAAAAACTCATGCTACGTGCATTTAGGGCTTGATCCTGTTCCCACTGAAGTCAATAGGAGCTTTGCCATTGCCTTCAGTAGAAACAGAATCAGGCCCTCAGTTTGCTGGCTTCTTACTACAGATTGTCAGATCACCTGCAGGAATGAAATCATCTGGTTATGTAGTAATCCTGTCCAATTTACAAAGTAACCAATAGCATTTAGGCATAGCACTTAAATATTGATCAGATGTAATGAAATGATAGAAATAAAAATTGATAGCATTTTTATAATACTAAAAAGGTATTGTCACTGGAACTCACAACCTATGGCATAGCACCTCAATTCTGCTCTATTCCCTTATTTTTTATATCTGTCACTCTCTCTTAGTACTACTTAAGAAAATCACTTGCATCATCAATAAGTTTTAATCTTTCATTAAAAGTTAGCAACTAAAACTATACACTCTGGGTAAAGCTGGTCAGTTAGTATTTGTTGGCTGAATAATTTACTCAATGATTTTCATGATATTTCTACAAAAATATCTCATTTGTTTAACTCTGTGCCCAATCCTATGAAGAGATGAGAATCTTCAGTAAGCAGCAGCTCAGCAACCTCAACTCCCACCACAGTCAAAAGTTTGAAGCACTGGGCGCACTGAACAAATGGCGCTAACACTTCCAGATGAACCATTGGAGTCTATATGGTAATGTAGTTGGAGACTTTTTAAAAGGCAGATTATTGATCCAACTGATTGCAAAAGCTCCAAATGGTTTAAATCCCTATTTTGTGCATCACTGAAATGACCGCTCATAGCAGCTTTTTGGTGTCATGGGCACAGAGCAGATTTAGATAAATATCACATACACGTACTAAGGAACAACTCCAGAGCCCAGGGCCTAGACTGCATAACTTGGCCAGGGACTGGGCAAATGAATTGGGACACAGATGAAAAGTGGGGTGGACCGTGGGAAGAATCCTTTCTTCCGGCTACAGAGCTACTCTATTGTCCACACTCTAGCTCAGCAACTGAAGTAACCTCTGAAGACCCTTAAACAATCCTCTCACTGCACAACAGTGGATCTTCCAGCCCTACCCCCATCCCTTCCCTCTGTCACCATGCCTCAGTCTTTCCTCCTTCCCTCCCATCATAGGGGTGTTGCCACTCACAGAGCAGGGCTCTGCACGATATAAGGAGGGCATACTCCTTGAGCAGCACATTCACAACCTGTGCAGAAGAGCCATCTTGTCCCACTACCCAGAGGCCTTTCTCAGCCAGGGAAAAGGAAGCTGGATATACTCTTAATCCTGTTAAAAGGTAACAAATGGCATTTTTTATGAAAAAGGTTAGTTTGAATGTGCAGTAGCTCCTTCTCTTTCCACCTCAAAGAGGCCACTAAATGATGCTTGATGCCATGCACTAGTGGGCTGCAAAACTTCAGTAATTCAGTAATAAGAGTCATATAAATTATAGGAGGTGGTAAAAAGGCAACTGAAAGCATTACCTAATGGACTGCTTTGTTTTTTTGCTTTTCATTCTTAACACTTTAGAGTCAAACCCTTTAATTTTTCAAATCAACTAAAAGGAAATAAAATCAAACAATTTGCTTCCAGGCTGAAATATCTTTATGCCCAGTTTCAGCCTGGGTCAAAATTTTAACTCTTTATAAATAGAAATGTATAATAAAAATGCTGAGATGACATTCTTAACTACAGTAATATGAGAAAATGCAGTATTATGTAACTGAAATTCAATCAGAGGCTAAAATGAAAAGGGAAAATAGAGCAACTAGACTTCATCAGATGGTGGTTATTGTGAGCATTTTATGTACTGTCTCAGTTATAGTATCCTTGCCTTGAGTGGACTTCAAGCTGGAGTTAAAGCCAAATCAGCCTGTCTATGAAAGAAACTGTATTTATAAGTTTTCAAGGGTGTTACAGTCTACCGGTAAACAAAATAGAAACTGTGGCACAGGTTTTCAAGAGAGCCCAGTGTTCACATAGGCACCAAAATCAGTAGCCAGATTTTCAAAAGAGCTCAGCATGTTTCGTACTGAGTTTTATTTAATATTGAGCCATGAATGTCACAAAGAGAACCTGCTGAGTGCAGAACTCTTGAAAATCTAGCACCAATTGCGTATTCTGAAAACTTGAAAATCTGGCCCTACGTGAACATTTTTACTGACGTTCCCCCTACACTGCACATGACAAGTAAATACTCTCATGGACTTCAGTGAGAATTTTGCCAGCAAAAGAATCATGAAATTAGACCACAAATGGGAAATTGCCATTTTTCTCTTCTTTTTGGTATTTACACCAATTTAACTTCAGTGTTTAACAATGAAAATACATTTCTGATGTGCACAATAAGCTATTCACAGAATAATTCAAGTGGGAATTCAGTTGTAGGCACAGCACCATCAAGCAAACATGCAAGAGGATCCCATGCCAAGTTAAATCTGCTAATATAGAGCTGAATAGCCTAGTCTGATATAGAATAAAGTTATAGCTTTGTCCTGAAACAGGAAATTTTTTATGGCCTGATCCTGCCATCTTTAATTGCACTGAATATAGTGCCTTAACCCAAAAAAACAATGTCATTAGTTTCTACAAGGTTGGCTGTGGAGTAAGATGATATTCAATGTCAGCTACTGTAGAAGAACTGGACCCTTATTTTGTAGAGAATAATTAATATCTCTTAGTTAAAGTCTTTTCTTTACTACATCTTTTGTACTTTTTACCAAGGCATCTTGAAGACCAATAGAGTTACACTGCCCGAAACAGTGTAAATTAAATCAGAATCAGGCCCCAAAAGCTTTACTCACTGACTTCATTCTCTAACTGGAAACTTTAGGGCACAAATACTTTTAAACTGACCAATATATAGGTAAGAAAACTCGTAAAAGTTTCTTAAAAGCACACAAAATGTCAAAGATGTATTTAGGGATAAGTTAAAAAAAAAGGGCGTATTCCCCTTGATCAGTGATTCACAAAGCACCTTTGTGCAACCGACAAAAAGATAAATGAAGCATAAATATTAGAAATAATACTTAAAACAGCATAATCCATATCACTGTAAGTACACATTACAAATTAGAAATACAGTGTGGTAAATAGAGCTACTGATGACACAGTATGTATTATCTTAACAGGTGATTTTTTTAAAATATGCATTCACTGTATTTGTCTAGTTCTTTTCATCTCTCCTTTCCATTCAAATAAACTGTAAAGCATTCACTAATGAAACACCAGGCTGTTTATTTATCATCGAAGTACCTTTTCAATTTTAACTAGCTTAAAACTAATATGTATTTGTAACCAATGTACAATTTTAATTAATTTTTTTAAAGTAAAACCTGAAGGTTTTAAAACAAAATAATAATGCTGATATAAAATACATTAATTTCAAATAACATAAGACAGATTTCTACAATAGCAAACCTTCTGCAACATTGAAACCAGTTTTCAGTAAACTATGTGACACAAAAGAATAAGATCACCATGGGCAGAACAACTGTAGAAAACTATATGAGTGAATCCCTAATTCTTGGTCTTCTACAAATATTATTTATCACAGTACTGTGATGCTGGCTACTGTATACCAGATAATTGTAGGTACCACAAGTTAGGTATCAAACGATTTAAAAATATAATAAAATAAAAATCTTTTGACTCAGGCGTTCTTGTATGAGAAGCACAATACTTAATCAACGTGTGTGATGCATTTACCTATTCAACCCTCTTCTCAACATTACTTTGAGCCTCATCCTACAGGCTTTGGCTTCAGTTCCAGTGTGCACTATCCAAGAATGCAGGACAGAGCCTTCAGAATAAAATATTGGTAATTCATGCTCCCAGCTGATTTATAGAGATTGGAAGGTTGACTTAAGATGGTAATTTTGCTAGTAAGGGCTTCTGGAATCATATTATTCAGAAAGTTACTGTGTGGTTTAAACAATGTCCTGCTATTTCTTTATATTACACCAAAGCCAAGTATTTACTTATTAGTTGCATTCATTTGAGAACTTTAGCATGGAGTATTTTCCCAACCATTTCAGTATCAAATAACTGGTCTTATTGGAACTTTCTGTAAAGTCACTCAGATTTTACAAATCGTCTTATCATTACATAAACCTTTTTCTGTCAAGATGTAGACATGACAAGTTTTAGAAGAAAGTTACTGATAATTATACACATTGACATAATAATGATAGCATACCTTCAATTTGGTTAATAATCTTGAACTAACGAAAAACGTTTCCCCTCAACAATTATCAACTGTGCAAGAAAAATTGTAGCAGTTACACACCTCTTAATTCTCAAATATATCTTTATAATCCGAGATCTGATCCACTCTGTTGACATCAGTAGTAAGACTATAATTTACTTCAACAGCTTTAGATCAGTCCCCAGTTCATGCAGTAGATCCAGATCATGCAAAGATTTGTGCACATGCTTAACTTTATGCACAGTGAGTAGTTCCATTAAAGTCAATGTAAATTAGTTATTATAGTAATTAGTAATTCACACAATAAATATATTACTAAGTATAAGGAACAAACATTTATTTCAGTAGTTATTTAATGACAAGTAAAATGATAATTCATTCATTAAAATATTTAGAGACTAGTAAAGATTTAATTGATGTGTATCTCATGATTAGCAGTTAAACCTAGCTCATTTGGTACTTAGTTTTATTTTAATTATCTTCACAAATATAAATAGGATGTTTATTTAAGACATAGACAAGATTTATGCAATCATCAATGAAAATCTGGAAAATCAAGCTGCCAAACCAAAAATGTCACTTATGTGTAACTCCCCAATTTCTGGATTCATGGCTCTATGTATATAAATTTAAATATCAGCAAGAAGAAAATAGGCATAGCAGGGATGGAACTATCACAAGGAACAAGTGTCCTGGATTTGATTTTGTAAGGCCAACAGCAGCAAGAAGGTACTTTAAAGTCTGCTAAAGCTCTTGATTTTGATTGAAAGGGGGGGGGGGAAGGTGAAGGGTTATTTGGGAGTGTGAGAACTGTGACAGTTCATATAGCATACCATCCCCAGATATTTTTACATCATTTTTATGGTAGGGTCAGTTTGGAGCTTGTCAATTCTAACTATAAGTAAGTGACTTTCCTGTGTAGAGATGTGTAGGGGAAAAGAAATGAAAAAGAACTAACAGGAGAAATATGAACAAACCTAAGCATAACTATTGAACAAATTTCTCCTCTCCTTAAAAACAAAACAAAACCATTATTGTGCAATATATTTCCTTTTGATCCAGAGTATATTTATTCCACATAAACACAGATACATCTCTCCTTGCTTTCCTGGGATAGTCTGTTTTTTTAATTTATTTATTTTTAAAATGTTTTTGCTTGTGATTCTCTTAAGAATTCTATCTGTAGCATTATAGTACAAAATAGCTAGAAAACCAAATGCCATGAATACCTCTCTCCTTCAGATGTTTCAGTACTCTAGATATTCATAGGTTTTCAAAGCTGCTGGTTGATGATATAGCGAGAGGATCTGCGATTTATGCATGAATCAGCAACTCCTTGTCATAATGTCATGGTGCAGTGATCCCTGCAGAGCTGTAAGGCTTGATTTAAAATGGAAATGCACAACCCCCTCTTGAGCCAGCAAGATTATACTTCCAAGATCTTACATATATTACCTCTGTGCAGAGGCTACTTTATGAATAACTTGTTACTATTATTGAGCTTTTACATTACCGGGAGGAAACTTCTCTTGAAGGGACTCAAATCTCTTTTTAGGGTTAAAAAATATATTAACGTTCACAAAATAACTGGTACTATTTAGTGTTTGAAGGGTTACAGGAAGATTGTCAAGGTTCATCACCTCAGCTGTTTTCTGTTTTTGATGTAATTACACAATATAATCTATTCCTGATATTGTAGATGATGAGTGATTTCATCAGTTGCGTTGGGTTTAATTATATTGTGCTAATAGTATGTGCTAAAAGGACTAATAGTTCATTTTTCTGGGTAACCTCCAGTTTTACGCTATAAATCATCGCCAATACTGTAACCTTGTCACAACGGTTAAAAGCCAAAATCTCCCACACACCAGGTTGTGGTGCATTGTAGTGACCTTGGAACTTTCCTTTCCCCTTTACTTCTTTCCCTGATTTACGTCATTGGATCACCTATGCACATCGAAATCTGCTGCTTCTAGCGCGCTTCCCCCTCACAGAGAGATTGTACTCTTGCCCCTGAGCACCACTCACGCTGGTCTCATCCGCGTAAGGGCTGCACAGACCCTCAATGAAAACCGCGAACCAGAGGCTCACCTCCGGCATGAAAGAAATGGTGCTACTCGATTGACACCAGCTGCTGAAGATTTGCCCTCAAGTATTGGCTAAAGACCAAAATGAACTCTCCCAAACGACAGCTTGCGGTGTGTGTTACACAACTTAGTGCAACCTGTGCTACCCAAAGCAGACCCTCCCTCCCAACACATCTGCCTTTTGGTCATCATCTACCGATCAGAAGGACTCACTCACCGGATTGTTTGATGCCTGTTTTGACAACTGTCAACCTCGCAAGCCTCCTTCCTTTGTTTGTGCATATGGGAACATAATGCTTTAAACAGTTCTGCTTTAGGTAAAAGCCCCTCGTTCCGTCTATAGACTCAGTATTTACGTGCAATTAAATGTTTTCAATAACACATATGATCTTTAACTAAGAACAGCCTGCGTCCTGGGTTTCCTTTAGTAATTTTGGGAAGTACTTTGCATACGGTCTAATATTGGGGGTTTGATATGTCTGTGTGCGTGCTAACTTCTGAAATGTGTCTCTGCTTCAAAAGAATGATTTACAAACGTTTAAAATCGATATCCAACGCTGAGTAAGACTTCCTATCCTCTCAACAATTTCATTTGGGAAGAGGAATTGGAAAGGCTGACTGTTGGTGGAAGTAGTCTGCCATCTGCTGGATGCTTAATCTATGCCTGACATTTTTGCCTTCGGTCTGTGAACCTACTCTTAAAGGTGGAGAACTCCATTTTTGCAATTACTGGGTAGAGTTTCTAGCGGTCAGAACAGCATTTTGTTTTATTCAGTCACTGCCAATGACTACTTTGAATAGCAACAGTTTCTCCTGAATATTATGATTGTCCATTTAGCTTACTGAACTTTGGTTAAGGCCTGGGCTAAACTAGCAGAAGAGCACCTCTGCTAAGCAAGGCTGATGAACTGACTATTGTAAAATGCCTGGCTAAAGACCCAGCAGCAGTTTCCAATATCAGTTTTATTTCACCTGTAAGATGCTTTGTAGGTCACCACAAGAAAACAAGCTGAGAAAAAAAAACAGATACAGAACCTCAGTTCTCAAAGAATGAATTTCATAGGATGAGGTGATGGAAACGGTAATGGGGGAAAAAAAGCCAATTTTGAAATGTTCAGTACCTCCAGTTCTAAACGAACTGTTAATTTTTATCTGGCTCAGCAAATGCTGGTTTCCAGTATCCTCTGTTGGCTAATCACAAACCTTTCTTGGATGGTAATCGAAGAAGTACTATTTCTAATTGTTTTTAGTATGTGCCTCTTGATTCAATCCAGAACTAACAGGATACCTGCACTAAACAGTCAGTTGTGATAGATTTGAGAGATAGTACCTGCTCTTACTTTACTCACTTTAGCTTGTCATGGACCGGGCTGTTATCCTGGACACCAATCTGCAAGTTGCTCGAAAATGGAAGTTTTGGATTTGGCCACACACAGAAAGACAAAAGAAAAAGGAGAGCCCACGATATCACCAGCCTACTGAAAGCCTATATCAGCTCTTTAATGACGTCAGAGCCTTTCATAAACCCTCCAGAGGTCCGATAAATATTGTAGGAGTTGTCTGGAGGAAGATATTTAAGCTCAAGAACGAGTCAAGCACAAACATTAAATGTGGTTTATTAAAGAAAGCATGATTCCTCCACTTTCTGGAAGAAATCGTAAAGCAGCCATGTTTGCCGTTAGAGAGGGTTAGCAACAGGAAAATCACTGGTGCTGCTTTAACTAAATCACATTCAGGAGTTCATTGACTTGGGAGTGGAAAAGCATGAAAACACAGAACAATCATTCAGGCTGACCTTGAATTTTTCCAGGTCTACAATATTAAGGAACATCTAGATTCAGTTGATTAATTTCCAACAAAATGTCTTGAAAGTACTACCCAGAAATAGCATTAAGTCCCTAGAGTCTCCCACGATATTTGATGAGCTGAGAACTCGTCTATTAAATAAATTGGGCAGTTCTCTCACATTACAGTAAATAACTAATGCGATAAAATTATGAAACTAGCTGGCTGTTGGAGGAAATCTCTTTTTCCCAGCCATTAATACTCGTATTCAAAGATAACAGCAAGGTTTTTCTTTAAAAGGGTACTTTCTTCTTTCATTCCCACTTTTTTAAGGACAAATTAAAAAATTAGAGACTGTGGCTGCGTATGCAGCCCACACGCAGAATTAAGGGAAACTTCAGTGTGACCATGCAATGCTCTCTTCATAGTGTACAATAAGGGGCAGTCAGTTTCCTGAGCTAGTATCAATGTGTGTTGCCTGCTTGTCCTTGCAAACGGTGTCTCTGCAGTGGACTCATTTCACTGCAAACAGAGGCGGTAGGAGAGCAAGACTGAAAGCCGGGGACTATGTCGGAAGCCATTTGGAGCATGGGGAACAAATTACAGCTTTTAATGCTCCACATTAAGACAGGTGTGCCTTTTTAGGGCTCCTGGATTTGTTACAATTGTCATTTTAAACGGTTGTTTGGGTTTTCCACTCTTTATCGCACGGTTTCTCCTTAAAGTTAGAATGACAAATTGTAGCTCTAATCGGCTGGGTCTGAGATGATTTTTTCTCGTTAGGCAAGCACCTAAGTGGTCTGTCCTTTTTTTTCTTTTTAAAGGTGTTGCGCCGCCAGTGTACAATCAGGGAATCTCACAGGCCAGGCTGAACGTTCATAATTCATTCCCAGATTTAAAAGCGCCTTTCTCATTCAAGATATTGCACAGGTTTAAACAATCCTCCGACACAAACAATGCAAAATATGGGCGTGAAATTATCCCATCGGAATCGGTGCGTACACACATACACCACTAGATAAAATTTGCAAATGAGTCTGTACCATACGTTATTGCAAAGCACCTTACTCGAAAAAAGAAAAGGAGTACTTGTGGCACCTTAGAGACTAACAAATTTATTAGAGCATAAGCTTTCGTGAGCTACAGCTCACTTCATCGGATGCATTGCATTGTAATGCATCCGATGAAGTGAGCTGTAGCTCACGAAAGCTTATGCTCTAATAAATTTGTTAGTCTCTAAGGTGCCACAAGTACTCCTTTTCTTTTTGCGAATACAGACTAACACGGCTGCTACTCTGACACCTTACTCGAGGAAGCGCGCTCTCTTTTAATCGCACTAAGACTAAAACCCTGACTCCAGCTATTTTGATATACCCCACTCAAAGGATGTATTTGTTATACATCTAGGCAGATTTATGATGTTTTCTTGGTGTATCCTTATTTTATCAAGGAGACGAAAAACAACAGTGTCTCTGCCTGTGATTTTAAAAGGTGGGATGATCACGGCTCTCGAGTCTATCTGCTCAGCCAAATTTGTTAATCGTTCAATCAACTATTTCGGATGAGGTGATATGGTTTGCAACTAACGATATTTGTAGGGGCTTTTCAGTGCTGGTTTTACTGTGGTATTTTCTCGCGTGACCCTGGCATTTTACCTATTGTCTGAGCCCGCTGCAAAACCACTGAACACGGGGAAACATACAGGAAATCGCGAGGATGGGAAGGGATGGCAGCTGTTCCGGCCCTATGAAATTATAATACAGTAGATTATAAGAAAACCCCAGATTCTGTGTCGGAAGAAAGCATCAATTTTCCAACAGTACTACCCTCGAGGTGGCAATGATTTTATACAGGGAGTGAGAGGGTTCTTTCTTAATGTGCATTTATTCCCGAAAATCCGATCTTTTTGCTGGTCTCTTTGTTAACGTGCCCCCCCCCGCCACCCTGGAGGGGGTTCCTCAGAGAGGCTTGAATTATTGGGGTAACGGTAGGAAGGGGGAACTTGATGTAATATGGAGAATTGCAAACAGTAAAATGGCTGATCCGTGTCTCATTTAGCTATTGATGCTCAGACCCGAGCGGATCCACTCGCGTTTGGCTTCCCCCGCTCCCGATCGCCTCGGCACATCCTGCTTTGTTTGTCAGAGCACCGCTGTACCGCACCAAGGCGGAAATCAGGACCGCCGCTCAACTGAGCTAGAACTGCACAGCTTTCGTGGGCAGCAGGCACTCCCGGTTAAGTTTAATTGATTAATTGAAGAGCTAAATGGATCTCCGCTCAACAGCTCCTAGCTGAGCTTGGAGCGTTTAATTTGCTGACCCTGCCTATCCAGCTGGACGGGGGAAGCGAGCATATGATCCCACACCATGTGCAGTAAACCCGGCTTATGTAATGTATGGAAAGAGCAGAAAAGGAACCATTTTAAGCCTGGACCATCTGTAAAGCAGTGTGTGCCATCCGCGGGGGAGGCGCCTTTAAGCCCCAAAGTCATCGCCAGAGGAGCGCATTAGATGGGCGAGTTCTTCCCAAACCTGCCTCCACACAGCTTCCCGGGGGGCTAAGCACTGGACAGCCCGCACACCACCCTCTCCCACCGCCCCATTCCCAGTGCGCACGCGTCCCTGCTCCCCTCCTCCCCCGAACACGAGAGAAAGGGGTCCAGGCGGTCTCACGCCTCCCCCAGAGCCGTCCGGTCCACGGTTATTTGAATGACACCAGCATTCGTTACTCACAAGCATTGGTGACGGCGAAGCTGTTGGCTACCTCCAGGTTGTCGATGTGGGGCGTCAGCCTAAACTCTGAAGTGGAAAACTGAACCATCCCTACCCGAAATGCACTGTATTCCTGATCGGCACCCCTCGGAAACAACCCTCCTGCAGGGAAACAAACACACATAAAACACAAGAGACCAGATCAGTGCTGCAAAGCGGGAAGCTTCAGGCACGAGGGGACTGACGCTTGGGCATCGCCTCGCTTGGGAGCCACTTATTCTCGCTGGCAGGGAAAGGGGCAGCTACATGCACGCTCGCTCTGGGGCTCTTCCAGTCAGCTGTCTCGGAGGGGCACGTTATTTGTCTGGAGCCGTTGATTCTGCATCACGCCAGAGAGATGCGAGTCTCTTAATAACGTGCATTGCCTGCATCGGCAAACCGCTATCGGACCAGCTACACGATTTCGTTTCTGATTAAGGCAAAGGGGCGATAGCCATCATTTCTGAAGGGAGGGGGCGTCATACAAAATCACACACACGTGTGTGTGTGTATAATACATAGCATTCAGGGCTTGACAGGACATGAATACTCGAGCGCAACGCCAGCTGTGAATGAACGAATAAATAACCCCTCGAAATTAAACCTCAATCAGGGGAAAAAAAAAAATCCTGCCGTGCAGAGAAACCTACCTATTTGTATGCTGTTAGAATAGACCCCCCAAATCAGTCCCCAGAACACAGGAGACAGGAAGACAGAAATATGCATAATCTTTTGCATGTCCATGAAAAGTAGAGCATCCACGAAGCCACAAACGATCCCTTTCCTCCTCCTCGTTCTTTGCCAGTTCTCGCCAGCGAATTAGATCCTCTGCAATGTTGGGCGGGGGACCAGACCACCCGAAGAAAGGAAAATAACCCCGAAGCGGCGGAAGCGGGAGAAGCCTTTGCACAAGGTCTGGTCCTTGTCCCGGCTCCAGAAGTAAGAAGGCTGCTTGAACGCTGCCGTGGTCCGAGTACATCCAGCACACGCACATGCACTCACACACTCGCACCCCCGCGCGCTAGCTCACAGGCTGGGGAGCGGGGAAGAACCCGGCGCGCGTGCGCGAGCAGCACAGCGCGGGGGAGCGCGCGCCCGCCCCCACTGTCTCTCCTTGCCCCAGCCCTCGAGCGCGGCTTGAGCTGCTCGCCCGGCCCAGCCTCAGGGCTGCGCTGCTGCGGCTGCGTCCCGCGTCCCCCCGGGGCCGCTGCCGCCGGGACAGCGCTAAGCAGGGGTCCGGCGCCTTTGCGCACCGCGGACAGCGCCGCAGCCAGAGCAACGAAGCCGCCGCAGACCTACCCGCCGCCGGTCCCCAGTGCTGCAGAGGGTCCCGACGGGCTCGCCTGGGGGCAGCGCGGGCGGCTCGCTGGCCTAACCGCTCCCCCGCCCCCCAAGCTGGGCCGGGTAAAGGTCTCCCTTATCTGTCAGTGGCTAGGTCAAGCAGGGGAGTGGGTGGGTGTGTTCCGCTGCGGCGGAGCACCGGGCCTCCCTTCCCCCTCTCCCCCATCAGAGCCGTGGCGGCGGCAGGGGGCGCTGCTGCGGAGCTGCTCTCCTGCATGCTCCGGGCGGGCCGGCTTCCGGCGTTGGGGCCACACTGGCCCAAAGCGCCTCGTGGTGCCGCCGAAAGGGACCCGGAGCCGACGCGGGATTCGCGCTCTGGCCTCCCCCCCGCCCCCCCGACGCGCACCAGGATTCGCGTGGTCTGCGGCAGACGCGGAGCTCGCCCATTGGGGCCCCAAGCGGCTCTGGCCCGCGGAGTCAGAGCGGGGGCGGCAGCTGAACTTGGAGCAGCGGGAGAAGGGAAACGGCCCGGACGTGCTTCGGTTTGTTTCAGCCACTTAGGCGGGGATTCTCAAGAGAAGCTGAAGGGTGTTGGGGGCTCAGCAGGAGCTGGCGCCTAATTCCCTTAGGCTTTTTTTGGGAGAGCCCTGTGCCTTCACTTATAAAGATGAGAGACCCAAACGTTATGGGCAACATTATCAAACTTGGGTGCCAATAATTGGGCACCTCACTCGAATGAGTGTCCTGATTTTCACAGATGCTGAGCACCTACAGCAGCCTGAAAAAGATGGATTTAGGAGCTTAACTTTAGACTCCGGCTCTTGGAAGGTTTGGCCTAAGTGAATAATAAAAAAAATGGAGAGAAACCTCCACAAACAAATCTCTCTCCATAAGGACAGGAGAGATTAGTTTAGATGGAAAGCAGAGGTGAAAAAGGGGGCAGAATTTTGTTGGAGGTAGCTCATTTTTTTACTAGTTTTATCCTTATCCAGATCTTACCTGCATGAATATTGGCTGTATCTGCAATTCAGGTATATCTGGAAAACCTGCTTTTAATTGACACACTAATACTGTTAAATGGCTAAAGAAGTGGTTTTATTTATGAATGCTTATCCAAATCTCATATTACCAAATTTAATTAGCATCCACATTTATTTTCCAAGATTCACTTCACTTCCAATAGATAGATTTACAGTGAACTACAAGTGAACATTTTTCAGTTTTTTCAGTTTGCCATAAGAAGCTGTCCCCAAAATTATCTTATGTAAGAACATTTTAATACATACACTGCCAAGAAATTTGCCAATAAATGGTGAATAGTGAGTGCATTTTTAAATTAATTCATATCTCAAATAGTAAGGGTGAAGGCAATTGCCCCTTCTTTGGAAAAACACTTTTCTACAAGGAAAACTCTGACGTTCTCCTGTTGGATTTCCTTTTGATTTTTGTATTAGATTCTGTTTGTCTCTCCTTTCCACAGAAGAATCAGGGCTTGCAGCTCCAAACTAGCAGTTGCCGGAGATCATGAGCAACTGAAAAAGCTTTACCCCCATCTAGTTTCTGAGAAATGCAGCTTCATTGCAGCCATGCTACCAGGGAATTCCTTTGGAAACTATTGGGATTAGGGGGGGGGGGGTTCCCCAGGATGGATGGGCTCAATACAAAATAAATACAAACAAAGCCTACATCTGTATTACATTGTACCCAGGTGCCCCATTTTGTGGGGGAGAGGTGGGAGTTATGCAAGGCACACTATTCCTACTCTCATCCCTCCCCATCCTTTATCTGGGCTGCCCCTTCCCAGTGCTCATATCATGTGCTACATGAAGATAGCAATACAGAGCTCTGGAAAGGGGGTAGTAAGCTTCACTGAAATGACTGGCCCTGCCGCACTTCACATGGTCTAGGGAAAATGTGCATATAAATAATCCCGCTAAGCATATATTTGGAGGACTATCAAATGTCATATTGCATTTAACTTTAATACAGATATGTCCAGTCTATCCCTCCAGTCTCAGAGATTAAGAACTCTACTCTAAAAATTCATTGTGACACAAATTTGGCACATATCTTAATTTGAGAGTGATACTTTATGTTTAAACAAACAAGCAAACAAAAATCCTATTTGTGAGGATATAAAACAAGAAACAAACAAGAAAACAAACAGCAAACTAACCAGAGACTATTTTGTGCTTGGATAAAAATGACATTTAGAATAAATCCATTATGTGGACTCATTGCCTTTACAGTTTGGAAAATAACTAAATTGGCCAATACATATAAGTAGAAAAAATATCTATTTGTGTGCACATGTATTTCTTTGCCGGAAATGTTGTAAGTATAATTTATGATGGCACATTTTATCCTGTTGCTAGTAAAATGTTGTTTTTATTTTTTATATCACAGTAACAAGTAGGGGACTAAACCAAGTTGCGGTCCCATTGTAGTAAGCATTGTACATTTATATAATATAAGACAGTGCCTGCCCAAAAGAGATTACAATTGAAGGCTTGATCTGCATTGTGTGGGCCAAGCAGTCCACCTGCATGCTACGTAGAATAAAGGCCTAAAAGACAAGGAACTAGAGTGAGTGAAACAAAGAAGTGGCAAGGGTAGAAAAGTGAGGACTGAATAAAAAAAAAATTGGATGTTTAGCATCGACTAGTGTGCATGGTTCTTGTGTAATAACAAGTCAGTAGTAATAATCCGATTGTGTCACTGCAGAATTAAAAATAATCAGTTTTTTTGTTTTTGTTTTTATTTCACTAGGTAGTCAACTGCAGAAAAAATATAAAAGCCATTTGGCCCCATTCTCTTGTCAGCTCCACCCTGGTGACTGCAATTGAGGTGAAATGGTTCAAATAAGAGGACAATATGGTCCAATGAAACTGCAAGAAGGTAATTACATCAGAAGTTACAAACAAACGTAAAAAGTTATTCTGACAATACAATAAGGCATTCTACATCTCTCCATTCTTTTTCTATAAAAATCTTTAGTTCAGTGAAAAGATGCAAGACAGGCAAGGGAGAAAAAAAGAAAAACTAGCTGATAATAAATTATGCTAACATAGTAAGAATAGACCATACTAATTACTATTATATAAAAAACCCACATAATATGACAGAGATTCATGTTCAGTACTCTTTGCACAAAAAAAGGAAAAGATTCTAGTAAGAAGCCAGGTAAAATTGTGATCTAAAATAAAGAAAAAGAAGGTCATGTTTTCTCTTATGCATCCTTTCTCAATCCACTTTAAGAAATGTTTATAAGAATACAAATCATAAACTTAGAACCTGAACCTCCTGACTTCAGTGGAAGTATTTTGCGTAATAAGGACCATAGGATCAACCTTTATTAAAAGGAATGTAAGAGTACTATTATACTGAATCACCAAAGATAAATTACTGAAGTCCACAGCATAAATAATAGGGAAATGCCTTTCAAAAGTTTAAGAACCTCATCTTGACTCCCTTGAAGTCAATGGGATATTTGCCACTTACTTCAAAGAATGCAGGATGATGCCCTGCGATTCCAGTATGATCATTTCAGTGTTCCTAGCTAACTGATAGGTCTCAATATGTAATTGTAAAGGGGGAATCATCATCAAGTGTGTGTGTTTCTAATGGGGTCCTGCAAAGATTGAATCTTGGCCCTGTGCTGTTTAACATTTTTGTTAGTGACCTGGAAGAGAATTTAAAATAATCAAAATGTTTGCAGATGACACAAAGATTACAAAAGTCATAAATAAAGAAGAGGACAGATCACTGATACAGAGCGATCCGGATTGCATGATAAATTGGATGCAAGCAAACTATATGCATTTCAGTACAGCCAAATGTAAAGTCATACATCTAGGCACAAAGAATGTAGGCCATAATTACAGTATGTAGGACTCTATCTTAGGAAGCAGTAACTAAAAGACTTGGGGGGGGGGTCATCGTGGATAATTGCTAAACATAACAAATCAGTGTGACATTGTGGCCAAAAGGACTAACATGATCTCTGGATATATAAGCAGGACAATATCAAGTAGAAGTAGAGAGATATTACTTCTGTATTTGGCATTGGTATGACTACTGCTGGAATAATGTGTCCAGGTCTGGTGTCCACAATTCAAGGAGGATGTTGAAAAATCTGAGAGGGCTCAGAGGAGAACCACGAGAAAAATTAAAGGATTGGAAAATATTCCTTATCTTGAAAGACTCCAGAAGCTCAACCTATTCAACTTATGAAAGAAAAGGTTATATTACAAATTACAAATTACATATTGACAAAGCCCTAGCTGGGATGATTTAACTGGGACTTGGTCCTGCTTTGAGCAGGGGGTTGGACTAGATGACCTTCTGGGGTCCCTTCCAACCCTGATATTCTATGATTCTATGATTCTATGATTCTATGATATTCAAGCAAACCCTACTCCTACGAAATGTGCCATGGAATGATTAAAGTCCCCACAGAGCAAACTGGACCTTGGTTTAAGGTCTTATCGACAATAACCAAACAAAGAATGTGCATACTCTACCTACCATAGAAGGATGAAGAATTCAGTTGATCCTGTTGGAATTTGAATTGGTTGTTCCACAGAGTTTGGACATTTAAAACCGATGCTTAGACAGAGTGAGAAATGTCAGTCACTTGACTGGTTTTTTTTAAATATATATACACATTCAATGTAGATTTATATCATGAATACTAAAATATTACAAATAATGATAGTATTATACTATTGATCAATATTGTAATTTGTGATATGACCTCACAAAGGATTCAGCATAATAATGCAAGTAAACTTTTCAAAGATTCCGGAATAACAGCAAGACTAATGAATTGCAAAGTCTTACATCAAAGATCTTAATCCAATTAAGACAACTTTTTATAGTATTTCATAGTACAGTAGTGGATCAAGATGCTCTCAAACTAGTCTGTTTTGTTGGAATTTCCTTAATCAATTGTAATATCTTATTTTGAGGCCTTATAGGTCCTTTCAACCACAATAAACTCTGATGTGAGGCTATTAGTGTGCAGGCCTAGATACTCAGGAACATACCATGGGGGGGAGAGGGGACCACAAGACTGGCATAGTGTATGAACTCTGTCTCTTTGGACTGAGAAGCTGTATTTCTCACAAGACCAGTAGGTGATTTAACAAACTGTCAAAGCAATTGGATTCAAAATTGTGATTGAACTCACAGATATGAGTTGTCTTTTGCTGCTTTTTTACCACTTGGCACACTGACAGTTTTGCTGCTCCCTCTTTGGAGTAAGGAGAATAGAATTCACTGTGGTCACTAATAAAGTAAATGAATCGCCCATTTTTCTTTTCCTCTCTTAGAATGCTTTTCCTTTAGAAAATTTCTGAAGTAAGGCTCTGTGCAAGGATGTATAGGCCTGAATTTACATTTACACTAAGGTCACTTTACCCTGAATCACAGTCACTCTCCGTAAGGCCCCTTTATACTGCTAGACAGTATAAACTAGCTTTAGTGTAAATGAGAATCAGGCCCATAGTAATCTCAGATGGGTGTTTGAAAGTTTTCTATAAATCTGTCCATTTCTAGTTATAAATATTAACAAAGAAAAGACAAAACAACCCTCCCCCCCATTGCAAGTAATGGTTGTGGTACTCATTTATTTTACTGACAATCTGGTTTCCTTTAGCAATTTTTTTTGGTCAGCAAAGAAGAGAAATTAAAAAGTTAGGACTATTTAGTTCATAGCATAGGTGCTGTAACTAGGGCTGCTGGTGGTGCTGGTGCACCCCCTGGCTTAAAGTGGTTTCCATCTTATACAGGGCTTACAGTTTGTTTCAGTGGCTCTCAGCACCCCGGCTCAGAGGAGATGAATAAAAGACTACACAAAGATCAGTTGAACACACCTATTTACAATTTTCATAGGAATATAACAAAGAGAATATCATGTGACATTAAAACAAAATATGCCTCAAATATTAAATAGTAAAGCAAATTTCACCTATTGACTGATAGTCACAAGACATTATCGAGATCAAGAACTTAGCAGTATTCAAAAACTGATTAGACATGTCTACATGTCTTTAAAAAAGGGAAGAAGGAGGATCCTGGGAACTACAGGCCGGTCAGCCTCACCTCAGTCCCTGGAAAAATCATGGAGCAGGTCCTCAAAGAATCAATCCTGAAGCACTTAGAGGAGAGGAAAGTGATCAGGAACAGTCAGCATGGATTCACCAAGGGAAGGTCATGCCTGACTAATCTAATCGCCTTTTATGATGAGATTACTGGTTCTGTGGATGAAGGGAAAGCAGTGGATGTATTGTTTCTAGACTTTAGCAAAGCTTTTGACACGGTCTCCCACAGCATTCTTGTCAGCAAGTTAAGGAAGTATGGGCTGGATGAATGCACTATAAGGTGGGTAGAAAGCTGGCTAGATTGTCGGGCTCAACGGGTAGTGATCAATGGCTCCATGTCTAGTTGGCAGCCGGTGTCAAGTGGAGTGCCCCAGGGGTCGGTCCTGGGGCCCGTTTTGTTCAATATCTTCATAAATGATCTGGAGGATGGTGTGGATTGCACTCTCAGCAAATTTGCGGATGATACTAAACTGGGAGGAGTGGTAGATACGCTGGAGGGGAGGGATAGGATACAGAAGGACCTAGACAAATTGGAGGATTGGGCCAAAAGAAATCTAATGAGGTTCAATAAGGATAAGTGCAGGGTCCTGCACTTAGGATGGAAGAATCCAATGCACCGCTACAGACTAGGGACCGAATGGCTCGGCAGCAGTTCTGCGGAAAAGGACCTAGGGGTGACAGTGGACGAGAAGCTGGATATGAGTCAGCAGTGTGCCCTTGTTGCCAAGAAGGCCAATGGCATTTTGGGATGTATAAGTAGGGGCATAGCGAGCAGATCGAGGGACGTGATCGTTCCCCTCTATTCGACACTGGTGAGGCCTCATCTGGAGTACTGTGTCCAGTTTTGGGCCCCACACTACAGGAAGGATGTGGATAAATTGGAAAGAGTACAACGAAGGGCAACAAAAATGATTAGGGGTCTAGAGCACATGACTTATGAGGAGAGGCTGAGGGAGCTGGGATTGTTTAGTCTGCAGAAGAGAAGAATGAGGGGGGATTTGATAGCTGCTTTCAACTACCTGAAAGGGGGTTTCAAAGAGGATGGCTCTAGACTGTTCTCAATGGTAGCAGATGACAGAACGAGGAGTAATGGTCTCAAGTTGCAATGGGGGAGGTTTAGATTGGATATTAGGAAAAACTTTTTCACTAAGAGGGTGGTGAAACACTGGAATGCGTTACCTAGGGAGGTGGTAGAATCTCCTTCCTTAGAGGTTTTTAAGGTCAAGCTTGACATAGCCCTGGCTGGGATGATTTAACTGGGACTTGGTCCTGCTTTGAGCAGGGGGTTGGACTAGATGACCTTCTGGGGTCCCTTCCAACCCTGATATTCTATGATTCTATGATACGAATAATAGGAATATATACAGTTATATAGGATAATCCAAAACTCTTTCTTCAGGACACTACCCAACTACCAAATTGCCTAGAGTTACAAAGAACTTACCTTCATAGTTGTATTATTGCTGGATTACTCTTTTTTGTCTTTTTTTTGAAGAATTTGGTACCAATCATTGTCAAAGACAGGATATTAGATCAGTGAGACCATTGGTCAGTTTTGGAATGGCAAATTTTATGTTCCTATCATTCTGATCTCCTGAATAGATCATGCTTGATCTTATGACCTGATAGTTTATTTGCCATAAACACCTTGAGTTTTGGCAGGAGAGTTTTTCATTCCAAGGAGTTATCTTGTGAAGAAGAAGCTCATTCAAATTATCATTACAATGTACTAGGTTGTGCCCAGTGGACATTTATTTTGAGTTTTGGGCAAAGTAACACTTGTTCTTCAATCCCAGCACTGGCTCACAATATAGGTCAGAAGTATTTCAACTTTCACCACTGCATGGAAATAGTCTCCTAGTGATTAATTATTATGTTATGTAGTATTAGTGCAAGTATTTAAGAACATTAGAATGGCCATTCTGGGTCAGACCAATGGTCCATCTAGCTCAATATCCTGTCTTCTGACAATGCCAATGTCAGATGCTTCAGAAGGAATGAACAGAACAGGGAAATTATCAAGCCATCCATCCCGTCATCCAGTTCTAGCTTCTGGCACTTAGAGGCTTTGAATTCCCGTAGCATGGGGTTGCATCCCAGATCATCTTGGCTAATAGCCATTGATGGACCCATCCTCTATCAACTTATCTAATTCTTTTTGGAACCTAGTTATAGTTTTGGCCTTCACAGCATCCCCTTCCAATGAGTTCCACAAGTTGACTGTGCTTTGTGTGAAGTATAGAGTGGATGCTCATTAGTAGCAACATATAAGTGCCCTTTTGCTATTTTGCTCCTAAGTGACTGTTGCTGTGAGTGTTGACAATTCATAGTAGGGAAAGTGTTCCTGGGAGAAATGTTGCTTGTAAGTCGTGATTGCTCTTATAAGATGTTGCTGCAAACAAGTGTCAACTTCCTTTTGTTTGTTTTAAATTAATTTCATTAGGTGAATCCCTCCTCATGTGGAAGCTGTTCCATGCCCCTAATCATTTTTGTTGTCCTGCTCTGTACTTTTTCCAGTTTTAATATATCTTTTTGGAGATGGGGTAACCAGAACTGCACAGAGTATTAAAGGTGTGGGCATAACATGATTTATGAGGGGCGTTATGATATTTTCTGTCTTCCTATCTATCACTTTCCTAATGAGTCCTCACATTGTTAGCTTTTTTGACTGCTGTTGCATGTTGAGCGAATATTTTCAGATAACTATCCACAAGTATTCTAGTATCTCTTTTTTGAGTAATAATGGCTAATTTAGACCCCATTATTGTTTCTAATGTACATTACTTTGCATTTATTAACATTGAATTTCATCTGCCATTTTGTTTCCCAAACACCCACTTTTGTGAAATCCTTTTGTAACTCTTCACAGTCTGCTTTGGACTTATCTTGAGTAATGTTGTAACATCTGCAAATTTTGCCACCTCATTGTTTACTCATTTTCCAGATCATTTATGAATATAGTTGCAACCATGGTTGCAGTACAGCTTCTTGGGGAACAATGCTATTTACCTCTCTCTATTCTGAAACTGATCATTTATTCCCACCCTCTATTGTTTCCTCTTTTAACCAGTTACTGATTCATGAGAGGGCCTTCCCTCTTATCCCAGGACAGCTTACTTTGCTTAAGCGTTGTTGGTGGGGAACTCTATCAGTGTTTTTCTGAAAGTTCATGTACACTATATCCACTGGATCATCCTTGCCCACATGTTTGTTGACCCCCTCAAAGTATTCTAATAGATTGGTGAGGCATGATTTCTCTTTACAAAAGTCGTATTGGCTCTTCCCCAACAAATTGTGTTCATCTGTGAATCTAGTAATGATGTTCTTTACTATAGTTTCAACCAATTTGCCTGGTACTTAAGTTAGACTTACAACCCTGTAATTGCCAGGATCACCTCTGGAGTCTTAAAAATTGGCATCACATTAGCCATCCTCCAGTCATCTGGTACAGAAGCTGATTTAAGTGATAGGTTACATACCGCAGTTAGTAGTTCTGCAGTTTCATATTTGAGTTCTTTCAGAACTCTTAAGTGAATAGCATCTGGTCCTGGTGACTTATTACTATTTAATTTATCAATTTGTTTCAAAACCTCCTCTATTGACACCTCAATCTGGGACAGTTCTTCAGATTTGTCATCTAAAAAGAATAGCTGAGGTGTGGGAATCTCCCTCACATCCTCTGCAGTGAAGACCGATGCAAAGAATTCGTTTAGATTCTCAGCAATGGCATTATCTTCTCAGCACCTCAATTATCCAGTGGCTCCACTGATAGTTTGGCAGGCTTCCTGCTTCTGTTGTACTTTAAAAAAAATTGCTGCTAGTTTGTTTGTCTTTTGCTAGTTGTCCTTCAGATTCTTTTTGGCCTGCTTAATTATACTTTTACATTTGACTTTCCAGAGTTTATGTTCCTTTCTATTTTCCTCAATAGGATTTGACTTCCAATTTTTAAAGGATGCCATTTTTGCCTATAGCTGCTTCTTTTGCTATGTTGTTTAGCCATAGTGGCACTTTTTTGGTCCTCTTACTGTGTTTTTTTTTAATTTGGGGTATATATTTAATTTGAGCCTCTTTTATGATTTTTTTAAAAGTTTTTATGCAACTTGCAGGCATTTCACTCTTTTCACTGTATCTTTTAAATTCTGTTTAACTAGCTCTGTCATTTTTGTGTCATTCCCCTTTCTGAAGTTAAATGCTGTGGTGGGCTTCTTTTGTCTTTTCCCTCCCACAAGGGTATTAAATTTAATTACATTATAGTCACTATTACTGAGCAAACATAAAAACAAAACAAATTATAATTGTAATTAGGCACGCTAATATAGCTTTATGTATGAAACCAAAACTCACAGTAAATGCACAGAAGTGCTTTCTTTCAATTGTATGATTTTTATATGCAAAATTTGATAGCTGAGTTTTCTGTACAGAATTCCGTGCTTACCATGTTGCAGCAGTAGAGTCAAGACAAATGATTCTGAATGTGTGAGCCACAAACAGACATTCACTCCCAATAAAAGGGGCACTCACAGCCCTGGCATTTTAGATGTACCCTTGCCTACTAGCACCACTTCTGGTTTATCTGTATTTAGCTCTCATCTGGAGATGTCACATGTGTATTTCTAAAAGGAGATAATCAAATCATGGAGAATAGTTACTTTATAACCACTGTGAGAGTGCAGGACTCACCCCTGTGCCACCTCCTGCTAGTCATTGGGAATTAGCTCTTTTCCAGCCTGGAGCACCCTCTGCAGGCCAGTAATCCGCACAGCTCTGGCCCCCTGTGTCCCTCACAGACCCCAGTGACCCCAGCAAAATTCAGGTGATCATCAAATGATCTGGCCCATAATATTTAGCTAGAAAGTAGAAACTACTTCATCCCTTGAATTATTTAAAAATGAACTGGTCAGAACACTGAAGCATTTACTGTAGGAAACAATCCTTCATTGACAGGGAATGGACATTACAATAATGGAAAAGATTACCTGATAATTTCAATAAAGGTATTTTTTCTTTTCCATTGGTAAATGGAAAGTATTTGAAGATTGAATGTTTTCTTGTTTTTAAATATAGAATCTCCTTTCAGCTAAAGTGGTTTAGTTCAATTGTCAACGTTCATCAGACTCTCAGCATGAGTTATTCTTGCATTAATAGATTCATTTCTGGCTGTGAATTTCCCCCCCCGCCAATTTAATTTCATCAAGACTTTCTTTATGGAGATTGGCAAATTCACTCTGAGAAGCTGTCATTTAAAATGCATCATATCCTTTTTTATATTCCTGAAGAAAATAATGTAAACTGTAATATGGTTCAATATTGTGTATATGTAAAAAATAAAAGTTACAAACCCCACTACCTTCCTAATTTAAAATGCTTTTCCATGGGAATAGCATGGAAGAATTTTGATAAATAAAGCAATAAAATGTGGTTGTGAGTAATATACGAGATAATAAATTGCTGCCAAACTTGGATAAGTAATTGGTGTTTTCTGTTTAAAATCTCTTAGGGTGAATTTTTGCAGGGCAGGGACTCAAGCTCCCAATAGAATTATACTGCAGCATTTCTAATACTATTCCAAGTTGGTGTTTGGGTCATTACTATAGAACAGCAACAGAGAGGGCTTTTGGCAGCGAGAACAGAGATTTGGCAGCTTCCCGCTACCTCCACCAATCCTATGCTGTCCCCTTTTGTCGCCCCTATTGTTTTCTTCACCTTTTCGCTCCATAAGTCAAATGGGGGAGGGAGCTTAATTATTCGTTCTGTAGCAATAGCGACGTCCTTAAATCCGCCAAGACTTATAAGATCCAAAGAAACCAGAGACTGCTTGTCATATTTCTAAGGGGATAATAGCAACATTTTTTCCCAGCTGTGTTGGGCTAAAGGATTCCTTCCCCTGTGTTTATGTTTCTTTAGTCTTCATTTAATAAATTCTTATGAAATTAGGAGGTCCTAATGAGCAGCCAATTAACAAATGTGAAGCATTAATAGATTAGTAACAATATATAATTAAGTAGATTAATTAAGTGTATTATAATGGATAATGTTTTTCCTATTGACATTTTATTGAAATGTGCCATTCTCCAGCAGAGGCCTGATCCTGAGAGACATCTCTGGGAGGAGCAGACCCTTAGGCCTAGATGATCAAAAGGTATTTAGGTGTCTAACTCCCATTGATTTAAATAGGATTTAGGTGCCTAAATACCTTTGAGAATCTACGCCTCAGAACCTTTCAGGAGCATGCCTTTCAGCCTTTGAAATGGCCAAACCTCAAATCAATCCCAAATTCCAATGCAAGCAGGTCTTCCACAGTAAAAGAAAGGAACAGTTTAATCCAACAAAGAAGACTACCTGGGACACTGAGAAATACATCTGTTGTAAACACTTATTAAACATTGAGAAGAATATTTTGTTGGCCCTCTGGGTCAACCGAAAATTTAGAAGGTAATAGTCAAAATCAATAAGACTGAAAATGTTATGATTTGTTTCTCATAACGTGTTTTCAGCAATAATCTCTAGGGTCTAGAGAGAGCTGGAAAATATCATGCCTGTAGTGGGTATTCATCCAAACAACATATAATTCTACAGTTACACATGTATCTAACAATGGTGAAATATAGTTACCTTTCATACATGAGCAATAAATAAGGCCCATATATTTTCATCTTATTTACTATTCACATATACTTTAACATCCAGATCAACCTTTATTCAATCACATTCACATACAGTCTTATCGCTGCTCTCAGTTCCACCCCCGCCAAATGTGTGCATGTGAGTGTGGGTTTCACTTTTGGCATTACAAGTACTAATAAAAACCCCAAAGTAAATCACTTCCACCACAGCTGTCAGTAAAACACAACAAAATGCAAATATGGCAGAAAGCAACTATGGCTTCAAGACATACAGGGAACACCTTGTACAGACACTTTTCACTCCATCATTGCACTTGGACAAAGCGTCTCATTGCAGAGGAAAAGCCTGTTTCGTAGACATTCAGTTAAGTTTTCCAAAGAGATTCCAAGATGACAATTTTAGTCTTATTTACCACATCAAAAACCCAAGGCTGTTACATGATGTCACCACTGATGTCTTGAAGCCAGGTCATGGTAAATGATCAGTAGGTAATTCCTGCATTAAATCCTTTCAAGAGGACCGATTATTAGGGTATTGGGTATTGTCTGATGAAATCAGAAACAAGGCAAAGGTAATGATCTGAAGATTTAAAATGAAACACAAAGTGGTATTGGCAGCTGAGAAATATTCAGGTACAAATTAGCCCTACCCACTTCCTTTTCCTCTTACTCAAACTGTTAAAGACACAGAAGAAGTAAGAAAATTGGGTTGGAAGTGTGGATCGATATGGGCAATGTTTTCTAAAAGTTAGGTTATTTATTGGTAAGTCTTTCTTTTTCTTTCAAAAATTGTTTGTATAGATTCCCTCTTGTAGAAAAGAAACTAGAAGTAACATCCCTTAAAGGAGAATAAAAGGAGGAAGATCGTCATATAACATTTGCAGAATAACTCTCCAAAATTGGACATCTTATTTAGATGCCAATTCTAAAGAGTAATGATACATAAATGTGTGATTTGTGCTCCAGGCAACAGCCAAACTCATCCCTATGGAGATTACTAATGTATGTTGTTTTGGACCTGGTGGAATGCATTCTATGATCTTAAGGTATGGAGTCACCTACAGGTTCTTAGCACATTTGAATACAACGTTTGATCCACTTGGATGTTCTCTGAGCAGGAGTGTGCTGTTCAGGAGCATTTCGGAGCTTGTTGTACTAGATAGCACAGCGGAGAGAAAGGGTAACACCATGCCTATTTTGAATTCCCTGAGGCCCAAGTGAATCTTGAAAGATGTACCAATTAAAAGGAGAATGGAAACCTGTGTTTCTTCTGCTTACAGGGGTCTAGGTGGGAAAATTTAAAGGAAACCGTGCAAGTTGAAACTTGCAAAGATTCCTCCTTTCAGAATAGGTTACTCCACTATGTAGGTTGTTCAGAACTACTATGTTTAATCTAATTATAAATCTGCTGTTTGCTCAGGAGGAATTTAAAGTTTTACCTTCACTATTAGAATTTCTTAATTGTTATAATATTGTTTTCTTAACAACCCCTATTGTATTAGTAGCTACAGTTATCAAACTTAGCTCTTTATTGAGCCTGCTAGTACTGTTTTACTCTACAACATCTCTGTCCTTAATATCTGTATCCCCCAAATAGGCAATCAGTTTTGCAATTTTGCATCCTATTCCAGAATGTAGCTGGCAGATGTCGTTCTACAGGCAGAATTTTACAACTAGAGGGAGCTGAAGGACCATGATATGATAAGATGACATATGAAACTCTTCATGATCTTTTAACAGTAGGGTGAAAAATAAAATTTAAAAGCCTTCTTATATCAATTATTACTCACTGGAGCAAGTAGTGTTCTGAAGTGATAAAAATATTGCTACATTTGATATCCTTTGCTTGTCAAAGTACAAGGTATCGTCTATTTTAAGCCTCATATGAATGTTATTCTAAATTTTGTGTGTTTTGGATTTGGTATTGCATCTTATTTCTGACTTCAGTTTTTTGTGCTTTCAGGAAAGAAACAAAACATCTGCCATAATAATATATATTCCCTTTGCTTGCTCTTGTGGTAGTTGAATTGGAAAGTAATTATGGTGTATTGGTGATTAAATGTTTTGTGGTAAACACGAACACCATCAAATAAGCAAGAAAGCAAGACGGAACAGAGATTAATGTAACAATAAAATCTGTAATGAATTTATACATATCAAATATGGACATTAATTACAGACAAGTCATCTGATATAAAAGTACTAACAAGCAAAGTATCTTTCAGAAGGCATATAATTTCCAACACTGCGTAATTATTTGCTTGCCCTCCAGAACCTTAGGAAAAAAAGACAAGTATGAGAATAAATTATATATATTACTCTGCCTTTATGTAGCCTTCCCTCTCTGAATCTTCTTCATCTCTTCTTAAGTTCTGTAACAACTTCCAAACCTCAACTGAAAAAAACTGGCAACTTTGAAACAGAGCGTAAGCCAAAGATTCTCAAACTTGGGGTTGTGACCCCTCAAGTGGTCATGAGGTTATTAGGTGGGGGGAGGGGGTCGCAAGCTGTCAGCCTCCACCTCCAGCATTTATAATAGTGTTAAATATAAAAAGGTGTGTTTTTAATTTATAAGAAGGGCGCACTCAGAGGCTTACTGTGTGAAAGGGGTCACCAATACAAAAGTTTGAGACTTACAGGCCTAAACAATGTTAACTCCTCTCTCTCACCCCTCAACTTGTTTTTCAGTTCAACAGTGTCCAGTAATATTTGGGTTACTTCCATCTGCTCCAGTCAGAAACCACTCTATGGGCTATATTCAGGCTGCCTACGTAAATAACCCTGAAGGCTGCATACCTATACATTTGAGATGCAAGATTGTTGAGCACCCAATATCCTGAACAGCAGCACATCTCTGAACCATACATAGATTATTACTGTTAGAATCAGAAATTATCTCCATGCATTGGAATTTTCAATGTAAGAGCTGTGAACAATGTTTTGCTGAAAATCAAAGTATACCCAAAAAATGAAATTCACCTCTGTGCTTAAGCGGGGCATAGACCTTGCACCTCAGAAAAGTACTCCACCTTTGTTCACAGATGGGCAGTTATTTGTTAAAACTTGTTTTTGTTTGTGAGCTGCCCACTAAAGCTCTGGTGAACTTTTCTGTTCTGTGTGCAGTTTTGGGGGCTGCTGGTTCAGGTGCATTTTGAGCTTAAGTGCACAGGGACATATGACAAGTTACAACATGGAAGCCATGTGATTTTTTTTCTGTTGCCCATCCTGGTTGAATCTGTCCCTGTGAACAAGAGGGTCAGCTCAGTAGAAGCTTTATTACGTGCTTCTCCTTAAAGACTGCATTTCAGTTGAACTCTCTGATTCACCTGGGAAAATCAGACTTTTTTCCAGCCCATTTCTATCTTTTAGGGGGGAACTAGTACATATTAATGTTGGTAAATCCCCCAGTTAGTGAAAAATGTCTTATTTTAATATTTTGACTAACAGCTATAACCCAGTTTTCCAAGAGGAAATGTATTCATTCCCTGAGGTCACAGTTCTGTTGCTGCATTAGGGCTGAAGCAAAGTCTCACTGTGTATTCCTGGAGGAGGGCTATGTTGCTCGTACCTTCTTCGATTCCTTCAGATAGCAGAAAATGTCATTTTATTGTTAGTCTCACTTTATATCTGAGTTTCACAAAGGACAATGTAATAGTAACCACTGGAGTCAGTGAATACTGACTGCTGTACTACCTACACTAAGCTAATATACTTTTATAATACTAACTGATGTCATGTTACTGGGTCATAGAGTCATAAAGAGTTTAAGGCCAGCAGAAACCACCAAATCATGTTGTCCAAACTTCTGTATAGCACAGGCCATCACCATCACCTGAACACTAAACCCAGCAACTAAAATTTAACCATGATATTACAGCCCTCATGGGACTAAACTATTAGGAAATTAAGGTCTACAAAATAGAGAGCAGGTTTCAGAGTAGCAGCCGTGTTAGTCTGTATTTGCAAAAAGAAAAGGAGTACTTGTGGCACTTTAGAGATTAACAGATTTATCTGAGCATAAGCTTTCGTGCTTTTCTTTTTGAAAATAAAGAGCAGCTTCTCATCAGAACTTCTGTGTCACACCCTTACTACATTTAGGATTTCATTCTCAACAAGCAGCAGCAGTGTAAATGGGTTGGTATGGACAGACACTGCACCCCTGCTCTCTAGCCTCTGCACAAGAAGACTTTTTGTATGGGCCTCAGCCTCTGAGTTGTTCAGAATCAGAAACCTGTCCCTTTCATTATAGTTGCTAGGCCTTACTTTTGGTGATTTGTTCTAATGTGTGAAAATGCAAACTTTGAATATGGGTCATGATGGAATTTGACCATGGGAACAATGGGTTCACTTATATTCAAGCCTTTTGAACTTCAGAAACTGCAAACTTATGCAAACCAGACCAGACTGTGACTCCTACTCTGCAAACTTGGAAGGGTTTGCCACAGATGAGACAGGTACAGATTTTAGACCCTACCCTGTGATGCTACTCCACAATTCCTGTTGCTTAGAAGCCTGGAAGGTGGCCTGTTGATAGATTTGGGGGGGGGCATGTTCTAGAAAAAGGAAAGACAACCTCTAGCCCCCATTTCTCTTCTGCCTGCAGGTTTTCAAACGTGTGCCTTGTGGAGATGGCAACCAAAATTTGGTCCAATATTTATTGCCAACACATTTGCACTCACTTTTGCAGTTGGTTTGCTTGAAGGATGCAAAGTAATATTTCTAAATGAGCTAATTTTGCAAAATTAGTTATTCTCTGATCTTTATTTTTCCACATAGACAAGATCAGTTTAGTCAATACTTTCTCCACTTACTTACAAAGTCTAAATAATATTAATTACAACTTAGCTTTTTCTTTAACAGTGCCATTTAAAATTATACAAGAACAGATTTTTTTCTCTGAAAGTCATAAGAAGAGCTGTTAAATACTACATGTACTAGAATATTGATCTTAATACTCAACATGCACATCAGTTTCGTGATCAGAAACACTTTAAATCTGTATGTTAATGACGGAAGATAATTATTTTGCTTTAATAATGTGGTATGCATCATCCGTCATATATTCCTAAAGCAGGATGTATGCTGTACATTTATATACAACAGTTGGTTTCAGCACAGACATTGCAGTGTCATGCTTTCATTCAAAATTAAGATGCCATATTTTCATTACAATCGCATGGCATCTCAAATGCAATATATTGCTTTGCAAATGCAAAATAATTTCACAGACTGGCCTTCGTGATTGGGAAAGGGAATAATGAAATGAGATATATTTTACACAAATGAAAAAATAAAAGATTTATCATAAATATATGGACCAGTATATGACATTGAAGAACAAGAAGCAGAAAGGAAACAATGCTCTTGCATAAAGATCAATTCGCTTTGCTGCTGATGGAATGACAGGCTTGGGAGGAGGTGGCTTCTTGTTGTTCTTTGCTTGAGATTTCCCCAGCCCACTGTTGACTTCAATGGGCTTTCCATAACAGTCATAGTTGGATAACTCAAAATCTCTCGGCAAGCTTCCAACGATGCTAAAATCATTGGATCTCAGATCAGATTTTGAGGTGCAAACTTTTTTGCACCTGGTCTCGCCAACCTATATAATAAAGAGTTTGGGAAATCATGATTGACTCACAAATATTTTATTCACAAACATAATGCACCTGTGACAGAACTTAGAAAACAAATATATATGAAATTACTTGTTGATGGGGATTCCCACATTAGCTTAATTTGTAGGAATGTAGGAATGTAGGTTGTAATATAGAGTACTTAAGGATGATCAGTCTATCATATAAACAAATGTAAACATTGATAATTATATAATTTTGAATATACAAGTGCCTCATGCTGTGGAACTAACTACACTATATTGCTAGATTGTATTATAAGGCTACAGAGAGAGAGAATATTTTTTCTTAGTGGATTCAGAGCACAAGAAAGTTCTTGTGGATTAAGAGCACAAGAAATCAAAGTAGATTGATATTATTTAATACTTACGTTACACCAGAGCTCAGAAGCTCCAATTAGGATTGGAAACTGGAAATTGCAGTACTTTACCCACTAAGCTTGAGCACAGAAAGTTTCCCCATACCAGATAACTAATATGCCTAAACCCTGTCAAAGAGGGACCCCCTCTAACAGAGAGAGAGCACCCTCCTTGTATCAATAGTCCTTGTCCCCTCTATAATGACAGCAACAAAGGTAATACAGCACTTTCCCAGAGCCATACATTGGCATGCTAGAGGATCTCATCACTGGAAAACTCCCCTAAGAGACTGAAGGGCAACCTTTCTCCCAGCTGTCTGTTCCCCCAACACTCCTGGAGCAAGGGGGAACAGATCATGGGGAAAAGGATTTAAACTCAGCTGTGTCTGTCTCTATCCCAGACTTGTCCTCTCCGCTGGTACATAGAAAGACAGTTTTAAAAATAAACTTTGGATGTAATTCAAGGACTAAGGTTTTGAAAAACAGTTACTTGGGTCCCCAGACCTGATCTGCAGAGAGTTTATATTTCAGCTGTTACAAACACCAGAAAAAGACTAAACCACCACACAAGCCAGTCAGCCTGAAGAGATTTGGAGACCACTGCTAGGCATCAATGGGAGGTGGATATCTAACTCTTGTATGCGTTTGAAAACCTCTCCCAGTGACTTCTTTCATTTTAGAATATTCAGAGAAGCAGTCAAAAAATAAAAATGTAAGTATACTGGTTTAACAGGTAATTTCAGGAGTGGAAAGCACATCAGGACTTTTGGATCAACTGAAAAAATATTTTGGAGTTTATATTTTACCCCTCTTTGAAAACTGCCAAGGTATACTGCATAAAAATAAACCCTAGCATCAGGAGAAGTACATCACACTATCACTGCTCATTTATTTATTTTTCTATTGCTGATCACAGTGATTTTGGTGGAGGTAATCAGTAAGTGTTCGATTTTGGCTATGGGGTTCATCATATTGTGCCACATGTGCCAAACTCAATTTTATAGACAAAAACCGAGAATTTGCAAACAGAATGCACTAATGCTGTGCTAGTTACCCAACACAAATTAAAGATTTTTTTTTAAATGATACATTTTACCTCAAAGATAAGGCAAAAAACATGTTTGGATGCTGCAACTGCATCTGCCTGGGCAGCAAGAAAGGAGAATTTGAAGGATTGGGGCCCAAATCAGTTTTTAATGTAAATGTTTTAGATCAAGAGTCATGGACTTCTTTTTCTTCACTTGTTATTAATCTGTATTTATTTTAGGGTGTCTGACTCATTTTGTCGTGATTAAAACCACTCAGGTTTGATGAATGGACATACCATAGACTCCTACCAGGAACCATTCATGAGCAATTTGGTACTACCTGAAACAAATTATTATTATAAAGAAATAACAAGTGCTCTCAAAATAAAACAAACAATAAACTAAATTAAGATGTCAAGATTAAAAAATATTATAATATTTTCAAAATAATTCTTATTCAATCACAGGAGGTAGAGGTGGGAGTAAAAATATTATGTTATCTAGCCCAGTGGTTCTCAAACTAGGGACACCTCTTGTTCAGGGAAAGCCCCTGGCAGGCTGGGCCGGTTTGTTTACCTGCCACGTCCGCAGGTTTGGCTGATTGCAGCTCCCACTGGCTGCGGTTCACTGTTCCAGGCCAATGGGGGCTGCAGGAAAGGCGGCCAGCACATCCCTCGGCCCTTGCTGCTTCCCGCAGCCCCCATTGGCCTGGAGCGGCAAACCACAGCCAGTGGGAGCCGCGAGTGGCCAAACCTGCGGATGGGGCAGGTAAACAAACCGGCTCGGCCCGCCACGGGCTTTCCCTGAACAAGTGGCGGCCCTAGTTTGAGAACCACTGATCTAGCCTCTACTAATGCAGGATTGTTTCCTGTAGTTTACAGTCCATGGATTTGTCCTGTGTAGTTTTAATTGTTCTATTAACTTACAAGGTTGTGCCGCTCTCCTTTGGAAACTATTCTCTGTTGTAACAACTCCTGCTCTCAGGAAATTGTTCCTGATATTCAGTCTCAATTTTTCTTTTTGTAATTTTATTATATTACTCCTAATCATGCTCCTTGTAGTACAGGGATCTCAAACTCAAATCACCACGAGGGACACATGAGGACTAGTACATTGGCCTGAGGGCTGCATCACTGAAACCTTTTCATACAACGATACAAAAATATAGTCAAAAATGAAAAAAAATGAAGAGTAATATAGTATGCTATTAAAAGTCAATGTATTAACTTTTTAAAAACTGTAATGCGAAGACAGGTTTTAATAAAATATAAACACTCGGTAATGCACCTCACTCAAATGACAAAACACTCATTTACTTTTAGAATTACTTTGGTTAACCCACCTCCGCACCCACTCCACCCCTTCCGAGGCCCCACCCTTGCCCTGCCTCTTCCCACACCTTCCGTGCCCCCATTCCAACCCCTTCCCCAAAGTCCCCACCCCAACTCCGCCCCCTCCCTGCCCCTATTCCAACCCTTTCCCCAAATCTCCACCCGGGCCCTGCCTCTTCTCTACCTCCTCCCCTAAGTATGCCACATCCCCGCTCCTCCCCTCTCCCTCCTGGAAAGTCATAAGCGCCGCCAAACAGCTGTTTGGTGGCGGGAAGTGCTGGGAGGTAGGCAGAGGAGTGGGGATGCGGCACACTGGGGTAGGCGGGGAGCTTGGCTGCTGGTGGAGTCGGCACCTATGAAACCCCTGTTGTAGTACCATCAATTATTCCTTTCCCTTCATGGCATTTGCACATTTATGTGTAGTCTGTTCCCATTTTCTCATTTAGTCACTGCTTAGGCAAGTTTTTAATCTTTCTTCATATATCAGTCTCTCCAGCTTTCAAATAAGTTAGTTGCTCTTCTCTATATTCCTTCTAGTTTGTCTATAATTTCTGGTAGGAATGTGAAATTATCCATGTTAAATGTAGCTCACCTGCTTTTCTATTCCTAGCAACATAATATTCCTGTAAACCTATCAAAAGCCACTGGCAGCTTTCTTTGGAAAGTCAACTAGCATGCAGATTGATTTTTGGATAGTTACACTGAAGGCTCGTAAGGACATTAAAATGTTTTTAAAGACTCTCCACTCTCCATTCCTTGTGCACATTGTCTTATCATAACCAGGCAAAACAATATAACTTGACTATGGGAACAATTTTATAACAGCTATTTTATAATTTGCTCAATCCTAGGTCTGGAGTAGCAATAGCTTGAAACATTACACATGGGACCTACATTTGCATGATAGAGCCAAATTTTTTAGATGTTAAGGCCAAAAGGGACAATTTTAACCATCTAGTCTGACCTCCTGCACAACACAGACCATAAAAGACATCCTTGAATTAATCCCAGCTTCAAGTCCAATAGCAGTGGTTGAACTAGAGCATCTTTTAGAAAAAAATTAATCTTGAATTAAAAATCTCCAGTGGTGGACAATCCACCACAAACCTCAGTAAATTGTTTCAATGATTAATTAACCTTATTGCTACAAATCTTGCCTTATTACTAGCCAGTGGATCTTGTCTTCTAGATCTTTTGTCTTCTACATTGAAGAGCCCTCTACTATCCCCATGTAAGAACTTATAGACTGATCAAATTCACCTCCTAACCTTTCTCTTGATAAGCTTAATAAATTCAGCTTTTTGAGTCTTTCATTATAGGGAATTTTTTCCAGTCCTTCAATCATTTTCATGGCTCATCTGAACCCTGTGCAAATTTTTAACATCCTTCTTAAGCTGTGGACACCAGAATGGGACACAGTATTTCAGTAGCAGTCACCAGTGCTGAATACAGAGTTGATATAACCCTCCTAATTGATATTTCCCTATTGATTCATCCAGGAATTGCTTTAGCTCTTTTAGCTCACAATTTCACACTAGGGATTCTTGTTTGGCTGATTATCCACCATGATCCCCAAATCTTTTTCAGAGTCACTGTTTCCCTTCAATCTGTGTGTCATCTTCAAACTTCATCAGTAATGATTTTATATTTTCTTCCAGGTCATAGATAAAAATATTAAATAGCATAGGGCCAAAAAACACTCCCTGAAGGAGCTCACTAGAAACAGACATGCTCAATGATGATTCTCCATTTACAATTAGTTTTTGAGACCCATCAATTAACAAGTTTCTAATCAATTTAATTTGTGCCATTTTGATTCAATATATTTCTAGTTTCTTAATAAAAATGGTCATCTGGTACCACGTCAAATGCCTTACAGAAGTATAACTATATTAGCTCAACACTATTACCTTTATCAACCAAACTTGCAATTTCATTAAAAAATATATCAGGTAGACAAGATCTCTTTTCCATAAACCCATGTTGATTGGCATTGAATATATTACCCTCTTTTAATTCTTTATTAACCAAGTTCTGTATTAGCTGTTCCATTATTTTGCCTGGATTAATGTTAGGCTGACAAGCCTATAATTACTTGAGTTATCTTGTTCACCTTTTTAAATACAGGTGAGGGCAATATTAACTTTCCTCCAGTCTCCAGGAACTTCCCTAGCTTTTTTAAGACATTATTAAAAAACAAACAAACAAAAACCCACTAACAGTCCAGATAGCTCTTTAAACTGCTCTTTTAAAGCTCCTGGATATATGTGATGGAAACCTGCCGATTTAGCAGTATCTAGTTTTGGAAGGTTCTATTTAACATCTTCCTTAGCAACTGTTGGAATAGAAAGTATTTAATCATCATCATATGATATGAATATCTCATCTGTCTTTTCCCCAAATACAAAATAAAAATAATTATTGAACACTTCCGTCTTTTCTTTGAATATTCTACCATTTCCCTCTAGTAATGGTCCCATACCATTGTTATGGTCCCTTTTATTCTTTTCAGAATGGTAGCTGTGTTAGACTATATCAGCAAAAAGAACAAGGAGTATTTGTGGCTCCTTAGAGACTAACAATTTTATTTGAGCATAAGCTTACATGGGCTAAAACCCACCTCATCGGATGCATGCAGTGGAAAATACAGTAGGAAGATATATATATACACACAGAGAACATGAAAAAATGGGTATTGCCATACACACTATAACGAGAGCGAACAATTAAGGTGAGCTATTATCAGAAGGAGAAAAAAAACCTTTTGTAGTGATAACCAGGATGGCCCATTTCCAGCAGTTGACAAGAAGGTGAGAGTAACAGTATGGGGCGGGGGGAATAAGCATAATATAATAAGCACTCAAAGGCCATATTATTTATTCTTAACTGTTGATCATAGTTTTCTCCTTGTGTCCTTTTGCTTCTCTTATCAATTTTCTTTAATTTTTAGCTTCTAATTTATATTTATTGCTATCAATTTCCCCCTTTTTCCATCTGCTTTTAATTATTAATTATTATTGCTGCTTTCATTTCCCCCGTAAGTTTTTTTTAAAATCAGTATAACCTTTTTTCATTGCAGCAATATGGATTCTGAGGTATCTAGTAAAATGTTCTTAAACAGTAGCCAATCATCATATATATTTTTATGTTTAAGTACTTTCTTCCAACACATATGTCTTATAATTGTTTTGAGTTTTGTGAAACTGGTCCTTTTAAAGCAGTCTGTACAGCACCTAGCACAATGGGATCTTGGTCCATTGTATGGGCTCCTATGTGCTATGGTAAAATAAACATTAAATAACAATACATTTATTCTGTTTGCACATAACAAATGTAATCAAGTCATGATCACTTTTACCTAAGCAACCACTAACTTTTAGTTCTGTGATCAATTCCTTTTTATTTGTCAAGATAAGGTGTGGTAATAGACTCTCCCATATAATGGTTGCAACAATTTCTGAGTTAGTAAAATTGTCATCCATAATTTCTAGAAATTCCAAGGATGTTTTAGTACTGGCAACGTGAGACTTCCAGCATATGTTCTTAGATTTAAGTTCCTCCTGATAACAGAGTTGTTCCTCTTTACACACTATAGCTAGGTACTTAAGGAGCCAGTCATCCTGTTCTGTAATGTGATTTGGTGGTCCATAACAGACCAGCTAGTACTCCATCTTGTGCTTTATCTCTTACTGATCCATTGAGTCTTGCCCTTAACAGGCAAACCTGATCCTAATACACAATGTGATAGAGTTCCTAGGTTCATTATCTTGAATTTATTCTACCTATATGATTTTAGGGCAGTTTGACTAAGTTTCTTGTATTTTATCAAGGAAATTGGTATGATACTTAAGTACCATCTCTTCTGTAAATTCTCAACACCTGTCCCTAAACCATCTTTATGGCAGAGCAATAGTATCAAAAGTAATGCTTAGCCACAAAAGACACAAACCAACAAAATCCAAGTGCCCATGGTCTGCTTGTCTTTAAGTCAGCAACAGTTAAAAGGTATTTAACATTGCTTTCACATACATAAACAGTAGTTTAGCTGTCAAAGTCAAAACTGTGCACGTAATGAATCTGCAAGAAAAATCTCTGAGGTTAAAGCACACAGGTGAAGGAAAAAGCACTATAGTAAGATCAAAGGAATAATCATATAAGTTATTAATCAGCATAGATGAACATAATATGCATCAGATGCCAAAGCCCAGAAATATGTTAGCAATGCTTTGAGAAGATTAGCAAGAAATATGCCTATTTCTCCTTAAGACTGACTGAATTGGGGGTGTTATCACTACCTTAAGGGAGCCATTCATCATCCGCCAAAGTCATTATTCTTTTAGCAAATGTTCAGTTCAGTCATCAGCACACATGTGTGGGATGACTTCTATAAATGGGCATGATAAAAATGTGACTTTTCAAATCCAGGAGGATTTTCCAGTGTTAACAATGTAATCTCTCTCTGCAATCACACCACCAGTGGTAGCAAAGAAAAGATGACTCATCTTGCAAACAGTTCTCCTTTTTCCTGTTTTTCTCACTATATGACGTTACTCTGCAGTAGAAAAAAAATCAAACTCCCATGGTGATTCCCATTAAAAAGTCAGATTTTGCTAAAAAAAAAGTGACCACAAAGCTTCATCAGAGATTATCAAAATTTTCTCCATGCTTAGAACCAGTGATGGAAACTGTGGGTAAAGGTGGCTCCTGATGTGTAGATTGATACGTTTTAGAGCTTTCTGCACTAGCAAAAACTATAACAGCAACTGAATCTTCTTTTGTTTTCTCTCACACAGGTATCCATGGTGATTTTGTTAGATCTACCAGATGCCTTTTGATAGCACTGATCATGAGGCCTTGTTAACACATCTGTAAACCCTAGCAGACTAAGACAGCACTTCCCTTTACATGTTTCAGTCTCAACTCTCAGAGGTTCTAGAAGATAATTTGGGGCAATTGGTTTTCTTTACTAATGACTCTTTCATTGGTAATTCTGCAGAGTTCCATCTTGTCTCCTTTCATTCAGTATGTATATGGATATATAGGAGATCAGATGAGATGATCTAATGGGCCCTTCTGGCCTTAAACTCGATGACTGCATGACAGTTGGGAGGGTTAGTGAAGAGGCTGTGAGGATTGCAATAGACTGATGACACCCAGCTCTATTTCTCCTTCTCATCCAACTCAGTCAGTACTGCTGAACACCTCATCCAGGGTTTGGGAGAGAGGACGTTTAGCTATCTGAAGTGTAGTCTGGGGAAGATGATGCTGGTAGGAACATCTGGAAATATAGCAATAATTCTATCTGTCCTCTCAGCCATGGATGTGTACCCACTTTTTGTTTCAAGAGTTCACAATCTGAGGCTGTTGTTGAAACCCCTGCTGTTCTGAGTGCAGATTTGAAGAGAAAGGCTTTTCTCCATCTTTCTCTGGCTCAGAAATTGAGACAATTTCTTGGGACATGCCATATATGATCCCTTTGTCATACTGTCACAGGTGCAATCAACAGAAAAACTCAAGGTAGGCTCCCACTGGTTTAAAAGAGGGAGTTTCTACCAGGGAGGGGCTTTCTTGACTTTGGAATTTGCTTTCATTCCCCACTCTCAGTCCTAAATAGCATCAATCTTAACCTTTAGAACATGCTGCAAAGACCATCATTTTATACAGATTGGGACTGAGAGGCGTGATAAGGACTGGCATTTCTGGGTGAGCCTGGGTATTGTTTGCGTTTGATTTTAATCTCTGGTTGGTTATTTTCTAGTTTGGGGATGAGGGGAAGTTACTGTTTTTATCTGTACCTTTAATAATGTAACGGGTACCCAGAACCCAGGATAGATTCTGTTTCATTGATTATAAATTGAATGAATAAATAAACAAATAAGGTGCACTCTGGATGTTTACTTTTGGGTGTAATTTCAGCACATTTGTCCTACTAATGTGCTTTTTTGCATTCAAGATAATGATTGGGGCCCAAGACCTTTATTAAAGATGCTGATAATGCTAATGAAGCACTAGAGGGAGACAGAGGGTAATTTGTTGCCAGAGTGATTATAGTAAAACAGTGGTCACCAACCGGTCGTTTGCGATCGAGTGGTTGCTCCTAGAGGATTTCCCAGTCAATCGTGATCTCAGGTAGCACAGCGTGCCTGCTGCTAAGACAGGCTCTCTACCCCGGCCCCATGCCGCTCCTGAAAGTGGCCAGCGCAGCCCTGCGGTCTTGGGGGCAGGGGTCTCCCTCTGAGAGAGGGGCAGCCTGCAGAGCCACGTGCCCCCTGCCCCTTCCATGGGTGCACTGCCCCCTTCTGGGAGCGGTGTGGGGCCAGGGTAGGCAGGGAAATTGCCTTAGCCTCGCTGCACCCGCCATTGACCAGGAGCCACCAGAAGTAAGTGCTGCCCAGTGGGAGGCCGCACTCCAACCCCCATCCCTAGGCCCCCTCCCAGAGCCAGCACCTTGTACCCCCTCCTGCACCCCAACACTTTGCCCCAGCCTGGAGCCCCCTCCTGTACCCAAACTCCCTCCCAGAGCCCGCACCCTGCACCCCCTCCTGCACCCCAACCCCGTGCCTAGGCTCACCCCAGAGCCCTCTCCCACAGTGCGAACCCCTCAGCCCTAGCCCAGAGCCCGCACCCCCTCCCAAACCCCAACCTCCTGCCCCAGCCTGGTGAAAGTGAATGAGGGTGGGCGAAAGCAAGCGATGGACGGGGGTGGGGGGATGAGTGGGGCACGGCTTTGGGGAAGGGGCAGGGGCTTTGGGAAAGGATGGGGTAAATCTTGGGTTTCCCTTAGATTCAAAAAATGATCTTGGGCGTAAAAAGGTTGGAGACCACTGTAGTAAAGGATCCTGCCTGCATTGTTAAAGTAGTGTTGCACAGATCTGTGCAAAGCTGTACATTTCCAATCCTCATCTCATGGTATTGAGTGCTGAAACTTTCTACACAGATGATTTTAAGTGAAATAAAGCTATTTCTCACCTCAGTTTACAACGGCAAATTAGGGCATGTCTACACTTGCAAAGTTACGGTGCCGGCAGTTACAGCACCGCTCAGAGAGCACCCAAGGAAAACCACTGTTGTGTGTTCACACTGACAGCTGCCTGCACAATAGCATGTTCACACTTGCGGCACTATTCGGAGCAGTGCACTCTAGGCAGCTGTCCCACAGAGCATCTTTCTCTTTTGCCACTAAGACTTGTGGGAAGGCAGAAGGGGTCGCGGGGCATCCTGGGTCCTGTCCCAATGCCCCATGATGCATTGCTTCACATCCCAGCAATCCCTGTGCTTCCATCTGCATTTGGTGCCATCTTTCAGAGATTTGTGTACTGCGTGGCCTGCCCTGCCTCTTTCTGGCTGCAGGAATGGATCCCAAGCTGTTGACCAGAATGCTGCTTGCACTGACCAACACATCACAAGTGGCAGTGGAGTTATTCTTTAATGTACAAACGCAAGAGGAGTGTGACATTGATCTCATTACGCATACTAGCTATGACAGGAGAATGCTTTTGTCATTCACAGAGGTGCTGACCACAGAGGAACGCCGCTTTTGGGCTCGGGAAACAAGCACTGAGTGGTGGAATCACATCGTGATGCATGTCTGAGATGACGAGCAGTGGCTGCAGAACTTTCGCATGAGGAAAGCCACATTCATGGGACGGTGTGATGAGCTTGCCCCAGCCCTGCGGTGCAAGGACACGAAACAATGAGAGCTGCCCTGTCACTGGAGAAGTGTGTGGCGATTACACTGTGGAAGCTGGCTATTCCAGACTGCTACCGATTGGTCACTAACCAGTTCGGAATGGGAAAGTCAACTGTTTGAATCAGGTTGATGGAAGTGTGCAGGGCCATTAATCGCATCCTGCTCCGAAAGACCGTGACTCTGGGCAACGTACATGAGATTGTGGATGGCTTTGCACAGATGGGCTTCCCTAACTGCAGAGGGACAATAGATGGCACGCACATTCAAATTCTGGCACCAGACCACCTAGCCACTGAGTACATTAATCACAAGAAGTATTTCTCAATGGTTCTTCAGGTGCTTGTGGATCACTATGGACGTTTCACAGACATTAATGCAGGCTGGTCCAGAAAGGTGCATGCTGCACACATCTTTCGCAACACTGGCCTGTTCAAGAATCTGCAAGCAGGGACTTTCTTCCCAGACCCGAAGATCACCGTAGGGGAAGCTGAAATGCCCACTGTGATCCTGGAAGACCCCGCCTACCCCTTAATACCATGGCTTATGAAGCCATACACAGGGCAACTTGACAGCAGCAAGGAGCAGTTCAACAATAGGCTGAGCAAGTGCAGAATGACTGTGGAGTGTGTATTTGGCTATTTAAAAGCCTGCAGGCGATACCTGTATGGGAAGCTGGACATGGCTGATGACAATATTCCTGTGCTTATTGTCACATGCTGTATGCTCCATAATATTTGTGAAGGAAAAGGTGAAAGCTTCACTCAGGGCCGGACCGCAGAAGCCCAGTGCCTGGAAGCTGAGTTTGAACAGCCAGAGACCAAGGCTATTAGAGGGGCACAGCACATGGCCATAAGGATCAGGGATGGTTTGAGGCAGCAATGTGAAGCTGACAGCCACTAATTTGTTGCTATGGTCAGGATTGCAGTGCTTGTAGTTCTAGGAGGTGATTGGTGCACATGATGCAAGAAGGGGCCTTAACATAATTGTATGTTGCTTTGCAGTGCTCTTTTTGCTTTCAATTAATCGAATTAAGATTGATTTCAAACAAACACACTTCTTTTTTTGAAAGACAACAACCAGAGGAGAGAATCAAACAAAAAAAAATCATCAACAGGGATGGGGATGGGGGAATGGAAGGGTCTCAAGAGGAGGAGGGGTCCCGGGACAGCTATAGATTTGTTTCAGAGTAGCAGCCGTGTTAGTCTGTATTCGCAAAAAGAAAAGGAGTACTTGTGACACCTTAGAGACTAAAATTTGTTAGGCTCTATAGATTTGTGTATGTCCAGGGATCATACCCAACCTTCTCCTTTGGAGTATGATGCAGTGGGTGCTGTACTTCAACGGGGCCAAACTGCAGAGGGATGGGTGTTGAGTGTAGTGGGTATTGGGAGTCCACACTGCTGGACTGTGAGAAGGGAGGAGTGGAATGCTGCAGATAGAGAGTGGAGCCAGGAGGTTGATAAGAGTGTGTTGGCAGTGTGGGGGGTGCACATGGGAAAGAGTTTTGCGACAGCAGCTGCAGGGGAGGGCAGGCGCGAAGCTGCTCGGTTTGAAGAGCTAGTATCGCCTGAAGCGTGTCCGCTTGGTGCTCCATAACTGTTAAGAGCAGCTCTGTAGCTTCTTTTTGGTGTGCTGCGTTCTCCTTTCTTTCCCTCTTCTTGCTGTCCTGCCACTCCTTCAATTCCTTTTTCTTGGTGGCAGAGTGCATCATAACCTCATGTATAAAGTCCTCCTTAGTTCTTCTTGGATGCTTCCTAATTCTTCACAACTGTTCTTCTTCCGATAACAAAGAGGGAGGCTGTGCTCCCAAAGTCATCTCTGTGAATTTAAATCCAACATTTTAAAGAAGCAACACGGACAACACTTTCAGTACTTTAAAACACAGCCAGTACTCACACACCTGTCACTAAGTGACTGACTCCAAGTAAGCACACATAAGCCACAAGATCCCTAAAATGGTGAGTAGCTGCAGGGGCAGGGTAAATCACTGTTCCCAGACCCTGCTGTACACAGGGCACATGGCTCTTGGGGAAAGCCAGCACTGTAGGGTGGGCCTGATAATCATTCCTGGCCCCACACTTTCCACAGGAGGTGATCATAATGGAAGATATCTCGCTGCTGAGGGTGAGCAGGGAATCAAGGGAGGGTCTTCTCCAAGCCTGGGGCTTCTGCCCTGGCCCCTATGCAGCTAGCCTGTGTGCAGCAATGGTCCCCCAGCTTCCCGACAGCACAGTGGTGCGAGTAAGTTACCGTTAATGAGGCAAGAAACAAATCAGCTCTGCCAAGGAACCTGCAGCAGTGGATTGCCCAGTATCTCCACGAGAGTTTCCTGGAGATCTCTGAGGGAAGATTCCTGTGAAGTGAGGGCTGCACATGCCTCTCAACTCATGCTGCTCAAACTAAGCATGAGGTGGGAGACAAGCCTGCTTTCTGCAACACTCCTGTCCCCAACAACTCTCTTCAGCAATTCCCAAAATCAGATCCACTTACCAGGGGCCTCCTCTCCTGTTTGCGCTTCACCAAGATCCAACTGATGTGGCTGTCTAGGCTCCTCCTGGGTAGAAAAGAGATCCTGACTGCATGCATCTCTGGCCTCTGCCATCATCCTCTGCCTCTGGCTCCCCATCTTCATCCAAGATTGCCTCCTCCTAGTTCAGTCCACTCTTGACTGGCACGTGAGCCAACGAAGTATCCACAGGGGACTTTGCAGTGGAGGTGGGGTCACCACCTACAAAGAGCTGGACGTGATACTCGAACCAGCAGCTTGTGGACGCAGCACCCGAGCAGCCGTTTGCCTCCCGTGCCTTGTGGTAGGCGTTCTGCAGCTCCTTCACTTTGACCCTGCATTGCAATGTGTCCCGGTCATGGCTCTTTTCTATCATGCATCTAGAAATCTGACCATAGGTATCATAATTCCGATGGCTGGAGCACAGCTGTGACTGCACTGCCTCCTCTCCCCCAATGCCAATGAGGTCCAGCAGTTCAGCAATGCTCCAAACGGGGGATCGTCTGGTGCATGGAGCAGGCATGGCCACCTGGAAAGATGCACTGAGACCACTGCACACATTGCCGAGCAAACAGGAAGGGGACTTTCAAATCTGCAAAGGAATGAATGGGGTGGGGCTAACGGTTGGTCACCTGAGGGCAGGGCAGTAGAGTTCAAACCGATGGCCAGAAAGGTGAGAACAGGCATTGTGGGACACCTCCCGGAGGCCAATCGCAGCACTGTAATCACCATGGTGTCTACATTGACACCGCAGCCCTGTAGCCACGGCGCAGAAAGCTCTACGCCTCTCATCGAGGTGGTTTTTTTAGAGCACTGCATCTGCACAGTTTCTGCTCACTAAGTGGCTTGGCAGTGTGTACACTTTGGGATTACCGTGCTCAAAACTGCTTTACTGCACACAAACTTGCCAGTGTAGACAGGGACTTAGACTAATTCTTCTAATAGTTAACTAGACAGTATCATTTGTCACCTTTAATGATGATTCCTCTCTGCCTTTCTTGACTTGTGAATTGGTTTTAGTTTCTTTAAGGAAACTGTCAAAATATAAGGAGTTCTGTTTGGACAAGAGGTGCATTTGCAATTAATTATCTCTCTCCCTCTCCACCACTCAGCTTCTTTTGCCTCTGTAGTCTTCAGTCTTGGCGCTATCCTTGAGGTCTATAGCTCTCCTCCTCCACCCACTGTCTCAATTCCACCTTTGGTGAAATCTTCAGGTATGCCTATAGTCCTTCTTGCCTTAACCATTACAGGTCTATGTCTCCAGGACTGTAGTGTGTTCAGAAATCTGCTGCCCTCTCTCTTACGAGGAAAGAAGCATCACCATCCTCAAGCACCTCCCCTTGCTCCTCTTCATTCATTGTAGGATCAAGTTCCACATAGCTTTAATTATTCTGAAAGCTCTCTGTGGGGTTAACTGCAGTTTACCTCATCGATCCATTGTCTGCTTACCCCTCCCAAGACATTTAGGGCCAATCTCCACTTTTGTCTCACATGGTTTTTGTTTCAGACCACTGTTGGTCTGAAAGCCTCCTTTTGAAGTTCCTGCCACCTGAAACAGCATTCCTATTTTTTGGGGGGGGGTCTCAAATTCTCCATCTCTTTTAAAACATTGTTTCTCCCTTGCCTTCTGTATGCTTCTTAATGTTTTCCTCTCTTGGTCATTGGCCTTCATGACTTCTTGTGTTCACCATTAAGTATCTCTACACCATGTTTTCTGTAATCTGTGAGATAGGCCCAAAATGTATAATTGGGATCTACTTTTGAGCTCCTTTTTAGCCCTTCGTATTAATAAAAACCATCTGTGAAATGTGGATTTGGATTTCAGAGCTTTCCAAAATGTCAGGCAGTTCAGATATGGAGTTTTCAGTCAGGCATACTTTTAATTTCCAAACTTGGGTGCCAAAATTTAGGCACCTAAGCCCATAGTTGGACACCAAACTAAGTAGGTTTATTGCAGAAGTGCTGAGCATGCAACTCTGCTCAGCACCTCTACCAATCAGACTACTTATGTAGATGCCTAAATATGGATTCAGGTGCTTAACTTTAGGCACCCAACTTTGAACGTTTTGACCTCCTTCCCTCAGCCCTGAAATAAGCAAAAAAGTGTGTCAAGCTCAAAAGAAATTAAAGCTGAGAAGTTGAGGATATGGAGCACTTTGGCCACTCCAGCAAATGCTTAGTTTTAAGCATATGAATTGTTCCAATGAAGTCTGTGGAGCTATTCTAGTTTACACCAGCTGAGGTTCTGTAGATATTTGAGAAATGCATCCCATGTCCACTTCCGTTTTATGGTGTCTTTCATTTTGCTATGATCCACTGAATAATGTGCAATACACTAGTGATTTTTTGAATCTGGGCCTGTCTCTTCACCTTGGCCCATCAAACTGCTTTCTGCCTTACTAAATTTAGGGACTGTTACAGGTCCTGAACAATGCTGCCCTCTGATGTGGCACTGCAATCATTCTGTCTTAGTTTTTCTTCTTGGTTTTTCAGTAGATCACCCTCTTGAAAGCTGGATTATTAAACTATCACAAATCTTTGGCTTTTCCATGCTCAAAACATTCCTTCCCCGCTTGATGCAGGATCTCCAAAGCTTTCCTGAGTCCCTGCTCCCAGTTCAGTCCGGTGATCTTTCCAGGAACTACCAGTCTCAGAACACCTGTTCTTAAAGGGGCTGCACCTTGGAACAGAGAATCAGCTGGACCCAAACCCCACTATCATTTAAGGAGACAACCCTATTACAGAGCCAAATTGTGTCCCACTACATTAATGCTTCCAAAATTTCTCAGCAAAAACATTGTTTCATTTGTACCTATATTCTGGCCAGCAGAAGCCATAAGCACATCTCTCTCTATCCAGCAAACATTATTCCCACCAGGAGAAAAAGGTGTTCACATATAAGGGTCCCTGATAGCTTGGGGGAACACACAAAACTGTGCAGGCCAAACAGTCTCCATCTTGGAGTGCCCTTCCCAGGCTCCTGTAATGGATGACCCACAGAGTAGGCCCCTGCAGTTTCTGGGGAGAGAAATCAGGACTTGAGTATAAGCCTTCATCCCACTTCTGCCCCTCATATGTGTGTGTGTGTGTGTGTGTGTTGGGGGGGAGGGGTGAGATATTTCTGTTGATTGTCTATGCACAATGCCTTACCTAGATCTGGCCCTTAAAAATCTATAGTGATATGCCATCTTTTAGGAAAGCTTTGCAGAACACTACTATTGTATAGCACAGATGAAAGACATGATGATAGAGAAACACCTAATGTTCTTACACAGTGTGGTTAAGACAATTAAAAGGACCTCATGCAGTGGGTAGGGGATATGCAATCAGAGGAATACATGATTTGGATAGAGGATCACATAGATGTGTTTTAGCTAACAACACCGTAGTCATTTTAAAATCTTAACCTTGATTAAACTGCACAAAAGTAATTAATTTTGACAAAAATAATCAATAGATTCCATGCTGTTCTGCTGGAATGTTGTATCTACACTATTCTATTGTAGGAACTACTGAATTTGGTACTCATCAAATTGCTAAACACAAAGGGCAGGGGCATAATTCCCAGCTGTTCATGCTCAGTGCACCAGAGAGTGGGGAGGCAAAGATATTGCTAAGCCACCTTTACCCCTCTCCCCAATCAAGGGATGACTGGAGGTCCAAATTAGCTCCTTGCACAAGTTAAAGCAGCCACAGGGTTGGTTTAATTTATGCCAGCCAGAATGATTTCCTAGAGACTATACTGCCAGCTGGGAATTGGTGGAGCATAACATAGTCCAACCCCAGCATGTTCCCGGTGCTGGTGGACTAGTAGGAATTGGTGTATGTCAGCTTTTCATTAACCCAGGATTCCCCTCATACTGGGTGAATCCTCCCATGCCTTCTTAGGGCAGCTTTTTAAGGTAATTTGTTGTCAGACTCAAAATGTCCTTAGCAGGACCCTGGATCTGGCCTAATAGCCGTATTTTTGTTCATTTAAATTGTTGAGTCATTGAAAACCATGAGCCAAATTCGTGCCTGGTATAGCTCTATATTTCCTCCTGCGGAATAGATATCAAGTTAAATATCATCTAGGACAGGTGGGGGTTGGCCTGTGGGGTCCACATCTCTCTGAACAAGAATGGTGTTATTGCCGTATAAAGTCAGCATCAGTATAGAAAACTTTGGCATGGGACAGTATGCCTAACCATATAATGAGAACTAACAGATTTCTCCATCAGCTCTAACAGCACAAGAAAAGGAAGGGGACAGTTTAACAGGCAAACAAACAGAGATCTCCCATATTTATAAATGCCAAGACTTCTGGGTCCCCAGGATTAGAAATTCTTTATGTATAATGCAGTACAGCTGTGGCCATTTCAAGCAAAGCAATGAGACTGTTGCTACTTGAGTATGCTCTTAATAAATGCTTACTGAAAGCCCTGACTGAATTAAACCCAGTTATAATTTCACAGCTGCTATTAGAAGTGCAAGATCATCATAAAGTTGCTTGTCAGTTGATTTACTTGAAGCACAGCAGCAGGCATCTCATTAGGGTGTTAAAAAATGTGCTTCAGGTTTTTTCACTGGGAACATCTGAACGTAAGTCATTTGTGGTAGACTGTTCAGAATGTTGCCCATTAATGACCATCGTACACAAAAAATAATATGTTTTGGCTATTTCTAATCTCATTTTTAAGATTAAAACTATTAAACTATGAAAAATATTTCTTAAATAACGATAACCAAGAATCAAACATCATAGCTCTTACCTGTAAAGTGCTGATGTGCACGGGGGTCCCTGTACCATTTACCGTGTTCTTTTTGGCTACATTGCCTCCTTTCCCTTCTGCTTGCTCTGCCTTGGCAATTTTTGCTTTTTCAGCTTCAATTCTCTTTGGATTGTTCAGCATTACCTGAACCACTGCATACTCAACCAGTGAGGCAAACCCAAAAAGAAGACAAACAATCAGCCAGACATCTAAGGCCTTCACATAAGACACTTTGGGGAGTTCAGCAGCAAGAGTCATACATTCAGATGCCAAGCTGAGCACTGAGAAGATACCTAGAAACAATAAAGCAATATATTAAAGTAATGAAAATTATGCAGTCTTCTTAGCCTCTTCCCTGCTGCAGTGCTCTTCCCATGTCCCCGAAACATCTATACTGCTAGATTCTAATGGATGACATTTCTTATGAGTGAATGGAACTTCATGATGTAGCAGGTATATTTTGCAAGAAATGACTATCTGCTGAATATACATGATACACATGCCTTCAGTTAACTAATGGCTTAATAATCTAGACAGGATTTTATTAATATTAATAAGCCTCAAATGGCTTGAGAGGTAGATAGACACAGAGATGCTAAATTACTTATGGTTACACACACACACACACAGAGTCATTTGAGTATGTGTATCTAGCTCCAGGAAGATGGAAGGGCATGAAATACACTGTTAAAACCTTGTCTTTTCCTCCATATCCTTTAGCTCTAACATGATGACCCAGAATTAAGCCAGAGGTGTCCCAGGAATCTAGACAGCATTTAATAGAATTTTGGTTCTATGATCTTTATTGGTAAAATTTTCCCTCAGTTGCACCTGTGCAACCTCAATGAAGTAAGTGATGTTGGATGGATGTAAATAACTTCAAAATCTGGCCTTAAGCAGAGGCATCAAGTCAGCCCCATATTATCATCTAAGCTGATGACATATGTTATCCAATATACACACCAAAATATTAATTCATGCAGGGATTTTTTTTCTGATCCTTATCCACTTATGCCTGGAAAATTTTAATGGTCCTTATAATATTTGTACTGCTCCATCAAAGTAATTTTAAGATGAGCAGGGCACAAAATATCAGACTTTATCACACCATTCCCTCTTTGTTTATTTTGCTTAGATTTTGGTGAGATTGTAGTGGCCAGTATATTCAGAACTGCTATAATTAGACATTTGTCTCCTATCACCTTAGAATTCCAGATTTTATTTAGTATAAGGAATTAATCTAACACTGGCAGCTTGTCAAATATTAGCTACTAAAACAAAGATGGGGGGAATGATAATAATCAAAGTGATATGATTTCAAAGTTAAAACCTTTCAATATACTGTCTAGAAAGAGATAATATCCCTATATCATTCTAAAGCTTGAAATTCCAGCTTTCCATTGGTTGTAATGCATTTATTTCCTGCCCTAGTGAAATACCAGATTGATATCACTGGGCCAAGAGTTAAAGTAGAAATCCCTGTGCTTGAACCAGATGATTTTCCCTGTTTCATATCTGAAGCATTTGAGCACATACAAGAAATCCCCCTTTTTTCCTTGCCTTTCACAATGTCATTATGAACCACTTATCTGAGATGATCTCATTAGAGATTCACTCCCCATTTTTAACAGTGGGGAGTGGAAATGTAAATGCAATGTTAGAGTTAAATAAAGCTCTATGTCCTATTTACTGCTCATGCTATAGAAAATGCTTAATACACCTATCCACTTCCATTCAACAGCCCTGAAAATCAACACCTATTCTGAACCTGAATCACCTCACTAGTAGCCAAACAGACTACCAATATGGGCTCGTAAACATCTCTTTGAAACTGGATATTCTTTAAAAAGAAAAGGAGTACCGGTGGCACCTTAGAGACTAACAAATTTATTACAGCATAAGCTTTCGTGAGCTACAGCTCACTTCATCGGATGCATTTGGTGGAAAAAACAGAGGAGAGATTTATATACACACACACAGAGAACATGAAACAATGGGTTTATCATACACACTGTAAGGAGAGTGATCACTTAAGTTTCAGAGTAGCAGACTTGATCACTTAAGATAAGCCATCACCAGCAGCAGGGGGGGAAAGGAGGAAAACCTTTCATGGTGACAAGCAAGGTAGGCTAATTCCAGCAGTTAACAAGAATATCAGAGGAACAGTGGGGGGTGGGGTGGGAGGGAGAAATACCAGGGGGAAATAGTTTTACCCCCCACTGTTCCTCTGATATTCTTGTTAACTGCTGGAATTAGCCTACCTTGCTTGTCACCATGAAAGGTTTTCGTCCTTCCCCCCCCCCCCCCCCCGCTGCTGGTGATGGCTTATCTTAAGTGATCACTCTCCTTACAGTGTGTATGATAAACCCATTGTTTCATGTTCTCTGTGTGTGTGTATATAAATCTCTCCTCTGTTTTTTCCACCAAATGCATCCGATGAAGTGAGCTGTAGCTCACGAAAGCTTATGCTCTAATAAATTTGTTAGTCTCTAAGGTGCCACCGGTACTCCTTTTCTTTTTGCGAATACAGACTAACACGGCTGCTACTCTGAAACCTGGATATTCTTTGTAATAGGTAATTATTTTTACTATCTTTAAATATGTTTACTGGTCTAATAAGCCATTTTTGTTAGTATTATGTGATAGGTGCTGAAAACACTCAGCTCTTTACAGTCACTGCACAGAAGTACGTAAGAACTTGGAGCTTATGATCTTGGGCTTAAAGTTGGAAAACTAACTTGTAAATTCTACTGATTGAAAAGATTACAGCAGAGCTTTCATCACTTTGTTCAATAGGGCAGCTGAGGCCACAGTGACCTTCTGCTAGTTTCCATTTGTCTGGAAACCTGGGGTAAAAAGTTCAGTCTCGGAGCAAAAGAAAGGAAAGAACGTTTTATCAGATTTCAAGGAAAGAATATAATCAGGTGGAGGAAAAAGAAGAAATATTCTATTAAACAAACATTCACTGCAAAATCAACATTGGCATGTCTTAGAAAACCTGACAGCAGTTTGGTAAGTTGCACCTCTGAGTGCTGCTCTATTAGGTGCTTACCTAAACTGGCCCAAAGCAAAATGCTGGAATACGGTTGGGGAGAAAAAAAAAGAAACTCAAAAGTTGAAATATAAACAACAGTATTCAATTCCCATGGAGCACTCAGAGCCCCTACACAATTTTGTTGGAGTAGACAAGTGCTTGGCCTGGACTAGGAATGTATCTGTTCCTCTCCCTCTCCTAGGGCCCCAGGTTGGTGGCAAAAAAGGTTTAACCAGGAATACGGAGCAGGACTGCTCAATGCCAAGAGCAGTACCAACCTTTGCATTTCACAGGTTTAAGGTTACATTTCAATTCCTAAGCCTCACATCCTGATTTCCCTTTATTGGGATTCCCCTACTCTGTGCACACATGCACATACAGACACCCCTACTACAATAATGTTTCTTTCCCAATCACATGGAACTCCTAACCTGACTTCTCTCATGACTCCTTCTAGCAATGTGGGATTCTTTTATACCTGGATCCTCTTGAAACTCCCGGTCCATATGTAACCTGATTCCCTCTTTAACTTCCTTCTCTCCCAGCTAATCCCTATTGCATCTTTACTGTTTGATTAGTGAGGAGTTTTGGGGGGGGGGACCTTAGTAGTTTCCCCCATGCAACAGAAGGATTTTTTTTCTTTTTGAAACAGCCCTTGTTCAACCACACAGCTAGTCTAAACCTGGCTCCTCTTTCATGGGAGAGGTGCCCAGTAGGACAAGTAGTAATATTTCCCCTTCCTTCCCTGATTTTTGTGTGTTGCTCTGTAGCAGAGCGCTGACTCACCAGCAGAGCACCTCCTGCTGGTTGTGCAGGAATTAGCTCTCTCAGCCCTGGAGCGCCTCTATGGGCTGGTGTCTCGCCCCTCTGCAGTCTCTTTATCTCCACCACATATAGGCCCTATGTACCTCCTGGACTACAGTGCCCCTTACCTTGGGGGTGCAGCCCCTCACACAGGGAACCCCACTCCTCTGGGCCTACCTCCCCTCAGTTAACCACTGCCAGTCCTCATCTAGCCCATTTACTCAGGGGAAAACTGCTGTCTGCAATGGCCACTTATCATTGGCTAGGGGGTTGGACCTGCAGCCTTTCCCTGCAGCCCCATTACCTCCTGTCAGGCCTCAGCCTGGGAGGACACCAGGCCTGAGCTCCCCAGCTCAGCCTGCGCCTGCCTCTTCCCCACCACTGCTCTGTTGAAGGTACCCTATTCTCCCAGGCAGCCTGGTTCTTCCAACTCCAAGGCTAGAGTGAGACTGCCCACCTCCCAGCTCACCACCCTCTTTATTCCAGCCCTACCGGGCTCAAATTCGCTCCTCGGGGCAGCCCTTTCCCAGAGCTGGTTTTAATCCCTTTCTCTCTGGAGCAAGGCGCTCACCCCGCTACATGCCCATATAGCAAATGATAGTTCCTTTGCTCAGTGTGCAGCGTCTGGAGTCTCTGCACTGTACGACAAACGTAGGCAGTAATTAAGAACAAAAGCTGGGTTTGAGGAAACACAGGTACATAAGAATTGCCATACTGGATGAGACCTGTTGTCCACATATCCCACTTCTGCTTTAGAGGGATGTGTAAAACACCCCTTGGTGGACAGTAATGGAATAACCAGTTCTTTTTAGAAGTTTCTTTTTAATCCCCTGTCAGCTAGTGGTTGGCTTATGGCCCTAAGAATGATGATTTATAGCTCTTATTTTTTAAATTCCTATCTGAGGTAACTATGGGTGTTTTCATTAGGGTGCTAATCCAGCAGAGTATTTTGCTGGACTGGGATGTAGCCAATAATCCCTTTTTGAATCCTTCTAGATTCTCAGTCTCAATGTTATTTTCTGACAATGAGTTCCACAGGTTAATTATATGTTATATAAAACAGTATTTCCTGTCATCTGTTTTAAACATACTGCCTTTAAAAACCATTGGTCTCTTCTTTGTTCTTATGAGAAAAGGGACACATAAGCACCTGATTTGCCTTCTTTGTGACACTGATTATTTTATAAACTTCTATCATGTCTCCTTACTCATCTCTCTAAATTAACAGACCTAATCTTGTCACATTCTCTTTTCAAATGGAAGTATTTGCATGTTTCTAATTATTTTGTGGCCTTTCTTTGTATTACTGTTAAATTTTATATGAGATAGGGTGACCAGAACTAGCAGAATTCATAGTGAGGCATATCACTGATTTGTGTATTGACATTAAAATAGTTTCATCGTTATTTTCTCTCTTATTCTCTACACATCTTAACTTTTTTCTCTTTTTTTTTACAACTGCTACAGAGGAAATGTCACACACAGCAACACCCAGGTCTCTCTCCTGAATAGTTAAAGTTAATTTAGAATCCAGGCATATGAGAAGTTCAAATTCTTCCTTTTAATGTGTATTACCTGGCATTTGTCAATAAAATTTCATCTGCCACTGTACTGCCAATTCATGTACCTTTATTAGATTCCTCTGCAATTCTTCAGCCTTCTTTAGTTTTAACTAACATAAATAACCATATGTCATCTGCAAATTTTGCCCAGTCCCGCTCGTTTGATGGATACCAGCAGGTTGTGCTGAGATCCACCTACTGAATCCCATGTGCTGCTAACCCTCCAGGTCTGAGTAGTAATTAGTCACTGTTCCAAGCTCTGTCTCTCAGGTGCTCTCCCCAGCTGCAAACCCCATGTGTGACATCCCTCTTGGGCAGTGGGACCCTGAACCCTGGCTGCCTAGGCCCAGGAACCAGTGCCATAGCCCTCCTGTGCCCCCAGTTGTTTAGACCCATTCTCCCCCAAGAATAGATCTGGCTGGCGAAGCTCTGATTTCCCTAGTTTCCATTGGGCACCAAATACTAGTAAAGTAAGGCACTCAGTTTAGCAAAGTAATTTCTTAAACAGACTTTACTCTTAGAAAGTATAATAGAATTGAGATCTATGGAAAACAACAAACTCTCGAATGCAGTCAAACTTAATCTAATCTCACCCTTTTGTGGGACTCACTGGGTTTGATCCAAATCTTTAGTGGAGGCAGCCATTTTTTTCCTCACCCTCCTGCTGAGTCATGTGCTCTTGGTGATGAAAAATCTCCCCTTGGCTTGCAGAAGCCCACTTTTATCAATAGTCTGTCCTCCTTTGGTCAGCTAAAGAAAAAACACAGCTCTTCTAGTCTAATCACGTGAAGTCTGCAGGGCTGAAGCCCGGGGCCCTAAGCTCTTCCACCTGGGACTGAAGTTGGACAACTGAAATTGGACCTGACAAGTTATCTTCCTGGGGACCCCAGGCAATTGCAAGGCTTGCTACCCCCTGGCTTTTATATGCAGAAAACTAGTTGTTGTGGCACAGGTGGGCCGGGGAGTTTTTTTATAGCATGTTAGGTGGGGAGGAGGGCTCAGAAAGAAAAAAGTTGAGAACCCCTGATCTAATTCATAATGACCGCTACAAATAGAGTTCATAAAACCAACTGGAATTCATAATTGGACACAGACATATTTCCCACACTAACACATGTCAATTTTCCTGATTAATTAATGAACAAAACAAACAGCTTTTGCCCACTGACTTTCAATGACTCTTGTGCTCCTAAGTCACTCAAACGCTACTGAAAATCCCACCCATGGAATTTAGGCACAATTACATTTATTTCTTGAACCTACTCCTTAGGACTGAATTGACAGTAGCCACTCTCCCCTCTTGTAGCTCTCTATAGCTAGCTATTCTAGAAGCAATCTTTTAAGGTCTGTAGAAATTGCTTCTCCAAAGGTTGTACCAATGTGATATATGATCAGTCAAGACACATGGAGTTGACAAAACCCATTACTGCTGCTTTATTGGATTTAGTTGTCTCTGATCTCTCTCAACACTGCATATGCAATACAATTTTCCTCGTACAAAGGAAAAACATTAGTATAATTTTACAAGCATATTTGTATTTTTTGACTTGGGATTTGTTTCAATATGGATTATACTGTAAAGTCCACTTCACTCAGAAGTTTTATCTCATTAGATTATAAAAAATCAAAACTTCAGGATGCTGCTATAAACTTAAGTCTGTCCTGATGCCATACTGCAAAACACACTACCTGTAATTTGTGGGGACTTAAGTCCCAACCCTCCCTTAGTAACACTCACTCCAACCTCCTGAGCAAGGAGTAGGCAAATTATGTACAATCCATATTGCTTCCTTTTGGGGTCACAAAAAATGCCACATAATTATGCTGCTGTATTACATTTGAAAAAAAACAGACACATATATTCATTTACTGAGACCAAGAAATACTCTGAATATACTTGTATATATATATAATCCTCAAATACTGTACAATCTGCAACATGCTTCTTATAAATTTAATGTTGAATTAATTAAACCTTTCTACTAAATTATTTTTAAAAGTTGTATTATTAATGCATAAAAAGTTGAAATATAAAAATTCAGGTTTTAATTATATTGGAAATGACTATATGAAAAATACTTGTTTGCAACAGATTTTTTTATTTCACATATATATTTTTCCTATACTACTTCATAAAAATTCCTCCATCTAAACATTATTTGTCTCTGTTGCACTTTATATTCATGATCCTTGTAAAGTTGTAAATACTGTAAAGTTAGAACAGGATATACTCCATTTGCTATCAAACTAAAATAAACTATGTTTCATAGACAAATAGCTATTTTTTTAAAGGACAAATAAAAAAGAAAGGAGAAAGCATATGCATGTGATGGATATGCTAAAATACTCCTCTGAAAAAGACAAATTTTAACTATATTTATTATATTTAATGTAGGTTTTATTTTCATTTAACATCTATTAGAGTATCACATACAATCCAATTAGTCAAGTTTGTTTTTTCTTAATTAACTCTATGCCCCTACGGCTTGGTAGCAAATGAAGAATCTGATCTTGCTCCCACTCAAATCAATGGGACTTTTGTCATTGACTTCACCAGAAGCAGCAGCACTCCTGAAGACTAGTATTACCTCTTCTAAGCCTGAATTCAGCCCATAGGAAACCTTAACGTAAATTCTTACATGTTTTGCTGAACAGGATGAGCACGTGGTTAAAGTACTTTGATATATCAAGGCCCTGATGAGACAGAAGCCAGTCTGGTAATGGTAGACATTAATCCTCTTCAGAACATTACTGCTATTTAATCTTCAAACAACTGCTGCAGGCGGTAGGTATTCTACACTTTAATAATCATCTTGATTAGCCATTATTTATTTATTTATTTATTTATTATATATGAATTTATATATTCAAGTTTCTATAAGGTGTCTATCACCACCGTATCTGTGGTGCACGCTATATATGTATAATATAAAAGCGAGAACTTTTCCAGGTATGGAAAGGAGACACATTACAACCTGCTTGCCTCAAAACCACATTAGAAGGCAAACATAGGAAAGCCGTGCCTAAACACTAGATATGGCATTAAGCAAAAGCCTGGATGAAGAGATGTGTTTTATAGAGGCTAGAAATGGGAAGGTTTCAATGAAAATGAAGACCATGCAATGGGATGTAGTTGCTTTCAATATCCCATCTTTTGCTATCAAAGCAACTGAAAAGGGTAAAGTGGTGCTCAGTGCGTTCTGACAGTAGGTGTAAATGTCGGTTACCCAGTGGCACTCTTGCAGCACTTGCATCAGGATTGATCCAAAATGACAGCCACGACAGAACAACAATTAGCAGTGTAGGAGCATAAACACCCATCATGTAAAATCCAACTTGTCTTCTTAAAGTGAAGATTACTTCTACACAAGTGTAATAACCTTTAAAGAAATAAACACATTAATGTTCTAAATGTTTTACAGGCCAAACTTTTCAGATTTGAATGCCTTAGCATTACTCAGAATCCTGCCCTGTTGAAATCAGTGGGGATTCTGCCATGATTTCAATAAGGCTCTCAGTAAATTAGGCTGAAAATAAATTGTTTTTCCCAAAACCAAATAGTTCATCTGAAAACATGTTTGAAGCACATATGAGAGCTTACAAAACCTGAATGAAAAGAGAACTGTAGCTCATGACTGGCCTGTTGCACTTGACCTTTCAGAAAACAGAGAAAATCAGAGTGACTGCTGCTAAATCGATCTCTAGATTTACAAGTCTTTCCACACAAGAAAAGAAGAGTAATATCTTGTTTTGTCATTGCTGTGGGTGTTCCCACAGGCATATGAAAGGTCATATTCAGGAAGCCAAATAAGGACAAGCAAAACCAAAGGGAGAAAAGAGGACCTGGGGGGATTCTTCTGTATTCCAAGGAAGTGGAATGTATGGACAGAGACTAGGGTTTTCATGCATCCAAAAAGAGTTAGGCTTCCCAACTCACACTGGCAAAATTCTGTTCTCGAAGATGCACTGTCTCCAAAAGCAGAATTTTGCCAAATGGGAGCAGAGCACTTATCTCCCTTAAGCTCATGTGAAAATCCCAGCTGGTATCAATTTTGTGAAAAAGAAGGAAATATTTATTAAAATAAGGTATACAGTTATGAAGTCTTGTTCAGATTAGAAAAAAATTAGAAAAGTAGAGACCTAAAGCAGGGCTTAATAAAAATTACCGTGATAATGAAAGTTGATAAAGATAATTTTTCATGTTGGTACAAAATTTTAAAAGAAAATCCTCTAAATTTAAAATTGGGAAAAACTAGGCATACAGGCTCAGGCTTATTTAAATATGTAACTTCACAAACCCACAAACATACTTCTGGACTACCTGGAAACGTGACTTGAGCAAAGAGTAAAAAAGAACTCCACAGCCCCCTATATTTGCTGGTAGAGAACAAAGGGATCAAGGAATATGGTGGTAAAAACAGTAGCCAAATTATGCACATATTTAAATTCATGTAACTCTACTGACATTGTCTTATGTTCACCAGATTTAATAGTATAAAAACAACTCCATACACTTCACTAACACCATCTCAGGGCAAGACTTTTCCCATGGCTTTATACATTAAAAATTAGTCTATTCCAGTTAGTAGCTAAATTTGGTGAAAAGCAAGTAAATCTTAAATATACAGCTTAAATAGCAAAAAGGGAAATACGTTCTTTTTTATGTTGTTACATTAATAAATTGTTCACCACAAACACACACAGTTTACAGTTAGAAGTTGTTTGAATATATAATAATCACAAAGCCAAGTACAAACAAAAACAGAAAGAAAAGAGTTTTCCTGATTATTTAGTAGGTAGAAGACATCCATATGCTCTTAATTCTTCTTCTCCCCTTTTATGATCTTTAGTCTGAGGAATTCTTCCTATGCAGTTGGTGAATGGTTTCCAGATATTTTCAAATTCTTATTTATTTTCCACATTATTTATGACTTTTATGTGTTCAGCTGTTTGTGTTAGGTCAAATTCATTCTGACTCTGGCTAATGGCCTTGTATCATCTTTCAATAAGCAGAGTATAATATTCTTTGCCATCACCATTTATCATAAGGGTATCCATTTTGCACTTTCATGAGAAATTTCTGTCTCGCACACAAAGAAAAAGAAATTCAGGGACTTTTATTTTAGTACAGGCAATGATTATCATACAAATGTAATCCCCAGATTTTCTTTTGCTTGGACAAGTACAGAACATATGGATCCAATCCTATTTCTACTGATGCAAATGTTACAAACACCCATTGACATAAATGGGTGAACAAGCTCGGGGACTATGTTTGCAGTTGTCAAGCATTTCCAGCATAAACCATAGCTTTGAAATCCAGTTTGTACATTAATGAGGTGCTTTTGTACAGTGCATGAGATTGGCTTTAATTTGGTATTGCAATGAGATGCTCTTCCACCATATGCCTTCAAAATATGAACCTTTAGTAAATTAATATGCAAACCTAGCGATGCCTCCCTGAATCTGCAAAGAACCTACGACAATACCGCCGAGAGTCATATCAAGGGCGTGTTAGATCCAAAGTCTAGTTATTACAAAGGTGAACATTATTAAGAGAGTTGGTAAAAAAAATAATTGATTTTTGACAAAAAAAGAGTCAAAATTTGACAACAACTTTCATGAAAATCTCACCAGTTCTAAATGTTAACTTTCTTTCATATGAGAAAGAAAAGAGAGGAACATTGAAGATATTCACAATCTACCATTAAATATCTTATTTTTCTATCATAAGGGAACACCACTACTTCCTTTCTCCCCCGAATATAAATTTATTCAGGACAAAACCCCAATTAATCCCACTCAACTGTCAAATATTTTTCCAGCATCTAAGCATAACACAGCAATTGGTCCTAAGTATTCCATTTTTCACCACCCAAATAAGATGGAACAGCCTCTTTTGTATTATCTGGTGCTTCCCTATTGCTCAAATTTAATTTTTTTAGTCTAATTATTAGCATTTTTGTGAGTAATGTATTGTTTAACTGTTTAAGAATTAAATATCCCTGTAGCTGCTACATAAACTGGTATCTTATCCAAAAGTAGGGGTGAACAGATCTGTTGACTAGTACCTCTGGCTTGTACTTTTTACAGTTGTATAATTTTGCTGGATGTGGAGTAATTCTATAATATTTTAAAATGGTAAATCAACCAGAGACAATGGATTACCTAGGAAAGATTTAACAGTTTAAGAATTCATTCCTGTTGTAGTTAAGACCATAGTTCCAAGGAATACTTACACTGAAACCTGAAATAATGCAAAGCTCAACTGATTTCAAGTTCCAATATAAACTTCAGACTCAGATCAAATTAGCTCTGAGGATTATTACGATTACCTGGGAACTCTCCAGATATAGAGTATGGCTCCACAGTACCTGCAGGATAACAAACACTATCCTTTTACAGAACAGAGTTTCTGGATGATTGCAAGGGGAGTCTCAGAGATTCCCTTCCCCTTAGCTCTCCTTTCTGTGTTTTGCTGGAGGCTTTCTGCAAGCCAGCAACATATGTTTCAAAAAGCACTGACCAAAATACAACAAAAACCATGCTCAGTTGAAAAAGAAATGCTAGTCATTGCTTCTGGATGTGAGCAATTTCCTAGCTATGATTGTTGGCAGAAATCAGTAAAGGTAGAAACAGACAATAAACCACTGGAAGCCATATTACAGAAATCATTGTACAAAGCAGAGCCTGGATTTCAGGATATCATGATATTGCAAAAGTACAAATACAGGATCTGTAAACTGTTTTTTACAGTAAACATGCTTTCAAGAGCACCCTACCAAAAAAAGCTAGAAGCTGCAGGAAGAAGAGTTTGAAGTAATACTCAAGTATTCTGAAACAAAATTTGACAAGCTCAAACAAGAAAACTAACACGACTCAACCATAAAACAATTTGAAAGAGTAGTTCTAGATGAACGACCAACCAGAAAAGCCCAGGCACTTTCCAACATAAAAACTTATCAGGACAATGGAAATGAAATTGCTATGGGAGGATCAGAGACATCTAAACAAAAAGAAGGAGGTAATCTATCCTGACCTGCAACATCTCAATGTCTGTATTAGTTTACGGTTATTATATTTGGCTGTTATTGTGTTATTCATATCTAAATTATTGATTAATTAAAAACTAATGTCCTCTTCTGAATACAAAAACTATCAATGCAACCATTAATCATTAACAATATACAATAACTAAATGCAAACTGAAGTCTTTAACAAATAAATTAGTTAATATAATTACATACCTGTGCCTTTATAATATTTGGTACAGTTACCATATTCAATATCCTCTTCTTTAATGTCAAACTGGGGCAAAGCAATTTTTTCTAACTGAACAGGATCTCCAGATTGCCAGATAAATCGTAAATCATCAGTTGTGTAACCAACTACAAGAAAAAAAAAATTTAAAAGCTACCTTACACCAGAGTCAATTCAGCAAAAATATCTATCTATCTATCTATATATGCATGTATTAATTTCTTTCATTTCTTGATTCCTGCTTCCTGTCATAAAATTATCAGTTGATTCACAACTAGATTTTTATTCTCTATTTGTTAATTAGGACTTGATGGAACTCTGTAATACTGAAAATCTGAAACTGAATGAGAGTGTTATTTTAGCACTCAGTATTTAAACAGAGAAAACAGTACCTGATTCCCCACAACTTTTAAGGTTGTATTGTCATTTAGATTCCAATTCAGCAAAGAATATTAACACATGCTTAACCTTAAAACACGTTCTTAAGTCCCATCAACTTCTGTGGGATTTAAGACTGTGTTTATGTGGTTTTCTGAATCTGGGCCTTTCATGTGTAAGAAGTGGCCTTTCATGTGTTTCCCTCTGATTTGGACAGACTTAAGGGCCTAATTCAGGAAAGCATCCCTTCAGCAAAACACTTAAGCATGTGCTTAACATTAAGTACATGGCTAAATTCTACTGAAGTCAATGCAGTTACAGAATATACTTCAATTTTAACATTTGCTTAAGTGTTCTTAAATAGAGATGGACTTAAGCACATGCTTAAGTGCTTGCCTAAATCTGCACCCACACAGATCACTTCTGACCACTGTATTTACACATAGTGCAAATCAGTGGAAAAAGCAGGCCCATGATGTTTGAGCATAAAAGGATGTTAACTAAAAGTGCTGTCACGAGCGTGATTTTACATGTCATTTTTCTGTTATTGATATTCATTAAAAATGGAGTTAAACACAAACAGAGCATGACAAGTAGTGGGAGGGATGGGGGAACATACAAATGGAAAATTGAGAATGCAATGTAATTTTTTTCGAAGAATGCAGAATCTTTAAGAAATGCTTAAAGAGCTGTTCCATTCAGAGGGTGAGAATTAGGCAGATGATTTTCACATTTGAAAAATATCTGTGATAAAAAACTAAAATGTGAATGAACCTCTAAAACTGCTCAAAACATAATACTTATTATCTACCTTCACATTTGTATAATAAAAGCTATATCATGAAAATAAGTTTTAATACACCCTTAATAAATGTATCTAATAAATGTAATAAAATATGCACAGCAAATTACAACAAAACTGTTATAGTCAACTGCGGGAGTACAGAGGGTGTCCTTAGTAGACAGTGAATGGTGTTTAGGATTGATAACAATAACTGCAGATGTGAAGAATCAGTGAGGGAGTGGGAAGCAAGCATATGGTCAGGATAGCTGATGATGCAGCAAAGGATCAGAGTAGAGGGAGAATATAAGTGTAAGAGGATACCTCATTTGGCAGAGCAGAAGAGTAAAGAGACAGGAGACCAGAGGTAGTTAAGGGCATAGTCATGAAGGATACTTAGTATGAGTCAATTTTCAAGTGGCTGGGAAGTCAGTAGAGGTCTTTAAGGACAAAGGTGATAGGTATGAGAGAGCTGGTAGCACTCCCAGACTGAAGTTTAGATAGGAGGATCTCTAGGAGGCTTTGCAGGAAATGTGCTGTAATAATCAAGGCATGAAGTAACTAATTCACAAAAAAGCAGTTCTTCGTGTAAATGCTGAGGAAGACACAGACTATATTGCAGAGATGGTAGTAAGGTGGACTATTAAAAATTAATAATGAGAGCTGCAGTGGAGATTTTGGAGTCAGGGATAACTCCAAGATTATAGGCCTGTGAAGTGCAAGGAAGGTCAGAGGTGAGGAAGGAAATGCATGTCTTAGAGACAAAGCTGAGGATACTTCTCTTGCAAAGGTGGAGGATACCTGTCTTTCTAATATTCAATTTAACATCACATCAAAGATGTATATGCTTCAGAGAGGTTGGAGAGAGTTGAGGGAAAGGTAAATGAAAGAGTTAAAAGAGAGACAGAGTTAGATGTTACTGACATAAAAGAGGTAGTTGTGCTTAAATTGTGAAATTTTTAGTGTAAAAAAAAGGAGACAAATGAAGTAGAGAGTTTTTAGAACACTAAAACAGAATGGTTTAGAATCCAAGGCACAGTCAGCACTAGAGATAAATAAATGGTAATTAGAGATATAGTAGCCAAACTAGGTGAGGAGGGACTCGTATCTACTTAGTGTTCAGGCCAGTCAAAGAGTATATTTCTTGACATTGGTGTCATATGCTGCACTGAGATGAAGAAGAATAAATAGCACAAGGAGTTATCTTTAGCAAAGTGGAAGAGGTAACTGAACAGTCCACGTAAAGCAGTTTCTTGCCATGGCAGAGGTTGAAGACATACAGGCCTGGATCAAAAGGAGGTGAGCAGCAAAGTAATTGGAGAAAGTTTACTTCTCTAATCTCACCAACATTTTACAGAATGAGTGTAACTTGTACAGGTAGCAAAGAGTCCTGTGGCCTGCCTCCGGAAATTTCCACTACATGCATCTGACGAAGTGGGTATTCACCCACAAAAGCTTATGCTCCAATATGTCTGTTAATGTATAAGGTGCCATAGGACTCTTTGCCACTTTTACAGATCCAGACCAACATGGCTACCCCTCTGATACTTGTGCAGGTGGTAGCAGTTGTTGGGAGTACTGGGGTCAAAGACAGATTTCTTATGAATTATAGAATTTTTAGTGCAGTAGTGAAAATGCTACAAAGTAAAATGATGGCGATACAGGGAGCTAAAGCTGGAAGACATATCGAATTGAGTGAGCTAAGTTAGGAACTAGGACCTACCATACCAGGTCAGGACACTGGTCAATCTAGTCCAGTATCCAGTCTCTAATACTGGCCAGACCACATGCTTCAGAGGAAGGAGTATAAAACTCTATAGTTGACAATTATGGCATAATCTGCCTAGGGAAATTTTTCCTAAACCCAACATGTAAAGTGTGACTTATCCCATGATGCAGGAGAGTTTATATCCCTTCTGTTTTTTAGAATCTTAAATGTAACTGTAGATATTCCTTTTCTGAATCCCATCAGGCTCTGTCTCAATAACATCTAGTGGAAATGAGTTTCAAAGGCTAATTCTATTTTAAATAAAAATGTATTACCTATTATCAATTTTAAATTTGCTGCCTTTCAACTACAATAAATGTCCTCTTCTCCTTGATTATGAGAGAGGATAACAGAAGCATTTAATTTACCTTCTCTGAACAACTATATACTCTATTATTCATCTCCCTCTAAACTAAGCAGTGCCAGTCTCTTCAGTTTCTCTTCACATAGAAGCCTTTCCAGGCTTCTGATAATTTTCATTACCAGTTTCTAAACCCCCTCTATTTCTGCTATTTTCTTATGGACACAGAGTGACCAGAGATGGTGGGGAGATCAAGAATGTGGCGTTTTACTTTCCCAAGAGAATGTTCATGCAGACAGATATGGCAGAACAGCTATAGGTTTTTTGGGGCAGCAAGGTGAAGACTAGCAGTAAAGAAAGATAGACTGTGGAGTTGGTGGCTATGGTGCTGTTATGGATTAATGAAATTTTGTATTAAAATGATGTTACAATCTCTTGATAACTGCTAAAAGTAAAAGTAAAAAGGAGTCAGGTAAATTAAGTGGTGTGATAGTGCAGAAGAGTAAGTGAAGATTTCCAGTGCCTTTGGAGATTGCAGAATAATAAAACAGCATCTTAACAGATGAAAGGAAAACATGTTCATATCTACCTGGTCTGTCTCAGTTTCCACCCTTGGGCTTTCCAGTAATGTCAAATAGGCTTTTTATGTGTCAAATAACATCCCCTCTTGGGGCCTGGGTTTATTAACAAAGTTCCCAAGGAAACACAAGAACTCCTACCCAGTCCTCCTAGCTGGCTCACAACCCTTGGTGCAGGTTTCTTAGCCCTGTCCCTGCTGAAGGTCTCCTCTAGCAGACTTATTCTCCACACTCTATCCATCCTTGCTGAATCCTGTTCTCTGCTGACATGCACCCCCAAACCTGCTCCTGGGGAACTAGGGAGAGTCTCTCCCTGCTCTCTACCAAGCAGCAACTACCAGGACTTTCAACATAAGTCTTTCTTTCTCTCCCCTCTGGCTCTCCATCGGGTTTTGTTTTATCCCCATCCAGAAACCCTGATTTAGCAATAAGACTTGCCTGCCACATGACTTCGAACATTTTCTCCATATGGAGAAGCAAGCTATGTGTGTTACAGGCAAGGCTGGACCTTCTCCCCTTAAAGAGCCAGTCACCTTGTTACATCTCTTAAGGGCTCTGTGTTCATCATTATGCCAGGGGTTCTCAAGGTGTAAGCAATAGAGAATGCTTTTACAGAAGCAAGTTGTTAGGAAAAAAACCCAACCACCAGCCCCCCCAAAGCACAAATATAGGGCTTGGTTCTGAGAGAATGTCCACAACTTCCATTATCGTCAACAGGAGCAGTGGGTGTTCAAAGCCTCTCCAACTCAGACTATTCAGTGTAATTACTATCTCAAATTACATAGAGGTTACTAGAGACTTTGGAATGAGAGAAAGAAATATTGTGGGAGAGTTTCTCTTAGCAGAGATCTGGTTACGGCTCCCCTATTTTGAAGTACAGCTGCCGTTTGCCAGCTGTGTATGGTCCATAAGTGATCATGTACCAGTTAAGAATTGATGGAGTGGAACTGCACCCAAAGTGCCTTTCCTTATCCTCTTCACAGAGGTAAGGGGGAAGTCAGCAAAGGAGCCAGATCTGCTGGCTTCATTCCTGCTGACAGATCCTCCTTAAACTGGATGTGACAGGGCATACCTGGCCTTTGAAGCTACCTACCAGAGGCCCAGCAGTTCTACTGTACCCCACCCCAGAAAACAGAGAAGTGACAGGAAAGCAGCAGCGAAGGTGTGACCTCCTGGGCTACCTAGACAAGCCTCACAGAAGAAACCAATAAGAGCCCAACAGGCTCAGATAAAAGGAGCTACAGGGCCTTAGCAGGTAAATTCCTGGATGGGATCAGCGGATTAAGGAGAGGTGTGCCTCTCTGCTCAAAGGAACTTGAGGGATAACCAGTTTGTTTCTGACTGCATTTCCTTAAGCTAGGTTTGCAATGAGAGATGAATGCCTCAGTTACACTGGGGCATTCCCAGTTAGTCCACTATGGCCAGATTCCTTTGTGTCACCTGAATAGAACAAGAAGAGAAGAGAATTTGGCCCATAATTTTTAAACTTTCAAAACAGCAAGGGAATAACCCACCGGAGAAACAAAATTTTGCTTGACTGCTGGAAGCCAGGACAATATTTAATTATTACTTCTTTAAAACATTTGATCCGTGTGATCTAAAGTAAAGCCTGGGTGGGATTTATTGTTCAGAAGATGTATCTAAAAAAACCCCCATCACTCATTAAATCCTTAAAGCCTGAGAGTCTGTATATAAATAAAGACCTCCTACTTATATAGCTTTCTGCTCATCTTGTGGCTAGCCCTCTAAAACTGAGCTCTTAACTGTAATCCTTCACTAGCTACCAGACATTTTCCTTTAGCTCAAGTGATATGCACCTGTGTGACGGGAATCAAGGGTTCATGATATGATCCCCAATACCATTTTAAAGCTTTTTCTGATCACTGTGATGTTTCTATGTATGCAGTTTGTGGCTTTATTACACCATTTTTAGGAAACTGTGCTCCATTTTGGTATGTTTAAGCAAAGGTTTGGATGAGATACATAGCTGTGCTAGCAGATTGTTAGAGCTACAGTATAACATAGAGGCTTGGGTTCTTTTTTAAAAAACACATATTATGCCAATATTTTGTGACATGCGTGTATTCAATCTGAGATTAGAATAACACCTAAATGCATACAATTGGGAAAAATGCATCCAGAGACCTTGCATCAGGGACACATTAATAGGATTGCTCTAGAATTCAAGAGCATAAGCACGTAGTCAAATCCATGTAATTTACTGAATTTCATGATTTTTTTTCTCCAGATGGTGACCTTTTTAAAAAAAGACTGACATTATGTAAGAAACAATTTGGTTTTGGAAGTTCCATTAGTCAAGTTATTAAGTAAAATAAAACATCTTATGTGTAACAAAAAAGTGAAACAAGAAAGCATCCCTATTGTTAGAACTGGAAGTGAATACTGGTAGTTATGCCATGAGCTAACTTCTTACTGTTGCTAGTTGAATAAAAAGGGGCAAAAGCTTAAATCACACTATCACTCAAGGGAGTGGGTAATAATCAATTCCTCCTCCTCACCTGTTTGAATTTAGCACATCTGGTATTAAAGAAAGGTCAGTGTTTCTAATAAAGTAGAGAAAACTGTTCATGAATACTTCTTCCTTGAGTAAATATGATATCTAGAATGCTGCTAATGGGCCTTATATTGAAGTTCTTTTCAGGCAAACTTCCACTGATATCAAGGGTTTTGGGAATCAAAGGACTGTAGGATTGAGCCCAGTATTAATTAAATATATAAAACCTAATTCAAACCTATTATAAACAGGTGTAGACCTATTTAATTAGGTAGATTTACACTCAATAATACAAGAGCTAATTTATTCCAAGATATTCTGCAGAGGAAGTGGTCGTCATGCAAGTTAAAACTACCTGAGGAAACTACTATTTCATTTTTCCAAATGATATTTATGTCCTGATTTTCCCCAATAAATTTTAAATGTCTTCAAAAATGCTAAACAGTGTCATTATGTGTTTGTTAGCAAAAAACTAAAAATAGAACAAATGATGCCATAAAAATTAGAAATTTTTTGTAGGAAAGAATCATAAATTTTAATTTGTAATGATCATGGAATATTAATTTTAAAGTTCATTAAGAAATGTTTACACTAAACAACATATATATTTCTTGTTTGATTTTCAGGCCTGCCTGGAAGGTAACTATTTTTATGCATAGACTGATTTACATACAGCTCTCCAGTTGCATCTTGCAACGCTGTGTATCCATAGGAAACAAGGTCAAGTCCAAAGGGCATGACAGAGTAACGGATAATCTGAGAATGGAAAAACAGATCTTAGACACAATTTGAACTGTTTTGTAAATAACAAAGTAGAGTAAGATTTTATATATCTTTATATCTTGCTTTAAATGTAAAGAAGTACAAAAATAATAAGAGTATATAGAGTAGAGAGTCACAGAGTCTGATTCCAAAATACTGAGGTAATGAACAAACATCATTCAAAATTTATTCATGTATTTTGTCAGCTAAATTCTGTATGGTTTAAAAATAGTGCAATAAGGTTTTAATGGATAACATTTAGAGGGAAAAAATGCTCACCTCACTAGTCAGAGTGTGTCTTTGATGGGTCCTAGGTAGTGGGAGGGGGAAATCTCAAGTGAGAGCAGCTGGGGAAGTACTAAATTGTGGGAAGGGTGCTGCTTCTTTCTCATTCCCTCTCCCACACCAGGCTGTGGAGGAAAACGGGGAGGACCATGTCTTGTCTGCTCCTGCTGCCACTGAACAGCAGTAGGGGGTCAGGATAAGCCAGCTGATTGGCTCTCACCTGCTGGACTGGGGGAAGATTGTTTCTGCTTGCTGTTGGCAAGTAGCCAGTTTAGGCTCTTTTCCAGGCCCACTTTTGTGTAGAGAGTTGGATCTCACGATGCCAGGGTGAGGCTGATTGCCAAATTTTGTTCGGGGTCTGGAAGGGATTTTTGTTTTCCCATATGACAAAACTGTCAAACTGCTCTGTGGGTTTTATCACCTTCTATCCGGCATCTGGAAGGTTTACTTGGGGAATTTAAATTACACTCATTACAACTTTTGAAGTGAGATCTCTGTAACCCAGTGGGCTGCTTGGGCATGAGCAACTTGGGCAACTGCATAGTGATGGGGTTGCCTCTATGTCTCATGCAGCATATGGCTCTCCTCATCTCTTCTACCTCTTGTGTGGAGGAGAGGAATGGGTTGGGACTCTGATTTCCAGCCAGGGTCTCCAGACAGGCCTGAGGGAATAAAGGGGGCATTGCTCCCATACCCACCTTCAGGTCTGTAGAACTCAGGGGCACTGATGCCAGGTGAAACCCACACAAGAGCAGCCCTGCTAGGTAGTTTGGGGAGGGGGTTCCCCTTTGGTCAATAGTTTTAATAAGGTTGCAAGCCTCTGTATTTAACTATACTATGGCGTATTGTTTCTGTTGTGTGTCTTTTACCACTAACTCAGTTTTCAATAAAAAAGTTTTATTGTATTTGTAAGACAGTCTTCTAATAAAAAAATACTTGGATCTATTGAAAAACTTATATCCAGTATTACATTGACCCAAATCAGTATTTTCCTGCTACATTTACAGACCAATGGACAACCCTCTATATAGAGTTGTTAAAAGAAAAGGAGTACTTGTGGCACCTTAGAGACTAAAAAATTTATTAGAGCATAAGCTTTCGTGAGCTACAGCTCACTTCATCAGATGCATCCGATGAAGTGAGCTGTAGCTCACGAAAGCTTATGCTCTAATAAATTTGTTAGTCTCTAAGGTGCCACAAGTACTCCTTTTCTTTTTGCGAATACAGACTAACACGGCTGCTACTCTGAAACCTGTCATAGAGTTGTTGTTTTTTTAATTTTCTGCCTCTGGCAATTGTTAGTAGCTATAAATCAAATTCTTATTAATGGGCATCTAATGTGATCTGAAAATTGTATCACTTACTCTGAAAGACCCTAATTATTGTCAGTTTCACTATGCTTCTGCTGAATTTGGCCAACTATCTTTATTCCATTTTGTAAAATCTTATTTTACCTACATTTGGTATCTTATAATGATCTAATATATACCTAGGCTTCAGAATCCTTCATACTAGTCAAAATATCAATCAATATGCTTTAGAATCTGTAGTTTTATGAGAATTTACTCTGATTTATTTTTCTGCATTTTTAATATCAATATCAGCTGAAAGGTCTACCAATTATTATCTTTGTAAATTATACATATTACTAAGCTGCAAAGCGAGATGTATGTCCTGCACCAAATAACTTATTGAAGATTATTTAAATAAAACCAATAATAAATATTTACAATTAAAAATAACACAGTACCTCATACTGACTAGAACATCTCCATCCCGAAATATAAATAGAAGAATATTTTCTTGAGTGACATCATGGAAGTTGGCATTCTTTTCATTTGCAAAGAACAAGTCTGGTTTCCACAGACATTTAAACATTGTAGGATCCACTGTCAGTGTATCTGAACCCCTCCAGTCATTGGGCAATTTAAGTCTGGGGTCATTCCACTTTTGTCTTAGGAAGATGTTAACTCTGTAATCCTGATGAGAAGAATTTGCATGTGTTTATTAATCTAGCCACAAAACAACAAAACAGAAAACAAACAAACAAACATGCAGGCTCCAAAATGAAAAAAGATCCATTTAGATTTTGGGTTTTCCTATAATGGATACAGCTGATCATTCTTCAGCACACAATTTTCTTGATTTCAAAGGAATTAGCTAAAAGATACATAAAGTTAGGTTACATAAATTCTTTGTTTCTCAAGATTAACCATGTTAAATTAAAATAATATGGGTCAAATTCTGCCTTCACTCACATCTGTGCAGCCCCAATGACACCAATGCTGCCCCATGTGTGTAAATCAGGACAGAGGGTGGTCTTCTATTTCTACAATATATATATATTTCAGGCAGCAGGGTATCAGGCAGGGCCCAGGTGTATTTCAAATTTACATCAACGACCTGGTAAGTGTAAACGACAGCACATGCTCCAGTTGGTTATATGGTATGTTAACAATATGGCATTACATTGTCAAAGAAGAAAACAGAGCAGAGAAGTAATACTAAGGACCCACAGAATAAACAACAAACGAAAGAAAAATGAAGCACGTTTCTAAATTTTGGTATCAGTCCACTGCGGTACTGGAGGAATGTCACTGTTATACTCCTGGAATAAATTAGAGCAGCCTCAGAGCTTGAAATAGCCCCTGAAGCTAGCTGGAGACACCCATTCCACCTTGCACATCACTGAACCCCATGAGAAAGCATGGGCACAATTAAAAATGGAATTTGGCCTGGACAGACCAATATTGAAGACCTTAGGCAAAAATTTCACAGAATTCAGCAGGAATTTTGTTGAATATGGACTGTAGTAGAATCAGGCCCAGAGAGAGCCTAATTTTGCCTTCAGGAATTGAAGCAGCATGGGTCTGAAGGCAATAGTATCCACATGCATTTCATCCTCAGTAGAGCTGTGTGCATCAAACAGAACAATCTGATCCAGAACGTCAATTAGGATTTTTACCCTTATTGCTTGTTAATTTAGGTTTGAGATAGATGAATATTGTGAACCAAAAATGGGGGAAAAAGAGTTATCTTAATTTTTTTAAAGCAAAGAACCTTTATCTAGAGTAGCTCCTTGCCCTAGGTTTTGTAATACTGGTTGTGTTTTATGTGTGTCTATTAGAGAGTAAATATTCTGGGATAGGATCTGTCATGATATTCATTCCTTGTATAGCAGAGAACACTCTGCCACTGGTCTACAAATGATAAGAAATTGTTATGGATGAACTGTCATTTAGTGGAGATATTCTTTGTACATTTTGATTTGTCATTGTGCCAAACCAATGATAAAAGATCATTTCTTGTACAAGTTAGTCTCTTTTCTCTTAATATAGTCTGGGCATTCTTCCAAAATAATGTATTTATGAATAAATTTAACTTTAAATAACAGAAAGTCATCAAAACTGGAAAAAACTGAAATATTTATTAATATTAATTAAATTGAATAAATACATTATTAATAATACTCAATATTAATTTATTAAGTAAAAAGATGGAAATACTTTTGGAAAAGTTGTAATTAATATTAGAGATGTATGGCTTTTTGACTGTCTGTTCTTGGAGAAAATGAAATATGACCTTATTTTCATTTACGTTAAAGCCCACTTTATACCACTCTGGAAGTGTAAAGGCCTTACATAGTGGGAGTTAATGTAGGCCCCTTTGTACTGCCAGCATGGTGTTAAGAAGCCTAAATATACATGAGAACTCAGGCTATTCTCTCTATCTCCAAATGCATCTTTTCAATTACATGTATAATTATGGCTCTGTTTGCTTTTTGTGTTGCTGAAATTCTATCCCACATGGACTTATTTTTTCAATGGAAATTACTTAATTGTTTTGAAACCACTTGTGATTTATACCACTTATTCTCACTTGCATGCCATTATTGATTATACTGAAAATTGAGCTCCTCCAAAAATCTACTGTTCAAATTACCACCAAAAAACAGCTGGTAAAAGCAAAGTGTTCAAACCCAGTATCTAACTCACTGATTAATAAATATTAATAAATATTCACCCTTTACTTGTTCACCCTTTACTCCTGAGCCTTCTGTCTTTGCACACACAAAACATCAAGGTCTTGATCCTTAAGCGTATGTTTGTCTCCATTGCATAGTTACCCAACCTCCGCTGCTGTCCACACAGAAAAACCTCTGAGCTAGGTTTGAAGGTGCTTTAAGTGTGGGCTACCTCACCCAGGCTGAGGGTATAGGTTAGAGCCCGGGCTCTGCTTTAGCTTGAGCTGGAGCCTGCCCACTTGCAGTGAGGATCCAGGCCAAAAAAAAACATCACTCAAGTGCTGACAGTCCTTCAATGCCCTTTTCAAAATTCCCCCCAAAGTACAAACAAGTTCTCCCACAATTGAGATAATTGACTGGAAAAGTGTCCTACTGCCTCTCCGCACAAAAGAAGTTGGGATATACCCCAGACATACACAGGAGAGTGCAGAAACAGTGAGGACACTGTAAGACGGGTATGGCTTTGCTGTGGAGATACTCTCACCCAGGCTAGGCTAACCCAGGTGGTCAAAATCAAGTGCCAATCAACCGGGTCAACTGTGTAGAGCAGGCATAGCCTACATGAGATCTGAACAGACAAATCCTTGTTCCCCTATAGACCTCTACTAAAATTAATAAGGATCAGAAAATGCATTCATAAAAAACTGATTGCAGGATTTTGGCCCAACTACAATAGGAGTCATACATGGAATTATTATTTTATAGCACAAAACACACAGATAAAGGAATTTATCTGCTCTGAGTTAACAGCCTAAGGCTTCAATTCTGAATTTTGTGCTCTGTGAATAGCCCCCTAGGGCACTGGTGGGCAACCTGTGGCCCACAGGCTGCAGACAGCCCGGCAGGGTAATCTGCTGGTGGGCCGTGAGACAGTTTGTTTACATTGACCGTCCATAGGCACGGCTGCCTGCAACTCCCGGTGGCCATAGTTTGCCGTTCCCGGCCAATGGGAGCTATGGGAACTGGCACGGGTCATAGGGATGTGCTAGCCGCCACTTCCTGCATCTCCCATTGGCCAGGAACAGTGAACTGTGGCCACTGGAAGCTGCAGGGGCCCGTGTCTGTAGACGGTCAATGTAAACCAACTGTCTCGTGGCCCGCCAGAGGATTACCCTGATGGGCTGCATGTGGCCCGCGGGCCACAGATTGCCCACCACTGTCCTAGGGTATGCCTTCATTGTACTAAAACACCTGTGGCTGCCCAGGTCAGCAGACTCAGACTCACAGAACTCGGGCTACAGGGCTATAAAACTTCAGTGCAGATGTTTGGGCTCAGGCTCGGTCACCCTCTCCTCCCCCAGGAGTTCGAGTCAGCTGACACAGGCCAGCTGCAGTGCAGACATAACCATACAGTCCGTGGGACTATTCACAGTGCAGAAACTGAAGTATGTGTAAGTCACTGCAGTATCAGGACTGAACAATTACATACACAGAAGACACGATGCACTGGCAAAATCACAGTTATGGATATCAGAAGGGTTGTTTTCTTCATAATTATCAAAAAGAAAAGGAGTACTTGTGGCACCATAGAGACTAACAAATTTATTTGAGCATAAGTGAGCTGTAGCTCATGAAAGCTTATGCTCAAATAAATTTGTTAGTCTCTAAGGTGCCACAAGTACTCCTTTTCTTTTTGTGAATACAGACTAACACGGCTGCTATTCTGAAACCGTTCATAATTATCATAACTCATTTCTATAGGCATCAACAGAACAGTGAATTCTTAGGAGGGATTTTAAGGCTTGATCCTGCTCCCATTCAAGTCACTGGAAAAACTCCCATTAACTTTAATGGGGCAGAATCAAGATCTAAATGAGTAGAAGGTATTGGCATGATGAGTCACTCCATGTCGATGGGCAGTGTTGAAAATGCATGGATCCAGGAGCTGGAGGAGCAACAGAGTTGTTCATGGTATAAGACCAGACCTGATTTAAGCCCTGATATAGTGCTTTCATTTTAGTAGAATATGAATTAGTGTCTGGTAGCATTTCTATTATATATCTATTTTGGGAAGAATTTATATAATCATTAATTTGCGGGGTGAAGTTTAACCCTGAGTTATTCACACTATATTTAAATTCTATAGATGGTAGGTAAGCAAGGGGGTTACACAAGTCACATTTTGCCATCTTTAAGTTAGAGTAGGGTAAAAAATCTTACATTTTTGCTGTTTTCATTATTTATTAATAATAAAATATTAATTATTAATTATTAATTATTAATTATTAATTATTATTATATTTAGCCCTCTTGTCTTTTAATGGAAAAGAATTTTTGCTGCTCATCAGCATTAGAGCTAGGATTACCAAAACAATGTCATGGAAATGTTCAGCATTTTTTTCTTGGCATTTGGTACTCCTATGAAAAATTAAGCATGAGGAGAGTTTTTTGCAGTCTGAATGAGAGAGGATATACTTCTATGAAATGTAACCTGCTGAATAGTGGGCATGTGGCCAGACCAGTTCATAGGGTGTAACAGATAAGACAGCCAATATTGCTTTCCTTGCTACAAAATATCATCTACTAGATACTTGGAAAGTTTGGGATATTTTTGTATTAACTGCAATGTTAATTAGGAAAGAAAGCAACATCATTATTTCTGATATAAATTAAGATAAATAAATAAATTAAAAGAAAACAGATTTGAGTTTTCCCTGAAGCATGTGAAAATTCAAAAATTCCCTTTTGTTCAAAGTTTTGAATGGGAAGAAGAGAAGGAGGAGGTTTTCCACTTACTTCAGTGAGGACAGTTTTTCACGCTAAGTAAAGGCCTTGAGTACGGTACTCTGGAATTCTAGGGGTGAATATATAACAATTCCAAACATTGTATAGTTAGTCATCTCAACCTCTCCACCCCGCCCTCACATTCCCTGGGAGGATACGGCTGGTGTATGTCAGGAAAGCTCAACCATCTCCTTTACCTACAGCTTAATTAAGGCAATCCAGGGTCACAGGCACACCATGATATGCCTCCCACCCACCCACCCGAGTGGCAGCGGAAGGAGGCTCCTCCTTCTTTCAAGGAGAAAAGGACCTCTTTCCCCTGGAGAGTAGGAGAGGCAGTGACAGGCAGTCCCCTTTGCTCCCTGGCCAGTCAGGGTCAGTAGAGGAGAACCCAGTACTTTCCATAATAGCTGAAGTGTATCTGCTTGGATAGGTGGGCTGAGCTAGGCCCACTGCACTCTTTTTCTCCTGCCATTCAAAGAGTCCTCTTCTGGGATGTTGCTGGAAGGATCCCCCAGAGCTTTCGGAGAATACCTTGGAGTTAACAGCCCATTGAAATTTGAAATGGAAGGGGTAGTTCCTCCCATTCCAAGAAACTGTTTCAGGCTGTCTGCAGACTTAGGCAGACATCACTGCATTGGTTACACTCAGGACATTGTTTAAAGCTTTTCTTTTTAACCTTGAGGACTAGAAACTTTCTGGCTCACTCTTCTTTTATATTAATGCAGAAAGTGCTGTAATCAGATGACTGCAAAGAAGGGGCCCTAGGCATGAGCCTATACTTTCCAGGCCTTAATCCAGCCCTGCCTCACCTCTCCTAACCCTAACCCTAACCCCTCATTTTTGGTGTCAAGTTCTTAAGTGTACCTGTAGAGGCTGGACCCACAAAAAAACCTCAGTTGAATAATCAAACTAGATAAATATACTTCAAACCAAGCAATTTGCATATAACCATACATGGTTTTTGTGCACAAATTGGTTGCAAGCCTTTTTTATTTTTTGCAGGCACATCCATTACATCAATGTTTTGTTACCATTTGGTCCTTGGAGAATCGTAAAGAAACCTCTGTAAAAGTCACTTTTTAAAGTGTTCAATACATTTTAGAAACATGAAAGGACCATCTGGCCTAATATACCTGACATATTAAACATTTATCTCACTCTTACCTTCCTGCTTTTTTCACATTTATCCCTCAATCTTCTTTTCCCCAGAAATAAATTTAAGGTTGTTTGAGCACACTTACATTCTTTGTTTCAATGACACTTACCTATAATACAATGCATATATTTATTATCCTTTGCAATAAAATCCATCCAAGTTCCTTACTTACGCCTTACTAAACAAACAAACAAAGTTTATGTCCAAAATCTTCAAATATAGGTGTCAAAAGTCAGGTCTTACCGCTATGACCCTGCAAACATTTACACACATGCTTAACTTTAAGTACTTAAGCAATCCCATTGAAATTGTCTTAAGACAGCACTTATGTATGTCCTTAATTTTAAGCACATGCTTAAGTTCCATTGACATCAAAAGGAGCTTTTACTATTATTATTTAACATTCATATTGTAGTCCATGTGATTAATACTGTCCTTAACAGTATGTAAGGGAAGTTTTCCTAAATCAGAGCCTAAATCAGAAGTAAATGGACTGATTTTCAAAACTGCTGAGCTCCCAAGGGAGCTGGTGGGTGCTCAGCACCTTTGAAAAACCACATAACTAAGGACTTGATCCAAAGCCCATTGAAGTCAATGGAAAGATTCCCAGTGACTTCAAAGGGCTTCAGAAAAGATCCTTATTTAGTTAGATATTTGAATATGGATTGAGGAGCCTAACTTTTGGCACATATTTAAGAATTGTGGTTTAGATAGTGGAACCGTGGTTAATATGCAGTGAGGATTTAATAAAGCAAAACTCTTGCCAGACAAACTTGATTGCTTTTTTTTTTTTTGGAAAGAGCCACAAAACTGGATGTAAGGAAAATAGTAGATATATGACAGGGTATATAGGCCTTCATAAAGTACTTGATACTGTGTCTCCTAAAACGTATACTCAAATCAATTCCTACTGAATGACTAAGCTAATAATAACTGAAAATAGCAGGACTGAGTTGGGAGAGGAATCCAGTGGATTACCACAGGTATTTGTGTTACATCCAGTTTGTTTAAATGAAATCTTCCTGAGTGATACAGGAGAGGAAATAATGTCATACTAATGAAATTCACAGATGAAATTGCAATCCTGTAGGAAATTGGGAGGAGTTTCAAACATCAATGAGGACAGAGATATCATACAAAAGGGACTTAAAAAAGGGATTTAAAAAATGAGCAAAAAACACAAATTAGATTAATCTTGAAAAAAGCAGGTTAATATTTCAGGGGAGAAATAATCAAAAAGAAGATATTCAGTGTGAGGGAAAAACCTGAAAAGCAGTAATGCAGAGAGAGGGAGTTAATAATGCAATATGGCAACAAGAGAAGCAAATGCAATATAGGATGCGCACACACAGGGGTGTGATGAATGTAGGTTATTGGTATTTGACCTGATTCCCAAATAGTTGGCCTGGGCATTTGCTGACTACTGAATATGAATCCAAACAGTGGGATGGGCTGGGGAGGGAGCATAAGATTGGAACAGACTGTGATACATGGAAAAGTTTTAAATTTAGACTTTCCCTTCTTAAACCAAATTCCAAATGTTTCAAACTTAAATGCAAGTCTTTCAGACTACTTCTGCTGATGTCATTGGGTCCAACAAGGACTAAGCTATTGAATATTCCTCGACTTTTATGTCCATAAGAGAATGTGTCTCACGCTGGCACTCAGAAAAACTACAACAGTCACAAAATGACTTACTGTAGTAGGGAGTTCCCAATCATTACCATCTGTCTTTTATCAATACTCTATTTACTTTCACTCATCCTGGGTAACAAACATGGGTATACATGTGATCAACTGTGTATTGGTATTGTATTTCTTTACATTCCTCCACTGTGCTTACTCATATCTTCAGGTGCCTGGAAAATTAAGAATTTGTACACTACACATCCTTCTGCTCTTGGCATGATCACCTTTCCATGCGTCTCATTTATGGGCCAAACATTCACCTTAAGATTGCATAAGGGACAAAACTGGGTCTAAGGGCGGTCATTGACCTCACACGAATACACATTCTCCTGCTGAACTGATTATCTTAAGCATTTCACACTTCACAGAAGCCACTAGACTCCTTTTCATTTTTTAGGCCTTGAATCCATCAGATAATAAATCCTCTCACAATTTATGAACAACAAGATACAATTGTCTTTGCGGATGAGTAGATTTAATTTAGTTTAACTTAGTAAGAAATTTTGTATGCAAATATTCAAATTTCACACTTACCATTGTTGTCTCTTGGATTGATCCAAAGCTGTTAATGAAAATGTTGACTGTTACATCGACTGGAATTCCTAAAGAAAAAAAACAGAAATGCACAGTGTAAGATTTAGGGCCTGATTCTCTTGTGAGCTAGTGACCATTTATATCATTCTGGCAATGTAAAGGGTCCTTAAATTGAATCACACCCACTTTAGGGGCTTTTTTAAATGTGCTTAACACTGCTCTGGCACTGAAATAGAGATAAAAATCAGGCCATCAGTATCTTTTAATCTTCTAATATACATTTGCTAGATTAAAGATATGGTGTCCAATCCTGCTCCCATTAAAATGAAAATTATGACATTATTTTCATTCTGGTGATAAGAAATCAGAAAAATTCCTCAGCCCACATCTCTAAGCTTAAAATACTACATGAACAGTAAATTGGAATCTTTTGCAAATCTTTTACAAATGTAATGCTTTTGTGTTATCACTAAGCTCACAATCTAGTACCAGCCTCTGTATATAGTGTAATGGATACAGACAACATATGTACAGAGGAAAGACATACACTTTCAGCTCTCTTCACTGATTTGTGACTTATACTGACATATTTGCTTAGATTCTCCAGACGAACTATTCTTTCTGCAAGTCTGGTGTGAATATGTAAAGGGATTGGTGGTTGTGGTGGGGTATAAAAATGGCCCTTTGCAGCTTCTTCGTCTGAAGGTTGTTCTTATATACTCTTCCCTTAAGAGTACAACTTGACATGATGGGGCAGTTTGTGTTTCCAATGACCCTGAGAGCTATGCTGGTGGGAGTTTTAATTCCTGAGGGGGTCACCCAAGATGGATGGTCAAAGGGTAGAGAGGGACCCGATGAAAAGCAGTCCTTTGGTCCTCCAGGTTGGGGGCTGAGTAATAGGCCGACACAACAAGGTAGCCTTTCCAGCAACCTGGACAGGGACGGCGGAATCTTGTTTGTGTCCTAAATAAGGTCAGACAGCATGGGAAACATTCAGATTCAGAATCTAATATACACTTTATTTAATTAATATTGTCATAAATATAAAGGGAAGGGTAACCACCTTTCTCTATACAGAACTATAAAATCCCTCTGGCCAGAGATAAAACCCTTTCACCTGTAAGGGGTCAAGAAGCTAAGATAACCTCGCTGGCACCTGACCAAAATGACCAATGAGGAGACAAGATACTTTCAAAACTGGAGGGGGAGGGGAACAAAGGGTCTGTCTGTATGTGTGATGCTTTTGCTGGGAACAGATCAGGAATGCTCTTCAGAACTTCTGTTAGGTTAGTAAGTAATCTAGCTAGAAATGCGTTACATTTCTTTTGTTAAATGGCTGGTAAAATAGGTTGTGCTGAATGGAATGTATATTCCTGTTTTTGTGTCTTTTTGTAACTTAAGGTTTTGCCTAGAGGGATTCTCTATGTTTTGAATCTGATTATCCTGTAAGGTATCTACCATCCTGATTTTACAGATTCTTTTACCTTTTCTTTAGTTAAAATTCTTCTTTTAAGAACCTGATTGCTTTTTCATTGTTCTTAAGATCCAAGGGTTTGGGTCTGTGTTCATCTATGCAAATTGGTGAGGATTTTTATCAAGCCTTCCCCAGGAAAGGGGGTGTAAGGCTTGGGGGGAAGACGTCTCCAAGTGGGCTCTTTCCCTGTTCTTTGTTTAACGTGCTTGGTGGTGGCAGCATAGGGTTCAAGGACAAGGCAAAGTTTGTACCTTAAGGAAGTTTTTAACCTAAGCTGGTAAGAATAAGCTTAGGGGGTCTTTCATGCAGGTCCCCACATCTGTACCCTAGAGTTCAGAGTGGGGAAGGAACCTTGACAAATATTATTCCAATTTATGCTGCTAAGACTGACTAGTGAAAGTGTAGATTCTGCCTTATATGCAGGCTTGATACTATGCCGTGCTGAGCCCCTCCTGCAAGTGGCTGAGTGCCCTCAACTCCAAACGCCTTCAGTGCCATTGAGGGTGCTCAGTACCTTGTAGATTTAGGCCAGGTCTATGCGCAAGACAAGTAAATCAGTCATGCTTGAGAAATATTTTAACGTGGGCAAATAACTTGTCAGAAGATATTCTTCTTTCCCCATCGCCTCCTTCTGAATTGATGTAACATTTCTGCTCTTTCTTCTTCAGTCCTGATTCTTTCTGGACTGCCGTCAATGGGAGTGTGTGTGAGAGAAGGAATCAAATATTGGCAATAAGATTTTGGGCTATATGCCTACTACCTATTGCTGAATATCAAGTAGCCTATTAGGTGGACATGCGACCCCTGTGACAATGCCTACTGTTGAAAATAACTGAGTAAGTTTCCATAGTGAACAAAAAGGGGGTGAGGTTTCTTCTGAGGTAAGATACAGTATTTGAGGTTGGGGGCGGGGTTAATATGTTTATAAAGTGAGTTGAGTAGATATATCTGAAGAACTATTTCCCATTGGGAAGAGGAAAAGTCTTTATCTTGAGGACAAGGTGGTAATGGCATATCTGTAGCACTCTCCTCAGAAGCACAATCAAGATTATAGCTTCCCAGAATAGTTTTCTGCATACTGTGTATTTGTGTGTTACAATTATATACCTACACACACATTTTATATGTGATTTTTAATGTGGCAAAAGCCACACTCACAAGCCGCTGTTCAAGTAGTGTAATAAAATTTGTTTTTTTTAGAAAGAATCTCATTCCTGGAAAACTTAAGATGCAGCTGTGAGTGTTATCACATATTATTTAGAGGATATATACTCCTGTCATTATTATAACAGTACAGAAATGATAGCTGCTAAGGGCATGTACTTAAGCATATGCATCACATTAATTTCCAAAATGCAGCAACAGGGCTATAGCACAGATTTAAGGGAATTATAATTTCTGTGTGCTTTAGAAATACTAACACTGTAGGTCCTAAATTCTGTAGTATTTTCATGATCATTGACAAAAACCTGTTTAAAAGAAATTAAGTAAAACTGTTTAATGTTTTAAAAATACACTGCCTTGAAAACAGTATTCAAATACTAAATAAAACCATTTTAAAACCATATAATTTAATTTTAAAAAGCTATTAATTAAAAAAATCCCTAAAATACTCCATGTGTTAGCAGCATGAAATATTCATATGCTATCTATCCATTGGCTAAAAAGGGTAAATATTTTCAGCTGTTTCCCCACCCCCTTTTCAGAAATGTAATCCTGTATCTTTCCAGAAATCTAGTTTCCACAGATTCTGTGCGGAAATATTAATAACTTGAAAAGGTAGAAAAGGTATTTTAAATGTGACAAACCTTTGAAATTTGGTCTTATCCTGGGATCATAAGCGAGCAATAGCCTATTCAAGATATTACTGGTAGAATTAACAGGTACTCTTGCAAGATCTTCAGCTGACTGCTCACTGTGAAAAAGTGCATTGGTTATTATTAAGATAGCAGGTACTGTAACTTTGAACTTCCTGAGTCATTTCAAAATGCCATTCAAACTATCCAAAAGGCATCAGACATATAAACATCCCCCAAGTTTACGCCTTACAGGTAATTTCTATAGCTAGCTTCCTTTAGCTAGCTTATTCTAATACACTGTAGTACTGACATTTCAATATTTTCAATAATATGAATGCACTATATGCACAATATTTTCAATAATATGAATGCACTATAAGGTGCACTCACTATAAGGTGGGTAGAAAGCTGGCTAGATTGTCGGGCTCAACGGGTAGTGATCAATGGCTCCATGTCTAGTTGGCAGCCGGTGTCAAGTGGAGTGCCCCAGGGGTCGGTCCTGGGGCCCGTTTTGTTCAATATCTTCATAAATGATCTGGAGGATGGTGTGGATTGCACTCTCAGCAAATTTGCGGATGATACTAAACTGGGAGGAGTGGTAGATACGCTGGAGGGGAGGGATAGGATACAGAAGGACCTAGACAAATTGGAGGATTGGGCCAAAAGAAATCTAATGAGGTTCAATAAGGATAAATGCAGGGTCCTGCACTTAGGATGGAAGAATCCAATGCACCGCTACAGACTAGGGACCGAATGGCTCGGCAGCAGTTCTGCGGAAAAGGACCTAGGGGTGACAGTGGACGAGAAGCTGGATATGAGTCAGCAGTGTGCCCTTGTTGCCAAGAAGGCCAATGGCATTTTGGGATGTATAAGTAGGGGCATAGCGAGCAGATCGAGGGACGTGATCGTTCCCCTCTATTCGACACTGGTGAGGCCTCATCTGGAGTACTGTGTCCAGTTTTGGGCCCCACACTACAGGAAGGATGTGGATAAATTGGAAAGAGTACAGCGAAGGGCAACAAAAATGATTAGGGGTCTAGAGCACATGACTTATGAGGAGAGGCTGAGGGAGCTGGGATTGTTTAGTCTGCAGAAGAGAAGAATGAGGGGGGATTTGATAGCTGCTTTCAACTACCTGAAAGGGGGTTTCAAAGAGGATGGCTCTAGACTGTTCTCAATGGTAGCAGATGACAGAACGAGGAGTAATGGTCTCAAGTTGCAATGGGGGAGGTTTAGATTGGATATTAGGAAAAACTTTTTCACTAAGAGGGTGGTGAAACACTGGAATGCGTTACCTAGGGAGGTGGTAGAATCTCCTTCCTTAGAGGTTTTTAAGGTCAGGCTTGACAAAGCCCTGGCTGGGATGATTTAACTGGGACTTGGTCCTGCTTTGAGCAGGGGGTTGGACTAGATGACCTTCTGGGGTCCCTTCCAACCCTGATATTCTATGATTCTATGATTCTATGATTCTTCATAATGTTATAAAAACAATGAAAACTCTAATAGTTTCTGATTGTAAACTAAATAAAAAACTAAAAACATCAAATAAGCAAAAATGCACGAATGACTTTTATATCAGTGTTGCTTTAATTTCTTCATTAGTAGAAGTACCCTACAGGACTATTTTTAGTGACTGTCAAATTAGAAAAACAAATTGACAAGCAATTTTAGGTGCCAAAACTTTCAGAAGTTTTTGGCAGTCTATTGCTTTCATGTGACAGACCCAGATATCCCACAAAGACTTGAAGGCTTTTCGTAATTTAATTGGTAAATCCTGATAACCCTTTTCAATTGAAAAAAAGGGGTTACAAATTCTCATTTTACTTTTGCCGGGAGAATTGCAATCCTCATTAACCTTCCCATTACTGTTCGTGTTTCAGGTGATCAGTAAAATTAGTTAGCTTGAGATAGGTAAGTATAGCTTAGCAACTGAATTTTGATATTAAGGTCAGCAGGCACATGCATGCACATGCCTCCACACACATACCTCCTTGCAATTCACCCATGCAATTCAGTGGACCATCCACACACACAGTCTGGTAATTCCAAGACTCCAGAGTAACCCCAAACAAAACTCATGAGAACAAATGAAACATCAAACCTAAGCCTGTTTGTGATTTATCATATGACTAAACAAATCTATCATACTACTTACACCCTAACTCAGACTCCCTGGAAGATAAGACAGTAAGTTTATACCTAAGTGTGTTGCATCACATAACACCAGATGGTGAGGTTATTTGATACCTCACTCTAAACTGAATAGTAGGTCACGGACCTAATTTGCTCAGCTTGTTATGATGTTTCAGTTTGCTTGTACATATTTTACGTGAAGTTTCAGTGAATGTGTTGAGAGCTTTTGATTCATGAAATTTACATGTTCATGAAATTTACAACTAAATGCTGTGCATGTGAAAGCCACAGAATAGATTTCATATTTAGAATCCAAGATTACCTCCTTGGATTTGAAGTAGGGTTTCACTATTAGAGTACTACCCTCAACTTGATTATACTAGTGCAGAGGCTGTGATTATAGGAGCAGCACTTCTAAATGAAATAATCAAGTTTCTAATATCTCAGACAAAGGAAAAACATACCAACAGGATCAATCTTCCACTCATCCACATATTACCACAATGTATTATTGGTTATTTCCCCAAAATGTAATTTGTGCTACAATAAAAAGAATACTTTCAGGAACAAAAATAATGGAATCCCTGAAGATTTATACAACAGTGAAAGGTCAGGGGTGCATAATGCATCAAAACTGGTTGTATAATTATGACTTTCAAGATGCTCCTAAAGAAGGAGGGGGAAAAACCCTATAATCTATATGAGAACTTTCCTTGCCAATTTTCCTTACCAAAAAGGCAACTTTCCTTGCCTTCCTCGAAGCTGAATAAACCATATATCCTCTATCAGCAGCTGCTAAGCTACCACGAAAAACCTAGTATTTAAACTATCTGTAAGCCTGGCTTGATTAGGGTTGCCAATCTGGGAGGTTTCATGACATGACATAATCTTTAAGATTCATCTTTAATTCCTGGAGACTCCAGGACAATCCTGGAGGGCTGGCAACCCTTGGCTTGATATTCATTTCAATCACATTCATATAAAACAAGAGTAAAACCACTGAAAACAACAGAGATCACAGGCAGACAGGGCCAGACCCTGGGCCCTGGCTAAGGCTTATTTTTGCTACCCCAGTTTTGAAAAGCAGCTTTAAAGCTTCTACTCACTGTAGAAAAAACACTAGAACCAGCTATTTTGGCTCTATAGCAGGAATGGGCAAACTTTTTGGCCCAAGGACAACATCTGGGTATGGAAAATGGATGGTGGGCCATGAATGCTCAGGAAATTGGGGACTGGGTTGCAGGAGGGGGGAGGGCTCTGGCTGGGAGTGTGGGCTCTGGAGTAGGGCCAGAAATGAGGAGTTTGGGGTGCAGGAGGGGGCTCTGGGCTGGGACCGATGGGTTCAGAGGGCGGAATGGGGCCTAGGACAGAGGGTTGGGGCGCGGGAGAGGGTCAGGGGTGCAGGCTCTGGGCGGCACTTCCTTCAAGCAGCTCCCGGAAGTGGCGGCATGTCCCGGCTCCGGCTCCTATGTGGAGGTGCAGCCAGGCGGCTCTGCATGCTGCCCCATCTGCAGGCGCCACCCTGCAGCTTCCAGTGGCCGCAGTTGGCCAATGGGAGCTGCAGAGGTGGCGTTTGGGGTGGGGGCAGCGTGTGAGCCCCTGGCTGCCCCTATCTGTAGGAGCCGGAGCGGGGACATGCTGCTGCTTCCGGGATCAGTGTGGAGTCACGGCATGCACCAAGCGGGCCAAGCCCCCAACCCCGCTCCCTGGCTGGAGCGCTGGAGCGGGGCAAGCCCCGGACCCCACTCTCCGGCAGGAGCTCAAGGGCCAGATTAAAACGTCTGAAGGACCGGAAGTGGCCCCAGGACCGTAATTTGCACACTCCTGCTCTATAGCATCCATTACTGAGCACTTTACTCCAGCATAACAGGAGTTGGGTGGGGGGGAAGGGGAGTCAGAGAACTGCTGAGCTGTGGGTTCAGGTGCCAGAATTGCCCTTTCGAGGCTAAATTACTCCTTGGCCCACCAGCTTTGTCCCCCAACACTTCTCTGATTTGTGCCAGGCAACAAACAGCCAATCCTAAGGATGTGACTCACAGTGTTATGATCCAAAAACAAGACTTTATGACACAAGTTGTGTAATTGAAACTTGTTAAATGGGCTTCAACTACAACATTTGTACTGCAGGCTAATTCTTCGAAATTTAAATTCTTATAAAGAAAGTGAGAATAAAACATCAAGAGTCCATACTATTAATAAAACTATGTAATCTGTGGGGGAAATGCATAGTTTAAACCAAGAGTGTTTAAAAAACATCCTCTTCACAACCCACCGAAGTCTCAGATTTCTTTTCCTATATTGCAGCTGAAAGACATTTCTAAAACCTAAAACAGCGTAAGCAATGCAGTTACCGAGCAGCTTTAGATTTTTGTGTGCTCTTTTATGCTGTTGCAGATGGAGGAGAGGGAAGGAAAGTGCCTAAACTTAGTTCTTAAATTATAAATATTCATTCACTTCACCTTGAAATTGCAAACTGTGTGTTAGATATTCTTTAGACAAATTTCAAGTCAAATCAGAATTCTGAATCCTATTGAAAGACAATGCAAAGTATTACATATGTTATTGTGCCACCCCACATGCAAATTCTAGTTCTGGAGTTTGGGGTGGCACAATAACATATGTAATATGTTAGAGTTTAGGAATAATATTAAGTGGCTGCATTATACAGATCCCTGATCACATCTGGGTGAGTCACATCAACTTCTACCCCATTTAGAGGATCTGAGTAACATCATTATTAGATAGAAAATAAAATTATGATTTTTTAAAAAAATATTTATTAATATAGTCAGTGTAACAAGGTGAAATAGTACAAAATGTATTTATCAAGAGATAAACTGATATATATATATATCTATAAGGAATGAGCAGTGGTAACCAGACTTGAAGTACTGTACAAGAACGATCACAGAAGTACACTGAAAGTCTCTTAATCTAACATTACTGCTATTAATTAGTAGTTGTTATTAAGATCTGATATCCAGTTTTATATCCAGAAGGAGGAAGGTTATTTCTTTTCCTTTACTCATGTTTATTGATTAGCTAACAGAGTGCAACATGTACATTCAAATGGTTACTCCTGGTGTGGATTTTCTCCTCCATTATGTAAGTGTGTGAAATTTCTCTTACCCATCCATTTTGAGATGAGGATTTAAATACATTTATTTTCAATAATTTTCCAAATGTCAGGTCTGTAAATTCCCACATTTGACCTGGGTCAAAATGATGAAGTAGAAATGCAAAACCTGTCTCTTACAGATCTTTAAATTATTTTGTGTTTAACTTTTAGCATTGACCATTGGCCACTAATGAAAATATCAGCAATAGAGGTATAGCAAACAGCTTTGGATGACCTTTTTGCAGATATCACTGATCAGTTAACAAGAAACATCTAAACTTAAAGTGAAAAAGAAAATATTTTTTCCCTTCTAAATGACCAAGATCATTCTCCATTTTGAAGAGGGAGCAAGTAAGGAAAGACGAGTGTCCATACATCACATCCACAAGTAGAATTAATATAACACCATACTGGCCTGTTCCTAAGAGGCACTGAGTATGTATAATTCCCACTGAAGTCATTGGTCTTCAGAAGTCCTGAGCACTTATAAACCCCACGGACTTCAGTGCAAATTGTTATATCTATATCTATCTATCTATTTAGTGGGATCTTCCTTTCACAGGCAATAGCATTTATTTCCAAATTATATAAGTCCAGCATTTAAAATATGAAACATTTTAGAAACCCTTGTTAGCAGCATAAGTTACCAGTTTCTGGTGCAAATTTCTAAACTGTCCTGGTTGCTATAGTATATGAATATTATAGTACTAGGCCAAAGTGGTTAAACAGAGATATTTGTCTGACTCGTGTAGCATGCTACCTAGGTATAAATTAAATTCACAGATTCTACAAAATTGGGAGATGGCAGACATAAGTAAGAAAAGAGAAATAATACTAAGGGAGCTAGAGAGACTAGGAAATGAGCAGGAAAAAAAAACAAAAGGAAGTTAAATGTAGATGACATTCAGACAGGTTTACTTGTCTCTTCATGTACCAGGAATAAATGACTGTGGCACTGCACAATCTTAATTGAACTGTAGATCCATTTCTTGACTTGGGAAATGAGACACAGACTATTATTGTGCAGTCTTCACATCCACCATCAATTACCAGGATAGCCAGTTATCTATGGATTCCAGTGGGATAGCTAATGTATATAGTCTAGGACATTAAAGCTCAATCTTGCTTGCATTTAAATCTACATTTTCTTGCCTCTGCAACCACTGATAACACCATTTCCTCTAATGTAATGGTTTGTCTTGAAGCATAATCCTCACGACATGTTAATACAAATGCATTTTCAGCCTGTGTGGTCACAGGCCAGTCAAAATATGATCTGCTGCCTCTGGAGGAAAACAATAGACAGGATGAAGAAAGAATGATATTAAAGATTGGGAAGTGCTCATATACTATGGTGATGGTGCTCATATAAGTAGCTAAGATACATAGTCAGGGTCTCTGCCACGTAAGTGGCAGCCCCTGATAGGAGAGACCTTTAATATTCCATGGACACTCACCTTCAGAACTTAGTTACCATACCTACAAAAGTACATTGTAATTGCAATGTTGTGAAATGTGTTAGAGAGAGAGAGACAGAGACAGAGAAAGATCTGTTGCTTATTCCTAGACAAGTGGGAGATATATAACCTTTTCTTGATTATCATCTCTCATCGTTATCTTTAATGAGCCTATCGCCAGGGTATCTGGACACCAAATTTAAAAATTAAGACTTCATTAAGGTTATCCATAAAAACCCTGTTCGCCACTCCTAAGTTCAGTCATTTTACTGGAGCTTTATTTTTGGGGGAGGGGATTTTTTTAAAATTCACATTCATTTTGCTATCACTCTCCCAATGTCTCTATTACCTCAATAACCTTGTGATGGATTTGGAGACGCTATGTGATACTTCATAAATAAAGTATATTGGCTAGCTATAGGGATAGGTTTTTTTTGTTTGATTACACTGGCTTCCAATCAACAGGAGGCTGTCTAGAAAAACAGGCAGGAAGTGAAAGAATGGTTCAAGAGGGCCACCTCTGCACAAACACTTGATGCTTGTTACAGGGAAGTGCTAAGACTATTAGCTTTGAATATTTTTCCTCTTCTCCACCCAATTTGCAAACCTGGTTCAAAGCAGGACAGGAAGAGTCCAATGAATGCAGGAGATCAAAAGAACTACAGCAGAGTTTAAAAAAAGAACACTCTCTCAAGACAGAGGATGGGTTGTTCTGGGGAACCAGACTAAGACACAGGTGTCTGCTGGGATGTCTGGAAAAGTTAAGCCTGCATAGATTGCCAGGGGATGGTAAGTCTTTAGGTAAGCTAGCCATGCAAGTAGTCTATTTGTTGTTTTAAAATCTTGTCTCTAAATGCTTTGTTCTGATTGCAAAATAAACAATATTTTAGCTTAAGAAGACTATCTGGTCACTATATACACAACTGGTCACAGACTTCCAAAAAGAAGACCCACAGGTGCCCATATTCAGTTGCACCTGGTGGCTAAGTACAGTTGATACACAGGGAACTGTAGAACAGGACCTGGTCAAAGAGTAGAAATACTGTGCAATTCCACCTCAGGACAAGTAAAGAAACAAGGCCTAACAGCTGAAAGGAGAGTGTGCTCAGAGAGGTCAAAAAGGGACAAAGATACAGCTAACGTTGCAGTTGTCACAATCCAGTAGAATACGTTGGACCTCTTAATAATCATTACATGATCAGTAACCATTAGCATCACTGACAGGATGTAACAATGACGTAAATGAAAGATTTCCAATCATCTCACCTGTATAATTCCTGTAAACCATATGGATCCTATATCATTAACACAAACTCACAGACAGCTTACCCATATGTGATATGGAAGCAAGGCATTATCAAATGTGTGGTGGAGGAGATACATTTATATTGATGGTGGTGGGATCAGGAACTAATTCATTGACCAAAGGTGACTCTTAGAACATTGTTCAGCAAGTCTGAGCAAACATATAGGTGGCATTCTCAGTTTGAAGTCTATAAGACTTCCTTGAGTTTGTCAGGATACATTATGTCTCATTCTTTTGGGCTTCTGAGACATACACTATGATGGGATTTATTGTCTCACACAATTCACTGAGGTTACAGGGAACCTTTCTCCTAACAGACCATTTTATACAAGGATAATTATTTGGGAAAAGAACTGCTAGTGAATAATGTTTCTTATTGTCTTGTTCTCATATCAGTTATCTGTTGTCCTAAGATCTCATTATGCTGTGGCATCTGTAATTTTAATAAGTGTGTGGTATACACTGTTGACATGTAGCATGACTGTCAGAGAAGAAACAGACATGTCTCAGACAAGTTAACCCACATAACATTTTATAACACACTGTACTACTGTCCAGACTGTCATATGATATGTAAACCCAGTTGCCAGAACCTGCTTATAGCTTAGATGTTGGATGATTTAGCATCATGTCCCACTATTGAAGAGTTCAAGATTGCTGGTTGACTGATAGAAAGTGTAGTAAATATACACAGCTGTCTTAACTTCAAGCATTTAAAAAAACAAAAAACAATATACCACTCAAGCTGCAGACTTTGATTCTAGCTTATCTAACCAGAGAGTTATGAGCAGATGCTTTACACAAACAGTGATATGCAAATAACAGTGATGCAGCTATATGATAAAGTGAAACGTAATGAAGTGAAACATAACATAATGCAGCAAGACGTCTGACATATCACAGTAAACTGCAAGCACTATTACTTTTTATATGAAATATTAGTCTTTTGTGATGTGGGCATTTGATATTCTGAGTGATATGCACTATACTGTAGAAAGGGTCTAGTACTATAGAATGATATAACTTCTTTCAGTATGAGGGGAATTATACAATATGTATGTGATGAATATTAGCATGTATCTAACTGCCCTATACATTTTGGGACAAGCACTGAATAATATCAGGAACAATAATCCTCCAGAAATGCTAACATGTTCACATGATTTCTCATAATATTATTTTAGAACAGTTTATCTCAGTTTATTCAAATAGTTCCATTCAATTGACCAGTTCACTGAAATTTAAGAACACCATTGGGAGCTCACAAAACAGGCAAACTTGTTTTCCTCCTTCAATCTATGGATAATCTATGGATCTACTAGTTCATACACCTTGAAACACATGGTGACCAGACTGTATCATTTCAATTCACTAACTAAACCTCACATTTCCTTTGTTTAAGAAATCAGTTAGTTTTAAATGCAAAACATTTTTGATACAACTCTTTTCTTATGCTTCTCTTTCTAGCTCTGGCATGACCTTGCTGTGTGACCAAGGTAAGCCACTTCCTTTCTCTTTATCTCTGTTTCATGGGGATGGAGAAAATTCTCTAAATCCTAGCAGGAGAGAGATTTGAGCATGTCAGGAGTTCTAGAGCCCTTATGCTCAAAAGGACAACGGGTGATTGTTGTTTGGGGCAAGGATTTACTACTTATCCCCCATTCAAAGCCAATAACACATCACGGTGTTTGCAATCATGAGTTAGAAATTCTCAGTGCCCCTCTGTCTCCAGCTGCCATCAGATGTTCCTTGGATTACAGAGGCTTGGATGCTAACAGGACTGGAATTTGTTACTGGCTCCCTGGATGTTCCTAGCCAATGAGGGTCTCAGTCTGGCCTCACTAGACTCTAAAGATCAGGGTGGATTGATTTAATTCAAAATGTTTTTTCATTTGTATTTATGAGTTATTTTCCTAATGAAAGATTGATTCTCATGAAATTCTTAGTGGTGGCAGTTGGCAGAACAAGGAGCAATGGTCTCAGGTTACAGTGGGAGAGGCGTAGGTTGGATATTAGGAAAACCTTTTTCACTAGGAGGGTGGTGATGACCTTGAATGGGTTACCTAGGGAGATGGTGGAAGCTCCATCCTTAGAAGTTTTTAAGGCCCAGCTTGACAAAGCCCAGGCTGGGATGATTAAGTTGGGGTTGGTCCTGCTTTGAGCAGGGGTGGACTAAATGACCTCCTGAGGTCTCTTCCAGCCCTAATCTTCTATGATTCTATGATCTCTGAATAATTAAGTGTATACTCATGTAAACAGACAACTGCTAGTATCCAACCATACATTCCTTGCATTTCCAAAATTTCTCAATTCACTGGGAGTTTTTACATGCACAAAGGTTTCAGGATTGGTCCCCTAAGTGAATTACATACACAAACTGGTATTCCATCTAGTGTTGGCATTATTATATGTACACATGAAACATGGTCAGCATCTTCCTGTTTTAGAGAGCACCAGGCAAAGAAACATGTTTTAGACTAATCACCCACATTTTCTCTTTTTCCTAAATATGTGCAGATAACATATAGATCTTGGGAATAATACTATCTTGGTTAGAAAATATAAATGGAGATACTTTAGTTGATTTTTAAAGATCCATTTGGCAGATGAGAATACAATTCAGTCCTTAAAATTTTTCTTATATGGTTGTATTGTGGGACAGACTTCCAGGGGAAGTTACAAGTGTTTCTTAAACTAATAACTATAAGATGAAATACAGGGACAGATTTTGTAACCATTACTCACATGGAGTAGTATCTAATCACCTCAGTGGTCAAAATACATGCAGTATAGCCATACACATGAGCAAGCACTGCTCAGAGTGAGGGTTGCAGAAATGGGCCCAGATTATTATGTGTAATATTACATATAAATATTTTACAAAAATGATACAATGCACAGTTTATACAGAATTTTATCCCCTTACTTTCCAGAATGCCTATCCCCATTGAATAGAGGGATGTCCTGATACTGAATGCCCTCCAGGGACTGTCCCTAGCTACCTGGGAGATCATCTATCCAATTTCCTATGACAGCCATGTGCCACCAGAACAATGAAACTATTGATCAACAGGGCAGGCTTATGAATGTGTGGATAATGGAATTTCACAGGAGCCAGATCTAGATTATGGAGCTACTTATCTTCAGAAGGGCTACAAAACCTCACAACTTTAAAAACTAAATACACAACTCATTTCTTCAACTTAGCTTTTCCTCATAATTTTACTTACACCCCCAGCAACTCACCCCCAAACCCTTGTAAATTAGCAAACTATTTCTCCTACAAACTAGGAAAGAAGAAAAAAACAGAGAGATGATTGCTCATCCTTCTCCCTCTTTGCCACACTCCCCATATTTAAATATTTGGGAGGTGCTCAGACACTGCAGTGATGGAGCCAAATAAGTACCCAGATAGATACCAGGTAAGGAAAGAAGAGGTTATTTTTTTGACTGCTGTGTGGTGTGCCAGAGAGGTTTTGCAGAGCCAAGATGCATTCTCTACTTTTCTTTTAGTTATTTAAAGAATATTTGTGGACCGGTAGTTCACCAAGAAAAATTCTAGGATAAATTTTCAAATAATTCTTTTTTAGCCACCTAGAAAATCTTCAATTCCACTAACATTTTAAAATTTTAAATGTATTTCTTTTCTTTTAAAATAATCAATTTATTGGACCTTGTTTTCTCTGACCTTTCTGAGTTTCTGCTTCTGGCCAATGGCAGAAGTTATATTCTCTATAATGCTCAGAGGGGCTATTTCCCAGCTTCAGAAGGGGTTGATGTGGGTTACTGAGTACAGACCAGAATTTTGGAGAATATCTTGAAAAAAGGCTACAAGTTACAGCAATAATCTCAATGTATTTCAATTTGCCTTAACCAGAAATACCAGGGAACTGAGAAGAATGTACGCTGGGAAAAAACAAGTTACTTGATGACTGCTTTGAACAAACCTTAGAAGCAGGTTACAGAATTTCAGTCTCAAAGATGCCCATCTACACATACTTATCCATCATCAACAGCATACAATACTTATATCTATGTCTAACATTTATTAGTTATCTTGTGCTCCTTTGCCCTCTGCCAGTTTCTGCAAAATAAGAACAGTTTAAAGAAATTCTCTGTGACAAGAATGGATTTTTAAATTAAATAAATACTTTTAATCTGATAAACATTTCCCACCTAATTAACATTTTTATAATATACCATATATACTCGTTCATAAGCCGAATATTTTTGGTAAAAATAGGACGCATCAAAGAGCAGCGGTCGGCTTATAAACAGGTCTACACCAAAATCTGATTATTTTAAACTCTATGGAATCATTGTTTTGAATATCTAATACATTGTAGTTTTGTTTACCTGGAGCATCTGCAGGCATGGAGCCCCTCAGCTCCCTGTGGTGCTCCACTTCCCGCAGCTCCCATTGGCTGGGAACGGTGAACTGCGGCCACAGGGAGCTGAGGGGCTCCATGCCTTCAGATGCTCCAGGTAAACAAAACGTCCCAACCCGCCAGTGGCTTACCGTGACAGGCTGGGAGCCAAAGTTTGCCAACCCATTTATTAATGTCAATACTGCAGCCTTTTAAAGTTGCAAAGGCTTGTTTAGTGGACTAGATTGGCTTGAAGGAATACTAAAAGAGCAGTGCTGCAGATCTGCATGACATTTGACCCATGCATTTCACAAAATGCTATGACTTACAAGCCAATCAGAAAAGTACAATGAACGATAGTACTATAGCACTGGTGTCAGTCTGCTACTGTGTAATTTGATCTCTTCATGCATTTCTACCAATGGACCTCATAAGTCTCGAGCCAATATGAAAATACAACATGCAGAATCGATGGAATCTCTAAAAATTGAAATAGCCTGTTATCCCCACAGACATGCCACTCTATAGGGCTACTTTGAAATAAACAAAGAACAATAATACTTTGACAGTGATAAAGCAGGTGACATTCCTATATAAAGTCCTACAAAATCTATAACTACAATAATAATAATAATCTATTTTCATACTAGTATTTAAAATGAACAACGGTGAAATCAAAAGAAAAAGGTCTGCTTATCAGGCAGCGTTCAAATTTACAGTTGTTGAATATGCAGAAGCAAACAATAATTGCGCCGCTGCTAGTGAATTCTGTATCAATGAGAAGCAAGTAAGACAATGACAAAAAAATAAAACAACACTAAAAGACATGCCAAGAAGCAAGAAAAAATGTCCAACAAGATGCGCTTCATTTCCTAAGCTGGAGAAAGATCTCAATAACTGGGTTGTTGAATGTCGACAAAATGGGTACATTATCACTAGAACTGGAATTCGTCTGCATGCTCTGCAAATGTCGAAAGACGACAAATAAAAGTCAGTAAAGCCATGAATGTTTGTCACGTCAGCGTGCTGGTGTACTCGCTTCATGAACCGTCATAGTGTCTGTCTTCGTCAGCGAACAAAGATAGCGCAAAACCTGCCGAGAGATCTGGAAGAAAAAAGTCGAATCTTTCCAAAGTTTTATTATAAAATATCAAAGGGGATATGCATTTGAACTGTCACAGATAGGAAATATGGACAAAACACAGATGACATTTGATCTCCTGAGCAACAGAACAGTAACCTGTGTTGGTGAAAAACAGTTTTAATTAAAACCACTGGCCATGAAAAAAATCCATTTTACGGTGGATTTATCGTGTTTGGCAAATGGATCAAAGCTCCCTCCTGTTGTTATTTTTAAAAGAAAAACTTTGCCTAAAAACATGAAATTTCCTGCTGGTGTCATCAGACATGCACACGAAAAGGGATGGATGGATGGATGGATGGAAGTGGGACTATTTAATGGCTGGAAAAAGTATGGAATAAGAGACCAGGAGCACTTTTCAAGAAACCTGCTATGCTCGTTTGGGACATGTTCAGGGCACACAAGACAGATGAGGTGAAAAATGTGGCCAAAAATATGAAAACTACTTTGGCTGTAATACCTGGAGGCTTAACTTCAGTTCTACAACCGCTTGATGTCTGCCTGAACAAACCCTTTAAGGACAGGTTACACAAATGTGGTCTGAATGGATTTGCTCAGGCATGGTGAAGTTGACAAAAGGTGGGAATTATGAAGCCCGAAATCAATCTGGTCTCCCAGTGGATCAAGGACGCATGGGTGTCCACTCCCTCGGAAATGACAGAAAAATCATTTAGGAAATGCTGTATCAGCAATGCACTCAACAGATCAGAAGAGGATGCCATATTTGATGATGACAAAACAGAGGCTGATGATGAGAAGGAATATGAGTCTGAAGACGACATTGCCGACATCTACGATGACAGTGCAGGTGCAGCTGTGACTGAAGCCACAGTTTAATGAACTGTTTGGTGAATCAGAGACTGATTCAGACTTTGAAGGATTTTAAGACATTTTAAAGTCTCATATTTTTCTAAGTTACTTGTTTTAAATATCCATTTACTGATTTTAAAATATTGACTGTAATTTTGAAGGTGAATACATATTTGTTTAGTTATTATTATAACAACAACAGGTTTTTCATTAGATTACATTAAAATAATTCTAGCAAAACTTTTGAGTGTTTCTTGTGACGCCAGCTTTTAAAATATAGCAGGGGTTGGAAAACTTTGGCTCCCAGCTCATCAAGGTAAGCCACTGGCGGGTCGGGACATTTTGTTTACTTTGTTTGCAAACCATGGCCACTGGGAACTAAGTGGCTCCATGCCTGTGAACACTCCCCAGATAAACAAAACATCCAGGCCCGCTAGCGGCTTACCCTAACGGGCCAGAAGCCAAAGTTTGCCAACCCCTGACATATAGGGCTGGCTTATGAAAGGGTCCTACAGTTTTTGCTATATTTACCTATCCATCTTGGGGGGTTGGCTTATAAACGAACGGGCTAAGGAAGGAGTATATACGGTAGGTCAAATTAGTGCCTTAATCAACAGGACAGTGTCCCTTTACGATTTTTACTACTCAGAAACCATTGTCAGTTCAATGTTCCTCTCTTTGAAATCTTTCCAACACTCAAGGTGTTTACAAAGCTTTCAGTGGCAATCACAGATTCACTTCACAAATCCATTCATCATGTTTTCTATACCTGAACTACTGGTTAATTGCAGCAGACACACCACAAGCATGCAGTCACCTCCACTTAGTGAACAATGGAGACAATGGGATTTATGTAGTTCCTTGAGCAAGAGTTTATGTCAAATCGTTTCACAAACACATTCCCCATCTGCGGAATTCTTTGCAGGTTTATACAGCAGAGCTCCCTATTATGGCCTTTTAATTCCAATATATCAATTTGTTCTTTAAATCAGAAAATATTCAAGGGTCAGACACTACAGCAGTCCTATTCTACTATAATCATTATAAGTTTATACATAAGCATTAAATCTCAATAAGGATAACCTGTTAAGTGTCAATTTAATGAAACAAGATACTGCACTGTTTCAAAACACAACTGGTAAACTGGTTCAGATCCAAACAGATTAGAGAGCAGCACATCATACTACTCACCAACTGTATAATCAAATAAAACACACAGAAAAAAAGGAATCATAAATAATCATGACAAGAGTTTGTCTTAGATAGAAACTACAATTTTCTTGTTTGCAAAACAAATTAGTTTTCAGTAAATATTTGTAAATAATAAAATGAATTTAATGCAACCTTTTTTCTCTGCACCCCCCATCTGGCAGTTTCATGCTGACACTAGTCAATTTCACAAGGGACAGTAGTGTCTGGCTGACAGCTAGTACACTGGGAACGGTGCAGGTAAATGGGGAAAATACTAACATATTTGCATGTATAGTACAGAGAAACCTGGTGTTAAAATTTAAAGACGACCTCCATTAATAGTCCATTTTACAGTGTTAAATTACCTGTACTAAATTACCATCTCTCCAATCAAAGTAACCAAATATTTGTCCCAGATGTAGTATAATTTTTCCCTAGGAGAATAGCTGAATGACTTAGGACTGTAATTTACATAGTGCATTGTTCATAGTTCACAGTAAATCAGTGGTTCTCAAACTGTGGGTCCGGACTCCAAAGTGGGTCATTACTCCGTTTTAATGGGGTCGCCAGTGCTGGCGTTAGATTTGCTGGGGCCCAGGACTGCAGCCCAACCCCCACTCCCCAGGGCTGAAGCTCAAGGGTTTCAGCACAGGGCGGCGGGGCTTGAGCCCCCTCCCGCCCGAGGTCATGTAGTAATTTTTGTTGTCAGAAGGGGGTCACGGTGCAATGGAGTTTGAGAACCCCTGCAGTAGATCATTATAATAAGCTATAAATTTCTTCCTTCACTAATGGCTAGGGCTAATGGAAGACAGATGAACATTTTGACTTTATATATTTAAGCATGTTTTCGCTAGGTATTTGTATTTTAAATATTAAAATATATTAGTTTAATAAAGAATTCAATAATATTTCACATCAAATAAATTGAATCTTTTATGGGATTCCATTTCGCTTTTCAAGTAACATTCTCATCCAGCTTTATGAAAAGATCACTCCTTTGAGACTATTTTAGTCAGCCCTTAAGAGGTTACCTCTTTAAATTTATTGGCGGGAGGAAGCAATACTCCCTGAATTTTTCCAGGAAAAAGTATTAAGAACAAAAAGACTTAACTATGTCATCAGCAAAAAGCAAACAAACAACAAAACAGAAAAACCTCAAATAAACAAAACACAACTCTACAATATACAAGGTCATCAACTAAAGAAATATCCAATCTGTATCATGCAGTTTAAGGGACATTATGGGAAACAACAGGGAGTGTGTAACTTTTATAGGATTATGTGGGTCTACAGACCTGCACAGACATTTTGCAGAGCTCACAATCTAAATTCTCTCAGGTTTGGCAAACTCACACAGATTATGTATTTTTTAGGATTTTGGAATCAACTGGCAGAAACTGGTATGTTCATAGCTGAGTCATCATTTTTTCTTATCAGGACAATAGCAAATAGACTATCAAAATATTTCTGCACAGATTCAGCACAAGATATCATTCTACCTCAATTTTAAAAATTATTTTCACCACCCATTGACATTAGATGTGTTCTCGATGTCTTCTAACTAGTTCAACAGGAATTCCTCCATAACATTAGGATGCTATTGGCTGTGAGGCTCTGAATGTAAGATATGCCAAATATGGGTACTTTGTTTATTTTTAGAAAATCTGATTGGGCCTACCTTTATGTTAATAACCTGAAGCCTGAGTTTCCACCTCTATAAAATAAGAATAATGATACTGACTTCCTTTTTAAAGTTCTTTGAAATCTACTAATGAAATATGTTATATAAAAGTTAGGTATTATTCTCAGCCTCAGGTTTTCCTTAAACAACCTCTCTCCAATGACCTAAAAACATTTTATCAAAGGATTCTAAATACTGTAATAAATTCTTAAATCAAATCAATGAGGCATACTGTTCATCTGACAATTGTTCAAAGAAAAAGGCGGACGAACAAAAAGTAAAATCTACCTGTAACGTTTCAGGAGATCCTTGGTCACGTTTGACACTAAAAACTCAGGAGTTCCAAATCCAACTGACCAGCACCCAATTCTTTGGAACCCAATCAAAATAACAAAATAAATAAATAAATCCTTCCACAGATTGATGTTTCTGATTCTATGCCAAATAAACAAACAATTACTATAGCAATTGTTCAAAATGAGAGTTCAAAAAGGGTATATACAACCAGTATTTGTGTCTGGCATTTAAAAGAAAAATAATAATGGCTTTTCCAGTTAATATTTCCTTTCTCTTTCCCCAGGAAGATATGTCCCCTAATTCCTGCCTCTTTCTTATAGTGCATTAAGCAATGACACTGGTTAAAAAGTCTATATTTAGCACAGAAGCACACAAAGTGACAGCAGTATCTCAGATATCCCTGTGTAGTAACTGTGTAAAATACTGATTTTTAAACTGGTGACTCTCGTAGCTCATGCATGGCCTCTAGCCTCACCATTTAACTTTGGCAATCTCTGCATTTACAGCATGTTTTTTCTATATTTAGTGGTAACCCATTCCACCCTGTCAGTCCCTGTCTGGAATCTTTACATTACATCATGCAAAAGATGACAAAGGGTAATTTGTCCATGAGAAAACTGTTATGCCATTCTAGAGGTTGAAATATAACTAAAGTGTTTTGAAATTAAAAATAGAGAGTCTTTGCACAATGAAATCATCTTAGGTTTTCACTAAGGGTTTTATTGTATATGCTCTCTGCTACTGATCTCTTTATATTCAACTGGGCAATTAATAACTTTTAAATTCTATATTTCATTAGTAGAACTGTTCCAAAAAGGCATCTGTCAGTTCATCTAATACAGCAACCATCAATGGTATTTACTTTAATATAAAATAAATATTTACATCTTATCGGTGGGGAGATGTTAAAGACACTAGTTGCATTACCAATACATTACAAATGTGAACAGCTGTATTACTTTTTGGCTGGAACAAAACCTACATATCCAGGAAATGGATTTTAATACCACATTTGAAACCCTCTTTATTAATAGTATATTTTTGATCTGATGCTAGAGAACACACAATTATAAGTCTGTACTATTATTTCTGCAAAAATCTGAGAGTATTGGACTGAAATCACAACATTCTAAATCACAATTAAAAACAAAGTCATTTTTCCATCAGATTTTTTTCATGAAACTTGAAAGGAAACCCAAAGGAATCTACTGCAGAAAACGAATGCCAACTAATAGACCTTTAAGACATTATACTGACCAAAAGCCCTTGTTCTCTTTCCCACCCACAAAATTTATTAAACAACTATATTCTTTCAATAGGAAAAATCAGGCTCCACTTTATACTTGTATGCAATCTCTTCAGATAAAAGAAAGATAATATCCATCAGTCTTGTCACACAAAAAGTATAAAAGAGATAAGGAACATACGATGGGCAGAGATATTGCTTCTTTTTCCCCTTTCCTTTCTTTGAAGATTTCTCTTTTGAATAGGCTTCTTCAACCCATAAAGACAACAAAACAAAAAAGAGAATTTCCAGTAAGAACTTCATCTTGAGGGCATAAGTCTCAGAAGTACAGCTGATCTATGGTAGATAAGAAAAAAGGGCTGTATTAGTGGGGTTAATTATGGAAAATGGGACCACCTACATATAGGAAGTAAACAAATGTATTTCATTCACACACAACAATCACAGAAAACTCAGCTCAATAAATTATCTCAAGAGAGAGGTGCTCCTCGGTTACAAATGAGATATATTTCAGAGTAGCAGCCGTGTTAGTCTGTATTCGCAAAAAGAAAAGGAGTACTTGTGGCACCTTAGAGACTAACAAATTTATTAGAGCATAAGCTTTCGTGAGCTACAGCTCACTTCATCGGATGCATATGAGATACAGTGTTTGTTTTAAGTATCCTCCCAATATTTACGTACATGGACAGATTGTATGATAGTTAGGAGATACACAGTAAGTTGATATAAACATATTTTTGTTGCTGTGTTTTGGAGGAATACATTTAAACTCTCTAAAGGAAGCCCTAACTCAAGAGGCCTGTGAATTCTCACCTGACATGGGTAGACTTCCCCCTCTAAAAACCCACCATATTCACCCAGAGACATTTATATGCCACAGCATACTCCACAGTACGCCAAGTATTGAGATCATAAGAATTTAATATTTCATTTTAAAACACTGTGATCAACAAATTTACCACTAATAGACAAGACACAAAGTTAGGGACTCATACTGCAACCTTAACGCACCCAAGTAGTCCCATTAATCTAAATTTTAAGTGTGAATAAAAATTGCACGTGTAGGCTCTTACATGGGATTGCATATTTGAATAGCTTTCAAATACATTAGACAACAAAGAATATACCACATGTATTATAGAAATTACAGATTATAATGAACATGATAATTATCAAGGGTGACCAATAACCTACAGAATACTATGCTTTCCTCTGCATTTTGTGTCCTAACTACCACAAGTAGCTTTTCCATCCTTTTCTCCCTAGAGCAACAGAAGCACTTTATAGATTTTTTTTCTTTTTTAGAAACAGTAGTTGCATCTCTCTCTCCCTTGGAAGCAGCAGGATATTTATATTGCTTTTAACATCAGCAACAGAAGGAGCTTCTTGTCCACCCTCCAAAAGCAACAACAGAAGGGGCTTCTTATGCCCTAAGCAAACAGCAGCAGGGGTTCCTTGCCAAATTACAAGATATGGGACTCTCCATCTCCTTCCCAAGCAACAGCTGCAGAGCTCTGATACCCTCCACAGCTGCAGCAGCAGTCTCTTGACTCTCAACCCCAGCAGCAGCAGGAGGATGAGGGATACCTTAATACCATCACTCATACACAGCATCCAAGGACTTCCTGTCCTCTCTCCCAGTTAGAAAACTGTCCTCCCCTCAAAGAAAGCAGCATTAATACACAATAGTAATAAGAAATAATAATCATTTATACAGAATCTTTCATTGGAGGCTCCTGAAGAGCTTTACAAAATGCACATAAAGGATCCTTACACACTAACTGTGGCATCGGGTCCCAGTAAACTACCGTCCCCACCCCCACCCCATACCATTCTCCAATCACAGCAACGGTGACTCTCTACTCCTCCCCCACCCAAGCAGAGCAACAGGGGGTTCCCCATGGCCTCCTTCTCCAACCACAGGAGGCTCTCTGGGGCTGGGGCTCCCTTCAGCTGTGGGTCTTGTACGTAGGTGCTGGAACTAGGGATGGGGGGGGGGAGGGAGTCCTGCTGCACCCCCTGGCTTGAAGTGGTTTCCGTTATATGCAGGGCTTACAGTTCGGCTCTCCGCATCCCCACTGTACAAATTGTTCCAGCGCCCCTGCTCTCGTATAGTGCTAGCGGCAGGTTATTTGCACTAAACTCATCACCAACCCAGCGACAACAGGGGCTCCCCGGGCCCTCCCTTCTCCAGCAGCCGCCGCCCATCCCATCTGCAACAGCGGCGCGAGCGACGCCCCGCCGGCCTCTGCCGGGCCAGCCCTGGGGCTCCCCTGTCCTCCCGCTCTCGCGCGCAGCTTCCCCGTCTCCCTGCTCCCCACGGCCGCGAGCAGCGGCGTCTCCACCAGCTGCCCAGTGCTGGCCGAGGTACTGAAGGCGCCTCGCAAGGAGACAAGCGCGCCTAGTGCACGGGGGCCCCAGAGACAGGGACTCGCTGGGCCAACGGGGATGATGGAGCCTCTCCTCCACCGTCCCCCCCCCCCCGCCCCGCGCCCGTGCAAACGTAGCACACGCGCAGCCCCACGGCCCACCCTGCCGACAGCCGGTACGTACCCCAGGGCGCCCCACACCGCCGGAGCGCAGGACGCCGCAGCCCCCGATTCCCCCCACCCCACCCCTTTCCTAGAGCCGGAGGTGGCTCGGGAACCGGCCGCGCGCCATGGCAGAGCCGCGACGGACCGGGCAGCCCCTCCAGCAGCCGTGGCAAAATGAACCCTGCCTCGAAACGCGCCCTGTCCCCTACTGAGCATGTGCAAAAGGCTCGCCGCCCCCAGTGAGCATGTGCACAGCGCCTGCCCGTGTGCCCTGGGGAGGTGGGGCCCTTTGCCCTGGCTTTCCCCGAGGGAACGCGGGGAGGGCGCGGTATAGCGGGAGCGGAGAGGGAAAGGGCTATGGACGCATAGGGGCTCTTTCCCACGAGCATCACCGCTAGCATTCCGGCAGGGAAAAAAAAAAGTTACACTGGGACAGGTTTCAGAGCAGCAGCCGTGTTGGTCTGTATTCGCAAAAAGGAAAGGAGGACTGGGGGCCCCTTAGAGACGAACACATTGATTAGAGCAGAAGCTTTCGTGAGCTACAGCTCACTTCATCGGATGCATGCATCCGCCGAAGTGAGCTGTAGCTTATGCTCAAATCAATGTGTTCGTCTCTAAGGGGCCACCAGTCCTCCTTTCCTTTAAACTGGGACAGTGGCATAAGGGGGTAAAACGCTAGGCTCGCTCTCCAACCCCCAACCTCCAACCCCCAACCAGATCCCCTGCTCTTGTGGGCACTCCTGAGTGCTCAGATACAGAGAAGAATGGACACCCACTGTGAGACATGAGGGCAGAATTCCCAGCAGAAGTCATGTAGCGGGGTGAAACTCTGGTTCGGGATATGGGGGTGGGAGTAAGTACCCAAGGGGGTTCCAGAGTAAACGGGAAAGGGCAATTAACATGCACTGGAAATAGAAACTACACAAAAGTAGGGAAAATGGAATAGGAATGGACAGTTAATACAATTTTTAAAATAGGGGGAAAGGGGGAAATGATGTAGTTTAAAAATATCAGAAAAACATGGAGAGGGAGAAAAAGAAAAAATAGGCAAGAGCAGTAATATAGTACAATTTTAGTAAACAAATACGGGGAAATAATCTTGAACTACAAGATATATGTCACCACCCAGCTCATTCTGCTTGTATGTTTGCCCTTTCTTTTTGTCATTTTTTTGTTTTAGATTATGTGAACAAATCACAGAGACTATATCCTCCTATGTGTCTGTACAGTGCCTAGCACAGATGGTTCCAGTTCCAGTTGGGGCACTACCATAATGCAGATAAAAATTATAATGATAAATTCTTGTTGGAGGAGCTTTGGGCATTAGACAGCATGACAGAGCTTATCATTTAAACAGGTATAATTCCCCTGAAAAAAAGCAAGTATTTCTGTTTCAAAGATCATTGTAATTTTGCATCTCTTGCAGATACTGTAACTTTTAGTTTATAAAATCTTTCCTAATTATTACATAAATTAGTTGTATTATAAATCAAGAATGAATAGAAAGGGAAATCATTTATAAAAAAAATGTAGGCCCCAATCCTGCTGAAATGTACACATACACAGCATTTTAACCATATAAGTAGTTCCAATGAAGTGCAGAAATACTTGCAAAATCAGGGCATTAAGGCCAAATTATGGAAACACATACAGGAGTAAGTTTAGTCATCTAAGTAGACTCAGCACAGAACAAGTCCACTTACCCATTAGCATCATAGTCCTTAGCAGGGCACCTTTCCACTACCATTCCTGGTTGCAGGGCATATTCTCAATATTATGTAATATTCCTCAAAGTGTGCCCATCCTCAACTCTTCAGCCATGGTTTACAGAATGACATATTCTGAGGATTGCCTCATGCCACTCAGAATGTTCCTTGCAGGGGACCATGGATGCTAATGGAAGGGCAAGCACATTCTGCTGAGCATATGCCTTAGAATGTGTCTTGCTATAAGAGATGAGAATGTATTGAATGGCACATTCTGAGGGGTGTCATATCCCTCAAACATGCTGTGCTATGAGGCATGGGTGCTAGTGAGGGTGAGTACATTCAAAAGGTTATTCCACCCCCACCAGAACATGCCCTGTGGTAATGGAAGTGCGTGTGGGTATGCTCTGGTGATTTTTGCTTTGCTGCTATATAGCAAATGCTTGGGGTACTTTCTAATATTTGCTCTGTGCCCATCAGAATTTTACCAACATCTCCACAACCTCTTTCAGCAACACATGTCAAAACTCAAATGCATTAGTCTTCGCATGTGTCTCCTTGACATACAGCCTTGCCAGCACAGAGAAGAAGAAAAAAACACAACAAAGTGGTTTAAATCAGATCAATGTTATCTTCAAAACACCACAAATTCTTCTCACAGTGGAAAGAAACAACTTGGATAAGTCAGTCTATTCAACCAGAATCAATGTGCTGTTTAAGATTGTAGATGTTACAGGGCAGGCAAAGAAATTTTTGTTTCAGTGAGAGTACAAGAATTCAAAACAATCTGTAGGACTCAAGTCAGTTCTATATATAATATTATAAATTTAATTTAAAAATTGTACATGAGGAAATCCAATAGATTTATTTTTAAATTCAGGGTAAGGTTAGCACAAAAGGTATCTAAAACTGCAGAAATAACACTATCTATTTTCCTTCTCACTTAGGTGCTGCAAGTCTGCACGATTTCTTCCCTGTCTAAACAATAATACAAACTATCATACCTGAAGTATATTTTATTAACATGGTGAATGGCCAGACTTTTTATAAGACCTACAATTCTATTTGCTTAAATTATGGAATCTGTCTTAGACACCTAGCAGGATCATTCTCATCTAAAACTACTGTACCAAAATAAATGCTGATAGATCTAAGTACATGACTCATTCTTCTATGACCATAACTCTATTTGACCTAGCCCCACTAGTCACACATGCCTAATAGGTCTTTCAGCCTTGAACCCTATAAGATGGTTACGTAATACAGCTGGTTAGACTTTTTTAATTAAAAAACATTTAGATAAAAAACGGACAAAAAAGGTAGCAAATATCAGCTGAATATTTTGTTTGTTCTTTATAAAACATGTCCCCTCCAAATTTTATGGAGTTTTGAGGAACTACATGCAAACTGCAGATTTGCTCATGTATGCAAATTAAACTAGGTGTGATGAATGTAATTAATGTATAAACATTTGTAAAACTCCAGACATAGTGCTGCTGAATGGTATTATGCTATTTGTGCTCCACTGTTCACTGGCACTTGAGGAAGTACAAAAGGTCATCCAAAATTTACAGACTGGACATGCTGGCATTCCACCTGAGCCACTCAAAGGTGCCTCTGAACCAGTGAGCATCAGCCTACATCAACTGTTCTTAAAAGTGTGGGCATCAGGCAAAATAGCAGAAGAATGGAAAGACAGCATCCCTGTAAAAGGACAAGGGATCTCATACAAAGTATGGCAACTACAGGCCGATCTCCTTGATATTGGTTCCTGGAAAAGTCTTCATTCACATTCTCCTTGGTAGGATGCAGCCCCTCGTTAACAGACATTATCCTCCACAGCAATCATATTTAACTGTTGGGCAGCTGACAATGAAGAACACTGTCGTTACCCTCCAGCTTCTAGCGGAGCTGCACTGAGAATTTAACCGCATGCTTCACAAGGCATATAATCAAGATGAAACAGCTTTTGATTCAGTCAACAGGTCAGCTCTTTGGCTAGTACTTAAAGGAATTGGTGTTCCAGATGTTCTGCTAAACCTAATGCATGATCTTCATACTGGTCCTGGTGCAAGAGTGTGCATTGATTCATGGCTTTCATAGCATTTCTACACAACCTCAGGTGTGTGGCAGACATGCATTCTTGCCCCAGCACTATTCTGTTAAGCTATCAAGTGGATATTAGGACTTAGCGTGCCACATCACAGAAACACGGTTGGTCAAGAAGTGTTCACCGTCCAAGACTATGCCAATGATGTCGTGCTTGTAGAGAAGTCAGAGAATTTCAGCCTCATCCTCATCCTGTTCACAATATGAAGTTGAAAAGCATAGTCCAGAATCTCAGAGCTGGGCGAGCAGTCAATCCCAGTGCAGACGGGGTCAAATAACAGGAAGAGCTGTGATGAGTTTATCTACTTAGGTGGTAAGCAGTATTCAAATGATCACTGCAAACCCAATGTTCTTCGATGAATAAGTCTCACATCCTGTGTGAAATCCAGGTGTGGCTTAAGGACTTAAAAATGTGTTTGGGCTGAGACAAAGTTCAGGATCTATTAAACCTGTGCACTACCTGTATTGCTCTCTGAGTCAGAAACCTGGACCGTCTTACAGGCAGACTTGGAGTGGCTAGAGACATTCCATTTGCACTGTCAGCACCAAATACTGAACATAAAATGGTTTGACCAGGGGTGAGAACACTTACCGGTACAGGGCGGGGGGCAGGGGGCTCCAGCCCCTGGAAGGGGAGGGGCCTTAGGGAGAAGGGGCGGGGCTGGGGGGGTCAGCATCCCCCAGCCAGCCCTTCCATGCCGCGTGGCCCATGCTGTCCGGGGCTCCCATGTTGATTTAAAGGGGCTTTTTAGCCATGTTGCCAAAATGAACAAAAACACCACAGCATACCATGCTCTCAAACTCTCCCTTGACATGTGAAGGACAGAATGCCATGACCCTACCTGTGGAGATTTAGGGATTACAGGATTGAGCCAAGTATAGGAAGTGCCCTAACAATGCTTACTGCAAAACCATCAACCATGGTCAATGTGGCTGGTGCAACTGTCTGCAGTAGACTATGCATGTTTGATGCTCCACTGTTCCATCTTCTTGGTGCTAATTAATTAAATAACTTGCACTGTTGTCAAAACTAATAGAGTGTGCTCTGGTTATAACAGATATTCATATTACTAAGGATTTCCCTTTTTATTTGCTGGAGCTAGGACATGTGTCTTCTCAGATGTCTTGGAGTTCTTGAGGGCCCCTCAGTGATGTTTAGCTTTCTAATATAAAAGAAGGGTCGCTAGCCTCTGTTTGCCAGAAGCTGGGAATGGGCAACACGGAATGGATCACTTCATGATTACTTGTTCCATTCATTCCCTCCAAAGCACCTGACATTGACCACTGTCAGAAGACAGGATACTGGGCTAGATGGATCATTGGTCTGGCCCACTATGGCTGTTCTTATGTTCTAAGGTAATCGGACAGATGGCCTACCATGGGTTCCTCCCAGCCTTATTGGTTTTATGGTTTCAAGCTGGAAACCTCTTCAAATATTTTTATATGCAGTTTTATATTATCCCTTTCTGTTGAGTTGTCTTTGCTGATCTCCAAATTCAGATTGTTGTTGTGCTGAAGAAAATTGATAGAATTCTTCCTTGAAGATTTTCCCTCCCAGATTTGTACTGATAAAAATCCATTGCAGCAATGTCCATTTAAAAGTTGTGAAAAGCAGAGTACAGTACATGAGATCTTCCTAAAGGATCATTTAGTATGAGAAGTAGAGATGAATTAGGGTTAAATATCCATATGTCAAAATAATTAGGTACATGTAAACATTTGTAACCAATGTGCTGTGAGGTCATTCCCAAAGAAATTTAGGATCTAAACCTGCACCTCTGTTATCACTGACTTCAATAGGAGCAAGGCCTTACAGAGGTTCTGACTTACAAATCAGTCTACATAAATGTTTAAGTTAATTGTTTCTTTCACTATATGAATAAGTACTGAATGTGTTCTTAAGAAGGTTGCCAAAGTGCAGATTTATAAATTCCTAAAAGGATTTATTCAGCATTTGAAGATTATTCAGGGACAAAAAAATGTGTTTGCTTGTCCACAACTCTTGTCTTTATGTTGGAACATTTTACGAGTGACACTGAACTGGCTTTAAACTCTGTATAAACATAGCATCCAGGATCAATATCATACAATTAAAAAATTAAACAGATTGTACACTACCATATTATAATGGAATTCATTGATGTAGTTAAGATTGAAAGGCAATATCCATAAAAACCATTTTTAGTTGTTCATGCTCACTTTCCATTTAAAGGAAAAAAATTTTGAAAAGTTTCAGAAAAATCCATCATGCCATTATTTGGCTAAAACCCACAAAAAACCAAGCATAATCAAATGTATGTAATGTGTATACATGCATTCACATGCACACTTGTACAAGATAAGTAAACACCTGTCCTCATTTTCTTTCCTTAAAGTGTAAACAGAAAAGAAGAGACACGTACTCTACGTCAGAAGCCAAACACTGGCAGAAAGCATTTCATTTCCAGGAACATATAATATTAATAACCATGGGAAATAAATTTTTGCATTCAGAAATTATAAACACATAACTCTAACTGACATCAGTGGGAGTTATAAGGGCGTATATGAGTGCAGAATTGAGCCCACTGGAAAACAAAGCTCGAAAGGTTCCCCCTTGCTCACTGTAATGCATGCATTCTGTCTAGTTACAACACCAAAGCGTCTTACCTTAACTGCTCTTTTCTGAAATGCTTCTTGATTTGTACACAGTCTGCACAGCTGTCAGCTACCTGCTAGACATATGGTGCCATAGGCCCTTAGGGTGAAACTTAAAATCCACAAGATGCTCATTTTCAGTTGCTGGAACACTCTGAGGGCATTGTCAATGTATGTAGAAGGAACAGAGCCTATCTAGACCCAATGCATGATGCCAACCAGCACTATAATGCTGGAACCTTACAGTTTATCAGATGTCTGCCAGCTAAGTAATCCTAACCAAAGGAATTTTTTTTCCCAAGATACCCATTATTATGGTAGAAAGTTGGTACACTAGGTATGAGCTGATTTCAGTCCTTCTGGGCATCTGTGCTATAACGAATTTTAGAAAATGTTTCTTTAGCCAACCCTAGCAATTCCCTTCCACAAAAAAGTGATATCATCACCACTAGCATAAACTCAATTTCTAGGCAAAATGTCCTTGTTTCCATTTCACAGCAACAAATAACAGTTTTATTTGTCCCTATTTGTGATGGTATTGGCTGCCATAGATATATAGAGCCAGCTACTATATGAGCCTCATTTATTTAGGACCAAATCCTGGGAGCTTTATCTATGTAAAGACTTTAGAATTTGACTCTTAGACAACTTATACATGTCCTCTTCTTCAGATGTAATCTAATAAGAACCAAAAAATCAGAAACTGTCAGAAGTAACTGTGCATTGCTTCACTTTGTTATGGTGACTACAGGCATAGCAACAGAACCAGTTTCATTTGATTGATTGCCAATCATCATTTTGGCCTGTGAACTTGGTTTGGAAATGAATCTATCAACCACTTACTAAGCTGTGTGGGAGAAATCTAAAGAATTCTGCATGTGGAGTAAGAAAGCTAAATTAAAAAACTACCTTCTGGATTCAAGAAGGCACTCAAGCACATGCTTAATTTTAAGTATACGCTCAAATTCTCTGCTGAATCAGGATATTTTATTATAGGTATTTTAGTCAAAAACGAGTGCTCCAAAACAAGACAAAAACGCACTCAGGTGAATTTTGCCCAACCAATTATAGGGGAAAGAATTTTACCAGCTTTTTTTTTTAGCATTTAAGACATTTTTCATATTTGAATTTCAAAAATGTTTAGTGAATTCCATGATTTTTAATTTTGCTGTAAATATTCATGGAAATGCAATTTGTCATGGAGGGGACTGGCCTAGATGACCCCTTGAGGTCCTTTCCAGACTTCCGATTCTATGATCATTTTCCTCCTTGTCATACAGACAAGTTGGAGAAGCAGCTCCTCCAAGTCTCCTCTCAATTAGTTTTCATAATCTTTGTGAAAATGTTTTCACAAAGAAAAAAAATCACATTACAGTACATTAGTGTATTCCATCAACTTGTTAATCTATATAATCATAGCAGTAGTGTAGGTTTCCATAACTACTTTGTTTTAATGTGGCAGGAAGCCTTGCATGCCCCCATGATTCCGAGAGTTGTGCTGTGGGATCATAACTCCTGATAGGTCACCCATACCAGACAGGTTGTAGGATAGGAACCAGACTTAATGCAGTCCACTGATCCTCTGGTAGGGGTTTGGGAGTGAGCTAATGACTTCTGTAAAAAACAAAGTCTGCATTCTGCAAGGTATGAAATTAATAAGCATTTATGTTATTTCACTTAACAATTTCTGCACAACATCTCATAAGGATGACCTATTTCTACGACAACCATTTCTATAAGCATTGTTTCATAATCCAAACGACCTAACATTTATAATACAAACAAATCTAACAGCAAAAGTTCAAGGAGTCCTGGCAAGAGTTTGTGACATATCAAGCACATAATTTTAATCTTACTATTTTCCTTGTCTAACTATGTATAAAGACACTAGGGATTTTAGTATTTTTTTCATTCAGCATTAAAGAACACACTGACCTTTCACTATGTGCTTAGAATAACTTTTTTTCTTGCTAATACGTTTTATTTTTCTCTTGGAATAGTTGTGAAATAAATGTGCTAATGGATCTGACATCAATGCTGCTAGAAAAGAGGGAGACTTATTTTTGCCCTTGAAAACAATCTGGTTATTAAAGATATGCTTTATTCTCTGCAAGATATATCAGCATTTTCGTATATTTTTGTAAAGTAATTTAGGCCCAAATGTTTAAGCACATGAGTAATCTCACTGACTTCAACAGGACTGCTAATAGAAATTATAGACGAGGGAATCATAGTCCAGTTAAGCTTAATTTTGGTACCCAGAAAGATAATGGAGGAAATAATCAATCAATTTGTAAGCACCTAGAAGATAATAAGGTGATAAGTAACAGTTAGCATGAATTTGTCAAGAACAAATCATGTCAAACGAACCTTATATCCTTCTTTGATAGAGTAAAAAGCCTCGTGGGAAGCAACAGATGTGAGATATCTCAATTTTAATAAGGATTTTTATGCTGTCTCACATGACCGTCTCATAAACAAACTAGGAAATATAGCCTAGATCAACCTAGTATAAGGTGGGTGCATAACTTTTGGAAAACCATACTCAGAGAGTATTTCTGAATGGTTCATTGTCAAACTGGAAGGGTATATCAAGTGAGGTCCCACAGGAATTTGTCCTGGTTATAGACAATATCTTCATAAATGATTTGGATAATGGCATAAAGAATATTGCTTGCAGACAATACCTAGCTGGGAGGGGTTGAAAGCGCTTTGGGGGACAGGATTAGGATTCAAAATGATTTTGACAAACTGGAGAAGTGGTCTGCAATGAATAGGATGAAATTCAATAAGGACAAATGCAAAGTATTACACCTAGGATGGACTAATTCATTGCATAAATACAAGATGGGAAATGACTGCCAAGGAAGGAGTACTGCAGGAAAGATCTGAGGGTTATAATGGATCACAAATTAAATATAAATCAATAATGTACTACTATTGCAGAAAAAGTGAACATCATTCTGGGATGTATTATCAGATGAGTTGTAAGCAAGACACAAGTAATTCATCCAGTCTGCTCAGCACTGACAAGGCCTCAACTGGAATACTATGTCCAGTTCTAGGCACCATACTTCAGGAAAAATGGGGACAAATTTGAGAAAGTTCAGAGGAGAACAACAACAACAACAAAAATACTAAAGGTATAGAAAACACAACCTATTCGGAAAGACTAAAAAAATGGGTTTGTTTAGTCTGTAGAAGAGAAGACTGAGGAAGGGACATGATAACCATCTTCAAATACTTAATAGGTTGTTATAAAGATGAAAAGGATCAATTGTTCTCCTTTTCCACTGAGGATGGAACAAGAAGTAATGGGCTGAAATTGCAACAAGGGAGATTTAGGTTAGACATTAGAAAAAACTTCCTAACTGTAAGTGTAGTTAAGCACTAGAACAAATTACCGAGGGAGGCTGTGGAATCTCAGTTACTGGAGGTTTTTAAAAACAGGTGAGACAAACACCTGTCAGGAATGGTCTAAATAATACGTAGTCCTGCCTCAGTTCAGGGGATTGGACTAGATGGCTGTGAAGGTCCCTTCCAATCCTATAGTTTTATGATTCTATGAGCTTAAAATTAAATGTATGTTTAGGTGCTTTGTTGGATTAGGGCCTAGATTTTATTTCATTGCTTATAGATTAAATACTGTTCTGCATGTAGAAGTCAAAGGGAGTTTTCTACTCTGGGCAGCTGTAGGACTGGGGCTTTGGTTTGCTTAGCCAAACCAACTGTGTGCTATATGCGGTGTAGTTGTAGCCGAGTCCACCCCAGGATATGAGAGAGACAAGGTGGATGAGGTAATATCTTTATTGGACTAACTTCTGTTGGTGAGAGACACAAGCTGTTGAGCCACACAGAGCTCTTCTTCAGTCTTGGAAAGGTATTCCCAAAATGCAAGGTGGAGCAGATTGTTTAGCATAAGTAATTAGCACATATCATAAGGGACCATTCAAGGTAGAATGGCCTGGTAACACCTCTGCAGCGATAGGACAAAAAGAGGGGGTTTGTGGGTTACAGACAGTTGTAATAAGCTATAAATCCAATGTCTCTGTTCACACCATGATTTTTAGTATAAGTTGGTCCAATAAAAGATATTACCTCGCCCAACTTGTCTCTCTAATTGTGTGCTATGTCGAAGTACAGTAGAATCTCAGTGTTCCAAACACCTTCTTGTTGTTCTTTCAAAAGTTTACAACTGAACATTGACTTAATACAGCTTTGAAACTTGACTATACAGACAAAAAATGCCGCTTTTAACCATCTTAATTTAAATGAAACAAGCACAGAAACAGTTTCTTTACCTTGTCAATTCTTTTTTTTTAAAACTTTCCCTTTTTTTTTTTTAGTACTTTACATTTAACACAGTACTGTACTGTATTTGCCTTTTTTTCTTTTGTCTCTGCTGCTACCTGATTTTGTACTTCTAGTTCCAAATTAAGTATGCACTTGACTGGTCTGTTCATAACTCTGGTGTTCATAACTCTAAGGTTCTACTGTATCATACTTTGTTCTTCTGCAATTTATGCAATTGAAATAGACTTCACATGATGTATTAGTCAATTAAGTATTTACTGAAGATTGTGAAATTAGTTTTAATACATGTTTTAATACATTAGTCATGTTTAATGAAATTTCTTTGTTAGTACAGATATACAAAAATCTTGCTTACCAAAAGAGAAAATAAAGTTACATATAGAACATAAGATTTTCTTATTTTTATACCCTGGTGAAAATCTACAGTAAAATAATATATAATAGTCCCAATAAGACAGTACATATTCTGCAAGTGAAAAAAAAAGTGAAGGTGTTTGGTAAGACAACTATAGTGTAAAGTTAAAAAGGGTGCACATTATATGCAGTGCATTCAAGGGCCTATTCTCCCCTAAATGTAAGGGTAACTAACTTCCATTAACTTTAATGGTAATTGCAGATGCAGATCGAAGCAACTCCATGCATCTTTAAGCCAGTTGCTAGATGAATCACCCAGAAAATGAAAAATCTATTTTTTTTCCAAATCAGTGCCTGTTGCATCTAGTGAAATTAAGATAAGGTTTTTAATTCAGCTGTTTATTTTAGTCAGAGCATACAAATGAACTGATGTATTTTCCTTTAAGAACTATTTCTTATGATCCCTTGATCTATAGCTTTGTAAAGCTCAAAGTCCTTACCATAGAATATCTTTGGCAGTATAAAAGGCTTTTTTGTTTTTAATTTTTGTTTTCTTGTCTTTTAAAGCAAAGCAGCTTTAGTTAGTTAAAGCTAAAAGTTAAAAAAGCAGCAATTGGGTTAATCTATTAGGTGGTAGAGGGCTTTGGAGTGAGGGAGGGGGCCCCAGGCTGGGATGGGAGTTGGAGTGTGGGAGGGGATGCAGGCTCTGGGTTGGGAGTGTGCACTCTGGGGTGGGGCCAGAGGTGAGGGGTTTGGAGTGCAGGAGAGGGCTCTGGGCTGGGGCCTGGGGTTGGGACATGGGAGGGGATGTGGGGTGTGGATTCTGGGTGGTGCTGACCTCAGGCAGTTCCCAGGAAGCTGCCAGTATCTCCCTCTGTCTCCTAGTGGAGGCATGGACAGGTGGCTCTGCGTGCTGTCCCTGCCTGCAGGCACTGCCCTGCAGCTCCCATTGGCCAGGAATCATGGCCAATGGGAGCTGCAGAGTCAGCTCTGGCGTGGGGGCCATCCCTAAGCCGAGGAGCCAGACGGAGATGCCAGCAGCTTTCTGGGAGCCATGCGGAGCCGGGCAGGCTCCCTGCCTACCCTATAGCCGATAGCCAAATGAACTTTTAACAGCCTAGTCAGTGGTGTTGACCGGAGCTGCCAGGGACCCTTTTCGACCAGATGTTCCAGTCAAAAACCAGACGCCTGGCAACCCTAAACAAGGGGTGGGGACCATATATCCTCTTATAGTAATCTTGCCCATTGAGAAGAACTTGAAAGCATATAGTGAAAAATGTAGTTCAAAATGAAACTATTGTCTAACATTTTACTTTTAGTTCCACTAAAATTAGTATTAAAGTTATGTTTAACTGTTCACTTGGCCCATAAATGGTTATGTTCCTCACAATTTGTAAGACAACTGTCACTCACTTGGCAGCAAGCTCAGTCTTTATTATGGGTTCAAATCTGCTCCATTGAAGTCAATGAAAGTTCATTTTCCATTGACTTTAGTGGGAATTAGACCAGGGCCTATGATTTTAAACAAATCCAGATACTAGGCCAAAATCTGTGTTCAGTTACAGTGGTGTAAATTAAAAGTAACTCTCTTTGAAGTCATAGAATTAAGCAAAGTACTGAAGGCAGACTTTGGGTCACTGTGGTTGTGTGATTATATATTGATTTATATAGCACTTCTTGAAAACCTCAGTATATGCTGTTCCAGCCAAGCTACACTTGGCACAGGAACACAATGTGCAGAGCAAAGGTGGCTTTAAATCTGATCCTGGATCCAGCATCTGACATAATTCAGAGCAACCTTAGGGCGAATATAATGTACGCTCAGTTGCTCAGAGCCCCAAGGAGCCTTGTCAGCTTCTGAGAACAGGCAAAACACAGCAGCACTCCAACCATGCCTCTTATGCTAGATGCCGTGAGGGGCGAGTGAGGGTAAAGCCATTATATCTGTTCTATCCCACAAAGGATTCCCCTGCAGTTGGGGGGTGGGAAGGGAGGAGAAGTAGGAGGAGCATAGTACCAACTTTGTCTCAGTATAGAAATGTCGGCCTAGTGTTTAATGTTTGTGTTCCTCTGTGCATTTAAATAAACCACATTACACCACAACATTTGACTTGCAGTTGGCTAATGCAGGAGACAATTTCAAGGGCAGGAACAATAAGCTGTTTAAGAAATTGCAATTATTTAAAAACTAAACACAGTTCTTTATTTATAAGGATGGCAGAGAAAAAACATGGCAACGGCGATGATGTTCATCATCTGCCTCTGAATCAGCCCAGTCTACTTTTCAAAAATGAAAAGAAGTTCCAGTATCTGGTTAAAAAAAATCCTCTCCTGCCCAAATACTTTCTTGTCTTGTTTATGAGTTCTGAGTTCAGGGCATATCAGGGACCGATCATAAAGTGTCAATGAATAAGAACTGTGAAGAGCAAAAACACCAAACCATCCCCGTTGGGCAGAGGAGAGTAATGTCATTCCCCCCATTCCTCACTCCCATTCCAGATGTGATAACTGAGGCAGAGAGAGAGAGAGAGTCACTTAGGAAATTTGCACCAGATATTTAGCATTCTATAGTGGAAACAGATATTTAGCATATTCTATAGAGATAAGGACTTTTTACATGCAAATAGAGATAGTTTTTGCTTTTGTCTTCTACAGTTGGCAGTATGAAAAGACAGGAATAGTAAAAAACATTAAAGAAATTTCTATTGTTTGGAAAGTAGGCATGCTTTCCTATAATTGAAAAGCGGGGTGGGGCGGGTCTTGAGCCAATGGAGAATATACTCTGTGCTGCAGTCCTTGACTAATCCTGTAATCCAATATCTGAAAATTGAAACTAGAACTGGAAATAAGGTATACATTTTTAACAGTGAGAGTAATTAACCATTAGAACAATTTGCCAAGGCTCATGGTGGATTCTTCATCACTGACCATTTTAAATTAAGATTGGATGTTTTTCTAAACAGAATCATTTTTGGGAAATTCTATGGCCTGTGGCATACAGGAGGTCAGATTACATGTCAGAAAGGTCCCTACTGGCCTTGGAATCTATGAATCCTTCCATTGACCAAAGCAAAAATACTGAGTGATGTAATGCTTTTTACATAGCATGGTATCATGAATTAGTTCTTTCTGCAACCCTTGAAATTGCAAGTCTTCCTATAATAATGTGAATCCAGTTCTAATAAAGAAACTGCTTTCAAGACCAATTATCAGCTAAAGTGTCTTTTCTCAAGTAGAGAATCTTCCATAGATTATAAATAAAAGTATAACTGTTTTTATGGTGCGTTATTCTCCACCCACAGAATACAGGCAATTTGTCATAGAATTGTAGAAGTGTAGGTCTGGAAGGGACCTCAAGAAGCGTTCTAGTCAGTTTCCCCATTCTGAGACAGGATTAAGTATGCCTAGACCACCCCATTCAGTGGGAGTTACTTGTATTCATTGGTGGGACAATCACTAGCAGTACATCTTGTAGGACATGTCCTTTTTCATCATCTTTCATTCAATTGGTCCAAGACATGCTCTCTCTCTTTCTGTGCATGTATGACTTCTAAGACAATGTAGAAGCTGCAGGCAGTTGGTCTATGTGGAGTTCCTCCCACAGTTGGCAAAGCAATGTACTCTCTGTTCACATTCAATTCTGTTCAACCCCTGACAACATAAAATATGGTCCCATGTCCATCATACAGGCCATGAACTCTGAGCTGGGTAAGGAAAAGTTCAGCTCCTGAGCATTCTGAGCTCCACAGGGGTAAGATTGGAATTTCAGAGGCTTACGTTGCCAAATTTTAGATAAATGGAAAAGTAGGATCTGACTAATGGGTTTTGCAGGCACGTAATACAGGTATTTATATGGGTCACAGATTGTTTAAAATGCCTCCAGGGAGCTCTTTCTTGTTATTTTTCAAAGCCCCATGATGATTTAATAAAGTGAATGGAATATCAGTATCTTATTTGCTTTTGCTCAAAACATTGTTTAGCAGCTTGGTAAACCCAAAGGGGTATGAGATTGCAGATTAACTCAAATTTTTCCCAACAAGAAAATTTAGCAATAACAATAGGTTAGTAATTCTTGTCAAGACACCCATGTGCATCATTGCTGTTAGGCTAACCCATGTCTTCAGACAGTTGTCATCATACTGATCAGATATGTCATCAGTCTACAACATGGGAGTTTAAAGTTAGTCGTGTAACCGGATTCTTCTGGCTACACTGCTGAATATCATTCCATAGAAATCAGTCTTATTGGAGACAGCTCATAGAGGGAAAACAGGTTAATATCTAGATTGTATTCCCAGATGATAAGCTTTCTGGCTCATGAGAATTCTACTTGAACAATAGTTATTTTTGTTCTTTCAATGACATTATGAATAGCTTTTATTGTTTCTTTTGCTTCAGTAGCCATTCTTCCTTGATTTCTCTACTCCTAAATGATTCTTCTGCTTCAGATAATTCACTAGGCATTTTTACTTAGTATTAGGAATAGTTTTAGCTGGATATATTTAAGATGGATTGCATATTGTGTGTGTCCCATCAATTTCACATTTCCATGAGGCATTTAATATACTCTTAGCTTTGATCCAGAGAGATCATCTCTCCTTGACAGTTTCTCATTTCTGTGCAAAACAAGGGATAAATGATACAAGAGGCTCCAACTGGTGACAAGAAATTTCCATATGGAAATTACATCTCACTTCAATGCTTTTAAGTCATGAAGGTCAACATTTTTTCAAATATTTCAAAGCCAGAAAGGTCCACTGTGATCATATTGGCCATACAACCTCCCAGAATAATTACTGCAGCATGTATCTTTTAGAAAAACATCCAATCTTGATTAAACATTGCTAGTGTTGGAGAATCCACCATGACCCTTGGTAAGCTTTTCCAATGGTTAATTATTCACTATTATATATATATATGTTTTATTTCCAACCTGAGTTTGCCTAGCTTCAACTTCTAGCCACAGGAACCTGTTATATCTTTCTCTGCTAAATTGAAGAGCCCCCTTATCAAATATTTCCTGCCATGTAGGCATAGACTAATCAAGTTACCCCTTAACCTTATCTTTGTTAAGCTAAATAGATCAGGTTCCCTGAGTCTATCACTATAATACATGTTTTGCAATGCTTTAGTCATTCTCATGGCCCTTCTCTGAATCCTCTCCAATTTTTCATCATCGTTCTTGAATTGTTGGCACCAGAAATGGACACAGTGTTCCAGAAGCGGTCACACCAGTCTCAAATAGAGAGGTAAAAAATAACCTCTCTACTTGAGATTCCTCTGTTGAGGCATCCAACAATCACATTAGCCCTTTTAGCCAGAGAGTCACACTTGAAGCTTATAAAAAACGAGGAGTACTTGTGGCACCTTAGAGACTAACAAATTTATTTGGGCATAAACTTTCATGGGCTAAAACTCACTTGATTGGCTGCATGCAGTGGAAAATACAGTAGGAAGATATATATACACAGAGAACATGAAAAATGGGTGTTGCCATACCAACTGTAACAAGACTAGTCAATGAAGGTGGGCTATTATCAGCAGGAGAAAAAAAAACTTTTGTAATGATAATCAGGATGGCCCATTTCAAACAGTTGAAATGTTCAGCTGATTATCCACCACAACTCCCAAATCTTTTTCAGAGTCACTGCTTCCCAGGATAGTAAGTATAGCCTACATTATTTGCTCCTAGATATATAAATTTAGACATATTAAAACAACTTGATTGCTTGCTCCAGTCTATCACTTGATCCAGATAGCTCTGAATCAGTGACCTGTCTCTTCATTATTTATCATATCCTCAATTTTTATGTAAGCTGTAAACTTTATCAGTGATATTTTTTTCCAGGTAATTGATAAAAATGTTAAGTAGCATAGAGCAAAGAACCAATCGGAGGGTCTTCCCTAGAAACACACCTCTCAAAGATGATTCCCCATTTACAATTACATTAAGACCTATCAGTTGTCTAGTATATAATCTATTTAATATGTGCCATGTTAATTTTATTTCATTCTAGAGTTGTTAATCAAAATAGTACTAAGTCAAATATCTTACAGAAGTCTAAACAGAGACATAGATTTTCTAGTGAGCTGGGGGGTGCTTGACTCCCACTCCGTCCCTTCCCCCAAGGCACAACTCTGCCTTGCCTCTCCCTGCCTTGCTCAGTCCCCTACTTTGAGCATTCGCTGCCCTTGCCCCTCTCCCACCCCTCCAGCACCTCCTGCATGCCTCAGAACAGCTGATTGTGGTGGATAGAAGGCACTGGAAGGGTGGGGGAGGCACTGATCGGCGGGGCCACTGATGGGCGGGAAGCACTGGGGGGAGAGGGAGGAGCTGATCAGGGGAGGCTGCAGGTGGGTGCTCAGCATCCACCATTTTCCCCCCTGTGGGTGCTCCAGCTCCGAAGCACACATGGAGTCAGCGCTCATGAGTCTAAATATATTATATTAACTATTACCATTATCAACCAAACTTGTAATCTCATCAAAAACAGATATCAAGTTTGTTTGACAGGATCTATTTTCCATAAACCCATGTTTATTAGGATTAATTATATTACCCTCCCTTAATTCTTTATTAATAGAGTCCAGTATCAGCTGCTCCATTATCTTTCCTGGGACCAACATCAGACTGACAGACCTATAATTACCTATGTCATCCCATTTACCCTTTAAAAAGGAAACAACACTGGCACACTGTTAGTTTTCTTCCAGTCTTCTAGAACTTTGCAATTCTTCCAAGACATACTGAAAATCATTATTACTGGTTCAGCAAGCTCTGCAGCCAACCCTTTCAAAACTCTTAGTCATAAATTATCTGAACCTGCTGAATGATAAGTGTCTAACTTTAATAGCTGCTCTTTAATATGATCCTTAGTTACTGTTGGAGTGGAAAATATATCATCTGTTTCCCACCACCCACTACAGAACAGAAATTTATTGAACACTACCTTTTCTGATTATTGATAATTCTACCATTTCCATCTGGGAGTGGATTGATAGAACTGTTATGATTCTTTTTGTTCCTAATATACTTTTAAAACTCCTTTATGTCCTTAACTCTCCTGGCCACAGATGTGCTTGTGTCCCTTTGCTTCCCATATCAATTTTCTACAGTTCTAGGTTTCTGATTTATATTTCTTACTGTTGACTTCTTTCTTCAATTTGTGTGTATATTATTTGAGATTATGTAAATATATAAATACCTACCTTCAGTTCCCTTTTAAACCAGGTGAGTTTTTTTTTAAAACTAGTATGGTGCTCTCTCTGTTGTAGCTTTTGGGGCATCTAGTAAAGGGTTCTTAAAGGATTCCCAATTACCATTCACATTTTTCTGATTAAGTTCTTCCTTCCAGATGATTTTGCTCGTAATCGTTGTCAGCTTTGTGAAACTGGCCCTTTTAAAACACCAAGTGTAAATTGCTTATTCTGCTTGCACATTATAAATGTGATCAAGTTATGATCACTTCTAATGAAGCTACCATTAATTTTTAATTCTGTGATCAGCTCCTCTGTCAGGACAAAATCTAATATAGAAGATTCCTGTGGTGGATGCAATACTTTTTGAATTAGGAAACTGTCATCTACAATATTTATAAATTCCAAGTATCTTTTAGTACTGGGAGTATGAGACCTCCAGCATATGACACTCAAATTCATGTGCCCCATGGGCATGCAGCTTTTCTCCCCCTGTATATACATAGTGGTGTAAGGAGCTGGTCAGCCTGTTCCCTAGTCTGTTGCAGACACCAACTAATACTCCATCTTCTGCTTTTATCTGTTAGGATATTGATCCATAAGCATTCAAGAGCATCTTCTTCTGGTTTGCCAGTGACTCAAACAGGTAATGCCATTTTTGACATTCAGGCATTTTGCCTATCAGTCCTTCCTAAATAGGTTATAAACATTGATTTTAACATGCTAATCATGAGAATCGTCCCACCTGGATTCCGTAAAACCAATAGATCAAATTTATACTCATAAATGAGCACTTCTGATTCTTCTCATTTGTTAGCTAGGCTCCTACCATTGGATAGGCAATTAAAGAATTTCTACTCTTCATGTCATAATATTCCATGATTGTTTTTCTCAGGATCTCAATTTGAAGCTAAATGAGTACTCATATCTTTCTTATTTTTACCTTCCCCTTCCATTATTAGTTTAATGCTCTGACAATTCTAGCCAGCCTGTCCCCAATGAAGTTGGTTCCCTTTCTGCTGAGGTGAAGGCTATCCAAGTAATACAGTCTCCATTTCTTATAGAACAGCGGCTCTCAAACTTTTATACTGTGACCCCTTTCACACAGCAAGCCTCTGAGTGCGACCCTCCCTTATAAATTAAAAACACTTTTTTATATATTTAACACCATTATAAATGCAGGAGGCAAAGCAGTGCTTGGGGTAGAGGCTGACAGCTTGCAACCCCCCTACCCCGATGTAATAACCTCGTGACCCCCCCGAAGGATCCCAACCCCCAGTTTGAGAACCCCTGTTATAGAAGGTGGGCCAGTGTCCCACAAAACCACAACCCTCCATCCTGCAAACATCATTTACCTAGATATCAGTTTACTTTTAGAATCTTCTGCCTTCTGATTTCAAAGACTATTTAGACATTTATTATCCTTCAGCACACGTCTGAATTTCCTGAAGTCATCTATTAGCTGTGAGAAATCCTGTGATGCAATGTCATTAGTGCAGATATGAACCATTGCCAATGGATCCTTACCCATCCAACTTCAGAAGCCTATGTTGTCAAAGCAATTAGTTGGGCGGGGGGGGGGGGCGGGGTATGGGGGCGGATGTAAGGAAAGTCATTAGCATTATTAAACATATCTTCCATTAAAATAAATGTTTACCATTGAAAGTGCATGGTTATGTCCTAATAGCATATGAAGTCTCATCCTTTCAGACAACTTATTTTGTTTACCTCTATTTGAAGGGCCACAACTTCTGGAGAATACCTTCTCTTGATATGGTACTCTTTTCAAAAGTTGTTTTGTCCATATGTTCCTAGAAAGGTTTATTGATCAAAGATCACATCAACATGTCCTTGGTTATCAGAGTTTAAAATTCAATTGGGATTGTTCATTTGTTAAACTGTGAACCAGGGAAAACCTTCAGACACAGGCGCTGTAGACATCTCCATTGTGAATAATCTTTAAGCTGAAGAAACTATTAGCGAGAGGAAAATATGAACCCTTGGACTTTTATTAAATTGGAGGCTAGTTCTGTGACCTTTCTTCAACAATGACAGAGTGAGAAGTCTGTCCTAGGGGTCATTATTTATTAGTCTTTGGTATGGTGCCAAGCATAATTTTTGATATGAGTTGAAATGTGCTGCTGGACTTTTGGAAATTGTACTCATGTGGTTAAGATGCATGAGTGCCTGGGGAATTTTATGGAGGGAGAAGGTTATAAGATTTGAAAAATTGTTCTCTAACAAAGTTATACCATTGCTGACTGAAATTACAAATATTTTTGAAACCATGTAGGTAAATGAATGTAAAATTACTTTTTTTTAAGGTTACTGAATTTGTAAATCGATGCATATTTTTCAGCATGATTACACATATGCATGGCATTCTTTGCTTTCTGGTTGTAAAAGAAAGATGACTGATCCAGGCCCCTTCCCTCATACAGAGGCAACAAACACAGAGCCCATAGAATCCTCACAAAAGATCACCATATAAGCTACAAACAAACAAGGATTGCTCAGAAATACCAATTGCTCAATATACCCACAATTGCCAGCATCAGTTTCCTCTTTAGGCAACTCACTTTATAACCTTCCCAAATCTCCAGCAATATCCTGATCGACAAAGCTCTCTGACAGTTTTGTGACAAAAAAATAAAAACACTCTTGCATTGGTTTTAATGATTTTTTTTTCTTAAAACAGTCAATTTTTACATATAATTCAGAATACAGATTTGCAAAAGCAAGGAAGCTCATCCTGGGGGAGAAAAGAGGGTGAGTAAGCCAGGCTGCAGTGGTCTCTTTAAACCATTATCTTGAAATGAAGTTAGTAAACCAGATTTTCAAATAACCAGTGGATCTTCCTTTTTCCAAAAGGGTTAAAATGGTGTTGCAGAATTGGAAATTCTGTTAATAAAAATTTGCTTCCACACCATCTCAGTGGCATAGAGCTACGAAAAAGGTTTTGCAGAGAAAAAGAATACCAAATTATTCACTGAAATATGAAACACAGTAGTTGATCTTCTAATTAAAATAAGAATTTGATCTATTTAGTAAGTGTCTTACTATGGATTCTTGTGATTAATCTACCTAAGCTACTCAAAAAAACCTGTACAAGCAATTCGGTATGTAAGAACACAAGAAAAATGTTAGAAATAAAACATTCTGTGCAAGTGTAACATTGCAAACAGTATTTTGAAATGTAATTAAGTTAGTGTGCATAGAAAAGATTCAACAAGAAATTAGTTATGTATTAGAGCTACTAAAACCCCAGTCCTGACTCCAGTGGGACTATTTATGGGAGAAAGTTTAAGCATGTGTTGGTGTTTGCAATATCAAGCTGTCAGTTTGCAACAACCAGGGTCCAGTCTTGCCCCCATTAGAGTCATAGCTAATGAATGAAGAAGACCCTGAATTTAACAAACAAGCATCTGCAGGGTTTTAAGGATTGGACAAGGCCATTCTTTTACTTCCAGTACCATCATTATGAAATAGGATCACTGAAAGCCATAAAGATCTTTAGCAATTCTTCTCAGCAAGGTTTGTCTCATCTTATATTTGCACAGCACCTTGCACAATTGGGTCTGGATTTTGATCAGGGCTTTTAGGAACACAGCAATACAAACAGTACTTTCAGACCTAGACATATGTTAGGCCTTAAAAAAAATGTGCAGGGAAAGAAAAAATAAGCCTTAAAGCTATAGCTTTTTATAAAATAAACATTTTCAGTTAAAAGTCTTGAAAGAAACAAATATTCCTCATTTTTTAAAAGTGTGGAAATTAAAAAAAAACAAAAAACAAAAAACTTATTTCCACCACCACTTGAATTTCTTTTCAGTTTATCATAGAAGAGTCTATTTTTAATGGCCATTTTTCATTGAAATTTTTTTCAGCCAACATTTTTATAAATGAATTACTGTTATTTTCATTATTACTATTTGTATTGCAATAGCCCAGTCATGGACGTGACCCCATTTTGCTAGAAGGCTGTGTAAAATGTATGAGGAGACAGTCCCTGCCCTAAAGACTTGCATTCTATTTGGGATCGACAGTGCTTCTGAGGCTATTCCCTACATTGGCAATAGTGAGAGCACCATCTCAGCATGGTCTTCAGAACGCATTGTGCTTCAGGCAGGGCTCAGGAGCAGTATGGCTCCTACAGTACCCAGCTGCAAAGTGCAGAATATTCTCCCCCTACTTCTGATCAGCTCACCAGGCTCGTGTGGAAATTGGGGGCAGTAGGCCCTTTCTCTCTCCTTATTCCTCTTTGTCTGTCCCCTTACAAGAGAGGTGGGCAAACTGCTGCCTGCAGGCCACATCTGGCCTGCGAGACCCTCCTGCTTGGCCTTTGAGCTCCTGAACTGCGAAGCTAGCCCCTGGTCCCTCCCCTGCTGTCCCCCCATCCCCACAGCCTCAGCTCACCATGCCGCCAGTGTTCTGGTAGCAGGGCTGCAAACTCCTGCCCTGGTGCTCTAGACTGTGCGGCGGTGTGCCTGGCTCCGGCCGGTCCTGGTGCTCTAAGCGGCACGGTAAGGGGGCGGGGAGGCAGTCAGGGGACAGGGAGCAAGAGGTGGAGGTTCTGGGGGTGATGGGGAGTTGGATAGGCATGGGAATCTTGGGGGGCCTGTCAAGGGGCAGGGGTGTGGATAAGACTCAGGGCAGTCAGGGACAGGGAGCAGGGGGGGTTGCAGGACTGGCTCTAGGTATCAGCAAAGCAAGCATGTGCTTGGAGCAGCACAATTCCAGGGGCGCCATTCTGGCCATATTTCCCCCCCACACACACACACACCTTGGGCTGTTGCACTCTTGGAGCTTGGGGTGGCAATTTTTTTGCCTGGGGCGGCAAAAGACCTAGAGCCGGCCCTGGGAGGTTGGATAGGGTGGGGTCCTGGGGGGAATTAGGGGTGTGGGGTCCTGGGAGGGGGCAGCCAAGGGACAAGGAGCGGGGGGGGGGTTGGATGGGTGGCATGTTCTGAGGGGGGGCAGTCAGGGGACAGGAAGTGGGAGGAGGCAGAGTCCAGACTGTTTGGGGAGGCATAGCCTTCCTTACTCAGCCTACCAGACAGTTTCAGAACTCTGATGTGGTCCTCAGGCCAAAAAGTTTGCTCACCTCTGCCTTACAAGTTGATAGTGTTGCAAGAACTAGGGTGCCAGCACTATGATTATGCTTGCCTACTGCATGGCTACAGAGGCAGGTGAACTTGATGGGGTTTCTTGTGTCCTGTACCCTCCTTACACATACACACACGGTAATTAATGGCATAATTTGGTCCTAAATGACCTATATTCTGCTACAGGATTTCATCCCAAACTTATCAGTGCACATTATTTCCTACTTTATTCAAAGTTAGGAGACACCTTCTGACACAAAAGAATCTTGAAAATAGGCTCTAAAGTTTTCCCCTGTACATTTTTTGAATAATGTCAGCTCCCTATTTAGACACCAGTAGACAGAGGAGTAATACTGAAATGCTTCAGAAAGGCAGTGAAGCACCCTTCCCAGTCACTACTGTGGAAGGAACTAGGTCAGAGAAAAGACTGAAAAGTTCAAGTGGCCTATTAATGACTGGGTAAACTTTTCAAGAGGGCCTACATGCTTTAAATGGAAGAAAACCTGACTTTTTTTTAAAAAAATAAGTGTGCATCTGTTTCAATGTAACTATTGAACTAGGGGCTAACTTCATTCCTGAAGCCTAGTGTCTCCAGTACAACTTTGTTAGCTCTGACAATATTTTTATCTGCTAATTTCAGATATTCCATAGCAACCCCTTCCACGCTGAAGTGTTCACTCCCTTAGAGGGAATCATCCAGCCAGTGAAAGATTGATGGCATACTTGATGTCATAATAACTACTTAAATGAAGAATAATTTAATTTTAAATGAAATTTAATTAAATTTGGATGGAAGATGTGTGTTCATATCCCCTAGGCTGCTTTAAAGACCTCAATTAATGACCCTGAAATTCAGAACAAGAAACATTCTTGACCCTAAAGAGTATCCATGATTTTTTCCTACCAGTTTGAAATTTAGCAAATGAAAACTACAGTGCATGGTCAGTAAGTGAGAAAAAAATTGTTTGGTATATCTTCAGATTGCCTTTAACACAAAATCATTCATGTATAGTCATTTTGTAACATTCTCTACAGTATGTCATGTATTTACAAAATCAGAACTTGAATTAGCTTACAAACATTCAAATAAGTGGAAAAAAATTTTGGTTGGCAAAGCTAAAATGATGGAGTGAAAAGGAAAAAACCTAGCTACTAACGTGATCTACAGCTTCCATGGCCTCTACAGGCACGCAAAAACATTTGTTTTCAATTGATTGCTGCTGGACTGATCTTTTCTTTGTCTGGATTCCATTTTTTAATGTCCAATACTTCTCCTAAAGTATATTCAAGCTTGAGTTATTTTTACAGAAAAGTATCAACTTTGAAGCAGCATTTAATTAAATCAATTGGCACAATCCTGTTAAAAAGAAATCAGTGGCTTGATCTGGCCTATTGTGTGTTTAGTTTGATGTAATATACCAATTCTAGATGTGGAAAGTAAGTTTTGTGGGGGGAAAAATCCTGAAGCAAAGTTACTAACGAAGTTATGCACTCAATTGCATTGCTCCCAATTGCACTCCCATGCAAGTCATTAGAATTTTTAGTTGATTCTGGTGGGAACAATATGGGGTCCTACCTCCTACTTAGGAACAGTGGGTATCTAATTTATGGATTTTGAGAACAAAATGAAAGCCATGCTGTTAATATCTTACGGAGTTTTAGAATTACAGATACTCTTAATTTTTTTTTTTTTTTTTACTAACTTTCCTTCCTTTCCTTCCATAGATTGTTATAGATATGAGGTCAGCAGTAGATAAAGTGTGGATTGAGTTGGAATAGAAACCTGCACTTTAAAAAACACTCAAAAACCATTTGTCTTTTGACCTTAAGTTTCTTATTGACTCTTCAGTTTTGATAACCTATTGCAAACTTCCTGGCTACCTTCCACTTCTGATTGTAGCTTTTCCACACATCTAAGGTATGAGATTCCAGCCCTGAGAAGCTGACAATATGATGGTGGTGAAATCAAGGGGGAAAAACAACAAGCTCTTATTCAGACTGGAAGTGTCTGTAGCTAAGAATGATAAAGAGCCCTCTGTTGCCACTTCTGTCATCAACATTCTTATTCCTTTCTATTGTATGCCAGTGCTATGGGATTTTATTGTGAGTACGGGGCCTCTAAATACAATAAAATTGATGGGCCAACACAAACCTCGAAGAGTCAGGAAAGGTTTTCCTTGCAGACTAAACATAATGGGAACAAACAGGAGAAAACAAGAAGTTGATATATCAAGTGCTGCATAATGATTGTCAGACAGCCTTTCTGTCAATGTTATTTAATTTTAAACTTTATTTTGTCTTAGGAATCATTTACAAGATCTTTTGTTATAGATATTGGTTTAGAAGTGATTTAAGTGCATAAGAAACAAAGATACAAAAGTGTGAGTGTTTGCTTGATCCCCATACTGACTGATTTTGAATAGCAGAACTCACTCAATAGGAACAGTATTGGGTCCTTAGCATTCAACTGCATACCTCAGAATGTATCTAAATTAAGCCAGCTACTGAGTATGTACCAAATGATGCTGCAAAAATTCTCATTGGCCAGCAAACACAGATGGATGGGATGCAAGTTAATTTTATCTATCCCAATGATTCTCTGTTATTGACCTAAAAGAAAAAAAAAAAAGCCTTTGAACAAGTTGAGGGATTAAAGTTACAAATAAATGACTTCCACAGGTAGACATCTGCAACTAGGACACAGTATTGTGTCTAGGCCTGCCATAAGGTTTGCCTGCTTGAATCTAAAATGGAATAAAAAGTAGGAATAGAGGCAAAATAGAGGAACACATAGTAAATGTGCATCTTTGCCTGTCATGCTGAAAGTAACAAATCTTTAAATATTAAGGGTCAAATCCTAGCCCATAGATACACAGGTAAGAGGGAAGCATAATCCCTTTACCTTTATGTAATACCCCCCCCACCAGGCTGACTGATCTTCAAATCGTTGGGCCTGGCACTGGGAGTGCATGATTTCCTTAATCCCCATGTTTATCTCCATGCATTCTGCACCTCTTTTTCCCCCAGCACAGGAGGAACTCTAAGATCTGTCTTGGAGAGAAAATGGTCAGGCCAATCTCCCCAGGCTGGCATTCCACACCACACTTGTTATATTTTGTGGAATCATGAGAAATCCCTTGTCCCTTTCCAGTTGCCTTGGTGGAGGTGGACAGCTCTCTGCCTGGATACCTCTCTCAGCTGCATTTAGAACGGTCAACCTAAAGCACAGTTTTTGGGAAACATGGCCCCTTCCCATTTCCCATAGCTGGCACTCAGCCATGGGGAACCTTCCCTCGCTCTACCCCAAAACACTGCTCTGCCCCAATGCGGTCAGTGTGTCTAGTATCTAACATCACCCACAAGGGTACAGGTATTGGCCATCCACAGCATGGGCACAAAGGCAGGGCTTGACAACTGGCTCCAAAGCTTCATATCCCTATGCAACATTCTAGGCTTGGGCTTCTTTATTCTCTTTTTGACCCAAAGTTTCTTGAAATAACTGTTTATAAGGCATCAGTACCTCACATTAAGAAAAAATACAAATGATACATTTTGTATAGATTTGTGTTGTACAGCACCAACACTATACAAACATTAATGTTAATAATACAGGACATCTTCTGAATCATAGTAAGTACTTTATACATACACTTAAGTATGACTGTTCTGAACTCCTCAAAGCACAACATAGTTGAAAAATATCAATATTGCATCTTCATCCACAGTGTCAGAAGGGTATGAGAATACATGGGATGTTTTGTGAAGTTATTGCCTTCAGAAAGAAATACTGACTGCATATTGTTCACTTATAGTAAGAGATATCTATAAAATGAGTCAAACACTTGGAAACATGCTTGTATTTTGTCATGTTTCTATATTTAATTTTAAAAACTTTTAGTAGCCTCTGAAGAGAAGAAACTATAAGGTTGTAGCTCAATATAGACCCTAAAAGTAAGATTCAAATAAGGTTGGAAAGAAGTTCCTTTGGTTAATCTACATAGCTAAGCCTTTCCAAAAGTGTCTAGGGTTTCTTATTACAACAATAAATTCATCTTGCTGTATCTTTTGAAGTTTTTTGTAATCATACTGACCACTGGTGTTTTTTTGGGACATATTGTAATGCATTTTTCTTTCAGCAAGAGAGGCTTGATTCAAAACTTGCTGAAATCACATTGAGTATTTCCACTTACTTCACTGAGATTTGGATGAAGGCCTTATACAGAATTTTAAATGCCATCTTTCTTTGGTACTTTTTAGAACTAAACTCTGGCTTTGAGTCAAATCCACATTAAGGGGTTGAGGCAGTGGCAAGAGGCATTATTCCCAGAAATGCAGAAAGTGATCTTAGAGGCAACAATTTGTTCCCAATCAATCCAGTATTTTATTTTAATTCCTCAAATAAATTTGATTAAAGCATTTGAGAATATTTTGTTCTGATTGTGGACTTGATCTGCTGCTAGAGAGTGGATAGATAAACTCTTATTGCCTCCCATTTTGCCTCAATGTACAATAGTTCCTGCAAGCCCATAATCTTACCCTTCATGGTTGATTCCATGCATGTGTGTTATTTGGCTTTGTCTGTCCTGGTGTGAATACCCATAAAGAATGTCTATGATGATTTGTTAAGGATTTTTTAAAATAGGAATTAAAGTGAGCGTACCCTCAGTTATGAATAAAACAGCTTACCTAGTCTCAACTTTTGCTTCCTTTCCTTATTGAAGATCACCTGGACATCGAATGAATGAGGAGACAGGAAGGCTGACCACTGATGTAGATCTTCTCTGTGATAACATCCAAGACCTGTTAGGAAACACTCATGTTCCTCATGCTTTCAATCCATAAAGGAATAAACTTGTATTACTAGTAAAACCTAGAGTCTTCACATAGATGAACCAAATTGAAAATTCTACTTCAAGATTGATTTAGTTGGGGATAGGTCCTGCTTTGGGCAGGGGGTTGGACTAGATGACCTCCTGAGGTCCCTTCCAACCCTGATATTCTATGATTCCCACTAAACATGAATGGGCAGAGATGGAGAATTCATAGCAAACTAAAGAGTTCACATGTAACATCTCTAACCTAAGAAACTTTTCTATACTTGAATATATTCTCCAAGTGATAACTTTATTTTAAGTTAACCAGAAAGTGTACCAGAACTACAGAAAGTGTATGCATGGCTTAATTCACTACAACTCCTTAACTGTATGTTTACTTGTGTCTGAGTAATAAGGTTCATATTGGGAACAAAGGATTGAAAATTATTTCTCAGCACTCAGTGTCCAAGCAAAAGCTACAGGTTGCAAGGTACAGCCCAACTCCTCAACTCTCCTCTTCCACCCTTCTGCTGTATGTTGATTATAATTTCAAAGTGGATAACCTAAGCTGCTGTGCTCAGGAGGCGGGGATCTGTCACAGGGTAGTATTTCAGTGGGTGATCTGGAGGATCGCTGGGGATGCAAAGAGAAAAGGGGTCATTCTCTTTCCTCTCCCTCCTGTCCAGAAAGAAAAACTGGGCCAATTCACAAGAATAAGGCTGAGGGAAAATAGTCCGAGTCTATCTCCTCTTGACTGTTCTCTCCTAGTTTGACCCTGTCTCCTTCAAATCTAGCTCCACCCTACTGTCTTTCCTCCCCCACTCCACTGTTGCTTAGCTTGCAGAGGCAGCAGGGAAGGACTATGCAGAGAGCACATACTTCCTCTTGGGTAGATTTGAATTAACCCTTCAAAAGCCACACTTCTCTGTTCTGTGCCTCTTCCCTCGTCTGTTTACAGCCAGGGCTGGCTACAGGCACCAGCTTTCCAAGCAGGTGCTTGGGGCAGCATTGGGAACGGGGCAGCAGTCCGTTTCCCATGGCGGCAATTTGGCAGCAGCTCCGCCGCTCTTCCTGCCGCAGCGGCTTTTGGGCGGCAGCTCCACTGCTCTAGCGGTGGCAATTTGGCAGCAACTGCTTGGGGTGGTAAAAGTGGTAGAGCCACCCCTGTTTACAGCCTACACACTGCAGGGGCTTCAAGGTTTGGATGCTTCAAGGGCCACGTGTAGAGAGCCCTGTACTCTGCCTTTGCGGTACAAACCTGAATTAGCCCCCCATAAGTCCATTGTGTGTGGGACTCCCCACTGCTACTTCCAGTCTACATGCTGTAGGGCCAGTAGACACTCACGAAATGCAAGCCTATGGCAGTCTCCAAGAGCTGGAGCAGCTTGAGCCACACCAGAAGTCCCATGGTGGTTACTGCTTGCACTGCATGCTGCTGTACTTCAGCCACACAGAAGTCAGTCGGCAATATATCTGACAATTGTGGCATTATTGGCGAGGATTAGCTCTATTTGCGCCTAACGACTAGATGCTCTTCATCCTAAGCAGTGCTAGCCCACTGGGGACCCTAAACAGGAATATTTTTTCCCCTCCCCCAATACTTACTAATAATTAATAGGGGGCCCCCTTGAGCTGCTCTGGGCCCTAAGCAATTGCTTAGTCTTCTCACGCCTAGCGCTAGCTCCGCTCCCAAGTGATTATTAAGAGTGCTGAGACCTTGGCATGTGTTATGTGCAATGTAGGGGGGGAAACCCTTCACTGTATGAACTGAGACCAGCCCATGACAGCTTAAACAGGAAATGGTAGCGAACATACAGAGGCAAAGTTAAGGAAGTGTGTTCAGGGCAGGACGTAGCCTGAATTGAATACTTAAATAGCTTTAAAGTGTCAGATATCAGAGGAAAAACGTCAGAGCTTGGCTTGATACATAAGTAAATATTTTAGGATTCTAATTTCCTATAGTTTATGATTTAAAACATAAGTTTGGTAAACTTAAAAAAAAAAAGGTAAATTGATTATCAGTGACTATAACTAGGGGATGCATTTCAGAAGAAAGTAAAGGCCACTATAAAATCATTAATGTGTATTATGAGAGTTTGCAATGTCACATTTTGTATGTGTGCATGCAAATGTGCAAAAAAGTGACTGGATTTTTTGTATTAATCTGGGGAAATTGGGTTATAAATTGAATTAAACAACTGATGAATTGTTACCATTATTTGAATTTCTAACTTTAGATGCGTTTTTATAACTCACTGATTACTAAATGCTAGTTGACAAACTTGAGTGACCCTAAAGTGATTTGAATTAAGGATCCCTGCCTAGATGAAAGTGCTCTTCCCAGAGCAATAAAACAGAATTATGATTATCAGTGTGAAAGTACTTTTATATGATCCTGATACTCTGATGATAGACTTCAAACAAATTCATGAGGAAGTCTGAAATGGTGAAAATGATTTAAATACTATGCTTTACAAGTGTAATGATATAAAAATTAAAAAAACATGCATGGAAACATGGATTGTCCCCTCAGCCACCATTCATGGAAGGAATTCTCTCAATATGGATTTCTCCTCTGCCTCTGTGGGACCAATCCTTCACTCCTGCATACTCTGTGGGGAATGGGAACTAAGTGACTAGGCAATGACTGAACTGAATGAGACCTGGGACAGATGTCACACATGATCTTCACACTAGCCCTGCAGACTTTTCTAAGTAAAGTAGGATGTTATATTCATGTCAAATGAGGATGAGGAACTACCTTCCAGCTCATTAGTGACTAATGAGGATGTTAAACAGCATCTACATTTTTAAGATCAGCAGGGCCAGAACTTTCAGTGGCCTAGGGAATCACTGGCAGCCATGCTGCCAGGGAGTAGGATGAGTGTATGTGAGGGAGACAGTGGGATGGCTGCTGTGGAGACCCTGACACCTTCTGCTAGCTCCTTAGGATCCACACTCATCCCAGTCTTTCCCTGTCCCTAGTCCTCACTCAGTTTCTGGGCAGGTCCCATGGTCTATTCTGTGAGGGCCAGATCTCCAGGATTCTTTGGCTGTATCTACATTGAGTCCATACTAGCTAGCCATGGTGCCGTAGCTATGCTGGTATAACCCAGTAGTTTACACACAACCTATACAACCTCCCCAAATCAGTAGGAACACACTTCCACAAACAAAATTACCAACATCAATAGAAGCATTTGTCTATCAACATAGCTGTGTCTTCACAGGGGTTAGGCTGGTATAGCTATGTCAATCAGGGGTGTGCTTTTTCCACCCTGACTGGCATAGCTATGTTGATCTATCATTAAGTGTAGGCCAATAGTTTGTAATTTTTAAACAGGAAAAAGAATGCCAGTTAACTTGTAGGGTGTATTGAACTGCAAAGCGTCCCTAGCCTTAGCCGATATAGTTGAAAGAAACTGCTGAACTGCTTAGATTTGTGCAATGATTGAAAAAAAAAAAAACAGCAGAGTTGCCTTAGATCAGGTGGGGGCAAACTACGGCCCGTGGGCCGTTTTAAGCTGGCTCATGAGCCGCACCACACGGGCTCTGGGGTGCTTGGTCAGGGGCTGCACTCTGCAGCTCCCGGAAGCATGGCATGACCCCTCTCCGGCTACTACATGCTACAATGGGAGCTGCAGGGGCAGTGCCTGCAGATGGGGCAGCATGTGGAGCCACCTGGCCGCACCTCCACATAGGAGCCGGAGAATGGATGTGCCACTGCTTCTGGGAGCCACTTGAGGTAAGCGCTGCTCAGATCTTGTACCCCCTGAGCCTCTCCCCATGCCCCAATACCCTGCCCCATCCCTCATCCCCCTCCTGCTCTCCAATCCCCTCCTGTACCCCAACCTCTCATCACCAGCTCCACCCCAGAGTCCACACTCTCTCCTGCACCCCAACCCCAATTTTGTGAGCATTTGTGGCCTCCCATACAATTTCTATTCACCAATGTGGCTCTTGGGCCAAAAAGTTTGCCCACCCCTGCCTTAGATAATTATGGGCTTTATTGTAACATTCTGCTACAGCCCCTGGCAAGGGACTGTGTAGCACCACTCTACTAGGTCTTTTTCAGAGTTCTAAATGACGACACAGGGAGCCTCAGCTGGTGTAAATAGGTGTTGCTCCACTGACATCTATGCAGATAGTCCAGTTTGCACTCAGAGGATCTGGCCCATGGTGTAGAGGCAGTGGAGAATGAGGCCTACTGGAGAAATGGAATTAGACCTGGAGCGGGGGGAGGCAAGGGGTCATAGCCCATCCTCTTCTCTTCCCCCCAGGGTACCCGCCCCTTGGCCAGACCAGAATCTGGAGCCTGGTCTGGGTAAGAGCTGTCTGGGCAGCTGTGGAGAGCCATGGACCCTCCACCTGCCCAGGGTGGGGGGAGCCCAAGAACAGTCCCCGCCCATGTCCCCACTCCCCAGACTACCTGTCCAGGATGGGTGGAGGGTACATGGCTCCCCACAGCTGCCCGGGAGGCTCTTACTATGGCCCAGTTGCAGTTCTTTGGCTGCTGAGGTCCCGCCCCCAGACCAGAAGCCAGAGACGGCTTAGTGTGAGAGCCATGCTGGCAGCTGTGGGGAATCATAGACCCTCCATCTGCCCTGGGCAGGGGAGTCTGGGGGGATGAGGACACAGGCCGGCTCTCAGGTCACCTGACCCTGGGCAGGTGGAGGGTCTGCAGCTCTCCAACCTGACTCCGGCTTGGCTGGGGGGCAGGGCCTCGTGACCACCGCACTTTTAGGAATAATCCAATCACCCCTGGCATGGAGTGTGAAGTCAGTGTGCAATGAAAATCAGACCTCAGTGTGTGCTACTGGGAAAGAATCCTAAAGTCAGAACAATTAAAAACTTTACAAATAAATTGCATTTAAACAAGTCTAGTACTCTTCCAGTCATTGAGTTCTTCATGGCCCAGACCCACAAAGGGACTTTGGCATTGCGATGCTCAGTGTTGCAACACTTAACTTTTAGGCATCTAGAAAGTCATCAGAATCTGCAAAGCCTGAGTTAGGTGCCCAGGCACACTGTGCAATGGATAGGCACCTAAGAATGAGATCCACAAAAAGCCAGCATGCTAGTTAGGGAGCCACTTAAGCTAAACAATAGTCATACTTAAATACTCATTGGGTCAGAGAAAGGGAGGACTCTTTGGCCTTCTCTAATGACTAGTTATTTACCCAAAGTGAAACAACTTCAACAGGAGAGACTGGAAGCCCTACATCAGAATATCACATATCATATCAGTGATTAGGGCACTGTCCTGAGAGGTGGACATCCTTTTTCAAATCTTCTGTCCCCATCAGGTAGTCTCCCACATCCTGGGTGAGTGCTCCAATTACTGGGCTAAAAGTTATAAGGGAGGTGGCACAGAGGAACCATCATTTCCTCCTCCAGCCAGATTTTGTATGGGACCCAATCTGGTAGGCATATTCTGAGCACACCTACCTGACTGGGCCCTGCAGGCATGAGGCAGGGGAATGCCCATCATCACTTGGTCTGAGGTTCCCACCGGATCATAGGCATGAGACAGGCATACAGACATCTGCATGAGGCAGCAATGTGCATACCCATAAGCAGAAGTTTAGGTGCTTTCTATGGGAAAATTCAAAGGGTAAGTGAGTTCAGATGCCTAATGGGTTAGGAAGCAGCTCAGCAGGGAATGAGGATCTCAGTAGCACCTAAATTTTGTACTCAGGCTCCTAAAGTGGCGAGTTACACTCCTAGGTCCTTTTGTGACTTTGGGACCATGTGCCCACACTTACTGTAGCCAGCCTTTTCACATTACCTTTCAGGGAGGGGATCACAAGCTCTTTCCTTTGCCTGAGGGTTGAAACTCATTAGCTCACTCCTGCTTCTACCACTAAATTCAGAAGCCAATTCACTTCCCTAGGTGGCACCTAGCTGTGATTGTCCCCAGGAACATTCCACACAGGTGATCCAAATTATCAAAAACAAAAGCTAAACTTACTTAGCATGCATAAAAAAATAGAATCACAAACAAAAACATTGAGCAGAATATAAACACAGACTAAAGTATAATGAGCTCAAGGAGCTCAGCTGTGAACGTAGTTGCTCCGAGTATTGGCTAAGGTACCTGAAGATTTGACATAATAGTATAAAAGTCTCTCTCTCAACCCAGCCAGCTGTCAGCTAGAGTTTAGGATCTTCTGGACCGGAGTGAGTGTTTCCAATCATTTGTATATCCTGCCCCTGCAAGGAAAAGTGCATTTCTTAATTTCTTCCCTATTTCTTTATAGTCCTCCATTGTTTGGTGAGTCTTGATTTCATTAGCATATTCTGTATTACCTTATTCTTAAACCTAGAATTGAGCACAGTGTCATTATATTTTACAGTTTTCCCAGCTACACAGGGCCTGCATCTGTACTGCCTGCTAATCGATTTCTTCTGGCAGAGTAACTTCCATTCTGATTAGATTTGATAAATCTACAACCAATTCCATAATGGTGGGTGGGGAGGAAGCTTACTAATGTTTAACATTTAATACTTCATTCCAACTTGCAGTTTTTGTGGGTATGTATTTAGCTGTGTTATAATTGCAGTGCTGTGGTTTTATTCAAGAATAAGGGGGTTAATCACTTTCCTGGCTATTGTTAGTGAGGTTAATGTATTAAGATGGCCACCATGTAGTACTAAGGTTTCTGGAATCCTATTTATTATTGTGCAACTCTGAAAAGGTTCAAAGTCCATGTTCAGTTTGGATAAGGCACCTATTTGAAGTTTACCTGAATTAGCCAAGACTTCTGTTTGTAAGAGCAGGCCTTGATCAGCTTTCCAGCACTTCTGCTGCATGTCCCTGCCAAAGTTTTGGGAACAGTCTCAGGCTATTTCAGCACAATTAATTACAGTCCCAGTCAGACAGCAGGAGTAAAACAAGGTTTGGTTCTAATAAACAGGCAAGCATTTGGAACCAGTTTGATCATCCATAATGTTTAAAGTCACAAAAGTGACCGTCTGTGTATATTCAGAAATATATATTTTAAGAGCAATTTGAGACAATGAACTGGATTTTTATCTGGCTTCTATACCATCAGCAGAGTTAATTTTCAGTTGCATTAGCTTTCTGACTGGTATAGTGAATATGGTGATGTCTTTCTGGATCACACATCTGTGTATTATGCAAGAACAACAACAGATTCAGGTTGAATTTACAGGGTGCCTGGGAAGGAAAAAACAAAAACTTACTTGTCAACAAAGCGGATATGGAAATCATTGACATGGAACCTCATTTTTACACTAACCTTTCAGTGTATAATTACATTATAATATGAAGAGTTAAAGTTCTAAGTAGATGCAAAATGGTTCAGACAGAGGGTGTCAAGTTTTGGATAACACCAAAACGTGCGAAACACATTTGTTTAGATGACACTTCCATTACTCATTAGAATCAGTTAAATATGCTCTATATATCAGACCCTGCACTAGTAACATCTAGTGAAATATTTTATTTTGTATACATAGAACTGAATGTGTAAATGTGCATCTAACACTTCCCAAATGTTTTTTCTATTTTCAAAGGACAGAAGATCCACTTCAGAGGAGAATTCCTTCCTATAGTTTGGTGGATTCTTATAGTTCAAATTACTTAAGCACTTCCATCCAAAAGGAGTTTATGAGTTTGAGGAAATCCACATAGAGAAGGAGGCAGATTTTTGCTACTTTGTTGAGACAGCAGTAAGGCTATTAAAAATGAAATGCTAGAGTTTTGGATTTAATATTCAATTGGAGGTGATGTGTCCAGTTTAGAAAGAGGTACAATTCTTCCCCACACCCCAAAAACATGCAGTTTTCTAAATATTATTGTTCACTTTGCTACTAATTTTTTAGTTTCCTATTATTCTGACTTGGCATGTACATAAATGGCTGCAGATCAAAATGAGAAATTTCCTGTAGTTTTCTTGATATACCTCTGAAGACACAAAAATATCAAATTTCTTTGAAGTGTAGGAGGAATTTGTTTTAGGGGAATGAAAGTGTGGGCCTGTTCATTTTTTAGTTATGGGGCATCCTGGCAGGAAGTGAAACTTTCACTCTGAAGTAGAGGGAGAAATCCAAGTAAGAGACATTGGTCTAGAAGTCAATCACTCCTCTCCTATCATGTCCATGTTTTTTTGTTCAAGACCCTACAGAAGATGGGTTAGATTCACAAGGGGGAGCAAGGCACCTAATTGCAACATTTAGGCACCATCAGCATTCAAAAAACCACCATCTACCCCTATAAGTACCTGAGTTTTTGCTGGTAGGCACATGCAAAGATATCTATGTCCTGACACCACTGAACAGCTCGACCCTTAGCCCATGCACACCTAAGTCCCAGTGGGATTCATAAAATAGCTGTTCCTCTGCCTATCTCACCTGCAGGCCTTGATTCTGTACTCAGAGCACACCTGCACAAAGGGAAGAGGAGAAGTCTATGGTGGTTAGAGGATTCACCCAGTGCGGGAAACCTGGGTTCAACCTCTCAATCTGGATGATTCAAAGCAGGGACTTGAACCCAGGTCTCCCACATAATGGGTGAGTACTGTATCCAAGGGTCATTCTCTTTCTGCCCAATTAACTATTTAATTAGTACACAGAAAAAAAGAATAATTTCCACCACACCAGAATACCCTCCGGTAGCCCAATAGGTAAGGCATTCATCTGGGAGGTGGGCAACCTAGTTTCAGGTCCCTGCTCTGAATCAGGCAGAATGGGGATTTGAATCTGGTTCTACCATATGCTGGATAAATGTTCTAAGCACTGGGCTAGTGGGGACTGCAGCACCACCAGTACTACCACTTCCTCCTCTGTGGTTTTTCTTGAGCAAGCCCTGGCCAAGTTAGCCCTCCCGCTACAAGAGGATTTAGAATTGCGAGTCTGAGGTCAGCACAACCTCCCTGGTTTTGAGAGTCAAGCCCTTCACCTCCTTTGCTTTTACTAAGCAGTGTTCAAAATACCTAAAGTCTAAACAAAATGTTTCATTCACCCCCCAAACATTTTCCACGTTTTTCAATTCTCCAAGAATCCCAAAAAGTTTCAGTTCAACCCTGACTTTTTTTTGAATACCAGCAAACCAATAAGTCAATCATGTTCATAGCTCTACTCACAATGCTTGCTGCAGGGTTCTTAGTTCTGTCCTTGCTGATACTTTCCTGTAGCGGCCTAGCTGCCCACACCTAGGTGGCTCTACTCCCTGAAGCCTACACTCTACTCCCTGAAGCCTCCTACCCAAGAGCTACAACAAGGATTTATGTCTGGGTAACTCCTACAACCCATCTACACCTTTGAGACTTTCCATCACTGATCTCATGCTGCCTTTGGTATCTCCCAGCAGGCCTAGTTCTGAATTATATACTTCAGTCATGTGACCCCTCTATTAATTCCCTCCACTGGGAGAGGTGGGCTAAGACTAGCACAGGTACAACTGAGCTACCTTCCTCTTAAAGAGCCAGCTCACTGTATGACAAGCAGTCTAACTATGGACACCCACTTTTGAAAAGTCAGTCCAATGTGCTTAACTATCATGTCCTCACCACACTGTCAGAGATTCATTTTCCTTCCACAACAGCAGCTATGAAAAATCAGTTTTCACACATAGCCAAACAAGATGACTGAAACAGAGTGTAGTTTAAAAAGTTGATGTACTGTCAACCACTTACTGGCTGAAATTACTAATAGAACCCCATGTCCTCAAGTCTAGCACCAGGAGAGGGCATTATGTTTGTGTGTTCAGATCTTTATAATACCATTACTAGTAGAAAAGAACCCATGAGGTATGCAGAATAACTACTTTTTAGACAAAAAGAAAGGAGTACTTGTGGCACCTTAGAGACTAACAAATTTATTTGAGCATAAGCTTTCGTGAGCTACAGCTCACTTCATCAGATGAAGTGAGCTGTAGCTCACGAAAGCTTATGCTCAAATAAATTTGTTAGTCTAAGGTGCCACAAGTACTCCTTTCTTTTTTCAAATACAGACTAACACGGCTGCTACTCTGAAACCTACTTTTTGGACCTCCTTCATACTGTCATTGTAAATTCTTCTTATTCATGCCAAATTCAGTCTGCAACACATTTTTATGGTGTTGGCTATAAACTCCTGAAAACGTGGATTTGTATTTGAAGTGTTAACAGGAGCTGAACTGATAAACATTGCTGCTGCTGCTTCCAGATTTGCCAGGTTTCACACAGAAATGAGCTGACATTACAGGGCAGCCACAAATATTTGAGGGATGGTTGATAGCTATGTATTAGGTAGGGTTGTTTTTTAAAATGCTGCCCACTTTTGTGGTGGAACATGAGGGCTGCTTAGTTAGTACAGTGGTTTCTAGATTGATGGCTATGTTGAGATAGATAAAACTGAAGCTCTAGTTAAGAGCTGAAGCTACTAAATAACCCCATAACCTTGATATCATTCATGATCTTGAACTCCCCTCTTCCTACAATTCCTATAAAAATCCCTCTGATGGGGTGTGACTCACCTCTGCATCACCTACTGCTGGCTGTCACAGGGATTAGCTCCGCTAGCCAGTGCGCCTTCTTCTGGTGATGTCTCACCACTGTCACTTCTGCTCCTGGAAGGATGTCATTCCAATACAACCACAGCATCTTCTTCAGGATACAGCCCTCCAGCTGTGCCACACTCTGTGCCCCCTTCTGGGGGGTGTGGGGGGGATGTACCACAGTCCAGCCACTTCTTCAGTGGCAAGGGAGGAGAAAACCCAGGCCTGTTCACTACTCCAGATCCTGGCCCAGGGACCCTGTAAATGGCAGCCATGCACTGCATCCCTTCCAACCTCTCAGTCTATTTCCCTGGGCCACTTCGCCACAACCTCAGCAGCTTTTCTGCTCTTATCTCAGGGCCTCAGCATGCCAGTCTTAGCAGTCAGCCAGGAGCTCACAGTTTCTCCCCTGATCCTGCCCAGCACTTCTCTGTCCAGCATGCTAGCTTACCTCCTCCTGCAAGCCAGTCAGTACTCCCACCTTGAGCTCCAGAGAACAACTACAGCTGTTTGGCCCAGCAGCCCTTCTTATATGAGCCTGCCCATCCCTGACTGGCTGCTCCTCACAGCCCCTCTCTAATTGGCTGTTTTCTCCACAGTCTCCCCAGGGCTTCATTAACCTCTTACTAGCCAGTGTGGGATTACCTCTGGATAACATGGTTAACATGGTTACCTCTGCAACATCTCCCATGTATGGGTCTGTCGTGATTAGTCCACTGGAAAAATCATCACCCACATCTTCACATCATTTTTTTTTCACTGATTAGTAGAGGCTGGTTGAAAAATCTTCAAGTGGTTGCAGAAAACGCAGATTCCTCCAAGTCAAAATGCTTCATGGGAATGTGTTGATTTTGACTACTTTTTCAATAGGAGAAAGCTGAAAGTTTCAACTTTCTCATTTGTTTTGGTAAGGTAAAACATTTTGTTTTGACTTCATCATTTCATATTACTTTGTTTCATAACACTTTTATATTAAATATTAATATAGTATACATTGCATGTGTTATAGTGAATATTTTACAATATTTTGACATTATTGCAACAAAAAGTTATCTTATTAAAATGAAATGTTTTTACCTTCTTGAAATAAAATGTTTTGAATTATCAAAATGAAACCATCATCTAAATAAAACATTTACATTTTCCAAATTGAAATGTTTCAGAATTTCTGGTTTACTGTAAATTTAGACTTTTCGTTCTGATTCAGAATGAAAAAAAATCAAAATATTGGAATTTCCCATAGATTGGCTTAAGCTCTGCTAATGAAATTTCTCCAGGCCTTCTTCAAGCTTCAGCTTTCCAGATTCCAGCATCTGCAGAATGCTGATGCCTTGCACTTTCTTGCATATACCAAGAAGCACAGTCACGTCATCCTCCACCCTCCTCATGCTCCACTATGCTGCTATTCGTTTTAAGATTGAGTTCAGATTTCTGTGATCTAGTAGATTGAGCACAATTCTGGGAGTCTTGGTGATATTCCCAACTCTATCACTGAATATTTATGGGGCCATGGTAATTCATTTGACCTCTCATTGCATTAACTATTCCATCGATAAAAATGGGCCTAATAATGCTTGACCACCTTTGTAAAATGCTTTCAGAGCTATGGATGAAAAGTGCTATAAAAATGATAATATAGCTTTATCTCATAAGACATTTGAAAAATGTCTTATGAGATAAAGCTATATTATCATTTTTATTTTATTGAATGAACAAACAAAACAAGTTTACTTCATATTAACTTGAGGATCTGATGGTCCCTTCTTGCCTCAAACTCTATGACTATGACAGATGGCCACAGCAAATACTAGAGAAGGACTGAGGAAGGACAATGGCCCAGGTCCAATTCCTTTGAGGATATAGGCCTATATACCTTTAGGAGGTCAGAGTGTTGGTTTCTGACTACAATGACCTATGTTTAACCTGATGTTAGTAAATTAAATAGCAGATAAAAAACTATGAAAACATGTTTCATCCTAGTTTTGATTTCATCAACTTTTCTACATCAAAGTCAGAGCTAGATAACTTTGTATAAACTCTACAGCTGACCAAAGAACATGAACAGGGAAGCTTACTGTCATGGTCAGTACTACCAGGGGTGCAGAACAATTTTTATAGTGGAGGTGAGGAGAGCCATTGAACCAAACTGTAAACCCTGTATCACAATGGAAACCACTTGAAGGCAGGGGGTGCGACAGCAGCCATAGCACCCCGAGTTCCAGCACCTATAAGTACTACCCAGAGGGGAATCTAGAGGGACTGTAGAAAAAAGTCAGTTCAAAAAGTGAAAAAAAAGATTATAAAAGCCTCTTTAATGGCATGGCAGCCCAAGATTGTTATAAAATGTTTAGCAGATACATATCAACCTTGTGTTTCACCCTTTGAGGGTTTTCAATGCCATTTGGACTCCACTATACTGTCATATTGGAGGGTATTGACAGCTGGGTGGAATTGTGTCTTGGATCTCTGAGCAATCACAGCCTTCACTGAAGCTGATAGACTGAATGAAATGCAGTTAGCACAGCTAAATGAGGGAGTGATTAAATTCCCCTTTGTTTAGTGGTAGCTAAAACAATAGAAGCCACCACTGCCCAAGTCATAGATCAGCATGGCAAGATGGGAGTAGAAACTGAGCCATGCAGACTGAGGGGTTTCCCTAGGAACTGATGGGAAACACAGGAACTAGGCATTGATTGGATTATGGCTGTGAGTAGAAGCAGAAAGCCAGAGTTAGGCACCCAGCTCCTACTGATGCATAGGGTACATCTATACTACAAATTAAAGTGTGTATGTCAGGTATACTTGTGCTAGCTTTAATTTAGCTAGTGTGGAAGCAACAGTAGTGAAGAGGTGGTGGCACACATTTCAGCAAATGCTAGCTGCCCCAAAACAAGCCCACTGGAGACACTGGTTACATACTTGAGTTGCTAGCCCATACTGCTGAATCTTCACTGCTATTATGTGTGTTAACTAAATTAAAGCTACCCCTTTACCTACAGCACAGATGTACCCACTGTATGAAAAGGGTTGTCAACAGGCTGGTTTTTTCCTGCCTTTCCAGTTAAAAGAGGTAATGGGAATGGTTTTTGCTGCATTATTGCAGCTATGGATGCAGTAGTCTTAACTACCAGCTGCACATGTCATGGCTGGGAATGTGCCATGGCCTGGCCGGCACTTAAGTCCCACTCTTATCCTCACCTCCTAGGGCTGAGAGGAGCAATGGATAGCCCTCTTTTTATTTCTCTTGTCTTACCCTTTATAAGCTACCCTTAAGACCAGTTTGGCAGCAGGTAATCAGTGCACCAGACCCCACTTCTTCTTAAAGAAGCCAGCCACCCTGTCACATACTTCCACTGAACTGTTTCACAATTTTATATTCACTATAATTCAAGAAAATAATGAGTGTCAGAAGGAGAAGTTATTGTAGAGAGTGAATTTGATTTGTGATTAGAACTGGGGACTGGAAATGAGGAGACTTGTGTTCTATTTCTAACCATGCATGGCTTGTAGTTTGACCTTAAGTAAATCAATTAATCTCGCTATCAGTTTCCCCATCTGTAAAATAGGGATAATACTACTTACTTACCTTTTAAAGAACTTTGAAGTCCCCAGATGAAGAGTATAATTATAGGATAATCCACTCTTGAATAAATGGCAAGGTCACAATTGTATGACTTCTTTGCAGACTTTCAACACATGTACCCTTTAGAAATTCTCAAGTCAAATCAGTGTCTTTTTGACTCAAAATGCCATTAAAGATTAAAGCAATTGAGAAATTCTCTGCTAGGAAAGGGTTTTGTTTTTTTTAACCCTTTTAAGGTGCCAGCTGTGCTGAGTGTAAAATGCCTGATCTCCACTGTCACATTGTGACACCATTTAATACTGTTTGATAATCAGGAACAAAGTACTATTTTAGTTTGTTTTTGCTACCTATGGCTAGTGTTTGTATTTATTTTTCAACCTGATCAGCATTATTCTTCACCAGTACTGTGTCACTCCATCCTCTCTTGTGACCCAACCCTGCAAAGTACTAAGTACCCTGCTCTGAGCATCATCAGATTCCATTGATTCTACTGTATGTTTGGGGTTCAAAGCACCTTATAGATGTTTCAGGATAAGAGGTACTTTATTCACTCCTGGAACTGTGGTCTGCCCAGCCATTCTTTTGATAGAAAGAGGCTCCCTTCCTAATTTTACAAGGAATCACAACATTTTAATTTAGCCTTTGTTCTGAGGACCAATGTAATTCCAATTAACTAAGAAAGTTGCCTGGTATTTGGATTTCACACCCCATTTGAAATCCTCCACTGGGCCAGATACTTTTTTCATTTCACTGAAGTAAATTAAATTATTCCAGATTTACAGCAGTATAACCAAAAGCAAAATCTGTCCCACCATTCCTCCTTACTTGCCATATCATGTTAAAGGGTCAGATCTTCAGCTGATGTAATACAGCATTGCTCCACTGAAGTCAGTGGAACTATGCTGGATTACCCCACCTGAGGTTTTGAACCTAAGTATCTTGCCCTTGTCCTTACCTCAAGGTTCTGCCCAGCTCTGTCTTCCATACCATGATGATTTTGTGTTGTTCTATTTTCCTAATCGAAATGTCATGTGGTTCCAGATCAAATGACTTACAGAAATGTAAGTACATTACATCAATATTATTACCTTTATCCACCAAATTTGTAATCTCATCATAAACTATATCAAGTAGCTTGACAAAATCTATCTCCATAAACCCAGGATGATTGATATTAATTATATTACCCTCCTTTATTTTTTTATTGAGTCCAATATCAGCTGTACCTTTATTTTACACGGGGCTATAGTCAGGCTGATGATCCTGTAATTACTTGGGTCATCCTGTTTAAATATTATAGTATTGACACAGCGTTAGCTTTCTTCTGGTCCACTGGAACTTTCCCAGTGTTCCAAGAGCTAATAAAAATCAACATTAATGGTCCGGTGACCACATCTTTTAAAATGGGTGGATGCAGGTTATTCAAACCTGCTGATTTAAATATGTCCAACTTCAGTAACAGCAGTTAAGCATCCTCCTTACTTACTATTGGAATGGATATGTGATATGAGTGAGATTTAAATCACCTTTGCACTCATATCCCAGACCTGTACTCTCTATAGTTTGTATGTAGCTGCGAATTTGGCCCTTTGGCTCCAATATATTCTATAGATCAATATGTTGCTTATCGTAAATGACAATGTACAAGTTGGAACCTTAAATTAAGCACCTTGAAAAGCTAAGGAAACTACTATTTAAGAGATGTATCTATCACATTGTGGGCAGATTTACCTAAAAACCGCAATACATAGCCCCAAATGATAATATATTTACCAATATATTTACCGGTTTGGCCAATGTACAGTCTCTAAGCAAAAGAATAAATGGACACAAATCTGACATCAGGAATAATAACATTCAAAAACCAGTAGGAGAACACTTCAACCTCTCTGGTCACTCAGTAACAGACTTAAAGGTGGCAATTTTGCAACAGAAAAGCTTCAAAAACAGATTCCAATGAGAAAGTGCTGAACTGTAATTAATTTGCAAACTGGATACCATTAACTTGGGCTTCAATCGAGACTGGGAGTGGCTGGGTCATTACACAAATTGAATCTATTTCCCCATGTTAAGTATCCTCACACCTTGTCAACTGTCTAAATGGGCCATCTTGATTATCACTACACAAGTTTTTTTTCTCCTGCTGATAATAGCTCATCTTAATTAATTAGCCTCTTAGAGTTGGTATGGCAACTTCCACCTTTTCATGTTCTCTGTATGTATATATATCTTCTTACTATATGTTCCATTCTGTGCATCTGATGAAGTGGGCTGTAGCCCACAAAAGCTTATGCTCAAATAAATTTGTTAGTCTCTAATGTGCCACAAGTACTCCTGTTCTTTTTGTGGATACAGACTAACACAGCTGCAACTCTGAAACTTTCCACTGTTACAGGATGAAGCAGCTATTTATAATTCCACCATATTCACAAAAGAATTAACTGATACAGCAAAGATTCTCATGTTGGGCAAAACTCCCAAGTCTGATAATTGTATTAGCAGTTTTGAATGAGTGTGTGCAGTGAGTAATGCTTTCCCTTTTAATTCAATTATCAGTCATCTCTCTAGGTTATTTAAGGCAATATATAACATTTGGATGGGTAGCGTCTGAGATAAATTTGCAGAAGTTAAAATTATGTCTGTAATGCTCTACAGAGAAATCTGACTATCTGTGGGTTGTGTAAAATATTTGCCCTCTTTTCTTATAACCATTTTCCATTTATTTGAAAAGGATATAGAAATACTAATGCTTTATTTGAATTGCCTAGTCACACACACTCCCCTTCCTTAATAGGGAAACTAATAGATCTGTGCAAACAAATAGTGACCCATGACTGTAGAACTTATTTGTAGAAGAAATGAGCATGACCATGAAACTCTGTGATAATTATTCAGCATCTGCTGTAAAAGCTTGCATTTTACCAGCAAATTCTCACACCACTGTAAAATAAGCAGTAATTCCACCGAAGGATTTACACTGGGGTAAAACTGGTATAAACGCTATTGGTCGACTCCTGCTGTCCTTACCCAGGCAAAATTCCCACTGATTTCAATAGGATTTGGTATTCTATACCATAGATTACTGCAGTGTGTCTTTATTACTATAATTAGTCACTGGAACCTTTTGGCTTTTATAAGATCCCTTCTTCTGGAAGCATATGAAACTTTAAAGTGAGTATGGTTTCAGCAAGCACAGTTTTCATGGAATGTACTAAACAGGATTAACACAGTAGGTGTTAGTTTGTGTTTTCTTTAGAATAAAGATACAGTCAACATAGAAAATTTAGGGAAGACCAAGAATAAAAATGAATCAGTCCTGCAACATTATTGAGGGAGACATCAAGAGAACAACAAAAATGTGGTACATAACCACTGAAGCTCTGCCTATCCTTCAAAACTATCATACTATTTTGCTAATACATATTTCCATGTGACGAGATATGGAATTAAAAATTATGTTCTTTTCTATTTTCATAAATGATTAAAATGTGTTAATTATACTATAAACAAGATAGAATGTATCATTGGACAATGTCCTATTTCTTTCCTGTAACATGATGGATTGGTGTTTTTTCTTTCTCTATGGGCTTGGTGTTTGTTTGCTTTTTTTTTTTGTGACGTTTATAATGGAGATAAGGATTCATTCAATGAGCCATTTGCTAAAATGACTTGTAAAATGAACTGCACAGCCACATGGTGAAGTAGAGCATGGTCAAATCTTGTTTGCTTTACACAAGACTAGACACAATGGGACTCGTTATGATAGGATTACTCATGAGCAGGAGTTTGTAGGTTCTGGTCCCATCTGAGTGACAGGAATGGGATTTGGAACCCAATCCTTATGAATTAGGACTACTCAGGTGAGCAAAAGTCTGCATTATCTGGCTATTGGTTTGCAGTTTAGAAATAATTTATTTTAGAGAGACAAGATGTGATGAAATGGGGTTTCCCCCTTGCTATGTTGTATGCGAGTCTATGTGAGCTTTACTGTTTTGCATGAATACTGTGTGTACCTCAGTTTCCCAGTGTCCCAGTATATTACACCAATGCCTAGGTGGTGGGAATAAGGATGTGAGACTTTTGCTGAGGCCCTCGGGGCAGGCTGCTCCCGCTGCCTGCATGTAAGCAATGGATGGTGCCCTTCATAACCTGAGAACCAGGAGGGAGATGCGATCAGGTGACACCTTGTTCGGGAAGCAAGACAAAGACCAGGAGGAGGGGCAATGGTCTTATCGGAGGTCAGGTTGCTGGAAGCTGGGCAGTTGGGTGTTGAGGACTCAAAGGCAGGGAATCTAGGGTGTCAAGCCTGGGGTCCCCCCAAGATGGACTTTGCTGAAAGTCACTGATTTCTGTGCTAATTAGGTCTGTTCTAGGTTGTGTCCCTGTCAACTAATAAACCTTCTGTTTTACTAGCTGGCTGAGGGTCACTGCTGATGTGAAGTTGGAGCGCAGGGCCCTCTGGCTTCCGCAGGTGTTCCCATTCAGGTGGACCCGCCAAGGGGAACTGTAGAGTGAGAACAAGGATGCTGAATGCTCTGAGGTCAGTCCCAGGAAGGCAATAGCCAAAGGGCTCTTTGCCCTGGACAGCATGCCCTGAGGGGAGTCACACTATCCAGAGTCCTGTCTGGCTTCATACAGAGCAGTTTCAGAGCATCGGACCTGTGACTCTATCACATAAGATGGGTGGGTATTATCTTTTAGTGTATCAACTTTCTGTTGGTGAGACAGTCAAACTTTTGAGTTTACACAGAGTTCTTCGGACCTCAACAAGATTTTGAGCTTACACAAAGGTCTGAAGAAGAGATCCATGTAAGATTGAAAGCTTGTCCATCTCACCAACAAAGGTTGTTCCAATAAAGGATATTACCTCACCCCACCTTGTTTCTCTAATATCCTGGGACCAACATGGCTACAACAACATTGCAGAGTTTCTTTTGTCATTTACTTCTGTAATCATTAAGGTCCAAGTTCAACAGTACATCTCTATAAGGCAAAGTACTTAACCATGTGATTAATTTTAGGCATGTTCTTAAGTGCTTTCCTAAATTGGAGCCTTATCCTGTGAGGTTCTGAGACCAGAGCCTCAAAGGGATTTAGGTGCCTACCCCAATGAGCACCTGCAACTCCTAGTGAAATGAAAGAGCATTGAGAGGACTCAGTACAGTGCAACCCCCGCAAATTCCTGCTATCACTGTTCATCTTTTCAAATTTATCCTAAATATGTTACGGCAAACCAATAGACTAATCAATCGAAAGGAAAAAATAATAAGTATATTGTTCTTGTGTTATAATGGTGTGTGATATTTCTTCGCTGGTCACAATGGGTCATGATGGGGTGCAACACATTTCAATATAAGAACCATAATATGAAATGTGTGTTAAAATTATGCTTCAAAGACCTCTGCCAACCTGGCTATGTTTATGGGATAATCTGTGATGCAGTTGGTAGTGATATTGAAATTGTTCTTTATTTCCCCCCACAGTACTTTGGGAATAAGATACTGTAATTCAATGCCAATGTATGATCAGTAAAGAAAAAGGCTGGCCATATTTTGGGGTGTGTGTAAATGGATGACCTGAAACTACAGTGATTAGTAATAGGATAACTTTGAAGCTGTGAAGAATTACTGGACAAAGCTTCAATGTATTTTATGGTATATTTTCATGGCATTGATTGGCAAAGAAATACCAATAATTTTCCAATACAGATAATGTCAGTCAGTACATTTTTAATATTCTCATCCAATCATCAGTCCTTGATTCCCTTCTGTTTTCTAACTTCCAGCATCAGCTGGATTTCCAGATAAAAAACATAATATATATGACTACTGAACTATGCTTTAGTTAAGATTAGCTACTTAATATCCATGAGTATCAAATGAGATTATTCTCTAGCATCTTAAAATATCCTGGTGAACAGTTTAAAAATTGCCAACATAAATTGGCCATTTCTGTTTAGAAAGGTGTCATGGGAAATTGGTAGGGTAAGTGCTTATTTCAACCATAGAATTTCTTAACAAGAAAAAGCTAAAACTATTAATATTTTTGCCATATTGCCCATATCTGATATTTCAATAAAATAATAACTCGGTGTACAGGATGGGTATGATTTAATTGTACTAGAAAACAGTACATATTATCCTAGGAAGAATATTATAGATGGGGCGGGTAGCACTGTCTATTAATGTTGCCTGACTCTCTTTCTCTCATAAAACCTTGTTTTCAATTGCTTATAACTGTGCTAAACTGGGCTCAAATTTTCCATGCTGGATGTCTGTCTCAGGCTGAATTTATTTATTTTTGAAAATTTCAGCCAAAATTGTTCAGCCATTTCAGAGAACAAGGTTAGAGGGAAATATATGTTGTCTTGCTCATGTAAAAAAGATCTGTGACATTTTCTTTGAAAATCTCTATCATCCTCATGCTGCAGAGCAGGGGCTTGAAATTTGGCACAGAGGTATCCTTTGTGTCAGGAATGTATCTTTTGCTGTCCTCATGAAAATCTGCACAAATTTGGTGTTGTATTAAGCCTTTGAAAAAGCACACTTTGCACCTCCTTATTAGATACTTCTTAGGTTTTAGCATCTGAATTCCTTGAAGATTTCATCCACAACGGGAATACTTTACTTTTCTGAGCTGCTGTGGGCCATGCTGGGTCCAGGTCTGAAAACCGGAATTGAGAGCCAGGAGACTCTCTCTCCTATACTTTCAGTGACCCCTCCCTTGCTGGGTCCAAGCCATGTGAAGGACGAAGCTGGAAGGGTGAGGGAGACTGGGACTGGGGGTGAGGAGTCCAGAGGGGTGAGATTAGAACTTTTTTGGCAAGGAGATTGGAACTGGGATGAGTAGACTGGGGAATGGAGACTGGGACTAGCTAGATGAGAAGAATGAGACTGTGATGAGGAGTCAGGCTTGGGCAAAAGACAGGACTGGGAGAAGAACAACAGTTAGAAGGGATCAAACTTGGGGAGAATGGAAAGAAGAGTCCATGCCCATTAGAGAACACTCCCCTCCAGAGCCTAGAATGGAATTCCAGATTCCTGAGTCTCACCATCCCTTTGATGTCAGCAAATAGCTGTGAAACCCACAGGCAAAGTATGTGTCTCATCCCCTTCTGGTGCTGAGACACAGAGGACGAAAACTTATTAGTTCTATCTATCCCTTTCTGTGGCACAGAGCTCCTGTGTGATGCCGGGAAAATCACTAAAACCAAACTTTTCACAGATTGTCACTACGTGTGTGTAGTCTCATTTTCTGGGTGCCTGACTGGAGACCATGGGGTCTGATTTGTAAATGTGCTGAGCACTCACAGCTGCAATCAAAATCAATGGGAACTGTGAAGTGCTATACACCAGTAAATATTCTGAAAAATCAAGTCCCATGAGCTCAAATTGGGCACCCAAATTAGTGGATACTTTTGACCTTGATTGCTGTTGTGCCTCAGTTCTCCATCTGTAAAATGGGGATAATAATACACCCTAATTTCATAGGGTATTGTGAAAATAAATGCATTCATATTTGTGAAGCACTCAGATACTATGGTGATATGCACCATACAAAAGTTCATGAGAAAATTAAAAATTCTGTATTCATAGCCGGTCTTGATTAGTGTGCAGTAAATAAGGCATGGGCTACACATTGAACAATAAGAAGAAAACTAAATATTGAATAGCTACTCATTAACTGAGCACTGTCCATTAACTGTGCACTGAATGAAGCAGAGGTGTTGTGGAAACAATATATGATGATGTAATTAGACAGTATCATAATGTATAAACCCAAGGGGGAAGAACTATACAACAACCTTAATTCTGGCATTTCTGGCTTGAGTCTGAAACCTTTATAATGTTCTTTTAACATAGCTTTGTGTGTGTATATATAATATAAATAGAGAACAGATGTTTGACAGCACAAAGGAAATATAAATCTAGAACCACATGGGAAAATGCTCCTGATGCCACCACCCTTGCTGCCCAGCAGAGGGTCATTTTGAAGATATGGCTGGGGAATAGGAAATGTGATCAGAGAATCTCTTACTTCTAGCTGTGTTTAGCTGGTACACAAGCTTATTGGGGATGCTGGCAGCTGACTGTAAATTAGATCCTCCCTGTTTTGGACCAAGGTGCTCGAAGCACCACAGGCCTGGAAGGAGTACTTTGAGAAAAACGAGGCTTACACACAGCTGTAAGTTATTGGCTTTATTGAAGGTTCGTGACTTACCTGCAACGGGGACTCCAAGCGTTGCAGTCACGGAGGCGGGGAACCCAGCACACCGGAGCTTTGCCTGGGACGGAGTCCGATGGAGGGGCAGACAGTCAGCATTAATAAACATTACACAAAAACAGCTCATGAATATAAAATTAGGTGCTTCTTAAAGGGGGGCTTTTTACTACCTGGCGAAGGGCCATGCAAAGCAGCTGTGTTCTTTAAGAACTATTTTTTACAATAACAAAGCAGCTGTGTCTTTTAAAAATTAACTTTATTTTAAAATAACGAAGCAGCTATTTATGTCTTACAGTAACTTTTCGGCTTGAGAAAGCGGAAGTTCCCTGGCTAGGCTGTAACAAAGTTTTCCGCAGTCCCTTACACTCCCCTTAAATTGATAAATGGGGAATGTCACAAACATAGCATATTGACACTGCCCTTCCTCTCTCCCTTCTCCACACACACAGTTCCCTGAGCTTTGTCAGGCTCAGCATGGTCTTCATTGAAAAATAAGATGTATATATAAGTACTATGGCATTCTAAACATTGGTCTCCCTAATCCTGCTACTCCTTGTGATCAATATTTTTTCCTGTGCCCCTACTGATTAGCAGTCATTAGTATCTCGTTTTAGGATATTTTCTGTGCCAAAGATAAAGTTTTTTCTCTGACTGTCTTTCATAAGAGGTTAAAAGATTGTTTCCCCTTCAAGAACATATATGCTGTGATGTACTGTCCCTTTAAATGTTTAAGCACTCTATATTCTTCCTCCACAGCGAAAAGCCACACTTTGGTTTCTATTTTGCTGCCAAAACAATATAGTCACTGCAGCAGATAGCTCTGCTTTAAATCAGCTCCTCCTGCATCTCTATCACTTTTTTGGCTGGGTCCAAAAATAACACTGGTGATGTGGACCTTCTATCTCATGACTGTTTCATTGCCTGAACAAGAAGAGTAAGCAAATAATGTTATATAAAAAAGGAAAAAGTTCACCAACAGGTACAAAGTGGCAGACTGCTGTTTTGCTGCAAGGGACAGCCAGCAAGAGACGGGAATTAGGCAAAGAAGAGAGAACAAAGTAGGAGGTGGCTGCTAAGCTGCTGAAGACAAAACAGGAGAGCAGCCATTTTTGAGAGGAGAGCAGCCATATTTGTTCTCATGCAAGCTAGAGAGAGCAAGAACGAGAGAGTCCACCTGCACTCAGAGAGTCTTCATCCGGCACAGGAAGCCCAAGTACAATCAAAGGAGTGAATCTGCAGTGTAAGCACACAGCCAGCAGAGGGAGATCAAGTTCAGCCAGTGCACCTTACAAAGGAAAAATAAAAAAAAATTCCCTGTGTAAAAGAAGCCGTACAGGATGGCACAAAGTTAACAAGAAAAATGAAATGGCAACGTATGTGGTCAGTATAGGTGAGTTTGATGAGAACTGTGACTCATGGGCAATGTACTTCAAATGTTTAGAACAAGTTATAGTTTGCAATTCCATTCCAGGTAGACAGAGTTTCAACCTTGCTGACAATGATGGGTCTGAAGGTATACAGACTGCTGCAACACCTATTTTTCCAATTATGCTGGAAATGCCATGTATGCTGCAATTACTGCAGCAATGCGGGAACAATTTTCTCCTACCTCATTGATGATAGAAGAGCAATGTCAGTTCCATCAGTGACATCAGGGATGTGGAGAGTTGGTAACACAGTTTGTTGCTGCTCTAAGTAAGCTGTCAAATCATTGTCATGCAAATAAACATTAAATGATGCCTTGCATGACCAATTTGTCTCTGGATTACACAATGACCAGATTCAGAAAAAGTTATTGACTGTATCAAGGCTTACCTTCAAGAAGGCTATCGAGGTAACTATTGCCAAGGAAACTGCAAAAAATGTTCTCTTGAATTTAGCGTGAGCTGAGATGTTCACCTCCTGAATCAGTGAAAAAGAGAACCACAGGAATATAAGGAATTTCCATGTGGCCATTGTGCACAAACTATACACTGTGAGAATGATTTCTGGATATGCCAAGTCACACCAGAAAGTGCCAGAAGATCTGTCACACAGTTGAGTGACCAGTGACACAGTGACCACCTTCTATCAAAGAAGACACTTATGAAGACAGAATCTAAGAAAGGACAGAAAATGGAAATTCATAATGTGGAAAAAGACAAGAACTCTAGTGACACTGACCAAGACCTAGCACTACATGTGTTATCAGAAGTTGGAGTAAGAGGTGGCATCTGGGTACACCCTTCATTGAGGACATTCGTACAAGACTGGATCTGCCATTTAACTGACTTCTGTATCAACCTATCACCAGAGTCTGTCACAAGTTCCTCTGAAAGAAACCTCCACAGTTTTGAAGACTTATTTTGGGGAAAGGTTAGTCCCAAAAGATATATTCCAGACGAAAGTTCAACTAGATGGACTATCAGAGGTGTTGTCCTTTATGTGACTGAAGGAAAGGAAAGTTGCTGACAGGTCATTGCCCATTAAGTTCAATTTATGGACCAAAACATGAAATTCCATCATTAGCTGCTGCTCATATGCAACTTTGGGCATTTTAAGTTCAGCTCATTCCTATGCTATTCAATTCTGTAAAGGGACTTGTACAGCAACGCTGGCGGGCTGTCATGCCCAAGCTTCTATCAACCCAAAGAAACTTTGGACAAAGTGTTTTATCCCAATTTGATGGATAGGTTACCCAACACTAGGATAGACATCAACAAAGAAAGCACTAAGGATGATATGCTTTCTTTTGTGATTGGAATGGTACTACAAGGTACAACGTTGAATCATAAGAATCCTCATTTTACACAATTTGTGTCATGTCAACCTCAATTATCTGTGAATAAAGGTTGCATTTGATGGGGAATGTGTGATCATTCCAAAAAAACCAGTTCAATCTCAGGTTTTGTAAGCTTTTCATGAAGGTCATTTTGGCATTGTATAGATGAAGGCCATGTCTGGTGGCTGGGGATCAGAGACATTGAGAGGAAGGTGAAGTGCTGTACTGCATGTCAGTAGATTTAGCATGATCCTGGCCCACTCATCCACACATTTGATGGTGGCCTCAGATTCCTTAGACATGTTTTCATATGGATTTTGCCAGCCAATAGAAGGTTATATGGTTTTGGTCATAGTTGATGCCCATTCAAAATGGCTAGATGTTTTTAGAATGACTTCTACTTCAGCTACCAAGACCATTGGACAACTTTGTACCTTGTTTAGTCCATTTGGTTTACCATTACAGTTAGTGAGTGACTAACCTCAATTGAATGAACCTCAATTCTGTTCTGAAGAATTTCAGAGGTTCCAAGCTTCAAATGGAATTCAGATCATACATTCTTCTCCTTATCATCCTGCTACAAATAGACTAGCAGAACACTTAGTACAGACACTTAAGTATGCCATAAGAGCTAACAAGTCTATTTTGAGTCATCAGCAGAAATTGGACACCCTCTTCCTTGTCTATCCATAAATCACCTACAACTTTTTTTTCAGTGATCTTTCCATACTTGTTGGGACATGCTGCATCCTGATATTGCCTCATGTGTAGCTAAATCCTAAGCTATGCTAATTGATTGACAATGTGAGACTTGTCATGATTCTTTTCAAGTAGGAAACTAAGTGTGGACTTGCAGCTAGTGTTGTAGAGTGAAATGTGTACCTAGAGAACTTGTAAAGTGCAGAACCTGTTTTGTTCATGGTAAAATTATCAGACGGTATTTTACAGAAATGACATTTGGACCATTTGCAGCCTCAATAAATACCAGTATCCAGGGATGTTCCAGTAAGCCTTTCTGTTCTTCTGATCAAAACTCCTTCCATTACAACTCCTATTTTCAATTACTATTTGGAAGAAACTTTGGTACCAGATCCAGCTGAGTCATTATCATTGACAGGTTTCAGAGTAGCAGCCATGTTAGTCTGTATTCGCAAAAAGAAAAGGAGTACGTGTGGCACCTTAGAGACTAACAAATTTATTTGAGCATAAGCTTTCATGAGCTACAGCTCACTTCATCGGATGCATTCAGTGGAAAATACAGTGGGGAGATTTATATACATAGAGAGCATGAAACAATGGGTGTTACCATACACACTGTAATGAGAGTGATCACTTAAGGTGAGATATTACCAGCAGGAGAGCGGGGGGAGAGGGGGAACCTTTTATAGTGATAATCAAGGTGGGCCATTTCCAGCAGTTGACAAGAAAGTTTGAGGAACAGTGGGGGGGGGGGGTGGAATAAACATGGTGAAATAGTTTTACTTTGTGTAATGACCCATCCACTCCCAGTCTCTATTCAAGCCTAAGTTAATTGTATCCAGTTTGCAAATTAATTCCAATTCAGCTGTCTCTCGTTGGAGTCCGTTTCTGAAGTTTTTTTGTTGAAGAATTGCAATTTTTAGGTCTGTAATCAAGTGACCAAAGAGATTGAAGTGTTCTCCAACTGATTTTTGAATGTTATAATTCTTGACGTCTGATTTGTGTCCATTTATTCTTTTACATAGAGACTGTCCAGTTTGACCAATGTACATGGCAGAGGGGCATTGCTGGCACATGATGGCATATATCACATTGGTAGATGTGCAGGTGAACGAGCCTCTGATAGTGTGGCTGAAGTGATTAGGCCCTATGATGGTGTCCCCTGAATAGATATGAGGACAGAGTTGGCAATGGGCTTTGTTGCAAGGATAGGTTCCTGGGTTAGTGTTGTTGTGTGGTGTGTGGTTGCTGGTGAGTATTTGCTTCAGGTTGGGGGGCTGTCTGTAAGCAAGGACGGGCCTGTATCCCAAGATCTGTGAGAGTGATGGGTCGTCCTTCAGGATAGGTTGTAGATCCTTGATGATGCGTTGGAGAGGTTTTAGTTGGGGGCTAAGGTGATGGCTAGTTGTGTTCTGTTACTTTCTTTGTTGGGCCTGTCCTGTAGTAGGTGACTTCTGGGTACTCTTCTGGCTCTGTCAATCTGTTTCTTCACATCAGCAGGTGGGTATTGTAGTTGTAAGAATGCATGATAGAGATCTTGTAGGTGTTTGTCTCTGTCTGAGGGGTTGGAACAAATGCAATTGTATCGTAGAGCTTGGCTGTAGACAATGGATCATGTGGTGTGGTCTGGATGAAAGCTGGAGGCATGTAGGTAGGAATAGTGGTCAGTAGGTTTCCGGTATAGGGTGGTGTTTATGTGACCATCGCTTATTAGCACCGTAGTGTCCAGGAAGTGGATCTCTTGTGTGGACTGGTCCAGGCTGAGGTTGATGGTGGGAGGGAAATTGTTGAAATCATGGTGGAATTCCTCAAGGGCTTCTTTTCCATGGGTCCAGATAATGAAGATGTCATCAATGTAGCGCAAGTAGAGTAGGGGCATTAGGGGACAAGAGCTGAGGAAGCGTTGTCCTAAGTCAGCCATAAAAATGTTGGCATACTGTGGGGCCATGCGGGTAGCCATACCAGTGCCACTGATTTGAAGGTATACATTGTTCTGAAATGTGAAATAGTTACGGGTGAGGACAAAGTCACAAAGTTCAGCCACCAGGTTAGCTGTGACATTATCGGAGATACTGTTCCTGATAGCTTGTAGTCCATCTTTGTGTGGAATGTTGGTGTAGAGGACTTCTACATCCATAGTGGCCAGGATGGTGTTTTCAGGAAGATCACCAATGGATTGTAGTTTCTTCAGGAAGTCAGTGGTGTCTCGAAGATAGCTGGGAGTGCTGGTAGCTTAGGGTCTGAGGATAGAGTCTACATAGTCAGACAATCCTGCTGTCAGGGTGCCAATGCCTGAGATGATGGGGCATCCAGGATTTCCAGCTTTATGGATCTTGGGTAGCAGATAGAATACCCCAGGTCGGGGTCCCAGGGGTGTGTCTGTGAGGATTTGTTCTTGTGCTTTTTCAGGGAGTTTCTTAAGCAAATGGTGTAGTTTCTTTTGGTAACCCTCAGTGGGATCAGAGAGTAATGGCTTGTAGAAAGTGGTGTTGGAGAACTGCCTAGCAGCCTCTTGTTCATATTCCGACCTATTCATGATAACGACAGCACCTCCTTTGTCAGCCTTTTTGATTATGATGTCAGAGTTGTTTCTTAGGTTTCAGAGTAGCAGCCGTGTTAGTCTGTATTCGCAAAAAGAAAAGGAGTACTTGTGGCACCTTAGAGACTAACAAATTTATTAGAGCATAAGCTTTCGTGAGCTACAGCTCACTTCATCGGATGCATTTGGTGGAAAAAACAGAGGAGAGATTTATATACACACACAGAGAACATGAAACAATGGGTTTATCATACACACTGTAAGGAGAGTGATCACTTAAGATAAGCCATCACCAACAGCACGGGGGGGAAGGAGGAAAACCTTTCATGGTGACAAGCAAGGTAGGCTAATTCCAGCAGTTAACAAGAATATCTGAGGAACAGTGGGGGGTGGGGTGGGGGGGAGAAATACCATGGGGAAATAGTTTTACTTTGTGTAATGACTCATCCATTCCCAGTCTCTATTCAAGCCTAAGTTAATTGTATCCAGTTTGCAAATTAATTCCAATTCAGCAGTCTCTCGTTGGAGTCTGTTTTTGAAGCTTTTTTGTTGAAGTATAGCCACTCTTAGGTCTGTGATCGAGTGACCAGAGAGATTGAAGTGTTCTCCAACTGGTTTTTGAATGTTATAATTCTTGACGTCTGATTTGTGTCCATTCATTCTTTTACGTAGAGACTGTCCAGTTTGGCCAATGTACATGGCAACAAACTATCCTTGCAACAAAGCCCGTTGCCAACTCTGTCCACATATCTATTCAGGGGATACCATCATAGGGCCTAATCACATCAGCCACACTATCAGAGGCTCGTTCACCTGCGCATCTACCAATGTGATATATGCCATCATGTGCCAGCAATGCCCCTCTGCCATGTACATTGGCCAAACTGGACAGTCTCTACGTAAAAGAATGAATGGACACAAATCAGACGTCAAGAATTATAACATTCAAAAACCAGTTGGAGAACACTTCAATCTCTCTGGTCACTCGATCACAGACCTAAGAGTGGCTATACTTCAACAAAAAAGCTTCAGAAACAGACTCCAACGAGAGACTGCTGAATTGGAATTAATTTGCAAACTGGATACAATTAACTTAGGCTTGAATAGAGACTGGGAATGGATGAGTCATTACACAAAGTAAAACTATTTCCCCATGGTATTTCTCCCCCCCACCCCACCCCCCACTGTTCCTCTGATATTCTTGTTAACTGCTGGAATTAGCCTACCTTGCTTGTCACCATGAAAGATTTTCCTCCTTTCCCCCCCCTGCTGTTGGTGATGGCTTATCTTAAGTGATCACTCTCCTTACAGTGTGTATGATAAACCCATTGTTTCATGTTCTCTGTGTGTGTGTATATAAATCTCTCCTCTGTTTTTTCCACCAAATGCATCCGATGAAGTGAGCTGTAGCTCACGAAAGCTTATGCTCTAATAAATTTGTTAGTCTCTAAGGTGCCACAAGAGTTGTTTCTGAGGCTGTGGATGGCATTGTGTTCTGCACAGCTGAGGTTTTGGGGCAAGTGATGCTGCTTTTCCACAATTTCAGCCTGTGCACGTCAGCGGAAGCACTCTATGTAGAAGTCCAGTCTGTTGTTTCGACCTTCAGGAGGAGTCCACCCAGAATCCTTCTTTTTGTAGTCTTGGTAGGAAGGTCTCTGTGGGTTAGTATGTTGTTCAGAGGTGTGTTGGAAATATTCCTTGAGTCGGAGATGTCGAAAATAGGATTCTAGGTCACCACAGAACTGTATCATGTCTGTGGGGGTTGAGGGGCAGAAGGAGAGGCCTCGAGATAGGCAGATTCTTCTGCTGGGCTAAGAGTATAGTTGGACAGATTAACAATATTGCTGGGTCGGTTACGGGAACCACTGTTGTGGCCCCTTGTGGCATGTAGTAGTTTAGATAGTTTAGTGTCCTTTTTCTTTTGTAGAGAAGCAAAGTGGGTATTGTAAATGGCTTGTCTAGTTTTTGTAAAGTCCAGCCATGAGGAAGTTTGTGTGGAAGGTTGTTTTTTTATGAGAGTATCCAGTTTTGAAAGCTCATTCTTAATGTTTCCCTGTTTGCTGTAGAGGATGTTGATCAGGTGGTTCCACAGTTTTTTTGAGAGCGTGTGGCACAAGCTGTCAGCATCGTCTGGGTGGTATGTAGATTGTAATGGATTTTTTACCTTCAGTCCTTTTGGTATAATGTCTATCTGTTTGCATTTGGAAAGGAAGATGATGTCTATCTGTATCTGTATGAGTTTTTTCATTGACTTTATCATTAACTGTTCCTGTTGTTCAAGACAATGTTGCATCACCATCACCACATTATCACAACAGAGTCAAAAACAAGTCATGTGCTTGAATTTATAAATTGTTTATCTAGTGAGTTGCTATTCCAGGTCAGAATAAACCCTTGTAATTCAAGTCTGCAGTAGTCCACCCACAACTTTTAGTTAGGTTATATAGTATTTTATGTTAGACATTTAAACAATAACGTAAATATATTTGCAAAGTATTTTAAAGTAGGGTGGAGGAATATGATGTCCTGTATTTTCAAGTGTTTTGGGTGCCCCGTACTCCTCACCCCAGTGAAAAGCCTCACATTGGTTTTGATTTCTGTTTTGCTGTCAGAACAATAAAGCTACCACAGTAGACAGCTGTCTTTAAATATCTCCCCATGTCTCTATCACCTTCTCTACCTAGTCCAAATATAATACATATAATGGTGGTTTGCCTTAAAACATTTTAAGTCTCAAATGGTCTAATTAAAAACAAGATTTATTATGAAAGGAGAGAAAAATAAATTAGCTGTATAATGTCTACTCAAATTATGCAAAAACTAAACCAGATAAAACAGATTCTCAGCTGGTGTAATTTGGAACTTTTTCATTAGCATTGTGTTAGCTAATGTGTTTTTAAAAACACACTTTTTATGCTAGTGAAGACATACCCCAAGTGTCTCATCTCCCTTCCATCCCCAAGAGGTTGTCTACATGATGAAAAGAGGTGATTCTTGAAATCAAAATTAGTTTTAATATGCCCAGCTAACTGGACTGTAAAGGTTTAAAACTCTGTCAATACTGTTAAGTGAACTTTCCAGTTATGTTAAAGTAACTCTACTGAACTAACTTGGTTGATGAAAACAACTTTTTGTCATGTAGACAGGGTCCAGATGATTCATGTCATTTTATGTATAGTCTGAAATCCTTTTGATGTTAAAGGTGCTGTTCATCCTAATCCTAGATAATCCCCAAAGATTTTTACACAGGTGTCCCCTGAAGTGAGAGATTAGAGCTTCTTATAAAAGACATGTTTTCCAAATGTATCTGGGGTGTATTTGCTGAATTGGATAACCACTTTGTGGCTTCTTTGTTTCCTTTTAATTTACAATTCCAAGATTCCTCTATTATCTTTGACTTTACCTTGCCCTTGAAAAGTAATAAGTATAGGGAAATGATCATTCCCCACTTCTTCTTCCTTATATATTTCCCAGTTACATTTACTTGAAATATCTGCTGTTATAATTCCCAGGTTTAAGCAGGAAAAACTGCCATCTGCTGCATTAAATCTAGTTGGGACGCCATCATTTAAAACCACTGGATAGAAATGCTCATTGATGAAAGCAAAGCATGCACCATTGTTATCAGTTGTCTTATTTCCCCACAATTTCTTATGACTATTTAGGTCACCATATATAATATATGGTCTTTTAGCATTCTTCACTATTTCTTGTAGCTCTGAACTTTCTGATTTCTCACATGGGTTATAAATATTATAAATCCTTAAATCCTTGAAGAAATATTACTTTTCCACATTGGGATCTCAACAGCATTATAGTCAAGGCTTACTTCTTCATTCTCTACTCCTATGTAGTTTAATGTTTCCCTTATGAAAGCACAAACACCTCCTCCTAGTTTTTGGTCATGCCTAAACGCAAAATACTCTGGAACTTTAAATGCAAGCTTTTCAACCAACCATGTTTCCTGGATACATAAGACATCTAGTTTAACTTTCATTTCCCTGATATTTAGTTTTAGTTCTTAACCATGTGCTATCAGACTGTGCACATTCCAACAAAAGATTATGATCTCTATACTTGCCATATTTCCCCATTAGTTTCATTCAAAATTGCATGAATACAGTCCATTGACAAGTTGCTAATATACAAGTATTTTTATGCTGCCCTTCCTATCATTTTAAATTTTTCAATTTTTTTCCCCAGTTTATCATGTAATCACTTCCATCATAAATGCAATAAACCTTTCACATAAGTAAAGTTAGGACTTTTCCCTAGATGATTTATGTTAGGATATAGATATTTAGGCTTGTCTGTAAAGGCCTATACTCTAAGAATTTAGGTGTATTCTTATCACTTGGCTAGTTAAAGGTATAAAAAAGAAAGAATCAAAATCATTGTTTGCCAGTGTAAGGTCCTTCTCTTACTGTGACAGTCTGAGGCTCTCTTCTTAGGCTAAGGCCTTTGGCTAAGCAACAGAGGCAGTCATAAGCTGGGAAGCGACTGGTCACCTCCTCACATTCCAAACTAGTCACATTGAAATAAGGTGCTATTGGGCTGTTAGGATACAATCCTGTCCTGATAATGCCTATAACCTCCAGAGAAAGGGAAGTGCCTAGAAAGTGTAATAGGAAACTTAGTTTGATAGCATCCTATCTGGCAAGAACTCACTTATCAATAAACTAATTAAGGTGGTGGGATATAATTAGTTACATAATCATGTTACAATATGTTAGAATTAGTTAGTTAAATTTCAGGAAAATGATTGGTTAAGGTATAGGTAAGCAGAACTCAAGTTTTACTATGTAGTCTGCAGTCAATCAGGAAATGGGTGGGTGTGTGTGTGGGGGGGGGAAATGGGAACAGGGAATGGGGATGGGGAAACTGGAATCATGTTTTGCTAAAGGGAGAAATGGGAACAGGGAATGGGGGTGGGGAAATTGGAATCATGTTTGGCTAAGGGCAGGAATGGGAACAGGGACACAGGTGCAAGGCTCTGTGGTGACAGAACTGGTAAGAGGGACACTAAGGAAGGAAACTGGAATCATGCCTGCTGGAAGTTCACCCCAATAAACATCAAATTGTTTGCACCTTTGGACTTCGGGTATTGTTGCTCTCTGTTCATGCGAGAAGGACTAGGGAAGTAAGTGGGTGAAGGAATAAGCCCCCTAACCTCTGACCATTATTGCAGAATATTTTGCTGCTATGCTATTAAAGAACTTTTAGTATTACCACCTGTCAGAGTTCCCTCCCCACTCTGAACTCTAGAGTACCCGCAAGAAAGACCCCCTAAGCTTATTTCGACCAGCTTAGGGTAAAACTTCCGCAAGGCACAAACTCTTTGCCCTTGGAGGGTAGGCTGCCACCACCAAGTGATTTAACAAAGAATCAGGGAAAGGACCGAGTTCCTGTTCCCCCCAAAATATCCCCCCAAGTCCTTACACCCCCTTTCCTCGGGAGGCTTGAGAATAATATCCTAACCAATTGGTTACAAAGTAATCAGAGACCCAAACCCCTGGGTCTTAGGACCATAGAGAAATCAGTCAGGCTCTTAAAAGAAACAGAATTTATGAGAAAGAAAAAAGGTAAAAGAAGCATCTCTGTAAAATTAGAAGGGAAGCTAATATCACAGGGCAATCAGATTTAAAACACAGAGCATTTCCCTCTGTGCAAAAACTTTAAAGTTACAAAAAGAAAACCAGGAATACACCTTCCTCTCAGCACAAAGAAAATCATAAGCCAAAACAAAAATAAACTAACGCATTTCCTTTGCTAGTACTTACTAATTCTAATGGAGTTGGATTGCTTGCTTTCTTGATCTCTCTCAGGCAAGCACTCAGAACGGACAGACAAAAGCCTTCTCCCCACCCCCCAGATTTGAAAGTATCTTGTTCCCTTCTTGGTCCTTTTGGTCAGGTGCCAGCCAGGTTACCTGAGCTACTTAACCCTTTACAGGTAAAAGGATATTGTGCCTCTGGCCAGGAGGGATTTTATAGTACTGTATACAGGAAGGTTGTTACCCTTCCCTTTATATTTATGACACCACTGATAAAGAAAAAAAAACAATAATGTAAAGCTATGCTTCTGTCTTTTCTCTATGCTTATGGATAGAAAGAATTTGCACTATGTGTAACCTTTACTTCCTGCGCGGGGAAAGAACTCCTTATAAGGATATAAGCCTCCATGTTCATACCACAGGACTCAAACGGACTGGGTTTAACCGGTTTGAACTGGAGAGAATGTCACAATTTATGTTGAGCCAAGCTATATAAATAAGCTCAACTTGTTCTTTGTTCAAGGCTTCGCCATTTTCCTCTGTGTAGGAAATTGGTGAGCCCTTCAGCTGTCGTACTTGCTAGCATTAAAGTGCCTCTTTTTGTCTAAGAGCCACGACTCTGTGTTTGTTTGGCTAATACAGAAGTCTCAGGAAGGTAACCCTCTTAACCCTAGACGAGAGGGAAACCTTTTTCCCCAAACATTTTGGGGGCTCGTCCGGAATCGCCGCTTCTCCGGAATGGTGGACGGTCGGGACTCTGAATCCTTCTTTGGCACATGGGTTGTTTTAACCCCGAAGGCTTCCCGTCTTGCTTCCACCTGCCATTTTGGCGAAATAAGGCGTCCTGAAGGCACTAGGGTCCGGACCTATTGGTGAACACCGACCGGTGGGAACTTGGTGAGTTCTGAATTTTTTCTTTGTGATTGTCTAGACAACAGTCAGGGGTTCTGTCTTTGGGAAAAGATGGGGGAGGGGTGCAGTAGAATTGTTGATCCTTCTACGCTTTCTTCTTCTGGGCTATATGTTAAAACATTATGATAGGGATATCAAGGCCTTACAATCAGATAGTAACAATGCTGTGTATAAGTTTATATTTTTGTGTCAAGGTCCCTGGGTGGGAATGAAGCAAGATGACCTGGAGCCAGGAAATCGCTGGCCGGGGGAAGGAACATTTGAGTTACATAATGTTGTTCATTTACGAAAAGTGTTGTATGATTTGAAACCGCAGCAACTTAAGTATTCTGATGTATGGATAAGAGAGGCCGACTGGCGCAAGAGCACCAGTTTAACTACTAGTTTACGAAACGAGATAGAAAAACTTAAAGCCGTGGCGGGAGCCGGTAAGGAGCCGGCCATGTCCGTGTGGCCTCCACCCTATAATCCGGAATCCGGTAATGCTGACAGGAAGCCAAAAGCGCCAAACTCTATTTATCCCCAACTCCCATTGAAAGAAGCAGTGGATCCTATACAATTGGAAGAGTGTACCTGGATGTGGGGCGGGGTACCGCAGTCCGACCCCGATGCACCCACATCTGATGCAGAGTCGGGGGATGTTCAGGAGGCTGGCTCCTCTAAAAGGGAGGTGGCACGTCCTGATCCGCGACACCCCAGTGACGCGACGCCCGCAAAAACCCGCTCTCATAATTCTCAAGGCACACCTAAGGCAAAAGTCACTGGTGCTGCAATGGCTAGTGCAGTCCAAATGCCTATGAGACAACTGCCAAGTGGTAGAGGGGGAACACAAACGGTGTATGTCCCTTTTACCAGCACGGATCTAACGAATTGGTCATCTACTTTTCCCCCATTTCAAAAGTGTCCGGAAGAATTTATTAAAAAGTTGAAGGGTATTTTCACAATGTATAATTGTAACTATGATGATGTGGAGATGGTTTTGAGTCAAATGCTAAGTGAAGGTGAGAAGGAAACGGTGTATAAGAAAGCCAGAGAGGCAGTGCGAGGCAGGGCGGCTTATCTGCAAGAGAAACCTGAAGTGGATTGGGATGTTCCGGAGACCATTAGTGAGTGGGATAATATGAGAAAGTGAATTTTAGAAGCATTAGAGGATATGTCTAAGCCTGTTTATGATTGGGGAAAAGTAGATGCATGGGTTCAGAAGCATGATGAGCATCCAGGGGAATTTTTCCACCGCCTTTGTAAGGTTTTGAAAAATTATGGCGGCTTAGATCCAACATCCCCTATAGCAAAAACACAAGTGATCAGCCAGTATGTAAAAAACCTATTGCCATTCGCTCGGAAGTATGTGTGTAGCAACCAGCTTATGAAAACAAAACGCTAGAGGAGGTGGTGGGTTTAGCAGCCCATGTTTGGAGGAATAGGAAGGAATTAGACACTAGGAGGTCTGAAAAGCTTCTTAACCTGCAGTGGCAAGGTTCCAAGACGGCCCTCAGGGACGAGACGCCAGCCGTAGGCGGGGAGGCTTTTGGGGATGGCAGAAGGGGAGACAGCTCTACCCAGGGATGGGGACCACAAAGTCAGAACTTCCAGCCACAGCCCGGGAGGGCAGGGCCAGATGAGTGCTGGTGGTGCCGACAAAAGGAACACTGGGCTGCCCAGTGCCCGAATTACCCTCCCCCCAGTCAGCCGACCCTCTCATCCAAGCCTACCAAAGGGTTCAGGAGAGGGGACAAGAAGAAGGAAGTACTGATTGAAAGCTAGCCGCTCACAATGCTTCGCTCCCCCCGCAAGAAACCCCCTCCACTTCTTGGACAGTGCAGTTGGATGCAAACCACCCAGAACTTCTCGTTGTGGTGGGAGGAAAAACTTATTCAATGTTAGTTGACACCAGAGCAGATAGAAGTACTCTACAGGACCCCAACCTTCCTACTACTTCTGCCACTGTATATGTTATAGGCGTTGGTGGCACCGTGTGCGCCCTTCCTCTAATTGCTGAGCAAACGGTCCAGCTTGGCCCTTATCAGAGGATCATAGCTTTTTAATTGCCACTTCCTGTCCTGCAAATCTATTAGGCAGAGACTTGTTATGTAAACTGCAAACAATTATTTTTTGCAGCCCGGAGGGGTTATATCTCTCAGTCCCTACTTCTGTCTCTGAAGCTATGGTAATGGCATTGTTAGCTGCCACATCTGCCCCCACTGTCCCCACTGTCCCTGTTGAGTTATCTGATATTTCTGAAACACTGTGGACCACGATTTCCACTGAAACTGGACTTTTAAAGTCAGCAGAACCAGTTTATATCACTTACCATACAGATATCCCTCTGCCCCGGAAAATGCAATATCCGTTACCTAAAGAGGCCATAGAGGGCATTCAGCCAGTCCTACAACAGCTTTTAACTCAAGGAATCATTAAAGAGGCTACCAGCCCTTGCAATACACCTATTCTTCCTGTTAAGAAACCCAAGCCTGGCTCTTATGGCAAACCAGTTTACCGCTTCGTGCATGACCTCCGACTGATTAATGCTATTGTGATTCCGAGAGCTCCGGTTATTCCCAATCCTGCAACTGTTTTGACTGCTATTCCCCCAGAAGCTACTTATTTCACCGTGATTGATCTGTCTTCAGCATTCTTCAGCAACCCTGTGCACCCAGACTCACAGTTCCTATTTGCCTTTACCTTTGACGGACGTCAATACATATGGACCCGCCTCCCTCAGGGATACAGGGAGAGCCCTACCATCTTCAGCCAGTATTTAAAGTGGGATCTGGACTCTATTCGTTGGCTATGGGTTCTACTTTGATACAATATGTTGATGATCTGCTGTTATGCTCTACAGCCAAGGATGCCTGTGTACAAGATACTCGAATTCTTCTTTTTGCGTTGGCTGAAAAAGGTCACAAGGTGGTGCTTTCCAAGCTACAGTTTGCCCAATCCGAGGTGGAATATTTATGGCATCGTATTTCATATGTCTCTACTGCACTTACTCAAGACAGGATTGAAAGCGTTCTGAGCAAACCTAGGCCTACCACAAAAAAACAACTCCACCAGTTACTAGGGGCAAGTGGCTATTGTAGAGCCTGGATTCCTGCTTATGTGGAGTTAGTGCACCCCCTCACCGATTTGCTGCTGGATTCCATTCCCGAACCCCTGCCATGGACGACTCTACATGACAACGCCCTTACAGCCCTCAAACAGGCATTAACTTCTGCACCAGCTCTGGGCAGACCGGATTATGCTAAGCCTTTCACCTTATTCTGCCATGAATGATATGGCACGGCATCTGGAGTGTTAACTCAGCCTTTTGGACCTGGCCAGCGAATGGTGGCTTATTTTTCGGTCCTTCTTGACCCAATGCTCAGGGTCTTCCACCTTGTCTCCGCGCTGTTGGGGCTGTGGCCATGTTGGTTGAAACAGCTTTGGGGCTTACCTTGGGTCACCCTCTTCTAGTTCAGGTGCCTCACGCCGTTGCAGCGCTTCTCAATCGTGGATCCACACAGCACCTCACAGCAGCCAGATTGACCAAGTACGAGTTGGCCTTGCTTGCCAATCAGACTATTACCTTACACCGCTGTGAAGTTCTGAATCCTGCAACTCTTTTGCCTCTGCCTGAGGACGGGATGCCTCATAATTGCCTACACTTGATGGATTTGATCTCCACACCTCGTCCTGATCTCTCAGATGTTCCATTGCAGAATCCTGACCTCCAATTGTTTTGTGATGGATCCGCCCATCAGGATGAGTTTGGAGCCTTACGAGTTGGCTATGCAATTGTTATCTTGATGACAACGCTTGAAGCGCATTCTTTACCTACTCAAAAGTCGGCGCAAGCAGCGGAACTCGTGGCTCTTGTTCGAGCCTGCCAATTAGCTGAAAACAAAACTGTGGCCATCTATACTGATTCTAAATATGCCTTTTCAGTGTGCCACTCTACTGGACAACTCTGGAAACATCATGGGTTCCTTACCTCCTGTGGCTCTCAGATCTCCCATGCTGCCCTGATTTCAGCCTTGTTAGAGGCTATTCAACTTCCTGCAGCTGTTTCAGTTACGCACTGTAAGGGCCACTCCATGCGCCAGATGAGGTTTCCAAGGGAAATGCTGCAGCCGATTCCATGGCCCGTTATGCTGCCCTCTATGGGGTTCCAGCCTCTTTCCGTTTTTGGGCACCCCTGCTACTGCAACCAGTGACACCGGCTGTTTTGCTCTCTGCCCAGCAGACGACGCCTCTGGCCAAAGTTGACTGTTGGAAATCCATTGGATGGCACCAAAATGAGGACAACCTCTATGTCAACCTGGACGGTTGTCCGGTTCTACCGAGACAACTCCTCCCTCAGGTTTCCCAGGTGCTCCATCTTGCCTCGCACCTGGGAAAGGGGGGATTAGTAGCTCAGATGGAAAAGTTGTTTTTTGCTCCGGGGGTCCATGCAGCTGCAAAGGCCGTCACTGCACAGTGTGGGTTGTGTCAATGGCATAATCATCAAGGAGCAATCAAACCACAAATAATTGGACATAGCAAACTGCCTGAGTACCCATTTGCTGTGGTCCAGATGGACTTCATGGATTTACCACCAGTGACAGGACTAAAACACCTGCTTGTACTGGTTGACCTTTTTTCAGGATGGGTTGAGGCTTTCCCCACTCGAAAAGCAGATGCAGTATCCGTAGCAAGGTGCCTCCTCAAGGATATTATTCCCCACTTTGGAGTAATGACTCATTTGGAAAGTGACCAAGGACCCCATTTCACTTCCCAAATTATTCAACACTTAGTGAAGGCCCTATGCATAAAACAGGCCTTGCATACCCCCATCATCCACAAAGTTCAGGAAAAGTGGAAAGGGTGAATGGGCTGATAAAAACCCAATTAGCAAAGATATGTGAACAGAGTGGATTAAAGTGGCCTGAGGTGTTACCCATAGTGTTAACCAATCTGTGTAATACACCCCATAGGAAACCTTAATTGACACTGTTCAAAATTCTATTTGGCTGACCCTTGCCAATCCCCCTTACAAGTATAAATGGCAAAGTACAAAGTACAAACGTCCCAGCAAAAACTTCTTTAATGGCTGGGCAAGATAAGTTGGCTGGTTATTGTCATATGTTGCAAGGTGCATTAAGTGATGCGTGGGACAAAGTAAAGGATGCCCAAACTTTACCACTTGATACTTGCACACACTCTCTTTTTCCAGGTGACTTTGTCTGTGTTAAAATTCATCGAAGGAAGCACTGCCTGGAACCATGGTGGTCGGCCCCTGCCCAAGTCCTTCTGACTACTCCGACTGCAGTAAAGATCGAAGGCATCGATAGATGGGTGCACTGCAGCCACTGTAAAAAGGTTCCTGCTCCAACATCTCCAACGACTGCCATCACGACCGACGCTCTTACATGAACCGTCGGTCTGCAGGATCAGAAGCAGCTACAGAATTCTGGAGCATTAGTCATACTGTTACAATTATTGTGTAACTTTTTGTTTTGTTAATAGTTGTTAGTATTTATTATGTATGTATGGCGATGGGCATTAACCTGGAACTTTGTCCTAGTGGGTTGAGATAAAAACACATTTTTACAGTTAGCCCAAAATCTAACCAACTCATGGAATCTTAGTAATTGTTGGGTGTGTTCCCACGTCTCCTATCATTCCTTGCAAGGGTTCCCCATCTTGCCAGCTCCAGCACTTCTCGATTCTTGGTTGAATACAAATGACCAAGTATGGTACGGCCAAAAAGGGAAAAGGGGTAGGGGACCCATGGATTTTAGGAATTGGATCCCAAATCATTGCCCAGACTTGCTTGTTATGGCCCCCTTGTGCGTAGAAAAAAGGTCACTGCACTCCCAAGATAAAACGAGCCTGGGAAAATACCCAATGTGAGAAAATTCTAATTTTAGGAATAAATGCAGGTACTACTCTTTTGCAGTATCCTAATGGTACTGAGGTGGCCAGCTATCGTCATGGAGGTACAATCTCACAAAAAAGATGACATTATGGAATCTGGGAGGCATAGAACCTGATCCTGATGATGCCTCATCCCTAGTAGGACGATTGCAGGACGTTTCTCAAAACGTTGGGAGCAATAAGGGCAACAATAGCATAATATTAGGAGACCACCATTGGTGATGGGTACATGGCACTTGGGCAGGAAAACCCTTGCCCCCAAACTGGTTAGGACGATGCACGGTGGCCTATGCCTGGCCAGGGGGATGCATCGTAGAAATTTAATGGACATCAAGGACACAACTCGACGAACCCGTCGAGATACCAGATATAACCCTATTGTTGAAGAAGGCAGTGCAGGTATGCGAGCCTTCCGTATTCTTTTTCCGTGGATGGGGGTGGGCCAACTCGAATATGCTCTAAAAAATATGTCAGCTGAAATGGAAATATTTGCAAACGCCACCTGAGATGCAATCCAAGCTCTGCAAGAAGAAATAAACTCATTAGCTCGCTACAGTATGCAAAATAGGTTGGTTCTGGATCAACTCTTAAGTACGCAAGGAGGAGTATGTACCTTCCTTAACACCTTATGTTGCCTGTATGTAAACCAAAGTGGACGTATACTTACAGACACAAATATAATAGCCAACGAATCAGCTTTCCTCCATAAGCAAGCTTATATCGCTCTCAGCACTAGCTTTGACTTATGGGACTGGCTCACTAGCTGGTTGCCTAACTTTGGATGGCTAAAATCCTTGTTTGTGTATGGAATGGGATTCCTTATAATTATAGGCCTGCTGTTCTGTTGTATGTCCAGTTGTTGTACTTTCTTCTAATGTGTATGTAACAAAGCCATAGCCTCAGTGAAAATATTATATGTAAAAAAGGGTGGCGTTAACCAAGATGAAAAGCATATGAACCTGTTAAACAACCAATAATGAGCCATGAAAGATAATTATCTTCAGGCTCAAAGGGGGGGGAAAACAATCATGTAAAGCAATCTTTCTGTCTTTTCTCTATGCTTATGGGTAGAAAGAATTTGAACTATGTGTAACCTTTACTTCCTGCGTGGGGAAAGAACTCCTTATAAGGATATAAGCCTCCATGTTCATACCAAATTGGTGAGCCCTTCAGCTGTCGTACTTGCTAGCATTAAAGTGCCTCTTTTTGTCTAAGAGCCACGACTCTGTGTTTGTTTGGTTAATACAGAAGTCTCGGAAAGGTAACCCTCTTAACCCTAGACGAGAGGGAAACCTTTTTCCCCAAACACCACCATAATACTATTTTTAGTCCTTTATAACACAATAGTAAATTTTCATTGTAGGCTGAAATTTAGCATATAATTTTTTAGTCTATGAAAACTTTTTTTCTACATATTAACAAAACCTACTGCCATTTCTAAAGCATACAAGTATAAAAATACAGGCCCCAATCCTAGAATAACATTGGCATAGGTGAATACCTGGACCTATATGAACAATCACTGAAGTCAGTGGAACTTTGCACAGGTGTAGGGGAATGTCATTGCAGGATTGGGGCTTTAGACCAATGCAGGTTTAAATAACATGTTAAGCTTTTTAAAGTGCTTGTTTTCCATTTTTTAACAACTCATAAAAGGCATTTTTAAAAACATTTCATTAGTAGTGAATGATACTTCATTCCTTCATGAACAGTAAGAAAAGATGGGGAAGAGAGAGTCCCCATCCTTCTTTCTTCCTAACTTTGCCCTGATCCTGATCCTGCAAACTATTAAGTGCATGCTTAACTTCACTCATGTGAGTCACAGACTTGATGGGACTAGTCATGTGAGCAGTTACGCACATGCTGAAGATCAAAGCCTTTGGTTGCACTCTACACAGAAGAATGGGTCAGTGCAAGCAGATCCTAGCATAGGATTGGGTCCTTAATCTTCCTTCCATCCTCCTGAAAAATATCTTTTCTCCTTTCTCACCCTTCCTCTAAAGGGGAGCTCTTCTTCCATAGCATACAAAATGGGAGTTTCTTTGTGCCTAGCAGAGGAGACAGCATGCAGGGAAAGGAAGAGATTATGCTTCCTTGTTAAGATTACAAGGGTCAAGATCTAAATCCCATTGAAGTCATTGACAGTCTTTTCATTGACTTCTATGGGCTATGGACCAGGCCACACCACACCATTAAAAATGCTGGGTATGCTATAGAGGAGGTAAAAAAATAAAACCCAAAATCACAAAGCCAGTTGTGGCATTTTCTGTTTTTTATTGTTGTTGTTTTTTTGTTTTTAGTATTTTTCTGCATCTGGTTATCAATTTTTGCTAGTTGCTCTACTTTGTATTTTACACCAAACAACAGAAGAGAGGGAAAATAGAGATTAGATTGGATGTGACCATGTTGTGTCCTTGCAGCAATCAACTATACCAATCTCCACAACAACAGGCATGGATCCAAATTTGTCCAATATATTTTTGTTTTGTCATTGTATTTTATATCTGCATCTTTAAAAATACAAACACATTGACAGAAACTATCTTATCTGAACGGTTTATTTTTAGGAGGTTGCAGGCAAAAAGGATTTGGAAAAAATAAAAATAAACATTTCAAATAATATATATTTGTTTAAATCCTATGTAATAGGGTAGCTGGCCCCTTAATTGAAATTAGGGTCAGCTCTCCTGTTCCAATATACTTGTGCTGTGGTTGGTGTAATGAGGAGGATGGGGCTGCCCTCGGGAGCTATAAATGAAAGACATTCCAAAAGCAATAAATAACACAGAACCCAGAGTCCAGAATGTGAGCTGGAAAGTCCTGAGACTAGAGAGAGCTTAGGAGAAGAGCAGTGCTACCTTGAGAGCTTCAGTGAAGAGATGCCTTTGAAGGAGGAAGCAGTAAGAATCCCCTAAGGAGTAGTAGAGCCAAGTAAGGCTACTGGGATCACTTACAAACTTCACCAGGTCAGATAGGGCTGAAGGCTGATAGCAGGAGAGGGATATCCTGGCTGGCTCTCAAAGCTGGAGAGCTGAAGCCAGGGAGGGCTAAAAGCTGCAGAGTGATGAAGGGGTCAGCCTTCTGATGATTCTGGGCAAGAGTTGGAGCCATGCCTGGGAAGGAAACTGTGTGGAGAAACACCCCAGCTTGAGAAACAGGGGTAAATAGTGGTGAGAGAAGGAGCCACATCTGAGTGCCTAAGTATGATGAAAAATGCCAGAGTTATACATGGTATATTGATGGACTGCTGGGACTTCAAAGATTGAATGCAGTTTGGATTGTGCTGGGGATTATGGCTGTGGGACTCTTTCAATAAATTAACCCTGCAAAGGCTGTCTGTATGTGGAGATCCTGTGGACTCTGGAAAAAGGGGAAACTAAGGCAGGCTCACTTGTTATGCCCTGAGCTGATGAAGGAGGGTGCCCCAGCTGTAGCTACCTTCTCACGTATGGAGGACAACGTGGGCAGCTGATCAGGCCAAGGGAAAAGGAAAATTGAGGCGGGGGTCCTTGCAGGGCCACCCTTAGGTGGCAAGAGGATATTCTAGAAGCCCTATGACACCCTGAAAGTAAAATGTTTTATATATATATATATTGTGTTTTTATTACATCTACCTTTCTGTATTTATGGTGCAGTACATTAAACTGAACTTGTAACTTATTTTGTGGGAAGGAGGGGAAGGACTGGAAGCTCACTGTGAACAGGATGATGGAGGGTCAGGGAGTGGGGTGAGGAGAACTAGTGACTTGACCGGGGGAGGCAACTGGCTCTCCGTGGGAAGTGTGGGAGGTCCTGCTGGTTCCTACCTGATCCCAGCCCCTCTGTGTCCCACGCTTGCCTCTGGCCCTCACCATGTGTGTGTGTGAGTTTACATGAGAGTGTGTTTTTCTTTTTGTCATGACCAAAGTGTGGGTGGTCAGGGCTAGTGGTTGAAACAAGGCTGGGAACAGGAGTGATCACAGCTGCAGTCATAAGTGCTGAACAGCCAGTGACCTGCTGCTGCTAAACTTAAAAGCAGGCCTGCTGGTTCCCTTGTGTCAATCAGGTAGTCCTACTGTAAGTAACCCAGCTGAGCTTGTTCATGTGCCTGGAGGCTGGCCTGGCTAGTCCTCAGCCTCAGCTAAATGAGCTCATTCTTGACACTTCTAAATCCCCAGCTATTGCTTGCTATTTGTAAGAAAGCAAAAATATCTTAAGCGTTTTAGGCCAATAAGTGCTTGATTCAAAGTCCACTGAAGTCATTGGGAATCTTTTTATTGATGTCAATAAGTTTTAGATCGCGCCCAAAGGAAAGATCATATAAATTAGAGCTACTGTGCGTCAGCTCTAATTTATTCTTCCTTTTTTTTTTTTGGTCAAATAACTTATTCCTGTTCTTCCCCAAAATGTAACTGGCTAGCTGAGAAAATTCATTCAGTCTAATCACTGTCTCTGATCCACTTTTGCTGATCTAGATCACTGAACTCTCAAACACTTAACTTCATTCAATGTCTGCAAATAGCCTGATGGGTAATGCCAATATCATGATTTTTTCAGTTGCCTGGGCTATTTTGGGATAGTATGGCTGCAGTATTAACATATTTAAAAGTTCTTTCTTCCTCAAGCCACATGTGACTCCCATTCATTTCAATGGAGTGTCACCTAAAATCATAAAGGACAGTATGTTTGTGCACAATGCCTTTAAATACTAATCCATATCAAAGATCTATGGGTTAATAATAAAGAATTTTTTGAGCTAGACTATGGCAAATTCTCCCTCCCACACACACCCCAAAGGCATAAATCCAGCTTTATGTGAGAAATCTTAACTGATCAAAGAGTTTTTATAGGTTGAATAATGAAAGAATATACCCTTTCACGGGGGCACTCCTTCAGTCATGAGGCTGAACTTCCATTGCCTTTAGTAGTGACACTATCTATGGAAGGACGCCCAGATTTGGCTCATAATTAGTCGATTTGGGGTAATCCAAGTAATTGCAGACCAATGAACTTCACTCCAGTACCAGGAAAATTTGTGAAATGATAATTTAAAAATGGAATTATAAAACATGATGAACATAATATAAGAAGAACAAACCAGTACAGCTTTCTCTAAAGGAAAATTCTGCCTCTCTAATCTATTAGAAATTTTTGAGTGTCAACAAAATAATGAAGTGGATGACACAATTTATTTAAACTTTCAAAAGTCTTTGATAAAGTCCCTTACATCAAGATACTGAAGAAGCAAAACTCTTATGAAGTGAGAGGTAAAGTACTGTCATGGCATAGAACTGGCTAAGAGATAAAGTGGAGGAATTAATAGTCATTTTTTGACATGGCAATGGGTTAAGAAGATGCAATAGGGTTCTATGTGGGCCTGGTGCTGTTCAAAGTATTTATCAATGATCTGGAAAAGGAAAGGAACAGTAAAGTGTCCAAATTTTAGATGACACAGGGTTAGTTAGGTTAGTCAAGACTAAAATAGACTAAGGAATTTCAGAAATACTTAATAGTGTTGGATGAACAGGTAGCCTGAGCCTACGGGCAGATCTACACTACCGATTAAGTCGACCTAACTTACATCACTCAGGGGTGTGGAAACCCCTCCCCCCACAGTGACGCAAGTTTTGTGCTCTCCACACCGGCGCTTTGTCAGCATGAGAGCATCTCTCACCAGCATAGCTTTCACTTCTCACTAAGGTAGAGTACTTATGCTGATGGGAAAGCACTCTCCCATAAAGAAAAGGAATACTTGTGGCACCTTAGAGACTAACAAATTTATTAGAGCATAAGCTTTCGTGAGCTACAGCTCACTTCATCGGATGTATTTGGTGAAAAAAACAGAGGGGAGATTTATATACACACACACTCTCCTTACAGTGTGTATGATAAACCCATTGTTTCATGTTCTCTGTGTGTGTATATAAATCTCCCCTCTGTTTTTTCCACCAAATGCATCCGATGAAGTGAGCTGTAGCTCACGAAAGCTTATGCTCTAATAAATTTGTTAGTCTCTAAGGTGCCACAAGTACTCCTTTTCTTTTTGCGAATACAGACTAACACGGCTGCTACTCTGAAACCTGTCACTCTCCCATAGGCATAGCGTGTCTTCACCAGACACGCTACAGCAGCACAGCTGCATTGTTGTAGTACTGTAGTGTAGACTTGCTCTAAGTGAAATTCAGTGTTGACAATGCAAGATAAGGTGCATTGGAAGAAATATTCTGAAAAACTCATATATATTGTTGTGTCCTAAAGTAACCAGCCATTCAGAAAAAATAATAGTTGGGCATTATTGTGGGTGACTCAGTGTAAACCTCTGCTTAATGTGCAGTGGCAATTAAATAAATAAAAAACCCTCAAACAAATCTTGAATGCATAAGAAATGTGATGAAAAATAATAATTAAAAGATTATTCCATGCGTGGAATATTGTTTAGTTATGTCGCTTTCTAAAAAGGATACAACAGAAATAGAGGGGGCTTAGAGATGGACAAGAAGTACTAATGCATAGAGACTTAATGAAGAGAGATTTAAAAGTAAATAATTCTCTAATTTATAGAGGAAATAACAGGGGATATGGCAGAAATATACAAAAATAATGCAAAGGATACAGAAAGTTAATTAAGTGCTTCAATTGATCTATTCTCAGAATACAAGGACAAAGAAACATTTAGTGAAACTGAAAAGCAACAAATTTAAAAATGATAAAAGGAAATACTTTTATGCCACTAGATATCACTGAGAAGAAAAACTAGTATGATTTTTAAAAAAGATATAAATTTCCGTGCTTCAAGGAATAAGCCAATCTTTATCTGCTGGGGGTTTAGAAAAATAAAACAAAACAAAACCTCCCAAAAGAGAAAACTTTTATTCCATAGTTGTCCACTATGGGGTTTCTTGCACTTCCTTTGAAGCATCTGGTGCTGGCAAGTATAAGAGGCAGGATACTGGACTAGAACCACTGGTCTAATGCAGTATGCAAATTCCTCCAACCAAAACTTTCAAAAGCAACTAGTGCTTTAATTTGTAAGTGTCGAACGTGAAATGTTTTGAAGGTGTCTGAATTTCCAGAAAATACACAGCATCTATCCTCTGAAAATCAGTCCCCCTTAAGCTGCCTCTAGTTAGATGCTCAGTAGTGGAGGCACCCCAAATCACTGCTGAATTGATGAATGTTCCTATGTACAGTAACTTTAAAATCTTGAAAGGGATAAATAAGCTTGTCACCCTAGCTATAATTTCTATTCCAGAAACATGCATTTAAATATTTGTAAGTATATATATATATATATATATATATGTTAATTCAAATCTAACTTGTATTTTCCAAAACAAATAAAACCTGGTTAAAATACATACTACTTTGTTTGATAATCAAATGTTATTGTTTATAATCACCCAAGTAAGGTTTCTTTAAAGCACTCAGTTTGTCATATTTGTTTTCTTATTTTTAAATAACAAGGGTGGAATACAGAAATCAAATACAGTCTCCTTTTTCTGTACCAAAGCTCTCTGGGGCAGGGACTGTCATTTACTGCATATTTGTACAGAGCTTAGAACAACCTCGTTGTGGTCTTTAAGTGCTCCTACAAAGTGATTCATTAAAAATAGAGGTTTCAGAGTAGCAGCCATGTTAGTCTGTATTCACAAAAAGAAAAGGAGTACTTGTGGCACCTTAGAGACTAACAAATTTATTTAAGCATAAGCTTTCGTGAGCTACGGCTCACTTCATCGAATGAATTCAGTGGAAAATACAGTGGGGAGATTTCAGCGTGTATGGTAACACCCATTGTTTCATGTTCTCTATGTATATAAATCTCCCCACTGTATTTTCCACTGAATACATCCGATGAAGTGAGCCGTAGCTCACAAAAGCTTATGCTTAAATAAATTTGTTAGTCTCTAAGGTGCCACAAGTACTCCTTTTCTTTTTATTAAAAATAAACAACCCCTGTCCATGCTTCTCTGGTTTTAGAGTCTCTTGTAGGAATGGTAGAGATGCAGCTCTGCTATACCAGAGGGGAGCAAGGTTCTGGAGGGCCATAGAGCAGTTGTTTTCAAACTTTGGGTCATGACCCAGTATTGGGTTGCAAAATGTAAGGCACTGGGTCGTGGCAGCTCTGGTCAGCACCTCCGACTGGGCTGTTAAAAGTCCCATCAACAGTGCTGCCTGGCTAAGGCAGGCTAGTCCCTACCTATTCTGATACTGCGTTGCATCCCAGAAGTGGCCAGCAGCAGGCCGGCTCCTAGGCAGGGGGACCATGCTGCCCCCCGGCCCGAGCACCAGTTCCCGGCCAATGGGAGCTGGGGAGGGGGTGCCTGCCTGCAGGCAAGAGCCACATGGAGCCCCTTGCGTGCCTCTGCCTAGAAGCCAGAACTGCTGCTGGCTGCTTCTGGGGCACAGCATGGTCTGAGGTGCCAGGACAAGCAGGAAGCCTGCCTTAGCACCCCCACTGCACTGCTGACCGGGAGCCGCCCGAGGTAAGCTTGCATCCCAGCCCTATGCCCCAATCCCCTGCCCCAGTCCTGAGCCCCCCATGAACCCAGAGCCTCTTCTTGCACTTAAACCCCTCATCCCTGACCCCAGCCCAGAGCCTGTACCCCAGCCCAGAGCCCTGACCCCCTCCTGCATCCCATTCCCCTCCCCCAGCCCAGAGCCCCCTCCCACACCTTGAACCCCTCATTCCTGGCCCCACTCTGTCCTCACCCCTGCATCCCAACCCTCTGCCCCAGCCATGAGCCCCTCCCACACCCCAACCCCCTCATCCCCAGCTCCATTTGGGTCACAGGCATCAACAATTTTCTTCAACTGTGTCACCAGAAAAAAAGTTTGAAAACCATTGCCATAGAGGACCCTGGTAGAGTGCAGGTGGAACTTTACTGCGGGTGGGGATAAGCATCCATTGGTGCATAGATCTTCCCCCATAGTCAGCTCAAGGCCATTGGGTTGGAGTAACCTCTGAGGAGCTGCTGCAGAACTGCATTTTGACTAGGGCAGGGAGATGATTTGTCCTCCTTGACCCCAACACATCTGTTAAGCATCCTCACCCCCTTATTCAGACTGAGTGCCGGACTGCCAGTGTGAGGCTTAGTGTGCTCAGGTTAGGGAGTCCTTGGCAGGTTTAACAATATTTTTGATTGTATTTATATAAGCCTTATCCTGAAAGATGTTTAGATTTCATCATTTCCTACTGAAAGGAATGAGATGTAAGGGCACTCATTGATTCACACAACTGGGGTTCATCCTGCTAAAGAAACAGCACAAAAGCTCTCTGAGAGGATGGCTGCTTTAAAAGGGACAAGGATGTAGTTTGATTCACTGAACAATGCTGTACGTTACAAAATAACATTTCACCAGAAAGAAGATACTGGTTATCAAATGTTGAATGACACAAAGTAGGATTTCAATTTATTTACGCAAGTGGCTTAACGTTCTCATTTAAAGGTAGATGAAATAATATGTAGTGATGAAAGAAAACTAAGCTGTCCAATAAGCATTTTTTTAAAAAAATCTCTTCCTATTTCATTTCTAAATATCAGGGGAACAGTTTAAATGAAGGGTTTAACTATGCATTTATTTTTTTTCAATTACAAACCAATTGTCATCGAAACAAGTAAACAAAAACCCATAAACATAAGAGACTTTCACAATAAACAACTGCCACCCTAATGATTTCTCTTAATTAAGGAATTTGACAATGAATAAAGAAAATGAGAAATTGGCCTGAAGCACAAAGAGCCTGATTCTCCATTCAGAGCCCCATGGACAACCCTCGCCAGCCCCCTCTGAAGTCAACAGGGCTGTGGGTCTGCCCCCAGGGACCTGATTGCAACAGTAGGGCCAAAGTCTGTATGTGGAGCTGAACTTCCTCCTAGTTTGGAGCCAGGCTTTTGACTGGGCCCACTACCAAGGCTGCTGCAAGCTGTGAAGTTTGGCTGGAGGGCCGAACCTGCCCGAAGCTGGGCAGTGTTCCGAGCTGGGGATCGAGCCCATCTCTATTTCAAACCCCACAGCCAGGGGCGGCTAATGGGTTGCGTGCCAAAACCAGCGACGCCTGAAGGGTCAGAAAGGCTCCTTGCGCGGGACGGGAGACAAGACGCCCCTGCGAGCGGCCGCGACCTGGCAACCAACATCCCGCTGATCAAACCCGGAGCGGCGGGGGCACGGGGAGAGAGGGCAGAACTCGCCCCTTCCCTCCGGTCTCTTGGCGGCCTTCACAAGCGCCGGGGGCTCCCTGCAGGCTGGGGGGCCGCTGCCTGGCAGGTCTCCGAAGCCTTCCCCTGTGCCCGGAGCGGGCCGAGCCCGGCTGCGCCGCGCTCTGCTCTGGCACCTGTTGGATCGCCCGGTGGCGGCCAAAGGCAGGGAGCGGGAGGCGGCGGGCGGCGGCGGCTCCGCTTTGCGCCGCTCCCCCTTCCCGGCTGCCCCGCGCAGCGGCAAGCTCCCCCCACCCCAGCAGCCCCCGCCCGGGCTGGCCACTCCGGCTTCCTGCGCGCCCCTCCTGGCGACGCGAGGGGTAACCTCCTCCGGGCCAGGGCGGTGGAGCCGGGCGGCCCCGGGCAGAGGAACTGCGGGGCGCGGGGCAGGAGGAGAAGGGGGATCCGGGCAGAGGGGGCGGGGGAAGGTGGTACCGCCGGGAAGAGCCGAAGGGCTCTGGAGGAGGGGGACCGCGGGGAGCAGGGGCCGGCTCGCTGGGGGCTCCGGGCGGCGGAGCGAGGCTTGACTCCTTCTTTTAACGCGGACCGCTGTCGCGTCAAACTCAAACCAGGTGCCGGGCTCGGGCTGCGTGCAGCCGCTGGCGGGGGAGAGCGGAGCCGCAGCCTGCCCCGGCCGTGCGCGCTGGGACGGGCACTTTGTTCGCGCTCCCCTGAGGCCGGGCCGCCGGGGGGCAGGGCAGAGCCACGCGAAGGAGCGGAGCCCTGCGGAGGGGCTGAGGGACGCTGCCCGGCTGGCAGCGCGGCTGTCTCGCCGCGGGCGAAGAAGGGGTTTCTCAGGGAGCTCGCCTTGCTCTCCCGCCCCCGCCCCCGCCCCCGCGCCGTCCCTGCTGTTTTGCTTGTGGCGCTGACAGGTGCTGCTCCGAGTCAGCGGCGAGTCCTCTCGTCCCCTCCGCCCTTGGCCCCCGGGTGCGCTGGGCGCCTTCGCCGGCCCCGCGCGGGTTGCTGAGCCCTTGCGAAGCTGGTGTGGGTCCAGCTTTTGCTTTGATCCTTTAGCGCCCCCTCCGCGCCCTCCCCCCCCCCCGCCCCCCCGAGACACGGAGCAAGGCGCTAGGGCAAAGTTTTGGATGCGATTATGTGGAAACTACCTTGCACTTCTGCGCTGCCAAAGCAGGCTCAGGGCTGCTTTCTCCCCAGCGGCGCAGCCATCGCCTGGTGGTGGTGAAAGAGACTCGGGACTTGCCGGCGATCTGAACGTGCCTGGTGTGTGTGATCACTTCCCCCGGTCAGCCAAATGCTCCTCTTCGCCTTCCTCCTGCTGACATCTGCCCTGGCCAGCCAGAGACATGGAGCCCAAGCGGAGTCCAATCTGAGCGTCAAGCTGCAGTTCTCCAGCGCCAAGGAGCAAAATGGTAAGGCACGGACAGTGGTCCCATCCAGGCTGGGGAAGGAGGGGAGGGTGCAGTAACTCTGCAACTTCGGGCGCCGGGCTGTCTCGAACCTGTGGCCCTCTCAACGGAGTGTAACTTCACAATGCACAACACACCGTGCAGGCCGTGCTGAGCGAGGCTGTAAATATCTCCTTGAAACTCACTGCGGGGGGGTGGGGGGGGGGGAATCTTACATCGCCCAAGTGAGCCTTTAAGATCGAAGCCAACATGAAGGAGACTTGGCAGGTCTGTCTTAGCTGTGTGTGTTTGTTACTCCAGGAAACTTGTCAACCTCGTTAACTGAAGCAGGGGAGGTAAAAGGGCACCAATTAACTAGCCAGAAGATAGCAAAGAAGGAAGCTCACAGCCTGTTTGGAGACTTTATTTTGTGGGTGGTGGTTTAAAATGTTTCTTTTCTTTCTTTTTGTTTTTCTAACCACACCTTTGTGCCCTAATCCTTCCTTCTCTGGTAGGGTGTTTTTTTGCCCCTTGGTGAATGCACACTATTTTGTATGTGCTGGAAACCAGCTATTCCTGCATAGGAAATGAGAATTACTTTCAGCTTTCAAGTGTACCTGAAATGTTTAGAAAACTCTCAGATGCAAGTTCCCTTGGGCAGGGATTGCTCAGAGCTGGAGAAAGGCTCCTTTCATACAGCAAGGGCAGCTTCAGGGTGTGTAATTTGCTTAGCCTCTGAACTCCATATGATTTACATTATTCAGATTTTTAAGGGCCTTTTCTCTTGATCTACTATTATGAAGTCATTTTAAAGACTACTTTAAAAACAGAAATGTTATGTACCACATGAAACCACACTATTTATGCAGAATGTCTACAATTAGGCTATTAAACACCCTGTTTTCCACTGCCAATACAGAAGGGGGGAAATCTTACAAGTTTGTCTGTTAGCTAGACTGTTGTTTCTCCTAGACAAACCAACATAAAGGCGCAAGCAGAATACTCCCAAAGTTTTAGTAGGTTATAAATGAAATATAACAAAAATGCAAATTTAAAGACTTGCTCAGTTCAGCAAAAACTGTCTTCTTGAATTTGAGACTCTCTTGATATAAGTATTATATGCTGCATCTTTTAATACAAAACAAATAAAGAACTAAGTGGCCTGTTACAGGCATTATGTGAATTAATAGAATATGTGGTGTTACCAAATTTAGCAGAAGAGATTAATATTGCTGCTGTTTGCTAATGTGATGACATATGGCACCTGCAGACTGCCTGGGCTACTGATCAAAGAGCAGCACAGGGATCGGTCTCTAATCAGAGCAACTGCAACGGGCTAGGGGAAAGTGATCAAAAGAGTCAGAAACCTGACAGGAAGATTAATCAGACTAACCTTTGTCCTCAGTACAGAAAAATATCTATGTTGTGTGAGAATAGAAATATCTCCCATCCTCCCAGTTCATCTGACTGATGGAGGTTTTAGGAAGCCAGATAGAGACAAAGTGGATTCAGGGCAAATGTAATGAAAATACGCTTTACTCTTTTATTTATGTGATATATACAAGGAGCATATTGAAGTGTATGAATTAGCATTGTTTTCTCAACACAGACAAAGTTCATGTGAGAGACATAACAGGTTGTCTGCCTTCCACAAGAGATTTGTTATATGACAGTGCAACAGGGTCTTAAATAGACACTAAGGCCTTATTGCCTAGTTGTACAATAAGAAAGTCTGAAAAGTGAAACCGCTACACAGGAGAGAGGTAGAATTGCTATAAAATAAATATTTATGGATAATATAAATAGTTATATCTGACAGCACAACTTAGGCACTGTTCATACACTGGTAATGCAGCTGCCTGAGGTCAAGCTTCAGGTGGCTAATGATCCAGTTTGTCACTTTGTGAGGTACAGTAACTACATCACAGTCTTGTAACAAATACAAAACCAGAAGAAACAGAAAAGAGTTCCAAAAACGTTACTCTTAATATATTAAATATAGTTCATATAGTATAGCTATCTGAATAGTTATTGACCTATGCTTTCATTTCCAGCTCTTAACTGTTGCACTTAGTCTAATGTAAAAGTTTAGCTAAAACTAAAACCAATACTTAATTTTTTTGACACACTTTAATTATTTGGGGGATCAGTAACGTTGGTCAGACCAGTTTTAACTTGATTTAATTAGAGTGATTTTTTTAACTCTATAGCAATCTAAAGCGTGTATAGCTTTTAGCTAGAGGCAGGTTAAAACTCCCTGTAGTTGGCTAGGCGATGTTGCTGTTCACGTGCCAAAGCTTTATATACAATGTTTTGGTTCGAAGAAAAGGGGGGGGGTGGCTTGGAGGGAGAAACACTTATCTCCTTCATCCTAGAAATAAAAAGTTCTGACTCCTAATTGCTAAATTGATATCTAGCCAAACAGTTGTACTACAAAACAAATTAAAATGGTACTAACTGCATGCTAGAGTAGCTATTATTGGTTCAAACTGCTCTGGGAGTTAGCTAATAACTTATTGCTTGAATAAAGTTAAGCATGTGTATAAGTATTTGCAGGCTCAGGTCCTTAGTATCAAGAGTCCAAACCATTAACTTGAAGATGTAACTGTACAGTGAGACTCAATATAGTTTTTTTGGGGGCGGGGGGGGGAATGTAAGGCGTTCTCTTGTTATATTGCATATTAGGAATTACATTTTAGATACTGATTTCCGAGTCTGAATTTTTGTACACAATTAAAAAGTAGAAATTCTCATCAGAAATAAGTATTTTACTGCCATCTGCCAGGAATTCAACATGATGGATGCTGTGGGGCCAATATAGATCTACATGAAACCACTTAAAACTACATACTTGCTTTTGTCAGCCCTTTGGTATAATCAGTTTAAGTTTCTTGAAGGTTTATTTGTAAACTCTGCTTGGCATTAAGGAGTCTTAAAATTATTTAATTCTTGAATATCTTTATTCAGTTGAATTACAAAGCTAAAGATTAATAAGTTGTTACATTTGGAGGTTCAAAAGTGAGTGATCATTTGGTAGGCATGAGATTGGAGTATGTGATATACTTGGTGGAGGCTGCTATTTGTATGGATGAATTGTTTCCACATTTCTGTGTAATTTTGACCAAGAGGGTTCTGCTTGAATGGGTTGGCAAGTTTACAAAGCTTTGTAAGTTTCTATCATATATTCAATATATTCATTACCATCTTTGTACCCATACTGAAACAGGGTCCAAGAAAAAATTCTGAGATTCAATTACTCTTTTGAGAAGTTCCTAATCTCCCTTGCATAAGATTTTATTACATTCATTGCATTTTTTCCCTCCTATTACCCCTCCCCATCTCTCTTTTCCTGTTACTCCTTTCATCCTGCCACTTCTGAACCTCTCCTTTTGTCTTTCATTCCCCCATTCATGGTGCTATAGTTTCAACATTTGATAAGTTGGATGGGTCAAATTCACCACTGGCAGAAGTAAGTGCAACTCATTTACCACAAAGGAGATTTGTCTATTGATCTCTCAGCAAATTTGGCCGCAATATAGAAGTGACAGGAGAATGTAGGTTCCCTAGCCATATTCTTGGCTGTTGTGGGACAAGATAAGTTTTGTAAAGCAATTCTATTAAACTATAGAAATCAGGATATATGTACAAGAATATTACATAATACTTCTTTGTGTAAGATGACAGGAAAACCTATTATCAGATGCCATGTATAACAAAATAGTTTATCTGTAATCTGCATTTAAAAAATAAACTACTATAGAACTTCAGGAGACCAAAGGCTTGAGATGAATCAACACACAACCAAAATCAACTGGTTAGAAATATTAATTCACATGGAATCAAGTTTCGAGCATGAATAACAGCAATCACAGGTAGTGCACCAGTGTATCTGTTGATTTTCTACAAGTTATTATCTCATCAACGGAGTCTCTGCTTCTGATTTAGTGATCTAGTTCCTGCAACAATTTGTTAAATGATGATAAAAAGTGTAGTTCATAAAGAATTCCAGAATGGAAAGTGACACCACTTTTAGTAAAGCTGTCTGAATTATTTGCAACAAATCTGAAGTCCATTGGAGGTTGATACAACCAGAAACCTCCAGGTTGTGGCCTACAAAAAGCTCCATGAACATGGGTGGAGTTTCAATGTACACCTGAAGAGCCAGTGTTGAAAGCTTATGCTCAAATAAATTTGTTAGTCTCTAAGGTGCCACAAGTACTCCTTTTTTTTTTTTAGTGTTCATTGAATCTCCTTCCCATGGCTGGCCTCCCACATTTCCCCACAATAACTCAAACCAAACCATTGGTTGCCCACTTCTTACACCACATATCTTCAAAGAGAGATTGAGGCTGTGTAGGGGAAGGTAATTGATTGTAGTATGGTCAGGGGCTGGTGCTGGATTTTCCTTGGAGGATTGAGTTCACTTAACTCAATCCTCTAAGTAGTCCTGTAGAAGCCTGTGCATTTTATACATCCCCAATCCAAATCCTGCAAGACTCAGAAAGTCATGATTTCAAGAATAAACTGAATTTAAATGTTTATGAATGAATATTTAGAGAAAAAAACTACTCACAATAAAACAATGCATTTCAAAACAGCCAGATCTAAATGTTCTGCTACCAGCTATAACTGGTCTGACAAATACGAAGAAAATCTGCTGACTGATGCTGGGTGGTGCAGTTTTTTTCATTGGCAAATAGATGTCACATGTTCAGAATTATATTTATCTAAAAGGAAAAGTAGACCTGAAAAACTTCTGAAGTTTAATCTGTTTCTGTTTAGTTCAAAATGTGGGTTTGGTGTGAAACTTTTAAAACCCTTTTATGGAAAGAGTTAAGGGTTGTACAACACCTTTTTTAAAGTTTTAAACAAGGGATTATGTGGCAAATTGGAAAAGTTTTAACAAATCTTCAAACGCGTAATAAGTTTAGTAAATAACTGCAAGAACATTTTAAGACTCATCATTGGCTTTGTAGTTTACTGTTAACATTAATACCACTACTATTTATAGTACTACTTGTAACCTTTCTTTATTTCAGCTACTCCTCTCTGTTACGTAAAGTTTGTTTTAGTAGTGTGGAAAGTTCCCTACATGTTCCCATTTCTGTGCACTCCTGCCTTTTGTCTACATTTGTTACATATCTAGCTGAATATTGAATGCAATTTGCTTAAAATCTGATTTCTTGCAGTTATTGTCTTCTAATAGATTTACAGAACTTGAACCACAAATTAGTATTTAAACTGTGTTTTTTTTTTGCACCTCATACAGTACTTTCATATCATAGAGAGAAACAGAATGTATACCTTGAGCCCATGAGAGCCATTTTAGTGAAGGTCTCATGTTGAACTCTGTAGATAAAGTCATCTACGTAGTTAGGATTTAATCCTAAACTTTTGGTTCTAATTATTATTCCAGCCGACATGTAGTAGCAAAGTTGTGCTTTGCTGCCTGCAGCAGTGGTATTGCTTTATAGCAACGTTTTTCATGTAGTCATTAGACCTGTCTGGCAATTCCTAACTGTTGCAGTCTGCTCTCCTTTTCACAAGATTAGCTTATTTGAGTGGAATTTAGGCTGTTGCTCCTCCTCTTTATGGCTTTTTGTATGTAAAAAAGAGCTATTTTCACCTCAGTCACAAAATGGATGTCATGCAAAATGAACCTCATGGTGGGTGAGCATTCTGGAGGATGTCCCAGTAGACAAGTAACTTTCAGCAGAGTATATAGCTTTATAAAGCAATTGTATTGCAGAACAATAACTGAAGTAACATTCCCATATGTGAACGTTTAATAAGCACTTAAATAAATCTATATGTACCTGATTGCTTTGGAGCCAGTAAATGATTTGCACACTGTGGTTTACTCAGACCTGTTACTCCTTGTTCAGAAGACTTGTGCAGCTTTTATTTGAATCAGAAATATTTGGGAATACCACGTAGATGAAACCTCGTAATGTTTTATCAGCACAAAGCTGCAGTACAATTTTCACATTCTTGAGAGACTTGTGGGATACTATTTTAAGTTTTCAGGGTCCAGAAAATTTATGCATTCTTGGTCCACATTTGTCAGCTGCAGTATGCACCTGCCGTTTGATCCCTTTGCAGAGAGAGCATATTGCCAATATTACACTGGGGTTATATACTGTTAATCTCATGCTCCCACAACATGCTATCTGGATTCAAGACCTATTGTATTAATGGGTCCTCTGATGTAACTGCAAATAACCGATAAATAATGTTATAAAAACAGCTAATCTCTGTACATTGGTGGGATGTTTGAGTAGAAACAAAACATAAACTGGAGAAAATCTTTATGAACAGAAAGCAAGCAAGGTAATATAAGCAAAAGGAAATATCAGTTAAAAACTTCCTCAGTCTCTGAGACAATCCAGTCCTTAGAATCAGGTTAGTGAGCGCTGACTTGCCCAGAGGTTCTCCTTCTGGGCTGGTGGGTTAATACTCCACTCTTTTGCAAATGTGTCAAATGAATGCTAAGTGATGTAAAATATTGTCATTCTGATTTAGCATTTTACATTCCCCTTGCACAGGTGTAAATAACTGTGCAAGACAGTGGAGTATTGGGCCTTCTGTCTCTGAGGGCTTGCCTTCAGTGCAGAGTTTACTCAGGTTGTAGCTCAACTGTTGTCCTGTGGGTTTTTTAACCTATACCCTGTGGGTATAAAGTTACACTTGAGATAGTAGAAACTTATTAGCTGCTCATACAATCCATCTGTACAGCTTGAGTGTTATTTGCCAGTGTGGCTGCTCTTACTTGAACTAGGCTAAATGCAGCAGAGTTAACTCTGCAGTGAAGACATAGTCTTAGTTCATCCTTTTTATAGCCTTTCCACTTATTCGTGGGAGGGTAAAAGAATCTGAGTGAACCTCTCATTTACTGGGGACCACGTAATATCCCTGCACCTTGTCACATTTCAACTCTGATAGAAATAAGGTAGTGTTCAAAAGTTATTTTGCATACAGTCGAATTCTCTCATTGTACTAATAGTGGAAGAGATGCAAAGAAGGAGTCCTTAAAACATTATCTTTTTTCTATGGCAATTTGGCTCTTATTAATTAATTTTCATGAATGAAGTGTAAACATTTACTGAAAATATGATTAAAAGCAAGGTGAAAAGATCTTTCAAGTCTTATCCTGTTTTCTCTGCAAAAAACCCCCAGATACTTCCACCCTTGAAATTCTTCCTGGATTTTTCTTAATATGTATTTTTGAACCTATCACCAGAGTAGAACTAGAGAGGGCAATCGGTTAAAAAGTGGAAAGGCACCAAGTCTGGATAACATTCCCATGGAGGTTTTTAAGGTGGACTAAAGAATACAGTAGACAGTTTGACAGACCTCTTACAAAACATATGGGAAGAAGGGGAAAAAAAACCCCAAATGAGTGGGAAAAGGGTCATATAGTGAAGCTGCCAAAGAAAGAAGACTTCAGTCAGTGTAAAACATGAGGGGCATTCAATTGCTGTCTCTCCCAAGTAAGATATTTACACAGATTTTTCTAGATAGAATAAAGGTGATGATGAGAACTGGCAGAGGTCAGACAGGTGAAATCATGTATAGATCAAGTAGAAATGATAATCCTGTCATCATAGGACTGTTGATCAAATGGCAGTAACTTTTTTGGAAATCTATAAAATTCATATAAAATAGTCTTTGATATACTGGAAAGGACAGTTTTACAGAAGTTGCTACACCACTATGGAATCCCTCAGAAATTTGAAAACAGCATTCAGAGCTTTCATGAAAATATGAAATGGGAAGTTATACATAATAGTGAGCTGACTAAGCCATTCAAGGTTACTGCAGGTGTCAGACAAAGATGTCTGATGTCACCCATGATCTTATTGGTTGTGGATTGGGTAATGAGAGAAATTATGGAATAGCCAAGAGGCATACAATGGACTTTCACAGAGAAGTTAGACTTGCTTGACTTGCTATCCAATACCCACAGAGATATGATCTCCAGGCCTACATACCATTAAAGAAAACTAAAAGCATGAGAATCAAAACACAACAAAAAACACCAATACCACTTTCTGGGACTGATATAGAAGAGGTCCGATATTTCATATATCTTGTCAGCATTGGAAATACAACAGGTGGTACAGGTGAAGACATTAAAGCCAGAATAGCAAAAGCTAAACAGGCTTTTGTAACCTTAAAGCCGATCTGGATAAATAGAAATCTTGCCCTCCAAGGTAAACTTGAAATATTTAACACCATTGTAAAGTTGGTCTTCCTGTACGGTGACTTGGAGACTTATTAAGATTTTACTATCTAAACTCCATGTTTTCATAAACAGCTGTCTTTGACAAATTCTCAATATCAGATGGCCAGAAAAATTCACCAATGAAGAGCTCTGGTGGAGGATGAAACAGAAACCAACGGGAGACGAAATTATGGAATAAAAATGGAGATGGCTAGGACACACATGGAGGAAAGTAACATAATAAGACAGGCATTGGACTGGAACGCTGAGGGCAATAGGTGATGAGGTAGACCAAGGAGAATATGAAAATGTACAATAGAATTGTAAGCTATCAGAATGACTTCAGCAGAAGATAGGCAAAGTTGGAAGGCACTAATGTTCCTCATGGACTAGTGAGGCATAAGAGAGAAGAGATGATTACTTGTTTTAAAGTAGTGCTTAGGGTGCCCCCTCCTGCACCCTAAATCCCTCATCTCTGGCCCCACACCAGAGCCTGCATTTTCAGTCAGAGCCCTCCCCCTCCCCCAAACACCCCAACCCCCTGCCCCAGCCCGGAGCCCCCTCCCATACCCTGAACCCTTCATTTCTGGCCCTAGCCTGGAACCTGCACTCCCAGCCCAGCGCCTGTACCCCCTCCCACACCTCAACCCCCTGCCTCAGTCTGGAGCCCCCTCCAATATTTCAAACCCCACAGCTCCACCCCCCAACCTCCTCTTGCACCCCACACCCCTCACCCTGTCCCCACGCCAGAGCCCGCACCTCCAGCCAGAGCCCTCATCCCTTCTCGCATCCCAACCTACTGCCTCAGCCCAGAGCCCCCTCCTGCACCCTGATCTCCTAATTTCTGGCCCCACCCCAGAGCCTGCACCCCAAGCCTGAGCCCTAACCCCCTCCTGCACCCCACCCCTGAGCCAGCCTGGTGAAAATGAGTGAGTGAGTGAATGAGGGTGGGGAGAGCAAGGACAGAGGGAGGGGGGATGGAGTGAGCGGGGGTGGGGCCTCAGAGAAGAGGGGCAGGTTCGGGGCTTCGGAGGAGGGGCAGAGGACGGCACAAGGGTGTTTGGTTTTATGCGAGTAGAAAGTTGGCAACCCTAGTGTGGGTGGGCATCAAAACCTTTATCAAAATTCTGGAATTATCTATAATGATTGACAAGACAGTGTTAAACTCCATTATCATTACCCTTACTTTGTATTTTTGAAATATTGTTATCAATCTGATGAAGTGAGCTGTAGCTCACGAAAGTTTATGCTCAAATACATTTCTTAGTCTCTAAGGTGCCACAAGTACTCCTTTTCTTTTTGCAAATACAGAATAACACGGCTGCTACTCTGAAACTTGTTATCAAGAGCCAGTTTCGGAAGACCGGCTTAAATTCATTGAAATCAGCATGTTACTGTAAAATAACAAACTTATTTGACAAAAAGATCAATAGCTGCTTATGTTAATCAAAAACTGTGTTAACATTATTTTACTTTGGTTCTTACCACATAGTCTTGATATGAATTGATAATAAATGACGTAAAAAGGAAGAGAGGCAGGAGGCTAGGTGGTGCATTTAGTTAATGCATTAGTGTGTAATCTGATAACTCTGCTTCAAAACAGCTTTAGGATATAAAAGATATACGAGTGATGTCCTTAATATAGTTCCCAATATTTCACATCTTCAAACTATTATTCAGTTTGGTACATATCAGTAAAGTTGTATGTATGCATCCGATGAAGTGAGCTGTAGCTCACGAAAGCTTATGCTCAAATAAATTTGTTAGTCTCTAAGGTGCCACAAGTACTTCTTTTCTTTTTGCGAATACAGACTAACATGGCTGCTACTCTGAATACTGAGGAAAAGAAAGCCCAGATGTAAAATACTAGGGAGTGTTATATGTGAGGCGTGAATTGCACTAGGAGAGGTTTTTTAGAGAAGCTTGCATAACATCTGCTTGGATTGATCCAGTGCTGCTATTCTCTCTGCTGCTGTTTTTCAAAACAAAGGTAATAGGAAAAATGGGTTTGCTAATAGAGGTGCAGATTCATGAAGTAACAGATAATACTGCAGCCAGAAAAATATTCTTGTCATCTTAATAGTCTTTAACAAGAAGTTCAGTTAGTATTCAGTTGTCCAGCTATGCGTTTTATAATGTTCCCAAAATAAAATAACTGATTAGAGTTGAATTTCTGATTTCCCCCCCAACCCCTTGCACTGAGTAATTTACATTTTTCTCAAGGTACTGAGAGATGCAAGTCTTACTGGAGGTGTCTCTCTCTGTTACTTGAATGGAAAGCAGCCCTCATTTTATACAACAGCCAAGCATTTAGAAAAACAAAAGGCACAGGAAATTCTCTTGGGGTGTGTGTTAATGTAGGGTGTTTCCAATCTACAAACATTGGTCTGAACATTTCACCGGTAGTGGTGAATTATAGGAGGCCACTTCCATTTGAGGAGGCCCTGCTTAACTTGCTTGTGGTTCTGGGGCTCATTCAAACACTCTAAAACAAAATAAAGGGAATGGATGTAATAACTTCTTTATGGAAAGGCTATAAAAAGCTACAGGGCCATGTCAACAAATTGGGTCACTTACTAGATGTTTAAGTGATGGGTTTGCAGTCCAAATTCAAGGGCATGGATTATGTTTTATAGGCATCTTGACTAAATTTCATCCTTTTAATGAGAGTCTCATCTAATTATTATTTTTTCCCAAAGTTTCATTATGGGTGACAAATTAAAATTTACTTTTAATATTTCAATTTCCTTTATCATAATACTAATTTGTTCTTAATGTTCTCTATTTTATTTTTATTCTCTTCTGGCTGAAGAGTCAACTGTTTTCTGGGAAAGTGAGGAACATTCCCTTCATGATAGGGGCAGTTATAGAGTTTTGGTAGCATCATGTACTGTTCTAGAAGAAAAAAAATTGAACTGCAGTTTTCCTTCTGAACTCTGACGTGCTTGGACTAATCACAATATAACTGTTTTGGCTCTCAGGAGCGTTCATATAAATACAACTGTTTGTTTAATTGAACACATGATTTCTAAAAGGATAGTACTGTAAGCATCCCCTCTTAGTATTTCAGCTGCTTTCTTTAAATGTTTGAATGTGCTAAATGTCATGTTGCTACTTATCAGTTTCTTGTGTAACTTCAGAAACATCTATGCTATATTTGTTTTTAATAAACATTATGACTTGCAAATAATTATTGGAATGTCTCTAGATCTCTCAATTATTCATTTTGTTCCTTTGAAAAAAAGAAAAGTTCTGTCTAAACTCTAGATTCGGCCCGCGGGTTGTAGTTTGCCCGACGCTGCACTGAGAGAACAATTAATATTTAGGCTTGGCAGAATTCAATTTTTCCCCATAATTTCAGCAGATAAGCATTTTTAAAATGTTTTAATCATTTGAAATTTTCACAGTTGTGGAAAATTAGGCAGTGTTAGACAACAGTGGAGTAAGACCATTTAGTGGCAGTAAATTGAGATTCAAAAAATTAAAATTTTACAACTGTTCAAACACATTGTCAAGATCACATTTCAAAATATAAAGTGAATATCTTAAGTCAATCTATGACAAGTTCTTAAGCAACATTTTTCTTTCTTTGCCTGTGTGTAAATGTCAATGATTATTGATGGAAATATTTTTTCATCAGTGTGTGTATGGAGAAATCAACAATTACCGATAAAATTCTAATAATTCCAAGTCTATTTATATTTCAACTATGAGGAGTTTCACACTTTCTCTTTAAAAGCAGATAGTCAAAGATATTTTTCCTTCTCCCTGTGGCCCATAAATGGTCCCCTGAAAGGACACTAACCTGAAACTGAGAAATATGTAATTCTGGGTCAGTGACAAATATCAAGACCAATATTCTGTGGGCCATATGGGTTAAAAATAGGTCTTTTTTTTATATCAAGAAACTCTGCAGCTCTTGCCTTATAAAGAAGACATATGCCTGTCTCTTGGCTAATGACAGCAAATAAAAAGTGGCTGGGTTTAACTGAAATTATCAATATTGCCTTCAAAGAAGATAACCTGCCAACATGCCATGGTTCACCTTCTTCATCAACATATAATGCTGACTGATGCTTCAGATTCTGCTGGTCCTGTTTCCAACCTTCAGTTCCTTGACAAATTAATCAAGATGATGAGTATCAAAAATCTGAGAGTATACAAACACCCTGCGCCCTCCACAATCGAGTTTCAGATTGGAATGTGGCTATTCAATCTCACTGCAATTTTCAATACAGTTGATTACAAAATGTTGCTGACTAGATTACAAGAGCTAGCTGTAATGGCTTCAATCATTCCTCTCAAACAGGGCTTGGAGTAGTGATGGGCAATTTCCACATCCCCAAGAGTCCTCATATATAGAATCATAGAATATCAGGGTTGGAAGGGACCTCAGGAGGTTATCTAGTCCAAACCCCTGCTCAAAGCAGGAGCAATCCTCAATTTTTGCTCCAGATCCCTAAATGGCCCCCTCAAGGATTGAACTCACAACCCTGGGTTTAGCAGGCCAGTGCTCAAACCACTGAGCTAACCCTCCCCCACAGAGTACCACACCGATTAATACTGTCCATTTTTCTTTTCAATATTTATATTCGACTTCTTGTGAGGTGCCACAGGCTTCATTGTCATCATAACGGTGATAACTAATTTTATTTGATGCCACAATGCCTGCAAGAGAAAAGTACAATGATGAAAAACAAGTAGTTTAAACTGAACCCTGAAAGGATTGTCTTACATGTTGGTAAGAAGAAGAAAATACTTTGGAAGAGCTAGACAAAGCATTGACTGACATCTCAAGTGAGGACATTGACACTGTGATTGGCATAGTACTGAGTCTTGGGGTCTTATTGGCCTCTAACTCACCCTGGGTGTTTAGAGAATAGTAATGATAAGAAATCTATTTTATTAACTTTATAAACCACCAAGTAGGCAGTTATTTAAAATGAGAATAATCCAGAGTCTTTTCAATCAAGTTGTCTCTGTCAGTAGACAAACAAGCATATTTTAGAGTCATAGAGTTTAAGGCTAGAAGGGACCACTAGATCATCTAGACTGATGTCCTGTATACCACAGGCCAAAAAAACGCCACCCGACAACTGAAATGAAACCAAAGTATTATAACCTGCATGAGACAAGGATATTTTGTGCCACAGGTTGAGAATGGGAGGGACCGAAGTACACCAGAGCTTGGGGCCCCTGCAATTCCTTGGAAATGACTGAGAGATATTTCCAGATAATCCTGTCAGGTGACCTGTACCCAAATGGAGCAGAGGAAGGCAAAAAAGCCCCAAGGTCACTGCCAATATGATCTGGGGGAAAATTTGCCCTTGACCCCCAGATATGGGGATCAGTTTGACCTTGAGTATGTGAGCAAAAGCCAGCCAGTCTAACACCTGAAAAGAGAGAATGCTAGGTGCCACCTCAGAGTCCTGATCCACTCTGTCCAGTGTCTCATCTCCAGTCATGGCTATCTCTGATACTTTGGGGTGGGATCAAACAAACAGAAAACCCCAGAACACCTTGGGGGAAGGAGAAATCCCTTCTTCACCCCTGCAAGTGACCAGCTGAAACTGAAGCATGAGCTTTTAGGGACATATGACATAAACTGGAAATGAGCTGCAGGGCTTCTGAGCCCTTCCCCCTACCATCACAAGCAACTCCGTCATATAATCACACTCCCAGATTTGTCCGTCTCTCTCTTTTAAAACTATTTTAGTTATTTGCTCCCACAACTCCTATTGAGAGACACACCCGGAAACACACCCCTCTGAAGGGTAGAAAACTAAATTTCCATCCTGACTTTGTTCCTGGCTAGTTTATATCCATTTGTTCCTGTGCCATCCTTATCCTTTACTCTTCATCCTCACTATTATTTACCCCCTAATGCATTTATTGAGAGCATTCATATCTCCTCCCCACCTTTTTTTTTGCTAGACTAAAGAAGCCAAGCTTTTCCAATCTCCTCTCATAAAATCATCCTAGCAGCTCTTCTCTGCACTAGTACCAGTTTAAATTAATCTTTCTTGAACATGATTTCTTAAAATCAATCTTTTTTTAATTGTACGCAGTATTCAAAATGAGGTCGTACCAGCATCATGTACAATGTCATTTAATACTTCTCAATCTCTATTGGAAATACCTTGACCGATGCATCCTAGGATCGCATTTTCTTTTTTTGCAGCCAGCTCCCATCGGTGTCTCATAGTCATTCTGTGATCAATCCACCCACCCAAGTCTCTCTCCTCCTTTTTTGCTTCCAACTGATGAGCCCACAGCTTGTAGGAAAAATTCTTATTGTTAGATCCTAAATGATTGTCCTTGCACTCATGCACAGGTTCCATATTATCATAGTTATTGAAAAATGAGGCAAAATATTCATTTAGTTCTGAGCCCATACCTAGATTATCTTTCATCTCCTTCCCATCCACACTATGTAGCAACCTAATCTCATCCTTCTTTGTTCTCTTTTTATTTATAGAACTAAATAACCTCTTGGTATTTATTTTAATTTCCTTGGCAAGAGCTAATTCTGTTTTGACTTTCAACAATTCTCACTTTATTCCTACAACATGTCTCTAAGGTGCCACAAGTACTCCTTTTCTTTGTTAGAAAATGTATCTTTCTTTACTGATCAACCCTCCCTTCCCTCCCCCCCACCCGAATTCCTTATAGGTTCTCTGCTTACTCCAATAATCTTTTTGAGGTAGTTACTCATCCAACTGGATCTGGAGCCTTTCCCTACAAGTTTTTTCCCTTGCTTGGGGGATGCAGATTTCAGATAATTTTTTGTATAGTTGATAGGAAGACATTTCAAGCCTTCTCCACATTGAAGTCCTTAAATTACACTCTTACTTCATCAATGATAATTTTATATAACTTAGAATTCTTTGAATTGTCTCATTAGTCAAGATATATCATAAGCATACTTGTGTACTTTGACAGTATAATGACAGTAGCTACTGAAACAATTGTGATTTTTTTTTTAATTTTTTTTTTAAGTACACCAAGCTTGTTGCGACTCAACTATGTCAAAAGCCTTTTTTTCCAATGCAGGGAGAAGGCTGTGAAAAGAGACCTCCATAAAACTAACATTATGAATATCTATTTCAGAATCTTTGAAGCAGCATGCTGGCCTTGTATAAAGCTAATTTAGCTATTATGTATCAAATTGCACATACATTTCTAATATTGTTTGTGGTCCTCGTCTGTCTGGTTTACATTTTTCCCAATAGAGAGATGATTTTACTTCCTTATGAACAACAGTAAACAACATAGTTTTTGTTGTTTCTGGCAGGAGGCCTTTGACACATTATTTACAATTACTTAAATTTGTGATTACCGTCCATTTTTGTGTGGTATATTCTAAGTATTTTTCTTCTGTCTATGTGTGTTTGAATGTTTATTTGCTGTAATTGTTTTAGAATTAGATCTAGTTACTGAGATAACATTCAATAATATTTGAATATATTGAATGGTTTATTTGTTTTTTTCCCTTTTGCTTTTCAGAATATTTGTGGTTTATCTTAATGCTTACTATTTATATTCTAGATGAGTGTCTGTTTTTACATTGTTTCTTAAAACTAACAAAATTCATTGATTTAGAATGATCTAGACAGAAAAATACTGAATATTTGATAGTTACTATTAGTGAATATTGGGGATAGGTAGGGGGGAAGCGCTTTTAGACTTTATCAGAGGTAGCTTAGAAGTATACTAAAGATGTCCTAAAACATACAGTCATATAAGTAAAATATGGAAAATATGCCATTTTAGTATATCATAATAATGGTATTCTATGTCTAAACAATGGTCAACATTTGCAAGTATATTCCCAACTATTATCACTGGTCTTTCCTATTCAAATTCTAGGTGATAACTGTTGGAAAATACTGTTGGTTTTTTAATGGCAGTTAGTGAGTGTGTGTGTGTGTGTGTGTGTGTGTGTGTGTATGTATGTGTGTGTGTGTGTAATTTATTTTTCATATAGAATATAATGTTTATTTCTGATTGACTTCTTATACATAAACTAATGCACTTCCCCTGATGTTCTTATACTAAAATTTAGTGTTAATTTATTTTTTCATTGAAAGGAAAGGATAGCGTACCATTTGGGATTCAGTCCTATTCTGGTATGCTAGATCACATCTCCCAACTGTCTTAGAAAACTGATTATGGATACTTATTAGTTAATTTTCTAGGATACTCAGGGGTATACCATGGTACGTATAAAAATTGAGTGTGTCTTTAGTATAAACAAACGGTCATGCCTGGAATGATTAGGAACACATTGATTTTTTTTGTCGTCTCTTACACTTCTGGAAAATACCTGCGGAATATGTTGAAAATGGATGGATTTGTAAACAAATCAGAACATCTTCCATATTTGTATGGCACCTAGAACGATCCATGATCCTCATGGGGGACTTAGGGCACTATCACGATCCCAATAACACTGCACTTCAGAGAAGACATTATCTGTTGTATGCTATGTGTAACCAATATTCCTAATAATACTAGTTACTTTTCACCTGCAGTTGCCAGCATGTTAATTGTTTGGAAAACTCAAATTCTGTAATAAATATATTTCTTTAAAAGTACATTTATCTATTTTTCCCCAGTAATTTATGCTAGGCATTCTCTTGCCTTTACTATAGCTAGCCTATTGATTTTAAATGACAGCAGCATCAGATTCAATACTGAGTATACTGTAGTCTGTGTACCAGTATATAGCTTTTTTTTAAAAAAAGAATGAAATTTGTCATAAACAACAAACCAGTAAAGCCATAATATCTCTAGTCCATAGCCACACATTACAAACCTAAATATCTATGTATTGCAATTTTTATGTGAGTTTGCAAGGTACAATGATCAATTTGAATCACATGGAAGAAAGAGTTGTTTACTATGGGAAGTGTAAACACTTATGACCATGAATGACTTTAATCATCATGTGAGGAGTCCCACTGAAGTTAATGAAGTAAATGGGATAACTCACTTTTGAAAATTATTCATATGTACTTTTGCCATATGAGGGCTTTTCTTGTGAATTCAAAACAAGGGATAAGGAAGCAACCAACAGATTTCTTTTTTGGACTTCTGATTACATCAATGAAGCATGGAGTTAAATAAGATCAGCAGTTATTTACTTCCATAGTATTTAGTATGTTTTCTTACATCTGTGTATCTAGTCTTTAAAATCACTGATTAGATATAAATTATCTCTCTCTTACCTGACAAAAGAATATATAATGGAACTTACTGAATCAAATGTGTGTAAGTCTAATTGTATTTATCTATAGAAAATGCAATATAATGTAAAAGTATGACTAACTTCTGTCCTCCAAATGAGCTGCATTTTTAATTATATTAATATTCTTTTCCATTTAAGGCTGTACTTTCATCATTCATGGTAAGCAAATAACAAAGTGGAAATTAACAGGTGGGACAGCATTTGGGGTGACTGGTTCTGAGGCTTTTCCATTCCATCTGTGGATATAGCTCCTTGCAGCTAAAAGATGTACAGAGTATTGCTGAACTGGCAGAGAAAACTATTCTTTAATATAGGAGTTGAAAATACCTTAATAACAGACAACAGTCGTGGTCACTCTAATGTAAGATGATATTTTAGGCTGTTCATTGAGATCATTGACTTCTTATCCTTTTTGCTGTGGGGTATTCGTTTTCTGTTTTTCATTTTAAAAACCATTTTGATTTATGTTGGTGGAAAAAAAATATTCTCATCCCTGCAAGATGGCTGAGTGAAACTGGATGCGTTATGAGATTGAAAAAATGGTATGTGTTGAAAGTGAGATCAAATGTGAAGAGGAGGTCAGCATGTTGAAAGCCATCTGCAGGAGAAAAGGATTTTAGAGTTATCAGTAAACCACGCTAAGGTGATGGCCTTTTTACATAAATACTCTACCTCCCTTGAGGGGATGGAATAAAAAGGGCTCTTAAACTTGAAACTTTTATCCTAATTCTACTTTGCTAGTAATGTTAATTACCAAAATGATGATGACTTTTATCTTTTAAGTTCTTATGCTTCAACTTCCGCTTTAATCTTTCATGTCTGCCACACAGAGATTTGTCCTGATTTTTCAAGTCTTGGAAGGGAACTGGAAGCCGGTGTGCATTCTCCCTTTCAAACCTTGAACTTCCAACTCCTCACAGAATTTGAAATCTTTCACTAACATTCAGCAATGAAGCATGCTGTGTACAAGGTAGAAAGGCTGCAATCTAGTAGTAATCTTGCAGAATATTGCCTTGTATTATTCTCCATTGTGCTTATTTTAGCTTCCAGTCCTCATCAAATGAGGTGTCCATGAAGTACCTTCTGATTAGATACCTCACTTCTGTCACAGACATGATTCTGATTTAGCTGGTGTGCAACCTCCTAATCCCTTACTAATAATTTCCTGAAATTGATTAGTTACAAAGAAACATTGCAACACAGACCATTGGTGTTTTATTATTCCCTAAAGACCAACTTGACTGTAGTTAAACTTCTGAGGAAAAGAAATAAGTGAATGCTAGCTCTTTTTCCCTGTCAATTTTGCATGTTAATCAAGGAGTTCCTATCCTGAGGGTAAGAGGGAAATGAATACTTTCAGTTATTGCCATTATTCAAACTAAATGACTTTTTCTTCTGTGCAGTGTAAGTATATGACAATCAACAACAAAATATTACTGCCATGCTCTGAAATCTTTTTCAGTATGGGGTCTTGAATGTGAGCATGCCTTCCTTCTGTTTCTCTTTTTTCTCTTCCTGAGCACCAAAGACAAAATTTCAGAAGTGGCCTCTGTTTTTTGAAGGCCTCATTTTGAGGGTGCATAACTTGAGATGCTGTGGTCCTGATTTTTAGAAAGTGCTGTGCACCCACTGGTTTGCCTGGGAGCTAGTGGTGTGCGCATTACCTCTGAAAATCAGGCTCAGGGTGTTTAAAATTGAAAAATGGTGGCATCCAAAATCTGATGCCTCTTTTTGCAAAATTTTGGTAATAAGCCTTTCCTGATCCTCCTGAATGCTGCTCAACTATAGGGGCAAGAGTGTGATCCAATCTGCTTCTTACTACAATACTAGAAAAATGAAGCTATCACCCCACAGAACTTCCTAGCATCCAGAAACCTGATAAATGAATTCTAAGAGTGATGTTTCTTTTTCAACTTACCGGCAGTGTCCTTGGCTGGGCCTTGTTTTCTATGTTAATTGGTCATGTGGCCATTTGAAACTTGATTCTAATAAAGCAAAAAATAAAAACAAAACAAAAAAGCCCAAGCAACCACATGACTGCACCTTGATTCCAAAATAGAATCATTGTAACCATTTTTATCTGGTACTTTTGAAGAGAAAGTAATTTCATAAGGCCTAAAGTTTCTTCTGAGAAACTGCTGCCAAGATTTATAACTGTCTCTTTTTTACCCTTATTTTAATTTTTTTTAGATGCTAATGAACTCTAAATCCTATTTCTAAGCAATAAATGTAAGTATATAGAGAAATATATTTCTGTGTTTTGAACACTTGTGAAAACAGCTGGATTGTACCATTAAGTCACACTTCAAGAGCTCGTTTACAGAGAGGATTGTGTGTGTTTATAAACTATGAAAAACAATGCTTGCAGAAGCAGCTAGCTGCAGTCTGCATGGGCCAGTATTTGTGCAGAAACTCTCATGTATGGCTTAGTTTAAACTGAGCACCTAAATAAAACTGACAATTGTTTTTGTGAAAGTGGGTATCAAATGCCAGTGGACTAGTTTCCTGGTAGATACAGATTTAGTCAAAATGACAGAAAAATGCTAATACCCCAGACACCACATTCTCTGGAAAGTCAGACAGTCAATTAGCTGTTAAATTTAACATTTTCAGATGTATTTTAAAAAGCACTTTGTTTGCATGTAGCTATAGTGTCTGCTGGCAAATGCTGACTTTCTAATGGTGACTTCTGTGCAGATGGACCAATAAACATTACCTCTGAAAATATATTTGGGGGGAAGAATATTGCCAGATGTGTTTCAGTGTGTTTGTGCTTGTGCAGGGGAAATGGGATGAGTTGCAGCAGATATCTGTAGTAATTGAGTTCCATTAGGGTTACCATATTTGAACATTCAAAAAAGAAGACACTCCACATTGGAGTGCTGTCGGTCCCGCCCACAGTCCACCCCCGCTCCACTCCCACTCTGCCCCAGGTCCCGCCTCCTCCCTGCTCGGCCCCGCCATCGCACCTCTCCTCACCTACTGGCCTGCTGCTGGCTTGATGCATCCCTCCTCAGTCCTTCACCCACCGCTTGCTTCCTCCCACCTGCCAGAAGAACCCATGCCTGCCCGAGAATCGCTGCCTGCTGCTGGCTCACCGCTTGCCTCCTCACCCCCACCCGCTGCTGGCTCCCTTGCCGCTGGCTGCCTCACCACTCACCTCTTCAACCCCCTGCTGCCTGCCGCTGGCCTTTTCACCCCCCACCTGCCGCTAGCTCACCGCCCGCCTTCTCACCCTCCCTGCCCGCTGTCAGCCTCCTCACTCTCCCACCTGCAGTGGCTCCCTGGCCACTCGCCTCTTCACCCTCCCCGCCCGCAACTTACCTTCTTGCCTGCCAGCCAGCCACTGCCTTCCTTGCTACTTGCCTCTTCACCACCATCCCCGCTTGCCTACCACAGGTCCCTCTGGCTCCTAGGATCAGGGGCAGCCGTGTGGTCTCCACATGCTGCGCCCTCCACAAGTGTGAGCTTCTTGGCTCCCATTGGCCGGGAGACGTGCCAATGGGAGCTGCCGAAGCCGCGGAGCAGGGCTTGCAGGCACCGGCAGTGTGCAGAGAGCCCTCCGACCCGCCCTTACCCTAGGAGCCAGAGGGACCTGCCGGATACTTCCTGGGAGCCGCCCCAGGTAAACACTGCCGGGTCTCCCCACCTGATCCCCTGGCAGGTTCCTCTGGCTCTTAGGGTCGGGTGTGGGGGTGGGGCAGAGGGCTCTCTGCACGCTGCCAGTGCCTGCAAGCCCCGCTCCGTGGCTCCGGCAGCTCCCATCTATGGTACCATATGTACCTATTTTCCCGGACGTTTTTAGATATTTAAAAATTCCTCCCAGATGGCTATTTAAGAACTAAAAAGGCGGACATGTCTGGGAAAATACGGACGTATGGTAACCCTAGTTCCATACCCTAGGAGCTACCACAGCCAAAACCACAGTCACCTGCTGATACTAGGCTCAATGGGTCAAAACCCAGATGGTGGATACTGTTCGAGCATGTGTAATCATCATGGTAAGGCTACAGGAGGAGGTCTTGAATATAACTGGGGCCCTGTGTTTTTCAGGGCTTTGAAAACCAAAAGAACCAGCCTCAGATCAGTCCATCACTACATAATCAACCAATGTAAAGAACATAAAGCAATCATAATGTGATGATCATGACTGTTCATTCCTATGAGCAGCTATTGCTACTGCATTCTGTACTAGCTGCAAGAACAGAAACCCTGCTAAGAGGAAATTACGGTAACAAGTTGATTGTGCAAGACTGTCATGAGATAAAAGGGGGCAGCCTGTGTAAGTTGCACAGCTGGAAAATCAAATTTATACCATGTTGGACAAATAACTTTCCGTAGAAAGAACCTGGTAAAAAATAATGCCCAGGTTTTCAACTTGACTACTGTAAATTAGATGCCTCCTCTTAGATAGTATATGGTGGGTGAGTTGGGTGTATGCCAATCCTTCTGTCTACATACAGGCAAATTTTTAGTTTCAGAATGGGAAGGTCAGGACCAGACAAGAGACAGCAGAATAATTATATAAAAAGTGTAAGTATTTCTATTAACAAGCATAACAGCCCTAATAGTAGATTCCAGTGATTTATTATTTAAGTTTTCTTTTTTTGCTCTGGAGATCCTGTCTTTCTCAGCTTCTTCCAGGCTATGCTGGAACTTCCTTTCCTTCCAGAATTATGACTGGTGTTTTATCAAGGGGCCCAAATGGCAAGTTTCTCACAGTTCAGTTCTTTCATGTTAAGTTCCTCTGTTTCTGGCCTCTTTAAAGCCACCATCACATTCTTGTTTGCTGTCTACCTGAAGATCCAGAGTAGCAACCCTTATAGCTCCAGTTCTTCAAACAAATGTCAAAGAGACTACTTCTGTGAGCAAAGTTAAGTATGTAATTGTTTGGGCATTACTCTGCTTACGAACATGCAACCTCATTAAGTGGAAAATCAAAGGATAAGAGTCCTCGTTTGGATGCCCCTATCAGCAGCAAGACCTCTTCTTTTTTTCCCCCCCTTGAGGTTGAGATAAGGCAGCTCTATTGTATGCAGCCCTCAACGCCATCCAAACACCCTTCTGTGGTAGAAACAAAGCTTAGCAGGTCCTGGTGAAAGATGTATAACTATGTTTTAGCAGCATACTCTAGTCAGTGGTTTTTTTTAGAAATTATCTTTCCTTACAAATACATGAGAGAACATAGGAGACAAGAGAGAACTTACAGGAACTCTGCATTTGAAATTCCTTAGTGAAAACACACAATGTACTTACAAGAAACATAAGGTGGGTGAGGTAATATCTTTTATTGGATCAACTTCTGTTGTTAAGAGTTGGTCCAATAAAATATAGTAGTTCATCCAACTTATTTCTCTAATATCTTGGGACCAACATGGCTACAACAACATTGTATACAGCACTATATACAACAAAATACTTACAAAGCAGGTGGAGTACTGTTGTACATTCTTCCACCTATTTTTTGGATCTTTTGTAAACAAATGTAAAGTTTTCACCACACCTTCGCTGTTCTTCTTTTAGAGTAACCACAGGTAAGTGGGTTTTTCCTCGTTTTTTAAAGCACTATTTACTAGGTCTTGTATTTTTAATACAAGCTCTATTTATTTGATGAGATGTCATATTTAAAATAGTAATCTCCCTTAATAACCTTAAAAACCTCAATGAAATTACCATATTTTCTTATGAAAACAAGTCTCTCATTCCTTGCATTTTTGAGACTTGATAATATTCTGCTTGCTTTGTGTGTATCAGACACAAAACAGCATTTATTTTTGGTCCAAGTTGTTAAAGTATTTTGGATGAGGGTTTACCTCAGAATATTACCTTCTCAACATTTGATTTATAACTTCTGAGCTACAGCTATAGATTAGGCTCCAGGCATTGTTAATGCTTTCCACAGTAGCTCAAAAAAATCTTTCAATGTCTGTAAGCTGTAGGACATTTTACTTACAATTTATTTTTCTTGGTTCCTTAATACAAAAATATTGCCAAGTACTTCAGCTATCTATAGACTTTCAAAGTAATGAGTTTTATGTTACAGTCTTACTTAGGTAATAACTGCAGATACCGTAGGGCATGGGTGAATGAGGGCATGAAGTTTGGCTGTTAGACAGTATATTCTTGAAAGTTAATCTGAGTTGGGTTTGGCAAGTAATTGGACATGGACTTCCAACGACATCTGAAATGTTGGAGAAAGGTGCTAGTGATGAGGTATGTGGCACTCCTACATCCTGGAGAAAGATGAAACAACTATGTTGCACATATGCAGCAAACAGGAGTTTTGTGAAGGAGGAGTGACTACATGACACTTGGGGTGAGTTTGTTGTTGTTTGATTGTTGTATATAGTATATGTACTGTAGTATACTGTGCTGTCTGTAGGAGCGGGGGGCAGTGTGCTGAGCCGAGTGGCCTTCGAGGCAAGGGTTAGAACTTCTTAACAGGTTTTGATCCTTAATCTCTTTAGGATTCATTAACAAGCAGGCTGGGCTACTCAGGGAGAACAGGGGTTTAAAAAGCCATGGCCAGAGGAGCTAGCGAACAAGTGCAGCAAACAGGAGTTTTGCAAGGGAGTTTAGACAGTGAGTGAGAGAGCCAGATACATCTAACATTCTCTAAAATGAGGCCTGGTCTACATTATGGGGTTAGGTCGAATTTAGCCGTCTTAGGTCGATTTTAAAATGAAAGCGTCCACACAACCAACCCTATTCCATCGACTTAAAGGGCTCTTAAAATCGACTTCTGTACTCCTCCCCGGCAAGGGGAGTAGCGCTAAAATTGACCTTGTTGGGTTGAATTTGGAGTGCGGACACAAATCGACAGTATTGGCCTCCAGGAGCTATCCCAGAGTGCTCCATTGTGACTGCTCTGGACAGCACTTTGAACTCCAGTGCACTAGCCAAGTACACAGGAAAAACCCCGGGAACTTTTGAATTTCATTTCCTGTATGGTCAGCATGGCACACTCAGCAGCACAAGTGACCATGCAGTCCCCCCAGAATCGCAAACGAGCTCCAGCATGGACTGAAAGGGAGACACTGGATCTGATTGCTGTATCAGGAGAAGCATCTGTGCAGGCAGAACTCCGATCAAAAAGAAGAAATGAAAATATATTTGCCAAATCTCATGTTGGAGAGAGGCTACAACAGGGACACACAGCAGTGCTGTGTGAAAGTTAAGGAGCTGAGGCAAGCCTACCAAAAGACAAAGGAGGCAAACGGTTGCTTCGGATCAGAGCCCCAGACATGCCGCTTCTATGATCAGCTGCATGACATTCTAGGAGGGGATCCTACCACTATCCCACCACTGTCCATGGACATCTGCAAGGGAGGAGTCCCACACAACATGGAGGAGGATTTTGTGGATGAGGAGAAGGAGGAGAATGCGCAGCAGGCAAGTGGTAAATCCGTTCTCCATGGCAGCCATGACCTTTTCATCACCCTGGAACCAATACCCTCTGAAGGCAGGATTCCCGACCCTGAAGCTGGAGAAGGCACCTCTGGTGAGTGCACATTTTTAACTACAGTACAGGGTTTAAAAGCAATAGTGTTTAATGTTTGATTTGCCCTGAAGAATTGGGATGCGTTCGCGGCCAGTACAACTACTGGAAAAGTCTGTTCACGTGTCTGGGAATGGAGTGGGAATCCTCCAGGAACATATCCATGAAGCCCTCCTGGAGGTACTCTGAAAATATTCTGAAATCCTTGCAGTACAAAGCATGGCAGCGAATGGTCCTGGGTTTTGGTTGCGTTCAAGCAACATTTGGTCTATATCTTTTTGTGTTAGCCTCAGGAGAGTGATCATTCATGGTCACCTGGTTGAAATACAGGAATTTTTGTAAGGGAACCGTAAAAAGACCCCATTCATGCTGGGCTGTTTGCTCTTGGCTCAAAGGGATCATCCCAGAGAATAGCCACATGGTGGGGTGGGGGGATGTGTGTGCTGCACATCCACCCGAAAACCACAGCCCCTCCTTTTAAATGTGAAACCCAACCCATTGCTTGCTATGGGAAAGGATGGTGCCACAGTTTGAAACCATTCCCACATGTTATGCATAAGAAGCCAAACCCACGTACCCTTTGCCTTACTATGGCTGCATGGAAACCGAATTCTGTAGCCCAGCCGTGTGTGATGTGTCACCATACCGGCAGGCGCTCAATAGGAAAGGCAAAATGCGACCTTGTACCTAAAACACACGTGCTGTCTGTTGTGAATTGCTTGATTCACTGTGAAAGAGTCTCCCTTTTGTTCTCAGAAATGTATCATCTTAAATTTTACTCTCCCTTTTTATATCTCCCAGGTGCAAATGTTTCTAGGTTCCCCCTATCATCTCCGTCCCTGAGGTTATCGCAGATTAGAAGGTGAAAAAAACGCACTTGCGATGACATGTTTTCCAAGCTCATGAAGTCCTCCCACACTGATAGGGCACAGCTAAATGCATGGAGGCATTCAGTGTTAGAGGCTAGGAAAGCATTAAGTGAGCACGAAGAGCAGAGGCAGGAGGCAATGCTAAGGCTAATGGGGGAGCAAACGGACATGATGCTGCATCTGGTGCAGCTGCAGGAAAGCCAACAAGAGCACAGACCCCCCGCTGCATCCATTGTACAACCGCCTGCCCTCCTCCCCAAGTTCCATATCCTCCTCACCCAGGTGCCCAAGAACACGGGGCGGGAGGCTCCAGGCACCCAGCCACTCCATTCCAGAAGATGGCCCAACCAACAGAAAGCGGTCATTCAAACAGTTTGATTTGTAGTATGGCCACAATAAGCAATGTGGCCTCGTCCTTCCTTCCTCCCTCACCCCACCCCACCCGGGCTACCTTGTCATTATCTCCATTTTTTTAAATAAAGAAAGAATACATGGTTTCAAAACAATAGTTACTTTATTTCGAAGGGGGGAGGGTGGTTGGCTTACAGGGAATTAAAATCAACAAAGGGGGCGGGTTTGCATCAAGGAGATATACACACAACTGTCACACCGAAGCGTGGCCAGTCAAGAAACTGGTTTTCAAAGCCTCTCTGATGCGCAGCGTGCCTTGCTGTTCTCTTCTAATTGCCCTGGTGTCTGGCTGCTCAAAATCGGATGCCAGGCGATTTGCCTCAACCTCCCACCCCGCCGTAAACATCTCTCCCTTACTCTCACAGATATTATGGAGCACACAGCAAGCGGCAATAACAATGGGAATGTTGGTTGTGCTGAGGTCTGACCTAGTCAGCAAACAGTGCCAGAGAGCTTTTGAACGTCCAAAGGCACATTCTAGCATCATTCTGCACTTGCTCAGCCTATAGTTGAACTGTTCCTTACTACTGTCCGGGCTACCTGTGTATGGCTTCATGAGCCATGGGAGCAAGGGGTAGGCTGGGTCCCCAAGGATAACTATAGGCATTTCAACATCCCCAACAGTAATTTTCTGATCTGGGAAGTAAGTCCCTTCTTGCAGCTGCTTGAACCGCCCAGAGTTCCTAAAGATGTGAGCGTCATGCACCTTTCCCGGCCATCCCACGTTGATGTCGGTTAAACATCCCTTGTGATCCACCAGTGCTCGCAGCACCATTGAGAAGTACCCCTTGCGGTTTACGTACTGGTTGGCAAGGTGGTCCGGTGCCAAGGGATATGCGTTCTGTCTATAGTCCCACCACAGTTAGGGAAACCCATCGCAGCAAAGCCATCCACTATGACCTGCACATTTTCCAGGGTCACTAACCTTGATAACAAAACATCAATGATTGCATTGGCTACTTGGATCACAGCAGCCTCCACAGTAGATTTGCCCACTCCAAACTGCTTCCCAACTGACTGGTAGCAGTCAGGCTTAGTAAGCTTCCACAGGGCTATCGCAGCTTGCTTTTTAACTGTCAGGGCAGCTCTCATCTTGGTCTTCCTGCGCTTCAGGACGGGGGAAAGCAACTCTCAGAGTTCCAGGAAAGTGGCCTTACGCATGTGAAAGTTTTGCAGCCACTGAGAATCATACCATACCCGCAACACTATGCGGTCCCACCAGTCTGTGCTTGTTTGCTGGGCCCAGAATTGACATTCCACTGTATCAACCAGCACCACTGCCACCATGATGTCCCAATTGTCACAGCCCGTGCTTTCAGGAACGTCTGTGTCCACATCCTCATCAAAATGGTCCTCATGCTGGCGTCTCTTAGCCTGGTTCTGCATATACTCCAGGATAATGTGTGAGGTGTTTACAATGCTTACAACAGCAGCGGTGAGCTGAGCGGGCTCCATGCTTGCCATGGTATGGCATCTGCAGGAGAGCAGAGTTGCAGCGGAAGTGGTGGATGATGATGAATGCCACGAGAATAGATATTTATACAGAACAACGAGAGGACCTGCGAGGTGGATTCATGGCACCAGGAGAGGAGAGTTGCAGCAGAGAAGCGGTGGATGACGACAACATGGAGAAATTTGCTATTGAGACTGAGCTCATTTACAAGAGCAGGAGAGTAGAGTTGCAGCGGAAGCAGTGGATGATGACGGTTAAGCAGTCGTACTGCACTGTCTGCTGAAAGCAGCACCCAGGACACAACAGCAGCGGTGATGGTGAGCTGAGTGGGCTCCATGCTTGCTGTGGTATGGCGTCTGCACGGAAAAAAAGTGCTAAACGGTTGTCTGCCATTGCTTTCATGGAGGGAGGGGCAACTGACGACATGTACCCAAAACTACCCGCAACAATGTTTTTGCCCCATCAGTAAAAAGAATGCAGATAGACATCCAGCAGCAGAGTGGGGGCTATTCAGTTTATTGCACTGAATGCAGAATGTATGATTACCTTCCATGTGTGCAGGTGGTGTATGTATGCATTCGGTGCAAGGAGCTCATGGCCCTCAGAGACTGAGTGCCGACTCTTGAGACTAGAGTGGCTGACCTGGAGGAGCTAATGGAGATAGAGGGGTACATAGATGAGACTTTCGGGGATACAGCAGAGTGGTCCCACTTCCAATCTGGCAGCCTCTGTGCAGCTGAGGAGGATGAAAGTCTTGGGGAAGGAGAACATCAAACTGCAAAGGAGGGAAATGATCCCATAGTTGAGACTCTTCTTTTAGATGATGTCCTGGTATGCTCTCATACTGAGAATACCTCTCCAGGTGGGAGAATCCCAATGATTAGGATGAGACAGGTAATAGTAATGGGGGATTTGATCATTAGAAATATAGATAGCTGGGTTTGTGTTGACCAGGAGAACCGCATGGTGAATTGTCTGCTGCGTGTGAAGATTGGGAATCTCTCAAGACATCTAGACAGACGTATGTGCAGTGCTGGGGAGAAGCCTGTGATCGTGGTACATGTAGATACCAATGACATAGGGAAGGATAGGAGAGAGGTCCCGGAGGCCAAATTTAGGCTGTTAGGTAAAAGATTAAAGTACAGGACCTCCATGGTAGCATTCTCTGAAATACTTCCAGTTCCATTTGCACGGCCAGTTAGAGAGGCAGAACTGCAGGGTCTCAATGCGTGGTTGAGATGATAGTGTAGGGAAGAGGGTTTTAGGTTTACTAGAAAATGGGAAACCTTTTGGGAAAGGGGTAGCCTATACAGGTAAGATGGGCTCCACCTAAACCAAAATGGAACCAGATAGCTGGCATATAAAGTTACAAGGATCATAGAGGAGTTTTTAAACTAAGGATTGGGAGAAAACTGACAGGTGCAGAGAAACACAGTTTGGACAGAGGTGTCCCATAGGGGAGGATCTGTTAACAGGGATTCTTTATATCCTAGTAAAAAGAAGAGGATAGTATTGTGCTTATAAGAAACACACGGGATCTTTTTCAGAGAAAAAAGGCAATTCACCACATTTATTGAGAATACAGCAGTTAGCATATGCATTCAATTACACCACACACACACACACACGACCTGCAGCCGAGGCTTTGCAGGACTGAACCTAGAGTTTCATGGCAGAACACCCCATCTTTATAGTTGTAAATTCCCATTTTGAGTCCATGCATTTTGCAATGTCATCCTGTAATCGTTAGCTCTTAAGTTGTGTTAATCTTGGGGTTTTCTGCTGTTACCATTGATGGTTATTGTCCGGCTTCCCATCATTGTCTCCTATTTGTTGTCTTGCCTTTGGGGGTGCCTGCCTCACCTCTGAGGTCATCAATGCTGCTAACATGTTTAGTATCAGATACAATGGATGTTTTCTGATTGTCTCCTAGTGTTTCCAAGTCTCTCACATTTTCCTGACCGTCTGGACATTTGTGATGGCTTTCACACACATCCTTAACCATGCACACATCCTTTACTCAGACCAAACAATTTTACAGAGACTTTTAGACAAGATAACATTTTGGAAAGGATTATATGGTTACTAAAGGGATTACAAAATAACCTTACACAACTTAGTTGGCAATGCATAAAAGAAGCAAGACCTTATAGCAAATACTGTTGTTCTGGGCCAAGGTGTTCGAAGCACCACAGGCCTGGCAGGAGTACTTTGAAAAAACGAGGCTTACACGCAGCTGTGAGTTATTGGCTTTACTGAAGGTTAGTGACACACCCGCAACGGGGACTCCAAGTGTTGCAGTCACGGAGGCGGGGAACCCAGCACACCAGAGCTCTGCCTGGGACGGAGTCCAGTGGAGGGGCAGACGGCCAGCATTAATAAGCACTACACAAAAACAGCTCATGAATATAGAATTAGGTACTTTCCAAAAGGGGTTTTCCGCTACCTGGCAAAGGGTCATGCGAAGCAGTTGTAACCGGCCGACGGCCAGTTCTAGCTGGCTTTCTATGTCTACAATAACCTATCCACACGAGAAAGCGGAAGTTCCCTAGCTAAGCTGTAACAAAGTCTTCCGTAGTCCCCTACACTCCTCCCCTTGCTTTCTCGAGCGACGTCAAAGACCATGAGGATACATTGTGGAGGGGAGACCGCACACAGCACTGGGAGACTAGGCCATGGCCGCAAAGGCAGCAAAAATACAAGCCAAGAAGGCAAATAAGGCCAATAAGTAGGCCTTGGACAAGATGGGCGGCCCTACCCCGTAATGTGGAGAGCCAGGACCAAAGCCAGGCATCCCCTTGCTGTTGGCAGATCCCCTCCGCCAACTGACGGAGTCGTTGTAAATCGACTTCAACAGAGGGCCCGGTGTCCGTTACATTAAAGCAATACAAGCCAGCAAACTCCTGGCATGGGTGGCCGTGTCGGAGTAGCAAATAATCAATAGCTAGCCTATTTTTCAGCATTCCCTGGTATACCTCGCCCAACTCATGTGAAAGGAGTGTGAGGACTGTAGAGGTTAGGTTGATGGCTTTCGCAACAGTACACTCAAGGTGTTCCACCGCATGATAATTATGCACCACCAACCCAGGAATGCCAATCAACGAAAAAGCAAGGGCTGCAGCCTCGGCCTCGGAAAATAAGGTTACATCAGCTTTGCAGGTGGAGTTAAGAGGGATGGTGTCTCTCCTGTGGCGGGCAAGGACTTGTGAAGGATGTGGAAAGATGAGGGGGGCCACACGGCCAAGGGCACAGGGGCCCCGTGAATTATTGGCTGGGATGTAGGTGTAAGCAGTCCTGCCACATAAGAGAAACCATCCTGTGGGCAATTTCATATGCCCATATGCAAATGAGACATCAGTACTTTCATTACAAATTAAATCCACATTGATATGATTTGCCCTAACATGCCTGGCATTTACAAAGAACATACAAGAAAAGGCAACGTTACATTGGCAAGATGAAACGAATACATAGACACGTCTAGATTGTATTGGGCGGGACCCAAGTCATACAGATCCGTATATGTAATAGTTTTATCAATTGTCTTTAGTAAGGAATAGTGCTGGACAAGGGTCAGTGCTGTGCAGACACCAATGAAACAGGTTTCAGAGTAGCAGCCGTGTTAGTCTGTATTCGCAAAAAGAAAAGGAGTACTTGTGGCACCTTAGAGACTAACAAATTTATTTGAGCATAAGCTTTCCACCAAATGCATCCAATGAAACAGGTTTCCATCACGGCACCCATGGCATATGTACGCGGTAAACAAAACGATGTCGCATTAACAGTACTTTGGGCTAACACCAACCAGGCATTCATGGAGGAGGTGGCAGCTCCTTCAGGGGTGATTCTCATAAGGAGCACCGCGACAAACGGGAGAGTGAGACCATGCAGGGATAGACTTCCCCTTCTGGGAGTATGTATGCCCATCCTTCCCCGGTGGTGAGGTCTATGGCGGCTTGCGATTCCCGCTGCGGTACCATCCACCACACGTTAGCCAATACGTGCCACTCGGTCTTGCTTGGGGTGCTGGTTTCTAGACCTATGGTAGGTAAAGGAAACAGGTTACACAGGGCCTCCCCTCGCTCCCATTGCAATAGTTCTGTTGCAACATTAGTGCAAGAGAGGGTGCACAACGAGCGGTCCGAACTTAACCAATATGGGGGATAAAATTGTAAGCCTGAAGCCAACGGTGTGATAAAAAATAAGCATGGTGGCTCACATTGGAGCTGTGACTGGGCGGGCCAGGGGTTCATCTCCTGTCCGGGCTGCAGGGTATAAGGGTGTGGTGTGTACAAGGTAATTAAGCTTTGCGCGGGGTCAGTCACACCCGGTGCCTGTATGAGATTTACCCATAGGTAGGCAGGTACACCAGGGGGAAAGACCAGACACTGGAAGGGCGTTTGGCCACCCAGCGAGCGATTGTTGAGTAGCCAGACAGCCTGTTTCAGCACCCTCACCCGGAGTGAGGCGACGGATCTGATCCTTCAAGAGCCCGTTCAGGCGCTCAATAAGGCCGCTCGCTGTAGGCATATAAGGAAGATGGTAGTGCCAGTCCACTGCCACGTCTGCGGCCCAGGTCCGTACGACCTGGGCCGTAAAGTGGGTTCCCTGGTCGTTCTGTAGAGTGTGTGGAGTGCCGTAGCGGGAGCACAGTTGCTGTAGCGCAGCCAACATAGTGGCTGCGGCCGCGGTGGCGCTGGGATATACAAACAACAGGCCAGTATACGTATCCACAGCTGTAAAGGCATACTGCCAGCGTTGCTCTTGAGGCAAGGGGCCAATCCTGACAGGGACCTGCAGCCTGAGAAATTCTGCCGGTCGGTCCCGGGAGGGTAATGGGCACCAAGCGGGAGCAAACTGGACAACTGGCATGAACCATTTGACAGGCCGCCCAGGGTAGGGAGGCACCTTGGCGGAGGGCCGTGATTTGCGTTGCTCAGGCTCCTCGATGGCCACCCTCCACATGGTACTGTTCCGCCAGCTGCAAGACCTCCCCCCGCGCCATGGCATTGGCCGCCGCATTCCAGTGGGCCTCAGAGGTTTTAGCCTTTGTGTGGGCGTCTACATGTCGCACGGCCAGAGGGGCCCGTTGGGCATAGCGCAGGAGTTGCTGCCAGAGTGCCGCTCCCCACAGGGGCCAGCCGGCCTGTGAGTTCCCAACCCTTCGCCTCCCACGCAGTTATCCAGGTCCAGAGGCCCTTGTATAATACCCAGCTGTCCGTATATAGGTAAACCCGTGGTGGGGCGCCCTCAATCTAGGGTGGTGACCCGCAATTCGGTCCACTGGCTGGAACTGGCCGCTCCCCAAGCCATTTCCACGACATCTGCATGGGGGCATAGGCTATGGCCCACCATTGCTGGGCTCCCTGCGCCGTAAAGGAGGCTGACCCATCCGTGAACCATGCATATTCCTGCTCCTCGGTGGACAATTGGTCCACTGAGGGGGCCTCCTCTATTGGAGAGTCGGGCACAGAGTCTTCCACTGGGGGCAGCTCCTCTGTGAGAGAGGGCACATGCTCGAATGTGATGACCCCCAGTAACAGGGCATGTGGGGTAGAAAGGGAGGGCTGGCCCAGCAGCATGTGCTGTTGCAAGTAATGCTTCCATTTAAAGTGGGTTGCGATCTGCGCAACCCCTGTTTGCGTTTGGGCCGATTCTGTCCGTACCCAGTGCCCCAGGGGAATGGGCGAGCGCACGATGACCGGAGTGGGGCCCGTTATGTGCTTGGTATCCTGCAACACCCAGACCACTGCCAGGATCTGCTTTTCCAGGTGGGTGTATCCGGGTTCAGCCCCCTTCAACGTACGGGGCCAGAACCCAATTGGTTCCTTTTGCTGGGCCCCTACCTGCTGCCATAGCCCCCAAGAGGCCACGTCTGCCACCGTGGTGACCTCAAGCTTGAAGGGGACCCCAGGCTGCGGAGCGTGGAGCCGAGCATGAGTGAGCAGGGCCTCTTTACACAGGTCAAAGGCAGTTTGATGGCCCTGCTTCCATTGCCAGGGTGCTGCCTTTTGTACCAAGGCCTGCAAAGGCCGCATGAGGAAGGCTAAATGGTGAATGAAGGCACGCCAGAACCCAAGTAGACCAAGGAAGGCTTGCAACTCTTTCTTCATCTGGGGTGGGGGATAATCCTGCACTGTTTGTTGCACCTTCTGAGGAATTTGCCGATCTGGTCCCACCCACATAATACCTAGGTGGACTACCGTCTGAGCGGGGCCCTGTATTTTCTGCAGGTTCAGAGTCCATCCGCATGCCTCCAAGCCAGTAACCCGTTCATGGGAGGGGCCGGATACCATCACGTCGTCAATGTAATGATAACAACGGGTCACGTCTGGCAGCCGTATTCGGGCAAGGTTGGCACTCACCAACTGATGGCAAATAGTTGGGGAGTGCTTTCAGCCCGGCGACAGAACACAGAAGGTATATGGGTGGGCCTGCCACGAAAATGCAAACTGCTCCTGACTCTCAGGGGTGATGGCGATGGAGAAAAAGGCATTCGCGAGGTCAATTACGGTAAGGAAGTTGCCGCAATGTGCTCGATCAGGGTCACCATATCCGGCATGACTTCCGTCAGCGGAGGGGTGACCCTATTCAACACGCGATAGTCTGCCGACATATACCAGGTTCCATCTGGTTTCCTCACTGGCCAAAGGGGGCTATTGTACGGGCTTAAGGTGGGTCGAATTATCTTGGCCTCTAACAGCGCGCTGATAGTCTGGGTAATCTCCTTCTCCCCTCCAGGGAGGCGATATTGTTGTTTAGATACTACAGCAGTTGGGAGAGGCAACACCATGGGCTCCCAACGGGGGGAGCCCCGTAAGATTGTCAATGCCCGTACCTCCCGTACCCAAGGCGCACTTACATACCGGGGATGTGCGAACGCGAAGAGGCCGTACTGGGTATCCACAGAGCAACCCCGCAGGACGTCGATGCCTAGTATGTATTCTCCAATAGCGGCCACCAAGACTGTGGCCCGGAACGGGGGAGTCTTCCCCAGGGTCAGAGTGACAGTAAACTCATACGCCGGGGTCTCCACTCCTCCGAGTCCTTTTACGACAGTGGCTTGGCCCTGGGTCTGCGTGGAGTGCAAGATGGTAACCTCAGCGCCTGTATCTATCAACGCCAACACATGTTGGACTCCTCCCCTCGGCCAGTGAATCGCTAGGGGTACATAGGGGCGTTGGTCCCCCGCCTCCCTCCAGCGTGTGGCCGCTGCGACACATGGAACGGAGGACCTGCCACGCCCTCAATATGGGCGTGGCAGTTTCCACTCGGCTGGCAGAGCAGAGAGCTCTGCTGTCTTGGTTCGCTCCACACTCTTCTCCCCTTTTCCTCCGGCACTACGTTTGGTAGGGGACAGCTGCATCCACCACTTATATAAGTCCGCCGTTGGCTTTCCATTGATTTCCTCATGACAGACATCAAGAGATCTAGCCACAAGATCTTCCGGGGCACCCGCAACTCCCCTTTCTCCTGTCCCCCGCCTTGCTGCCCCTTCGCAGCCCATATGGCTCTTGGCCTAGCACCCGCCAGGGCGGCCTCCAATTGCATAAGGGTGGCTGTCAAGTCTCCCACGCGCCCATTCTCTGGCATGACAACCGCGAGGAGGGAAGGTTTTAACTCATCGGGGCCAGGCGTAACACTGTGGCTTTAATTGATTTTGTCACTGGTACATCGTCCGGCCGCATCTCCCTGCCCATGGCAACGGCCCAGGCCATTCCCAGTTGACGGAGGGCTTGCACCCCTTCTGGAACGGTCTTCCAGGGGCGCGCCTGTGCCTCCAATTCCCCCACCTAGGAGTAGGCCGCCTCCACTGCAGCTGCCAGCCAGCGGTACAAAGAGGGGCTTTTGATGTCTTGCCCCCCGGCCTGCGGCCATGGCGGCTTTGCCAATTGTGCATGTACCTGAGAGTCTTGCGATAGGATGCCAAACAGTTAAAATTCATAAGGGAGCAGCAGAACCGTGTTACCTGCATTGTCCCAGGCCCTCACGAGCCACTGCAGGACGCTCTCCCCGGGCTCCTGTCGGAACGTCTTCACAATTTCCTACAACTCGCTCGTTTTAAATATGTGTAGGAGTTCTGGTTGGCCTCCTTGTACCCGTAACTCCCAGACCGGGCATGCCAGAGCCACCGCAGGGGACTCCTCCTCTCCCTCTTCCGAGGATGAGGAGTCCCAAATGTTCCCATCCCAAGTCTCAGGGTCCCAGAAGGGGGCAGCAGTCACCGCACGCACCTGAGCGGTGGTCACCGGCTGCCGCCCGCGCCTGAGGTGCCTTTTATTTGCTACCTGGGCAACCAACACTTCACAACGTTGTGTCAGCTCCTAGGCGCGCTCCGCATGGGAGGTGACAACTTCTTGAGCCATGGCACGGGCCTCCGCCTGCGCAGTGCATTCCTGAGTCTTCCCTTCCAGTTCTCACTGTAAGCGGAGTACCTCCTCATCCTGGGCCCAGACGGCGGTCAGGAGGAGCCACCTTAGCTCCCCCATCGCCCGCCGCTCCGTCCCAGAGTGCCGGTTCGCTCGTAACCGTTGTAACCCCTCAACGGGCGTGACCCCTGCGGCCTGTTGAAACTCCGGCCAATCCGCCGGGGCAGCCCACCTGGCCATAACCTGTGCTACCAGTCCCCAGCGCTCCATTGGGGGCCATCCTGGTATGTACCGTAGGGACAGCTACGGCTTCCCTACTTCCCCTACCTTTGGCTAAAGCAGCATCGCTTCTCAGAGTACCCTGCTCGCTGCGCCAAATGTTCTGGGCCAAGGTGTTCGAGGCACCACAGGCCTGGCAGGAGTACTCTGAAAAAACGAGGCTTACACACAGCTGTGAGTTATTGGCTTTACTGAAGGTTAGTGACACACCCGCAACGGGGACTCCAAGCTTTGCAGGCACGCAGGTGGGGAACCCAGGACACCGGAGCTCTGCCTGGGACAGAGTCCAATGGAGGGGCAGACGGCCAGCATTAATAAGCACTACACAAAAACAGCTCATGAATATAGAATTAGGGTACTTTCCAAAAGGGGTTTTCCGCTACCTGGCAAAGAGCCATGTGAAGCAGTTGTAACCGGCCGACGGCCGGTTCTAGCTAGGTTTTTATGTCCTACAATAACCTATCCGCATGAGAAAGCGGAAGTTCCCTAGCTAAGCCATAACAAAGTCTTCCGTAGTCCCCTACAACTGTAATGAAATCTTATCCTAAAACAAAAGGTGACCATAATCAGCCATAAGGACTATTCTGGTCTATTCCTGCCTTGAAATCAAAAAGGGTAGCTGGTAGGATGAAATCAAATTATACATTAATAAATCAAATTTTACATTAATACATTTAATACATACTACATTATTATAACCGTTAATCATTATAACCTCTAATATAAATATAAAGTCCTACTCCTACAATAGAAGTCAATAAAGTAAAGATAGGGATTGAAGAAAAACAGTCAAATGAAAAAGTCTCATTCTATTACATTACACGAAGGTGCAGAGCTAAAAAAGTGACACATTTTCTAAGTGCTTTATAAAAATGCTAGAAGTCTAAATATTAAGATGGGTGACTTTGAGTGCTTGGTATTAAATGAAGATACTGATATAATAGGCATCACAGAAACTTGGTAGTATGATGACAAATCAATGGGACACAGTAATAGCAGGGTACAAAATATATAGGAGTGACAGAATGGGTTGTGCTGGTGGGAAACTGGCACTATATGTGAAAGAAAGCATAGAGTCATATATAATAAAAATCTTAAATGAATCAATCTGATTCATAGAACCATAGAATCTCTATGGATATAAGTTCTATGATTGAATAATAAGAGTATTGCAATAGGAATATGCTGTTAAACACCTGACCGTGATGGTGATTGTGAAATGCTCAGGGAGATTAGAGACACTATAAAAATAAAAAAAAACCTCAATAATAATGGGGGATTTCCATTACCCAGTCAATATGGGGATAGATGTCACCTCAGGATGGGATGCAGAAATAAAGTTTCTAGATACCATTAATGACTGCTTTTTGGAGCAGCTAGTCCTGAAACCCACAAGGGGTGAGACAATTCTTGATTTAGACCTAAACAGAGCAAGGGTCTGGTCTAAGAGGTGCATATAGCTGAACTGCTCAGTATAAGCAACCATAATAAACTTAAATTTAACATCCTTCTGAGGGGGAAAATACCAGAGAAGTCCACCGAAGTAGTAGTTACCTTCAAAAAGGGGAGCTACACAAAAATGAGGAAACTAGTTAAATGGAGATTAACGGGAACAGTCACAATAGTGAAATGCCTGCAAGCTGCATGGAAACCTTTTAAAAAGCACCACAATAGAGGCTCAAATTAAATGTATACTCCAAATTAAAAAAGAATAGTAAGAGGATCAAAAAATGCCACCCTGGTTGAACAGCAGAGTAAAAGAGACGGTTAGAGGCAAAAAGACATTCTTTAAAAATTGGAAGTAAAATTCATCTGAGGAAAATAGAAAGGAGTATAAACTCTGGCAAGTCAAGTGTATACACCCAAGTCATTCAGTTTATGTGACAAATCTAAGGAATTGTCCCAGACTGAAGTGTCAGAAGAGGTGGTTTTGGAACAAATTGATAAATTAAACAGTAATAAGTCACCAGGACCAGATGGTATTCACCTGAGTTTTGAAGGAACTCAAATATGAAATTGCAGAACTACTAACTGTGGTATGTAACCTATCACTTAAATAAATTTCTGTACCAGTTAACTGGAGAATAGCTAATGTGACACCAATTTTTATAACAGGCTCCAGAGGCGAACCTGGCAATTACAGACCAGTAAGCCTAAATGTCAGTATCAGACAAAATGGTTGAAACTGTAGTAAAGAAGAGAATTATTAGACACATGGATGAATATGATTTGTTGGGGAAGAGTCAACATGGCTTTTGTAAAGGGAAACATCTCACCAATCTATTAGAATTCTCAGAGGGGGTCAACAAACATGTGGACAAGGGTGATCCAGGAGATACAGTGTACTTGGACTTTCAGAAAGCCTTTTGACAAGGTCCCTCACCAAAGGCTCTTAAGCAAGGTAAGGAATCATGGGATAAGATGGAAGTCCTTTTGTGGATCAGAACTGGTTAAAAGACAGGAAACAAAGAGTAGGAATAAATGTCAGTTTTAGAATGGAGAAAAAAATAGTGGTGTCCCCAGGGATCTGTATTGGGACCAGTGCTGTTCAACATATTCATAAATTATCTGGAAAATGGGGTAAATAATAAGATGGCAAAGTTTACAGTTGATACAAAATTCCTCAAGATAGTTAAGGCCAAAGCAAACTGCAAAGAGTTACAAAGGGATCTCATAAAACTGGGTGACTGGGCAACAAAATGGCAGATGAAAATCATTGTTAATAAATGCAAATTAATGCACATTGGAAAACATCATCCCAACTACACATACAAAATGATGGAATCTAAATTAGCTGGAGTCTTGGAGTCATGATGTATAGTTGTATGAAAACATCTGCACAATATACAAAATCAGTCAAAAAAGCTAACAATGTTAGGTCCCATTAGGAAAGGGATAGATAAAAAGACAGAAAATATAATGCTCTTATATAAATCAAGGGTACACCCACACTTTGAATACTTCATGCAGTTATGGTTGCCCCATCACAAAAATGATATATTGGAAAAGATACAGAGAAGACCAACAAACGTGATTAAGAGTATGGAAGTGCTTTTTTATGAGGAAAGATTAAAAAGACTGGGACTATTCATCTTGGAAAAGAGACGACTAAGGGGAGATATCGTAGAGATCTATAAAATCATGACTGGTGTTGAGAAAGTGAATAAGGAAATGTTATTTACTCCTTCTCATAACACTAGAACCAGGGGTCACCTAATGAAAATAATAGGCAGCAGGTTTAAAAAAAAACAACACATAAGGAAGTACTTATTCACACAACACACAATCAACCTGTGGAACTTGTTGCCAGGGGGTGTTATGAAGGCCAAAACTATAACTGGATTCAAAAAGGAATTGATAATTTCATATATAATAGGTCTATCAATGGCTATTAGCTAAGACGGTCAGGGATGATGGAACCCCATGCTCTGGGTGTACCTAAACCTCTGACTGCTAGATGCTGGGAGTGGGCAACCGGGGATGGGATCACTTGATGATTGCCTTTTGAAGCAACTGGTGTTGACCACTGTGGGAAGACAGGATAGTGGGCTAGATGGACTATTGGTCTGACCCTGTATGGCCGTTCTTACGTTTTTATCCTGCTTCACTAATGAACGTGACTGGCTGACTCACTATGAACTGATGACAGTGCTGTGCTCCTAGGGGTGCATCTTTTGGTTGAATTGTAAAACTAACAGATTAACTACTTGTGAGCATTAAGATCTCATGGCAGTTATCTCAATAGCAGAATGGAGATGTTACATTGCTCTGGCCAAATTCTAATGGAATAATTGGTTCCCTTCCCTTTAAATTTCTTTTCTTTTCAGTATTATTTCTATGTGTCAACAACTTCCCTACCTCAGTAGTGGAAGGTGGCAGCTGTTTTACTACCTTTTTTGAGTTATAGCCCTACCCCACCCCAGCTCTCAGCTATAAGAATAAAACTACAATTCTATTGCTCACTGTTAATAAATCTGTGTATCTATTCTAGAATGGCTTGGGTCTTTAGATAAAAAAATTGACATTTAATATGCATCTATCATTTATTAGCCAAATTGCAGGGAGAATAATGATATGTGATTAAACAGATTTGTGTTGACCACAGAAGAGTACATTGACAGTCAAGGCAATGGGAAATGAAAGCGTGGCTGGAGATTTTAACAGAGATAGAGAAAAATCAGTGTTAATAAACAAGACAATGCTGCAGAGAGAAGTTGACTTCCAAACATAGGAGATTTTATAGGAGTAGGAGAAGCAAGAATTAGTTAATTCCATCCAGTTTACATACCAATAAGGTAAATTTAAGATAGAACTGTTCTTGAGGCTCTTTCTCTTATTCAAATAAAACAATGCTGTCTTTGAAACGTTTTATTAAAAGAAGTTGAGATAAAACTGGCTTACTTTGTAAAGGTGGTCACGGAATGGTTATTAAAGGTATCACAATATGTGTGCTTGGGTTTTGTCAATTGTAATTAAAAGTGAAGATTGAGATAATATGGAATAAAATACAATACTGCAGATTAGAACTAGTAATTGACTTTGGTGGGACTCCATTGTGGAGTGGTTTTGGCACAGAGAAGGCACTATCAAGAAAATGATTGGAAGAATATCTTTTAGCCAGTAGTGGAATTATGGGGATGGTCAACAGCTACGTATGTAGGGAAATGATTCAGAGAGGTGAAAGATTCCTCCAAGTTGTATAGAGCACTTGGGTCTTGGAATGACCAGCAGTAGAAAGGAAGCAGCTGCAGCGGCACAGGAGCTAGCAAACAGAGCTGTAAACAGGGGAGTTTGAGTGGGAGTTCTGTTGGAGGAGAAGATATTTGTACTTGGTTTTGTATTTTTAGTATGTGTGTGTGTGTGTAGAGGCTTGTAGGGGCTTTGTGCTGGGAGAGAAGCTGAGCCCTGATTAGGGGGTGGGGCTTCTAACTAGAGGTCCTATAAAGGTAGCCAGCCAGTCAGGCAGCGGCATAGGAGCTAGCAAACAGAGCTGTAAACAGGGGAGTTTGAGTGGGAGTTTGTATTGTGGTGCTTGTTTGGGGTTTGCTTTTGCTGGGGGGGGGGTCTTTTTGGTGTGGCTTGTGTTTCCCAGATTAACAGGATTTAGTTGGGAAGGCGATGACAGATACGGAGGCAGCTGTGGGAGTGACTCCTGTAGTGGAAGACACATTGAGGATGACTGGATGTGGAAGCTGTGGTATGATCCTGGAGGGGGGACCCGGTAAGAGTTTTTTCTGCATGAAAAGCCGTCTGATAGAGCTGATGGAGGAAAAGATCTGAGGTTTGGAGATGCAGGTGGAAAGTCTCGTTGAGTTTAGAAAGGGGTTTGAGCAGATGATGGAGCAAAGATATGAGGTATCTGAAGGGAAAAGCTCAGACTCACAGATGGAAGCAGGGCTGGGGAATTTTGAGGGGAGGCTGGGTGAGGAAAGTGGTCAGTGGAAGCATGTGACAAAAAGAACCAGGCAGAGGAAAAGATGGGCTAGTGAAGGAGAAATAGAGCTTAGGAACAGGTTTGCAGAGTTGGAAAATGAAGAAGGGGCTCAGCAGGTACTTGTTGAAGATGGAAGGGTAAGGAAGAAGAGAAGAGAGGCTAGTCCTATAGGAAAAGCGGAAGAGTCAAGGGAGACTACACCAAATATGAGCCCCAGGAGGATACAGGATGGGTTGAAGAGGATTATAAGGGAAAATAGGAATGAAAGAACTTGCAGCCAGAGGGAACAGGAGAGAGACTGGAGAATAGCACTGTCACCAGGAAAAGGCAGGTCTATGTGATCGGGGACTCTTGATTGAGAAGAATAGACAGGCCTGTAACTAGAGCTGATCCAGAGAATAGAAGGGTGTGCTGTCTTCCGGGTGCTAAGATACGGGATGTAGACCTGAGGTTGAAAAGGATCCTAAAGGGAGCGGGAAAGAATCCCCTAATTATCCTTCATGTGGGAACAAATGATACGGCTAGATTCTCGGTGGAAAGTATTAAGGGAGATTATGCTAGGCTGGGGAAGACGCTTAAGGAAATTGAGGCTCAGGTGATCCTTAGTGGGATCCTTCCTGTTCCTAGAGAAGGGCAACAAAGGTGTGACAAGATTATGACTGTCAACAGATGGCTTAGGCAGTGGTGCTATAAGGAGGGCTTTGGCATGTATGGCCACTGGGAGGCATTCACAGACAGAGGACAGTTCTCTCGGGATGGACTTCATCTGAGTAGGGAAGGAAATAGACTTCTAGGATCAAGGCTGGCACAACTGATAAAGAGAGCTTTAAACTAGGAATTAGCGGGAGATGGTTGGGAGATGTCCAGGTAATTTTCACGCCAGATTTTAGCATTGAGAGGGAAGAAGACGAAGTAAGAAAGGATACAGCCGTGGATAGGAGAATGTATGTAAGGAGCGAGGGCGGTGTGGATACTAGTCTAATAGGTTATACTGACTGTAGAATGACTGTGCCTAATAGGGTACAAAATGTGAGCGAGGCCAAACAGCAAAAATTAAGATGTTTGTACACCAATGCGAGGAGCCTAGGTAACAAAATGGAGGAACTAGAGCTACTGGTGCAGGAAGTGAAACCAGATATTATAGGGATAACAGAAACATGGTGGAATAGTAGTCATGACTGGACTACAGGTATTGAAGGGTATGTGCTGTTTAGGAAAGACAGAAACAAAGGTAAAGGTGGTGCAGTAGCATTGTATATCAATGATGAGGTAGAATGTAAAGAAATAAGAAGCGATGCAATGGATAAGACAGAGTCCGTCTGGACAAAAATTACATTGGGGAAGATAACTAGTAAAGCCTCTCCTACGATAGTGCTTGGGGTGTGCTATAGACCTCTGGGATCTAATTTGGATATGGATAGAGCCCTTTTTAATGTTTTTAATAAAGTAAATACTAATGGAAACTGCATGATCATGGGAGACTTTAACTTCCCAGATATAGACTGGAGGACCAGTGCTAGTAACAATAATAGGGCTCAGATTTTCCTAGATGCGATAGCTGATGGATTCCTTCATCAAGTAGTTGCTGAACCGACTAGAGGGGATGCCATTTTAGATTTAATTTTGGTGAGTAGCGAGGACCTCATAGAAGAAATGGTTGTAGGGGACAATCTTGGCTCAAGTGATCATGAGCTAATTCAGTTCAAACTAAATGGAAGGATTAACAAAAATAAATCTGCAACTAGGATTTTTGATTTCAAAAGGGCTGACTTTCAGAAATTAAGGAAATTAGTTAGGGAAGTGGATTGGACTGAAGAACTTATGGATCTAAAGGTAGAGGAGGCCTGGGATTACTTTAAATCAAAGCTGCAGAAGCTATCGGAAGCCTGTATCCCAAGAAAGGGGGAAAAAATTCATAGGAAGGAGTTGTAGACCAAGCTGGATGAGCAAGCATCTTAGAGAGGTGATTAAGAAGAAGCAGAAAGCATACAGGGAGTGGAAGATGGGAGGGATCAGCAAGGAAAGCTACCTAATTGAGGTCAGAACATGTAGGGATAAAGTGAGACAGGCTAAAAGTCGAGTAGAGTTGGACCTTGCAAAGGGAATTAAAACCAATAGTAAAAGGTTCTATAGCCATATAAATAAGAAGAAAACTAAGAAAGAAGAAGTGGGGCCGCTTAACACTGAGGATGGAGTGGAGGTTAAAGATAATCTAGGCATGGCCCAATATCTAAACAAATACTTTGCCTCAGTCTTTAATAAGGCTAAAGAGGATCTTAGGGATAATGGTAGCATGACAAATGGGAATGAGGATATGCAGGTAGATATTACCATATCTGAGGTAGAAGCGAAACTGAAACAGCTTAATGGGACTAAATCGGGGGGCCCAGCTAATCTTCATCCAAGAATATTAAAGGAATTGGCACCTGAAATTGCAAGCCCATTAGCAAGAATTTTTAATGAATCTGTAAACTCAGGAGTAGTACCGAATGATTGGAGAATTGCTAATATAGTTCCTATTTTTAAGAAAGGAAAAAAAAGTGATCCGGGTAACTACAGGCCAGTTAGTTTGACATCTGTAGTATGCAAGGTCCTGGAAAAAATGTTGAAGGAGAAATTAGTTAAGGACATTGAAGTCAATGGTAAATGGGACAAAATACAACATGGTTTTACAAAAGGTAGATCGTGCCAAACCAACCTAATCTCCTTTTTTGAAAAAGTAACAGATTTTTTAGATAAAGGAAATGCAGTGGATCTAATTTACCTAGATTTCAGTAAGGCATTTGATACCGTGCCACATGGGGAATTATTAGTTAAATTGGAGAAGATGGGGATCAATATGAACATCAAAAGGTGGATAAGGAATTGGTTAAAGGGGAGACTGCAACGGGTCCTACTGAAAGGCGAACTGTCAGGTTGGAGGGAGGTTAGCAGTTGAGTTCCTCAGGGATCAGTTTTGGGACCAATCTTATTTAATCTTTTTATTACTGACCTTGGCACAAAAAGTGGGAGTGTGCTAATAAAGTTTGCAGATGATACAAAGCTGGGAGGTATTGCCAATTCAGAGAAGGATCGGGATATTACACAGGAGGATCTGGATGACCTTGTAAACTGGAGAAATAGTAATAGGATGAAATTTAATAGTGAGAAGTGTAAGGTTATGCATTTAGGAATTAATAACAAGAATTTTATTTATAAGTTGGGGACGCATCAATTAGAAGTAATGGAAGAGGAGAAGGACCTTGGAGTATTGGTTGATCATAGGATCTGGCTGTGAAAAAAGCTAATGCGGTTTTGAGATGCATCAGGAGAGGTATTTCCAATAGAGATAAGGAGGTTTTAGTACCATTATACAAGGCACTGGTGAGACCTCACCTGGAATACTGTGTGCAGTTCTGGTCTCCCATGTTTAAAAAGGATGAATTCAAACTGGTACAGAGAAGGGCTACTAGGATGATCCGAGGAACGGAAAACTTGCCTTATGAAAGGAGACTTAAGGAGCTTGGCTTGTTTAGCCTAACTAAAAGAAGGTTGAGGGGAGATATGATTGCTCTCTCTAAATATATCAGAGGGATAAATACTGGAGAGGGAGAGGAATTATTTCAGCTCAGCACCAATGTGGACACAAGAACAAATGGGTATAAACTGGCCACCAGGAAGTTTAGAATTGAAATTAGACGAAGGTTTCTAACCATCAGAGGAGTGAAGTTTTGGAATAGCCTTCCAAGGGAAGCAGTGGGGGCAAAAGATCTATCTGGTTTTAAGATTCTACTTGATAAGTTTATGGAGGAGATGGTATGATGGGATAATGGGATTTTGGTAAGTAATTGATCTTTAAATATTCAGGGTAAATAGGCCAAATCCCCTGAGATGGGATATTAGATGGATGGGATCTGAGTTACCCAGGAAAGAATTTTCTGTAGTATCTGGCTGGTGAATCTTGCCCATATGCTCAGGGTTTAGCTGATTGCCATATTTGGGGTCGGGAAGGAATTTTCCTCCAGGGCAGATTGGAGAGGCCCTGGAGGTTTTCGCCTTCCTCTGTAGCATGGGGCATGGTTGACTTGAGGGAGGCTTCTCTGCTCCTTGAAGTCTTTAAACCACGATTTAAGGACGCCATAGCTCAGACATAGGTGAGGTTTTTCATAGAAGTGGGTGGGTGAGATTCTGTGGCCTGCTCTGTGCAGGAGGTCGGACTAGATGATCAGAATGGTCCCTTTTGACCTAAGTATCTATGAACCTATGAAATCAGCTACCTCATGAAGGAGAACTGTTTCCATGCTATGGTCAGAATACACCTCTACTGACAATGATGAAGGATATTGTTATGTGGGAGGTGACTGTAAAGATGAGAGTAGATAGTCTCAAGAACTTTGCTGAGAAAGAGAAGTGTAGGTTAGCTGTCTCAAGAGTTTAAGAAGGGATTGAACTTTCCTTCTTTTCTTCTTTCTTTGCCAGTTTTGCTATTTTGTAAAAATTAAATAAGCAGAACCAGTATCTGCCTTCATCTTATGGAGATTTATGGTAGGGGTGAGGGGTGTGTGTGATGGGGTGTACCTGGCCTTTGTGGCTCCCTACAGGAGGCCCTGCAGTCTTCCAACAACTATCCCCAGAAAGCAGTGAAGTGATGGGAAAGAAATATAACGAAGGTGGGTCTTGCAGGCTTGCCTAGCAAGGCCTTACAGAAGCAGCCAATTGGAACCCAGGAGGCTCAGATAAAAAGGAGCTGCAGGACCTAAGTGAGTAAGTTCTTTGCTGGGACCGGTGTGGCAAGGAAGTGAACTATTCTCTAGCTAGAGGAGCTTGAGAGATAACTAGAGTTTGTTTCTGGCTGCATTTACTTAAGATGGATTTGCAGGGAGGGAGAGGACCTAAGAACCTTAGCCCTAAGGTAAGGATGAAGTTAAAATAGGACAGTCAGGAAGAGTACCAGGGAAGAAGCAGCAATAAACTGAAATCAAGCAATGCATAGCTTTATTTATAGGATCCCTGAGTTGAAATACAGAGTAGTGGGTGGTCCTGGGTTCCCCTACCTGCCACAGTGGCGTAAACCCCAAGAAGGGGACCGGGCTTATTTGAGAGACCAAACAAAGGAATTTAAAGGGCCCAGAGCCAGGTCTGAAGACATTAGTGAGGGCAATGGGACTGTTCATTTATTCAACTCTTTACTGCTTTGGAAGGGGTTCAGTTGGACTTTGTGACTTGGCCAGAAGGCCAAAATCAACCCATCAAAGTTGGCCAGAAGTCTGTAGTGGGTGCCAAGTGTGAGTAAAAGATAGCAGTGCCACACCCAGCTGCTAGGAGGTGCTTAAGAGGCACCCTATTATAGGGTGCCAGATATTGCCTCTTATGGAAAAAGTTCTGATCTGTCTGAATTCAGTTGCTTTTAAATACACTTATTCCAAATACTGGAGGCTTCATTTGAATGTAGATCGCTGGGTGTTTTTCTTTAGGCAGCGTCAGTATGTCATATTGCATATAGAAGTATTCACTTTGGCTTCAGTTAAAAAAAAATACTCATTTTTATAAAAAGGTATTAAAGATTTTTCTTCTTCCTGTGCATACCTCAGATGGATTTTTGTAATTTATACTGAGCAAAATCAGTATAATTAATTAACACGGGCCTCACACTGAATAGCGCCTTACTCTGCTAATAACCCAATTAATTGCATTGGACCTACAAGTACTGACCTATAGTTTACTTGTTCTCTGACCTTCATAGTGTTAAATTCTTCAAGTGCATTACTTGGCACTCTTCATTTTAGATCATGGAAACAAACTGGTTCTTAGATTTAATCTATTATGAAAGGTTAAAGTTAACCTGTGATGGTGTTTGGGTAATATTTTACAATGGCCTGTTCTATATTGAATACTATTTCTGAAAGATTATACTTTCCATCTTCTATTATGTTTTAAAAATATAAAGAAAATTAAATAGTTATTTAAAAAGGGGATGAACTCTGGCCCAATCCAGCTCTCACTGAAATCACTGGGAATCTTTTCATTGATTTCAACAGGAGTTGGCTCAGGTCCTTAAGCAAAGCCCAGATTTTATTGGTGGAGAATTGATCCCTTCTCAAGGAAAGAATCATAAGATAATTGACAGTGGTTGTAATGTATATAATTCTCATTGGTTCTGATCAAGTTTTAAAAAGAGCAGCTGCTTTTTTGAAAGTCTCATTTGCATCCCCAAGATTTTTGCATAAACAATTGAACTCCAGATTCAAATCTTGGTGCTAAAACAGGCCATTCATTCAAAGTTACTAGGAAACTTGTGCATAAGTAAGATAGGTAGAAGTGTAAATGTTTGAAATTACTCATTCAAGCCACTGATCAAGAAGTTTGCCATTAGTAAAATTTCTTGTTCGTTGCTATGCACAACATTTATCAGTTAGCCCTTTCTCCTCTGTCTCCTATATCTGCCCTCCTATTCTTGCAAAAATCACAGTCAGTGTTTGCATGGAGGGGGTGTGGATGGGATATATGTATTTGGGGAGAAATTGGATGTCCTTGTACAGTATTTTACAGGTTGAGTATTTAAGCATTTTTCAGAAGGTAGTAACAATTTCGTATTTTTTCTTTATTCAGTGAATGCTACACAGACATTTATCCACTAATATGAATATAATTAAACTGATATATGAAAGTATATGCCAAAACAAAATCATGCTGGGACAAATGCAATGGAAATTTCATATCCTATTTGTGCTAGACTGCTGGTACTTCCTTTTCTGGCTCACTTTCAACTGTGCCTGTAAGCGCAAAGGAATGGCATGTATTTAGACATTTGTAAATAAGATCCCACACACACTTTCCTCTTGAGAACATGCTTACATACCTTTTATGGTCAAAAGGGGTGTTTCCCTTTGTCTGTGTGCTAGCCACAGAGTTACCCATATCCAAGCACGCAGTTCAGAATCCTATGTCTAATACTTTGTTAATTTGAATTAAAATGCAAAAATTGTTGGAGGTAGAATAAAACAATACATTCATCTGTTTTCATTTGTTTATAGATACTTCTGCAATAATAAAATATATTTTAAAAAACCTAGTTTCTACCTCTCCGCTTCTCCTAAATTTGTGTCCACTCCTGTTTTACTTCTAAAAATAGTAATTAAATCAAACTCACTTGAGCACATTTCTTCTCCTCTTGCAAACTGTCAGTTTTTGGGAGAGAGGTCAATTATATAGTTAGGTTTTGGGACACTGAATTCTATCTGCATGTTTGGTGTCAGTTCATTAACTTCTGATATGAAAATTCCTGATCTATTTTTAAAAAATATTCAGATTAATGCTTTCTTGTATGACAAGTACAAAATTTTTTCAGACAACAGAAACTGATCTCTCGTTGTCCACTCTTTCACTTAAAATGTAAGTATAACTGCTGTAGGCATTTCCTTTGATCATTTCTGAAACTATGACATTGTGCAGAGACCAAATTTATAACTTCAATGAGTCACACAACTCTGCATTATATTTATTGCAGAAATTATTTAAATGGCATAAATGTCAGAAACTTGAAAGTACACAATTAAAAAATCTAATTTTACATGTCATAAAAGTAGAATATTAGGTTTATAATTTGAGGTACTAGTTTTTATTCAGGAAACTATATAATTTAAAACATTTATACATTTGGGCGAGTTTCCTCTCTACACTGCTGATACATCACCATCAGTATTTTTTTATAAGATTACTGATACTCTGGAAGGGCCTATTGGGGCCCATTGTTAACAGAGCCAGCTCTGTAAAGGAGAATTTTGTCTTTTATATTTTTCAGTAGCCATACTATATATATACAGAACTTTACTCTGACTGGTTACTATAACTCTTCCGTGATTGGCTCCTCTACTAAGAATTTTTTCATTTTGTCTTCCATAAACCAGTTTGCTGCTCAGCTGCTTGTTCTCTTCAGCTAAAGCAGAAAAACTTCAACATTTGGATGAAAAACAAGCAAAAATATCCACAAAATGAAGAAAAAGATATAATAATAATGATGATGAAAAGTTGCCAAACTGCTGGAAGGGAAATGTTTTAAAACTTTGACTCAATTTTTCCTTTTTGCAACTCCAGTCAGTTAGTTTTGCCGTTGACTTGCTGACTGTTTTATGTTGCTGAGCCAGCTGAATAACATCATCTACTTATGATGCGATGAAATATCATAAATAGTTAAAATCAAATTACACATGTCAATATAAAGAGCCAAAGTGCATTTTACATTGAAGGAACCCTGTAGATTTTAGAGTAGCAGCCGTGTTAGTCTGTATTCGCAAAAAGAAAAGGAGTACTTGTGGCACCTTAGAGACTAACAAATTTATTAGAGCATAAGCTTTCGTGAGCTGTAGCTCACGAAAGCTTATGCTCTAATAAATTTGTTAGTCTCTAAGGTGCCACAAGTACTCCTTTTCTTCCTGTAGATTTTGTATGGCTCCAGTCAGTGGGACCACTCTTTTGCTTAAAGTTAAGCCTAAGTGCATTGGGAAGCCTTGTTTGTTCAATTTACTAGTATCAGTGATCTCTAATGACTCTAATAACACTCTGCTAATACCATATATCATTTAAGGCCACAGTCCTACAAAGATTTATGTGCATGCTTAAATTTATACACTGTGAGTGAGTTATCCCATTGCAGTAATGGGATAACCCATAGTGTGTAAAGTTAAGTTTGTGCTTAAGTCACTGTAGTCAGTGGGATTACTCACGGCTTAGTTACACATGTGTTTTAAGTCTTTGGATCCACAGATTTACTCATTTTTAAATAACCATATCTTTATTCTTGAATGTGCAATCATTGAATGCAATGTTCTGATAGAACAATGCAAGTGAGCATGAATTGTGTCAGGAATTTAGGCTGGACTAGGATTTAAGAGGTAGATCATTTTGGAGATGTTTTTAATAAAGTGACCTTGCTCTCTAATGGTTCTGGTCTTGTATTTATTAATGTTAGTGCAGTGCTTTTAAGATGTGTAGTAAAGTGCTCTATAAGTGCTAAGCATTATTTATATTTATTAGCACTTACCCATGCAGAACTCCCTTTAACTTTAACGAGTGTTGAGTCTGCATTCCTAATAGGGAATGTGGGACCAGCCTAAAATTGAATTGTCTCAGGTTCTCCCAGTGTTAGTTAGTGGGCTCCAATTTTCAGTTTCCTGCAGGGTTTCTTTAGAAAAACAACAACAAAAATCTTTTAGGTTAAAATGATAGTAAAATGAAATATCAGGAAGAGCTGAGTTTGTCTGAATCTGCAGTATTATATTTTCCTTTTAAGTGAACTTTTATCTCTAACCCGTCATACCTTGTTTATGAATGAGTCAGTAACTCACTTTCTTATCTAAGTCACATTATGCAGAATTTTGGCCTGGCTCATGGGCTCGTTAATTTAAGTCCTGTTATATACTGATCTGTTGCTCTAGGATGAGTCAAGACATGAGTTCCAGTTTTAGAGAGTAAGAAATGTTGGCATAGTGTACTTGATAGGACTTTTAGTAGAAGTGGAGCATGGGGAATTACTGTTCTTAGGTCTAGAAATCCCAGTGCCTCTAGTTAATTAATGGCGTAGTTCTGAACTTTGCTCAACTACAGGCAATGAGAGAGATTATTACTTTAAATTAAAATTAGTGGGCAGGACTTAAATATAGAAAATAAGGCCTCAAGGGAGTGTGCGATGTGTCAGTGTATTCTTAGAGTTAAATTATTCATGTCACAGTGTTTTTAAATATCTGTTGATTCACAAGGAGTATGATACATAATTATTTAGACATGCAAAAAACTCCAAATAAAAAAACAAAACAAAACCCAAACCTCCCAAACCACTAAATATATGAACCCAAGAGTTCCTTTGTACAGGTGTTAGACTCTGCAGAAAGCATATGTTACATATCTTCCAGTTTGGAATGATCTTAAGAAAGATTGAAAGCGGCATATAAGGTTCTCTACTGTTATGTGCTCGTAAAACTTGTTCGGACTTCTCTTTCTGATTCTGTACAAGTGGCTAAGTCTCTTATCGAAATATATGTTTACATTTCTTCACCAAATCCCCAAGAGTGATTCTAGTACGGTTCACTTTTCAGAGCAATAAATGTAGAACTTTATCCAATCTTTGCACAAGGCTAAGTTTTTACTCTACCTCTACAAACCAGGAGATGACTTTACTTCTTTTCCTTTATAACCTACCAAAGTCCTTCCATTGTAGTAGCTTTAATTTTTAACCCTATAGGGATTGCCACATGAAGTCATTCCGCAATCTGGAAATTACGGTATTATAAAGTGGTGTCTGAGAAATAATGATTGGTAAATGATGACTTTTTGTGGTGACCTCTGTATCATTGCTTGTTAATGATGTTTCTGAAGAGAAGTCTACATTTCACTTAGAGGTGTGGTTGCAACTTCAGTAGGCATACCCATGCTAGCTTTTAATTTAGTTAGCACAGCTAAAAATAACTGTGAAGATGGGGCAGCATTGGCCCCAGCACAGATTAGCAATGCAAGTACATATTTGGGGTCCTGGGCAGGTTTGTACAGCCCTTACTGAAGCCAGAGATGCTGAACCATCACTTCTATTTTTATATGGGTTAGCTAGATTAAAGGTAACATAGGTAACCAAAGCTGCAAGCATACCTCTGATTGCGGTATAGACATACCCTGAGTGAGCAGTGTGGTATACTGTGGAGCAAATTAGTTTTCGCTAGTGGTTGAATTAGTAACTCCACTGAGTATCAGAAACAGACATGAGCGACTCCAAATTCTTCACCACACCATGATTTAACAAGTCCAAATATAAGGCTCCATTCTGCAAGATGTTTGGCACTTTGACCCTAATCCAGAAAAGACTGCTAAGGAACTATTCGCATGCTTCAAGTTAAACATGTGCTTAAGTGCTCAGCACTTTGGAGAATCATTTTTCTCCATTTTATGCATATTTAAATTGATAATTAAATATTCCTGTAGACACTTTACTGAATTATTTGTTTATTTGGATCTCTCCAGCTATAAAAAGAGGCTGCTTTAGTTCGATTGCTCAGGACTCAGAGGTACACCTATACTGCAATAAAAAAAAATGCTTGGTACTGACTCTTGGAGCCTGAGTCAGTTGACTCAGGCTTATACTGTGGGACCAAAAAATGCAGTGTAGTTATTCAGGCTTGGGTTAGAGTCTGGCCTCTGAGAACCACCCGTCTCATTGGGGTTTTAGAGCCCAGGCTTAGCTCTGAACATATTTACTGCAATTTTTAGCCTTGCTTTTGGATCCCTGTGGGCCTGAGTCAGCTGAGCCAGGCCAGCTGTGGCTGTGCTGTGAGTCTTTTATTGCAATGTAGATATTCCCAGAGAGGAAAAATCATAATAAAATTTGATGAAACTTGAGAAATTGACCTAACATAACTACTCAACCCCTGATGTTGAAATTGTAGAGTTTGACATCCGGACCTTTCAAAATAGAAATGACTGCATTATACCATTGAGTAGGAGGATTTTTGGCTTTGTAAAATATAAAATAGTCATTTCTAGCTCCACCTCATAATATCTCTGATTTTAAATTTGTGGACTGAATGTGACCCATCCTGTACCTTCACATCCATTTAATTTTGGTAGGAGTTGGATGAAAGGAAACAAGGAAGACCTGTAACCGCTGTGAATAACCGTGTGTGTGTGTGTGTGTGTGTGTGTGTGTGTATGTTTTCCTGTCTTTTGTCCTTTTATGCAAATGGCCAAAAGCTTAAAGCCTTGTCTTTTGGAGGTGGACTTTCCCACAAATCCTCCTTACCTTTGTCATACCAGGACAGGATTACTACAACATGCTCTATATGGAACCGTACCATGGGCTTGACAGAATAGTTATTGAAGTAAGTGGACAGATTCACATTCACTTCAATGACTGGTGGATTAGGCCCTGTAGAATCACTCAAACTTTAGCTGATGCAGAATGCAACAGCCTTTTTGTTATGGTGTGTTTTTTGCAGGGCCATATCACACCAATATCTGTACTGGTTTACAAACAATATGGGTGTAAGTTAAGGTGTTGCTATAAGTTTTACAGGAGCTGGTTTGGTTGTCTTGAGACCTCTCATCTTTCCTTGTGTGATTCTGAGGCATTCAAACTAAGTGAGAAAAGGGTGGAGGTAAGCTTTTCAGTGATGAATCCTCAATTGTAAAATTTTCTTCCTTCTTTCATTTACTTGATTAAAATTCGTTGACTTTCAGGTTTTTTTGCAAGTTCCATTTGTTCCTGCTAGTTTGTCCTAGTGGGAAGGATGCATTATTGGGTTGTGGAGCTCCAGTTATCGCAGGATCTAGGGTTTAATGCTCCATTTGTTTGGCATTAGCTCTATTTATTTTTTATACTTGTGTGTGTGTGTGTGTGTGTGTGTGTGTGTGTGTGTGTGTGTATGCACCCAGACCTTTACATAGGTATGTCTTTATAAACTGAAATTATTAAATGAATAATTCTGGGCTGTCAGGGTATTGAAATGCTTGCACCAGCAAAAACAAGTTCATGCTCTTGTGGGTTGACCAAGCCTGTAATTTTACTCTTTTTTCTAACAGAAATATTATCTCCTTTGCATTGTAGCTTCAGGGCACTCTTTACAATCTTTTTATTGTCACTGCAGGCAGTTATCTTCTCTGCATTTGAATCAGGGGAAGGTAATCCAAAAATGTTTTTTAATAACAGGAAATATTTGCCATTTCACCCACAATACAAAAGAATTCATGTTTGCTGAAGAGCTAGGTCATCCATCTGGTGTCAAGTTCTAAAGGTCAGCATTCTGAAGCTTGTCACATGCTTTGCCTTCACAATTCTTGTCACTTTTGTCCATTCAAAATCAACTTCCCTGCTATCCCAGCAGACAGTGTCTGACTTTTCTATAGACTACAGGAAAACAGTTTGAAAATATAATTGAGGTTTCTGGGCAGGAAAACTGAAGCATTGTTAAGCAGATGAGGCAGAAAATGTGACACGAGATTATTGTACGTTAAATCCAACTAAAACATATTTTTGGCAGAATTTCACAAATGTAGTAGGATTCTTCAGTTACCTGTCTGAGTCCTGGATAAGGTCAGCAGTTTAGTTACATTTAAAATGTAAAGAGATATAGATATATTCAAAATCATTGATGGTGTGACATTTTGTAGATCATCCAGAAAATCAAGAGTTCTGTCACGTCTGTCTTGTAACTTTGGGAGTCTTAATGCTATGCTACTGTGGCTCAGAGTTCTGACACCAGTAGCTAACCTACAAGCACAAAGGTCCCAATCCTGGCTTCAACCTGCCTAGCTGCTCCTTGCAGGGTGACCCCACTATATGTTCTCATCTCGAGTCCTCCCAAATCCATCTTCCTGAGTTCTTAACTACCAGACACTCAGACTTTTCCCCTCCTTTCATCACCCTCAAAGGAGTGAAACCTGTCCTCAATTATCAGTTCACTTTGGCACATATATTCCACACAATCTGCACAGCAGAGATCTGTTTGTGGTAAAAATCAACAGGTTATTTAATAAAAAATCCTAGACTCAAAGATGAAATGGTGAGGAAAAGCAAACACATACAAGTTACACAGAAAATAAACATAAAGATGCATTCTTAGGCTTTTCACTTAGTTATTCCTTCCCCCCCTTTTTTCTCCTAATATAAATTACCTATTGCCTCCGAACAGTTTCCCAGCACCTCTCTTAAATGCTTGCCCTCAGTTTCTGGAAACCATCATCCCTTTTAACTGCAGTTTTCTTCCCCCTTTTTCTGATTATGGTAACTCATGGTTACACAGAACAGGGGAAACTCCCCCCTTCCTTAGTTTTCCAATACTGTGGTTTTCTTTTTGGTTTCAATGTTTTTCCATTAATTTTTGTGGTCCAGCATTGTCTTTCCCTAGGCTGTCAAACATTAGGTGGCTGGAGTTAGTTTCATATAAGCTAGCCTGGGAGATGACCATTCCTGCCTGACTACTTCACCCTTGTTGTGAGGTGATGCTGCAGTTGAAATCTAGTTACAACTATAATGTTCTGCCCATATGCACAGGCATACATTCATAACCATAACCTTATACAGATCTCCTAAGGACCATGACGTTTAGAACATTACATCCTTTCCTAAAAGACCTTACTTGACATATGTTTATATGCAATAATATTGAATGCAGTCAATTGTTTGTTCTTTGGGGTAAGACCCCTCTGTTCTCCTCTTGGGGAGTCTGGACCCTGATTGTCACAGATGACAAGTTTGTCTCTCTTTTCTTATTTTTTCTAAATGTATGTCTGTCTGGATTTCCTATCTGTAAAATGGGGATATACTGATCTCTCAGGGGTCTTGTAAAAGTAAATTAATGAATGTTTGTGAAGTATTCATATACTACATTGATGAGGGATCATAGAAGTATTTAGATGGATAAGAAAAGCCTAAATGAGTTTGAATCTTGCTTGTCAAGACTGATATGTGATTTTTTTTAAAATGACAGTCAATACATTTTTTTTAATTTTTTGCAGTATCTAATTGCTTGTATTAATTTAATGAAACAAAAATCCATATGGGGGAAGAAATAACCATAGCTTATTATTATGAAAACAGAGCTTCAAGCCTTTAATCTATGGTATTGTTATCCAGTAGCTTGTGCATAGAATTCATGTTTGTATTTTAAATTTCATTCCTTACAATATTATACATAACAGCACCAATGAACTGTGCATGTCTATGGTAAACCATTAGCAAGGTGGTTACTTAGCTTCGCTCCACACCTGTTCCTTTTACTTTTTCGTCTCCTGCCGCGTCTCCCTTACAGCTTTCTTCTCCTTTTTTTTCTTTCCATTTATCTTGTCCCCTCCTAAGTAACCCCTCCCATCTCCACTCCCCCCCACATACCCCAACCAAACAAAAAATCATGCAACTATGGTGTTTGCTGCCATCACATAGTTCACCTCTTGCCCCATCTTGTGTCTGTTTTATCTAGATTATATATGCTTTAGAGCAGGGACTGTCTACAAATGGGGCTTCATTCTTGGTTGGCCCTCAGGCATTACTATAATAGACATGATTTAATAAAAAATAAATAGTTCTTATTTTTACTTGATAAATGTAGACCCAGGAAATAGCTGTGCTCAAACCAGAAATAGATGGTTAAGAATGTTTGTCTTGGGAATTGTCAAGATTTTATCTAAGTAGAGAAAGAATTCACTTATATATGACTTTTATTTCAAGGACAAATATGCTACCAGAAAATTTCATCTGCTCAGATACAGTAAGCATATTTATAAAAGTTTGTATGTTAATGTATTGATATAGGAATATGAAGCAGAAATTCTGCACACATTCTATCTCAAGTAGATAGGTCTGTATATTTTAAAGTTATTAGCAATGTGAATACAAGTCTCATAGGTGGGCATAGAGGAAGTACGGTCAGTTCCCGGTCTTTCCTCTCCTTTGTAAATATGTATTTAGAAAGTTCAGAGTTCAATGAAAAGAAAACTTAAAGTACAATCTTGTTGCTTTTTTTGTAGGACTACATTATAATCTGAGGATTAAGTAATGTAAACTCATAAGTACACACATGTATAAATCATATTAAGGCTAATTAGCTTTAGTGCAAATAGCAAGGGGAGAATGGACATCTAAAGATGTCTTTCAAAAAATGTGAGCTGATGGTTTTGTCAGGAATACATTTCCATAATAAACCCTTTTCAGTACTATATAAATGAGGTGGGTGGAGAAAAGGAAGGCTGTTTTGGTATGGGTTTAAGGACACCCTTGAGATTTCTGGTTTTAAGACTTATCAGCAGTTGGAAGCATCACTGAATAGGTGGCACTTAAGATTTTAGGTTATGGGAGTTGTGTTTAGGGGTCATTTGTACTGTGATGATGACAATGCCATTCTAAAGCTTTAAAATCTTCACCCAAAATTTTGAAAAGACTCCAGTACACATGGTTCCTTAAGCTAATACAAAGGGTTTGCGTCTCATAATGGGAAGATCTTGGCTTTCAATATGGACACACTTTTTTTTTTTAAACATGCACCCCTCTATACACTTTGGCTATACTGAATCCTTTGTTCTGTTTCTTTCATAATCAAATACTGCTGCTGCTCTTTTTACCTTTCCTCTGTACGAACACCTGTTCTCTTCTGTTTATTGGAGACATTATGCAAGCCAGTCATTTCTGAGCAGCCGCATGTAAGAATCTTATCCTTCACTATTCATCCTGGACCCCCTCAGCTTTTAGGTAGGGCATTGCCTGTTGGCTGATGAAATTACAGTCTCAACTTCATCAGCTGCTAGTTATTCTTTGTGTTATGGACACCTGCATGGATCTTTAATGGACATGTTCTCTGGTATCCCTATGTAACAGTGGATAAACACAACCAACTGACTCTAATCAACAGTATGTTCTCATGAGGTTTAGAGTATTAGATAGTCTAGGGCTTGAAAAATCCACTCACTTATTCACCAGCAGTGAGCAGGAGCTTTCCTTCACAAGGGTGCCTGTGTGTGTAAATGGGGGACAGTAAGTGGAACGGAAGACATCAATTTCTCAAGAACTTTACTGTGTTGTTTGAAATAAATATTGTTTCTTGTACTTACAGTTGTACAGATTACTTTCCAAATGGAAACTGAATGCAAACCACCACAGCAGTGTCTCCTGAGAGTCCAAAGAGAGAGTACTAGAACCTGTACTGCTACTAACAGCTTTGCCAGACTGAAACAAAGTGAAAGCAGAGAGGCTGTTTAGCAATCACTCCTCAGAACCATCTGTCTATCAGCAAAATTGACAAGAATTGGTCAATTTAATTCTCCTTCTGTTTTGAAAAAAATATTGATAGCAGCAGAGGCAAGCCCTGGAGCAGTTTGTGGGGTAGGAGAGGGGAGAAGGCTAAAAGTAAGTTGGAGTAATGGTAGAGTAGTATATCCTCAACCCAAACAGTCAGGTGGCAGAGTAACAGATCTATTAGTTATAGGCCAATGTGAAAGATGGAAACCCCAAACAAGATCTTGGGGCAGCACCCTGCTCTATCAGTTTCAGCATTCTTTCCCTTCCCCCCACACCATCATCATCTTATTTATTTGTATTTTGTTTGCTTCTGGCTAGTAGGTTTGTATCTGGTATACTTTTCAAACTCTGAATAATTTAGTCACTGTTTTGTTTGTTACTACTTTGTGTTAAATCAGTTCTTTTGCTTTAAGTTTATCCCATCTCTAGTTAAAAATGACAGATGGATATTATTGCTCTGTGGGAACATAACAACGGCCATACTGGGTCAGACCAAAGCTCCATCTAGCCCAGTATCCTGTTTTCCGACGGGGGTCAACACAAGGTATCTCAGAGGGAATTAACAGAACAGGTAATCATCAAGTGATCCATCCTCTCTTGCCCATTCCCAGCTTCAGGCAAACAGAGGCTAGGGACACCATTCCTGCCCATCCTGGCTAATAGCTATGGATGGACCAATCCTCCTTTTGGTTGGTTGAACCTTTTTTTCTTGCAATAGGTGGCTATGAAGAGATGGATAGGGAGAGTCTCCTTAAGATACAGAATTTTGGGGCCAGGAAGATGGTGAATATGATAGTTTATGGGTAATTCTGTTGATTTAGAAGAATTTTTGATTAAATATTTTTTCTTCCAGTGATGTAAAATTAATTTAATATCAAGAAGAAAGTTCACACTGTGGTATATAGAGGTAAAGTTTCTTAATTCTGTAGTCAAATATTAAGTGTTGAGCCAGGAGACTCCAAAATGATTAAATGATTTAAGTTTATTAATTTATCTTTTTTACTCTTACTGCTTTATGAAAAAAGGGACAAAAATGGTTTCACCAGTTTGATTTGTTATGCATTGGCCAAATTTCTTCATTTCCATGTGAATACCATGTTTAATTCTGACATTACTTTTTGGCTCTGACATGCATGATTTTGACCAGATTATACATGTATCTGTTATCAGTTGTTGCTGCTAAAGACAGAAGACAGGATAATAGGCTAGATAGACCATTAGTCTGATCCAGTATAGCCATTCTTAGGTTCAAATTGCCCCCGTTTGCTTTATAATAAGTAACACCCTGGGTGATTAAAATTCTTTCTTTGTGTATTTTCTCCTTTCTTCCTGTGCAATGTTGCCTGCTGAATTTATTTGTTATCGTGCTTGGCTGTCTTGTATATTCAGAACCATGGCGTGGATAAACACTTAGATCTTCAGTAACCTCAAAATTCTAATCTCATGACAACTAGTGTTTGAAAAATTGGGTTCTCATGTAAGCAACTTGTGGAAGAAGAAACATTATAGCCAAGTTCTGTTGGAAACCATGTATTGTATAAACCCACTGTCTCATGCCATAAAAGGAGTTTTCTAACTTTAAATAGAGACAATATAAAAAACAGAAACAAAAAGGAGGAAACATTAATTTAAATGACATTTTAGTTTGCTGACGTGGATTTTACTGTTAACATAATACTGCAATGAAAAGAAAAGCTGTGCTTTGAATGTGATAATGCCCTACACACACCCAGTCTAAGTGGGCAGAGGGAATGATTAGAGCAGCGTTTGGAATGGATGTCACAGTAAGGCCATATCTATACTAAAGAGTTAAGTTGATACAACTATGTCGCTCAGGGTGTGAAAAATCCACTCCCTTGAGCGACATAGTTAAGCTGATCTAACCCCTGAAGTAGACAGCACTAGATCTATGGACGAATTCTTCTATCGACCTAAGTACCACCTGTTTGGGAGGTGGATTGATTAGGTGATGAGAGAACCCTTTCCATTGCTGTAATAAGTGGGTATGCTATAGCAGTTTAAGTGTAGACATATCCTAAAAGGTCAAGGAGAAGCATGCCTAGGAGTGCACGGCTGGGCTCCCGCTCCAAGTGTTCTCCACTTTCCATTGGTCAGGCAGGGCAAACTGGGGATTGATCACTCCCATCATTAATTTAAAACTGCCCAGGCCTTTGGGAACCTCTGGCTCCCATTAGCTGCCCTGCCCTCCTTCCTTTTAGCAGTAGAAATGGAGCAATGTTTTTAGAATGCTGCGGGTCTGATTGATTGATTTTTTTTTTAAACTAACTCCCAGAACATAACTTTTGATATTGGGACCAACTTGCAGAGACCTAGTGGATTTTTTTCCACTTTCCTCACAGCACCACAATTCAATTAAGCAGGATTAGGACTTAGAAATTTCTGTTAGAAATTTGTAAGAATGTTTAGTTTGTTGAAACTTGCAGCTGGTGTCCAGTGCAATAAAGGGAAAAAGGGCTAGCTCTTAAAACAAGAGACCTGGGATTTCACTTGTAGACCTTTGTGCCTATGGGAGAAGGAGATCTCTGAAGTCTTTGCAGACCAAGGTCTCCTATTGGTATCAACTGGATGGGGGAGAGGTTGAGATGATTCAGAAGTGATGTAGGCTGAGGAGCGTCTACCCCCAAGCTATTGGTCACATGATAGGCACACTGGAACCCTGCATTGGAACCAGTTAAATGTCTGGTAGGTCAGAGATGAGTTGAGGTGGGGCATATAGTACCACTTCCCAGTATTTAAATTAATGAAGTTGTGGCCTGCTGCTTAAACCCATACCTTTGTCAGTTTTCATTCACCTGTGTGTCCTGATTAATAGTGAAGGACTATTCAATTTGACCTTTGTTCTCCTCTATGAGCAACAAAACAGCAATGAGACTCTCTGAAGCATGCAGAACAAATTAGGCCCTTAATCTTGTAAACATTTATGCACATGAGTATTCCCACTGGAGCCAATGCACTTCAGTCTCACTGAAGCATCTGCATAAATGTTTCCAGGATCAGAGCCTTAAAATGTAGCTGATAAAGTGACTAAAAGTGGATGAGATAATATCTTTTATTGGACCAATTTCTGTTGCTCCAAAAAAATATTTTACCTATCTACCATGTCTCTTTAATATCCTGGGACCATCATGGCTATGACACTGCATACAATCTGAGCATTTTCAGTTCTACAGTGGGTTTAGATTTCTGTGTAGAAATTCTGATGTTCATTTTCTTATTTTTCTTATTTTATTAGAAATACCTATTTTAATAAGATCATGTCCAGAACATGGACACACTGATCACATGTTGTAAAGGTTATGTAAAATCCGAAAAAACAAGAGAGCTTTCAGACATACTGCAGTGTCCTGCTCAGCAGAGACGAGTCAGGACCTGATAGTCATGAATATACAGTAAAGGGTCTTTACTTAGGCTGCAGATTTCAGACAGAGATTGTGCCAAGAATATGAGGGGAGGCTGCTTGGGAGGGAAGGCTGATTTATGAACCTAGGACTATGATTTTACTGGGAAACTCTGAGATTAGAAGCATTTATTAAATTTCTAATAGTTTTTGTAAACTGTTTTCTGACTGCACTTCTGTAGACCCAGTATGACCTTGCTGTGCTACGATTCCAGACGAATATATGGTCTAGCTCCTTCCTCGTCTGGCCATCGTTGGCTATCTGGGTTTCCCAGGAGATGTCTAAGGGCATGAACCAACTGCTGGTGATGGTAATGTTGTGAGAGGCACAAAAGGACAGTAATCTCACAGAGTTGTCATTTATTGTTCCAGAGCAAAATAGCCTGAGAATAGTTTCAAACCATTTCTGTGACTTGATGTGGCATTCACATCTCAGAGTACACTAAGTTTGTTGTTCAATGGAACAGATTGTATCACTACTGCTAGCTGTTCATAAAATTCATCTTTATTAGCATCTGTACCTTTCTTGGTGGGAATGTCGATTATGATGATGGACAGCTGAACATGGTGATACCTCAACCTGGTGTATTGCAGTCGACCAGAAATAGGGTGCCACGTTTGTATGTCATTTATTAAAAGGTGATCAGAGGATGAGTGCCACCGCCTTGTTTATATGCCTGATTTCTCCAGAGTACAACAGGCTTGCATCCACCACAGAATGTTGACCATTATTCACTAGTCTCACCTCAGTGATTCCAGCAACTGCAATGTTATATCTTTCCAGCTGTCGTTAAGGGTCAGTACATTCTAGGTGGCAAATCTGGTGGATTTTCTCAAATCAATCATGTGAATTATGGAGTTTGGCCTAGATTATGAACCATGTTTTATCAGATACCACTTGATTCGCTCTTTGGGACAGGGGAGATGTAGAGTGGTGATTTTGTTTGTGGACACCAAACCCTTCCACGTGTAGTAGATGGTTTCATTGTAACTTATCCACCTCCACCACTGTTTAAAGATCTGTTTCCCTTCTCTGTTCGGTCCATTGCTGGCCTTCGGTCATAACTCTGAGCAGGGGCTCATATTGGACATTACCAGTTGGTACCAGCTGGAATGGAGGCTAATGTTGGCAGGAGTGACCAGACCCTGAAGTAGTGCAGCAAGTACTGCCATCATATGTGCTATCAGGACTAAAATCCCATGAGACACTGCGGCTGCATTTCTGAATCAAAATTTTTTGTTTTCAGACAGAAATTTTCAGTTTTTGTAAAAACTAGAAACATTAGCCTTAGAAACTTTGTATAACCCACTTACGATGGTGAGAGGAAAGTCCTGTGTGTTTTGACTGCCTAGATGTATACGTGTTTATCTCTTTGGTAGGAGGGAAAGAGAATTTAAATTTCTCTTTCTCTGATGGCTTATTCCTTGTCCCTTCCCCCTCCCCCCCCAAAAAATATCAAATGTGAATAGAGGAATCAGTTTAAAATGACTTTGATGTATAAATAAAATGTAAAGTTATCCTTCTGCAGAGAAATACTTGAAATTATACTTTTCTTCCAATGATTTATATTTTTTTTTATTTAAACATATACTGTCCCTTTGTGTTCAGAATTTGAATACCAGTCTGTGCCCAGTTAATATTTTGTAACCAATCTTTAGCCCTGTGAAAGCAGGAATTTGCTGAAGAAACATGGACAGACCCTTAATTTCAGAAATATGAGTAGTGCCCATATAACATAGTGCATGCTACTTAAATAATCCATGAATTGGTCACACATTTATCAGTTACACAGTTGCTCAGTAGAGCTTCTCACTGCACTGCAAACACTGATTCCCAAAAAGCCTTTTCCAATGTTCAGTTGTATAAAAAAAACCCTCTAAATTTTAAAGGGATACTGTATATTTTAAATTACTGAGTAAATCTTTATCCATGTGTTTGCATCACCCATAGCTTTGAGTAAAGTGTGTATCAGTTGGCTGCTGTCAAAGAGGAACCACCAAATATTTAATTATGTATGATAAATTGGTGGCCATTTGTTTTAAATTAATAATGGAGTGGCACATTTAAAAATAACTAGTTTCTCCAAAAGTATCTTAGACTTAGATTATTATCTTGGTAGTGTTCTTTATTCTTGGTAGCTGTATTAACACAGCAGATCATAAAGGAGCAGATAAATTTCGTACTTGGCCAAATCCTACAACCCTTATTCCCTTGAGTAGATCTTAGTTGCACAAGTAGTCCCATTGATCTCAATATATGTTAGTAAGAGTTGCAGGATCAGGATCAAACTGAGCACAAGTAACACCTTCAAATAAGCCAACAAGTTGTACTACGTTAAATTTGAGATTTAAATTAGTGAATAAATACATAGAAAATTATAGATGGGGTTGTTAAGTTCTATAGATTAAATAATGAATAATTTTCAAAATTACTACACAATAAAAGGTACTTATCTATTTTGCACTTCCTTGTGCATTAGTGAGCATTTGTTGCCTCAGGGCCTTTAAGCGGTAAAAGCCAAAACTTGTAAAATTAAGGCAAGTATTTCTGACACTGCACTGTCACTCCATAGTTAACAAATGATTTCCTGCCTTCTTTCTCAGAATAAAAGGTGCAGTGTCTGTCTTCAAGTGACAAGATAGGAAGTGCAAAGTTAAGACCTCGCCTGGTATTTAAACATAATAGGTAGTTGCAAGAACAATGTCAAGTAATTTTTTAATTGATTTTGTTTCTTGTTCTATTTTTTGAGTGGAGCTGAAATGAACACGTGTCTTATTTTAAAAAAACTGACAGTATTCTCAAGGTGTGTATCTCCATGTCATGCTGAAACATAGTTTATGCAACCACATAACTGACTGATTATAAGAAACAAACAGCTGACTATTGGAATGTTTTGTTCCTCATAATTCTGTGATTTGATTTTAGATAATAGTTCATTGAACAATAATATTACACACATTGATTCAGACACTGGACACTGTAATGGTTTACTTTATGGTCCTCTTTGGAAGACACACAAATTCTGTTCTCAGCTATGCCTAGGTAAATGGATTCAATGAATTTACTCTGGATTTACCTCTGACTTTTTGTTTGGACTAATTCAGCCCTTGTGTTTCCTTTTTGTGCCTTGTCCCATCAACATTTGTTATTATAGAGATTATTGTGATATTTTATGAGCTTTCACTCACTTCTCACATTTGAGCTCAATATTAGGATACTTTTGTAGGTCTAATTATTACAATAGGGCTTTTGGTGATTTTATAAAGAGAAATGTAGAGATCAAGCAGAAATTATTTAGAAGGATCTGTGAGCCCAGAATCAAATACCCAGTAAAATTCATGGGAATCTTACCATTGATTTCAGTGGGTGTTGTATCAGACTGAGCCTTATTTATTTAATTAATTAACTTAAACAATGATATTCTCCCCCCCCACCCCTCACCCTCTTTTATACACAGTTTCTAAAACATAGGGCACTTTTAAGATCTTTCAATTTTTATTGAAAACCCTGTGGTTTGTTTTTAAACAAAGTTAAATAACTCATTGTTGGTATTAATCTCCACATTTGCTGGATAGCTTGAGACATACAGTAGTGCAGAATCCCTTGGGATAGTGTGATTCACTGTTGCCTTTGTTTGACCTGGCTATTGTAATCAGCTGTTTCCTCAGCATGGACCCCCCTCCCCCATGCATCTTAGTAACTGGCCTCCCCCGAAGAAGCAGTGATTGAGCATTCTTATGTGATTTATTTAATCTCCACAGTAAATCTGAAGTTCTGTAGATAAACATTTCAGCTAAATGCCTTCTTTGGTGTTGTAACTCCAACTGTGTTGTGTTCTCATGTTAAAGGGGGATCCCTTCCCCAGCCCAGCAAAGTGATTTTTTTATGTGGTCTTCCCTTCTGACTTTGCCATCTGTCCAGGTTTTGATTGGATAAACTTATTTTCCACCCACCATCCCTAGCAGACTTTCAGCAAAGGGCTGTCTCCAAGCCATGTTCTGCTTCTCCCTAACACAGCCCCCTCACAAATACTGGTATCTCTTGTTTTCCCATTCCTCTGCCAGCACCAAATGGCACTGGACTGAAGGCAATAATTTCCCTCCTGACACTCCCAACCCCTAATTCAAGAACCATCTCCCTCAAGTGGGGGACATTGGGTTCCCTGTATCTTGAAAAGCAGACAAATTCAGCTGATACACGAGGACAAAGATAGAGGATGGTCTGGTTGTATGCAAAACTTTTGGTTTGTATAAGAAGAGGGTAACTCACTATAGAAGCTGAGAAGTTGGAAGAAGGGAAGCTGAGCCTACATCTCAGAAAGCCTGGGAAGGAGAGAGGAACAGCACTGAACTTAGAGATCAGGAGAAACCTGTGAAGGAAGCAGGGACAAAACTGTCTGAAGAGCTTTAAAACCTATAGGAAGCAGAAAAGGAGTGAGTAGTATTGTAGCAATGCGTATGGGTAGGGTCCTACCAACTTCACAGGCATGAAAAATGTTACGGACTGTGAAATCTGATCTCCCCTGCTGCTGGGAGCCCGGGGCTCCAGCCCGGGCTTAGAGCAACCCAGGCTCAGGGGTTCTTCCCTTGCAACTCCTGTCAGGGCTTGGGGTGACCCAATAGGGGCTTCTCCATAGGGATTCTTCTGGGACTGGGGCACCCATTTTTCCTGGGGCCCCCCAAATTGGCCAGAGGCTCCTGCCTTAATCTGTCCCTGGCCTGGACTAACAGCTAGGAAGCCCCGGCTGGGGCGCTCTCAGCATCATGGGGGAGATTCTACCCACCTCAACCTCAGGGAACCTCCTCTAATTGCAGGAAGCTGGGAGGGTGCTGCCTTCAGAGTCCAGCTGTGAAGGCAGCACAGAAGTGAGGGGGCAATCTTGGGATCCCCTTACAACAACTTTCCAACCCACCTCATGATCCCACTTTGGGTACGGACCCCCATGGTTACCACACCCTGAAATTTCAGATATAAACATCTGAAAATGTGAAGTTGACCAATTAAAAAACCCTCTGGCTGTGAAATTGACCAGAATGGCTCATGAATTTGGTAGGGCTCTATGTATGGTGTAAATGCCTACATAAGTAGAGGGACCTGTGAGGATATGAATTGGTAAGAGAAGAAGAAGGGCACAAGAGGAAAAAGAGAGGCACTTACTTCCCTTCTTCTAACTTCTAGTGTGGGGTCTGGGGAAAGAGAAAGAAATGTGGGATTCAGAGGAACAGATTTGCAAGGAGAGAAATGCATTTTCCTGTGAGGGGAGAGGAAGAAAAAATATACTGGGGGTGGATGGGGGAAGTGTGTATGACTGGATGACTTGGTTAAGTACCTTGGAGAGAGAAGGCGGGTGAGCTGATGTCTTTAATTGGACCAACTTCACATGGTGAGGGAGACAAGATTTCAAGCTTTCACAGAACTCTTCTTTATGTAAATGTACCCTAAATATCTGACATTCTGCTTCAATTGTGCACGCTCACTAGGGACGCTATTTTACTGTGTTCAGTGGAAAATTGGTTAACAATAATGGATTCTGACATAGACCTGTGCTGTGTTGACAATCTTGAAAGTGAGTGGTTTTGATACTCTAGAAGTGTAGTGGCAAATCCCAATTTGAGAAGAAAGAACCTACTAAACTATATCTTTTGCACAATAGGATATATTATCCAATTACACAGTCCTCTCTTGTTTTCATGTTTTGATTCATTGCAAGTGTTACCTCTACTGTACTTTTCCTTTTCTTTTGTTGAATACCTGAATAAAAAAGGAACAGATAACAACAACAACAACGGAAACTGCAGGGACAGATAATTCTGTTGTGGTACAAGGCATTGCCTTTGGCATTGTTTGAGGGGTGGGGAAAGCTTTTTTTTATAGTACTGCTCCTTTTCAGTCTCAATATTTCTCTGTCTCATAGTGCAGCTGCAGCAGTTGCTGTGCAATTCCAAAATTTCCAGTGTCTAAAATTGAGTTTGATTTGGTAATGGCAGGAGATAATTTATTGCTCTTAATGACAACTATTTTATAGTTCACAAAGGTGTACTATGTGCTTCACAAAACTGATCCTGAAAACTCTTGTGCCTATCCTTAACTTTCTGCATTAAACTCACATACATCTCATGTCACAATGAGTGGGGATGATGAACAATAGGGAGAGGAGAGTAAGGAAGCATGAGAGTTACAGCAATACATTTTAAAAAGGTATTTAAATGTAAATGACTTTTATGTTGTTTAGGTTACAGTTTAGGCTTTTATTATTTAAAATGCATTAAACAAAACAAAAACAAACACAAAATCCATTCCTAAAGGACCTCAAATGGGCTAATTCTCAGAGATTCTATAAGCTTTTGTTTTTTGCTATATGTACCTGCACATATGAGAAATTTGCTTATGCAGTGTAGTAAGGCATGCTTAATATTCCCTCATGTTTTCAGTCAAAATTGCTGTTTGAGGTATATGCACATTCTGGCAATGCTGGAAGGACTTAATACTTATTTCAAATCTAAAAGAGCAAGTAATTCCAATATTTAAATATGGTAACAAACATTTTATTCTTGAAGTGTCTATATTATTTGTATTTTCTTGTGAGGTCAGTTGCTGTTGTTTAGTGAGATTATTTTAAGCGAGAAATGATTTTTAGTTTTGGAAATCTTATAACTAAGCATAATTTTATTATGCCTGGCTGCTTAAGTCTTTTTATCTTGTTTGTATTTTGCCTCTATGACCTTTTGTTCTATCCAGTCCACACCAAAGCAACTCATCTTGGAAAAACAATGAGACAGGTCACAAGGGAAATAAATATGGAAGTCTAGGCCTTGGTCTACACTAGGATTTGAGGTCGAATTTAGCAGCATTAAATTGATTTAACCCTGCACTCGTCCACACGACGAAGCCCTTTTTTTCAACTTAAAGGGCTCTTAAAATCGATTTCCTTACTCCACCCCTGACAAGGGGATTAACGCTGAAATCGGCCTTGCTGGGTTGAATGTGGGGTACTGTGGACACAATTAGACGGTATTGGCCTCTGTGAGCTATCCCAGAGGCTCCATTGTGACTGCTCTGGACAGCACTCTCAATTCAGATGCACTGGTCAGGTAGACAGGAAAAGGCGCGCGAACTTTTGAATTTCAATTTCCTGTTTGGCCAGCATGGCAAGCTGCAGGTGAGTGCAGAGCTCATCAGCAGAGGTGACCATGCAGAGCTCATCAGCAGAGGTGACCATGATGGAGTCCCAGAATCGCAAAAGAGCTCCAGCATGGACCGAATGGGAGGTACGGGATCTGATCGCTGTATGGGGAGAGGAATCTGTGCTATCAGAACTATGTTTAAGTTTTCGAAATGCCAAAATATTTGTGAAAATCTCCCAGGGCATGAAGGACAGAGGCCATAACAGGGACCCGAAGCAGTGGTGCGTGAAACTTAAGGAGCTGAGACAAGCCTACCAGAAAACCGGAGAGGCAAACGGCCGCTCCGGGTCGGAGCCCAAAACATGCCACTTCTATGATGAGCTGCATGCCATTTTAGGGGGTTCAGCCACCACTACTCCAGCCGTGTTGTTTGACTCCTACAATGGAGATGGAGGCAACACGGAATCAGGTTTTGGGGACGAGGAAGATAGCTCACAGCAAGCAAGCAAGCAGAGAAACTGGTTTTCCTGACATCCAGGAACTGTTTCTCACCCTGGACCTGGAGCCAGTACCCCCTGAACCACCCAAGGCTGCCTCCTGGACCAGCCAGGCGGAGAAGGGACCTCTGGTGAGTGTACCTTTTAAAATACTATACATGGTTTAAAAGCAAGCATGTTTAATGATTGATTTTCCCTGGCATTCGTGGCTCTCCTGGATGTACTCCCAAAGCCTTTGCAAAAGGTTTCTGGGGAGGGCAGCCTTATTCATTATAGAACAAAGGATTGTAGTGTATGTTTGCTGGCGTTCAAACAACTTCCGTTCTTTATCTCTCTGTATTATCCTCAGGAGAGTGATACCATTCATGGTCACCTGGTTGAAATAGGGTGCTTTTCTTAAGGGGATATTCAGAGGTGCCTGTTCCTGCTGGGCTGTTTGCCTGTAGCTGACCAGAAATGTTCCCCACTGTTACCCACCGGGAGGGGGAGGGATGAGGGGCTAGCTACGCGATAGGGGGAGGCAAAATGCGACCTTGGAACGAAAGCACATGTGCTATGTATGTAATGTTAACAGCAAGTTTTACCGTGAAAGAGTGTACCCACTGGTCTATAAAATGTCTTTTTAAATACCACTGTCCCATATTTTTCTCCACTAGCTGCATGTGTTTCAAGGATCACAGGATCTTCTCCTTCCCAGAGGCTAGCAAAGATTAGAAGGTGAAAAAAACGCATTCGCAATGAAATGTTCTCTGAGCTCACGCTGTCCTCCCAGACTGACGGAGCACAGATGAATGTGTGGAGACAGACAATGTCAGAGTGCAGGGAAGCACAAAATGACTGGGAGGAGAGGTGGCGGGCTGAAGAGAGGGCTGAAACTGAAAGGTGGCAGCAGCGTGATGAGAGGAGGCAGGATTCAATGCTGAGGCTGCTGGAGGATCAAACTAATATGCTCCAGCATATGGTTGAGCTGCAGGAAAGGCAGCTGGAGCACAGACCGCCACTACAGCCCCTGTGTAACCAACCGCCCTCCTCCCCAAGTTCCATAGCCTCCTCACCCAGATGCCCAAGAACGCAGTGGGGGGCCTCCGGCCACCCAGCCACTCCATCCCAGAAGATTGCCCAAGCAAGAGAAGGCTGGCATTCAATAAGTTTTAAACTTTTAAAGTGCTGTGTGGCCTTGTCCTTCCCTCCTCCACCATCCCTCCTGCTGCTTCTCTACTCCACCACCCCTCCCGGGCTACCTTGGTAGTTATCCCCCTATTTGTGTGATGAATTAATAAAGAATGTATGAATGTGAAGCAAGAATGCCTTTATTGCCTCTGCAAGAGGTGATCAAAGGGAGGAGGGGAGGGTGGTTAGCTTACTGGGAAGTAGAATGAACCAAGAGGCGGGGGATTTCATCAAGGAGAAACAAACAGAACTTTCACACCATAGCCTGGCCAGTTATGAAACTGGTTTTCAAAGCTTCTCAGATGCGCACCGTGCCCTCCTGTGCTCTTCTAACTGCCCTGGTGTCTGGCTGTGCGTAACCAGTGGCTAGGCAATTTGCCTCAACCTCCCACCCCGCCATAAATGTGTCTCCCTTACTCTCACAGATATTGTGGAGCGCACGGCAAGCAATAATAACAGTGGGAATATTGGTTTTGCTGAGGTCTAACCGAGTCAGTAAACTGCGCCAGCGTGCTTTTATACATCCAAATGCACATTCTACCATCATTCTGTACTTGCTCAGCCTGTAGTTGAACAGCTCCTGACTACTCTCCAGGCTGCCTGTTTATGGCTGCATGAGCCATGACATTAAGGGGTAGGCTGAGTCCCCAAGGATAACTATAGGCATTTCAACATCCCCAACAGTTATTTTCTGGTCTGGGAAGAAAGTCCCTTCCTGCAGCTTTTGAAACAGACCAGAGTTCCTGAGTATGCGAGCATCATGTACCTTTCCCGGCCATCCCACGTTGATGTTGGTGAAACGTCCCTTGTGATCCACCAGTGCTTGCAGCACTATTGAAAAGTACCCCTTGCGGTTTATGTACTCTCCGGCTTGGTGCTCCGGTGCCAAGATAGAGATATGGGTTCCGTCTATGGCCCCACCACAGTTAGGGAAACCCATCGCAGCAAAGCCATCCACTATGACCTGCACATTTCCCAGGGTCACTACCCTTGATATCAGCAGATCTTTGATTGCATTGGTTACTTGCATCACAGCAGCCCCCACAGTAGACTTGCCTACTCCAAACTGATTTCTGACTGAACGGTAGCTGTCTGGCATTGCAAGCTTCCACAGGGCTATTGCCACTCGCTTCTCAACTGTGAGGGCTGCTCTCATCTTGGTATTCTTGTGCCTCAGGGCAGGGGAAAGCAAGTCACAAAGTTCCATGAAAGTACCCTTACGCATGTGAAAGTTTCGCAGCCACTGGGAATCGTCCCAGACCTGCAACACTATGCGGTCCCGCCAGTCTGTGCTTGTTTCCCGAGCCCAGAATTGGCGTTTCACCACATGAACCTGCCCCATTAGCACCATGATGCCCACATTGCCAGGGTCTGTGTTTTGAGAGAACTCTGTGTCCATGTCCTCATCATTCTCATCACCGCGCTGACATCGCCTACTCGCCCGGTTTTGCTTTGCCAGGTTCTGGTACTGCATATACTGCTGGATAATGCATGTGCTGTTTAATGTGCTCCTAATTGCCAGAGTGATCTGAGCGGGCTCCAGCTTGCCGTGGTATGGCGTCTGCACAGAAAAAAGGTGCGGAATGATTGTCTGCTGTTGCTCTGACAGAGGTACGGGCGACTGACGACATGGCTTACAGGGTTGGCTTAGAGGGAATTAAAATCAACAAAGGGGGTGGCTTTGCAAGAAACAGAATGGCCCCCTCAAGGATAGAACTCAAAACCTCGAGGATAGAAACTGGGTTTAGCAGGCCGTTGATTTCATGGAGGGAGGGAGGAGAAAATGAATACAAAACAAATCTGGTCTATTTCTTGTTTTGATTCACTTCATCTATCTTTCTACATCTTGCTGTCAGCAGCCTGTGCAGTACGACCGCTAGCCAACATCATCTCCTGGGTGCTCGGCAGAAGATGGTGTAGTATGACTGCTGGCCATTGTCTTTTGCTGGCTGCAGATTAAAAGACAGTGCACTGCCACTAGGACTGAATCTCCATGAAATGAAACTTAAAAGGGAAATGACTTGGCTGAATCACTCCCATGTTTGCCCAAGTGCCCCGACCTCATCGAGGTCGGTTAAAAGAGCACCTTGGACTAAATCGACGATGGCTACCAGTTATACTGCACTGTCTGCTGCCAATAGGCAATAAACTGTTGCTGTGTAGCAATGCAGTACCATGTCTGCCAGGACACATACAGTGACGGTTAGCTGAGCGGGCTCCATGCTTGCCGTGTTATGGCGTCTGCACAGGTAACTCAAGAAAAAAGGTGCAAAATGATTGTCTGCCCTTGCTTTCACGGAGGGAGGGAGGGAAGGGGGGCCTGACGATATGTACCCAGAACTACCCGCGACAATGTTTTAGCCCCATCAGGCACTGGGATTTATATCCAGAATTCAAATGGGCGGCAGAGACTGCGGGAACTGTGGGATAGCTACTCACAGTGCAGTGCTCCGGAAGTTGATGGTTGCCTCGGTACTGTGGACGCATTCCACCGACTACATGCACTTAGAGCATTTGTATGGGGACACACACAATCGACTGTATAAAAATGCTTTCTACAAAACCGAATTCTATAAATTCGACCTAATTTCGTAGTTTAGACATACCCTGAGTAAATGTCTGTATTATGCAGAATTATGCATCACATAATGCTACAATTCGGAACTTCTCAATGTAGGAAGACTATGAATTAGCACCAATTCAACATGGACTAAAATGTGCGAGGCCTTTATTCTTGAGAGGTTTTGAATAACAAGTCCAAAAAGCCTCATTAATGTGATAGACTAAGATGGAAATTATAAAATGAGACTTGTACATGTAAGAGTAGGTTTTACAGGGAATCAAAGACTAAAATCTCAAATGAGAAAAGTTTTATTTTAAGGAATAAATATAACTATTCTGGATTTGAATTTCTTCCCCTGTTGTACAAGTTATGCACTATAGGGAAAAACTAATTAAGGTGTTTGCAGTACAATTCATCCAAGATGCTTTTTCTCTAAGAACCTCAGTTTATATTGATAAAGACACTATGCTTCTGTAACTTAGTGTGTTTGATTTTTTTAAGTAAGTTCTGTACATTTGTATGAGAATCAAGTATATAAGTGGTGAAGGCAGTGTGGTGCTGATAGCTCACTTTTTTTGACAGGTAATAAAATTGTCAGTAGAAGAGATTCTTAAATATGGAAGGAGAAATTATGTACTTTTTAATCTTTATGGACTCTGTTCTGTACTAACTCAAACCCCATGTAATTCTGTTTGGTCAGTAGACTTAATTACACTACAACTATTGACTTCACTGACATTAGCCAGTGCTAATTCTGAAATAGGGATGCTTTGTGGTGCTGTCTCTTCTTAACCCAGACCCTGTTATCTAAAGTCTTTCTTTTTTAACAGTAGGTTTTAAAAAAGTGCATGAATTAGTTTTTCATTTGTAGAATGCCTGAGAACCCAAGTTCGCTGTCACTGAAACAGGTTCAAAACAACTATTGAGTTCAGTATGAGCAGAAATGGGCCTTGAGACAGTAAAAGCAAGGATTTAGTAAAAAGACTACCCATCTTTCATCAGGATTCTGTGAATGGCAGAACAGTGACATTTATAAAGCTTTCTAGCTAAGATTTCTGTTAGATTTTTTTTTCCTGAGCCCAATACTGATATATTTCTCTCAGCAAGCCTGTTGTTTTAACTAACATAAGGCCTTTTATTTATGAGCAGTACATACTTCTCCTGAGAGAGAATATTAAAGTAGTCTGCTCCATTTTCTACCATTTGGGTCTGTTGAATAGCCAGTATTTGGTTTAAAAGGAAACATAAATATATAAATAAAATCTTAAACATAAACACTTCAGCATAATTGACTGCAATGTAACACATACATATATGAGCTATAATGTTAATAACTTCTTTCAGCATCAGTAGTATCTCCTTTTGAGGTATTTGTAGTAGCAAATGTAACTACTGTAATTGCAAAGGGCCAGATTGCCCTCTTCCAGTGGAAAAATGGCAGGAGGGAACTTAAGGAGGAACACTCAGATGTTCCGTGTGTGCGTGTACGCATGTATGCCCAGGATGGGCACAAGGATGTGCCCCAGGTTTTTGGCTTCCAGAATATGTTGTGCATTAGATCCCCAGGATCCATGGGTCTTTCCAGAGCTGATTGGATCTTGCAGATCTGCTAGGGGCCAGGAAAATCCATGTGACTTCTTTGTGCTTCTACCATATTTGGGAGCCTCTGCCCCATCTCCAGTTCACTGTCAGCTGGTTACAGTTGAATTCCTGGACAGGTAGTCTGCAGAGATGGTACAGGGATTATGCAGATCCTCTTGACCTCATAGTTTTCACTGTAATGAGGGCCTCTAGGTATTTGCCAATATCCGTTTCTCTTGTTTGTCTTTATCAAAAGGGTATCTAGCAGGGCAAGGCACATTCTTGTTTCAAAAGTGTAGAAGAAATGTCTGAAACATTAATATTCTTGGAATGTATTTATCAAACTAAAGTAAAAAGCTTTGTTACATTTTTATTCTTTCTATGTTCTTTTCTGTGTACCATATACCACATTGCTGTGCCCCAAGATTGTTTTATATTTCAATTTCATTTGCGAATAGTGCCCGTTGACAGTTCAGAATTTACTTTACATTTGGAAGTGATTTAGTTTATACTCACAGACATTTTTGTGGGTCTGGAAACATTATTTTAATTTGTAAGTAACCTTGGAGACATGTTGTAACTTGGTAAGTGTTAAGTCATGTGTGTGAGTAATTTTTGTGTATTTATACATACACATTTCTCTATAAATTCTATATATATCACAATGTACTTCCCGGTGCAATTGCTTATTTTTTTCACTTACCAAAGATTTGCACTCAGCCTTGGAATTTCAGAAACACTTATTGAGAATGAGTTCGTTGGTTTATGATATGAGGGTGCCCTCTACTAATTTGCAAAAGTTCTGTGGTCTACCAAAGACAGGCAAAAAAGATACTAGTTTAACATCTTACAAATGAATAAATTGTTCTCTTAATATCGTTTCAATGACCATTCTACAAATTCTGATTCATTAAAAATATTAAAATGTAAAGCTGTTAATATCCAGGTACTTTTCTTGCTCTTATTCCTGTAGAATCTGAGCATTTCATCACAATTGATGGATTTTTCCCCTCACAACATCTCTGTGAGATAAGGAAATATTATTCCCATTTTACAAGGAAGATTAAGTGAATGCCTGTGGTCAGGCAGGAAATCTGTGGCTGAACTAAGAATTGAACCCAGGTCTTTGAAGGCTAGTGCTGTATCTGATCCACTAGACCATTCTTTCTATTTGAGGGATAACAGGGAAAAATCATACATCACTCTTAAAAAAGATAAAAAAGGGGGGGGGGAATGGCACCAATGCTGCCATACTTACTTAGACACATTCCCATTGACATCAATGGGTCTGACAGATACTGAAGTCTTTAATAATCTGTTGATACATTCCTCAGATAGTGAAAAGACCAAGACCAATAGTAGTAGCTTTTAAAAAAATCACTTCCTAGATTTTATTGAAAAAGTCTTTTGGGAAGGATGGTACTAGTACTAATTTGAAGTTTAGTTGAACAGTTCAATATTTAATATATTTTTGTTACCCACAATTCATAATAAAATATTAGCTCTGAATTATACCTTCAAGGCATAATCCCACAAATGGGCTTGCAGTACCCCAAAGTGGAGCAGAATCAGATGTAAAATACTCCTCTTTCCCCTTCATTACTGAATATCAATCTGACAACACATGCCAGTGGGGAATAGAGAACAGAGCCCTTTGAGTGTTGTGCTTCCCTGAGACAGTATGAAGGGTGCAGTGACTCTGATTGTCCCTGGTCCTTCAATTAATGCAACCTTCTGCTGTATTTCTTTTCCTTGACTGTTATATTTTTGATTGCTTTCTTTCTGAGTGGAAGAAACAAAACAAACTCATGTGGCTGTTGTTGTTCTTCTGTTATTGACCCCCTATTAATTTAATCCCCTCATTTGAATATTTAAAAAATAGTCTGCAAATTTAAGTTAAACTGCATAATCCTACTGTACTAATGGAAGTTATATAAACCATTATCTTATTGCACTAAAAAAACCTCCTGTTTTCCACTGTGAGATACCAGTTATGTATAAACTTTTACCCAATAAAGCCCTAATCATGCAAAGACTTAAAAGCTTGTTCAACTTAAGCAGCTTTCAATATTAGAGAGAAAATTGTAAAAACAAATTTAGCAAACAGAAGTGAGAAACTAAACCAATGTATATTTTCATGTGTTAGGCCTTAGATTTTGAACTGGAACTTAAAAAAAAATTGTTAGTTTGTTACAAACTTCACCATAGATGGTAAACTCCTTGGGGCACTGATTTTCTTTTTATTATGTGTATACGCTGCTTACCACAGAGGGGCCTGATCCTGTTAGAGATCTGAGTGTCACTGAAACAGAAATAATAAAATGTGTGCACTTCAAAGGGACAACAGCTCCTGTAGATTTACAAATCCACACTTTCATTCTAATAAATGATAATTATCAGGTAGTCAGAAATTATTATGGCAAAAATAATTGGTACTAAAACATGTGTAGCCTCTATTGTTAGAGAGAGAGGACATCAATTTGAAAATCACATTTCTGTCTGAAAAGTTTGGACTACTGTAGCTACAAGTAACACCTAAGAATATTAGCACTGAAAGAATTTAAGGGAATTTTTTTTTCCAATTTGTTTACTCTGAAATTTTTGGTGTATTAATTTTCAGTTTCCCTTGTATTGTGAGTTTCTTCTTTTGCAAATTATGGAAATATTACCTAGAGCTTGGTGTGGCCACAACTTTCTCACTGCCAAACAGGTTAGTGCTTCCTGTAGTACCAGTCTATCTGAAATTCTGTGTGTCAGCCTGTTAAGGAGATGTCGCTTTTGCAGGAAGTCCATGTGTTAATGTCACTTCAAAACCTAAAGACATAGTATCATAGAAGATTAGGGTTGGAAGATACCTCAGGAGGTTATCTAGTCCAGCACCCTGCTCAAAGCAAGACCAACCAACTAAATCATGCCAGCCAGAATGGAGATTCCACTACCTCCCTAGATAACCTGTTTCAGTGCTTCACCACCCTCCTAGTGAAATAGTGTTTCCTAATATCCAATCTAGACTTCCCCTACTGCAACTTGAGACCATTGCTCCTTGTTCTGTCATCTTCTGTCACTGAGAACAGCCGAGACTCCATCCTCTTTGGAACCCCCCTTCAGGTAGTTGAAGGCTGCTATCAAATCCCCCCTCACTCTTCTCTTCTGCAGACTAAATAAGCCCAGTTCCCTTAGCCTCTCCTTGTAAGTCATATGCCTCAGCTCCCTGATCATTTTCATTGCCCTCCGCTGAACTGTCTCCAATTTGTCCACGTCCTTTCTGTAGTGGGGGGCCCAAAACTGGATGCAGTACTCCAGATGTGGCCTCACTAGTGCTGAATAGAGGGGAATAATAACTTCCCTTGATCTGCCGGCAGTGCTCCTACTAATGCAGCCCAATATGCTGTTAGCCTTCTTGGAAACAAGGGCACACTGTTAACTCATATCCAGCTTCTCATCCACTGTAAACTCATGTCCTTTTCTGCAGAACTGCTGCTTATCCAGTCGGTCCCCAGCCTGTTGCGGTGCATGGGATTCTTCCATCCTAAGTGCAGGACTCTGCACTTGTCCTTGTTGAACCTCATCAGATTTCTTTTGGCCCAATCCTCCAATTTGTCTAGGTCACTCTGGACCTTATCCCTATCTTCCAGCATATCTACCTCTCCCGCCAGCTTAGTGTCATCTGTGAACTTGCTGAGGGTGCAATCCATCCCATCATCCAGATCATTAATGAAGATGTTGTACAAAACTGGCCCCAGGTCCGACCCCTGGGGCACTCCACTTGATACTGGCTGCCAACTAGACATCGAGCCATTGATCACTATCCATTGAGTCTGACAATCTAGCCAGCTTTCTATCCATGGTATAGTCCATTCATTCAATCCATACTTTTTTAACTCGTTGAGAAGAATACTGTCTGAGACCGTATCAAAAGCTTTGCTAAAATCAAGGTATATCATGTCCACTGCTTTCCTCATATCCAAAGAGCCAGTTATCTCATCATAGAAAGCAATCAGGTTGGTCAGGCATGAATTGCCCTTGGTGTATCCATATTGACTGTTCCTGATCACCTTCCTCCTCTCCAAGTGCTTCAAAATGGTTTCCTGGAGGACTTGCTCCATGATTTCCAGGGACTGAAGTAAGGCTGACTGGTTTGTAGTTCCCCAGGTTCTCCTCCTTCCCTTTTTAAAAGATGGACGTTATGTTTGCCTTTTTCCAATCGTCCGGGACCTCCCCCAATTGCCACGAGTTTTCAGAGATAATGGCCAATGGCTCTGGAATCACATCATCCAATTTCCTCAACGCCCTTGGATGCATTAGATCTGGACCCATGGACTTGTGGATGTCCAGCTTTTCTAAATAGTCCTTAACCTGTTCTTTCACCACTGAGGGCTGCTTACCTACTCCCTATACTGTGTTGTCCAGGACAGCAGTGTGGGAGCTGACCTTGTCTGTGAAGATGAAGGCAAAAAAAGCATTGAGTACTTCAGCTTTTTCCACATCATCTGTCTCTAGGTTGCCTCCCCATTCATTAAGGGTCCCACACTTTCCCTGGCCTTTTTCTTGTTGCTAACATACCTGTAGAAACCCCTCTTGTTACCCTTCACATCCCTTGCTAGCTGACACTCTAATTGTGTTTTGGCCTTCCTGATTACAGCCCTTCATGCTTGAGCAATATTTTTATACTTCTCACTATTCATCTGTCCAAGTTTCCACTTCTTGTAAGCTTCCTTTTTGTGTTGATCACCAAAGATTTCACTGTTAAGCCAATCTGGTTTGCTATTCTTTCTTCACGTTGGGATGGTTTGTTCCTGAACCCTCAGTAAGGATTCTTTAAAATACAGCCAGCTTTCCTGGACTTCTTTCCCCCTCATATTAGCCTCCCATATGATTCTGCCCATCAGTTCCCTAAAGGAGTCTTTTTTGAAGTCTGTATTTTGCTACTCTCCTTTCTTCCTTTATAGTTCTCCAGTAATAGCGTTTAAGAGGGGCCTTAATTCAATGTTTGGTTCCTTACAATTGAATGGAAAACAGAAATGTGTGTTTTTTCCCTCCTCCTCTTTTTCCCTATCAGCAAACAGCATATACAGAAAATATATTTCAAAGACTTAGAAATCAAACTGGTTTATAGGTTTAGTTCATCATTAAAAGCTATGCATATATGTACAGTTCATATTAAAATTAAATATTGTTTGTTACACACTGCCACTCTATGGTGGCTTCAGATCTGCATAGAGATTAAAATATCTCTATTATTGATCAATCCAATTCCCTAGATAAGTTAGCTTCTAATAAATTTACCAGTTGGCCTATAATCAAAACAATGAAGACTTGGCATTTGTGTTGAAACTCATCTTTGGAAATTTTTAAAGATATTGACAGGATCAGAAAATTATTATTAATTCTTAGAGCTAAATAATACACTTTAAAGACAACCTTAATTTTGGCTAGTTATACTAAGAGATTTCCATTTTTTTTGCATTACAAGTGTTTTGAAAACTATTAAAGTATCAAAGTAAACTACTTCCTAATTTTTTGTGGCCTTTGTATTAGCTTTGTAAGAGAAATAGTTTATTACAGTTTCTGCTGTCTAAAGTTTGCATTCTGTCTACTCAGTTACTGAACATTTTTTTGTCAGAATTAAGTTTTTCTGAGATTATTTAAAGACAGCTATTTCAACATCCTATTAGAAAGTACATCAAACAGATCTCAGAATGGATTAAGCACATTAAGGGTTCAGTTAATTTAATTCGAACACTTTCATTTTACCTGAGCTTTTACTGATAAAAGGATAAGCTAGAATTGGCTTTGACACATATGACTTCTGATGACATGGAAAGAGACATGAAAGTCAAACCTCACTTGAGGCACATCTATATTCTTGAAGCATCACAGAAAAACCTTTGTTGTGTTTCAAAAATAATAATAATGATAATATTAAAATGCTAAGTCAACTTGCCTTTCATACTTTTTTCATTTACCTTCAAAGCATGCTTAATTACAATGAAGTAAATATAAAATGTTTAATCTGTTTTTCATCTCTTGCACTTATTTAAACATACTCCGAAGTAGTTTCATGTCAAACTCTGTGTGAATGATTCTAGAGAGAAACTAGCTTCTTGTACACAATTATGCATCCCTTAAAATGTACAATATATGAGAAAACATCTTGAAATATAAATGTACCATACTTTTTTTAAAATGCAGGTTTTAGTAATCTGAAAAATCAACGTTTCTGAGAAGTAAAATTGATATATATCTGATTCTGGGAAAATCTTTTGTAGCATTACAGACTTTTCATATATGTTGTAATAGAGAGGACTTTTTAAAAGTGATAGAATTTGGGTAAAAACAGTACAAAATAATATTTTTAGAACTTTCAGTTTTTCCTAGGATTTAAATTACCCTCTGCAGGAGATTTGCATTTATATTAAAGAATACTTCCCATAATTTTGAACTTGATATATTTATTGTAGCTTTTAAACATGATATCTTTAAATTTTGTATATTACATTTGCTCGGTAAACTGTAGATACATTTTGATAAGAAATACATATTGTGATAAAGTTCCTCCTCTATCTTTGTGGGTCCTGCGGTCATTGGTGGATTTTGCTCGCCTCAGAGATTCACAGTAGCCCTCAGTTTGGTCACTTTTGTGGCTCAAATCTGCCGTTCACTCAGATAACCTCATCACTGGCCAGCATGGGGAAAAAAAGAGTAGGAACAATCCCCCCAGACTCTGCTGATCCACCATGTGGGTTGGGGAACATCCTAGAGACCTTCCCCTCCAGTGGAACCTCCTGTGTTGGATCAGGAGTTGGGAGGTTTGGGGGGAACCAGGCCCGCCCTCTACCCCGGGTTCCAGTCCAGGGCCCTTTGGAGTGCAGCTGTGTAGAGTGCCTTCTGGAACAGCTGTGCGACAACTACAATTCCCTGGGCTACTTCCCCATGGCCTCCTCCCAACACCTTCTTTGTCCTCACCACAGAACCTTCCTCCTGATGTCTGTTAACTCCTGTACTCCTCAGTCCTCCAGCAGCACGTCCTGTCACTCCCAGCTCCTTGCGCACACCTCACTAACTGGAGTGAGAGCCTTTTTAAACCAGGTGTCCTGATTAGCCTTAATTAATTCTAGCAGCTTCCCAGTTGGCTACAGGTGTCCTAATTAGCCTGCTTGCCTTAATTAGTTCTAGAAAGTTCCGGAGTGTTCTGGAATAGTTCCTGGTATTTTACCCAGGGAAAAGGGACCTGCTTAACCTGGAACTAATGTATCTACCTTCGACGACTCTCTTGTAGCCATCTGGCCTGACCCTGTCACAGTATGAATGTAGGAGGACCATTTGCTATGTCTCACTTATTAAGAAATTATATGCTGGATAACAGCTGAAAGCTATTATGTAAGTTTACCAGATACGAAGAGTGAAAGATAGGTGGCACTAGGAAATGAAAGCAGGACATCTGCCAAAATGAACGGCAACACATGACTGAAGTATAGGGGAATAAACTTATAAGTGGAGGAATCCTGTTCTCTAAGAAAGAATGCATCTTGGAATGCAGATTAAATGGAATGAATAAACAGTGTGATTGACAGCAACAGAATGGATATGCAGTCGTGAGCGAATCAGTCAAGAGCTGAGTATAAAGTGAACAGTTTAAAAGGTACTGTGTGGTGATCTACAATCTAAAATGATGATCCAGTTGTAAGAGACCTGGTAATGCTGTGGTCATTTTATTTGAGATGTCGGTAATATAACCTATGTTACATGTTAGATGTATATGACACAAGCAATGATTAACCCCCCCCCTCAAAATTACTTTATATAATTGTTTTCCCCGTTGCACCTCAGTATGATTTGAATATATTTTCCTTGCCATTTGTTTTGCAAAGTTATGCTATGTAGATTCCAGATTGTGTATGATGCTTTCCTTATTTGACATATGGTAGGTTAGTAATACAGTGACAATCATGGCCATGCTAGCAATATAAAATCTATGTTGTAGATCACATATCATAGCAATCAGTTCACATTAGGGGAATAAGGACATGGCTTAACGTGCACACAAAGTCAGTCATTCCTGAGAAATAAAAAAATTGTCTTCCTGCTAGAATATAAATAAATAAACCCTACCCTGAGCTGCAATTAACTCTACTGATATCACTTTTATGACAAATCTTCTTTCCGCACTTTCAAGCTCCACCAGCTGGAAATTGAGAGGCTCACATTCTTAGACATAATTGGAAAAAATGGAAATGACCAATGGGAGAAAATATTTTTTGGTATCTACCTTTTTTTTTAATCCTATTCCTCATGAAGCCTCATCAGTATATGTTCCACAATATGTGGTGGTTGCATCAGTGACTGCTTTTTCTTAAGCATTTTCTTAGGAGATTCACAAGAATTTACAAAGACAAATATCTTTTGGAGATGGATAAATGACAATGAGGGGGAATGATCCACATATAGTCTGGTGATTTGTTTTTTCATTTGGGTCCTCAATATTCCAGGTTCCTTGGTGGAACTAATGAGAATGAATTACTCTTATTGGAAAAATATGCCTTTGCATATAAAAAATGAAATTGCAGCATGTTCTTATCTCTAACTTCCTGAAAAATCTCATAGTTCTCGGATCCTACTAGAGGTTGCAGACATGCTCAGAATGACCATCTTCAGGCCAGAGTTTTGATTTCTAGCTCCAGCCTTTCCTGTTAAAGTTGGATAGCAGTTCAGTTCTGTCACCTAACTGGAAGTGTCTGGTGGTGTCTGAAGCTTACTGTACAAGGGACAAGCTCTAACAAATTCTGTGTGCTTTTGGGGGTGGGTGGGAAGGAGGTTTGACATTTATTGCAGTGAAAAGGAGAACTTTGATTATACAGGTTAGAAATAGAGAACATGGATTGTTGAGTTTTAGGATATATTTGAATTACCTCTGCAAACATTTGAAAACAGCACTTACAGGATATAAGCAAGGTGCATCTATAGTGAGTTCAATGCACCTGCTTACACTAAATTGGAATTTGGCTGTTTTGGTGGAGACTGTTTGAATTAGAAAGTAAATAAGTCTTTGAAAAATCATATGCCTAACCTGCTATGGAACTTCCAGTCTCGGCATATTCTCTGTGCTTCTGGGAAATATTTAAATATTGTCCAGTAAATTGCCATCTAGAAACACAAGAATAACATTTGCTTTGGTTCAGCTGGTGGGCAGCCTTTTTCACCAGACAAGATAATTCCAACTGTCTGTTGGCAAAGTGTGTTAAGATATATCTGTGTAATCAGATAATAGAAGTGTTGTGGTTTCATTTTGAATGGCTGATCAATCCTTAAAATATTACATTTAATTATTTTTAAAGGTGCACACACTGTAGAATCCTTAGACCAGGCTCTGAAGGGCTATATTGCATAAAGAGATTCATGTCTCACTTAAACAGGAGTTTAACTCTAAACCCAGAATGAAAACTCTACAAGTGATCATTCTTATTAGGCAGCCACTTGTTTCAAGAGAATTCTACAAAGACTTAACATTGCCTTTCTATCCTGTATTGGGAGTATTTAAAATATCCTGGTCCTTATTGTCAATGTCTGAAATGGACTTGGGTCAAACTGTCTGAAGGACTCCTCAGTCAATAAACTAACTGCATTCCCAGAATTCAGTATATTCACGCATCAAAATGTTGTGGGCACCCACATGGAGTCTTGACCCAAGGCTTATGAATATGATCCATGTCCTGGCCTGTGAAAGAGAATAATGAAAATACGTTCCCCTCCTGACTGATATAGCTAATGCATCATTCAAAGAAGAAATCTTCCCTACCTACACCAAGACTTCGACTGACAACTAAAGAAATCTACCCTGATATATCCGTTCTAGCCAACTACTCCACAATGTCAAACCTCCCATGCCTGAGCAAACTTATAGAGAGGGTAGCTAAAACACATCTAACTGAAGCTAATGTCTTTGACCCAGCACAACCTGGATTCAGGCCAGCACAAAGAAGTAAAACTGCTTCAGTGGCACTTACACATGGCCTCTTTCTGTCAATGGAGATCCATTCTCACCCTGCTGGATCTAACCACAGCTTTTTCCCTGTTAACTGGGAGATAGTACTGTATCACCTGAGAGAGGTGGCAGAGTTGCATTGTAATGCAGTACAATGGTTTGAGTCCTTCCTGGAGGGACTTATGGAATCAATAATGATAGGAAACTACATTTCCACCACTAGATCCCTCACTTGTGGAGTCCCACAAGGATCAATTTTCTCTCGAGTCCTTTTCAGTATCTTCATGCAGACATTAGTTGAAGTGGTCAGGTGACATGGACTCAAGTGCCAGCCATATGTCCATGACATAGAGCTCTATATATGACTAGGATGGTCCAGTGCTTGGATGAGATCAGTTCATGGATGAAGAACAGCTGGCTGAAGCTGAATTTGAGCAAGACACAGGTGATGCTGGGAGACAGAGGAAAACATTTTGAAGCATTCACAGCCCAGGTGCAGTTTCCTTTTGTTGAAAGCAACACTCACAGATGGTCAGTTCTGTCCATAGTTTAGGAGTACTAATGAATTCTTTGTTGATACTAAGCTGTTATATCGTAGCATCAGTGAATAACACTTTTTAACATCTCCAGTTGGCTGGGAAACTGTGTCCCATCCTGGTAGATGATGATCTGGCCTCAGTTATTCATACCTTCATCAGTTTTCAGCTGACCTACAGTAATGTGATATACCTGTGCATCAAGCCTTCGACACTTAGGAAACTCCAACATGTACAGAACATTGAAGAACATCTCTTCATCAACAAGCTACCATGTGTACATCAAACCTGTCCTCTGCTCTTTACACTGGGTTTCCATAGAATATCGACTCAAGTTCAGGGTCTAAGTCCTTATCTTCAATGCACTCCATGGATATCTAAAAGGCCATCTAAAGCTGTGGGATAAAAACCATGGTTGACAACTTTGAACCTTTGGCAAAATGGAATCCTCTACGAGAGCAGTAAAGCTCACCTGTGTGGGAGACAGAACTTTCTAGGGGGCCAGTCCAATGGAATGAACTGCCTCTCTCCTTCTCCTCCCCCCCCAAAAAAATAAGGACCATCACAAACCTCACTGCTTTTGGCTCCAAGTGCAAGATGCATTTAATTTAGCTTGCCTTCTCTAACACAAATAACCATAAAAAGAAAAGGAGTACTTGTGGCACCTTAGAGACTAACAAATTTATTAGAGCATAAGCTTTCGTGAGCTACAGCTCACTTCATCGGATGCATCGGAAGTTTCTAAGGTGCCACAAGTGCTCTTTTTCTTTTTGCGAATACAGACTAACACGGCTGCTACTCTGAAACAAATAACCATGTATATTAAAAACAAAACAATTCAAAAGAACCCGCTTCCCCCCACATACCCTAGCAAAATGACACACCTCTGCACACACCTTGAAACAATCAGTAAAAGTAGTAGAGATCTTTTTAACAGGTGTTTCTCAGCCAGTGGTTTCTGTAACTAAAATTTCTAAGACCTTTCTATGTGTTGGCAGCTAAAAGACAGTGAAGGAAACAAAGGGTCGGTATGGATTATATTTTATTGTAAATTCTGTTACAATTCCATGTCAGCAACAGCTATTTTTCATGTCAGGCAGCAGAAAATAATTCATGAGTTATCCACACTAAACAAAAAAGACCCATCATTGGCTAATGTATAGCGTTGCTCAATTATTCCATTACCATTCTTACTCTTTGTTCTTCCTTCTCCTTAAATTGTCACTCAGTTTTAGAATAAATTATTTATCTCAAAAATTTGGTCTCCCTTTTTGCTCATTGCATATTGCTATTTCCATGTACTTTGCCTTTATTCTATATTATTCAATATATTTTGCATTTTTAACTCTGTATTGATCACAAACAATTATTTGTAAATATTCAGTATTAATTTTTATATTGATATGGCCTATGTTGGTTTGTCATTTAGGATAAATCAGATTGTTTTATTATGTTCCTAGATTAGATTATCATATAAATTCTGATGAAGTAAATAGTCATCCAGATTAAAAACCCTGTTTCCATAAATATTCATATATACAACTTGAAATTCACTTTCTGAAAACTTCACAGCAATATAGCTTGATCATGTGAATATTCATGGATATAGAGCCCACAAGAGGTATAGGCATGGGTAAAGCAAATACATTTATAAATTGGAGCAGTTATTTAAGAATGTTTGGCAGTATTCATTCAGCTTTGTTGATGTTAAAAATTATAATTCCAGGAATAGAAATGTCTCAACTGTTGTAATCATTTTCTTTCATCTGTTTGACTTGCTGCTTTAAAATTCAAAAATGAGTGTATGCTATGTAGGTGATATAATAATCTTCATTCTCCTGATAACATTAAAAAGAAGCTAAATTAATGTCATTCCTCATGATTTTATTACAAGCATTGCTCCCACAACTGTATCTCTTTTATCCAATCTGACATACAACTATAACTGAATTTGATTGGTTGTTTGTTGGGAAAGGCTGAAAAGTTGGTGAAAGTGTGACTACAAGAAGTTTGATTTGTGAAATTTCAAAGGGAGAGAAGTTTTTTGGGGACGTGTGTTCAAAATTATAATCAGTAGTCTCATTTGAACATAGATGAAGGAAATCAGTCTGAATAGCATTATACTTTCTATCCCTGGAAACTTGGAGTTTGCAGTAATTGTTCTCAGCCTTCTTGCTCGTGTGATCAGATGTTCAGTTTATATTTGTGATACTAGAATATCACAGTAAAGATCTTTAAGGTTTTCTCACATTTTCATTTTTTAAGCCTAATTTGATTTCAGGGAAACAGAAAACTAGCTAAAATTGATGGAAAAGAATTAACATTTTCATTTGTTTAATGGAGCATGGTAACTGGGGGCTACAGCTCTAAGCAGGTTTGTTTTGTCTACTGTTGAGTGGTGCACTGTAAAGAAATCTAACACTTTGCAGTTTCCTGTTATTCATTTTGTTTAACTTTTGGCTGTAAATTACATTAGGCTCAATTACAAGGCTTTAACTAGATAATCAGGAGACAGGAAGAAATAATGTTGATTGTTTTTATTTTATAAATCTGCTTTATCACATGCTAGTCTGGTGTCCGATGGAAAAAGAGGAAGGTTTCAGAAGACTATTCTAGTTGGTAATGCACAGTAGTTAATTAATCAGAGATGTTTATCTTTTTCAATTTATCCACTTAAGCAAACAAAATAATTTTGCAGTTTTTGTTTTTATTTTTCTGCTGCTGTGTTTTATGCATTTCTACATTGGCATGGCATGTGAAATACACTTGATATTTTATTGATGATTACTACTGTTATTATTAACATTGTTTAGAGCACCAAATGTGCATAGAGCTGTACAGAATTTTCACTGTAGAGCTACACAATCTGAGGCCCATTCCTGTTAACATTAACTACTGTTTGTAGTGCTTATTGCTATGAGTACCCTGGCATTAAGTGTTTGTAGGGTTAGACCCTAGATTAGACATAATATGATGGTAAGAGACTGGGGAAACTCAGGTCAGGCAGAATGAGTTTGAGAAATGGAAAGTTGTTTGATTCTGCATAGTTTTTTTTCTACTTAGATTTTACTATTTGCATGGGAGTGTGGGTCACTGTTGGAGACCCTATGGAAAAAGGTGGGTTTTGAATACAATATTCATTTAATTAACACTAGATCACTCATCCAGATGCCTATGAAGGCAGTAACTTCACTTGAAATGCACAAGCAAATCTTGATACTAAAACACAGACTGAGGGCCCTAGGATAGCTACAACTGGAGTTCTTCAGTATAGACCAATTTGAACATGGTGAGTTGTGACACTAAATGAGAGATCAGAGACTTAAAACTAAAAAACAAACAAACAAAGAAACAAAACCCTCTTGTTTTATATACTTTCAGCTGCAAAGCTTGTCTCTTTACCCAGGCTCAATTATACACAAAGAACCATGCAATGAAAGGAAAAGGAAAAATAAAAAAATAAAGGCATAATCAGATCTATTGCTGAAATAAAAGAATAACAATGTAGTGGTTTTACAGTGTGTATGTGGGGGGAGGAGTACTCTCAATTAGCTTCTTGCCTTCAAGAATGCCCATATTTGTACATTCAACCAGAGAAGAATGCTTTGACATTGAACATAAATCCGAGTCTTCTGGTTACTAGCACTTATATAATCATCCTACCATTTCACTTGAAAGGTTTGTACAGTCAATACATTTTTGTATGGCATTTAACATGGAACTTTTCTTTTCGTTCCAGCTGCCAATGCCTGATGAATGTGTCTACAGACGTTTTAGAGCCCATGCTTTAGGACACCACAGCTGCAAAGAACATTTTCTTTCCTAGAACCTGTGGCATGTCTATCATTTTGTCAGATGTTGTAATTCTGTCCCGAAAGGATTCTATCCCACTGTGGAATGGTCTTAGTATGCCTGATTGGTATGTCAAGGAGATATTTGGCAGTTCCCAATCAAAACTTCCACTTTCTAGGAGTTGTTTGGGGTTTATCTATGTGGCTTTTGTTTACTTTTAACTGGACTTTTGTGGCTAAAAACTTGTGTGTTGCTGTAGAATTACACCATTGAATCTATAAAGGCCCAGTTCCTTGGGTACATGTTTTTGGGTTTTTTTGCATTCCTGCAATATGTTCAAATGGTCTCCTATTTGGCTAGAAGATTCTTGATTTTTTTTAAGAGTTCCCACCTCACATTTTATTAGGCAAACTTATGAATTTTGAGTTGCTCTGTGTTTCAGTAGTTAAATATATAAGAATTTACTGTTCTAACAATTTGTACACCATTTAATCCTGTGTGATGTGTGACAGTAGGAAGAACCTTACATGGAATGATTTGGCATGCAATGCCATATATAGTGACATCACACAAAAATTGAGATATCTCTTATGTCTGCAGTTTTAGAAGTTGATAGGGATATTGCAGTCTTCCCATATTATTTTTTTTCTGGCTTTTTCACAGTCTTTGGTTCTACTGTAAACCTTGCTTAGATGAAATCGCAAGCTCTGGGAATTATCAGTTTGTAAGAGAAATAGATCCATGCATGATCAGTTAACAGCAATATTCACCTCATTAAACTTCTTCCAGATTCTTATGTCAGAGAGAAGGCTTAGCTGCCCATTCCCATGTCTCTGTGGAAGTAGTAGTTTCATGGAGCCTTTGTGTATCTGCACCAGTTCCAACAATGCTTATCTTCTCTTTGACTTCAGTATTGCTATTCCATTGGATTTGACTGCCTATGGCTGTCTCTGGAATCTCATTAAACGGGGTTTCACAGTATAGAAGGGCTCTGCATAAATATTACTACGTCTACAGGCTATAATGTCTTACCCATGGATTCCCTGCAAAGCTAATATGTAGTACATCTTTCCAACCCTCTGCATGTGTGGATCCCTAGGCAACTGATGGCCCACCCTCACAGCTAGAGGAGGGGTGGTGGTGGTAATGGGATATATTGCTGTGGACAAGACTGATGCACTCCCATATATATATTTCCGGATGAGTGGGGTGATGCATGCACGATGATCCACGTAAGAATCAAAAGAATTCTTGATTTCACCATGGTTTCATACGGTAAATAATATTTCATACAGTGAGTAACATTGAAAGCAAATCACATTAAGAAGTGATAGGTAAGTCTGATGAGGTGATCTCCCATCACTTGCTAGAGAAGGAAAAAAAATAGAGATATGCTCCAGGTGTAAGTTGATTGACTGATTGCCTCATGACCAGAAGAGCTTGGTGATGAGCCATTAGATACCTGGGCCTTATGAGGTGTCTGAGGGAACTCAGTTGCGGGGGGGAGGGGGAAGACTGACGAGAAAGGAGGATGTGCAAAGAGAGAGAAAGAGAGAGAGAGAGACTCTGAAGGAGGGAGACAGTCTCTGATGAGGCAACCTCTAGCCCTGGGGCGGAGTGGAAGGTCTTTTTGTTTTATGATTATTTGGCGCTTATAACATGGGCCTTTTTGTATCCTGAAAGAGGATGAGACTGGTGAAATGTCTAGCTGGAGGGCTCTTTCAGAAGACAAAAGATAAGCCAGTGCAGAGGAAGCAGCCAAAAGGGGCGCTAGAGGTACAGATCAGTGAAATGCTGACTCATAGAATGGAGGTGTTATGATGGTTACAGAAAGCCTTAAAAATTACAATTTGGTCTGAACATCTCAGACCACAATTAGTTCTGTAAAATTAGATTGGAAATCTTGTGAAAGCAGGCCTTTCTTACAAAATTTTGGAAGTAGAGACATCTAAAAAAAGAACTAAAAGCTAAAACAAAGTTAAATTTTTTTTTCCAGTCTCAGAAAACCAAATAAACAAAAAGTTTGGGTTCATTCTGACTTAATCTGAAGAGTTTTGCCCATCCCTATGTTAAGGATGCTCTCTTCTATCACTTATATAGGATATAATAAAAATAAGATAAAATAATTTTTCAGCTGCTCTCCCTGGAATGTAGGTTCACATTCATTTTATTGGAAGCAAAAACTTGCTGTGGTTGTTTTAATACTTCCAACCAGGTGCTTTTTCTGTTACTTATGTGAGTTTCTTGAAAGTAATTGCTTGTTCCCTGAATTAGATCAGACAGAAAAGTCAAACTGAGTTTAAGCTCTAAAAATGGACGCCAAAACCTCTGTACTCTTGTGGTTATAGGATGCAGGCCAACAGGTAGACCTTACATTAAAGTTGACAGTGTGCTAGTGATATAAATGTTGATAGTCAAAACTCTTTAAAGTGCTTTAGTTTTTCATTGGAACTTTGTAACTTGGAGGGAAAACTATTTAAAATCAAATTTTATATGATTACAGAAAGTTTTCTTATTGGAAATTCAGACTTTTAGCACCTTAGCTTAATTGCTACTATTTTTATATATGCCTATATGTATGTAATATGTATAAGGAACTGTAGTAGTCTGATCATTTGGAAGAAGATACATTTTTAAATGGAGAAAGAGGAATTAGGCTATACTGTGTATTCCTAGTATAGATACCTGAAGTGCCATAGTGAAAAACTGGTATGAGAAAAAGATGCCAATAACAAACTGTAAAGAGAGTGGTCCAAATAGGGCTGCAACCAAGATTTACAGGGCATGGAACTAGATGTAGAAGACTAATTAAATCCACTAAGGAAGTGGTATTTGTTAATATTTGACTGAGGGCTTGTCTATACTTATCGGAGAATAGACACTACAGTGATGGATGCTTCGGTGGTAGATTTAGCAGATCTAGTGAAGACCTGTTAAATCAACTGCCGATCGCTCTCCCGTCAACGCCTGTACTCCACCTGATCAAGAAGAGTAAGGGGAGTCGACGGGAGAGTGTTTCCTGTTGACATTGCATAATCTGGACACCACGGTTAGTAGATCTAAGCTATGTTGGTTTGAGTTACGCTATTCACGTAACTCATGTTGTGTAGCTTAGATTGACTTTTCCCTTTAGTGTAGACAAGGCCTGAAAGTTGGTAAAGTCACAGGAGAGGTGTACCTGACAGCTGCTAAAGAATTTACTATAATTTGAATAAATATTATGCCATTTGTGTCACCAGTTTTTTTCTGATTATTTAAGAAAATTTCATTCTACAGGGAAAAATTCCAAAAGTGAATTAATTTTTAGTTAAAAAAACAAACAAACAAAAACACAATGTCCCCCGCCCCTGAACAAAACAAAACATGCATGCTGTAACTTATTTAAGGTAAGTTATAGTAAACTAACACTACAAGAATTCCACATAAAAATAGATTGTTAAATACTAACAAAAACAAGAGAACTCTACAATATTGTATTCATATGGCTAGCAGATCAAAATCCATTCTCCATGTGGGAGAGAACAGTTTCCTTTCCTGTCAGTCTTTCAAAAAATTAAGATAGAATGTTCCATCATACATAAAATGTAAAGAAAATATATTTGAATGTTTTTAGTTTATAAAATACTTGGACATACACTATGTATATTTTTAATAATATCTATATTTTGTCATAAAATTTCAGCAGCAACTTTCTATACATATGCAGTAATTGACTTGCTTCTTTTCATTTCTTGTTTCTACATTTTTTCTTCTTATTCTCTCGTTTTTGTCTCTTCTCCCTCATTCTCCATTTCTAAGTTACTTGTTTGTTGATGTTAGTTTTATCTGAAAAGTATAAGGAACTGTATAAACATAGGAAGACATGATCTCTGTCCCCAAAAGTTTACAATTTAAGGCCTCCAGCAAAGACTTTCACATGTTTAACTTTACACATTGTAAGTGAAGACAAAGAGGACTATTCACATGCATAAAGCTAAGCATGTGAATGACTCTTGGTAGGATCAGGGCCCAAGTCTGTTTTTCTTCCAACACTTAGATATCTGCTTAACTCTATAGAGGTGAGTATTCTCTCATTGCTGCTACATTTCAAGGGGGAGGAATCGGGACCCCTGGGTCAGTGCCCTGTGGTCAATCTGAGCCAAAAATAAATTTTTTGGTTATTTGCCCATGATGATGGGCACCTTGGGTCCAAATCCAACCCCTCACATTGGCATTTTTTTTATGTTAAACGTGTCTTTGTCATACTATGTTTATAACAAACTTCTGGAGAAAGACCTGATACGTGCCACTTCTTTTCAACCCCCTTTCCCCAGGAGAAAGAATCTAAGCACTGGGATTCTAGACATAGACTATCTGTGATTCATTACTTGTTCTTCCTACTGTGAGTTTCAGGTGGTACATATTGAGAAATGAGCCTTGTACCTTTGTGTCTTGTTGTGCACTTTAGTTATATATTTGGGAAATCTTACATTACCTGAGATGATAGAAGTTTACAAAACAATACATTTCTAAGAGAGAGTTGCATATGCAGAAGTTGTACAATGTAAAGAGAAAAAATAAATGGTTGTATAGCAGAAATTAGTTAAAAGTTAATGAGTATGAAAGAGCTAATCCAGTCCCTAATCCCCAGCTGGGGATTCTACAGTTTAACACCTCTGTACTTCTGCTGTTGATTTATCTCAAAAGTCCTAGTATTGCCCTTATTCAGGTCAGAGGATCCACACAATAGTGGATCTTCTGGCTTCACATTTTTCCTGCCCTACCATCAAACATCCGATTTTCCAACATCTCACTATCACTTGATGTAAATCAACTACACTGCTCCTAGTGCCAGAGGACCCTCTGCAACCATGGAACTAAGGGCAATACTTGTCCTAAAGTGTAGTTCAACTCTAAAGTGACACTATGCAAATGACATTGTAGGGGTTCTAAGTTTGTGGAGGCTCATGTTTTATGGTACTCATTCGCTCAGCTTATATTAGTAAATGTGTGTGTCAGTGGCACAACTGAAAATTTTACTTTGGATCTGCAAGATTTGTTCTTGCTGGTTTGCATGCAACCACCAGTAATAAAAATTCTGCTTGCCAAATCTACCCTGAATTACACCTCTGCAAATCCCATTATCTTCAAATTCTGCTTTAAGATGTATCTGTGCAAGCATTGAAGCAGTTGCAGTATTGCCAACTCAAAGAGTTCAAAAATGAATCAGGTCCAACAAAACCCATGATACTGGCTTAAATCCTTAGTTTTCTTTAAACTATATTGTTTTTGAGATCTTCTTATTTGTCTTCTGGTTTCATCTCACATTTTCAAACTTTTCTTCACAGCTCTTAAAGCCAGAAGCCTACTTAAACAAAGAAAAAGTAAATAAAAGCTAAGATTCTCAGGCAATCTCATGATTCCAGCAGCTGGGACTTTAAGAAAAAACACTTGGTATTGTGAAACTCATGATAAAATCATGAGTTAGCCACATTGCAGCTGTGCAAATGAAACTGAGAGCAGGATTTGGAACTGCTTGGAAAATGACGAATTTAATATGAAGCTGATGTTCTGCAGGTTTGTAAATGCCCCAACTAGTATCAGAATATGGCTGTCTTTTGGAAATATCAATAGTATTATAAGAAATAAAATGTGTAGGTTGGTCAGGAGAAAACCTGAGCATGGTGATTCATTTTCTGATTTCATAAGATTCTGCCAGATTGATTAAGTAAGGAATGAGTTCAAAACCAAACCAAACAATCAAAGAAAAATACACACACCTAACTGCTTTGGGGAAAACCAGGTTGTAGTGGATTTGGTTTTTGATACTTTGGGAGGTGCTCAGATACAGGTGTACAGTGAAGGAAAACATTATGAGAATTGGGTAGATCGATATTAAATATCCTGTCTTTGGATTCTTTAAATGTATCTGAAGGAAAGTATGTTTTTCACCATTACATTCATAAAGAAGACAGGTTTCAGAGTAGCAGCCGTGTTAGTCTGTATTCGCAAAAAGAAAAGGAGTACTTGTGGCACCTTAGAGACTAACAAATTTATTAGAGCATAAGCTTTCGTGAGCTACAGCTCACTTCATCGGATGCATAAAGAAGACAGTCCATCTTTGAGTTGCAAAATTTACAGGCCTATGTGATTTATTCATCAGGATTCCAAGATGCTTTTGAAAATATTTACTGTAATTATCCAGAGCGAGATTTTCAAAGGAGCACATGGGAGTTGCTCAATGAGATTTGTGTGCCTAATTCCCCTCTGTACCTGGGAAAAATCTCTTCCCTACAGACATGATTCATCCTGAGCAGATTTCTTAAAAAAAACAAACACCCACACCTAGTCTGTAGGTGATACAAAATACCTTTTAAGCAATAAAGATTAGCTATAGCTAGAAGTGTGCTCATTGTAGCTTTCTCCCTTGGTGCAGAGAGAGTGATTGGTTGAGTGGAGTTCAGAAAAAAAAAACCCGTAAGAATTGTATATACACTTTTTTACATGAGACCACTGCCATCTGTTGTGTATAATAGAGTGTACTCCGAGAAAGTCAGTTAAGCAGAGTGTATGCATCAGAAAGGTCTTCCATCTCTCTTGTTGATTCATCTAGTGATGAAGCCGCTGGCAATCAAACTGGAAATAAGCTTAAATGAATAAGTTCTTGCAAATTGTGATTGTATGTTAATGACAGGTTTCAGAGTAGCAGCCGTGTTAGTTTGTATTTGCAAAAAGAAAAGGAGTACTTGTGACACCTCAGAGACTAACAAATTTATTAGAGCATAAGCTTTCGTGAGCTACAGCTACAGAGTCTCCCCTCTGTATTTTCCACCAAATGCATCCGATGAAGTGAGCTGTAGCTCACGAAAGCTTATGCTCTAATAAATTTGTTAGTCTCTGAGGTGCAACAAGTACTCCTTTTGTTTATGTTAATGACATAACTCTTGCCCTGAATAAATCGGATATATTAATTCAGTCTTGAGGGAGTGATGACATCTCATTTATTTTCTAAATTCAAGATGAAATGGGAGCTCTCAACTGCACTTATACCACTAAACTTCATTTTATTCCCTGCTATCACACAATATATATTTACAACATTCAAAAGCTTTTTTTCAAAGAAAGTGTGGAGTGGGGAAAGACTATTAAAGTCTAAATGGCCTCTTTCCAGTAGGACGTTTTTACTTGGTTTATGTTTTGTTTGTGCTAATAGTAACCTTCTTTCAATTTATAATATTTCGTATATGACAATGGAATATTTTCATTTTGTGCCTTTTTAAAGACCTTAGGGAAAATGTGTTAAAAGGATGATATATCTTATCAAAACTGGAGGCAACAAGTTTATTTATTTGTTAATGGTACTTAGCCAGTGGTTTTTAAAAGGAAGCCTTTCTGCCTATTTAGTACCATAAAGTTACTGTCTAAATAATACCAGCTAAAATAATAAATAAATAAAATAAAATTAACTAAACCTTAGATAAAAAATGAATCTGGAAAGAATTAAATATCTGTACATCAACTTTCAGACAACTTTTAAAACCCCAGAAAATACTTAAGTATGTTCTTCACTTTATGGTTGGTATACACACAAACGTACTGGAATAAGTCAATCACATTTAATTCTTCCCTTGTGGTCTCTTGATACAAGCCTGTGTGTGGACATTTATTTCAGAATAAAAGTGTCCTATTTTGATTTTGCTTAGCTACTGACTTAAGCTAAATCTAAGCAGAGAATTTTAAAAATCAAAATAGAATATTTTTATTCCAAAATAAGTGTATCCACATACACATGCATCAAAAAAGCAAAAGGTGTGCACTAAAAGTGATTTATTTATTTCAGCGCAAGTATTTGTGTAGACAAACCCTTACATGTGTAGCTCCATTGACTTCAATGGAATGAATCACAGTGCTTAAAATTATGCACCTGTCTAAATTTTGGAGGATTGAGGCCTTGGATTGCAAGCTGTTTGGGGAAAGGAAAATGTCTTACTCTGTGTCTAAAGCTGGGTTTCTCTAAATTCATTGCATCGTGACCCCCTTCTGACAACAAAAATTACTACACAACCTCAGGACGGGGGACCGAAGCCTGAGCTCACCTGAGCCCCGCTGCCCTAGGTGGGGAGTGGGGGCATGGCCAAGCCCCATTGCTCCAGGCAGGGGGGCCAAAGCTGAAGCCCAAGGTCTTCAGCCCCAGGCAAGGGGCCTGTAACCTGAGCCCCGCCTAAGGCTGAAGCTCTCGAGCTATGGCCATGGGTGGTGGAGCTTGGGCTTCAGCCCCGGGCCCCAGCCAGTCTAAGCCATCCCTGGCAACCCCATTAAAATGGAGTCCTGACCCACAGTTTGAGAACTGCTGGTCTAAAGCACTGTGTAAATCTACAGTTTTAAATAAATCATTACTGATGCCTCCCTCTTCCTACTGAAAAGTTCCAAGATTTTTTTTCTTATTTCAGAATCATCAAAACTGAGAGGGCAGAATAATCTGCAAAGAACAAAAAGTTGTTCTGCTTCCTGGTCATCTTTACTTTAGAGGAGTCACACATCAGCACTGGGGTCCCAGTTCGAAATACCAAACATTTGCACAACTGCTGCCCCTTTGATAGCAATGTATTGTTCAACACACGATTAGACTTTTGCAAAACCAAGAATAACATATAAAGCTATACTTGATATCCCTTATTATTGACCTATCTATGCTTCATGTTCTGGACGCACATTGATTGTTATGGAATGTCAGAGATATCAGGTTATTAAGGACAAAATGGGGTATCATATTTTCCTTTAAAGACTCTTGAGTTGTTGGAAGCAGATACTGCTAGATGGACAGTTGTGCTCTCTTAAAATGGCAGTTTGGTTTCTATGTTTGCATTCTTCTGAAAACCTTTGTATTCAGAGGTATCTGCACTTTGTCGAACTAGCTGAGCAATGTCTAATCTTGACTAATTGGACCATCTGTTATTTTTTTAAAGTAAATTATGATATTCCCACAAGAAATTTGAGGGAGGGCAGCATTATTAGGAGGTAGAAATGAGATCAAACAGGTGATTTTTTTTTTGTATGAGAATGTTTCAACCTGAAGGAGGTATTAGGCTAAACTTGCCACTCAAGTTAAAGAAGGGGAGTAGAAGGGGAAATCCCTTTACTGCTAACATGTTGTCATTAATCTTTTATTTAATTGTCCTCCAGTTGTATAACACACCATTAAAAACCTTATCACTAAGAAATGTCCTTGGCCTCTTTGAGAGTCAGGTGTGCCAATACTGTACAGCATAGGTTGATTCTCTAAGATTATATCAAAGGTAGAATAGGCAGCATGGAACATTTCGTTTATTAGCGAAGGGTTCTTCTTTTTTTTCTCTCTCTCTCTTCAGAAGATTGAGTAGGCCACCCAAGATAACAATTTTAAAATAGGCACTGCTGCTTTCCCAACTGGTATTCACTCTGCCTACTCAGTTCCAGTTATATCAGCATGGATTACAGAACTATTCCACTTCTTATTTAAAAGCCAGAGAAACCATGTAAAAATGTCTCCTTTGCATAGGAAATTAACTTCCTTTCAGCTATCTACTGTTGTATTAAAGACTGGGGTATATGCTCCTTCAGAAAAAAATTCCTAATGAGTTTAAATGCTGGCATTAATTTTCTTTTGGCATACAGTCATCTCTAGACTGTTTCTATTCCTGGCACTCTTTGGAGAATCTTGTTAAAAAATTTGAAGAGTAAGAAAAAATGTCAATTCACAGATAAGACAAGAAGCCTTGTTTTAGAGATTCAGGTGTTACTGAGAAACACTTTATATAAAAGCTAGAATTTCCATTAGCGGGTCATAAGGTTGCATGTTGTGCATTCCAACCCAATCTTTCTTTAAATATATATACACACTGTGGCAAGATGGCCGATTTTAGTCTGGTGGGTCCTGCACTTTTCTTGGCATGGACTAAGATGCCACCCTTTGCCCCTGCTTTTGGGTGCTGAAGGCCCTGCTACTAGCCCAGGAAGATGGTAGAGGAGGGAAGTGGGGGAGGGGTCTGGGTTTGCTCCTCGCTCTGAGTCTCAGCCCCTCTCAACCCCTGTGGGTTTCTTACCCTCTTCCCCCTTAAGTGGGGTTATCCTCGGTCCTTAGATGCTGGGGGGAAGGGGTCTCCCTGTCCTGCTGGGCAGGGTCTCCCTTACTCCAATTCTCAGGTCTTCCAAATCTCTCACCACCCTTCCAAGCTCCAGTCCTTTCTCCTTCCTCTTCCTCCCCTGTCTGCCAGATTCCTCCCAGTTCCTAACAGGGCCTTAATTGACTGCAGGTGCTCCAATTAACCTGCAGCCACCTTCCCTAGTCTACAGGGAACCACGCCTTAATTAGCCTTGAGCTTTTATATTTCCCTCTAGCACTCTCCCACTGCTCCCTGGCCCTCCTGTATCACATATCTTCCTCCCCCTCCCCCCGGCTCAACAGCACGGGGTTGGGCTACTTGGGACGAGAGACAGTGACAGGCTGTCCGCATTGCCGTGTTGGCTTCCAGCTCTATGCTGTATCTGGTAGTGGAAAGGTTGTAATAAGGGATAGAAATCATCTAGTCACTCGTGCATTCCTCTCCTTGTTTGTGTGCATTCATTGGAGTGGGGCATGGTCTGTCACAAGGGTGAACCACCGCCCGAGCAGGTAGTACCGTAGAATCTCCATGCCCCATTTAACCACTAGGCATTCTTTTTCTACTACGGCGTATCGTTGCTCCCTGGGCAGGAGCTTTCGGCTAAGGAAAAGGATTGGGTGCTCCTTATCCCCCACCATCTGTGAAAGGATGGCCCCAAGTCCTACCTCTGAGGCATCTGTTTGTAGGATGAATTCCTTTTTAAAATCTGGAACTATGAGGACTGGATGACTGCAAATGGCCATCCTTTAGGTCTGTGGAAGCTTCTTCTACTGCTTCGGTCCACTTAACTATCTCCGGGCCCTGAGCTCTTATCAGGTCCGTCAGAGGTGCTGCCCTTGTGGGAAAGTGAGGGATGAACTGGCAATAGTACCCCACTATCCCTAAAAATGCTCTGACTTGCTTCTTGCCGATCGGGCAGGGCCATTCCTGTATTGCCTTCACTTTGTTCCATTGGGGCTTCACCAGGCCCCTTCCAACTACATACCCGAGGTATCTGGCCTCGGCTAACCCTATTGCACATTTGGATGAGTTAGCGATGAGGCCAGCCTGTCTAAGAGCATCTAGTAACGCTACCACTTTCCCCAGGTGAGTCTCCCAGTCAGGGCTATGGATTACCACATCATCTAAATAGGCGGGAGCATACTTGGCATGGGGTTGAAGTAATCTGTCCATCAACCATTGGAAAGTCGCGGGGGCCCCATGGAGCCCAAAAGGGAGGACAGTATATTGGAAAAGGCCATCAGGTGTAGAGAAAGCGGTTTTTTCCTTGGCGTCCTCAGTCAGGAGGATCTACCAGTAGCCTTTTGTCAAGTCCAAGGTGGCTAAGTATCGGTCCTTGCCTAAATGATCCACCAGCTCATCAATACGTAGTATTGGATAGGCATCGAATTGGGATACCTCATTTAACTTCCAGAAGTCATTACAAAACCTCAGGCTGCCATCAGGCTTGGGGACCAAGACAATAGGGCTGGACCACTGGCTGTGTGATTCCTCAATCACCCCAGGTTCCAGCATCATCTTTACCTCTGCCCTAATTTCTTCTCTTTTTGCCTCTGGTATGTGATAGGATTTTATTGTCCTCCTTGCTCCGGGATGATGTGGTGCTGGATCAGTGTCGTACGGCCTGGTTGTGTGGAGAACATGTCTTGGTTCCTCTAGATCATTTTGACAACTTCTGTTTATTGTTCTGGGGCTAATTTGAGGGATATATTTACATGTTCTTGTGGGCCATCTACCTGGGATGGAACTGGCAGGACGGTCAGGCACGTCTCCTGATCATGCCAGGGTTTCAGTAAGTTGACGTGGTATATCTGTTCTGGCCTTCGACAGTCTGGCTGCTTCACCTTATAATTCACCTCCCCAACGTTTTCCACAATCTCATAGGATCCATGCCAACTGGCCAGGAGCTTACTTTCTATTGTTGGTATCAGCACCCGTTCTCCTGGTTGAAATTTCCTTGTTTTTGTCCGACGACTGTAGTAGATTTGTTGCGACTCTTCTGCTTTTTCCAAATGCTCTCGTACTATGGGGGTCACTTGGGCTATTCGTTCTCTCATCTGGGCTACATGTATAATGACGTTCTTCCCCGGGTTGGGTTGTTCCTCCCATTCTTCCTTCACGATGTCTAATATGCCACGTGGGTGGCGTCCATACAGTAACTCAAAGGGGGAGAATCCAGTAGATGCTTGGGGAACTTCTTGTATTGCAAACATCAGGTATGGGAGGAGGGTATCCCAGTCTTTTCCGTCTTGGGCCACCACCTTTCGGATCATGCTCTTGAGAGTTCATTTAAATCGCTCAACCAGATCATCTGTTTGGGGATGGTAGACCAAAGTTCTCAAGGCTTGGATGTGGAGCAGGGTACATAAGTCTTTCATTACTCTCAACATGAAGGCAGTCCCTTAGTCTGTTAGGATCTCCTTAGGACTCTATCCAGGGTCTTGTCTACTCCTAAATGTCCCCCAAACAGATGACTGTGAGCTAACTCTAATACGGTCCTTGTGTGCTTCTGTGGCACCAAGAGTTGTTCTACTTCTTCCCCCCATATTGGCACTACCTGGTACAACAGATCCTGCTTGATTATATAGTAGGGCCCTTGGCCTTTGGTTTTCCCTTCTACTTGCACGCCATTTACCTCTACTACCTCCTCCCTTATGTTCGCATACAGTGGGTCATTGGCTTGGTCCTGCCCAAAACAGTCATGTGCGGGACCGATTTGGCCTGATTCTATTGGAATGGACTCCCCTCCTTCTATTGGGGTGCTTCTGCTTGTTCTGGGGGCCATTTCTGGGTCTCCCTGGTACCTCCTCCCAACCAGGGCAGCTCTTTGGTTTGCTGCCAAAATCCTGGTTCCTAGTCTTTTGTCTGCCCTCCTTTCCTGTCTGGATTTCCGAGACTTCCCAGGGGGTGAAAAGAACTCTGGGGAAAGCCCAGCAAAAATTGTGGTAGGGTCATCCATGGGCACCTCAGACTCTGCTTGGGGTTTACTTCCCTCCTGTAACTCGATGGGGGGCGTAAGCTCTCGAACCCAGGAAAGTTCCTGCCGATTAAGACCAGATAGGGGAACTTGGGGACCACCCCTGCAGTCATCTTGGTAGTGTTTCCCTGTATCTCAATCCATATTAGAATTGTGGGGTAGAAATTTACTGTGCCATGGACACATGTCAGTCCAGTGCTCTTGGCCCAGCTCAGTTGGTCTTGCCCCACTAACTTTCCTGAGACCAGTGTGACAGCACTCCCAGAGTCCACCAAAGCTATGGTCTGGATGCCGTTCATTTTTACCGTCCTGGTGTACTCATGTGGGGCCGTTGCGACCCTACCAGGCTGATTAGTTCACACTGGTCCCCGGGATCCCCCAGATTACATTGCATGGGCTCCTCCCTATTGGGGCACTGGGCTGCTAAATGCTCCAACGCCCCACACTCATAACCACGATATCTCATCCCAGAGGTTGCCCTCTGTCTTAGACCCTCTGACTCGCTCCCCCAACTCTCCCCCTGGTTCCCCAGGTTCTCTTGGAGCCTCAGGTGGCTCCTTGGGGCCTGTTCTTCCAGCTATGGCTTTCTTGGCCTTCTCCATGATCTGGGTCTTCGGGGTCGGGACTGGTTTTCTGAAACTCTGTGTTCTACCTCCTGGGGTTTCAAACAGTTCACGGGCTGCCAGTTGTCTCTCGACGAGGGTGACCAGTTCATCATAGGTGGAGGGGTCATTCTGGCCTACCCAGGCTCGGAGGCCCGAGGGTAGTCCCCTCATATAGTGGTCCAGCACCAGGAGCTCCATCATTTTCTCTGAGCTGAGAGCCTCCGGGAGTAACCACTTCCAGGCTAGGTGAATTAGGTCAAATAGTTGTGATCATGGTGTCTTGTCTTCACAGTACTGCCATTCATGGGACCTCCGGGCTCGCAGGGCTGTCATTACCCCTGCCCTGGCCAGGATCTCCACCTTCAGTCGGGGGTAATCTGCCGCCTCCTCTGCAGTCATATCATAGTAGACCTTCTGGGCCTCCCCCCACAAAAATGGGGCGAGGATGCTTGACCACTGGTCTTGGGGCCAGGCCTCCCACAGGGCTGTCCTCTCGAAGGCCAGGAGGTATGCCTCCACATCATCCTCCTGGGTCATTTTCTGCAAACAGTAGCTGGCCCGTACGGTCTGCGTCCCATCATACCCACGGCTTCTCTCCATAAGGGCCTTCACCTGGTTCACTAGTTCCTGCAGCATGACCCGATCTTGGGTGGCCTGGGTCATCAGGAGGCGATTGGTCTCTTGCTACAGCCGCATGGCCTCCTGCTGGGCAACTGCCTGGACCCAGGTAGCCTCCTGCTGGGCGGCAATAGCTTGCACCAGTGCTTTGACCACATCCTCCATTTTGAGGCAGGGTGGCTGTGACCCCCTTGGACTATGTTCACGGAGCAGAAATCCCACTTCTCACACCACATGTGGCAAGATGGCCGATTTTAGTTTGGCGGGTCCTGCGCTTTTCTTCGCGGGGAGCTAAGATGCCACCCTTTGCCCCTGCTCTTGGCTGCCGAGGGCCCCACTACTAGCCCGAAAAGGTGGTAGAGGTGGGAAGCAGGGGAGGGTTCTGGATTTGCTCTTCACTCTGAGTCCCAGCACCTCTCAACCCCTGTGGGTTTCTTACCCTTGTCCCCCTTAGGTGGGGTTACCCTCGGTCCTTAGATTTGGGGGGAAGGGAGTCTCCCTGTCCACTTGGGCAGGGTCTTCCTTACTCCAATTCTCAGGTCTTCCAAATCTCTCAACACACCTCCAAACTCCAGTCCTTTCTCCTCCTCTTCTGTCTGCCTGACACAGGGGGTTTTATTAGGTTACTAACAGGGCCTTAATTGACTGCAGGTGCTCCAGTTAACCTGCTGCCACCTTCCCTAGTCTATAGGGAACCACACCTTCATTGGCCTTGAGCTTATGTGTTTCTCCTCTAGCACTCTCCCACTGCTCCCTGGCCCTCCTGTATCACAACACATATATAGGGTTTACTAATCTGTCCAATTTTTTTTATTCCTCCAAATTTTGAAAATTATAAGACTGAATTTTGAGGTGGGAGCAAATGTGCATAGAGTTACATTATAGTTATAATATTGATGGATGTACCAAGTCTACTCAGCCACCTACAATGGATAATAATAAGAGTAATATATATAAAAAAATAAGTAGAGAAACTGAGGGTGTTCTTAGGGACACTGGATGCATTGAATACATCCATATACAGCACCTATTTGTAGTAGAAAGGGACAGCAGCTCTGCAAATCTATTGAGCTAACCTTCAAAACCATGAATATCTGAATTCTTTAGAAATTCTATCTGGCATTGTTGAGCATTCCTGTGGAGGAAACGATTGCCAGTCTACTTCAGTCAAGTCATTCCATAGTTCCCAGATCTTTTTAATGGAAAGAGTAGCTAACTATGTTTCCTCCCTGTCCACCCTTCCAACTTCTCATGTATACTGTGGAAACAAATCTTTCAAATGGTCATTTGACCAGTGCCGGTAAATTTCTTACGCTCAATTTTTTCCTCAGATGTGTGTGCAGCACTCCTAAAAGTTATGATACTGTTCAAGGTCAGAGTTTGTTCCTAATTCTGGTGTCATGCACAATAGACCATGACATTAAATATCTGCAATTAGAGCAATATTTTAAAACATTTTAAATACCCAATAACATTGTCCTTACTTTATTATATGAATCTTTTCATCTTCTTTTCATTTTATCCAGATTGTGTCATGTCTAGGCTCTTTAAGGGCACAGTCCTGTTCACTATTTCCCAGTGGTTGTTGAGAGTGCTTGGTACATTGTAGTATTGCACCCCGTAGTGTCTGGGTGAATAGGAAGATAGACAAGAGTTAACTGGTTGACTAGAAAGAAGTTATATTAGTTTGATTGGGGAAAGATATTCTGTATATGGTGAGGGTTGCTTCTCTATCATCACTGATATCTATCCACACATCATGAGGAAATTTTTGTCCCTTTGTCCAAGAGGTTTACAATTTAGGGTGTTTTTGGACTCCTGGCTATTCCTGGAATCCCAGATACTATTAGTGGGGCAACTTTTTTCACCAGTTTTTATTCCATATGGTTAAAGTAAACGCAGCCAGTTCGCTCAGTTCCATGCTTTACCCCAGTCATTCATGTTTTTATGACTTCAAATTTAGAAAAGAATGGATTACTCTAGTATGCTCTACTCTAATATGCTCTATCTTGGAAGTTGAAGCTGACACTGAATAACAGTGACTATCTCCTTGTTGGTGATGGCTGTAAAGAATATGTCTTTACTTGCGCATCATTAAAATTTCATCTGGTTTGGGCTCTGGCTATCTGAGATACCATATCTTTCTCCATGTGTTGCTGAGCCAGTTGAAATAGGTGAAGACCTTGAGCCACCAGTGTCTCAATTTAAGTATCTTGGGATCTGGGATTCTATCACAGTATCCTCAGTAGATGATCCTGGTCTCTGGAATTCAGTTTGGCTCCATCTGACGAGCAGTGGGTGTCATTTAGTGTAGAAAAAGATTGTCTTTTTTTCTCATGCTTTGCCTGAGTTGGAATGAGGTGGATGTAAGAATTTAGTTTCAGGCAGTATTCTCTTCTTGTTGAGTTCTAGCTATAAGAGTTGTATATATTTAACAAATATGAGTTTACTAATTAAAAAAAAAATCAAGGATTTTTGTTGGTGGTGGTTTAAATGAGATTTTATCATATGTGGTTATCTCTTCAGTTAGGGATTAACCCTTAATATTTTCATTACAGGAAGACTGGGCCTTAAATTGATCCTGTAACAGGATGTAACCACCCCTTGCATAGTAGTATTTCTTGAATAAATGGACTGGTACATAACCTGTCCAAAATGTATGCTGAGCTATTCCTAGCTGCAAGCAATTTACTACCAGGGCCACTATCCTTGTTCAAATCTACATTGCCTAGTGATCCTGAGTAGTTTTATTTCCTACAGATTAAACTTTTGCCTTCACAATAGTATATGTGACAGATTTTTTTTTAAAAATATCAGTTGATTTCTCTAATATTCACAGCACCATTTGTTGACCCAGGACCGGATTCTGCTCTCATTATGCATGCTGAGTAGTATGCTACTCTGCAAGTAGTCCCTAAAGTTAGTGGGGATGACAGAATCTGGCATTTTTTTAGTCACTTAGGTTAGGGTGAGAGTTCTTATTTGCAAGAATGTATTCAGAAATTAAAGACCCCTTGAATACAAGTGTAAATAAATATTGGGAGAGTATTTAGATTGGAAAGGCTCTGAGATATTTTGAAAAGCTTCTTATTTTTCACTTAATAGAGCCCTGAAGCAATTATGAATATTGAAAGTTTGAGACAGAAAAAAGGGGGTGAAGGGAAGTTAGACTCCTGTTAGAGCTAGAAAATAGTAAAATACAGCATCCAGATAGAAAATAAGGATGTTGTGAGGACTGACTTTGATAATGAATCACATGGCACAAATTGAAGGATTGTTTTTATTGCAAAAGCTATTTTTCCAAACTATGAATGATGAACACATTTTCAGAAATTACCCTCCCTTGCAGATAACCTGTATCCAGAAAAATGGTAGAATTTGTTGGGTATGATACAATTACTGCAGTGCTGCTATGATGATATTAATAAATTCCTGTTTATTCAGTATTTCATGTTAAATCAAAATAGTATCTTCTTTATGTACTGTAGTATAAAAGCTCATAAAATGTACTGAAGTTCAATTAATGTCCTCTTTTAAAAATACTCAAAAAATTGAAAATGTAATCTGAGGTGGGTATTTCATAGTTTACACAGCTGAACAGACCGAACAAAGACAGCTGCAGGAGTAAGCTTTTAAAAAAATTATTTATTTAGCTTGTACATTTCCCTAACCACATGCATATGGACAGCCCATCCTTCTGGAAATAGACACCTGGTATTAGAATGTTTTGTCTTGGTAAATGTTTTTGTACAGATATAGCACTTCCTTGTTTGTTGGAAAAGTAACAAGATGTATTCTGTGATTATATAAATAGAGTATGTAGATTCTCTAAATGTAAATGTAAGAAACTTATTCTGTCATAGAGGTAGCTGTGCTATCATTCCTGCAAGTATGAGAATAATTCTGTTTTTCTGTATATGTAGTGGTAGTAGTATCAATAACTGGATAAAGAGAAAGGAAAAAGCTTATCTCAGAGGAAAAATGTTTGAAAATCTGCTTTTGGAACACAGGAATATGGATGACTTTGGAATGTATTATTTTTAAATGAACAACCACTTGAATTTGTTTCTGGTAGATAAGAGTTTTTGATCTCTGTTCTTGTAGAGTTTGTATTTTAACTGTAATTCTACAGATGGAAATGGTTTAAAAGAACAGTATTACATATCAACAAGGAAGAACTCCCAAACTAGAATAACATTTGTTAGAAAAATAGGAAGTAAGATCTTTATTTACACACTCTGCCAATAATAATAGTAGTAGTAATAATAATAATAATAATTAATACATAAAATAACAATCAAATGACTTGGCACGAGGAAGGTGAGATTCTGTACTTTTTTCCTTCCTTTGAAATAATTGAGTAAACAATGTTGACCCACAGTTCTTAGATCAGAATATTTTCTGGTATCAATGCATTATAATAGAAGCCTCTTATTTGTAAACAGTGGAAAGAGCAGAAAAGCTAATAAGCTTTTTTTACCCATTTTTAAAGGCAATTATCTTGTTTATCAGAAATACGTAGCTCCACTTTAGTCGCTATTGAGGGTCTTGAAAACAAGCATAGTACATATCACCACAGCTTTAACAAATGTATTAAGTAGAGTTGGTCAAAAATAGGAAAGAGTTTTTTGGAGGAAAAAAATAAAAAATTTGAAGTTGTTTCCTTTTCAGGAAAGAATGGATATTTTGCTTAGTTTCATTTTGCCTTTTGCCACTCTGTAACTTTTCAGAGGTTGAAGATTTTTGAAAAGGAAAAAGGGGGGGGGAATAGAAAAATTGTTAATTTTTTCCTCTATCAAATTCCTTGGAGGAAAAAAGAGATTATATTATATATTCAACAGTTCACTCCTGTTAATAATCATGAACAAGACATTCCATATACATTGACTATGAAAAATGACTAGATACATATCAATATCGGGGATTTGGCCTAATCACAACCATCAGTGGTGTAGCTGCACTGATGCAAACTCTCATTTTTATTATTTGTATTGTTGTACCACCTAGGGGGCCTAGTCTTGGATTGGGGCCACATCATGCTAGTCACTATACAAAGTCAAAAATCCCTGCCCCAAAGAGCTTGCAGTCGAACCACTAATGTGTTCTCAGGCAAAGCTATTTGCATCAGTGGCACCAATCCCTGCTTGAAACCAGGGTAAACTCGGCTGCTGAAATTGCAGTTTACAGCTTTTTAACCCTGTCTGAACAAGGCTTTGTACTAGTGCAGGTATACTGGTGGATGGCTACCAATGACTGAAATCTGGGCAAATCCTGAGGTGCACCTAGGCCTTTATTCACTTTATTCAATGATTTGTTTGCATTGCATCTGTCCCTAGGCTATTATTCCGATTAAGTGTCTGTACTATTCATCAGAGTGCTGATTAAGTGAATTGAGTTGAATGCAGCATGTACAATACACTGTGTCAGACTGAAAAGACAAATCATCCTTCACCTTCAAAAGTACAGTGATTATATTCCTTTAATTGATGGTCTTGTATCACACTATTGTGTTTCGTGTGATTGGGAAGAGGAATTTTGAATATCCGTCAACTCTATTATCAATAGATGCCTGTGTGCCTATTAATTTGTGTGTGGTGTGTGCGCTTGTGAGACATGCAAATGGGAATAAAGGCAGTATGACCAGGAAGAAGTATGCAACTCCTACATTCTGGTCCTGGCTGTCTGATTAACAGTATGCCTTTCGCCCAGTCACCTAGCCTCTTTGCATCTTTTTCTTCCCATCTGTAAAATGGGAGTAATAATATTTATGTATATCATAAGGATGTTGTGTGTATTGATTGATTTACTGTAGTATTGTATCAGAAAAAGTGTTCTAAATTTTCAGTCAAACTTCTGCTCTTTATCTTTGGCCAAAGTTTTCAAATACCTAATAAAAGAAGCTGAACAGGTGAGAGGAGGTGCTATATTCTATCCTTATTAGGATAGGTAATGCCGTTATGGCCAGGCTAGCCACTTTGTCTCACTCCCACCTCATGGCCAATTCTGGAGGTGACCCTACATAAGCCACAGCAGTGGGCCAGCATTCTCATCCCTTTTTTGTGCAGAGAGGACCAGAAGGCCTACTTTGATCTGCCCGTCGAGGACACCACTGACTATTCCCGGCTGAGGGCAAAGTTCCTAGCACAATCGGGTGATGGCAGTGGTACGGGCCCAGAGGTTCCAGGAGTGGAAATACCAGGAGAACAATTATACCAGGAGAACAAACCTCCGAGATCCCAACTATTCGACCTCATACACCTCACTCGGAAGTGGTTATGGCCTGAGGCATGCAGCCCAGAGGAGATTTTGGAGACTTTGCTCATGGACCATTACATGTGGGGACTGCTGCCAGATCTCCGCAAATGGGTATGCCAGAACGATCCGTCCTACAATGAAATGATCACATTGGTGGAAAAACGGATGACAGCCAGGGAATTGACCCAGTTACCCAAGGGAGGTCCTTCATGAAGCAAACACTCGATCCTAACCCTGGGGGGACAGGCAGCCAAATCCCCAGGGAGTCCTAGGTGGGTTCCCGAAAACCAGCACATAGCAGCCCAGTGTCATAGTGCCCATGCAGTGTAACCTGAGGGATGGGGCAGACCCATGCAGCCTACTCAATCTTGTAGGGGTCGCAGTCACCCCACATAAATATACAAGGCAGGTAAAGTTGGATGGGGTAGAAACCATGCACTTGTAGACTTGGGGAGTGCTAATTTTGGGTAAATTAGTGAAGCACAGCCAGTTAATGCAGGCTAAGCATACGGGGTTAACCTTTGTCCATGGGACTATTAGTTACTACTCCGATGAAAATTGAAATTCAGGGAAATGTCACCAGGGTGAAAGCAGGGGTAGTTCAAAACCTCCCATACCCCGTGCTCATAGGTAGAGATTTCCCTGGGTTTGGAAATTTGCTTACACCGGAGGGATTGGAGCTCCCCAAACTTTGGGGGGCTTCCACAGCAGAATGTCAACTCCCATTTTTCACGGAAATGTCCCAGGAACTGTTCCCTGTCCCGGGGAAAGGCAGGAATGCCAAGAGAGAAAGAAGGGCAGCCAAGGCCTTGGGTACCCGAATCTTGATACAAGGACCGAGGGCCGCCTGTGTAGGCAGACGTACATGGGCAACCAAAGGGGAGGGCCCCGAGATGGAGGAGGGGTCAGAGAACGGTTCCAACCCCAACCTCACAGAGCTGGCTGAGAGGACAGGGACAGATCCCTCAGAGTTTGGTCTGATAAGCCCCGGGAGAGAGATTTTTGGATGGGACCAGGTGGAAGACCCAAGGTACAAAACCCCAGGAAGGAGGTGGCCGAGATAGATGGGGTACCTATAGAGGGAAAGGCCCGGGAGCCAGGGCCTTATTTTGTGATCAAGAGGAATCTCCTATACTATGCCCCTCTTCAATGGATGCAATGGAACAAGGAAAAGAACTCAAGGGTAACCAGGTGGTTCTTATCCTCCAACCTTTCCAGTTCCAGATACAGCACAGAGCGGGGAGTCACCATGGCAACACCTTATCACGTGTACACTGTCTGGCATCTCAAGTTGCCCAACCCCTTGGTGTTAAGCAGGAGGGAGGGATATGTGATAGACCCAGGCCAGTTGGGTACAGCAGAGTAGTCTTACTGGGATCCGGGAAGTGGGCGGGCGAAGCCCGTCCACTGCTAAAGGATCCCCCCAGCCTAAAAGGGGGATCCACAGGACCTAGATACCCAAAAAATTCCGGGGGACAACTAATAAAATAACAGGGACAGGAGTGCGGTCAAAGGGTCAAACGAAGGGAACCGGACGGGGACACCGAGCAGAGAACCCCGGACAGCGCCCACTGCTCCTCAAAGCCGTCAAGGGAGTCAGAGGATGCCGCCCAGAGGAACTCTGCCCGGATACGTGAACGGACCAAGGATCGGAAATAGGCCCCACAGTCACAGGAGACTCCATCGGCCAACCTCCTCACTCTGGTTTTATAGATGGTCATTTTCGCTAGGGCCAGGAGGAGGTTGACCAGGAGATCCTGTGACTTTGTGGGGCCACTGATAGGGAGTGCATAAATGAGAAGGTGAGGGGAGAAGTGCAACCAAAAGTGTAATAAAATATTGGTGAGGAGCCAGAATAGGGGCTGCAGCCTGGCACACTCCAGGTATATATGTGCCAGGGTTTCCCTCATGCCGCAAAAGGGGCAAGTGTCTGGGATTGAGGTGAACCTCGCCAAATTCACACCCGTGCTCACGGCTCCATGAAGGAGCCGCCAACTGACATCCCCGGCGGGCCTTGGGACTAAGATGGAATATAGGCTGGCCCACTGGGGCTACAGCAGAGTAGTAGAAGGCAGATATATTGGCCACTGGATAAGCAGTTTTCTGTTCCCTGACTGAACAGAGCAGGGGCTGTTCCAGGCTAGGGTGGACACCTGATTCCAATTAACCAGCAAAGAGTTAGGTGAGGCTGTTAAGCTAATGTGAACACCTAACTCTAATTAAGGCCCCTTTGATAGTATAAAAGGGTTCACTCAAGTCAGGCCAAAGAGAGCCAGGGAGCAGAAGTGTGGCTGAAGGGCTGGGTAGTGAAGACACCCTCAAGCCACTGGAAAGGGAGCTCTAAGGTAAGGGTGAAGAAGGCTTTAAGAGAGAGAAGTGGGAGAGCTGTGGGGAAGTGGCCCAGGGAAATGTAGCAACTCTGGCTGTGAAAGGTCGGCTGCCAACAGCTGCTGCCATTAGGATCCCTGGGCCGGAACTTGGAGTAGAGGGCGGGCCCAGGTTCCCACCAACCTGCCACTACAGAAACATCTCCAGGGAGGGGAAGACAGGCCCCCCTCAGGACAGGAGGCTAAACTGTTCTGGAACAAGCCCATAGGGACAACGGAGACAGTGGGAGTTCTCTCACCAACCTCCTTGCTGGCTTCTGATGAAAAGGGCTCAGTAGACTGTAACCCTGGCCCTAGAGAGAAAAGGGCTATGTGTTGAGTCACAGTGAGCCTCTGAGGCTAGCATAAACTGCCTGGAAGCACGGGACCCACGGGGACAAGGTCGGAGCTCTGCCACAGTATGCATTATGATGTAGTCTTTAATTATATGATCACATACTGTTTTTCCACAGGTCCCATCTACAGATGAGTCAGGCTGCTTCTCTTTTTACTCCCTGGGGAGGGGGGAAACAGGCATTGGAAACGCAGGAGAGAGAGTCTCCCTGCTCTCAGTTTCATCTCTGGCACCACAGCTTCCAGCAGTCTCTGGAATGAGCAATTGCAGGGAATGTCCTGTTCAGCCCCTGCAACCCCAGGCTGGAGCATGCTCAGTACAGACACAATCTTTGGTGAATTTAGTTGGAAAACTCTAACAAGTCTCTACTGAGCATGTGTGAGCTAAGATTTTAACTTGGCCAAATTTGGGCTCTTTTCCCGAGGGACATCAAAAGGCATATCCCTGGCACAAAGGCAACCCCAAATTTCAAGACCCTGCTCCAAAGCATGGAGGCACTAGAACGTCTTAATGATTATAACATTTTTTCTAATATGGGAAAAACAACATATTTTTCACTAATCTCATTCATGGAAATGGCAGAACAATTTTTGCTGAAAAGTTTCAAAAAATTCAGCCAAAGATAGACATCTGCTATGGGGAATTTCAGCTTGAATGGTTAGTTTAGTAAGGCTATCATTCTGTCCTAGAGATCATGGATTCTGTGACTTTCCGGGACCTCAGTGACAACTTCTGGGGCAGGGCTGGAGCAACTGTCAATCCTGGAGCCACTGGAGCAGCAGCTGCCAGAACAACTGACCGGTGGCCAGCCCCGGGGCCAGACCACAACATTTTGGCATCTGAGGCAGGGAGCTCAGATGACACCTCCATATCCCCTCGCTTGGGCCAAAACTCTGAAAGGTCTCAATTCTGCCTTCTTCCTGTTCTTCTCCTCTCATAGTACTGTTCTGCTACCTACCCCTAAAGGAGAACTAACAACTTAAAATGCCTTGTTCAAAAATTTTAAGTAACACTTAACTTTCAACCTGAACAGCAAATGTAACTTTTCTTGTCTGCATAGTAAACACTTGCATTTTTATCTGTTTGAATAATCAAAGTGGTGCTTTCCGTGCCTTCTTGGTTGCAAAGATTTGAACTGCTTCCTGCTGAAGGTTCACAGTTTGGCCCAGCTCATGCTCTATTGAGATGGTTGCAAGGCCGACCAGTCTCTCCTATGTCATTGTGGAGAGTAGATGTGTTTTTATTAACTTCAGCTTGGAGAAGCTGCATTCTCCACTGGCAACTGTTGCAGGAAATGTTAGAAGTATGCGCAGAGCAACAAAAGCATTTGGAAGGAGGTCATCTTATTTGTGCACATATATTCCAGAACAGCCTTTGGAGTTGATCCTGCTGAAATGTATCTTGAAAGGGCTTTCAGTTCATCACCTAAATCACTCACATCAATATCGCGCATGACATCATGTGTCAACACTGTCTCTAGTACCCTGCATTGCTGGTGTAGATCTTCATCAGGTATAGTGAGGAGTTTTGTAATATCATACGACATTCCAAATATCCTGCTGTGTTCCTTGAGCTGCATGAAACATTCTTCAGCTGACTGTATTGCACAATCTAGCACCTAGTTAAAGAATTCAACTTTGTATTGTTGTTTGGGGTCTCCTATGGGATTATCTCACGTCTCGTAATAAAAATGTCGTCTTCTTTGGTGACTCTTGTATTTTTGAATGGGTGGGAAAATAGCTTCAGTGTGAAGTTCCTCTGCCAACTTCTGGGCATTCTTCAGAACGTTTTCAAATCCCTCATCTGACCGGTATGGTATCCCTCATTAGACTGTAGGTATGACTTTGCTTTGTCCAGTTGTTCCATTGCTCCAGATGTATCAAGGTCAACACCTTTGAATCTCTTGCTTACAACATTTATTTCAAACAGTATGTCATACCACAACACTAAGCCACACAGAATATTGAAGTTATGTATGTTTCTGGTGATTCCATTTCCCTCAGCCACTGTTCTCCCACAAACCATTCCTGTCATAGCATTATCCTCCATAATGGCAACTATGGCATCTTCTATCTTCCTAATTTGGTGTTTGATAGGCTTTATTGCCTCCACTTGACTTTCCCATTGTGTGGCACTCAGTAGTTTCAGTGTCAGAGAGGATGTTCCAAGATGTTGTTTCAAAATTTGCCATCAATGAGTTGATGCAGAGAAAAATACATAGATGCTTTGAATTACATTAAAAAAATCAGCAGCCTCACTAGAAGCTGATGCTGCATCACTGACCACCAAGTTCAATGAATGAGAACCTGCATGGGACAATAAAGCATGAGGGTTTAACTCTCGGATCCGTGTCTGCACTCCTCTGTTCTTTCCTCTCATGTTGGCACCATTATTGTAGCCCTGACCTCTCATGTCAGCTATCGCAATTCCCGTATCTTCCAGCTTTTTAAGAAGCACATTTGTCATACCAGCTCCTGTAGTGTCATCAATGTCAATACATTCTTAGAAAATGCTCTCTGACAGTCACCATTGCAGGGACACTTTCACTATGTTCTCTTGTTGTTACAAAACACACCATTAAAGTAATTTGTTCCATAGGGCTGTTGTCAGGTGTGCAGTCCAGAATAGCAGAGTAATATCTTGCTGACTTCAGATCTGCCACAATCTTCTGTTTGACTTTTGTTGCCAGTAATGGTATAATCTCATTTTGAATTGTTTTTCCAAGGTAGTGGTGGGTGTACATTTCTTGGATGGTGACTCTTCTTAGATGCTCCTGGAGTACAGCATCAAACTCAGCCATCAGCTCCACAATTTTAAGGAAGTTTCCATTGTTTGGCACATACAGCTGATCTGAAGTGCCAGACAGTGCTAGGTTTTGGGTAGCAAGCATTCTAACAATGGCAAGGAGCATTTTCTGAACATTTTGCCTGTAAAGAGACTCTGATGCAATCTTCTCTGGATGCTGATTATCTATGGTGATCTTTAACCTTAGTCTCATCTCAAGCTCTTTCCACATATGGAATGCTCTCTGGTGATTTGCTGCCTTCTCATGGCATGCCAGATTTCTAGCCAGATTTTTCCAGTCCTTTGTTCCTGTAGAACCCAATGTGGCTGGAACATTAGACTGGAAGAGTTTCAACAAAAACGGTATGCAGCATTCTGGGTTTTTGAGTACATAAGCCATGGCCTCTCCATTTTGTCACCATTGGGGATTTCACGCCAGTAATGTGTTGGATGGAAACTTCTATTTTCATTGTCTTTGGGGAACGAAGTTTTTCCACTTGCTGTGGCCCATGCAGTACAAGGAAGCCCCTCAGGCTACTGCTTAAGTGGGTCCACAGTCCTGGATCATCTAGACTTAAGGAACTAAACTCAGCAGCAGCTGTTTCTTGTGCCTCCACCACACTCTTCTCTGATCTACACTTTTCTTCAGGAATGTGAATGGTTACATGCATTTGAGATGGAGATACGGATACTGCAGTATCTGCCAGGTCACCTGCACTCTGACTAACTGGAAGATCAGGCATCTCCCCTACACTCACATCCGCACTGGGGCCGTGTCTGTGTATCTCAGGAGAGCTCCTTTGTGCTTAGATAGAAAAGCTTCCTTTGCTTTCTTTCTTTTTCTGAATGCTGCTCCAGAGGGGTCTTTTCTTCTTTCACTCATGACTGCTGTTCTGCACCAGCTGTAGTGGCTCTCAAAACTCAATTGAAGGGGACAAATAAGCAGTAGTGGGGCCTGAGTAAGGGAAGATACGAGTGTCTTAAGGGCCTAACCGGCTCCTACTACTTCAGTTGACTGCCTGTTCTCCTCAAGTGGGTTCAGGTAAGCAGCAGGAAACAGGAAGCTCCATGAGAAGCTGGTGTTAATCAGTCCAGGCTCCTGGAGGTGCTAGAGAGGTACATAAGAGGCTCCTCCTCCTCTCTCTTCCTGCAGCTCCTGCTTCTTTCTGTTATTCCCTCACCTTTTCTTCTGCCTGCCTGTTATGTCTCTTGTGCCTTCCTTCCTCCACCACAGCATTCCACTATCTCTGTGCATCTAGAGCAGAGAGAATACATATGCACCAGCCACAGACACAATTTTCTGTGGTCCTTCATTCTGGGTCCTACTGGCGCCCCTCCACAGTCTGGCACCTGCGGCGGCCACCTCAGTTCTCCTCATGGTAAGACCAGCCCTGCCTGGGGCCGTTGGAACAGCAATTCCTTGCCACTGGAGCAGCAGCGGGGTTGGAACAGCTGCAAGCCCTGGCAGTGCTCTCTCTCTCTCTTCTCAACCCCCCCTCCCCCAAATTTTTTAGTAAAAGTCGGACAGGTTGCAGGCTTCCGTTAATTTTTGTTTATTACCTGTAACTTGTCCCTGACTTTTACTAAAAATACCCGTGACAGAATCTTAACATTAGTTATAAGCAATTGGAAATAAGGTCTCATAATGAGAAGCGTTGAGTAATCATAGACTTTAAGGTCAGAAAGGACCATTATGATGGTCTAGTTTGACCTCCTGCACAACGCAGGCCACAAAATCTCACCCACCCACTCCTTTAACAAATCTCTAACCTATGTCTGAGCTATTGAAGTCCTCAAATCATGGTTTAAAGACTTCGAGGTGCAGAGAATCCTCCAGCAAATGACATGTGCCCCACGCTGCAGAGGAAGGCGAAAAAACCCCCAGGGCCTCTGCCAATGTACCCTGGAGGAAAATTCCTTCTTGACCCCAAATATGGCGATCAGCTAAACCCTGAGTATGTGGGCAAGACTCACCAGCCAGACACTCAGGAAAGAATTCTCTGCAGTAACTCAGATCCCACCCCATCTGACATCCCATCACAGGCCATTGGGCATATCTACCGCTAATAGTTGAAGATAAATTAATTGCTAAAATTAGGCTATCCCATCGTATCATCCCTTCCATAAACTTATCAAGCTTAGTCTTGAAGCTAGATATGTCTTTTGCCCCCACTGCTTCCATTGGAAGGCTGTTCCAGAACTTCACTTCTCTGATGGTTAGAAACCTTCATCTAATTTCAAGTCTAAACTTCCTGATGGCCAGTTTACATCCATTTGTTCTTGTGTCCACATTGGTACTGAGCTTAAATAATTCTTCTCCCTCCGTGGTATTTATCCCTCTGATATATTTATAGAAAGCAATCATATCTCCCCTCAGCCTTCTTTTGGTTAGGCTAAACAAGCCAAGCTCTTTGAGTCTCCTTTCATAAGACAGGTTTTCCATTCCTCAGATCATCCTAGTAGCCCTTCTCTGTAGCTGTTCCAGTTTGAATTCATCTTTCTTACACATGGGAGACCAGAACTGCATACAGTATTCCAGATGAGGTCTCACCAGTGTTGTTACCAGTTTTGCCACTGGTTAGTATTGGACTGAAATTTTTGTACATGTTTTCAATCAAAAGTGGATGTTCCATTTGCAGTGCCTTGTCCATAAAATTTGCTGACAATAAGAGGCTTCGGTTAATTTTTGCTTATTACCCATAACCTGTCCCTGCCTTTTACTAAAATATCTGTGACAGAATCTTAACATTAGTTATAATCAACTGGAAACAGGGTCTTATAATGGGAAGCATTGAGTAATCTTAACTATAGGTGTTGGTACCAGCTCTGCCACTAGTTAGTATTAGACTGAAATTTCTGTACGTTTTCAATCAAAAGTAGATGTTCCATTTGCAGTGCCTTGTCCATAAAATTTGATGACAATAGCAATTTAACAATATATAAAGCAATGTTCAGTATGTTTTGTGAAGTTATGAAGCTGAGTTGGTATTTTTTATTACTAACATCTTGCTGCAATAAACAGTCTAATATAATAGCTGTAACAGTACCATTTATTGCTGTAGCTACAATTCCACTTATAATTCAAGTTTGACCAAATGCCACTTCTACTTATTTTGTATTCATCCAAACCCTACAATTAAATATTTAGTACATCCTTAGTTTAACATTTGCACGGTGCTTTGAAATTGTAAAACTCTGATTATTAATATGTATTAATTAGTGTATTAATCATGTATGAGCCAATGTGTTAGCATGCTTATTTGGCAGCCCTGCTACTTGATAAATTACCTAGCATTTATGCTATGCTCTGGAACAGTGAGAGGTGGTACTGAGGTGGTGAATGGGTGTTTGATGTGAAAGTAGGAATAAGATGTTAAATTTTCAAAATGCTTTAAGTCCCATTTTCATAAGGCTATTTAGGCATTTACGATGAGGCTTAGAAGCCTGACTTTTCTCTAAGAGAATTAATTATGATTATGATGCTGCTCAGCTCTTGTGTAGTGCTTTTCATCTATAGATCATAAAGGAAGGTAAGCATCTTCCCATTTTATAAATAGGGACAGGGACATCCAAAATGTATGTGTATTTTTGTTATTGTTAAGCTAGCACAAGAGGTAACCAAGGGGTGTCCACATTTTAGGAAAGAGATTTTTCTTTCTTGTAGGGAGATATCATGATAGGGTTCTTTTTACCTGAACTGACCTTGATTAGAATTAAATTAGTTTGAACAGTGATAGAATAAACCTACCTTTTTGTGTGTAAAGAAGAACACTTGAGACCTAGAATAGAAACAGGCAGCTGTGCTTTATATGACATCCAGATTGGATCCACATTACTATCTGAAATGTAAATGGAATAAAAAAAGGCAGTGGCAGATGAGAAAGATTCCATTGGATTATGTCATCAAACTACTGTGACTAGCCTAAATATTCAGGTGAAATAGTTCTGTGAATTGGAAGCTCCTCTTTCAAAAACTGTTAATAAACACATTGACTTGCAAAAAAACTAATGAATTTCTGTTATACCACTTATAACCTAATGCTAAATCTTAAGGGTGAACTGTCACCTGAATGTGTATTTCTGTTATTAGAGTGGCTTTTATTGGTTTTGTTAAGCATTCAAGGATGCCATATGTGATACATTTATTTCTAGCTTTGACTCCCTGGAAGACAAAATCCTTTTGCATTAAAAAAACAGAAGTACTTGTGGCACCTTAGAGACTAACAAATTTATTAGAGCATAAGCTTTCGTGTATTAAAGATGCAGGATTGGTATACATTATTAACCTTGTCTTTTCCCTAAAAGCACTTGAAAACATGCTGCCTAATGAAATGCCATTAGGTAAAAGACAGAAATAAAGGAATTCAATGTTATTACTCATATTAGGCTAGATTAAGTAGTCTAGATTTTGTTCTTCCTCATTTGTGAAGAGTCATTGGGATAAAAGATTTCTGTAAGAGCTACGTGGTGTTGTTGTTGTTATTATTATTATATTATTTTATTTTTCATTTTATTATTATCATAATTAAAGTTAAGTATGTGCTTAAGTGCTATGCTGCATCAGGTGACAATGCTCAGCATCTTGAAGGATTGAGCCCTAGGGATGCATAGATGTAACAGATGATTATCACTAGGTGTTTTAGCCATCTACATTTACATGTAATACCTTTTAAGTGACATAAATATCTTATCTCTGGCCTTGTCACCCTACATGTAGACTATTTACTTGCCCAGTGACAGAATGTGAAATAATACCATTGAAACTAGTGGTGTTGCACTGAAATCAGAATCTAGTCCTTATTTATAGTAACTCTAAGAGAGGAAAAAGAAATATTGCTTCATTATAATTTTCTAACTTTTAGAAATAAATCAAACTAATTCCAAACACTTTCTTTGAAAATGGATGCGACTGGTGGCTCTTGTGGAATATTTCACTTGGATCCTTTTGTATAGGATGATCAAAAAGAAATACTTCAGAAAAAGACACTGCAACCACTAAATAATTTAGGTGATTCTGATGAGAATATTGACTTAATGAAGCTATTTGGGCAGGTGTTATCAAGAATAGATGTCTGATATTTGCTGACCTGCAATCATAGAATCAGAAATGTTGGACTGGAAGGGACCATATAGGCAATCTGGTCTAGTCCCCTGCACTGAGGCAGGACAGAGTATTATCTAGACCAGGGGTTCCCAAACTTGGTTTGAGGCTTGTTCAGGATAAGCCCCTGGCAGGCCGTGGGATGCTTTGTTTACCTGAGTGTCCTTGGGTATGACTGCTTGTAGCTCCCAGTTTGCCATTCCTGGCCAGTAAATATTAGACAGATGGAGGAAGGCTCTCTCTATATTCTGCTACAGTAGTCTCATAAGGGTTCTCTGAATGATCCTTGCTGCATATGCATAAGTGGTGGGAGGAAATCTTGAACCCCTATGGTATGTTTGGCATTGAAACTTGCTTTGTAGTAGTTAAGGAACAGATTGATTTTTCAGCCCCACCTGCAGTGGGCTTCACACATCTCCAATTACAGGCAATTAATGTCAGCATCCCGTAAGAACTATTTTGGTAACATTATTTTATGTGTAAAGTGATACATAAATGCATTTATAAGGCACCTACCACTGCAGGTCACTTTGCATGGCTTATATTAGTATATGATTAGTGTAGTATACTTCCACACTACCTAGAGATTTAAGACTGAGAATGCAAAGTGATCTGGCTGGTCAGTTGAGGTCAGTCTATACGTAGATTAGATCAGATCAATCAAAGAATCCAGGGCAAAGGCCTGGCAAGAGTCTAACAACTTTAAATGTGGTGAGGCTTAATCTTAACGGCATTTCTGGGAAGCAACTTTCAAAGATGTGGGTGCAGTATCAAAGTGTTGCCAAATGTGAGAGTATCACATGAGATGAATGATCTTTGGCATCTCTGTCATACAAACACTCAAATCAGCTGAGATGTCATTTATTCAGCTCGGCTGCGCAGGTTCACTAGGCCTCCTGGGGCTGCTGTGATACTACACTGCAAGCAGGCAGGCAATCTTGCTGCTCCCCCTCCTGGATCTGAGTAGAGAAGGAGGAGCCAAAAGTGATCCCAGACTCCCAGCTTCTCACCTAAAGCCCAGTGCCCTACATACCCTCCCAACCCAGATGGCCCGGGGGGGGGGGGGGGAGGGAGAGAGAGAAAGGAATTTCCCAGTTTTCCCACCATCTCTACCTTCTCACCTGCACAGCCACAGCTTTTGTGCCACCCTATGCCTGGGGGCTGGTTGGAGGGAGTTGTGTGTACTGAGAATGTCCTGCTTTAGCTCCTGCTAAGATCTGCCTTCATGCAGTGCATTCCAGCATTTCTGACACTCGTATATCATGCATCCGATGAAGTGACGTATAGCTCGCAAAAGTTTATGCTCAAATAAATTTGTTAGTCTCTAAGGTGCCACAAGTACTCCTTTTTCATTTTTGGTTGGAGACTCTAAAATTTAAATTAACCTGAATTCAGGGTGTTGATGGCTTTGTATATAGTGACACTGAATTTTACACAAGTAGTTCTGAGTGAGTGCAGAGCAGAGCATGATTATGCTGTACTCTTACCAGCCCACCCAGACATGGGACAAGAAGTGTTTGCATTATGGGCTAACTGGAGTTTACAAGTAGCTTTCACAGTCAATCCCAGAAAGAGCCCGTATGAGCCATCAAGACATATCACAAAAGCATAGATGTTTAAGGCAAGATTCTCTTCTATGGAAAAGTGTATACAGATTTTTTTTTGTCAGCCATAGATGAAAGCATGTGGTTCTTGTAACTGATGCAATCTGGAATAGAGAGGAGTGTAGAAAGACCATCTAAGCTGCAGACTTCTTTGACTACAATCTGTCATATACCCTTAATTGATGGAGCAGTTTAAAGATTGTGTTGGTCTCTGAAAGCACATCACCCTGATGAATACATCTTCTCCATCTTGTCCAGATTGAGTTGCAACCCTTATTGTCACATGATCTTCACCCAAGTGACTTCAGCTTAAAAATACAACAGGAGAGGAGTCGGGTTAGATTCCTGTGAGAATCCACATAAGTGAACCTTCAATATGAATCTACATTGATGCAGGGGTCTGTCTCAGCAGATCCTGATACAAGATCAGGGCCTTAGTTGAAAACTTAGTTGATTTGTATAAGCACTTTCTTTCATAGGTCTCATATTTCATCTTTCCAACCCCTTGTTTGCTGCTACATATGTTCAAAAGAGGAATCATCTATTTTTATATTGGGGAAAAGATAATATAAAAGCCCCCTTCAAGCCTTATGATTAAAAATGGCTAAAGTGTTTTTCGTCAAAGTTTCCCAAACAGTTGACTTTTGGGCAGAGACCAGTTCTGGAAAATACAGCTTGAAATATGAATGTTTTCAGAAAGGTATGAGTGACTGAAAATACAGTTAGAGTGGAAACAGTTAAGCAACGTTAATCATAGACTGGACAAAATTTTCAGACAGAAGTAGTGATGTTAGGTGCTCCAATTTTGGGGTGACTTGAGTCACCTTAAACGGGCCTGGCTTTCAGAACAAGCTGAGCATCCACCCTCGGAAAACTAGGTCCCTTTAAGATGATTAAGTTAGGTACCTAAACATGGAGGAACCCAAAATCATGAATTATGTCTGAAAATCTTGGCCAGTAGCTGTTAATCACACAAATAATTAACACAGAGTACTATCTATTAAAACCCCAGTACAAAGGGAGATAGAGATCAGCTATATCATCTGTATATTAGAAAGATACAATTTAAAGAGATAATTAGTTTATTTCCCTCTAGACTAGTTTTTTAATGGAATTGATTGAAATTAGAATGTTAATAAGGGCAGTGTGATGGGGAAGGAAGTATCTCTAACACATATTGGTAAATCTAGATTTACCAGTATTTGGGGGGAAGGGGAAGGGGCAGGGGTTGTAAGAACAAGTAACCTATTAATACAAAATCAGTTTTTTCATCTCTTTGTGTCATAGATCTGTTGTCTTTCAATCATCGTCCCTCTGCTGTTTGTCCTTATATATTGAAAAAGGGCCTTCTGAAAACTACTGTTTCATTTTGGGACAGTTTAGGGAAATTCTCTCTCTCCCCCTCTCTCTGACACACCCATCCTCCCAACCATTTCAGTAACCCAAGACTTAATGAATTCTATTTTATACTTTAGAAAACAGAATCTACTTGCATAGTGGCCAATGTTTTTAAACTTGGTTGCCTACACCAAGGCAATTAAATCCATTTTTAAGCATAGGGAAACAAGGGCTAAGAGCAAAGAGCTGGGTGGTGCACTGTCAAAAGTCTGCATTGATAAATAAGTGGCTGCTACATTGGGAACCGCTACCCCTCACACAAGTACACACACCAAAGATTGGTGGCTTCATTCATTAAGCCCGAAAGAGATTAATATGTCAAACACAAGCGTGATAGGGTGGATTATAGTTTTTTGACTAGCTATAGATGAAATAACACACTTTCAGCCGGCATAGCTATTTAGGTAAACAAGAAATAAGTAAATGTTTACATAAATGCTTGTAAAGCATATTGCTAAGTTTCACGGTTCTCTACTATCAAAATCAATATGAAGTCAGTGGAAATACTCTGGGTAAAAATTAATTGTGTAAAATGTTTGTTTGCAGCATTGAACCTATAATGTCCTCATTAAAAGTTCCATGCAGTGTCACCCTGCAGAATAATCTATTTAGCGTATACTGTCAAAAACAATGTTGTTCCATTGTTCTGTCACTGTAGGCAGTCAGTGCCATTTTAAACACTACATGAAAGAGAATAGTCAAAAAATTTCAGTGAAACCAGATCAGTGGGAAGTGAGTATTCATACAGCTTTAAAATATGCTGAGTCATGAAAACAGATTTTACAGGAATATCATTTATTCAGCCTGTCTGCTTTCACAGCCTCCAAAAACATTGCACTATATTTATTAGCATTAAAAATATTTTAACAACTACATTTCTTAAAAACAACAACAACAACAAAAAACCCACTCATACTAGCTTTGCACTCAGGAATCCTTGCCCCTATATTCAAGTTCATAGTGGAGACAGACAACATTTGGGATCCAGCACTTCATATTTCTTTCCAGCAGGCAGGCTTTGATGTGCAGATAATACCTTACTTTAATGTGCCTTAATTGACGCTTCAACTTTAAACAGCAGCTTTTATTTTTTTATTATGCAAGATTTTCATAAAATTATGACATCAGACTATGGTATTTGGGAAATAAAAAGAAATTAATTTGGTTCAAATCTGAACAGGAACTGAATATAATCATTGTTTCAGATCAATCTCAAACTTTTTGAAGTATTCTTGAATCATTCTTTTTCATACAGTGCCATGGTGGACGATGTAAACAAAATGAGAGGCCATAAAAAATTACTAGACATTTCGGCTATTGCTAGAAGTATGCAGTGATGAACTAAGAAGGTCTGACAATTATTTACTTTCTTTTCATCTTCAGTCACCAAGTACTCAAGATATTTATATGTAGCTCTTGTAGGTGTTTTATTGCTGCCTAATTCAAAAGCCCTGTTAATTAGGGTGCTGGATTAAATTGTGAATATTAATTTTTGTTAACTCTAAACACCGGGGGGGTCACCATCCTGAGGGCTTGTTGTTCCCACTTTTTGTTTGCATTTGAACTAACATCATGTTCCTCTGCCAGTGTTTAAACCATTAATGTAGGCCTTCTTAAATGTTCAGCATATACAGTTGTAAATTAAATGGGGATTAAGATATGGTATTGATGAAAGATATCCTGTTCCTCTGAATGACTTGTTGCCATGCCACACAAAACTTTGTCTTAATAGTACAAATCCAAATTACAATTCATTGGTGGAGGAGAGATACTGATCTTCTGTTTACAATACATTTTGATACCTTTGTAACATTAGTTCATAGTTTAGCGGAAAAAAAATATCCATCACACGATTACTCTTACCTTAAAATAAAGGTCACTCTGAATATATTGATTCCAGGTCTATGAAAACATCATCCAGTTGTGAGACTGGGTTCCTTTCTAAATGTCAGACACATGTAATGTGGCATGATGAGCTTTGACTCCTACTGGCCTGATTCACTATTGTGTTACTTCAAGCTTATGCCAGTGTTGCTCTCATGAAATCAGTGGGCCAGATCCCCCTGCTCAGGTGGCAGAAAGGGGCTATAAAGCTGCCCTAAATAGGCTCTGAGGATTTATCTAATGGTGGGATGTTGCCAGGGGTGTGAGGAGACAAGGAGGGCATCTACCTTGAACGTGCTGCACACCAGTTCTCCTCAGCTACATAATGCTCTGTAAAGGACCATTACAACTGATATAGGATAGAGTGTCTGTGTGGCTGCTCTAACTTATTCTGGTGGACAAATCACCCTCCAGCAACCACGGTGATTAAGGAAGTATAAAAGTGGTGAACCAGATGCCTTTGGGTCCTAACCTGAGCTCCATTTAGCTGGATTCAAATGTTTGGCATAAATTTAGAGAGAAAAGTGGTGAATCACTTCACTATAATAGTGGCTTCTTTGCTCAGAGAAATGATATGACCTAAGACTAATGAGGGGCCTGACTGAGCTTGCAATGCTTACTTGTACCCAAGAGTTGTAAAGGAATTGGCCAAGAAGCTCTTTCCCACTATTTTAAGATTTAATCAACATTAATGTGTCAAAGTTCAAGAACTCTGGGAAAAAACTAATGTGCCTGTCTTTAAAAAGGGTAATAGGGATAACCTGGGTAACTATAGGACAGTTACCCTGACATTGAACTTGAGCAATATCAAAGGAAGGCTGATACTGGATGCAATCAGTAAAGAATTAAAGGAAGTATAATTAATGCAAATCTACGTGGTTTTATAAGTAATAGGTCTTGTCAAATTAACTTAATGTTTTTCATGAGATTACAATTTTGGTTGATAAATGTAACTGTTGATTTCATAAACTTGCATTTTTGTAAGGCATTTGACTTAGTTCCACATGCCATTTTGATTAAAAAAAATCACAAAATCAATGTAGTCCATATTCAGTGGATTTAAAAACTGGTTAATTGAAAGATCTCAAAAAATAATTGTAAATAGGGAAACATCTTCTAGTGGGGATGTTTCTAGGGGGTCCTGCAGTGATCTTTTCTTGGTCCACTGCTATTCAATATCTTTATCAATGATAACAAAATAAATATGAAGTCATTGCTGGTAAAGTTTCCAGATGACACACATTTGTGGAGTTAAATAAGGAGAGATCAGCTCTGGTGAGATGGGTTCATTTGAACAATGTTTGAATACAGATGCCAGGTCATATATCTCAGAACAAATAACATAGGTCACACTTTTCAGGATATAGTCCTCCATCCTATAAACAGTGGCTCTGAAAAGGACTCAGGGGTCACAATGGATAACCAACTAAAGATGAGCTGTTAGTGTGATGCTGTGTCTCAGAAAGCTAATGTAACCCTTAGGTTTATAAACGGGAATATTGAGTAGGATTAAGGAGGTGGGTATTACCTCTCTCTATATCATACTAGTGAGACCTTTTGTGGAGTACTGTGCCCAGTTCTGGTGTGTACATTTCAAAAAAGATGTTGAGAAATTGGAAAGGGTTCAGAAGAGAGCTACATGAGTGACTTGAGGGCTGGAAATCCTATTTTAACATTTGAGACCTTACAGTTAACATAATTCAAGAGCATGATAAAAGGTGACTTGATAATGGACTCTAAGTACCTACATAAGGAGTTTTGGATAATAAAGGGATCTTTAGTCTTACAGACAAAGGCATTACAAGATCCATTGGCAAGAAACCAGAGTTAAACAACTTTAGGCTAGAAATAAGGTTTAAATTTTAAAGAGTAAAGTTAATTAACCTTTGGAACAATTTACCTAGTGATGTGATGATTTTCCATCACTTTAAGTCTTTAAACCAAGATTGGATGTATTTCCAAAAGAAACACTCTAGCTCAACCAGATATTATGGTCTTGATGCAGAAATTACTGGGTGAAATTCTGTATTGTGTTCTACAGTAGTTCAGTCTAGTTCAGTGGTTTCCAAACTGTTGTTCGGAAGTCCTTGGGGGTTCATGAAATGTTACAGTGGGTTCTCGGAAAAAAATTCTGTAATAGTGGAAGGAAAAAGTGTGTCCGCACCAAACTGGAACCAAGATCATTGTCGCTAATGTAGCGGCAGTAACGTTCCCTCAGTCGATACTCAGTCATTCTCTGTGGCGTGCTGTTTTGCTCCAGTGAGACATGAGTGAATCTTCTCATTTACTAGTTTGTTTGTTTGTTAGTGTTCTCAGTGTGTTGGACAAGTGGCTGAAAACAGAAAGTGTAAAGACATGAGAAAACAAATGTTTGACATCAGCTAGTGTTTTGTCAAGTCCAAAGTGTGGAAATCTAAGTCAAATGATCATGATGGTCCTGAAAAGTCACTTATGAAGAAAAGAAAATATGACAATTATTATAAAAATATGGCTTTACATGCATTGGTGATCAAGAGTGTCTAAAACCGCATAATTTGTGGTGGTAATCTAGCAAACAGCAGTCTCAAACTTTCTCTACTTCAGCGACACATAGAAACTAGGCACGCTGCACAACTCGACAAGCCTGTTAATACTTTCAAGCAAAAATTTGCCGAGTGGAAAAGTGACATTACTAGTTTTTTATCCAAACCAAGTACTGATAACAAAAATGCACTGGAAGCATCATATCAAGTGAGCTACTGAGTAGCAAAAGCATCAGAATCCCATACCATAGCAGAGAACTTGATTGGTCCATGTATCAAAGACGTAGTTCATTGCATGCTTGGTGAAAAGGATTGACATAGTAAAGGGTTGACATAGTACCTTTGTCCAATAATGTCAAGTAATGTAGAACCACAATTGTACATAAAGTGAAAAATAGTCCATAGTATGCTATACAGTTGGATGAATCAACTGATGTTGCTAATCTATCTGTTTTGCTAGTGTTTGCACATTATGTGAATGAAGGTATGGTTGAAGAAGACTTGTTGTTTTGCTGACCATTGAAAGAACATACAAATGGAGACAATATCTTCAATCTGACTAATGCATATTTTCAAGTAAAGGAAATAGATTGGTCTTGTTGCCTAGGCATTTGCACTGATGGGGCCACATCAATGACTGGGAAGTATACCAGAATTGTAGCTCGTACAAAAAAGGTTGCATCAAACACCTCTTGGACTCATTGCAGTATCCATAGACAAGCCCTCGCGGCAAAACGCATGCCGAAGGAACTGAAGGAAGTGCTGGACAATGCAGTGAAAATGGTGAATTTCATAAAATCACGGCCAACACATTCCAGAATATTTCACGTACTTTGTGAAGAAATGAGTAGTGTACACATTTTTTGGTTAACCCATACCATAGTTAGATGTCTCTCCTGGGGAAAATATTTTTTGCTGTTTTAAAAATTAAATAGACTGCTGCTTTAGAACAATAAGATGAGTATAATTATGCTAGCACCTGGCTAAAACCCTTTCTTACTTCTGGTAAATATGTAGATTATTTTGTCTCTGTATTTGGCAGTGTTGTATAGATCAGTTTGTAAAGCATTCTGATATCCTTTGGGATAAAATTAGCTATATAAATATACATTCATATGGTCTTGTCCAATACATTGAGGAGGAAATTACTTTTGACCTCAAAGATTTTATGCATAGAAGCAAGAGGATTGATAATCCTTGTACTTTCCCCCTAGCTAGTGTATCCATAGATGTTACACATAGAAGAGGACAAAGACTTGGGTGTATTAGTTGATTGCAGGGGATGGTTATGAGACTATGGCTGCAAAAAAAGCAAATGCAATTCTAGGATGCATCAGATGAGTTATTTCCAGTAGCGGTATGGGAGTATTTGTACCATTATACAAGACATTGGTAAGATCTGATCAGAACAGTTTATGCAATTTGGTCATGCATATTCAAGAATGATGAAATCAAACTGTAACAGTTGAAGAGAAGAGTTACAAGGATGACCAGGGAAATGGAGAGTCTGTCTTTCTAGGAGACTAAAGATGCTTGGCTGGTTTAGCCTACCAAAACAAAGCCTGAGAGGGGATATGATTGTTCTCTATAGATACATCAAGAGGGCAAACACCAGGAAGGGAAAAGAGCTCTTTAAGCTAAAGGACAATGTTGGCACTAGAACACATGGATATAAACTAGTCATGGGTAAATTTAGGCTGGAAACTAGAAGTTTTCTAAACACAGGGGAGTGAGGTTCTGGAACAGCCTTTCAGTAAGCATAGTGGGGGCAAGAAACGTAACTGTTTTAAGATGGATCTCATTAAGTTTAAGAGATGGATTATGTGACATTGTTTCCTGTTATAGGAGGGAACTGGACTTGCTGACTCACGAGGTCCCTTCCAGTCCTATGTTCTTACATTACTTCTATCCCTAGTTTTAATTTGGGCTATTTGCCTAAATATCCTAGATTTGTTCCATAGAGGATTTTTGTTGTATGTAGTAGTTTTTAAAATTCCTTTTTAAGCATATTATCTAACTATACAGAGTATCCTGCTATGCTTGTATTGTGGGAAGATGTAAATAGAGGGGACCCCAAACACATGCTCTGAAACATTATTTTCTATACCTATCCCATGTTACTCTCTTCTCCAGACGAAATAGGTTGTCTTTCTTTAGTTTCTATTCATGCATTATCCCCTCACTGTAATTTTCTGACTCAAAATTGTTAACCAGCTCTCAACAGCCATATTCTCTTTGTGGCTAAAATGTAGTTAGTGTTTTTCAAAAATTGTGTGTGGTTTGGATAATGCTTTCTTTTTTAATCTTTATATATGATCGATAATCATCATAAATGAAATGTTTGGATATTCAGAAACCTCTTTGAACTGCAACCATTATAATAATATATAGTGGAAGGACTTTTTTTAAAAAAGCTAGGACTATATCTTTATCTTTTATGCTGAACACCTAATACCTAACATAACCAGCCATGTCTGAAAGTGTGGCAATTGTACATCATACACAGAATTTATATATTCAGGTTAAATTCCACAGACCCTAGAGATAAACTCTTCCCATATATATTTACTAGTACCTCTTCTTAACAAGTGCTGTATATTAGAAATTGAACTGCACATGAAAGAGTGGCATAGTAAAATTAAGCTCCTCTTTTCAGCCACCTCTAGTTTGAAAGGAATTGACCTGACTTTCATATAGCCCAGATTTTAAGTTCAAACCGTTTATGAAACACTTTTAAATGTGTTAAACAGCAATAGAAAAATTGCATTTTTGAGATATTAGAATGTCCTCAGAGATTCCTCATAGATGGAGGATGTTACTGAGATTAATGTGATATCGATTCCATTCCTGGCTATGCCAAAGACTGTCTGACCTCAGAGTAGCAGCCGTTAGTCTATATTCACAAAAAGAAAAGGAGGACTTGTGGCACCTTAGCGACTAAGAAATTTATTTGAGCATAAGCTTTCGTGAGCTACAGCTCACTTCATCGGATGCATTTGGTGGAAAATACAGAGCGGAGATTTATATACACACACAGAGAACATGAAACAATGGGTTTTATCATACACACTGTAAGGAGAGTAATCGCTTAAGATGAGCCATCACCAGCAGCGGGGTGGGGGGGAGGGAGGAAAACCTTTTATGGTGACAAGCAAGGTAGGCTATTTCCAGCAGTTAACAAGAACATCTGAGGAACAGTGGGGGGTGCGGTGGGGGGGAGAAATACCATGGGGAAATAGTTTTATTTTGTTTAATGACTCATCCATTCCCAGTCTCTATTCAAGCCTAAGTTAATAGTATCCAGTTTGCAAATTAATTCCAATTCAGCAGTCTCTCGTTGGAGTCTGTTTTTGAAGCTTTTTTGTTGAAGGATAGCCACTCTTAGGTCTGTAATCGAGTGACCAGAGAGATTGAAGTGTTCTCCAATTGGTTTTTGAATGTTATAATTCTTGACGTCTGATTTGTGTCCATTTATTCTTTTACGTAGAGACTGTCCAGTTTGACCAATGTACATGGCAGAGGGGCATTGCTGGCACATGATGGCATATATCACATTGGTAGATGCGCAGGTGAACGAGCCTCTGATAGTGTGGCTGATGTGATTAGGCCCTATGATGGTGTCCCCTGAATAAATATGTGGACAGAGTTGGCAACGGGCTTTGTTGCAAGGATAGGTTCCTGGGTTAGTGGTTCTGTTGTGTGGTGTGTGGTTGCTGGTGAGTATTTGCTTCAGATTGGGGGGCTGTCTGTAAGCAAGGACTGGCCTGTCTCCCAAGATCTGTGAGAGTGATGGGTCGTCCTTCAGGATGGGTTGTAGATCCTTGATGATGCGTTGGAGAGGTTTTAGTTGGGGGCTGAAGGTGATGGCTAGTGGCGTTCTGTTATTTTCTTTGTTGGGCCTGTCCTGTAGTAGGTGACTTCTGAGTACTCTTCTGGCTCTGTCAATCTGTTTCTTCACTTCAGCAGGTGGGTATTGTAGTTGTAGGAATGCATGATAGAGATCTTGTAGGTGTTGGTCTCTGTCTGAGGGGTTGGAGCAAATGTGGTTATATTGTAGAGCTTGGCTGTAGACAATGGATCGTGTGGTATGATCTGGATGAAAGCTGGAGGCATGTAGGTAGGAATAGTGGTCAGTAGGTTTCCGATATAGGGTGGTGTTTATGTGACCATCGCTTATTAGCACCGTAGTGTCCAGGAAGTGGATCTCTTGTGTGGACTGGTCCAGGCTGAGGTTGATGGTGGGATGGAAATTGTTGAAATCCTGGTGGAATTCCTCAAGGGCGGCTTTTCCATGGGTCCAGATGATGAAGATGTCATCAATGTAACGCAAGTAGAGTAGGGGCATTAGGGGACGAGAGCTGAGGAAGCGTTGTTCTAAGTCAGCCATAAAAATGTTGGCATACTGTGGGGCCATGTGGGTACCCATCGCAGTGCCGCTGATATGAAGGTATACATTGTCCCCAAATCTGAAATAGTTATGGGTGAGGACAAAGTCACAAAGTTCAGCCACCAGGTTAGCCGTGACGTTATCGGGGATAGTGTTCCTGACGGCTTGTAGTCCATCTTTGTGTGGAATGTTGGTGTAGAGGGCTTCTACATATGGCTCATCTTAAGTGATCACTCTCCTTACAGTGTGTATGATAAAACCCATTGTTTCATGTTCTCTGTGTGTGTATATAAATCTCCGCTCTGTATTTTCCACCAAATGCATCTGATGAAGTGAGCTGTAGCTCACGAAAGCTTATGCTCAAATAAATTTGTTAGTCTCTAAGGTGCCACAAGTACTCCTTTTCTTTTTGTCTAACCTCAGGCAATCATGTAATCCTCTCGCCTCAACTCCCCATCTCTAAAATGGGGCTTATAGTACTTCCTTTGTCTGTTTTATCTATTTAGACAGTAAATTCTTTAGGACAAAGACTGTGTGTGTATGCGTGTGATGCAGTACCTAACACAATAGGTCTCAATATTGATTGTAGTCATTAGGCACTGTTCTAATACAATGTTAAATAATAATAGGGTGGTCGTAATTTTACAATGGACATTTTTTCATTAAAAGGCCTATTATTTACATATACAATTATTTTCATGACATTTTATTAACATTTTTCATTTATTTTAAATAATATGTTTTAAAATATTTTAATTTTTTTTTAAAAATCCCACTATATGACTAAGATGACATTTCAATTTTTAAATATTTATTACTCTGAAAACAAGAAAAAGGAAACATGTGAAAAGATGTTAGTTAAAACATGAACATTTTCACCAAAATATTTGGGACCCCCCCAAAAAATAAAATTACTGTAAGGGACTGAGGAAGACTTTGTTACGGCCTAGCCAGGGAACTTCCGCTTTCTCGAGCCGAGAGGTTACTGTGGGACATAGATAGCTGCTTCGTTATTGCAGGATATAGATAGTTCTTGAAGGACACAGCTGCTTTGCATGGCCTTTTGCCAGGTAGTGGAAAGCCTCCTTTTGAGAAGTACCTAATTCTATATTCATGAGCTGTTTTTATGTAATGCTTATTAATGCTGACTATCTGCCCCTCCGTTGGACTCCGTCCCAGTCAAAGCTCCGGTGTGCTGGGTTCCCCGCCTCTGTGACTGCAACGCTTGCAGTTCCCGTTGCGGGTGGGTCACTAACCTTCAATAAAGCCAATAACTCACAGCTGTGTGTAAGCCTCATTTTTCTCAGAGTACTACTGCCAGGCCTGTGGTGCTTCGAGCACCTTGACCCAGAACAATTACTTTACTTTTTTTTCCCCCCCAATTTTTAATTGTTTGCTAATCTCTAAGAAGTCATAAGATGGGAAATAAATCCCATTCACGATGTCCTCTTGAAAATTCATTTCTATTTTGTTATACTCATCCATTGGTCTCTTTTTTCTATACTGCAGCTGGGAGTGAACCTCCCAGCCCAAGTGGATAGATTCATGCCAGTGGGACTCCTTCTAGTATGCTGTTTTTAGCGGTGCGGACTTTGCAGCGCCATGGAATGCTCAGGCTAGTCACCTGAGCTTGGACTTAGTGGGTAGGGTGGGTGTGAGTTCCACTGGCTAGGCCAAGCCTCCGCAGGTGCTGCAAAGTCCACACTGCTAAAAATAGCATGCTAGCTGGAGCCCTGCTAGTGTGAGTGTGTTTACCTGGTCTGGGAAGCTTGCACTTTCCCGATATCCTCTCCCAGTGAGCACATGTGTTTCACGTTATTTTTCTTCAAAATCTATGAATATTTGCATTTTTCCAAGGTGAATCTCATTTTACTGTTATCTGCTCATATTTTTAATCACTCCTTTGTGTCATTGTGCTGACATTAATAACTACTCAGTTTAGTACTGTCTTTGAGTTTCATCAATATGCTGTTTACTCTTACTACCAGTTCACTAATGAAAATGTTAAATAAAACTGAACCTCTTGCTGATCTCTGTGATCTCCTACATCCTGCAACTAGACATGTTGCTTTCTATCTTTAGCCTTTTTTTACAGTCTCTTAGCTAGTTTTCAATGCACATGACGGTGTACTTATTCAAGCCACTTGGAGTTAATGCAAGTTCTGTGTGCTGAGTGTCTGAAGGACTGGGTATTTTCTCACAGTAACTGAAAATAAGACATGAGAAGCAGCTACAAAATTATATAGGACATGGATTCTAAATGGTTTCAGTTTCCAAGCATCATAAAAGGGAAAAAATGATGTAAGGAGTTACTTTGGCAGGAAAAATAGTGTTGTTGATCTCTCATGCTGCTGATGGATGGGGTGAGGTGTCCATAATGATTGTCCTGTATCTGTCTGCTGCCCTTGACACCATTCATCACCCATCTGCAAATTTGTGGAGGAGTAGATGGCTTAACTCTTGAATGGCTTTTTTTTTTCCCTGAGACATCCCAGAGAACACTGTTGGGCAATTTCACCTTTCATTCAGGAATCTACAGGCTTCTGGTCTATCTCATCTTCTGTTCCACTGGTATATTGGGCCAATAGGAAGTTTAGCAAGGAATCATAGAATCATAGAATATCAGGGTTGGAAGGGACCCCAGAAGGTCATCTAGTCCAACCCCCTGCTCAAAGCAGGACCAAGTCCCAGTTAAATCATCCTAGCCAGGGCTTTGTCAAGCCTGACCTTAAAAACCTCTAAGGAAGGAGATTCTACCACCTCCCTAGGTAACGCATTCCAGTGTTTCACCACCCTCTTAGTGAAAAAGTTTTTCCTAATATCCAATCTAAACCTCCCCCATTGCAACTTGAGACCATTACTCCTCGTTCTGTCATCTGCTACCATTGAGAACAGTCTAGAGCCATCCTCTTTGAAACCCCCTTTCAGGTAGTTGAAAGCAGCTATCAAATCCCCCCTCATTCTTCTCTTCTGCAGACTAAACAATCCCAGCTCCCTCAGCCTCTCCTCGTAAGTCATGTGCTCTAGACCCCTAATCATTTTTTTGCCCTTCGCTGTACTCTTTCCAATTTATCCACATCCTTCTTGTAGTGTGGGGCCCAAAACTGGACACAGTACTCCAGATGAGGCCTCACCAGTGTCGAATAGAGGGGAACGATCACGTCCCTCGATCTGCTCGCTATGCCCCTACTTATACATCCCAAAATGCCATTGGCCTTCTTGGCAACAAGGGCACACTGCTGACTCATATCCAGCTTCTCGTCCACTGTCACCCCTAGGTCCTTTTCCGCAGAACTGCTGCCGAGCCATTCGGTCCCTAGTCTGTAGCGGTGCATTGGATTCTTCCATCCTAAGTGCAGGACGCTGCACTTATCCTTATTGAACCTCATTAGATTTCTTTTGGCCCAATCTTCCAATTTGTCTAGGTCCTTCTGTATCCTATCCCTCCCCTCCAGCGTATCTACCACTCCTCCCAGTTTAGTATCATCCGCAAATTTGCTGAGAGTGCAATCCACACCATCCTCCAGATCATTTATGAAGATATTGAACAAAACGGGCCCCAGGACCGACCCCTGGGGCACTCCACTTGACACCGGCTGCCAACTAGACATGGAGCCATTGATCACTACCCGTTGAGCCCGACAATCTAGCCAGCTTTCTACCCACCTTATAGTGCATTCATCCAGCCCATACTTCCTTAACTTGCTGACAAGAATGCTGTGGGAGACCGTGTCAAAAGCTTTGCTAAAGTCAAGAAACAATACATCCACTGCTTTCCCTTCATCCACAGAACCAGTAATCTCATCATAAAAGGCGATTAGATTAGTCAGGCATGACCTTCCCTTGGTGAATCCATGCTGACTGTTCCTGATCACTTTCCTCTCCTCTAAGTGCTTCAGGATTGATTCTTTGAGGACCTGCTCCATGATTTTTCCAGGGACTGAGGTGAGGCTGACCGGCCTGTAGTTCCCAGGATCCTCCTTCTTCCCTTTTTTAAAGATGGGCACTACATTAGCCTTTTTCCAGTCATCCGGGACTTCCCCCGTTCGCCACGAGTTTTCAAAGATAATGGCCAAGGGCTCTGCAATCACAGCCGCCAATTCCCTCAGCACTCTCGGATGCAATTCGTCCGGCCCCATGGACTTGTGCACGTCCAGCTTTTCTAAATAGTCCCTAACCACCTCTATCTCTACAGAGGGCTGGCCATCTCTTCCCCATTTTGTGATGCCCAGCACAGCAGTCTGGGAGCTGACCTTGTTAGTGAAAACAGAGGCAAAAAAAGCATTGAGTACATTAGCTTTTTCCACATCCTCTGTCACTAGCTTGCCTCCCTCATTCAGTAAGGGGCCCACACTTTCCTTGGCTTTCTTCTTGTTGCCAACATACCTGAAGAAACCCTTCTTGTTACTCTTGACATCTCTTGCTAGCTGCAGCTCCAGGTGCGATTTGGCCCTCCTGATATCTTTCCTACATGCCCGAGCAATATTTTTATACTCTTCCCTGGTCATATGTCCAACCTTCCACTTCTTGTAAGCTTCTTTTTTATGTTTAAGATCCGCTAAGATTTCACCATTAAGCCAAGCTGGTCGCCTGCCATATTTACTATTCTTTCGACTCATCGGGATGGTTTGTCCCTGTAACCTCAACAGGGATTCCTTGAAATACAGCCAGCTCTCCTGGACTCCCTTCCCTTTCATGTTAGTCCCCCAGGGGATCCTGGCCATCTGTTCCCTGAGGGAGTCAAAGTCTGCTTTCCTGAAGTCCAGGGTCCGTATCCTGCTGCTTACCTTTCTTCCCTGCGTCAGGATCCTGAACTCAACCAACTCATGGTCACTGCCTCCCAGATTCCCATCCACTTTTGCTTCCCCCACTAATTCTACCCGGTTTGTGAGCAGCAGGTCAAGAAAAGCGCTCCCCCTAGTTGGCTCCCCTAGCACTTGCACCAGGAAATTGTCCCCTACGCTTTCCAAAAACTTCCTGGATTGTCTATGCACCGCTGTATTGCTCTCCCAGCAGATATCAGGAAAATTAAAGTCACCCATGAGAATCAGGGCATGCGATCTAGTAGCTTCCGTGAGTTGCCGGAAGAAAGCCTCATCCACCTGGTCCGGTGGTCTATAGCAGACTCCCACCATGACATCACTCTTGTTGCACACACTTCTAAACTTAATCCAGAGACACTCAGGTTTTTCCACAGTTTCGTACCGGAGCTCTGAGCAGTCATACTGCTCCCTTACATATAGTGCTACTCCCCCACCTTTTCTGCCCTGCCTGTCCTTCCTGAACAGTTTATAACCATCCATGACTGTACTCCAGTCATGTGAGTTATCCCACCAAGTCTCTGTTATTCCAATCACGTCATAATTCCTTGACATCACCAGGACCTCCAGTTCTCCCTGCTTGTTTCCAAGGCTTTGTGCATTTGTATATAAGCACTTGAGATAACCTGTTGATCGCCCCTCATTCCCAGTATGAGGCAGGAGCCCTCCCCTCACAGACATTCCTGCCTGTGCTTCCTCCCGGTATCCCGCTTTCCCACTTACCTCAGGGCTTTGGTCTCCTTCCCCCGGTGAACCTAGTTTAAAGCCCTCCTCACTAGGTTAGCCAGCCTGCTGGCAAAGATGTTCTTCCCTCTCTTCGTAAGATGGAGCCCGTCTCTGCCCAGCACTCCTCCTTCATGGAACACCATCCCATGGTCAAAGAATCCAAAGCCTTCTCTCCGACACCACCTGCGTAGCCATTCGTTGACCTCCACGATTCGATGAAATATTCATCATGGTGCTTTCAGTGTGTGGATGGCACTCACCTTTTATATCTAGCTGATGCAGATATCTAGCCTAGTTGATGCAGTTGAACGATGTAGTCAATATCTAATAGCGAGACAGGTACACTGATAAGCACCAGCTAGGTGAAGCTCAGTCCAAATTAGACTGAGGAAGTACTCTTTGAATGGCGGAGGTTATTTTTTGCTGCTTTGACAGGGGGTGTATGCCCACTTTTTAATAACACAGGTTCACAGCCTGCTAATACCCGTGGAACCAAAACTACTACTTGATGTTTTATTCCATATGCATTTGGCCAGAAGACTGTAGTCCATACTTTTGGATGTTGACCATGGTATAATTATCCACGCCTTTGTCACGCTGAAATCAGGTTATGGCAGTGTGCTCTCTCATATGGCTACCGCCCTAGAGAAAATTCAGAAACTTTAGCTAGGACAGAATGTAGCTGCCCATTAACTTTGTGGAGTCCTTCTCTCTCTGGAACACATATCACATTTGCTCTTTGACCTGTAATAATCTCAAATCCATTTCCAGTGTGATTCAAGATACTATTTTTGACCAATAAAATTCTTTATAGTTTGAGAGCTCCTTACCTGAAAAACCACACCTTTTCTCTTCTGATACCTCAGCAAGGGAGATCAAGTCAATTAGTCAAACTAAGAGTCCCATAGTTTAAATGGAAGGGATCACTTGGAGTGAGGACTCCTGACTAGAATTTTTTCACCTGCCCCCTTGATTAGATACAGTTCATGTCTGCTGACTTTAAGGGCACACTGCAAATGTCTATCTGTTCCCATAAGCTTTTGAGGACATGTTGGCTTATAAGTGAGAGTTGCCTTAATTTTGATTGGCTGATTGGGCAAAGACCAATTAGTGACTTACTTTTGGTAAAGTTTTGTAAATATATTTATTGTACATGCACTCGAAAATTGAGTGTATTTTTAAAAAATCAAAATAATTAATTAACTTATAGTTGTATATAACACTTTAGGACCTCTACAGTGTGCTGCTGGGTGATGAGATAATATAGCTATGGCTTTTAACTCCGTATTTGCATTATTAGCTTTGTAAACAATTTGTTTCTGTTAGTACTGTTATTTGGAGGGTGACACTTATTCGTGTATTCACTGATTCAGAATTCATATATGCTGTTTCCAAAAGCTCTTTTGATGAATCTGTCATTAAGAATTAATTAAAGGAAAAGAGTTGGAAGTGCCATAGAGCTCTTGTGACTAAAAAGAGCTGTTTTTCATCAGTAAGGAAAAAAGGTATTACTAAACAGATTGGTCTTCCAATTATAGTATTGTAAAACTCTTTAATATTTTACATATTTATGTGGTGAGCATATTTTCAAGCTGTTTAATCGTTCCCATCATGCTGATTACAGGATTATTGGTCGAAAAAAACTAAGGTTGATGGTGTACCAGTTTTATTACAAAAACCTCCTCCTATAAATATTTGAGTTTAATAAAATCTGGGTGAATTTCTGACCCCATTGAAGTCAATGGGAGTTTTGCTATCCACTGTATTGGGGCCAGGATTTCACCCCTGATATTACATCAATAGCAACACATCCATTGAGAACATTTCTTATTTAATACCCATTCAAACAAGTTAGAATAATTGGAACTTATTCTGGTATTGCCACAAGTACTGTACCTCATCTGACAGCTATCAAAAGAAATCCCTAAACTTGGCTAAAGTGAAATACGTATCTAATGGAAAAAATGTTGAGACGTTCCAGATCAAGATGACTTTCCAAAAGAATTTGGTCTGAAATCAAATCTTATAAAGAGTTTACTTTTATTGCAAAAATTCTTAACATACATGTTATGAAAACTCCTTGCTTAATTGCCCTCCTCTCCTTTGAGGAGTATCCAGAGTGCTAAACTGTGGCCTGGCAGAACATACAAGGGCTATAAACATTGTGCTTGTTTTGTTTCTTTATACAACTTAGAATCAAAGGAAAGTTATCAGTGTATCTAGTAATGATTATAACCCACATCTCCAGCATAGGATACATCCACATAGTAGACTAGAAACTTCACCGGGCTCCGCTGCTGGGGTTTTTTCCTTGATCATTCTCTTGGGAAGGTGATTTTCCTTTCCCTCTCTGTGTGCAGCTGCCAAAACCCATGTATCTTTTAGATCTCTGTGCATCACAGAGTGGATACCAGACATCCTGTACCTCTACACTCACTCCTATCTCTCCCTAGTCCCCTCTAGGTCCCTGAGAGTGTGGCTCCTTAAGGAGCCAGGCTGCCGAGTGCTTCCCCCCATCTGCCACATCCCCCAGAACCTCTCTCGAGCAATTCTACAGCATGGAAAGACTGTATGCAAAAGTTATTCCTGACTCTGGGTGGGATTTTCAAAAGCACTTAAGTGCTCAAGTTCCATTGACTTTCATTGGGACTTGTGCGCCTAACTCGTGCTCTCTGTCATGAACTTGATGTGGATTTCCCATGGAATTGATAATGACAAGCTGCTTGCTGGAGGTGTAGATTCCAGTTCCACAGAAGGGATTCTGTAGACTCCAGAAGGAACTTGCCACAGAGATAGCATTCCCTCTGCCTGCACCTTGCAGCATGGGATCCACAAGTATTTCATCCTCTCACCCCAGGGAGACATTATTGCAGTCTGTATTTCAAACCTCCAATGGTCAGTTTGTGAAATGATTTTAAATATTAATACTCCCTTCTCAGTTTCCTACCAAAGTTCAAGGCTCTAAACCAGAGTTCTACTTCACTTCAGCCTTGGTTCTTATAAGGAACTGCTAGATAGATCCCAGTGTATTGTAGACTACTGAAATAAGAGGGTTGTTTACCTGTAAATGATATTTCTGAATCACAAATATCCCAGTTTGTAGTCACCTTCTGTGATATCTTAGTAATGCCATTGTTAGGAATTTAGTTAATTTTTAGTGGTTCTATTACTCTTAGTACATTTTTAAGTGACCATTGCCTTATTTTGTTTCATTTAGGAATAGGAACTCTCACTAACTAATTATTATGGCTCCTTAATGTTCTTATCACTTCCTACTGCTATGGATGCTTCAGCATTCAGGATCAATGCCAGTTCACAATTTCCTTTGCATTTGGGCTGCTTTACACTCTACTGTTAGATAAAGCAGCTCTACATCTGGTGTACCCAACCATTGGAGGATCACCCCAACATAGTGGGATCCTTGTGTGCTGTTTAGTTATTCTTGTGCCATCCCATTGCTTCTCCTATTGCTGGGAGCACGGGGGCATGGCCAGAGCTTTCCTAAGCTCTGGCAATCATCAGTTGCAGCAACAATCCTTTGAAGTCATTGGTATGGTGTAATTTAGAGCAGCTTTCGGTCTGCTGTGTTTATGCTTGACGATTGGCTCAGTCCACATTGGCACCAGGATCAGGAGAGTGCAAAAATGGCTTACAGCCATTGTTTCAACATCCCTTCTTGAGTTGCACTTGCACTCCTTGGCTGTGATTGACAATGTTGTGCCTTTAATGCACAAGCTTTTGGCACAGTTCACCCCTGGCAATCTTCTCTAGTCTCCTACTAAGTCCCGTTTGCCCCACTCAGGCATTTCTGAGCTGCTCAGCCAGTCTGCTCCTTTTCCACCCTTATTCCTGAAACACATGGCCAGAAATGAGAGCCCAGAACCATCAGGCTCTTGTATCTTGCAATGTTTAACACATGAACACACCTCCGATTGGTATACTCTGCTCCTTGTTCTGGCCATATGTTTTTAAGCAGAGCGGGAAGTTCTTCCTGGATTGAGTGAGAGAGAGGAGCCAGCTGGCAGTAAGTGGGTGCAATGCTCCCACCCAGCTACAATAAAAGAATAAGATGAGGAACAAGGGAAGAGCCAGACGAGGTAAAGAAGAAATGGGGGATAAATAAATAACCAAAATCTCCTTCCAGTCCTGTGTAAACTCTGTCCAACTCTCTGGAAGTTTCCCCTCAATCTACTTACTGGAACTTGACACCTCACAGGCTTGATTTATCTGAGAAGCAGATACTGCATTTACAGGTACCTCATTTATTTTTATTTTATTTTATTGTTCTAGCTCCATTGACAGCTAAACTGTCTTTCTTTTACCAAGCATTTTGACTCATCACATATGTACTGTAATGTAAGGTTTCTTGTGAGTGCTAAGCTTCTGGCATTCTTTTAGTCTGGGGAAAAAATCTTTAATCATTTGTTTTGGAAAAGAATAAATTGATAAAGCATTTTAAGTCTGTCAAAAAGGTCAAATTTCAGGGTTTTATTTGTGAATCTCATTAAGGACTTGGTTAATAAGTTCAGGAGAAATATCATTATCCAGAGGTTAAACAATGTGTGGAACTGGAATAGGCTACTAAAGGGAGCAATAGAGGTTATAACCATAAATGCATTCACATGATCACTCAAAGAAAAAAACTCTGAAAACATCTGGAGGCATTATATGGATAGGCAACTTTGGATAGGCAACTTTCTAAGAGGGTTTTTTTCTGTATATTTAATGTAAACAGGACATGTTATGTTCTCTAAATACATGCAGATTAAACTATTGCATAACCTTTAAGTTTTATAGGTTGTAGCTATGTGTATATATTAGTATTTATAAAATTTTCATCAATTTAATTTAATTAAGATTTTTAATTAGGAAGTGAGTTTACCGTATTCTTGTGGTTGTCAGATTTTTAGATACATTTCTCAGGGTGAAAATAATTGGAGGGTCATCTGTAGATTTCACATATGCAATTCTATAAAAGGGTGTAGGTAACACAAAACCCAGAAAGCAAGCATGCATCAGACTCGTAGCTGTCTAACTCAGAAAATTCATGCAACCATACAAGATATCTAAGGTAACTATCTAATGTAATGTAGCTGTAATGACATTTTGCTTGGTCAGTACTTGGATGGGAGATGTCAAAGGAAAAAGCATTTTTTTTTGAAAGCACGGATTTCAAAAAGCATTTCAGATCATTCAGAAAGAAGCCACTGAAGAGCACTCCAGAACAGTTTTAATTTAGACTAGCTGAAATTGCATACCTATGTAAAGTTCATTCCTATCCAGAATTTGTGTTGGGACATAAAACTTACCCACTCCAGGAAGCAGGTCAGATTTGCTTTGTAGAAATGAAACATGGGATAAGATAAGGTACATTCTCGTGATTCCTGACACTGCTTTCAGTGAACTGCATTCCACTATGTGAAGAATCCCCAAGAAGTTTAATTTTGAAGTGCATCAGGTGGTCCCACAGTTATATACGCTTCCACTTATTTGACCACCTGTACAAACAATCACAAGATGTGTACAGTATATATAGTATCTGAATATGCAATCATTCAGAAGGTATTTTGTCAATTTAGATGATTATACATGCAAAGAGGCTGGCTCAATAGCAGAGTTTGAGCTTTAAAAAGGCCAGGCAGAATTTGTGACAAATTCTTGAGTTTGCCCTCCCATTGCACAGAATTCTTCCTCCCTATCTGTGCCCCTGCACCTTTGGATTTCAGTCTGAATGTTCAGGATTCTCCTCTGTTATGTTCACATTCTTCTTAACTATTTTACCTCGCCAAAAGTTTGTCATGTCATCCCTATATAAAAAGAAATTTGATTTTGATGAAGAAGTCATTTATTTGCTTTCAGTCTTCTGGCTGTAACATGTGAGATGATAAAGCTTTTTGATTTCCAATGAGGTTAATTTAAACTTTGCCTGTTAATAATTTTCCAGTCTCTGTAGTTCCTGAGTCTCTGGCATTGAAGATGCTTTGTTTCAACAGTTCAGCTTCAGATGACAATGGAATTGACCATATTATACCCTGAATTGGATGATGGGGACCAAAACCAGTCTAATATGGGTATGGAAGAGAGGATGCTTCCTTTGAGGCATAGGACTCTTTCCTCTGAGGAAAATCCTATTGTCCAGAGACCTGGTACAAGTATAGAGTTGCCAATTTTAGTTGGACATATTCCTGGAGGTTTCATCAAATGACATAATCTTTAATTAAAGATTATTCTTTGGTTCTTGGAGACAAGTAGAAGTGATATCTGGGCAACTAAGAGTGTCTTGTTTCCAGCCCTGCTTGCCATTCAAAGACAACAGCTGCAGCGGCACAGGAGCTAGCAAACAGAGCTCTAAACAGGGGAGTTTGAGTGGGAGTTCTGTTGGAGGAGAAGGTAGTTGTACTTGGTTTTGTATTTTTAGTATTTGTGTGTGTGTGTGTGTGTGTAGGGGTTTTGTGCTGGGAGAGCAGCTGAGGCTGATTAGGGGGTGGGGCTTTGTGCTGAGAGAGCAGCTGAGCCCTGCCTAGGGGGTGGGGCTTCTGACTAGGGGCCCTATAAAGGTAGCCAGCCAGTCAGGCAGCGGCACAGACAGCTGCAGTGGCACAAAAGCTAGCAAACAGAGCTCTAAACAGGGGAGTTTGAGTGGGTGTTTGTATTGTGGTGCTTGTTTGGGGTTTGCTTTTGCTGGGGGGGCGGTCTTTTTGGTGTGGCTTGTGTTTCCCAGATTAACAGGATTTAGTTGGGAAGGCGATGACAGATACGGAGGCAGCTGTGGGAGTGACTCCTGTAGTGGAAGACACATTGAGGATGACTGGATGTGGAAGCTGTGGTATGATCCTGGAGGGGGGACCCAGTAAGAGTTTTTTCTGCATGAAATGCCGTCTGATAGAGCTGATGGAGGAAAACATCTGAGGTTTGGAGATGCAGGTGGAAAGTCTGGTTGAGTTTAGGAAGGGGTTTGAGCAGATGATGGAGCAAAGATATGAGGTATCTGAAGGGAAAACCTCAGACTCACAGATGGAACCAGGGCTGGGGAATTTTGAGGAGAGACTGGATGAGGAAAGTGGTCAGTGGAAACATGTGACTCAAAGAACCAGGCAGAGAAAAAGATGGGCTAGTGAAGGAGAAATAGAGCTTAGGAACAGGTTTGCAGAGTTGGAAAATGAAGAACGGGCTCAGCAGGTACTTGTTGAAGGTGGAAGGGTAAGGAAGAAGAGAAGAGAGGCTAGTCCTATAGGAAAAGCGGAAGAGTCAAGGGAGACTACACCAAATATGAGCCCCAGGAGGATACAGGATGGGTTGAAGAAGATTGTAAGGGAAAATAGGAATGGAAAGAACTTGCAGCCAGAGGGAACAGGGGAGAGACTGGAGAATAGCACTGTCACCAGGAAAAGGCAGGTCTATGTGATCAGGGACTCTTTATTGAGAAGAATAGACAGGCCTGTAACTAGAGCTGATCCAGAGAATAGAAGGGTGTGCTGTCTTCCGGGTGCTAAGATACGGGATGTAGACCTGAGGTTGAAAAGGATCCTAAAGGGAGCGGGAAAGAATCCCCTAATTATCCTTCATGTGGGAACAAATGATATGGCTAGATTCTCGCTGGAAAGTATTAAGGGAGACTATGCTAGGCTGGGGAAGACGCTTAAGGAAATTGAGGCTCAGGTGATCTTTAGCGGGATCCTTCCTGTTCCTAGAGAAGGGCAACAAAGGTCTGACAAGATTATGACTGTCAACAGATGGCTTAGGCACTGGTGCTATAAGGAGGGCTTTGGGATGTATGGCCACTGGGAGGCATTCACGGACAGAGGTCAGATCTCTCGGGATGGACTTCATCTGAGTAGGGAAGGAAATAGACTTCTAGGATCAAGGCTGGCAAAACTGATAAAGAGAGCTTTAAACTAGGAATTAGCAGGAGATGGTTGGGAGATGTCCAGAAAATCTCCACGCCAGATTTTAGCATTGAGAGGGAAGAAGATGAAGTAAGAATGGATACAGCCGTGGGTAGGAGAATGTATATAAGGAGTGAGGGCGGTGTGGATACTACTCTAATAGGTTATACTGGATGTAGAATGACTGTGCCTAATAGGGTACAAAATGTGAGCGAGGCCAAACAGCAAAAATTAAGATGTTTGTACACCAATGCGAGGAGTCTAGGTAACAAAATGGAGGAACTAGAGCTACTGGTGCAGCAAGTGAAACCAGATATGATAGGGATAACAGAAACATGGTGGAATAGTAGTCATGACTGGACTACAGGTATTGAAGGGTATGTGCTCTTTAGGAAAGACAGAAACAAAGGTAAAGGGGGTGGAGTAGCATGGTATATCAATGATGAGGTAGAATGTAAAGAAATAAGAAGCGATGCAATGGATAAGACAGAGTCCGTCTGGGCAAAAATTACATTGGGGAAGAAAACTAGTAAAGCCTCTCCTACGATATTGCTTGGGGTGTGCTATAGACCTCCAGGATCTAATTTGGATATGGATACAGCCCTTTTTAATGTCTTTAATAAAGTAAATACTAATGGAAACTGCATGATCATGGGAGACTTTAACTTCCCAGATATAGACTGGAGGACCAGTGCTAGTAATAATAATAGGGCTCAGATTTTCCTAGATGCGATAGCTGATGGATTCCTTCATCAAGTAGTTGCTGAACCGACTAGAGGGGATGCCATTTTAGATTTAATTTTGGTGAGTAGCGAGGACCTCATAGAAGAAATGGTTGTAGGGGACAATCTTGGCTCAAGTGATCATGAGCTAATTCAGTTCAAACTAAATGGAAGGATTAACAAAAATAAATCTGCAACTAGGGTTTTTGATTTCAAAAGGGCTGACTTTCAAAAATTAAGGAAATTAGTTAGGGAAGTGGATTGGACTGAAGAACTTATGGATCTAAAGGTAGAGGAGGCCTGGGATTACTTTAAATCAAAGCTGCAGAAGCTATCGGAAGCCTGTATCCCAAGAAAGGGGAAAAAATTCATAGGAAGAGTTGTAGACCAAGCTGGATGAGCAAGCATCTTAGAGAGGTGATTAAGAAGAAGCAGAAAGCATACAGGGAGTGGAAGATGGGAGGGATCAGCAAGGAAAGCTACCTAATTGAGGTCAGAACATGTAGGGATCAAGTGAGACAGGCTAAAAGTCGAGTAGAGTTGGACCTTGCAAAGGGAATTAAAACCAATAGTAAAAGGTTCTATAGCCATATAAATAAGAAGAAAACTAAAAAGGAAGAAGTGGGGCCACTTAACACTGAGGTTGGAGTGGAGGTTAAAGATAATCTAGGCATGGCCCAATATCTAAACAAATACTTTGCCTCAGTCTTTAATAAGGCTAAAGAGGATCTTGGGGATAATGGTAGCATGACAAATGGGAAGGAGGATATAGAGGTAGATATTACCATATCAGAGGTAGAAGCGAAACTGAAACAGCTTAATGGAACTAAATCAGGGGGCCCAGATAATCTTCATCCAAGAATATTAAAGGAATTGGCACCTGAAATTGCAAGCCCATTAGCAAGAATTTTTAATGAATCTGTAAACTCAGGAATAGTACCGAATGATTGGAGAATTGCTAATATAGTTCCTATTTTTAAGCAAGGAAAAAAAAGTGATCCAGGTAACTACAGGCCTGTTAGTTTGACATCTGTAGAATGCAAGGTCCTGGAAAAAATTTTGAATGAGAAAATAGTTAAGGACATTGAAGTCAATGGTAAATGGGACAAAATACAACATGGTTTTACAAAAGGTAGATCGTGCCAAACCAACCTGATCTCCTTTTTTGAAAAAGTAACAGATTTTTTAGATAAAGGAAATGCAGTGGATCTAATTTACCTAGATTTCAGTAAGGCATTTAATACCGTGCCACATGGGGAATTATTAATTAAATTGGAGAAGATGGGGATCAATATGAACATCAAAAGGTGGATAAGGAATTGGTTAAAGGGGAGACTGCAACGGGTCCTACTGAAAGACGAACTGTCAGGTTGGAGGGAGGTTACCAGTGGAGTTCCTCAGGGATTGGTTTTGAGACCAATCTTATTTAATCTTTTTATTACTGACCTTGGCACAAAAAGTGGGAGTGTGCTAATAAAGTTTGCAGATGATACAAAGCTGGGAGGTATTGCCAATTCGGAGAAGGATCGGGATATTATACAGGAGGATCTGGATGACCTTGTAAACTGGAGTAATAGTAATAGGATGAAATTTAATAGTGAGAAGTGTAAGGTTATGCATTTAGGGATTAATAACAAGAATTTTAGTTATAAGTTGGGGACGCATCAATTAGAAGTAACGGAAGAGGAAAAGGACCTTGGAGTATTGGTTGATCATAGGATGACTATGAGCTGCCATTGTGATATGGCTGTGAAAAAAGCTAATGCGGTTTTGGGATGCATCAGGAGAGGCATTTCCAGTAGGGATAAGGAGGTTTTAGTACCGTTATACAAGGCACTGGTGAGACCTCACCTAGAATACTGTGTGCAGTTCTGGTCTCCCATGTTTAAAAAGGATGAATTCAAACTGGAGCAGGTACAGAGAAGGGCTACTAGGATGATCCGAGGAATGGAAAACTTGTCTTATGAAAGGAGACTTAAGGAGCTTGGCTTGTTTAGCCTAACTAAAAGAAGGTTGAGGGGAGATATGATTGCTCTCTATAAATATATCAGAGGGATAAATACAGGAGAGGGAGAGGAATTATTTAAGCTCAGCACCAATGTGGACACAAGAACAAATGGGTATAAACTGGCCACCAGGAAGTTTAGACTTGAAATCAGACGAAGGTTTCTAACCATCAGAGGAGTGAAGTTTTGGAATAGCCTTCCAAGGGAAGCAGTGGGGGCAAAAGATCTATCTGGCTTTAAGATTCTACTCGATAAGTTTATGGAGGAGATGGTATGATGGGATAATGGGATTTTGGTAAGTAATTGATCTTTAAATATTCAGGGTAAATAGGCCAAATCCCCTGAGATGGATATTAGATGGATGGGATCTGAGTTACTATAGAAAATTCTTTCCTGGGTATCTGGCTGGTGAATCTTGCCCATATGCTCAGGGTTTAGCTGATTGCCATATTTGGGGTCGGGAAGGAATTTTCCTCCAGGGCAGATTGGAGAGGCCCTGGAGGTTTTTCGCCTTCCTCTGTAGCATGGGGCATGGTTGACTTGAGGGAGGCTTCTCTGCTCCTTGAAGTCTTTGAACCATGATTTAAGGACTTCAATAGCTCAGACATGGGTGAGGTTTTTCATAGGAGTGGGTGGGTGAGATTCTGTGGCCTGCGCTGTGCAGGAGGTCGGACTAGATGATCAGAATGGTCCCTTCTGACCTTAGTATCTATGAAACAGGGGAGGCCTGGGGGTAGCAGTATTGTTAAGCTTCCAGTAGAAGCGGGGAGGGTAGGAATACACCAAATAGTCAAGCTACTTAATGAGTAGGGAAAGAGAAAAGTTTGCTCAGTCCTTTCTCCTTTTCTTCACTCCCACCCAGTGTGTCAAGGACCCATTTTTCTGTTTTCGATTTCTTGTCTTTTGTCACCCCCTTTAGTTAGTTTGTGGCCAATTTGACTGTGAAGGTGTTAGTCTGTTTGGTATAAAATCAGGCATCACGCCTAACTCCCCAAAAGGTATTTATCCAGATGTCTTTTCTCACAGGTTTCTCATGTCTTAAGAAATGTTTACTGTATGTCGTAGTCATTATCTGTTTTTAACAATTGTATAGCGGTAAGTATATTACCTTTTTTCTCTAAATCTTACTTTTGAAAATAGATTAACATTACAGGTTTCAGAGTAGCAGCCGTGTTAGTCTGTATTCGCAAAAAGAAAAGGAGTACCTGTGGCACCTTAGAGACCAACAAATTTATTAGAGCATAAGCTTTCGCGAGCTACAGCTCACTTCATCGGATTCATTTGGTGGAAAAAACAGAGGAGAGATTTATATACACACACAGAGAACATGAAACAATGGGTTTATCATACACATTGTAAGGAGAATGATCACTTAAGATAAGCCATCACCAGCAGCAGGGGGGGCGGGGGGGAGGGAGGAAAACCTTTCATGGTGACAAGCAAGGTAGGCTAATTCCAGCAGTTAACAAGAATATCAGAGGAACAGTGGGGGGTGGGGTGGGGGGGAGAAATACAATGGGGAAATAGTTTTACTTTGTGTAATGACTCATCCATTCCCAGTCTCTATTCAAGCCTAAGTTAATTGTATCCAGTTTGCAAATTAATTCCAATTCAGCAGTCTCTCATTGGAGTCTGTTTTTGAAGCTTTTTTGTTGAAGGATAGCCACTCTTAGGTCTGTAATCGAGTGACCAGAGAGATTGAAGTGTTCTCCAACTGGTTTTTGAATGTTATAATTCTTGACGTTTGATTTGTGTCCATTCATTCTTTTACGTAGAGACTGTCCAGTTTGGCCAATGTACATGGCAGAGGGGCATTGCTGGCACATGATGGCATATATCACATTGGTAGATGCGCAGGTGAACGAGCCTCTGATAGTGTGGCTGATGTGATTAGGCCCTATGATGGTATCCCCTGAATAGATATGTGGACAGAGTTGGCAACGGGCTTTGTTGCAAGGATAGGTTCCTGGGTTAGTGGTTCTGTTGCGTGGTGTGTGGTTGCTGGTGAGTATTTGCTTCAGATTAGGGGGCTGTCTGTAAGCAAGGACTGACCTGTCTCCCAAGACCTGTGAGAGTGATGGGTCGTCCTTCAGGATAGGTTGTAGATCCTTGATGATGCGTTGGAGAGGTTTTAGTTGGGGGCTGAAGGTGATGGCTAGTGGCGTTCTGTTATTTTCTTTGTTGGGCCTGTCCTGTAGTAGGTGACTTCTGAGTACTCTTCTGGCTCTGTCAATCTGTTTCTTCACTTCAGCAGGTGGGTATTGTAGTTGTAGGAATGCATGATAGAGATCTTGTAGGTGTTTGTCTCTGTCTGAGGGGTTTTAGCAAATGCTGTTATATCGTAGAGCTTGGCTGTAGACAATGGATCGAGTGGTATGATCTGGGATGAAAGCTAGAGGCATGTAGGTAGGAATAGCGGTCAGTAGGTTTCCGATATAGGGTGGTGTTTATGTGACCATCGCTTATTAGCACCGTGGTGTCCAGGAAGTGGATCTCTTGTGTGGACTGGTCCAGGCTGAGGTTGATGGTGGGATGGAAATTGTTGAAATCCTGGTGGAATTCCTCAAGAGCTGCTTTTCCATGGGTCCAGATGATGATGTCATCAATGTAGCGCAAGTAGAGTAGGGGCATTAAGGGACGAGAGCTGAGGAAGCGTTGTTCTAAGTCAGCCATAAAAATGTTGGCATACTGTGGGGCCATGCGGGTACCCATCGCAGTGCCGCTGATTTGAAGGTATACATTGTCCCCAAATGTGAAATAGTTATGGGTGAGGACAAAGTCACAAAGTTCAGCCACCAGCTTAGCCGTGACAGTATCGTGGATACTGTTCCTGACGGCTTGTAGTCCATCTTCGTGTGGATTGTTGGTGTATAGGGTTTCTACATCCATAGTGGCTAGGATGGTGTTTTTAGGAAGATCACCAATGGACTGTAGTTTCCTCAGGAAGTCCGTGGCGTCTCGAAGATAGCCGGGAGTGCTGGTAATGAAGGGCCTGAGGAGGGAGTCTACATAGCCAGACAATCCTGCTGTCAGGGTGCCAATGCCTGAGATGATGGGGCGTCCAGGATTTCCAAGTTTATGGATCTTGGGTAGCAGATAGAATACCCCAGGTCGGGGTTCTAGGGGTGTGTCTGTGCGTATTTGTTCTTGTGCTTTTTCAGGGAGTTTCTTGAGCAAATGCTGTAGTTTCTTTTGGTAACTCTCAGTGGGATCAGAGGGTAATGGCTTGTAGAAAGTGGTGTTGGAGAGCTGCCTAGTAGCCTCTTGTTCATACTCCGACCTATTCATGATGACGACAGCACCTCCTTTGTCAGCCTTTTTGATTATGATGTCAGAGTTGTTTCTTGTTTCAGAGTAGCAGCCGTGTTAGTCTGTATTCTCAAAAAGAAAAGGAGTACTTGTGGCACCTTAGAGACTAACAAATTTATTAGAGCATAAGCTTTCGTGAGCTACAGCTCACTTCATCGGATGCATTTGGTGGAAAAAACAGAGTAGAGATTTATATACACACACACAGAGAACATGAAACAATGGGTTTATCATACACACTGTAAGGAGAGTGATCACTTAAGATAAGCCATCACCAACAGCAGGGGGGGGAAGGAGGAAAACCTTTCATGGTGACAAGCAGGTAGGCTAATTCCAGCAGTTAACAAGAATATCAGAGGAACAGTGGGGGGTGGGGTGGGAGGGAGAAATACCATGGGGAAATAGTTTTACTTTGTGTAATGACTCATCCATTCCCAGTCTCTATTCAAGCCTAAGTTAATTGTATCCAGTTTGCAAATTAATTCCAATTCAGCAGTCTCTCGTTGGAGTCTGTTTTTGAAGCTTTTTTGTTGAAGTATAGCCACTCTTAGGTCTGTGATCGAGTGACCAGAGAGATTGAAGTGTTCTCCAACTGGTTTTTGAATGTTATAATTCTTGACGTCTGATTTGTGTCCATTCATTCTTTTACGTAGAGACTGTCCAGTTTGGCCAATGTACATGGCAGAGGGGCATTGCTGGCACATGATGGCATATATCACATTGGTAGATGCGCAGGTGAAGGAGCCTCTGATAGTGTGGCTGATGTGATTAGGCCCTATGATGGTATCCCCTGAATAGATATGTGGACAGAGTTGGCAACGGGCTTTGTTGCAAGGATAGGTTCCTGGGTTAGTGGTTCTGTTGTGTGGTGTGTGGTTGCTGGTGAGTATTTGCTTCAGATTGGGGGGCTGTCTGTAAGCAAGGACTGGTCTATCTCCCAAGATCTGAGAGAGCGATGGCTCGTCCTTCAGGATAGGTTGTAGATCCTTGATGATGCGTTGGAGGGGTTTTAGTTGGGGGCTGAAGGTGATGGCTAGTGGCGTTCTGTTGTTTTCTTTGTTGGGCCTGTCCTGTAGTAGGTGACTTCTGGGTACTCTTCTGGCTCTGTCAATCTGTTTCTTCACTTCAGCAGGTGGGTACTGTAGTTGTAGGAATGCATGATAGAGATCTTGTAGGTGTTTGTCTCTGTCTGAGGGGTTGGAGCAAATGCGGTTATATCGTAGCGCTTGGCTGTAGACAATGCATCGAGTGGTATGATCTGGATGAAAGCTAGAGGCATGTAGGTAGGAATAGCGGTCAGTAGGTTTCCGATATAGGGTGGTGTTTATGTGACCATCGCTTATTAGCACCGTAGTGTCCAGGAAGTGGATCTCTTGTGTGGACTGGTCCAGGCTGAGGTTGATGGTGGGATGGAAATTGTTGAAATCATGGTGGAATTCCTCAAGAGCTTCTTTTCCATGGGTCCAGATGATGAAGATGTCATCAATGTAGCGCAAGTAGAGTAGGGGCATTAGGGGATGAGAGCTGAGGAAGCGTTGTTCTAAGTCAGCCATAAAAATGTTGGCATACTGTGGGGCCATGCGGGTACCCATCGCAGTGCCGCTGATTTGAAGGTATACATTGTCCCCAAATGTGAAATAGTTATGGGTCAGGACAAAGTCACAAAGTTCTGCCACCAGGTTAGCCGTGACAGTATCGGGGATACTGTTCCTGACGGCTTGTAGTCCATCTTTGTGTGGAATATTGGTGTAGAGGGCTTCTACATCCATAGTGGCTAGGATGGTGTTTTTAGGAAGATCACCAATGGACTGTAGTTTCCTCAGGAAATCGGTGGTGTCTCGAAGATAGCTGGGAGTGCTGGTAACGAAGGGCCTGAGGAGGGAGTCTACATAGCCAGACAATCCTGCTGTCAGGGTGCCAATGCCTGAGATGATGGGGCGTCCAGGATTTCCAGGTTTATGGATCTTGGGTAGCAGATAGAATACCCCAGGTCCTGGCTCCAGGGGTGTGTCTGTGCGGATTTGTTCTTGTGCTTTTTCAGGGAGTTTCTTGAGCAAATGCTGTAGTTTCTTTTGGTAACTCTCACTGGGATCAGAGGGTAATGGCTTGTAGAAAGTGGTGTTGGAGAGCTGCCTAGTAGCCTCTTGTTCATACTCTGACCTATTCATGATGACGACAGCACCTCCTTTGTCAGCCTTTTTGATTATGATGTCAGAGTTGTTTCTGAGGCTGTGGATGGCACTGTGTTCTGCATGGCTGAGGTTATGGGGTAAGCGATGCTGATGGTCACATAAACACCACCCTATATCGGAAACCTACTGACCGCTATTCCTACCTACATGCCTCTAGCTTTCATCCAGATCATACCACTCGATCCATTGTCTACAGCCAAGCGCTACGATATAACCGCATTTGCTCCAACCCCTCAGACAGAGACAAACACCTACAAGATCTCTATCATGCATTCCTACAACTACAGTACCCACCTGCTGAAGTGAAGAAACAGATTGACAGAGCCAGAAGAGTACCCAGAAGTCACCTACTACAGGACAGGCCCAACAAAGAAAACAACAGAACGCCACTAGCCATCACCTTCAGCCCCCAACTAAAACCCCTCCAACGCATCATCAAGGATCTACAACCTATCCTGAAGGACGAGCCATCGCTCTCTCAGATCTTGGGAGATAGACCAGTCCTTGCTTACAGACAGCCCCCCAATCTGAAGCAAATACTCACCAGCAACCACACACCACACAACAGAACCACTAACCCAGGAACCTATCCTTGCAACAAAGCCCGTTGCCAACTCTGTCCACATATCTATTCAGGGGATACCATCATAGGGCCTAATCACATCAGCCACACTATCAGAGGCTCCTTCACCTGCGCATCTACCAATGTGATATATGCCATCATGTGCCAGCAATGCCCCTCTGCCATGTACATTGGCCAAACTGGACAGTCTCTACGTAAAAGAATGAATGGACACAAATCAGACGTCAAGAATTATAACATTCAAAAACCAGTTGGAGAACACTTCAATCTCTCTGGTCACTCGATCACAGACCTAAGAGTGGCTATACTTCAACAAAAAAGCTTCAAAAACAGACTCCAACGAGAGACTGCTGAATTGGAATTAATTTGCAAACTGGATACAATTAACTTAGGCTTGAATAGAGACTGGGAATGGATGAGTCATTACACAAAGTAAAACTATTTCCCCATGGTATTTCTCCCTCCCACCCCACCCCCCACTGTTCCTCTGATATTCTTGTTAACTGCTGGAATTAGCCTACCTGCTTGTCACCATGAAAGGTTTTCCTCCTTCCCCCCCCTGCTGTTGGTGATGGCTTATCTTAAGTGATCACTCTCCTTACAGTGTGTATGATAAACCCATTGTTTCATGTTCTCTGTGTGTGTGTATATAAATCTCTACTCTGTTTTTTCCACCAAATGCATCCGATGAAGTGAGCTGTAGCTCACGAAAGCTTATGCTCTAATAAATTTGTTAGTCTCTAAGGTGCCACAAGTACTCCTTTTCTTTTTGAGAGTTGTTTCTGAGGCTGTGGATGGCACTGTGTGTTCAGCTGGTGTCTGAACTTTGTGACTTCACCCATAACTATTTCACATTTGGTGACAATGTATACCTTCAAATCAGCGGCACTGCCATGGGTACCCGCATGGCCCCACAGTATGTCAACATTTTTATGGCTGACTTAGAACAACGCTTCCTCAGCTCTCATCCCCTAATGCCCCTACTCTACTTGCGCTACATTGATGACATCTTCATCATCTGGACCCATGGAAAAGAAGCTCTTGAGGAATTCCACCAGGATTTCAACAATTTCCATCCCACCATCAACCTCAGCCTGGACCAGTCCACACAAGAGATCCACTTCCTGGACACTACGGTGCTAATAAGCGATGGTCACATAAACACCACCCTATATCGGAAACCTACTGACCGCTATTCCTACCTACATGCCTCTACCTTTCATCCAGATCATACCACTCGATCCATTGTCTACAGCCAAGCTCTACGATATAACAGCATTTTCTCCAACCCCTCAGACAGAGACCAACACCTACAAGATCTCTATCATGCATTCCTACAACTACAATACCCACCTGCTGAAGTGAAGAAACAGATTGACAGAGCCAGAAGAGTATCCAGAAGTCACCTATTACAGGACAGGCCCAACAAAGAAAACAACAGAACGCCACTAGCCATCACCTTCAGCCCCCAACTAAAACCTCTCCAACGCATCATCAAGGATCTAAAACCTATCCTGAAGGACAACCCATCACTCTCACAGGTCTTGGGAGACAGGCCAGTCCTTGCTTACAGACAGCCCCCCAATCTGAAGCAAATACTCACCAGCAACCACATACCACGCAACAGAACCACTAACCCAGGAACCTATCCTTGCAACAAAGCCCGTTGCCAACTCTGTCCACATATCTATTCAGGGGATACCATCATAGGGCCTAATCACATCAGCCACACTATCAGAGGCTCGTTCACCTGCGCATCTACCAATGTGATATATGCCATCATGTGCCAGCAATGCCCCTCTGCCATGTACATTGGCCAAACTGGACAGTCTCTACGTAAAAGAATGAATGGACACAAATCAGACATCAAGAATTATAACATTCAAAAACCAGTTGGAGAACACTTCAATCTCTCTGGTCACTCGATCACAGACCTAAGAGTGGCTATCCTTCAACAAAAAAGCTTCCAAAACAGACTCCAACGAGAGACTGCTGAATTGGAATTAATTTGCAAACTGGATACAATTAACTTAGGCTTGAATAGAGATTGGGAATGGATGAGTCATTACACAAAGTAAAACTATTTCCCCATGGTATTTCTCCCCCCCACCCCACCCCCCACTGTTCCTCTGATATACTTGTTAACTGCTGGAATTAGCCTACCTTGCTTGTCACCATGAAAGGTTTTCCTCCCCCCCCCCGCCCCCCCCCCGTGCTGGTGATGGCTTATCTTAAGTGATCATTCTCCTTACAGTGTGTATGATAAACCCATTGTTTCATGTTCTCTGTGTGTGTATATAAATCTCCCCTCTGTTTTTTCCACCAAATGCATCCGATGAAGTAGCTGTAGCTCATGTAAGCTTATGCTCTAATAAATTTGTTGGTCTCTAAGGTGCCACAGGTACTCCTTTTCTTTTTATTAACATTACAGTAGATCAAAAGGAGGAAATAAATTAGATAAAAAATCCATTGTTTCTCTTTTCAAAGTTTTGAAGAGTTGTGTAGTCGGTCAAAATAATTTTTTTAAACAATTTTAATGAAAATTTCAAATAAGAACCTGGGCAATAGACAGCTGTGGCTTGCAGCCCTCTTCCCTCCAGGTGAATGGTGTTGGAAGTAATCCTTTTGGCATGCTAAATTACTTCATTTCTGTTATTTCCTATTCCTGACCGGAAGTGTTTGCCTAAACAGGCAGCTCATTGTTTGTTTGGTTTTTAAATTTTAAGAGACAGAACTCACATTTATAAGAATTATATCTTGTATCTACAATAGAATTAACGGTACATCCTCTATTAATCCACAGTTGTTTTTTATTCTGTCACACTCTATACAATGAAAGAACGAGAGATTCCTTTACATTTTAGCTTGGCATTATTTTCCAGGCAGTGCTGAACATATACAGAAGGATGTTATTCCTGTCCCCAGGATGTCTAAAAATCTCTTTTACATAATCCAAATGAGAGTATTTGAAATTCATAAAGGGTTAATGATTAATACTTAAATAATTGTCAATGTTAAAGGTAAGGAATGGTTAGCTTTACTCTCAGCTTGTTTTAGCTACAGGAAGTGTACCTTGTGGGCAGTGCAGTGCAGAATTTTCTAGATCAATGTAACAAACTCTTAAATGAATCTGTTCTCACAGTGGCACTCCCAAAGTACAAGCTCCTCCCTCTCATTCTTTCCTCTTACCCTGCTCTGCCTGTCCCCACATCTTTATTTGATTTACTTAATTTTTACCTTATAGTGGAATCATGGCACTTACTTTAAAATAAGTATTGATTATAGTTAGGCTTGGCAGAATTCAATTTTTATTTTATTTTTATAATTTTGATGGATATTAATCTTTAGTTTAAGTATTTTTAATTTTTTTTATCAATTTAAATTTTTATAGTTGTGCAAAATTATGGGTGAAAGAGAATTAACATCACAGTGTCAAAATATTCAAAGTAAATATCCTTAAACCAAACTTTAATAAGTTCTCAAGTAGAATTTTTCTTACTTTGTCTATCTATAAATTTACATTATTATTGGTGGAATTATTTTTTTCAGTTTGTGTGTATACAATGAAATCAATATCTATTGATATTTACCAATAAAATCTAATCCTTCTGAACTGAAATAGTGGTTAATAGGATGAGTACTTGCTGTAATTTTAACAGGTATCAAGACTGTTTAAAGAGAGAAGGTGGGTGAGGTAATATCTTTTATTGGACCAATTTCTGTTGGTGAAACAGACAAGCTTTTAGGCGTACATAGAGCTCTTCTTCAGGTCTGCTCTTTGGAAATCTAGAGACTTATCGTACTTTAAAATAGACAGGATTGTGCTTGTCCAATTAGTGGATTGAGCTTTAGTTTACAGAGACAATGGCTGATCCGGTTCCTGGTATTATGATTATTTATTTCCATTTTACCTATTCAATTAAAGGGTCAGTACAGTGTAGTGCTTTCAGAATGTTTGGAATCCTATTTTCTGTGGTGGACATTCTACCTTGATATGTGTTTAAATTAGATGATTAGTATCTTGTGTCACATTGAAGGAAACTGCTGCTAGCGTATTTCTCAGAATGGAACATCCTGTAACTAACAGCAAGTTTGTGATGTTATTGCCCAATAACCAGTGAAAATGACATCACTACATATTCACAGACCCCTTAGGCTTAGTTATCTCAGTTTTTCTCTACACAGAATTCTTTGATCTGACTAACTTTTTTTTACCACTGATCTACAGCTATGTCCATCCCATTCTGAAACCACCAATGTGTTTTTCCATTTTTCTTACATTTTTCCACCCACACACACACACAAACAAACATGTTGTCAACCAGCTTGTCTGTTATTTCCCTCTGACTAAAACAGTAGGAGGCCTCAGCTGCTTCAGTCCCTGTTGTTCCTTAAACTGGTTGTTAGAAGACATTCATTGAAACTTACTGCCCACATGGTCCAAAGCTGCTCTTATTTTTTTTAATTGAAAAGCAGATGGAGCATAATAGAGAATTAATGTAAATATCTTGGAGGTTATGCAGATGGTAACCATGAACTCAACTAAATTGGATCACTCCCTTTTAAATCCTGATTTTGATTTATCCCTAAAATAACGAGGATATGATATGTCCTCCCTGTGAAGTGACTTTAATACTTTTGGCTCAAATCCAGTGTGAAAGGTGCTAAGTATTCTTAGCCATATTCCTGTGACATTGTTCTTCACACCCAATTTGTTCAAAAGAGGTTTCAGAAATGAATCCGCATGAACAGCCAATTAGTCTTGCTAGAAGAGACTATTTTTTCAGGTTTTTTCTGGTTGGCATGCATTTGTGTACAGTGAATGAGAAGGAATAGTACACCATCTCTAAAGACAAATAGCAAGCTTTATTCTCCAGTGACAGCAATTGCCTTTGTAGTTACATAAAATATTACTCTTGAAAGTGAAGAAATTCTACTACGCAAGAGCAAATATTTAGAATGAACAAGCAATGCACAAGAGAAGTTGATGTGTTCATAGAACAAGGCTGTATGCTAAAGCAAATATATTTTTACATTGTAAACAGATTATGATTCAAGGAAATGGAGGCTCTGAAACTTCCATTGACTAAATTACCCCATAATTATTTTTTTGCCCCTTTCTGGTGAATTGGCTGTAATCTTTTGATGAGCCAATAGTTTTCACTCCTGAGTATAGAAAAGAAGGAGGAGACACCTTAGCTTTCTCAGGATATACATGTATACCGTAAAACTTAGTATCATTGGCAGTTTTGTGCACATTTTAAAGAAAAATGAACCTCTAAATATGGTTTCAAAAAGTGTGGTGCTTGATACAGTGACATGAATACCACAGTAGCGAGGTTGAGACATAGGCAAAATAGTAGGCGATTACATACTTTGAAAATAGCACTCTCATATAATAATCTCTGATAATCTCATCTTTATTACTGTTGGCTCCAGTGTTTAGTGTGGAAATCTCAGTTTATACCTTATTGAAGAAATGCTCTGTGACTCAGCGAACAAAAAAAAACAACAAAGTCTAAATTAGGACATTCCTCATTGCATTTTGTTTCTTTTTTATTATTATAGGTTGTGCTATTTTAGTTGTACACAAGATTAACAGTCATCTGCAAATTGTGTGTGGATGTTCAGTAAAACCACAGTTTTCTTTATCAGTTTTATGCGAGTAGCAATTCAACTTGAAAGAGAATTTACTATTCTTGTACCACAAATAAAAGGCTTTAGTTCTTCAGACTTTAAATTATATTTAATTACAGATTAATTCCTCTGAAATTGTAATGCTATTACTGTACTCTCTTCCCTCTGAAATACATTCATTCTAGCTGTCAGAATTTAGCTGTGGATCTAAAAGAAGGATTACAATTGCATTGCAATTTTCTTTACTATAAACTAAAGGGTAAACATTTTACTATAAAATACATAATTGAAAATATGTATTAGCATTTTTAACTATTTTATCCTTTTTTATTTTTATTTAATTGTAAGAGACTATTCCTCTGGAAACAAAATTAATAAAAAATTTTCATGAACCAGTATGGCACAGTATAAAACTACACGAAAAATTTAGTTACTATAATGATCACTATGTACATATGTGCACCACTCCCCTCTACTGCGTGGGATATCATACTTGCTTATGTGTGTGGTTTTTGTCATCCTCTAGTCCAGAGGTTGGCAAATATCCAGCCCACGGGACCATCCTGCCTGGCCCTTGAGCTCCCAGCCGAGGAGGCTAGCCCCCGGTTCCTCCCCCGCTGTCCCCCCTCCCCCATAGCTATGCCACCGTGTTGGATAGGGGGTGGGGTCCTGAAGGGGGGCTGTTAGGGGTGGGAGGTCGCAGGAGGGGGACAAGGAGCAGGGGGGTTGGATGGGTCTGGGGTTCTGAAGGGGGCAGTCAGGGGGCGGGAAGTGGGAGGGGGCGAATAGGGGACAGGGGCAGGCTGTTTGGGGAGGCACAGCCTTCCCTATCCGGCCCTCCATACAGTTTTGCAACTTCAGCGTGGCCCTCAGGCCAAAAAGTTTGCCCACTCCTGCTCTAGGCAGTGGCTAGTTCACAGAGGATGAAAATCCTATTACTATAACGAAATTTCTTCTTTATCTGAGGTGTTGGGAACTCTGTTTTTGGGGCTACAGGGCTTGTATCTCATAAAGTTAAAAATCTATCCAGTTTTGTCAGCATCTCCTTGCAGTTACTAACTTGTTACAAACTAATGCCTAACTACTGAATATGAATTTCAGACCCTTAGAAATAAGATTTGCCTAAATATTGTAATAGTGTGTGTGTACATCACCACTGTCCAGTGAAAAAATATTTTTTCTTCCTGTGATTACTTATAGTAGTTTAGTTCCCAACTTGAAGTAGGTAATCTTTGCAGTAGGGTTTGGTTGCTGTGTGCTTTAAAGGGCAAAGATAGTTGGTGGTTTATTCATTTCATGGTTCAAATGCTGTCTTATAGTAAGGCAAGCATTTCAGTTTCCAGTGTTTTATGATAGGCTGACACCTGTTAAGATTTTGAGGCAATGACCCCCTACGAAGAGGGTTCGCCATCATGTAAGGGTAATATGCTGCTCTAAATTCATCCATAAATGCCTTGCTTCACACATTTAGTAACCTTCTAAAACTATGACCCAGAGTCTTCCCTGTGTTTGGGCAGCTCTAAAGCCAGCTTAGTCAGCCATAGGAAGAAACCACCAGTTTAGGGATAACCTCTGTTGGGATGGAGTCAGTATAACTGCTCCAACATCATCCTTTTTTCTGTGGCAGGCATAACCAGGGCTTTCCTAAACTTCAGTGACCCCTAGTTGTTGTAATGACCTATAGGGGGCATTGGCAACCTGAACAGTTTAAATTTGTTAGTCTCTAAGGTGCCACAAGTACTCCTTTTCTTTTTGCGAATACAGACTAACACGGCTGCTACTCTGAAACCTGTGAACAGTTTAAATACTTCTTGTGACTGCTTTAATTTTTGCCAGGGGACTGTCCTGGCACACAGCTTGCCTGGGATCGGGGAGTACCTGCTGCAGATGTCCCTCTCCTTAGTTTCACTGTGCTCTCCTCAGCCACACCTGAGGATCTGGGTCTGAACATTTTACTTAGAAGCCAAAAAAAAGAAATATGTATTTTCTTCTGCAGTCTGCTATGTTGTTCTTATATAAATCTTCCTAGACTCAGCAATCTTTGCCCAGCCTTCCCCCCCCCCCTTCCAAAAAAATCCCAAAACAAAATAAAAGCCTTTGATTGTGCGGGAAACAAACTGTTGCAGAAAAATAATAAAAACTTAACTATATCTGGTTTTGTGTATGTTTCTCTGCTATAGGAGTACAAGATCCCCAGCATGAGAAGATTATTACTGTGTCTACCAATGGAAGTATTCACAGTCCCAAGTTCCCACACGCTTACCCACGCAACACTTTACTGGTATGGAGATTAGTAGCAGTAGAGGAGAATATGTGGATACAGCTTACTTTTGATGAAAGATTTGGGCTTGAGGACCCAGAAGATGACATATGCAAGTAAGTTACTTAGCTGATATACAACTTGAAGAGGGGATGGTGACAGCTGTGTTGGCACTGATCAAGTTTGCCAAAACACAGCACTTGCACAGTAATAAAATGTACCTTAGTAATATGTTGTCTTCAGATTGATGTCAGAAAATTATGTACGCTTACAGTAAAAAGCTTCCTCCCTTCATTTAACATATAAGCCACAGAATTATGCTGGCATTAAAATGTTCAAACTCTTAGCCTCTCAAAAGCAAACAGGCAGCTTTGAAAATCCAGAACAACATCCCTAACCTTATCCAAAAATATATATATAGTCATATTTGGGGGAATACAGCTTCTGTTTAACAGTGCAGAGCAACACTACACTTCAGTGCAGGAAGTAAAGAAGAAAGTATCTCCAGCTGGTTCTTCAGAGGAAATTTGCACAGGCATATTACCTCAGATGGAATTCTGGTCAAGGCATTAGAATGTAACACCCCTATTCTGATAAAAGTACCATACAATCTTATAATATCCACAAATGGTCAGGTTCTCACTTCTATATGAAAAAGATAAAGTGCCCCTTGACATAAACTCATAGACTTTTAAGGTCAGAAGGGACCATCATGATCATCTAGTCTGACCTCCTGCATATTGCAGGCCACAGAACCTCATCCATTCACTCTGGCTGAGTTACTAAAGTCCTCAAATCATGGTTTAAAGACATCACATAATAGAGAATTCACCGTTTATGCTGGTTTAAACCTGCAAGTGTCCCATGCTGCAGAGGAAGGCAAAAGACCCCCATGGTCTCTGCCAATCTGACCTGGGGGGAAATCTTTTCCCGACCCCAAATATGACAATCAGTTAAACCCTGAGCATGTGGGCAAGACCCACCAGGCAGATACCTGGGTAAAGAATTCTCTGTAGTACTCAGAGCCCTACCCATCTAGTGTCCTGTCTCTAGCCATTGGGGATTTTTGCTACTGGCAGTTGCTGATGGGCCACATGCCATTGTAGGCAGTCCCATCATATCATTCCCTCCATAACTTTAACAAGCTGTCTTGAGGCCAGTTAGATTTTTTTGCCCCCACTGCTTCCCTTGGAAGGCTGTTCCAGAACTTCATTCTTCTGATGGTTAGAAACATTTTCCTAATTTCAAGTATAAACTTGTTGATGGCCAGCTTATATCCACTTCTATTTATGTCCACATTGGTGCTTAATTTAAATAACTCCTCTCCCTCCCTGGTATTTATCCCTGATGTATTTATAGAGAGCAATCATATCTCCCCTCAGCCTTCTTTTGCTTAGGCTAAACAAGCCAAGCCATGGCACTGGTTTCACAATCATTCAGTGAAAAGAGTTTCATCTACTGGATCACCAACACAGCTTTCTACAGGAACAATGTCTTACTGAGTATGTTTAGCAGCATGATGCTGGTGAAGGTTTGTCCATAGTGAGACTTAGTACACAGCAACCTGGGTAGTAAATCTACAGTGTGCTGACCTGCCACACTCAGTCATCATATGGACCCTGGTACCACACACTAGAAGTTCTATAATACACTTTGTCTTTAGGTTCATCAAAGTGGGACTGTGGACATTTTAGTGTGTAGTAGCAGGGTTCACGCAGTCAGTTACTGTGCAGCAGGCTAGTGCACTGTAGATTTACACCCCACCTTGCTGTGTGCTTAATCACCGGGTAGACAAAACTCCTAATTCATAAGATAGACAAGGTCACAATGCAGTGGGATATGGTGGCAAAATGGAAAAAAAAAAGGCATATATGGATAATGATACTTCAACTGGGTTATTTCATCTGAGCAAAATATTGAATGTCATTGCAGTTACATGTTCATAGACAAATATTTACCAAATAGCTCCTTCTTACTGTGAGCTGTTTACCCTATGTATTCACTTAATTTGATGCTTTCTTTTAATCTCTCTTGATTTAGTAACTTGTTTTGTTTTCTTTACCAGTATGTTGTTACAAAATTTTAATTCTAAATGCGGATATTTTTGCACTTATCTTTGTTTTGTTTGCTTTTTTTCTCCTTTCCATAACTAATATACAAATGTACACCTTTCTTTCTTCTGAAGGGAGTAATTCTTTCCTCTTATAGCAGCCTTATCAGACATACTACATACTGTGCAGCATATGTTTGCTGAAATGCGTGCACTCCCTTTGTACAATATTTTATATGTACATATTTCCAAGTGAAAACTTAGCTTGCTTTTTCTTTTCTTTGCATATGGCAGAGTGAAGTGACAAGTGAAAGAAAATCCAAGTAAGGTGCTTCATTTGTCCACTTGCAAAGAAAAAGTAAGACAAGTTGAAATGTTCTTTTAACTATTTAACTTTACAGCTATTGAGCAATATTTTTCTGGGAGTACACTTATTCTGAGTAAACAGTTATTGAATGCAAACAGATACTGGTGAAATTTAAAAAATCTCAAAGCAAAAGGTGCATTCACAAAAATACAATCATTGCATGCTCAAATTTGTGCATGCTAGGGCTGTCGATTTAATCATGGTTAATTCATATGATTAACTCAAAAAATTAATCATGATTAATCTCCCTGTAAAGCAATAGAATACCAATTGAAATTTATTAAATATTTTTGGATGTTTCTCTACAGTTTCAAATATATTGATTTCTATTACAACCATGAATACAAAGTGTACAATGCTCACTTTATATTCTTATTTCTATTACAAATATTTGTCTTGTAAAAATGATAAAAGAAATAGTATTTTTCAGTTCACATCATACAAATACTGTAGTTTAATCTCTTTATTGTGAAAATGTAACTTACAAATGTAGGGTTTTTTGTTACATATCTGCCCTCAAAAACAAAACAATGTAAAACTTTAGAGTCTACAAGTTCACTCAGTTCTACTTCTTGTTTAGCCAATCATAAGACAAATAAGTTTGTTTATATTTATGGGAGATATTGCTGCCTGCTTCTTATTTACAATGTCACCTGAAAGTGAGAAAAGGCGTTTGCATGGCACTTTTGTAACTAGCATTGCCAGGTATTTACATGCCAGATATGCTAGCCATTCATATGCCCCTTCATGCTTTGGCCACCATTCCAGAGGACATGCTTCCATGCTGACGATGATCATTTAAAAAAAAGTAAAATTGGAATTAAAATTGTGACTCAACTCCTTGGGGGAGAATTGTACGTCTCCTGTTCTGTTTTACCCACATTCTGACATATATTTCATGCTATAGTAGTCTTGAAATTACCTGATGTGCAAATGCTATAGCAGTCTTGGCTGATGACCCATCACCTGTTCATTTTAAGAACACTTTCACAGCAGGTTTGACAAAACGCAAAGAAGGTAGCAGTGTGAGATTTCTAAAAATAGCTACAGCACTTGACCTAAGGTTTAAGAATCTGATGTACTATCCAAAATCTGAGAGGGACGAGATGTGGAGCATGCTTTCAGAAGTCTTAAAAGAGCAACGCTCAAATGCAGAAACTACAGAACCCGAAACACCAAAAAGAAAATCAACTTTCTGTTGGTGGCATCTGGCTCAGATGATGAAAATGAACATGCATCAGTCCGCTCTGCTTTGGATCGTCATCGAGCAGAACTCATCATCAGCATGGATGCATGTCCTCTGGAGTGGTGGCTGAAGCATGACATATGAATCTTTAACGCATCTTGCACATAAATATCTTGCAATGCCAGCTACAACAGTGCCACGAGAACACCTGTTCTCTTTATCTCCTGCAAATTGTAATCAAACTTGTTGGTCTAAGCGATTGGCTGAAGTACGACTGACTGGATTTGTAGGCTCTAAAGTTTTACATTGTTTTATTTTTGAATGCATTTTTGTATATAACTCTGCATTAGTACGTTTAACATTCATGATAAAGAGATTACACTATAGTACTTGCATTAGGTGAATTGAAAAATACTATTTTTGTTTATAATACAAATATTTATCAAAAATATAAAGTGAGCCCTGTGCACTTTGTATTCTGTGTTGTAACTGAAATCAATATATTTGAAAATGTAGAAAACATCAAAAAAATATTTAAATAAATGGTATCTGTTATTGTTTAAAAAAAAATTAATTGTGCTGTTAATTGCTTGACAGCCCTAGTGCATGCAAACCAGGAAGTTGTACAGGAAATTACCTGATGTGCAAATGTAATTGGTGGTTGTGTAGTGAATGTATATTTTTGAGGGTGTTTTGGCTTTAAAAGTTAGACTTAAGAGAAGGTGAAATGTAAGTGATTGATTTGATTTCTAAACAAAACTAAAGAGAACAACCAATATTCTGACCTAATTTAAAATAAAACTTAAAATACTACTACTACTACTACTACTACTAAAACTAAATAAAGGAAGCAGGAGGATATCAACTAACTTATCTGGTGTGAAAGGAAGATAAATAGCTATTTAAGTCAAATTCAGCAAGTATTGAAATGTGATTAACATATTACTATATTAAATGGACCCTGAAGATGACAATTGCTACTGAGAATTATCTGCATGCACTCCAACTGCATTAACTGTTCTGAGTGTATCTGTGTTACCACATTTGCCTGTTACTTTGGGGCATGCTCATTTATTAGGGTTACTCTTCTGGGGCGGGTGGGCGGGTTGTGTGCCTCTATCAATGTACTGCTTGTGTCACTTGTGTTCTCATAGGGAGCTCTACTTCTCCCTGCTGCAGGTTCCCTCCCAATGGAGCTATCCTGCAGGACCTAGGTTCCCCAGGGCTAGGTTCTTCCAGCCCCAGAATCAGACGAACACACACACACGAGCATGGGAGGATCTGTTAGGACAGGGTTAATCAGCACTCCCAAGCTGACCCCTTATATGTCCCTGGACTCAGCAGGCTGGGTTGAACAGCACCTCCAAGCTGTCACCCTCATTTGCCATCAGTACCACACCGGAATAGAGTATGCCTGAGCACGCTGGGTTGAGCAGCACTTTCAAGCTGCCACTCTCATACGTCCCAGGTTCAGCACATCTCTATCCCCACTTTCATGTTACAGTTGTTCTGGTAGTAATCCTCTTGATGAGCAAACCCCGCAGGATTTTTGGGTGCTGCAGGGATCTTTTAGCTTAGATACGAGGAGCGTTGCTGCAGAGTGAATGAGAACCAAAAAACACTCATGAGTGTGAGGTAGAAAAAGAGAAGCAACCAGCTTACTTATGAAAGTTTTATTTATTGTCAGGTAATAACCATAGGTGAGCCAAGGAAACAAAACAGTTATAATATTAAATCTAACTTGCATTTGATTATAAAAGTTAGGTTTACAAAACTAAACTGATTACACAAGTCAGGGTCAGAAGGCTGTACCTAGAGAAAGAGAGAGAGACAGAGAGAGAGCTGGGTTCTCACCTCTCCAGGAAGCTTGAATTGATCAGGGGTCCCAGGTGGTGGTGGTAGCTGAGGATCCGGAGTGCTGGAAACAGGCAGAGCCCCCAGCATGACCAGTCAGGAGGAGATGAAGTACCAATGCAACTGATGCAGATTTTGGATCCAAGCATCAGAACACTTACTTGAGCATGGATAGGGGTTTTTGTAGAGAAACAACAATGGTTCAAGAGAGAACACTAATTTGTTTATGTGTAAACAAGGGAGAATACCAAAGTTGTTTTGTTCAGGGTACACAATGGGAGCTGATCATTTCTAGCTTTGGGCGGTGTTCCTTGGAGGGAGCTCACAATGCAATTAGGGAGCTTCACTATTTTGGATACCAATAAAGGATTTATTACTAGAATTGGTCTGATAACTACTGAGCTGGGTGTGTGTAGGTGTGCATTCATTAACATCTGGAGCAGAGATCCCCCATCATGCAATGCTTCCCTGCTTTTCTGGTCCCAGAGTTCCGTGCAGTTCTTGCCTTGGAATCTCTGTTCTCTATTCTGTATGCTAATGGAGATGCCTCCTTGTCCTATCTTCGATGCAGATAAGGCTAGCGGAGTTTCCTTAATTTTGTCATCCTTATCACAGGGGTTTAGGTGTGTCTCCCACTGCCTTTTCATTGCTTTTTGTAAGACTTTCTTCTGATGCAGATTTTGTTCAAGCAGAGGCTAGGAGGTGCGGGTGGAGAGGCCTTTCATGATTAGACAGGCTGGGTACTGCGCCCTGGTTCCCCAAGAACATAGAGCTGCTAGGTAACATCTGTATTGAATGGTGGTGTAATAAACTGGTGCAGCTTGAAAGAGCTCTGATTGTGTTATAAGGAGATCTGGGTCTGAGTGTGTTATCCCTTTGTGTGTTATCAAAGGAAAGAGATACATATGTAACTTAACGTTTGAGTCTGCCTCATTTCAATATAGAATTGTATAGGTTGTGTCAGTAGCAGGGTGCTGGGGACTTTTTTTGCCATAGGTACTGTCAGTAGTGAAGTGGAATATGAGAGCAGTCTGTGGATTTAATGATAGGTAGGGGAAAGTATAGGTTTAGGTGGTACCCTGAATGCAAGTGTTCAGGGGTTGTAAAAGGTGGTTGTTAAATTTTACAAATGTGGTATTCTGTTGGGGGAGTAGGCTCAGTGTTTGATCATAGGGCAAGTGCAAAGCACTTGTCCATTACAGTGAAAAGGCAGAATAGGAGTGGATGTGTTATGGGCATACTGGGGCATTGCTTAAAGGGGGAAGAGTTAAGGTTGTGTGGATGGTTACCTTAACTCAGTACTTCCTACTTTTCAGCAGTGTGAGTTTTGCTGGACTCAGTGTTCTGGAATGCTCTATCACTGAGCAACCTTAACTCTGCATTAGCACAGTTTTTTTTGCCATTTCATTTTCTAGTTTTTTAAACTGAAAGAGCAATGTTTGATAGTAGGAGCTGGTGGTCATTTAGGAAGTTTAGGTGTCACCTAGATTCGCAGTTGATATGCTACTGTGTTGAGGCAATAATAAGAAACTAAGCTTTTCTATAGTGCTTTTCATAAGTAAATCTCAAAGAACTTGACATCATTATCACCATTTTTAATAGATGGGAGAGTACGGCACAGAGAAGTGAAGTGACTTGCCCATGGTCAGCCAGCAAGACAGTAGCAGAGCCTAGGAATAATCCCAGTTCATGGCTGTTTCCTTTAGGCCACACAGTTGCTGTGTGATTCCTCAGTGCTCCTCCCAGCTCTTGTACATTTGCTACAGTGAATTGGAGATATTGGTCAAGCTTTGAAATGTTTGCAGTGTGCACCTGCTAACAGAGCATGAAAGAGAAATTTTATCCATGGTCTATGTTCCGAAACACTGATATTTTTATTACATGATTATTATAATAATTTTAAGCGTGTGAGAGAAGACTGGTGTATGTTTCTTCTTCTCCATCCCCTCCCTCACCATTACTTGCAACATGTAACCTCCCTCTCTCCTAATCCTAGTAAGCCGTTAGTTGGCACTACAGAAACCATTCACATGTAAGAAGTTGCTCCTTGGTGCCTCCAGCCCTGTGCTGTTGCGTATATATATCTCAGGTAGCAGCTTACTGAAGGGCTGCACATTACCGTGGTTATGTAGCCCAAGCTTCACACTGAGTTGGGCCCCTCACTCCCCATACTGACTCAGCTGGTCCTCCTACCTGTGTTTTAGCCAGGCTTCCCCAGTGAAGTCCCTGGTCCACCCAGTCTGCCCTTCCTCCAAAGTGGGCCCAATCCTCACACATTCTTGCCAGGTTCCGCCATCCCACACTGGGGTGATGTGCATCTTAACTATTCATTTTTGGATTTCAGGAGTTTACATTTCTATTACCTTTATCACCTCCAGCCCAGATCCCAGCTCATCTGGAGTGGTAGGGAGAGGGGCTCACAAACCCCAAGAGAAGCAGGATTCCACAGATTCCAGAACACACAGCAAGGAGGAAGAGAAGCTCAGACCTTTATGGAGGGGTAGGGCTCCCCCAGATCCCAGCGCATACATGGAAGGGGAGAATTCAGGGCCAACAGGCCACACTACCTCTAACCCCACAACTTCCTTCTCTCCCTGTCACATTCCTCAACACCTCCTGTCTTCCTCTCTCCCACTCCCCCAATCCCTATCCCTCAGCCTTTTACCCGAACCCCCTCAAACTCTCTTTCCTCCCCTACCACCATTTCAATGTATCTCCCTCCCCAAAATACCCTCATGCCTTGCTAAAGACCTAAACCTCTCTTCTTCTCTTGACCAGGGTGGGTTTCAAAATGGCTAGAATCTGTGAAGTTAATGAAATGCTATTTTGTTGGGGTTTTTTGCCTTGGGAGCTGTATCTCAGGAACTCCTTGCTCAGATGACCCCACATTTGGATCACTAAGCCTACACTATACTCCCATGAGGCACAGCACAAATTGCAAAACAATCCGTGGAAGCTTTTGAGTGCTAAGAAGAGTCATCTTTTTAAGAGAAAAGTCTTCCCAACCTTAGCTAGAGGAGAGCTGGTGCTCCCTTATAATATTTTAAGAAATTTAAGGGAGAATAGAAGGGAGAGCAGTCTCAGAGTGGCGTTAAGTAGTCCATTCATTTCAATTAGATGTTTTCAGCGGAAAGAGAATACCCAATGGAGATGAATACAGCCTAAAACAGTAGCTCTATTCATATCAGTAAGTGTTCCCTTCCACTTTCCCCAGTGCTGGAGGGTTTCTGGTATGTGTCAGACATATCCATTCTCAGCTCTGCACCCCTGTCTCGCCAGTGTGTTCTCGGTGCATCTGAACATGTGTGTCCTAAGCTTCCCCAGATCTTGGCTCACATGGCAAGAGTAGGGAGAGGGGCTCAGACATACTCAGAAAGGCAAGCCCCACAGAATCTGGCACACATGGGGGGGGCAGGAAAGAGGAGTCTCATCCCCACAGATGGGCAGAAGACCCCCAGATCCTGTCACACATGATGGCAGGGAGTGGGGCTCAAACACCATTGTGGGGGACAGGGATCCCCAGATCCCAGCTCAAAAAGGAGGGGGTAAGGAAAGGAACTCAAACCCCCCAAGGTAAGTAAGTCCCCTCCAGGACCTGGCTCACAGGAGAGGGTGCAAGTAAGGGGTGGGGGGGTCAGTCCTCATATATGCGCTGGGGGCTTGTGGCACATACATGCGAGGAGAATGTGGGGCTGACAGTGCCCCTCCCCCACTGTCCCCATGGCTCCCTTCTCCATATTCCATCCTTTTCCTTCTCCTCCCAGTGCCCCTAATCCTCATCCCTTCCTCGTGACCTGATCCTGCAACCTCTCCTCCATTCCCACTTACTCTTTCACTCCTAATCACCCTCCCTTCCTAGCAAACATTTGCTTATGTAGTTTTTCAGTGCCTTCTGAATATTCAGATTACATTTCCCACAAATAGAAATCCCTATTTGACAGAGGCAGATTGGAGCAAAATGCCTGGTTTTTGGTTTGTTTTTTGGTTTGTTTACTCCAGGGCTCAATTTGAACTCAGTGCCTGGGATGATACTCAGATTTGATGACTACCCTACCCTCATCCTAAGAACTACCCAGGTCCAGTGAAGAAGGGGTACTTTTACAGATCGTTAGCCTGCCCCTCTCTCTGCACATGCTCAGTGTAAACCAGAGAGCTCTCCCGTCGACACAATAAAACCAGCTCAACAAGGGCAGTAGCTATGTTGCCAGGAGAGCGTCTCCTACTGACATAGCACTGTGCACACGAATGCTTATACTGGCAAAATTTATGTTTCTCAGAGGTGTGTTTTTTCATACGCCGGAGTGACAAGAGTTTTGCTGACATAATTGCTAATGTAGATATGGCCTTAGTGTGCCTAACTGTAGAAGCAACTCTTTTTTTCAAATAACATTTAAATTTGATTTTCCTGAATGGACTGGTGAGTGCTATGCATTCTGTTGGGGTAACCCTCAAATGTTTCAGACTTTAGTACAGTTATCTGAACCTGTGTTTGATCTCCATCTGTGAGGAAAAAATCATTGCCAAAATGTTAGAGAGACAAAGTGGGTGAGGTAATATCTTTTCTTGGACTGGTGTCTGTTAGTGAAAGAGACAAGCTTTAAACAATCTGTTCCACCTTGTATTTAGCTGTGACACTGTGAGTATATTTCCTAGACCTGAAGAGCTCTGAGGGGTAAGATCAAAAGCTTGTCTCTCTCACCAACAGAAATTGGCTCAAGAAAAGATATTACCTCACCTACCTTGTCTTTCTAATATCCTGCGACCAACACATCTACAAAACACTGCATATTCCGTGTCAGGCAACTTTAAGAAAAGCTGTTCTACCCCCCACCTCCCAAGAGCTCTATCTAAGGGTCAAATGGCCCCAAATTTGGATCACTGACCGTGCCCTGTGCCCCCCATGAAGCACACCAAGTTTCAAGGCAATGTGATTTAACACATGGAATTTAGAGCACTTAGAAGAGTGCAGTGTTAGACACAAAGCTGGTTTCAAATTTAACTTTAGCAGAGCTTTTGCTCTGCTGTAATGAAAACATCCTACACAAGCCAAGTAAATGGCTACAGTAATACCTTTTGGAACTATGTCTAGCAATTCTAGGGTCTTTCAGTTCTCACACTAATATGTCACAGTTTATTTTATTAATTAAAATGACTTTCTTTCCTTTATAGTTTCTATGTGTTTATTTCTGATTATTTTTTTTTCTTTTGTAATTGTTCATTCTTCTTCGAGTGCTGCTCATGTCCACTCCATATTAGGTGTGTGTGCTCGCCACAGGCACTGGTGCTAGAAGATTTTCCTTCAACAGTATCTGAGGGGACTGGCTCTGGCACCCCCTGCAGTGGCGCCCTCATGGCGTGGTATAAGGGGTGCCACCGACTTCCCCAACCCTGAGTTCCTTCTTGCCGCTGGTGATGGTGCTGGAACTTCTGCTGCTTCAGCTAGCTTTGTTTCGTTCTCAGTTCTTGCGAACTTTGAAAACTTGTAATATTGTTGTATATAGTTAGTAGTTCTTAGTTACCCTTAGTAGTAGTTCTCAACTCTTCATTGGTTCCGAACTGGACTCAGCCAGGGGATGGGGCATGCCCCGGTCCCCAGGCTTGAAGCCCTGTGATTGCTGCAAACGGCCTGTGCCCGTTAGTGATCCATATACCAGCTGTCTAAGGTGCTTAGGTAAAGGGCACGTAAGTGACAAGTGGCGTATCTGCAAGTCCTTCAAACCTAGGACAAAGAAGGAACACTATATCCATCTGAAAGCGCTCCTAATGCAGTCAGCACTGACTTCAGCACCAGAGCAGTGGTCTGACTCTGCACCAAGCACCACGGCCTCCATGCGCAGTGATCCACCAGCGCTGTCCTCGAGCCGGCACCAGTCCCCATCCACGGCTCCAGTGGAAAAACTGAAAAAGACTATGAAAGGAAGATCTCCTACCTCCTGTAAGGGAAAGGAGAGGGCTGAGGGCAAGCCACGACCCATGCCAGGCAGCTCAATGCCCCCATTGGAAACTCGGGCCCCAGCTCAGGTTGAGTGGTGCAGCCCATCCCATACTTGGCCTGCGACCACGGATAGCTGTGTGAATCCCTTCAAGTGGCTTAGGAAATCCTGACCCTCCTGGCTCCAGCGGTACCCCGGTCTCGGGGAAAACCCACTTTGGGACTTATAAGTGTGTTCCAGCCTTAGCAACACCATTCCTCATCGAGAGGGCCGTCCCATCATCGCTTGCCTGCCCAAAGCCATAATGCCTCAGGGCTAGAGAGGCAGGCTCAGCTGAGCCCTCTTCAGTCCCTGCACCGGGGCACCAAATGAGGGACTCGAGGCGTACCTCACCGGTGGAATGGCGCAGACCCTCTGGGGTACATGCCACCTTGCAAGAACTTCGGGACTGGCCCTGACCATCTCCAAGGGCCTGATACCAATCCCGGGACCAATCCAACACCAGAGACTGCCAGTTGCAGGGCCATCATCACCCATCTCCAAGAAGGAGATTGTCCTATTCAGGACAATCTTCCCGGCAACCGTCCCACAGTAGCTCCTGGTCCCGTTCAACATCCCGGTACAGGTCGAGTAGCGGAAGGCATTGATTGCCCGGTGTATGATGCAGATCCGCCGGATGCTGTCGGTCCCTGAGAGCCTGACCAAGACAATCTCGCTTGGACAGGTCAGCTTCGGGATGCAGTGACAGGAACCGGTCAGACAAGAGCCATCGCTCAGCCCAATACTGGTTGCCCAATACAGACCACTCCACTGGTGGCTCTGGCTCAGAGCGAGGTTCCCTGACTGCGGTACAAGCCCCAGTACCAGCGGTGTCAACTATATTATCGGCATTGAATTCTACCTCATGGCCCCAAGTGCAGTGGCCGGTGCCATGGTACCCATGGAACCCCTGGGGGTTCACCCAACCTTCCCAGGCTGCCCGATCGGTGTTGGGAGCCTCGGAGAGGCCAGTGGCCTCGGTATCCCGTCCCGCTCTGGTGCTTAAAGCTTCAGGGAGTAAGACCCCGCAGGTCCAGGAGGACCCAGGGGAGCAAGCGGCTGGACCCGCAATGGATGTGGAGTTTCCTGTGGCACTGCCATCATCCTCATCATCACCAGATGAGGCTATCACGGAGCCCCCTCAGCCAGTTCCTCAGGATGATGCCAAGGTGCACCAGGAACTTTTGAAGAGGGTCACTTCTAACCTGGGGCTTCAGGCAGAGGAACTGGAAGAGCCCACAGTCTCTCTGTTTGATGTCCTCTGGTCCTCGGCACCCTCCAGGGTGGCCCTACAGTCTCCAAAATCACTGATGTCCTGTGGGAGACCCCCTCTTCCCTGGCCCCTATCTCTAACACTGCCCGAGCCACCCACCTCCACCCTCGGCCCAGTCAGGCTCGACCCGTAATAAGCATGGAGCCAAACGGTCATTTTGATGATGCGCCCGAAGGCGACCTACCAGACAATTCCCTGGATCCATCTTTTCTGGTGTTCTCCAACCACGTTTCCTCTTTCCTCCCAGCTTGGATCACTATAACTTCAGACCGTTGGGTCCTCAGCACAGTGGAATGTGGTTATATCCTCCAGTTCCTTTCTACCTCCACTTCCCACCCGCCTTCCTCATCCCTCTTCAGGGACCCTTTCACGAGAGTTTCCTCATGCAGGAGGTAAAGGGGTTACTATAGCTTGGTGTGGTGGAAGAAGTTCCTTTCTAATACAGGAACTAGTGGTTCTAATCCTGGTACTTTTTAATCCCAAAGGCCAAGGTTGGTCTATGGCCCATCCTGAACCTGCAAGACCGCAACAAGTACCTACAGAAGCTAAAGTTCCGCATGGTTTCTCTGGCTTCTATTATCCCCTCCCTGGATCCAGTGGTATGACGCACTTGACTAGAAGGATGCATACTTCCACATAGTGATCTTTCAAGGACAGAGACGCTTCCTCCGTTTTTTGGTAGGCCCCACCACTACCAGTTTATGGTCCTCCTGTTAGCCTGGCAACAGCACCGAGGGTGTTTACCAAGAGCATGTCGGTGGTAGTGGCTTACCTCAGGCGCCGGAGTATCCAGATCTAACCATATATCAATGACTGGCTCCTTCAGAGTGGCTCCAGGTCTCCAGTCCAAAGCGATGTCGCGGTGCTTCAAGCCACATGTCACTCTTTGGGCCTACTGGTGAATGACAAAAAGTCAATGTTAGTGCTGGTGCAGAGGATAGAGTTCATTGAAGCAGTCCTTGACACTACCTGCTCCAGAGTGTTCTTGCCTCTGGAAAGGTTCCACACTTTGGCAGACCTCAGCTTGGAAGTCTCCACTTTCCCTCTGACTATAGCCAGGATCTGTCTGCGCCTGCTGGGCCACATAGTAGCATGTACTTCTGTGGTCTGCCATGCCAGGCTCTGGATTTGGCCCCTGCAACAATGGCTGGCAACAGTCTATTCCCAGTTCCGAGACCCCCTGAAGAAGATGGTTACCATTTCCCAGGCGATACTTACCTTACTGAGATGATGGACTGACCGCAGGACAGTCCTGGAGGGGGTTTCGTTCAACAACCCTTCTCACTCCATCAAGTTAGTGTCGGATGCCTTAGATGTCAGCTGGGGTGCGCATCTCAGCAACCTCCAGATACAGGATGTGGCCCTGGAGGAGGCACGGTTACATATAAAGGTCAAAGAGCTCCAAGCAGTCCGGCTAGCATGTGGAGTTGTCTTGCTCTACCTGTCAGGCTACGTGGTATGTATCCTGACTAACAGTACAGTCTCGATGTTCTACATCAACAGTCAAGGGGGAGTGTGCTCGTTGGCTGTGTGTCAGGAGGCACTCCGTCTCTGGGACTTCTGTATCAGCCACGAAATCCACCTGGAAGCTTGTCACCTTCCCGGCGTCCGGAATATGCTGGCAGACTAGCTCAGCAGGGACTTCTCCTCTCACCACAAGTGGTCGCTCCATACAGAGGTAGCCTGCATGATCTTCCAGAGGTGGGGAACTCCTGAAGTGGACCTGTTCACTACCAGACAGAACAGGAAATGCCACCAGTTTTGTTCTTAATAGGGTCTGAGCAAGGACTCTCTCTCCAATGCCTTCTTCCTGTCGTGATCAGGGAGCCTGATATATGCATTCCCTCTGATTCCACTAATCAGCAGGGCCCTGGCAAAGATCAAGAAAGACCAGGCACGGGTTATCATGATCTCCTCCGCATGACCTCGCCAGCATTGATTTGGCACGCTCATGAGCCTGTCAGCGGCCCCTCCCTGGCCCCTGCCCAACCGACCAGATCTGCTGTCTCAGGACCACGGTCCGCTCTTAAACCCCAAACTCATGTCCCTCTTGGCGTGGATGGTGAGTTGCTGAACCCATAGGAGTCCAACAGGTCCTCCTAGAAAGTAGGAAGCCCTCAACTAGACTGACTTACCTGGCCAAGTGGATGAGGTTTTCCCACTGGGCATCTGAATGGGGCATCTCTCCCTCACATTTCTCCATACAGGCTGTCTGGACTACCTGCTCCATTTGAGGAACCAGGGCCTGGCACACACTTCCATTAGAGTGCATCTTGCAGCCATCTCCCCTTTTCACCCACTGATCCAAGGACAGATGGTGTTCTCCCATGACGTACGGTCAGATTTTTGAGAGTTCTGGAGAGACTCTTCCCGCAGGTTCGGGCTACCGTCCCACAGAGGGATCTTAACTTGCTCCTCTCTAGGCTACTGGCCCACCCTTTGAACTGCTGGGTTCCTGCTCCCTTTCCCATTTGTCATGGAAGGTCGCGTTCTTGGTGGCAATGACGTCGGTGAGACAGATCAGAAATTAAAGCCTTGACCTCAGAACCACCGTACATGATCTTCTACAAAGATAACGTTCAGTTGCAGCCCCACCTGGCCTTCCTGCCAAAGGTGGTCTCCACCTTCTGTATGAATCAGGACATCTTCCTCCCAGTGTTCTGTCCCAAACAGCACAAGACCAATGAAGAGAGGCGTCTTCACGCCCTGGATGTCCGGAGGGCCTTGGCTTTCCATACCAAGCCTTTCCGTAAACCAACTCAACTCTTCATCACAACAGCAGATAGGAAGGAGGATCATCCGGTATCCTCACAGAGGATTTCCAATTGGATTACCTCGTGCATAAGGACCTGTTACAACCTAGCGGGGGTTCTGTTGCCGCCGATTGTCAGAGCACATTCGATGATTGATCTTTAAATATTCAGGGTAAATAGGCCAAATCCCCTGAGATGGGATATTAGATGGATGGGATCTGATTTACTATAGAAAATTCTTTCCTGGGTATCTGGCTGGTGAATCTTGCCCATGTGCTCAGGGTTTAGCTGATTGCCATATTTGGGGTCGGGAAGGAATTTTCCTCCAGGGCAGATTGGAGAGGCCCTGGAGGTTTTTTTGCCTTCCTCTGTAGCATGGGGCATGGTTGACTGGAGGGAGGCTTCTCTGCTCTTGAAGTTTTGAACCATGACTTAAGGACTTCAATAGCTCAGACATGGGTGAGGTTTTTCATAGGAGTGGGTGGGTGACGTTCTGTGGCCTGCGCTGTGCAGGAGGTCGGACTAGATGATCAGAATGGTCCCTTCTGACCTTAGTATCTATGAATCTATGATGAGAACGCAGGCATCTTTGGCAGCCTTCCTGGCACACATCCCTATCAAGGACATCTGTAGAGCTGCAATATGGTCCTCTGTCCACACGTTTACTACTCATTATGCCATCTCTCAGCAGGCCAGGGACGTCACTGGGTCGACAGAGCTGTGTTGCAATCTACACGTCCGTGAACTCCTACCCACCTCCAGGGATACTGCTTTAGAGTTACCTAATATGGAATGGACATGAGCAAGCACTCAAAGAAGAGAAGATAGTTACCTTTTCCATAACTGGTGTTCTTCGAGATGTGTTGCTCATGTCCATTTCATGACCCGCCGTCCTTTCCCACTGTCGGAATTTCTGGCAAGAAGGAACTGAGGAGCTGGCGGTGCCCCTTATACTGCTCCATGTGCCAGAGCTAGTCCCCTACAGATACTGCTAAGGTAAAAACTTCCGGCACTGGTGCATGTGGCGAGAACACACACCTAACATGGAATGGACATGAGCAACAAATCTCGAAGAACACCCCAGTTACCGAAAAGGTAACTGTCTTGTCTTGAATAACGTTCACATTTTAATGATAACTTAACATCACTAAAAGGTGGTCATAGTAATTTTTTTTCCTTCTTTAGAGATTTATTTCATTGTTTCACATTTTTCTGAGTGAAAATAACTCAAGTTAAGTAACCTGGTTTTGTATTTAGGCATAAGTATCTCTCTAAGGCTAAGCCAAATGGACGCATAAAGCCTTACTCCTTTTTGTTACTGTGCTAATATATTAGTGCTTTAAGGTATTGGATCATTTTTTACTTTGTCTGACAATATTTTACCAGACTATTGACCAATTATTTTTTGCACTGGTGAAATGCCCAACCCTTTTACAATCTATTGGTTAGACGAGACGAAAACCGCAGTGCAGTAAGTTTTTTGGCTCTTTTAGCAGCAACATGCAACTTGTATTAGAGCATTTCTTTCTCTGGCAATGTGTGACATGACCCACTGAATTTTATGCCCAAAGGTCATTGTTTCCCTCTGTCTCTATTTCAGTCTCCCCTCGAGGCTAGTATGTTCTATGTAACTGAAGATGCCTTGTTTATAGACCACTGAGACTGTGTCAGTCCAAAGTGCTAAGTCTTTGTTAGTATGTCGCAGATTAGCTCTTTCTTTTAGTTCACATCCCAATGCACAATTATAATTGTATTACAACATAGTTGATTAAAGTAACTAACCATTTTAAAGTTTCTCCTAATGCATATGGGACCAATTCACATATTGTTTACACATTTAAACAAACAAACCTCCAAACACATAAAGGGTTTAGCCTTTAAGATGAGCATGTAAACCTTGTGAAGAAAAAAAATACTTAATTCCTAACAGTTGCCCCTGACACTTTGAATCTCTTTAGTAGGTTCACACCCATTTCTGTGGGTGTGGAACAATATATTTCTGTTAATTATAATTTTAGAGTTATTAGTTGTTGTTTCTATTTTCCTGGACTTATCAGTTTCATCCCCACTATAGGAGTCTGACTTGGGGAAATCTCTAATATTCTGGATATGTTGTATAGCCTCCTGAGGGGGAGGCCCCAATTTAGGAAAGCACTTAAACATGTGTTTAACTTTAAGCATGTGTGAAGTCCAGTTGAAGCCTGTGCTTAAATGCTTTCCTGACTCACGGCCAGAATGATCTTGTATTACCTTCTCTCTAGCCTGTTTCTGCTAAAAAATCTCTTTCCACAACTTTCTAAATTTAGGGCCAACTGGTGATAATCTTATTTGCTTACTTTGGTGAGCAGCCATTCATATTCATAGTCCAATTAACATTTTATATTATATTTAATTCTTGTCTTTCTCACTAACAGAAGTTAGTTCAATGAAAGATATTACCTCACCCACCTTGTTTCTCAATAATGATTGTTTTTTACTACTTCCTTGGCCATTCACATTGACCCTTTAAAAAAACATTATTCAAAGGATGTATGCAGTGTTTTTTTTAGCTGTGTAGGTTCCAGGATATTAGGAGACACAGACCTCAGCTTGCTGTGTAGCTTGAAAGCTTGTCTCTCTCCCCAACAGAGGTGTGTCCAGTAAAAGATGTCACCACACCCACCTTGTCTCCATAATTCAAAGACTACGGCCAGGTCTATAAACTTACATTGGTATAAGTACATCACTCAGGGGTGTGAAAAATCCACACCCCCGAGCAGCGCAGTTACACCGACCTAACCGCTGGTGTACACAGTGCTATATTGACCAAAGGGCTTCTCCTGACATCACATAGTTGCCACCTCTCATGAAGCTCTCCTCTTGATGTAGTAGCATCTTCACTGAAGTGCTACAACTGCACCAGTGCATCTGCTCCACTGCAGTGTTTTAAGTGTAACCCTGCCCTCAGTTATGTCTTTAGATAGGTGAGTACAAATCCCGTTGACTTGAATGGGAGTTAGATCCATGTATCTTAGAGCCAAAATAGCCCTTAAGCGTATTTATCAAGAGTAAAATGGATATATGTTTCTGAAATATTACAATATTTTCAGACTCACCTGTGTGCTTTATTCCATTTGATTTCACTCATTACTTCAGAAGACAGTGGCAGATTCTCTACAAATGGTGCAAAGAGGCCAGAAAATGTCCATGGTTGGCTAGCAGAGATCTCCCAGTTGAAAAGATGTGTTGGATTCAGGTCCTGCAAACCTCCCCTTCCCAATAAAGAGGGGAGGGGGTTGTGGAAAGAAGAGTTTGGAGTAGACAGGTGGCATGGCAAGCCCATAGCTCCATTATGCCAGTCTTTCAGTGGTGTATTAACCCTCTAGACCATTAGATTAGTGGCATATTTTAAAGTAGCCTGATAGCATCTCTAAAAGTGATCAGGGAGTTGTAACCAGCTCCTTGGTGACCCCTATCTCCTCTTCTGCACTGAGTGGAGCTCAGGAGAAAATTTAGCCCAATTAGTTTCCTAAATTGCTGTTTTATATCTCTAAGGCTAGCAAATAATCACCGCGTTGGTAAATTGTACAGTATCCTTATAGGGAGCTTGTGTGCGGCAATCCCTTTTAATAGCAGGTGTTGTCAGCAGTTTGCATGCTGGAACATCACGTCAAGGGCCTACAATAGAAATAAAAAAACTCTGTTGTATATTAATAATTTGTCTTATGCCTCCTTTACTCTGTTTCTTTTAGGTATTCTGCATGCAATTGCTTTTCTTTGTTTTAGTTGTTTTTTAAATATCAGTTACCATTCCTTAAGATTACTTTATAAGTTTTAAGAAAGCACAGGAACATGCCCTGATAGCACAGTAATGGGTGCTTTATAAATGTCTTAGATAGAATTGTGACGGTAACTGTGTGAAAGTAAAATAAGGTACAACTCATTGATTACTGAGAAATGGGCACTTACTGGAAATGAGCTTGATTTTTAGGAAACCAAATGCATTCATTATGAAGCCCACCCAAAAAAGTAGCAGGTGCTCAGTACACGCAGGGCTGGATTAATCTTTTATGGGCCCAGGTGCCTGAACAGTGGCCCCACTCCACCCATGCTCCCTTCTGAGGCTCCACCCCACTGGGCCTTTCCCCCCCAAGAACCCGTTCACGTGGAGGGGAGGGGCCAAAGAGGAATTCCCACCAGCAAAAACAAAAGTCAGCACCTCTGTTATGAAACCTGTTTTTCTTCATTGCTATGAGCATTTTGAATATCAGCAGTAGCTTCACTCTCTGTTTTTTTTTTTCAGCTAATATTGCTCAGGCTTCCCAGTATAGTAAACATTATTTAAACAAACACCTACAGTTATAATTTAAAAAAAAACTTGCAAAAAGTGGGTCTAGTTTACACGTGCAATATGGAGAACTTTTTACCTGAAGACAATTTGGTTACTTGAAGGCAATTCCAGTGCTGAAATATTAACAATGGATCAAATATCTTTGAATAATATTCTGAAGTTATGTATTTACCAAGTTACATAACTATTTCAGCAAATATGCCCCCTTTGAGGAAACTTGAAGTGGTCCTTTGAGATATAGGACCAAAATGCATAAAAGCTTGTTGTAAAACTAAGTTAACCAGACTGGACCAGTGGATGACTGAGGTCAGAATAAATTATTTGATGATTTCACTGCATAAAGGAAAGATTATACAATAATATTTTCCTTTGAATATTTAAATGCTGACAAAAATTTTGCCATAGATTTTTCTGCTGAAAAAGTATACAAATGCTGATTTTTAAAAACAAATGCAAATGATTTAGCACTTTCTTAAAACAAATCCTGTTACATAAGAAGGTCAGACTAATGGTTCATCTAACCCACTATCCTGTATTCTGATAGTGGCCAATATCAGGTACTTCAGAGGGAATGAACAGAGCAGGTAATCATCAAGTGATCCATCCTCTGTCATCCACTCCCAGCTTCTGGGGTTGTGTCCCTGATCATCTTGGCTAATAACAATTAATGGACCTATCCTTCATGAACTTATCTAATCTTTCTTGAACTCCATTGTAGTTGGCCTTCACAACATCTTGTGGCAATGAGTTCCATAGGTTGACTGTGTGTTGTGTGAACTAGTACTTCCTTTTGTTTTAACCTGCTGCCTATTAATTTCATTGAGTGACCCTCTGGTTCTTATGTTAGGTGAAGGAGTAGATAACACTTCCTTATTTGCTTTCTTCACACCCATTCATGATTTTATAGACCTCTATCATGTCTACCCCTTAGTCATCTCTTTTCCAAGCTGAACAGTCCCAATTTTTTAAATCTCTCCTCATATGAAAGCTGTTCCATACCCTTAATCATTTTTGTTGCCCATTTTCATACCTTTTCCAATTTTAATACACCTATTATGCTTTGGAGCAACCAGAACTGCACACAATGATCAGTGTTGTCATCAGATGCTGCTTACAATTATGAATGAGGTCTGCCTACCAATAAATTCTCAGCTCCTCCAACACTAGTTTCTGTCCTTCCATCATATCTTAGCTCAGTCCCTTCAACCATATTTTTACTTTGCATGCAGCTTCCCTGGCTCTCACTTAATCCTACAGTCCTACTTTTTGCTGCCTTTTTTACCTTTTCTTGATCCTACTGCAGGTCCTAATACCTTTTTACAACAAGAAAAGGAGTACTTGTGGCACCTTAGAGACTAACAAATTTATTAGAGCATAAGCTTTCGTGAGCTACAGCTCACTTCATCGGATGCATCCGATGAAGTGAGCTGTAGCTCACGAAAGCTTATGCTCTAATAAATTTGTTAGTCTCTAAGGTGCCACAAGTACTCCTTTTCTTTTTGCGAATACAGACTAACACGGCTGCTACTCTGAAACTTTTTACAACAGGTTCACATGGTGCTTGTTTGATCTTTTACAGAGATTTAGCATATTCTGTGGTTCACCTTAGGTTTGAATTCGGCAGTGGCACAATGATGAGGCTTACAGAGCTTCTGGGGCCTATTGCTGTTGGACAGGTAGAGAAGAGTCTCCTCCCCTGAAGGATAATTAAAGGTGTTGATCCAGCATAAGTTACAAAGAGGGAGCTGAAACCTGATGACCACATGGACCAGCACATAACTCCTCTGGTGGCCAGATAACATAGGCAGACTATCAATCAGTCTGGAGAAGTATTCTGCAACATGTGCCTTCTGAGTACTCATTTATTTCCTTAATTAATCTGAGGCTAGAAAATTATCAACATTGTTTCTGTAGCTGTTGCTTAACTTTTGGCAGTGACACAAAAGTATCAAAAAGAAGCACACAGACAGCTGAAATGTAGCATTCTCTGTGTAGTCTGTAGCTGTGCAATGGAAAATTATTTGCTTAGCTGTTGTACTCAGGGACATAAGTATTATACAGTGTTGAGTTATGATAAACATAATAAATAGACTAAACATTTGGATATATAATGCTCCCAAGAGAGGTTTCCCTGTAACAGAAGGATTACAACATCCATAGGAACTGGGCATAGTACGTGGAACAACTTTGTTCTGATTAGATGAGACCTATGCCTTTTCCTTTCAAGTGGGGTACTGGTCCTTGCCTGAGACTCCTAGTGGTTACTGCTAAAACTGATTAAGATGATTATTACTAGATACTTATGTGTTCCCCATCACTATAGTGTCGGAGCACCTCCAAAATATTTCAAAGTAGAAATAACAATATTTCAATATCTTCCTTCACAGCTAGTAGAAAAACTAGCTTGATTCAGACACCACTCTAGCTATAAGAAAAGGAGTACTTGTGGCACCTTAGAGACTAACAAATTTATTAGAGCATAAGCTTTCGTGAGCTACAGCTCACAATGCATCCGATGAAGTGAGCTGTAGCTCACGAAAGCTTATGCTCTAATAAATTTGTTAGTCTCTAAGGTGCCACAAGTACTCCTTTTCTTTTTGCGAATACAGACTAACACGGCTGCTACTCTGAAACCTGTCACTCTAGCTATAGGCAGACTTAGCAGTTTCCTGGGGTGAGAGATTGGTGGTGGTGGGGCATGAGGCTGGTACGGCTGCCTGAGAGAGAGCAGCTGGATGGGATGTAGATGTGGGGGGCTGAGCCAGAGGATTGGACTTGGGGTCTGGCCAGGAGTGTGGGGGCTGAGGTGTGGAGATCCAAACTCCAGAACAATGCTTCCAGTCCAGGTGCCTTCATGTGTGGCTGGGGAGTGGATCTCTGCTGCCTGTTAATCAGGACCAGGTGCTGGAACGGAGGGACCAGGGGGCCATGCCCCCCTCCCCCCACACACTTTTTTACCGTAAGGGCAAGCGAGGGGAAGAGGAGGCAGAGAAGAGTGAGCAGGGTATGGGGCCTTGAGGGTGGGGGACAGGACGCTGAGAGAGTGGGGCCTTGGGGAGAAGGGGAACTGTGGGGGCAGAGCACTGGTGTCCCCCCCACTTTTAGGAAGTTTCTGCCACCCCTGGCCCACATCCCAATTGGGGGAAGGAGGCTCTGCTGTCCAAGTGTGCTGAGCCAGGGCTCACTCGCTTCCTTTTTGAGCCACAGGCGGGTGGTACTAACTTCCCAGGAAAAGGCAGCCCTAGCTGAGAGTCATTGCCCACCCAGGGAGTGGGTCTTGGCCACTTCCATGGCCTAGGACAGAGGCCGGGGTAGGGGGACTACAATTATCATCTTGGCTTTGGATTGTTCACATCCTGCAGAGACCCAGGGTCTCTGCAGCCCCAGGCATGAGTCTACCCCACTAGCCTTTGACCCAGTTGCATGAGGCATGTGGGTGGAAGCAGTGGGGGAGGTGCTGGGAATTGGCTAAAAACTTCTAAGGGGGCTTGAAGGGGCTGGCAGACTGAAGTTTTACCTAGGGCGGTAGATTATCTTGAACAGCCTCTCAAATAAATCTTGATTTATTTATTGTTTGTGCTTGTGGGATTGGGTGTGTGTTTGTCTATGTATGCATGAAGAACATAGTAATGTCAAGTTAAGATGAAGAAATAAGATTTACACTTAGTTCTGAAAGGGTTGATAGCTGGCCATTTTTAGCTTTTTGTGGCAATGAGTTCCATAGGCTAGGCACGGCGCATGTGAAGGTTCTTTTCCGTACACTTATGAGCCAGTCCTTATTGGTTGAGTTTGAACTGGACTCTGTTTAAAGGGGAGCTCAAACAGAGAATGTTTTACTAAGAAGCTGGGCTGCTGCATTTTGTGCCATTGGGTACTTTTTGGGTGCCTGCATAATGATTGGTGACAGACATGTTGGAAGATCATCACTGCTTGGATCACTATGTCTAGGGCTCTGTCTGATGGGGAGGGGCATGAACTTATGACCATTCGCAGATGGAAGGACTTTTCTTTCCCCCTGCCATGGCTATTTAGGCATTCAAAAGCAGTGAGGAGCCCAAAAAGACGCCAAGGCTGCAAATTGATAACAGTCTATGGCCAGGCACCCTCTCTAATAGAGGGTGTTATAGAAGAGGCCAAATCTTCATAGTGCTTCCTTCTCACAATTATCACTTCAGTATTACCTGGGTTCAGCTTTAGCTAGACACTCTTTATCCAGGCACTGATTTTGGCTATACTTTGAGAAAGCGGAGGATGCTGCAACACATACAATGGTGACTCTGTACACATTGTACCTAAGTGATCTATAACATTTAAATGCCTCTTGCTTCACCAGCTATACAGTCTACAATGATTCTATAGTATTGTATCCATTTGCTGCTTGTGCCTTTTTTCACTCTTAGCCCCTTCATGTGCAAAGAAGAAATGTGTGTGCAGTTTGTAAGCCTGTTTATTGGGATGATTTTTAAAATATCTACATTATATTAACGATTTTTGTTGCTGTTTATTTGGGTCTGGAAGAGAGACCCATGCCATATGAAGGGTAAGAATGTAGAATGCTGGTGTCTAGATAAGTGAGGATGAACTCCATACAGTGATGTGATTTAGCTGTTTATGAGGGAGAATTAGTAGGACTGAGATAGATGACTTAAAACTGATAGCTGCTTTTATGTATATTTTAATGTTTATGAACAGACAAAAAGTGGGAGCAAGCTATAGGCAGCACCTTAAATCTTTGTGCAGATGACCTGATTCAATAGCTCTCAGTATATGGCTCTCATGCCTGGTAGAGTTTCCCAACCAGTTTGGTGTAAGATAGCTGAATGATGGCACTACTTGGGAGAGACTTAAAAGTTGGGTGAAATTTAATCAAGAATCTAAATTGATCCATGGTTGTGAGATCTTGGAGCACATGGAGCATCCTGATTCACATGAAAAAATCCTGGAAAAGGCAATAGTAAACTAATAATTCAGTTTTTAAGAGACTTTAACTTTGACTTTAGTTGTGATATTGTGGTCTAATGAACAGAGAAAAAGTATGGTTGCCTCATTCCATCTGGTTTGTTGTTATTAATGAAGCACTGGCAAACTTTGTGACATCACAGAAATGACATGATCTGCTTGTGAATAAATCCAGACTGGGTGAACTGCTGTAGTTCATTCTATGAAGATGCTAGCTTTTAGCTGAAACTACTGATGAGTACGTTAGGGTTTTTTTCCGGGGGGGGGGGGGGGAAACAGCGGAGGAAGAAACTGTTTATATCTTGACTTTTTGTTTTGGAAGATCTGTATATGTATCCCAGGCTCTCCATGATCTCTGATAATTCTCCTCCTGGCATACAGGATAATATTTCATATAGAATCATCCATGGTGGGGCTTCACTGGGTTTGACAATCTCTGTTGAATCAGTTGTTGGCTTGAGAGCCAGTGCACAGTCTCCTGGAGACTCTATGGCACGTAGAAATCCCAGAGCACTCCAGTTTTGTAGAAAGAACCTGGCTGATTATAAACTGCTAGACTTGCTGAAAACTTGCAGTGGAGTTGGTAGTAATATCACCAAAGTTAGAGAGATACATCGAGTGAAGCGGTAATCATGAATGTAGAATATATGTAGAATATCCAAATTCTTTGAGGTTTGTCTATTTTATTCTACTTTTTATGCAGAGTTGATAAAGCAAAAAAGTCACAAACAATACACAAGGAGACAAAATTAGAATACTCAAAATATTCTTCAGTTACAACAAAGATTATTAAGACAACAAAATATTTAAAGTTCAAATGCACTAACTGTACTCCACAGAAGCTGAGTTTATAGCTACAAATTTGACTATCGCATTCACTACCTATACTTAGCTTGAAAGCTACTGCCTATAGTTGTTTCTATTGTTTGGAAAGCATTTGAATATCTTTTTTTACTGCCAATATCAGTTTTGTTCCTAGTTTAGCAGGGAGTGTGCCATACAGGAGACAGCTGATTTAACTCCTACTCTTTCCTCACACCAGAGACTGCATGCATTGATTTAGAAAACATTTCATACTCCTTAAAATTCCTCACTGGTACTCTGTCTCAAGCAGGCTGTTCAAATAAAGTAAACTAGATCCACGGTATCAAAATATTTTGGTAAATGAACCTAATCCTAATTTATTGCTTCTAAAATTGTTTCATGTTACTGTTGTTGGTCTGTTTCTAATGGTGTAGACTGAAGTCATTTTCTTTGAAAATGAGTGCTGCACTATTAGATCTAGTTTCTGTCTCTGATATTCTGGGAACAATTAATGTTGATGGAGGTTTTTCCTCTGGTTACTTATTAAAAGATACAAGTAAATGAATACACTAAAAGGCTTAAAAACAGACTTTCTGACTTCACAGCAATGGCCTTCTATGTTCAGTGGTGTAGACAGTTTAGCAGTTTTGATTCTAAGAGTCCAGATACTTTCTTGTCTGGTTTCTTAAACCATGATGTCAAGAGTTAAATGCAAACTACAAGGAAAAGGCCAACAGCATAATCTAAACTTACTATGTATAGTCTCTAAATACTGTAAGTTATACATAGCATGCACTCCCACCCTGGTGTTTTTCAGTTACTGAAAGTCTGAGTACAGTACAGTCAGCAGGCTCACTGTCAGGTTTATAAGCAGCTTCCTCCTGTTTAATCAGCAGAAATAGCTGACATACCAACTGTCCTAGTCCTAGACAGACATTTGTGTTTCCTCACCTGTTGTTCAGCTTCACTTTTTCTCACTTTCCTTTTTTCTCATACTTTTTACCTAAATAGGCAGCACCTTCAAGCAAATAATATGGATTTTTCTATATACTGGGATGAACTGCTAAATTCAGGTGAAGTAAATCAAGAGTAGTATGTATTATATTTGGTTAACTTTGAAATATTGTCCCCAATCCTATCATGCACTGTGGCTGCTTTAAGCTGCTCCGCTGGTACAAAGCAGCCTGAAACCCAACATAGCCGCTATTAGGGTTGCCAGGAATCTGGTTTTCGACTGGAATGGCTGGTCAAAAAGGGACTCTGGTGGTTCTGGTCAGCACCATTGACTGGCCACTAAAAGTCTGGTTGACAGCGCAGCGGACCGAAAGCAGGTTCCCTGCCTGCCCTGGCTCCATGCAATTCCTGAAAGCGTCCAGCATGTCTGGCTCCTAAGTACAGGGGTGGCCACAGGGGCTCCGTGTGCTGCCCCTGCCCTGAGCGCCTGCTCCACAGCTCCCATTGGCCGGGTCCCACGGTCAGTGGGAGCTGTGGGGGTGGCACCTGTGGGTGCGGCAGTGCGCAGAACCCCCCAGCCCCTCCACCTAGGAGCCAGACATGCTGGCCACTTCTGGGACCCACGCGGAGCCTTCCTTAGCCCCGTTGCGCCACTGACCAGGAGCCACCTGAGCTAAGCACTGCCCAGCCAGAACCCACACCCCAAAACTCCTTCCACACCCCAACCCTCTGCCCCAGGTCGGAACCCCCTCCCATACCCAAACTCCCTCCCGGAGCCCGCACCCCACACTCCCTCCAACACTCCAACCCTGAGCCCCCTTCTGCATCGGAACTCACTCCCGGAGTCCGCACCCCAATCCTTTGCCCCAGCCCTGAGTCCCCTCCTGCACCCAAAACCCCTCATCTCTGAGCCCACCGCAGAGCCCACACCCCAAGCCTCTGCCCAGCCCTGAGCCCCCCTCCTGCACTCCAACCTCCTTGTCTCCAACCTGGAGCCCCCTCCTGCACCCAAAACCCTCATCCCTGGCCGCACCCCAGAGTCCATATCCCCTCCCGGACCACACTCCCCCTGTCCCAGCCTGGAGCCCCATCCCACACCCTGAACCCCTAATTTCTGGCCCCATCCCAGGCCCGCACCCCCTCACTCCCTCCCGCACCCCAACCCCATGCGCCAGCCTGATGAAAGTGAGTGAGGGTGGGGGGGAAAGCAAGCAACAGAGGATGGACTGAATGGGGGCAGGGACTGGGCCTTGGGGCAGGGCGAGGCCTGGGGCAGGGCAAGGATGTTCAATTTTGTGTGAGTAGAAAGTTGGCAGCCCTACCAGCTATGGGAGAATCATTAAAGCAGAGTGCAAATGTGTGGTAGTGGGGAGCAACCAAGGGAAGTCTGGCAGGATGTATGCATAATGAGGATGTACAAAAATTAGATTTAGTCTGGGAAGGAAAAAACAATTCTGTAGGGCAAAAGAACAATTCCATGAAACAAAGGCCAATAAAATGACAACAAATAATAGAAATGCTATTTCATACAGGTTATTGGTTCATGTACTGTTGGTGGGCTTAATGTAGGCTTGGATAATTTTATGACCACTAACTTGTAGCTATGCAAACTGAAATGAGAGTAAAAGTCCTTAAATGCTTCAAATGTAAGCTGATCTCCTGCAGGGGTTAGAAGCACATTTCTTCCCCCATGTACAGAACTGCAAAACTGCTTGGGTGCACTATGGGGATTTTTCACTTGGTAAAACCCACAGGAAGGATCTTGGGGGAAGGAAATCTGCATGAGCCTAAATTTTGGTAAGTGTAAGATAACTATATATATATATATATATAATGTTTTGCTCCTCCTTGGCTGTGGCTGCTCCCATAACCCCAGGAGTGTGTGGTTGGTGGAAAAAGAACTCTGCATAAAATAAAACAAGGTACAAGGCTGGAATTTTTTTTCAATCCTAACAATAATACAAATTATAAGAGAGAGTCCTGAATGGCAATATTTTAGTCTCTTGCCTCTGATTTTTGTCTGTAAACAGTGATGTTGTATCACTGTATTTTCTAACGATGCTTCATGCCATTTTAGTAATAGATTAGTAACAGAAAAAGGCTTTATAGGTGGGTACACATTTATCCAAAAGGCTACTTAGAGCTTAATTTTGGAATGACCAAGGTCCTGATCCTGTAAACGTGCATTCTTTAGAACATAACATAAGAACGGCCATACTGGCTCAGACCAAAGGTCCATCTAGCCCAGTATCCTGTCTTTCGACAGTGGCCAATACCAGGTGCCTCAGAGGGAATGAATAGAACAGTTAATCATCAAGTGATCTATCCCCTGTCGCCCATTCTCAGCTTCTGGCAAACAGAGGTTAGGGACATCATCCCTGCCTATCCTGGCCAATAGCCATTGATGGACCTATCCTCCATGAATTTATCTAGTTCTTCTTTGAACCCTGTTATAGTCTTGGGCTTCACAACATCCTCTGGCAAAGAGTTCCACAGGTTGACTGTTTTTTGTGTGAAGAAATACTTCATTTTGTTTGTTTTAACCTGCTGCCTATTAATTGATTTGGTGACTCCCTACTTCTTGTGTTGAGAGGAGTAAATAACACATAGAAGGGCAGGGTTGGAATATACCTCAGGAGGTCATCTAGTCCAGCCCCCTGCTCAAAGTAGGACCAACCCCAACTAAATCATCGCAGTCAGGGCTTTGTCAAGCCAGGCCTTAAAAACTTCTAAGGATGGAGATTCCACCACCTCCCTAGGTAACCCATTCCAGTGCTTCACCACCGTCCTAGTGAAATAGTTTTTCCTAATATCCAACCTAGACCTCTCCCACTGCAACTTGAGACCATTGCTCCTTATTCTGTCATCTGCTGCCACTGAGAACAGAATAGCTCCATCTTCTTTGGAACCCCCCTTCAGGTAGTTGAAGACTGCTATCAAATCCCCCCTCACTCTTCTCTTCTGCAGACTAAATATCCCCAGTTCCCTCAGCCTCTCCTCATAAGTCATATGTCCCAGCCCCCTAATCATTTTCATTGCCCTCCGCTGGCAGGCATTTGTCCACAGCAGTCCACACCAGTCATGATTTTATAGACATCTATCTTCTTCCCCTTAGTCGTCTCTTTTCCAAGCTGAAAACTCCCAGTCTTTTTAATCTCTCCTCATAAGGAAGATGTTCCATACCTCTAATCATTTTTGTTGCCCTTTTCTATACTTTTTCCAATTCCAGTACATTTTTTGAGATGGATGCATGAGTAGTTCAGGATCAATGCCTAAATATGGAATTCTTTAAGCACATAACCTGTCATGGGTCTACCAGTACAGCTAGTATTGGCACTACCAGTTCACTTGGACTGAATCACTACGGCTCTGATATCAGTGATACTACTCATATTCTTAAAATTAAGCATGGGCTTAGGTACTGCTCTTGCAAACACTTATGATAGTAGCAGTGATGGTTTATTCCCCATAGCTCTTTTTATTTCATTTTCACTGTCAGCCAGCACTGAAATATGCTCTAAGAACTTTTAGATGAAGATAAGAGTTCTTGAATCTTAGATTAAATTCAAAGTTTTAAGCAATGAGATGTACTGAGCAAGATGTAGAGGCTCCAGCTTCAGGTGATGCCTTGGCTAAGGCAGAGTCAGGAAAAAATGAAACCTGGTCTGTAAGACCAGAGACATTGCATGTTCTAGACTGAAATAAATAAAATTAGATTGGTGCAGAATCTACAGTATGTTGTTGTTGATTCATATCAGATATCTCTGTGACACATGTGTCTGAGGCATATCTCCCATACATATCTGTTGAACAGCAGCAAAAGTTGTTCTTAGTCGCTGGATTGTGCCAGTGAATATCACTACTTTATGGTAAATATAGATATGGCGGTATATTGTTTTTCAGTACCACACTCATCTGCTATATAGGCAGGAAGTAATATTTATGACTGGAAAGGTATAAGTTTATAAGCATTTTCCAACTATGAAAGAGTTTGTACTTACTTTTTTTTTTTTTGACTAGGTCTGAGTAGGCTGCATCTTGCAACTAGCTATTAGAGCACACGAATTATACCATGCAATATAGAGATACTAGTCTGGAAATTAGTTTCAGCTCAAATCACTGATGGTGAGAAATCATTATTACATTTTTATTTAAAAGAAGCAACCATAGTCAAAATTGTAATTTAATATGCACATCTTGTCTCCTTTCCAACTGTTGTGTAATCTGTAGTGGTGTCCTAAAGAGTTCTCTCTGACCTAGTGCAAGGCTCAGCCAAGTCCATGTAGAGGGGAGGAGGGCTAAGGGTAGTACACTACACAGGCTGCTCTCTTTAGCAGACAAACTGCTTTTAGGCACCTTTTTACAGAATAGCCAGAGGTGAGTTCTTACAAACATTTTAAATTGGGGTGATGTTGTTTAGAACAGCATTTCTCAAATTTCTTGAAATTCTGAGCACCTGGGTCACACGTTTCTATTAATTGTAATCAAAATAGCTCCACCTACTCCTTTGCCATACAGACACTCAATCTTTGTAGGTGCTGATACAAGGGTTCAGAGTCTGCCAAGGTATTTTTTTCCCCCTAAAGTATAGAGGAGTGGTGGGGTTTTTTGTTTTGTTTTGACAGCTGCTATGTGGTCTGAGTGATATCTTTTTATCCTGCCTACAAGGAAATTTGTCAGGGGAATATCCTCCTGTGGAAATGAGTAAATAAATAAATGTAATGTTACTTGGTCCATTTCAAAGGCAGAAGCACTAAATGGGTGTTTTGAAGTTTCTAGGGGCTTGTCTACACTGGCAAGTTTCTGCGCAGTAAAGCAGCTTTTTGTACACACTGCCAAGCCACTTTGTGTGCAGAAACTCCTCAGTTGCAATGCTGCAAAAAATCCCACCTCGACGAGAATCGTAAGGCTATTTGCACAGAGGCTCCAGCACTCTATTGCCAGTGTAGACACTTGATTGCTTTCTGCTCTGTAATTGGCCTCTGGAGCTGTCCCATAATGCCTCAAGTGACCACTCTGCTCATAGTTTTGAACTCGGCTGCATGGGAGACATGTGTTCCTCCCCTTTCAAAGTACTGTCTCTGACATCATTTGCATACTATGATGATCTGCAGAGATTGCTGTGAGGAGGCGGGGCTGATGTTGGGGTTTCTTCCTGCCACTGTCTGAACTTAAAAGACAGCATGCTGACACACTCTCTGTCCACCAAAGCACATTGTCTCTCCTCCCCTCCATACACACTCACACTCCCTGTCATACACTCTTTTCCCAGTGTAGTAGGATGCCCAGGGAACAATGGGATTAGGAAACCTGCATCATGTGATGCTGTGCCTGCCCTATGAGGCACTGCAAACCCTTCCTAAAGCACTCTGCAGCCAGTTGCACAGTGGGATGGCTACCACAATGTACTGCTATCTTTGCCGTTGCAAGAGCTGCTAATGTGGATGCACTCTAGCATCACAAGGAGCACAGTATGGACACGCAACAGCAGTTTAATTCCATGAGCCCTGAGCACCCCATTCACCCTCTGCCACATTCCAGGAGCTCTGTATGTTCCCCATGTCCCCTTCGTCCATGCCAGGGGCTCTCTGTGCCCATTGGTGCCTAGAACATTCTCTGTAAATTTGGAATTGATCAGATGTGGTGTTTAATAGTTACCACATTGCAAAAAACCAGGCAAACATAAATGCCATTATGTTAAGGGTAGAACCTCATTTTGCTTGGCCAAAAACGACAATAGTAATGTCACCAGGAACACAGGTGTGCTGGAATGGGGTGGCCAGGGAGCCATCACCCTCCCCCGCCCCACTTTTTACTGGCTCTAATGGTGAGCAAGGCGGGAGAGGCAGAGAAGAGGAAGCAGGTGGTGGGGCCTCGGGGAAGGGACACAGCAGGAGCGGGGCCTTGAGGGAAAGGGGTGTCATGAGGGCAGGGCCTCAGGGGGGAAAGGGTAGCGGGAGAGGCACTGCAGGGGCAGGGCCACAGTTGGGGCACTGATGGCCCCCCTCACTTTTAGGAAGTTTCTGCTGCCCTGCAGGAACATCTAATAATCACTTATAACACCAGTAAGTTAGAGTGAATTCTATATAGCCTGCTAGCTGCTACCAATCCCTTGGTCCTCTTATGTAGACAGATATTCAATTAATCCAACCCACTGTCCCAATTAAAGCAGGCCAGAAACTGACTTTCCCATCCAATTGCAAAAATAAAAATTAGTTCCAAAATGTAACAAATAAATAAAAATGAAAAACAAGACGAAATTTCCTATGGAATGTGAATTCCAAAATTTAGTTTAGCAAAAGTCAAAATGACACTTCCTTTTCACCTTTTTGAAATATTTCCTGGCAACCAAGGAGTTATCAGAAATCTAACAGATTTTGATCAGAATTTGTTGAAATAGCCACATTCCCACCGAGCTATCAATGTTGATGAATCAGCATTTTCCAAAGGCAAAACGTTCTGTCAGAAAATTTTTGTCCAGCTCTAGTCCCTAACAGTCTTCTCTAAAGAGAGGTAGAGCAAATATATTGACACAGGGATCATGCAAATAACTATACAAGTGGGAGGTTCTTACCAATTTCCTATTCTTCCATAAAAGAACAATTCTGTATTCTAACAACTGAGGGAGGCAGTAATATTACACTTCACCAAAGCAAAGTCATTTTTATTAAGTAAATGTTCATTTATAAAACATAGATGCACACATAGAAGAACAGAAGGAGAGCCAAGGTCTCTGATACAGTGAATTATACTATCTATAGGCTTCTGTTTATAGATTCATTGATTTATTTTTTGAAATTACTAGAGGCAGGGGGAAGATGCACAAAGGTCTTGAAGCTGCAGGTCCAGGTAAACAGCACGTCATATATTTAGCAAATGAAAATGCAAACCACCAGGACCGGCTCTAGGCACCAGCAAAGCAAGCACGTGCTTGGAGCGGCACATTTCCAGGGGCGGCATTCCGGCCACCCTTTTTTTCCCCCCCAGCCCCACTCAGTCAACCAATGAGCCCCTGCGTAGCCCCTTGTGGCTCCTCTCTCCCTTCCCCCGCCTGCTCCTGCCGCAAATGTCACAAGCGGTGGAGGAGCCGGAGCTGAGCGGAGCCTGCAGCCAATAAGGGACCCGCTGCCCCGGGCGGCTCAGCGCTGGGCGGGTGCCCCTGGTCTGCCCTCCTCCCTGCAGCTAACCCACCCCCAGCCGCTCTGTCGGTTACTGTCCCCTCTGCGGGGCTGGTGCCAGGTCTGAGATCGGGCTGGGGGCCCATGTGCGGAATGTACAGCCCCGAGCACCTCACTCCAAACGCTGCTATAGCATTACACATTCTTTTAACATTACCAGTATCAGAGGCTTCTGGTGAGTGCAGTTTCTCAAAAGTGAAATTACTAAAAAATTATTTGAGGTCCACCATGTCTCAAAATCGTTTGTCAGGACTCACATTAATTTCAATTGAAAGTACCATTGCAAAAAAATTAGATTTCACTGAATTATTAAAAGACTACGCGAGTATAAAAACCAGAAAAATTCAGTTCATATAAATTCTTTTAATTTATGAGATACTGGGCGCACTGGAAGACACTAACGTTTTTCATTACAGTGTGTAGTTGAACACAAATTGTTCGTAATTGTGATTTTGTTAAAATTAAATGAATTCACTAGTAGGAAATTGTTTTATTTCACTAACTACAAATTCTCTGTTCTCATTTTTTTAAAATTTTAAACAGTCAAAAACAAAACAAAACAACAAAAAACATTGCAAAGTACAAACATGTATAAAAGCCAAAAAAAAGGGGGGGGGTTTTTTTTTGCTTGGGGTGGCAAAAAACTAGAGCCAGCCCCACAAACCATAGAAAAATACAGAGAGGTGGGAAAAATACATTCCTCAGGAAAAAAATACGTTGCCTGGCTAGAAAGCCCTAAAAATTTAGAGAGCAATTTTCGTTGTTTATTTGCTCATTACAAATAAGTAGTCCTTTACAGAAATAATCTGTTAATTCAGTCCACTGTCCTAGGCACATATACCAAAAATAAGTGGAATATTCATGCCACCACAGAAATAGAGGAAAGAAAAATGGGCTGATGATGACTAAAAAGGCTACTTGGCTTCCTGAATAAACTGCACTGTAGTCCAAAATCTGACTAATGTTTGTATAATATACTGAAAATGTAAAGCGCTATATTAGTGCTATAATTAATTATAGTACTGAAGACAGTGCAGTCTCAAGCTAGCTTTTATATAGCAGAAGAAAAACTGGAAAGGTAGTTTATTTAACGGCAAACTATTTAGTGTATAAATCATCTTTGTAACTTCATTGGAAAATGTGAAACCATTTATCTGTTGTCAGTGCCTTCTCAGTTTTGACTAACAAATCTCTACATAGGAAAGTATAGTTTTGGATAGCTGTGAATTTTGCCACTGCTACTGTTCAGCCCTGTCACATGAAGGTTAAGTTTTGCACACCATCCAAGTACAGTGTGGGCCTGGAGACTCCTAACCATTTTGTTTGTTTTGTTATCTTTCACAGCAAGTTTTAGATTCCAGTCAACACGTGCAATGCTAGGAATTTGGAGATGCACATCTGATCCATTTGGCAGACTCTGACTGAACAGTTGGTTTAGATAACTGACAGGAATAAAGTTAATTGACAGAATTTCAGTATGTCTGGGAAATGTGCTGTTTTTCTGCTGACGTAGATAGACTGTGTAAAGATTCTCCCCTTTTAATGGTGTACTACCCTATTCTGCAAAAAACTGCCTACCCCTGTGCTCAACAGCAAGAAACTGATCTTTACAGCTTGTAGATTCCCATATGAGAGCAGAAATTTTGTCTAAAATACCAGATTTGTTTGTTGAACATAAATCCTCAATAGGTCCCCAGGGAGATGTTAGAATAAGGGAGTAATCATTATAAACCACTTAGTGCTGTATGTACAGTATCATGTTGCTGTGAGAAAGTTATGTTTAATTGGCTCATAAAATAGGTTTAGTAAATCCTTTAAAATAGTGATTTGGGCAATTGTGCACACTGCAATACAATATTAGTGAGTGCATTATAAGGATTACAGTGTCTCCAGAATGGTCACCTAGGGACATATGGCTTTCTACTTATCAGTGGTACTGGGTTGTTTTGTTTTTTTTTCACTTGTATGTGATCTGTTCTTTTAATATAAAACCGCTTTCAAGTGTTTCAATGTCAGGCTCAATCAAGTTATTGTTAGTAACACACATGCTGAATTAAAAGTATACTGGTTGCAACAGAAGCTTGTTTTCAAATAACGTGCAAAAATTGGAAAGACAAGAACTGAATATAAAAGTGAGCCAAAGATGAACCATGTTATCTGGGACTATTTTGCATATGAGTCATAATTCTCATTCCTGGCTTTTGTTCACTAGACAGAATCCTTACTTAGTCTCCCATTTAGCTGAGTTATTAGTGTTCATTTAAAAAAGCTCTAGGTTTAAAGCTATGGAATTTGAATTGTACTTTTACCCCTAGGGTGCCAGGAGTCTGGAAGGTGCAATAGAAAGAAGTGCATAAATTACATAGATGCACTGGTGACTGTAGTATGCCTGACATCCAATACTTTTGAGTCTGAAGTCAATAAATATAACACCTAACAGATTTTTATTCACATTCCATGAAATAGAAGAAGAGATAGCTTCTTTCTTTTGTTTTCTAGCTGAGGCTATAAACTACAAAGAGACCCTCTTAAAAACTTATATACTGCGTTTAAACGGCAAATTAAAACATGTTCTCAAATCCCTGAGCCTGTAGTGCTATTACATACACATTGTGTTCATGCTAACACATGATCATCAAAGAAAAATATTGATGGATGAATTTAAGAATCAAATGATATAAATACATGATGCTGATTTGGAAAATCAAATACAATGGTGATAAAGCAATTAGTAGTATATCATGATTTCAATGAAGATTTAAAATTCAAGTATATGCCAGTAATATCTTGTGAACACATGTCAATAAGCATGTTCATTTTATTCATTTTTAATTAAGTGGAAAAAATACTGGTCCTTTAAACAGAGATAATAAATGTATGAGCCTGACTTGCACAGACATGAAACACAAGAATTTATTGCCTGCTGTCTAGCTAGGGAACTGGGAATAATTATAGAGAGTAAGTTTACTGAAGAAAAAAAATACAGAAAACTTTAATGGAAAATTGTTATGAAGTAATGATTTTCACATTAAACAATGCCTGCCTTATTTGAAAGAGTGTGTGTGTTTCTCTTCTTTTTTAAAATGAGAGTATTAGTTACAGTTGTGGGTAGTACTATTTGTTTCTAAGAACACAGTTGAACTGTATTTATGATTTACCAATTCAGGTTGCTTTGAGAAATGTATTTTGTGTGTGTTCATGTATGTATGTATGTATGTATGCGTGTGTGTGTGTGTGTGTGTGTGTATATACACACACACACACACACACACACACACACACGCATGCATGCATACATACATGAACACACACAAAATACATTTCTCAAAGCAACCTGAATTGGTAAATCATAAATATATATATGAGAATGTGAGCAATACTTGAAAAATTGAGGGAGAGTAGGAAACTTCCCCAGGCATTTGCAATCACTGTTTTCAAAATCTGAATGATCATTTATATATATATATATATATATTTATTTAACATCCATCCCTAATGGTTATGAATATAACCTTCCAAAGGCACCTTTAAGCTTAAATAGCAGTGTTGCCTTTGTACGTCACCAGATGGACAACTCTAGTGCCTCTGCTGTTGCGCAGAGATTCCCAGGCTGCAGCAGAGAAAAAACTGACCCAGAACTGCCATGTTTTCGCTCCTGTTCGGAATCATGTGAACAGCAATAATTTCCTTTCATGACTGTTTGGGGAACGTCTGAGAAGCTAGAAACTAGAGTTTTCACTGATGCAGTGTGACAGAAAAACCAAGATTGCAAAAAGGGTGGAGTAAAGGAAGTGTGTACTTTGTAGCAGTGAGAAAGTGGTAGAGTAATGGAAACAAACTCCACAAGTACTCTAACTTACATTAGGGTCCACTTTGGCCTTCTACTGGTCAAGGATCTGGTTTACACAAAGGTGGCTTTAAGCCCATTTGTACCCTTTTTGTGCAACATCTCCTGGGAGTTTCAGCACTGGATTAGCCCTATGCTCCTTGCCCACCCCTTCCTAATAATGTCTGTGCCTCTATTTGAGGGGTGAATTAGAAAGCACTCTACTCCAAGGGTTATTCTTAATAACTATTCCTTAGAGCAGATGATTGGAGTGGATAGGAATGACAAAAGACTGGGATGAGATATACCTTCATTGTTTGTGTTATTTCTTCAAAACTCAATCTCCAGACCATCCATTTTGAGACAGTTACCCAAAATGCTGGATAATTTTTGGTATATTCTATAGATAGGCCCTATCCAGCAAAGCTCTCAGTGGAACTACACACAGGCTTAAAGTTAAGAATATATTTAAGAGCTTTGCTGGACTGAGAACTTAATGCCACTTCAAGCCTTTCCAAGCTTTCTTTCCTATCAGAGCACAGGAGGATAAAGTTGTTAGCTGCAAAAGAAGCCATTGAACACTGGTCATCAGCAAAATACGACTACCTCTGCTGCTAATATAGCACATACCAATTACTGTATCACACTTTAAAATATTTCAAAATTATGTTGTTTCTTTTCTCTTTTATGATTATTTTCTTCCTCTCTGTCCCATATATTATACTTGTTTTCCATATAAGAAACATACATTTGTTACTGAGAGGTTTTGTTCAGAATGCTAACTCTGGTTCTAGCTTTTTTTGAACTCCACTGAATGACTTTATTATGTGTTTAAGCCAGTAGCAACTTGGATGAAGAACGTAGGAATACAATTACTGGCTTCAGTTACTTACTTTCAGTATGAAAAGAGACATTTGTTGTTGGGTTTTTTAAAAATGAAATGTGACTATGTTGATTAAATCATGAGGATTCTATAGGAAATGTATCAGTCAATAAATGTTTGATTTTCTTTTCTTTCCAGGTACGACTTTGTAGAAGTTGAAGAGCCGAGTGATGGCACTATTTTAGGGCGCTGGTGTGGTTCCAGTACTGTCCCAAGCAAACAAATCTCCAAAGGAAACCAGATCAGGATAAGATTTGTATCCGATGAATATTTTTCTTCTGAACCTGGATTCTGCATCCATTATACTCTCCTTATGCCAGTAAGTAACATCGTTTCATGACCAAGAGGTATCAGGAACATAAAATGTTAACAATACTACTTCTCAGGAGAGTGACTTGATAGTTTAGGGTTAGTTACTAATTGTATATCTTTCATTATTATCACAATGATTATTCTTAAGTCTGTCTTACAGGACCATAAATTTTATTTCTGTAATATAACTACCCAAATGTTCTTGTGGTTAGCGTGGATGGCTTTGGATTGGGAAGTTGTGGGCTCAGTTCTTCATGTAGAAATTTCAGAAAAAATCTTGCATTACTAACGCAGTACAGAAAAAAAGATATTTTTTCTAGTTTTGGGAAGAATTTAGCCAGCATCAAGAATCAGTTGCTTGTCTACTGGAAAACAACATTTCAAAGCTCATTGGGAAATTAAACAGAGAAGCCAGCATTCTTCCAGGGGAAAAATTAAAATAATAAATTAATTTGTTAGTTGTGACTTGCCATTACAAGGGCACAGCCAAGCTTCTGTGGGGTATAAATGGTTATAAATAGCTAAAATACAGGAAAACGGTGGTCATTGCTAATTGTTTTATAGTAGAAGCAAAACACTCAATTAGTTATATCTTGCTTTTCATTACATTTTTCTTGGGGAACACACTTTGGGACTGATCCTGAGAGTTGCACTTGTAACTTCCAGGTACTCAACATGTCTCAGGACCAGGTTCTCTCTCTGAAATATCACTCACTCATGTATATCCATTTTCTTCTTCAGCATATTGCTGTTTCCTTTGTTAAACAATATGGAAGCCCTCTGGCAGCCAAAATAATTTTGATATGTTTCCAAGGATGAGAAAATATTGATAAAGGGTCAAAGTCATCCGTGGAGTTACACCATGAATGAATTTGGTCCAGAATGCCTACTCTATATTTCAAAACTATGTGTTGTTGTTTTTTTATCCAGTTCCTCATAGCTTCTTCTGTATGTTTTCGCAAAAAGAAAAGGAGTACTTGTGGCACCTTAGAGACTAACAAATTTATTAGAGCATAAGCTTTCGTGGGCTACAGCTCAAGTACTCCTTTTCTTTTTTGCGAATACAGACTAACACGGCTGCTACTCTGAAACCTGTTATTATGCAAGGCACTGAATTTAGCCGTATGGAGTGGAAATCTATCAACTTCATGAATTTTATTTTGTTAGTCTCTAAGGTGGCACAAGTACTCCTTTTCTTTTTAGCGAATACAGACTAACACGGCTGCTACTCTGAAACCTGTGTGGCTATGTATCCATTTCTCCCTTTGGAATAGGAAATACTCTTTATCATCCCAAATTTTATCATGTTACAAGCTATAAAGTATAATATTTCATATTTCAATATGCAGCCCATGCAACCATCAAATATGTGGCATTATATATTTCACATTAATCACAAGTGATGAGCTTCAAAACTGAATTTACTTAATCTAAGCTACAGATATTGAAAACTGTTGCACAAAACTTACTGTCATTAATTTTGCTGTTAACTGTAATTCTGGGGGGTGGGAGATTAGCACTTATACAATGGAAATACTGTGGGGGGCTCTACCTCCACCTAAACCTGTGTGTGCCCTGGAGGGAAGAGGGGGACATGAAGGGAGAGGGACCCAGATCGTCTGGAGTAACCGCTATGGAGCCTGGGATCAGGTAGCAGAAGCCAGAGTGTCTGGAACAGGCCTGGGAGCAGGTAGGAACCCTGAGACCCTCCTTCCCAGTCTGGAGAACCTCTAACTCCCCTCCTATTCCTCTACCTCTCCCCAATTCTCAGGGACCTTCCACCCCCTCTGCGTAATCCTATATCACATTATACTTCAAAAGAGGTAGAAATCCACATGTCCAAAAATGAAAGATGATCCTGTTTGTGCAGAAGCAAAAAGTTTAAATGAATGCAGAGTAATGAAATGGATGCTGAAAAATAACTGGTCTACTTTTATGACTTGGTCCTAAACAGTTAACATGTTCCTACCCCCCCTCCCCCACCCCTCAGTTCTGCTGGGGGTGGGGGCTGGGTAGGCTGGCAGATTAGCAATGAGAGATTGTTTGAGGAGAAATGAAGCAAAACTGAAATAAAGCAGTGCAAGCTTGTTTCTGTTGTTGGAGGCCACACACAGTTAGGGGCACAGGACACATTTCATGTCTCTTAAGGAGGGGGAATGACTTTGTTTAATTCTGCTGTAATTTATAATAGTTTTTTAAAAAACTTTTGTATACTAAATTGCAAACCTACATTTTACATGATGATTTAGTATCTGAAGAATGGTGGTAAGTCTGATGATGATATTTCTCAGACTTAATCAGACAAAAGGAGTTCCAGCAGTAGTGTCACAAGTTGCAGCATCATTTTATAGAAAGCTCTTACTCTAGTTCTACTATATACAGGCCCTACCCAGTGCAGATGGCAAAGATTCCCTGACCAGATCTAATGACTTTTCTTCAAAAGACTTTTCTTCAAAAAACTTTTCTGTTTATTTAGTACAGAATTCAGACATATGAAGCTCTTCACTTTTCGAGTACTTACCAGCTGGCCATCCCTTATTTTAGACCTAATTTTACTTCATCTCCTCTGTTTTATACTTTTTCTTCAGAAACTTCATACACTTGTATGTATAATTTATATTTGTAAATTATTTGTTTTGGAATCTTATGAAGCAGAGGTGTTGGAAATTGTCTGTACTATAGAAACTAATTTGGTATAATTTTAAGCTTTCAAACTTTTTTTTTAAATGTCCATCATTTTGAATCATTCTTCCATGTTGCATCCAATTCTTTTGAGTCTTTTCTTCATGGAGAGGTACATTATGCATTAAGGATTACTTAATGATGACTTCGCAATTCAACTTTTTTGGTGTGTAAAAGGTGTGGAAAATTGCCGGCACCACTATGATGGGTCCCGTGCTTTCTCTTCTTGGGGTGGGGGGGTGTTCTCTGCTCTCTGTTCAAACTGCTCTCTGCTCCAACACCAAATCACTCTGCTTCAACTCCTTCAAATTGTTCTCTGCTCCAACACCAGACCACTCTGCTTCAATTCCTCCAACTGTCTGATTGAAGCAGGGGTTTTTATCAGATGTCTGACTTCAGATGCTCTAATTGGCTTCAGGTGCTCTAATCTATAGCAACCTCTCTTCCCTTTATAGGGAATAAGGCTCTCATCATCCTGAGGCTTGCATATCTCGCCTCTATCACCCTTCTGCTGCCCTCTGGCCATGCTGTATCACAAAGGGGAAAAAAATATTGCCAAAGAAATGATTTCCAGTAATCTCCAAGTACGTTGTGAAAGCCTATTTCACTTCTTCCCCTCCTCACCCCAATACATCGGTAATTTACATAGTAACCATATGTGGTTGAAATAAACCTTATGAACTATTACAGTATGTGTCCGGGTAACATTCTTTCTGGTGACTTGTTTAGTTTCAATTATGTCAGTTACAACTTTGACATAGAGAGTTTGATGTAATAAAATCTATTGTTACTTGGGGGAGCAAGTGAATAGGACACTTGATGCCTGAGGTGCCATTAAGGAATGCATGACTGATTGCCAAAGTAGTTATTAATTATTCAGCAGATTGAGAACAAAACTTCTCCAGTTAAAGTTGAAGTTGGGGGTGACTATATCACCCATCTTTCTTGGCACATGTTAGCATGTCATTTGTCACTGAAGATCATGCCAGAATTTCTTTGCAAGGAATATACTTACCCTCTTGTATACAAGTTGAGATGGAAATGGAAATGGAAATCCAAGAAGTTTCTGAAAGATCACCCTAGTTTTAAAGGTAATTTGTCAAATGCTTCAGCTTTAGATGTAATAGATGGGAGGCCTGGTGCCACAGGTGAAGAACATGGAGAACACCATCCTCACTCCGAGAACCAGAACCAAGCTGGAGTAGACCCTGAAGGATGCCATCCACTGCCAATATGTGGAAAACCTGAAACAGAAGCCGGACCAGGGCAGGGCCTTCAAGGTGATGTGCAAGTGCCAGCAACCACTTCCTCCCCGGGAGCTGCGTCACCCGATTTGCCAACTGGAGGTTCATCCACCAGTCCTGGCTCAACTGCATCCCACTGAATGGAACCATCCACCATGGAAATTGAGACAAGCGATGAAGGCAGTGCGGCTATGCCAACGAGACACTACCCCACATCTTGTGTAGCTGCAAGCCCCATTCCAGAGCCTGGCAGCTGTGACACAACACCATTCAAGATCAACTGCTTAGAGCCATCCTGCCACCTTTGGGGAAGGTTGCCGTGAACTTTGTCATCCCTGGAATGGACAGCCAACTGCAACCAAACATTATCATCACCAATGAGGACCGGAAGAAGATCATCATAGTGGACATCACAGTGCTCTTTGAAACCAGGACCCCGGCTTTCCATGATGCCTGATCTTTAAAGCTAGAGAAATATGCCCCTCTGGCCAACACCCTGAGAGGTAGGGGCTATGAGGTCCAAATTCACATGCTGATCATTGGAGCCCTGGGCTCATGGGACCCCGTAACGAGCGAGTGCTGAGAGAATGTGGAGTCGGTCAATGATATGCTTGGCTGATGCGGCAACTCATGGTATCAGATGCCATCAGGTGGTCGAGCGACATCTACATGGAAGACATCACTGAACATTGGCAATATCAGGAGGAATGAGCTGGAGTGCCGATGAGAAGCGCAGTTAGGAAAGTAACTGAAATACTTTCCTGATGGACTGCTTTTTCTCTAAATGAACAACCTATCCAAAATTCTCAATTACTGAGGAACAGTCTTCATTCATTGATATATTTTGCTTTCTGCCACCAACTCTCTGTATAACTTTTTTCATGAGTAATGTACCTAATGCATGGCAGCTAATATCTAAACTGTCTTCCTAAATTCATTCACCTAAATTTGGGTTATTGCTGATTATGCTCTATATGTATCTTATGACTTTGTATTTGTGGATAATCTAAGCACTATACCCAAATGTACAGACACTATTTTCTCAACCTATATATTATATACTTTTTTAACATCAGCTTTAATAAAATTTTTAAATTTGTACTATTGACGTAAGAGAAGAGTCTTTAGGAGAGGCCACTGGAGTAGATATTTACAGAGATCTTCTCTTTAGAACTATTTAGTCACTTTTTACTGTATTCCCTCCAGTCAAGCTGTGGAATGTCAAAGACTTGTTTCACCCCATTTAGTTTATATTAAAGTATGTTAGTTTGATTTGCTCAGTGGTTTTTGTTGTGTCTTTATATAAGAACATTTTTGTCCCACCCACCCCTCACAACTAAAAAAAAAATATCAAAAACTGAAACAATGAGGATAAGGGGGAGAGGACCAGTGCAGCAACAAGACAGAATGAAGGCTCTTATCCTGCAAAGGAAATCTGATGGGCAATCCTTTGCTCCAAGTCAGAGCCCACCGAGGGGTGAAATCCTGGCCCCACTGAAGTCAATAGGAGTTTTGCCCTTGACTTTGCTGAGGCCAGGATTTCATCTTAGCTGTTTTGCAGTGTTAATTCTCATAAATCCTGCTGCGAAAAGATCATTAAAGCCAAATCTTGATTCCTTGAGTTCTCAGAAGGAAAAGATGAATATACTTGTCTTAATAACTGCTCCACTAAATAAATGTTTTTAGCTCATCTGCCAAATTTACCAGGTTTCTTACCCTCACACTAAACTTGGAATATACTTAGTTTACTCGGCACTGGAGTGTCTCTTCTTTTAAATTGGTCTGTAAAATCATTTTGACAGAAGCTCATACTGAAAAGCATTTTAAAAAATAAAAGGAAAAGAAAAACACTTTCAGTGATCAGAATGTGAAAGTACTTAATGATTAATTGGGTGGAATGTAGTGTTTGTAGAAAAAAATAGTTGGTATTTATTGCTAAGTATTTTTGCTTAGTCTTATGAGTTCATCATATGCATGACACAGGGATCTGAGACATGCTTAAGATTTTGTGTTATCCTGTTTATCCCACTCTTTATTCCAGTGTAACATAATATGTTTCATTGCCTAGAAATCAATGATTTTTTTTAAAAATGAGGAAAACATTTAATTTTTACAGAACATATTCCATGTGGCTACCCCTAACAGTTCAGAGGAAAAAGATAAAAGCAAAGCAAAACCAAACAAATCCTCCCAGAAAACATGCAAGCAATGGAAACATCCCTTCCTGACCCTTGCCAGTGGCTGGCTGAACTCCCAAAGCATGAATTTTTAGAACATAAGACATAAACTCAAAGTGAGTCCCAGGGCTGTTTAACTCTGTCCCCTAACAATAATAATGAGAATAATCTCCACAAATCATCTAATTTCTGGGCACAACCACCACATGTGCAAGCATGTTCCCCTTTCCTCACAGCCCTTTCAACAGAGTAGAGTAGAGCCTTCCTACCAGCAAAAATACAATGGATATTAACTGGAGTCAAATGCCATCTAAACAATACATTGGAAAGAGTCCAGCGGAGGGCAACAAAAGTGATTAGGGAGCTGAAGCACATGACTTATGAGGAGAGGCTGAGGGAACTGGGATTATTTAGTCTGCAGAAGAGAAGAATGAGGGGGGATTTGATAGCTGCTTTCAACTACCTGAAAGGGCGTTCCAAAGAGGATGGATCTAGACTGTTCTCAGTTGTAGCAGATGACAGAACAAGGAGTAATGGTCTCAAGTTGCAGTGGGGGAGGTTAGGAATATTAGGAAAATCTTTTTCACTAGGATGGTGGTGAAGCACTGGAATGCGTTACTTAGGGAGGTGGTGGAATCTCCTTCCTTAGAGGTTTTGAAGGTCAGGTTGACAAGTCCTGGCTGGGATGATTTAGTTGGGGGTTGGTCCTACTTTGACCCAGGGGTTGGACTGGATGACCTCCTGAGGTCCCTTCCAACCCTGATATTCTATGATTTCTGAGCTATATAAATTGAAGATGTATATTCCCTTTCCCATATAGTGACTCACTCATTCAGATAAATTTCTTTGTCCAAATACCTCTTCCATTTGACTATCTGGGTTGTTTCTTACCAACATCTTTGTCAATGAAAACTGGATATACAAACTGAAGTTTTTTGTTCCAGCTTGCTCCTGGATTACCTCCTCGAATATGGATAGAAGGTCTCTCTTTACAAGGTCTGTCTTTACAAGAGCTGCTTTGTATCCAGATTTCACAATAAAATATTTGACTTGTAAATATTAAAAATATGGGATCTTTTATTTACATTGGTACATGCTAACTGGTATGATTTCAAATCAGGATCCAGGAACAGCTGTCCAAATTGAGTAATCTCAGCTCTTACCCCCAATAAATAGTAACTTTGATATTTCCTAGGGATCAATTCCTAATTCTTAATGAAAATATTTAAGGGAGAGGGCCCAAACAATGGGAATTAAAAAAAAATGGCCAAAAGCTGCTTAGGTGGTCTGGATGAATGGGTGATTGCTTAATTACTTGACCAATTTTTAAAATTGGTGACCTGCATTACTTGTTACCCAAGAGTTACTATGAATATCTATTTGGGCTCCAGTGCTGTTTGAGTAATCTATTATTAATTCAGTTGATCACATCTTTTAATTGTGATGCGTAATAATAATAAGCCGTGTTAGGAAAAGTTAGTCTACCACACTTCGTAGGCTTATACATAAATTTAGAACTCACCCTTTGTCTTTTGTTTCCATGTAAATTTTAATACCACATTCTGTCTTGTTTTTACTGTCATGTCAGCGATATCAACAGGGATGCACTCAAACAAAAATAACTTTGGGAGGATATTCATCATCTTTACTGAGGCTACCCTACCTAGCCAAGAATTTTCATATTTGTTCTATTCCTGCAAGTCTCTTATTATTTTATTCCCTGTTGGAGAGTAATTTGCCTTTAAAATAATATTTTTCTCTACAATATTTATTCCTAAATATTGACCCTTTAGGGGATATAAATTCCTAAAACTTCCTGCCCAAATTACAATATCAATGGTTCTGTAATTTTTAACAAGGATTGAGATCCTACAAATGTAAGATGACATCATCATCATACAAAGCTATTGTGTGTTGTAATCCAGAAGATGTTTTGATGCCCTTTACTGTGGAAACGTTTCTCACATTTGCTGCAAATGGCTCTATTCCAAAACACACAGGGAGATAAACCTATCTTGTACCCTAGTCAAATTAAAAGAAAGGGATTGATGACCATTAACCCAGGCAGACCCTTAAGGATGAGTGTACAGGGCCAAGATGCCCCTATAAAACTGATTTCCAAAGCCAAATCTTACCAAAATCTGTCTGAGGTTCTCCCACTCCAGCTGGGTTGAAGGCTTTCTCAGCATCTAAAGAAGCATACAGCAAGAATTGCTAGAATTAACATGACATATCAAATTCAGAGTTCTTCTGATAATATCAGATTGAAGAGGGTAATTGAATTTGGGCAAGATGATGCTCAATCTGTTTGCTAGCACCTTGGCATTAATTTTAGCATCCATGTTAATTAAAGAAATAGGCCTATATGATGCACAATTGGTAAGATATTTTCCTTCTTTAGGAATGACCACAGTTTTTGCCTCTTCCCATGAACCTAGAATCTTGTTCCCCTGCAATATACCATGAAACAATCCAGTTAAGAAAAAAGACCAACACTTGCTTTAGAGCTCTATAATACTCTGCAGAAAACCCATTGGCACCTTGAGCTTTATTTGATTTTAAATTCTTAATTACAACTTTGACTTCCTCAGCAGCAGTTTGCCTGTTAAGAGCTGCCACATCATCTTCTGAGAGCTGTTCAAGATTTGGATTTTCCGAACCATATATAAAGTATGGAAAAAGTTAGCAAATGTTTCAGAGATCTGTTTCATGCCAATTAGTAAATCTCCCTTTTTATTTTTAATCAAAGGATGGCTGATTTATCCTGTTACTTTTTTTTAACTTTCTGGCTAAAAGCCTATGAACTTTATTGACCTTTTCATAATATTTTTGTTTAATATATCTAATTGTTTGCTCAGCCTTACCTGTTTGTAACAGGTTAATCTTCCCTCTTCTAATTTATTTTCTTATACTATTTTAGATCCTGTAGATTTATGTCTACCTTGCAAAACAGAAAGTTTTTGAACCAAACTCTCTTCTTCAAGACCTCTCATCTTTTTGAGGTATGATGCTTTATTTATAAGGATCCTCCTCTTTACCACCTTTACAGCATACCAGTGAACACTTTTATTAATCCTTTCCTTATAGTTTTCATCTATATGTTCCTTAACATTTTCTTCCATCTCTTGAATTCTAAGGGAGTTGTACGTAAAAGCTCTGTTCAACTTCCAGGCCTTTTGTTTTTCCACTGAGTTCCAATCTTTTAATCTGATATATGCAGGGGCATGAACAGACCACTTTATATCTGCCAGATAATTTTTTTGACTAAATTAGTCAGGGTCCTAGACACAAAAATCATATAAATCCTGGAATAAGAACTACGAGGAGCAGAATAATATATATAGTCCCTGACATTCAGATTCAGCTCCCGCTAGGCATGTACCTCTTAGAATAATATCATCTTCACTAAAATGTCCTAAATCCCTAAAAAACTGATTAAAAAGCGAAGTTTCCCTCTTACTGGGAGCGTACATCTTGGCTAAGGTGAAAAGTTTACCTCTAAAGGACCCCTTAATTAAAATACATCTGCCCTCTGTATCTACAGTGTGTGCTGAAACAATAAAAGGGAAGTATTTAGCAGAGTGTTATCACCCCTCTACTGTTAGATTGCTTTGGCGAGACCTGTGGTATCTGTATCCAAGAAGTGTTCAGGTATTTATACTCATTTTTCTTGAAGCGTGTTTTTTGTAAATAGATTATACTAGTAAAATCTTTTCAGTGAGCAGAATATACTTTTCCTTTTTGTTGGACTGTTCATCATCTTCACCTTAACAAACATGATGTTGATAAACTTACCCATGACTACCAGCTCTGCTCTCACCCTGTATACTGCCCTTTGTTAAAAGTAGTGAGACACCCTACCCCCCGCCAGATGCCAGGGCTCCATTATATTTGCGATTCTTCTGTAAGTAAAATTGTTGATAGTGTTCCCATCAAACACACATTCATTTTAAAACTCACACACACATTGCTTTTCCTTTTGTAATGCCTATATTGTTGTACCCTGATCCTGAGTCTGATTTACCATAAACTTATAAATTCTGTGCCTGAACATTTTTTTATTAATGTAATCTTTTGTATTAAAGCATACAACAATATTTAACATCTGTTCCCTTATCCCATGTTTCCCTCCTTCGCCCTCCCTGGGCATTCCCCCATTGTCACTTGGTCCCCTCTAACTATGAAAGCCCAGACTTTCCTTATTTCCTCCATGGGCTTGTTAGTTCCCTGCTCAAAGAGGGATTTCTTTCTCTTTTCTTTTTTTAAATGTGTATTCTTAAGAACCAAGCCTTATTTAATTGGGCCAAACCCCTTTATAACATTGGATCTTGTGAGATTATTATACCATCTTTTAGTTTATCTATTCTTAAAATATTCTACCATAGATGACCCTTCAATTATCATAAATTTTGGAATGTTTGTAATAAATCTAACGTCAAACTTATTTCAATAAGGGAGATCTGGGTATCCTGCTAGTTTGTTATTAATTTAATGTTGTGGTTTATATTATAAAATAAGTTAACTATAACGTTATATCTATTAAGTATGCTGTATCCACCTAGAGTAAAATATCCTGGGTGCTATACAGCCCAGCTTTCATTTCACTATATCCCTTTATCATTATAACCACATGAATATAGTATCTATTATCTATTGTATTGTCTTAGCCCATATACTAATCTTGTTCTTCTGGATCTGGACTATTTCTTCTGCTGTCATATCTGTACTGTTCTTCTGCTGTCATATCTGGCTCTCTTTGGTCTCCCTGATTTCCAGTGATTTCTTGGTGCTCTGTAGAACCGATGTCTTTAATCCCATTCAGATATTTTTGAGCTAAATCGCCTATTCCCGTGTCCATAAGTATCTGTTTCCCTTCTTTTGGATCTGAAATAGACATATCTGTCCTTCCATTTAAAGGACTGTCGAAATGGGAATGCCCCTTTGTATCCTATGTTTTTTCTAAGAATTGTGGTCACTTGGTATAGTTCCTTTTTGCTTTCTCAGGTTGAGGATGCCAGATCTGGAAAAATTTGTATGTACTGGTTAAGAATCATCATTGGTTCAGCTTCTCTTCCTCATTATCCTCTGTGTTTTATCCTTGTCTTGACAGTAGTTGGACAGTCATGTCTCTTGGTCTGGAGCCTGCTTGGGGGCCTGAAGAAAAGAGATCTGCCCCCTCAATATGAATGCAATCTTTATTGGCCACTTTTAATATGTCATGGAAAATATCATCTAATGTGTCCAGCAGATTTCTCAATTCAGTCTCCTCTGGATACCTCTCATCCTTATGTTGTTCCTGCAGTCTCCATTTTCTGTGTCCTCCAGCTTTAATTCTATTTCTTTTTTTCTCTTCCAATTTTGATTTTTTCATCTCTATTAGTAATGGTGTTTAATTGCTCAGCTGTTTCCATATCTGATATCCTGTTTCCACATCTGATAATTTTCCATTAATCTAATCTATTTTCAGGGTGTCTTAGGATTTTCAAAGGCTGGATCCAAGGGGATCCCAGCATCTGTCACTTTAGAGGACAAAGGTCTCCTGTGAAAACTTCTCTTTCTCTCTCTAACTTCCAGTGACACTGGCTGCATGTTGGTCTCTCAGGATATCCCACTCCTAGAGGCAACCATTCAAGCAGAGCTGACAGAAACTAGCAGGAGGCAGGGCAATTTAGGAGGGAACTACACTTACTCTGCCTGCCAGCCACCCCACAAACACCTGAACCAAGTAACTGATAACCCCCAGCCTCTGAGGAGAAAGACCCTTAGTGTCATGCTCCCCAAATCATTGTTTTCTTCCTTATTAGGCAAGTGGGGAGAACACCGCTTAGTGCCTTCTCTGCCTTGGCTTGTAAGGAATGAGTGGGAGAGAGCAAGGATGCAACAGGGAGGATTAAACAATCAGTTTGCTAGCATCTAGAGGATAATAGGATTTGACAAGAACAAATCATGACAAACCAACCTAATTTCCTTCTCTGACAGGGTTACTGTTGTAGTGGATGTGAGGAAGCTGTGGATGTGATTTATCTTGATTTTACTAAGGCTTTTGTCACAGTCCCACATGACAGTCTCATAAGCAAAATAAAAAAATGTGGTCTAGATGAAAAAATTATGAGGTGGGTGCACAACTGGTTGAAAAAGCTTACTCAGAGTAGTTATTAACGGATCACTGTCAAACAGGGAGGTGAGATCCTGTAAATGTCTGTCCTGGTTCCAGTTTTATTCAATATTTTAATTAATTATTTTGATAATGGAGTAGAGTATGCTTATAAAATTTGCAGATGACACTAAGGGAGATTTACGTTAGATACTAGAAAAATTTTCATACTGCAAGTATAGTTAAGTATTGGAATAGATTACTGAGAGAGATTGTGGAATCCCCATCACTGCAGGTTTTTAAGAACAGGTTAGACAAACATCTGTCAGGGATGGTCTAGGTATATTTCCTCTTGCCTCATTGCGGGGGGGAGACAAGGTGGCTTCTCAAGGTTCTTTCCAGCCTTACGCTTCAATGTATCTATGAATTGGTGTAATATTTATTTTCTGAAAATGGTAAGGCATTCAGAGAAGAGGGGATACTCTTCTCATGTCCCTCTCTACCTCTCCTCCTTCAACAGGGATAGAGAGAGATAGATGGAGAAATTTTACTGGGTGTGAAGGCTGAGAGGGGACACCGAAAAAACCCAAGGAAATTTCATACGGAGAAAGAAAGTGGGAGCAGAAAGGAAGCTGGACTCTGTGTGTTGCTGAGGGGAAGTTTGGAGCTGAGGTGAAGGGCTGGTGATGTTGTGATGAGCCCAACTTAGAATCATAGAAGATTAGGGTTGGAAGAGTCTAGTGCAACCCCCTGCTCAAAGCAGGACCAACACTAACTAAATCATCCCAGCCAGAGGTTTGTCAAGCCAGACATTAAAAACCTTTACAGATGGAGGTTCCACCACCCCCCTAGGTAACCCATTCCAGTGCTTCACCACCCTCCTAGTGAAATAGTGTTTCCTAATATCCAACCTAGACCTCCCCCACTGCAACTTGAGACCATTGCTCCTTGTTCTGTCATCTGCCACCACTGAAAACAGCCGAGCTCTATACTCTTTGGAACCCCTCTTCAAGTAGCTGAAGGCTGTTATCAAATCCCCCTTCACTCTTCTCTTCTGCAGACTAAATAAGCCCAGTTTCCTCAGCCTCTCTTCATAAGTCATGTGTCCCAACCCCCTAATCATTTTCATTGCCCTCCACTGGACTTTCTCCAATTTGTCTACATCCTTTCTGTAGTTGGGGGGCCCAAAACTGGATGCAATACTTCCGATGTGGCCTCACCAGTGCCGAATAGAGAGGAATAATCACTTTCCTCAGTCTGCTGGCAGTGCTCCTACTAATGCAGCCCAATATGCTGTTAGCCTTTTTGGAAACAAGGACACACTGTTGACTCATATCCAGTTTCTTTTCCTCTGTAATCCCCAGGTCCTTTTCTGCAGAACTGCTGCTTAGCCAGTTGGTCCCCAGCCTGTCGCAGTGTATGGGATTCTTCCGTCCTAAGTGCAGTACTCTGCGCTTGACCTTGTTGAACCTCATCAGATTTCTTTTGGCCCAATCATCCAATTTGTCTAGTTTCAGAGTAGCAGCCGTGTTAGTCTGTATTCGCAAAAAGAAAAGGAATACCTGTGGCACCTTAGAGACTAACAAATTTATTTGAGCATAAGCTTTCGTGAGCTACAGCTCACTTCATCGGATGCATTCGGTGGAAAATACAGTGGGGAGATTTATATACACACACAGAGAACATGAAACAATGGGTTTTATCATACATACTGTAAGGAGAGTGATCACTTAAGATGAGCCATCTCCAGCAAGGGGGGGGGGGAGGAGGAAAACCTTTCATGGTGACAAGCAAGGTGGGCCATCTCCATCAGTTAACAAGAACATCTGAGGAACAGTGGGGGGGGGAGGAAGAAATAACATGGGTTTGTTAGTCTCTAAGGTGCCACAAGTACTCCTTTTCTTTTTCCAATCAGTCTAGGTCACTCTGGACCCTATCCCTACCCTCAAGCATATCTACCTCTCCGCCAAGCTTAGGGGTTGAAATCTTTAGGATGTTTCATTTATATCCCGGTGTTTCAATCACCTGTTTCTGTGCCAGAATAGGGAATATGAAAAGTCCCCTTACAAATGCATTATATACCACTTATGCTTGTTGCTCCCTTTTATTTGAAATGTCTACAAGAGAAATTAAGGGTAGACAGAAAATTCCAAATTTTGAAAATGTCTTCCTTTTCCTTGACTCTTACAAGTTCAAAAACCTTCTAAAAACTTTGAGCTCTTAAGATGTGTTTAGTGATCTGACTGCCATATATGTATGTCACCTCAAGTAATTTGGTTTCAGCTGGGGAAATTTCTAAAGGAACAATATTTCACCAATTTTTCTGAAAAGTTCAAGAGATCAAATCCTATACAATCCTAGGAAACTGAGAACCATGCAGATCAGGTCTGTGTTAATGGAAAAAAGAAAAATGCTATGCATGTATATAAGTGCTTTGGGGAAATTGAAAAGAATTGATTGGATAGCTATTTGAATTACCACAGTAATTAGTCTTGGTATTATCCCTGCCATACAACTTGATTTTATTGACCTTAAATATAGTTTACACAGACTATGTTATTAAGGGCAGGGAATGCAGACCAAGGATCTTAAAGTAATTTTCAGTCCTGGGGTTTTAGCATTACCAGTCCTGTTATTTTTCTGGGAGTCTTTCTTTAAATTTAAAGGAGAGTTTGTGAGTACTCTAAATAAGTTATAAAAATGTTGAAGTATTTCAAAAAATCTTACTGGATTAGCTTGAGATTGCATTCACTAATCAGACAGTAGAGATTAGACCTCAAGATTTTAAAATATGGATGCCTAAAGTCAGGCTCCTGAGTGCAAATGTGGGCATCTAAATAAGTGGCCTGATTTCAAAATGTTTATCTTCACAAATAAATTGTTCCTCTCATGATGCCCTAGAAATATAATCCTAACATTTATTTTTTAGTATTTTTGTTTAATTTAATGAAATGTCTTTGGCAAAATGCTGTTTCTTTATTTACAACTTTTAAATATCCTCAAGGTTGAAGAAATAAAACATGCACTACCTAAAAGGTTTTGGGAACTGTATGTTGTAATTAAATATATCCTTATTTGCATTTTATGATTGGGCATTTGAAGGACATTTCAAATTTACAAGTAATTAACATAATGAAAGAAACAGTTCCTATTTTTCCAAATGGTAAAACACTTTCCTAGAATATTTGGGGATTTTCTTTTCTTTTTTAAAATTACATTTATGCAAATATGGTTAACTACAACTGATTAGTATGCAGTGTTGTTGTAGTTGTGTTGCTACTTTATCTTTCTTACAGCTAATTAGGGGAAGGCAGCTAAAAATATTGGTCTTTTTTTAAACAATTTGTTGTTTTCTGCTTGCCACATGACAAACCTTTTCTAAACTGATCTTTAGAGCTGATATTGTCTCTTCTTTCAAAGCTGTCTTTAAGACCAATTTCTGCTAGAATGTGTATTTTTAAAAAATCACCAAATTAATTATGGCTATGTTGAGGGGGAGATGGGGCTAGTTGACCATTTATCAATTTATAATGATACAATAAACTGTGTGTGTGTGTTTGTGTGTGTATATGTAAATGTAGGCAGAGCTGGAGCACCAACTATAAGGTTGGTGAACACTTCCCATTATAAAAAATTATGAATTGCTTATGACTTTGCCAAATATTAACATTTCAGGCTGACATTTGCCATTCTGAGTATCTGCCTGAGGCTTTAGGAAAACTTCAGCTGGAATTGATGGGGGGAAAAATGTTGTTTTGCATGTTGTGAAATTCTAGCAACCTTTTCTTTAAGAAGCTCTAGAACCTCCATGCTTTGGAGTAGGGACTTAAAATTTGTCAAGCGGTGGCCTTTGCATCAGGTATGTGCTTTTTGCTGTTCTGTAAATATCCACCCAAATTTGGCCAAGTTATAAGCCTTTGAAAAACATCAGTTTGCACATATGTAAAGACTTGCTCGAGGTTCCCATCTAAAATCTCTGAAGATTCCATCTGCACAGTGCATGTTCCAGCCCAGGGCTGAGCAGGGCTGTCCCTGCAATTGCTGCTCTGGGCTGGCTCTAGGCACTGGTACTGACAGCTGTGAGTTTGTGTCTCCTGTGTTCTTTGTCCCCCTGCTGGGCCCCGGAAACATGGAGGAAGAAGGTGCCTGAATTGAATGCAGAGAGGCTAAGAGCCAGACCAGCTGGGTGGATGGGGAGGTAGATCTGGGAAAAAAATGCCTTGAGGGTGCTGAAAACTGGGACAGGAGGCGGGGGGTAGAGGGAAACTGTGACTCTGAATTGGAGTAGGGGAAGCTGTGATTGGGAGACAGAGGAGGCTGAGTGGTTGGGCAAGGAGACTGAGACTGGGCTGAGAATAGACTGGGACTGACTGGGAAAAAAGGGGGATTGGTAGCCAGAGTGGGAACCTGGGGAACTGGGTGGGACCAATTGGGGATAGGCTGAAATTTGGATGCGGAGTGAGCAGGGGAAGGAGATTGGGACTGGATGGCAAGAATACAGGGTAGAAGAAAGGAAGTTGGATAGATGGATCTGACAACGTGCATGGGGAGAACAGGGTAGGCAAATACACTGGAACAAGGAGCCAGGAAGGGGAATAGCTATGATAGGTACTGGGAGAGCCATGGAGGGAGAGTGATTGGATAAGGATTCTGGAGAGGGAGATTGGAAGCAATGGGGGATGGGAAACATGAGTGGGAGATGGCAATTGGAGGCCAGTGGTGAGGGGAGACAGATCAGAAAAGGAGGTAGGAGGGGGAAATTGGAGCTGGCTAAGCAAAGAGAATGGGATTGGTCATGGGAGGGAGACTCGGACTGGGATGTCTGAAGTGGGAGAGTAGGACTGGCTGGGCAAGCAGACCAAGATTATGATGAGAAGTTTGGGTGCGGAGAGTAGGACTGACTATGTGAGGAGAATGAGATTGAAACAATGAGCCATGAATGTGGAAGAGATAGGACTGAGTCAGAGATGGGTTGGGAGGGGATGGGGTATATATGGCACTCTGTACCCCAAACCAACACCCTGACACCTTCATATGTACCATGGTGGTATGATTATAATGTTTTGTAAAAAGTATGTCTTGTGAGGCATCCTTTTAAAAGTCCTGATCTGTTGAATATTAATATCCTGTTGGATATAATGTGTTATCATTCTATGTGATGTTATGAAATTTTGTTACGTATGTGTTACTGAAATATGTTGTGAGGTTGGAAACACCCACAATCAGCCTTTCAGGTACAACAGTGGAGTAGCCAGACATGCTGATGACCCATTAAAGGGAATCCACTTTCCCAACAACCATCCCAGAAGACTTCTCAGAGAGAGCACATAGACACTGGAGGCTGCTTGACCAATGGGGGTGGACCTCCACATCACAAGCATGTTTCTTCCAGCTTGCTGGAAAGATCTTATGAAGAGGGGAAGTGACATCCTGACTTGGCCTCAGTCTCCTCACAACTTAAAACCTGAAAACATATCTGGAAGACAATGACTTTTAACTGGGGAGGGTGATCCTGGGCTGGAGGAGAGTCCCAGCCTGTGTAATTGTGTATTTATACCATCTGCCAGGGTGAGACACTGCTTGATTCAAATCCTGTTTAGTTTATAGAACTTACACTATGAATTTATTTTATTTCTTAGGTAACCAACTTTGATCTCTGTGCTTACTACTTATAATCACTTAGATCTATCTTTCTGTAGTTAATAAATCTGTTTTATATTTGATCTAAAACAGTGTATTTTGGTTGAAGGTTTAAAACAAATAAAAGGAAGTATTTCTTCACACAATGCACAGTCAACTTATGGAACTCCTTTCCAGAGGCTGTTGTGAAGGCCAAGACCATAACAGAGTTAAAAAAAATAGATAAATTCATGGAGGATAGGTCCAACAATGACTATTAGCCAGGATGGGCAGGGATGGTGTCCCTAGCCTCTGTTTGTCAGAAGCTGGGAATGAATGACAGGGGATGGATCACTTGATGATTACCTGTTCTGTTCATTCTCTTTGGGGCACCTGGCACTGGCCACTGTCAGAAGACACAGGATACTGGGCTAGATGGACTTTTGGTCTGACCCAGTAGGACCATTCTTATGAAGTGCCTTTGTAAATAGAGCTGAGATTTCCCAAACTAGTGTGTGTTCTCTCCACACTGAGGGAGGGGTGGACCAGGTAATGAACTTACACTGGTCAGGCTTCTGATGAGGACAAGATGGTTCAGTTCTGGGGTGCAAGGCTGGGGAGCTGCGGGGAATTGGCTGGAGCCTCTCTATTGTTGGTTCATGAGTGGCTGGCAAAGCATTCATGTAACTCAGTTGGGTGTTCCTCCCTGTGGATGTCTGTGTAAGGGCAGTACTTGCCACAGCTTTGCAGCTTGTCACAGCTTCGCAATGTGAGAGGCATATCCCAGGTTGGTGGGACAGAAGATGCAGCCATTCCACAGTTCAGGTTGCACCAGACAGGACTGGGACAGAGGGGAGTGGGGGGGGATGGGGTATAAAGGATCAAGTTTGGGAGGAATGGGCAGAAGAGTGTGTGTCCCCTAGACAACACTCCCTTCAGAGCCTGGAGCAGAACTCAAGATTCTGGAATCTCATTATGCTTTAGCTGTCAACAAATTTCTGTGAAAATCCATGGCACAGAGTCTGTCTCATCCCCCTCTAATGCTACTCCACATAAAGGATGACAACATACTGCTGCTATCAGTTACACTATTTGTTCATGTGATAGAGGTCTGTGCTGTGGATCTAAAAGTTCCAACCCTGCTGGTGCCCTATGTGGGTGTCAATATGATGCTACCTGATGGAATTTGTTTGGTTTTTTTCTTTTCTTTAAACCTAAGAAATTTCACAGAAAAAATATATTAAAAGCACATTGTTAAGTTTTCAAAATCAAGCTCTCATAAATTTTGAAATGCCTATGGAAAAGTCACCAGTGCAACTATAATCCAGCCATCTTGTATTTATGCATTCTGATACAGTTTTTAATTACATTATCACATGTATTAAGGTTGCACAGGTAAGATTAGGAAATACCAAAATGAAGGTTGCGTATGCAACATTACACACACATACACACACACACACACACACACACAAATTAAAAAGAAAAATGTGTAAGTCACTTCTTGATTGCAAGCTCTGAATGAGAGGAATTCATATATGTCTTCATATATGTTTGTATGACTCTTATCATGATGTGTCAAGACTCCTAATTGGGGTCTCTGTTCTATGGGTGCTACAGCAATATAAATATTTTCCAATCTTTCCGATAGCTAGTTTTACATTCTTCCTCTAACTTTTTCACATTTAATTTCTATATTTTTACTGTTGATGACAGATTATAAATATTTTCCAGTCTTTCCAATAGCTAGTTTTACATTCTTCCTCTTACTTTTTCACATTTAATTTCTATATTTTACTGTTGATGATAGATTTTTAAGAGTACAGTCTCTCAGCCATTTTTGTGTCATCTTTAATTTCATCCATCTCTTCATTTTTTAGACCTACTTTCTTTATGTAGTACTTTTCCCCTTAATATATTTGTAAAGTCACTCTTATTTTTCTCTCACCATTAGCTTGATTTGCCTGGTTTTGCTGCATTTATCTTTTCCCTTAAATTGCTAAGAATTATGGAATACATTTGTATGGTTGCCTATCCCTTTCCAATTACCAATATCATTGTTCTTTTTATGTTGTTTTGTCCCTTATACCCCATATATTTTAAGATACCCAACTGTCAGATTCTATTGTTTCCTCCTGAAGCTTCTTACTAGAGGCTAGCTTAATCCCTGATCCATGCACATGTACACAAGGGAAGGCACAAGGACCTTTGTACCTTCCTTTGCAATATGATTGTCAATCTATTTATACTTTAGAAATAAAGAAATAAATTTTTTGATTTTCTCACTGATGAAAAATGAAAATAGATACACATTTGACATTTAGATTTTACTTAGCAGCATAATTTTTATAAGAGCTAAACCATTCTCACTGCTTTCCTGTCAAGTTAATATCCATCTCTTAGAGACTGTCAAGCCAGAACACTGCCTGTCACCTCTTCCTAACAAAACAGGGCTTGAGTGAATAATTAGGGGGTATGAGTTTTCTTTTTGAACATGTAAGATAAGATAAAAATAGAAATGAAGATTATCTGAGAAAAGACAAACAAAAGAATACCTTAGTATAGCCTACTTATCCTGATGTGTATACTCTAGGTATGAAAGGGTCTGTTAGCAAAAGCAGAGTTGTGAAGGAAATGGAATAATTGATAAGTTTGAAGCATGCAAGATCAAACCATGCAGCTGTTTCTGTAGAAGACTGGCTGCACAGTTGAATGCTATAGACGACTGAAAGCACCTTTGGAACTGAGGGGAGAAATTCTTGGCAGAATAATAACACTGCGCAGTAGCTCCAGGGCAAGTGTCTGGTCATGGAAAGGTTAATGCATAGATGTTGTTAGTGTTGTTAAAAGAATCAATTTTGTTTCTAAGAAGGCCTGGATAATATGCATTGTGGAAATGCCGAGATTTGCACCTGTCCTGTCTTTGCAGTGCCTGTCCTGTGGTGATACAGAAAAGGATTATGAGCTGTCATTTTCTCATCTTTCATAAATGATCAAGAGTTCATAAATTGTTATGATTAAATGTATGACAGAGCAAGCCAAGAGTTTTGCTGAAATGCTTTTTCTTGAGAAAGTATAAGTAATAGCAAAGCCATTGCACTTATGCTTTCATTCATCTCTGAATATGCATCCAGTTTTTGGAAGAAAGGAAAAGAATTCTGTGAGTTCACTAACATGCCATCTATTGATGGTTGGTACACACTGCTGAAGAACTGTATGTATTAAAAAAATGTTGTGTGTGAGCACTGAGGGAATTTCAAGCTGGCAAAAGGCATTTCTAGTGATAGAATTCTCATGCAGGTCTCATGCAATTTGAGTGTACATTTCACACTACTTATGAGCTAAGTAATAAAAACATTGGGGAAAAGAAAAAATATTAATAATCTTTTTATGAGAGAGAACAGAATGTGCCAGGCTCTCATAGTTGAGGGAAATTAAAGGAAGCCATTTAGTGTGTCAAAGACTTGGCTTAAAGACATTTGAAAGCTGGACGTACAAAAGTAAAGGGCACAGCTTTTGGAAAAGATTGTGAATATGTAACGTCAGATATTCCAAACTAGCTTACTCCAATTGTCCAAAGGGGTGGGACTGCTAAAGGATTTATTTGGGGAATTCCACAATAATGTCACCCAACTGTGTAGTGCTGCATTCCTCCAGCTCACAACTGAACTCCTTCATGGGGCAAAACTGAAGTACTATTGATATTTATACTTGTGGATTTGTGGGTACTTCTCTTTTTTCAATCTTATCAGTCTGGTAGGTTTTTAGCATGTAAAAAGTATAGCTAAATTCATATAATAAGAGTTTCTTATTGGAGATCAGTTAACTAGAGTATCCTCTGCTACCCCTTTCTCTGTTTTTAAGAAGATAAAGCTTTAGACTTCTGATACAGATTGGTTTGGGGAAAGGTTTTAATAAATGGAACCTTAACCTTTACAAGATGAATGAAAATGAAACACACTAGTTCTCACACACTCACATCATTTTCTGGCTATGCCAAAAGGACAGGAGACATTTGACATGGATTTAATCAGACTGCAACTTTATTATGAGATATCTAGGTCTACCCAGCAGATACCAGTGTACAGTGCAGGTAACTCCATGTTTATTCCATAATTACCTGGGGGTCTTTTACCAGCTCCCCATATTTTTCCATCCAGGTCCCTCCAACAAATCCATTGCCGGGATTTTACCACCCACCCCCACTTGTAGGGAGGGTAAAGGTGGGCTATACGAATCGGGAGTTGGCTCCCTGTTGTACCAATCATCGGAGTCCCCAACCACCCCTTGCTCATTCATTTAATGAACACCTCTTTCTAAGTCCTTTTCAAAGCCATTTAACCGGTCACTGTATACCTTACCTATAGAGTACCTGCACCAGACATCCACCCTACACTTAAATAATGAGTTGTGACATGGCCTTCCGCCTGTCATGCCATGCATGAACTGAGCCCTTCCTGACACCCGCTGTGGGGAAGGTGAAAAACCCCCCAACTGCACCCAAACCAATATCATGGTAAGGGAAAAATTCCTTCCTAGTCCCCCTAAACAAGGGACGGCTAGTGTAATGCCCACAGCATGTATTGACCAGACCTGGTCAAAGATGATAAGGCCATTGCAGAGAAACTAAATGAATTATTTTCATCAGTCTTCACTGTTGAAGATGTGAGGGAGATTCCCAAACCTGAGCCATTCTTTTTGGGTGACAGATCTGAGGAACTGTCCAAAATTGAGGTGTCATTAGAGGAGATTTTGGAACAAATTGATAAACTAAACAGTAATAAGTCTCCAGGACCTGGTGGTATTCACCCAAGAGTTCTGAAGGAACTCAAATGTAAAATTGCAGACGACAAACTGCCGTTAGTCCGTAGCCTGTAACCTATCATTTAAATCTGCTTCTGTACCAAATGACTGGAGGATAGCTAATGTGATGCCAATTTTTAAAAAGGGCTCCAGAGGTGACCCTGACAACTACAGGCCCAGTAAGCCTCACTTCAGTACTGGGCAAAGAGGTTGAAACTATCGTAAAGAACAAAATTGTCAGACACATAAATGAACATAATTTATTGGGAAATAGTCAACATGGTTTTTGTAAAGGGAAATCATGCCTCACCAATCTACTAGAATTCTTTGAGGGGGTCAACAAGCATGCGGACAAAGGAGATCCAGTGGATAAAGTGTATTTAGATTTTCAGAAAGCCTTTGATAAGGTCCCTCACCAAAGGGTCTTAAGCAAAATAAGCAGTCATGGGATAAGAGGGGTTGTTCTCTCATGGATTGGTAACAGGTTAAAAGATAGGAAACAAAGGGTAGGAATAAATAGTCAGTTTTCAGAATGAAGAGAGGTAAATAGTGGTGTCCCCCAGGGATCTGTACTGGGCCCAGTCCTATTTAACATATTCATAAATGAGCTGGAAAAAGGGGTAAACAGTGAGGTGGCAAAATTTGCAGATGATATAAAACTACTCAAGATAGTTAAGTCCCAGGCAGACTGCAAAGAGCTACAAAAAAATCTCACAAAACTGGGTGACTGGGCAACAAAATGACAGATGAACTGTAATGTTGATAAATGCAAAGTAATGCACATTGGAAAACATAATCCTAACTATACATATACAATGATGGATCTAAACTAGCTGTTACCACTCAAGAAAGATCTTGGAGTCATTGTGAATAGTTCTCTGAAATCATCCACTCCATGTGCAGCAGCAGTCAAAAAAGTGAACAGAATGTTGAGAATCATCAAGAAAGGGATAGAAAATAAGACAGAAAATATCATATTGCCTATATATAAATCCATGGTATGCCCACACCTTGAATACTGGGTATAGATGTGGTCGCCCCATCTCAAAAAAGATATATTGGAATTGGAAAAGGTTCAGAAAAGGGCAACAAAAATGATTAGGGGTATAGAACGTCTTCCATATGAGGAGAGATTAATAAACCTGGGACTTTTCATCTTGGAAAAGAGGCGACTAAGGGGGGATATGATAGAGGTATATAAAATCATGAGTGGTATAGAGAAAGTAAATAAGGAAGTGTTATTTACTTCTTCTCATAATACGAGAACAAGGGCCACCAAATGAAATTAATAGGTAGCAGGTTTAAAACAAACACAAGAAAGTATTTTTTCACGCAACGCACTGTCAACCTCTGGAACTCCTTGCCAGAGAGTGTTGTGAAGGCCAATGCTATTATGGGGTTCCAGTGGAGCTAGATAGATTAATGGAAGATAGGTCCATCAATGGCTATTAGCCAGGATGGGCAAGAATGTTGTCCCTAGCCTCTGTTTGCCAGAAGCTGGGATGGGGTGACAGGGCATGGATCACTTGATGATAACCTGTATGTTCATTCCCTTTGGGACACCTGCTATTGGCCACTGTCAGAGGACAGGATACTGGGCTTGATGGACCTTTGGTCTGATCCAGTATGGCCGTTCTTATTTTGCGTTATTTTACTACCTAAAAGGAAGGGAGGGTGGGTCTTGTTTCAGCCTTGGTCCGTGTAAAAAGGAAGGCTCGAGGCACCGCGCTGCCCCTTTTCACAGCACAGCATTAGTGTGAAATGTAAGTTCTGCAGAGGAGAGGTGCCCCTGGGGCAGGGAGTCAGTATTTTGTTTACAAACAGAGGCAGGGTGATTAAGATAAGAAAGGGCTGGTGATTAAATTAAGGATATGGAAGTTTAGCTTGTAAAAGAGGAATCCTTCTGTGGAGGAGGGAGGAGGAAGAGGGGTTGTTTTAGAGAGAACATGGAGGGAGGGGAAACAGGGGGATTCAGAAAAAAATACAGCAAAGCATTGAGCCTAGGTTACGTTCAGAAAAGGGGGAGATTTGGGGTGTAGGTAAAAAGAAGGGGTTAAATCCAGGGAAGGGCTAGCAGTGTATAAAGAAGTTCCCACTCTATCTGTGTACTTATGTGGCCCCATCACCAGGGTATCTGAGGTATCACCATGTCTTCTATTTCTTCTGATGAGGTTCAACAAGGACAAGTGCAGAGTCCTGGACTTAGGATGGAAGAATCCCATACACTGCTACAGACTAGGGATCAAATGGCTCGGCAGCAGTTCTGCAGAAAAGGACCTAGGGGATACAGTGGACGAGAAACTGGATATGAGTCAACAGTGTGCCCTTGTTGCCAAGAAGGCCAATGGCATTTTGGGATGTATAAGTAGGGGCATTGCCAGCAAATCAAGGGACATAATCGTTCCCCTCTATTCGACATTGATGAGGCCTCATCTGGAGTACTGTGTCCAGTTTTGGGCCCCACCCTATAAGAAGGATGTGGAAAAATTGGAAAACGTCCAGCGGAGGGCAACAAAAATGATTAGGGGACTCATGACTTATGAGGAGAGGCTGAGGGAACTGGAATTGTTTAGTCTGCAGAAGAGAAGAAAGAGGGGGGATTTGATAGCTGCTTTCAACTACCTGAAAGGGGGTTCCAAAGAGGATGGATCTAGACTGTTCTTAGTGGTAGCAGATGACAGAACAAGGAGTAATGGTCTCAAGTTGCAGTGGGGGAGGTTTAGGTTGGATATTAGGAAAAACTTTTTCACTAGAAGGGTGGTGAAACACTGGAATGCGTTACCTAGGGAGGTGGTGGAATCTCCTTCCTTAGAAGTTTTTAAGGTCAGGCTTGACAAAGCCCTGGCTGGGATGATTTAGTTGGGGATTGGTCCTGCTTTGACCAGGGGGTTGGACTAGATGACCTCCTGAGGTCCCTTCCAACCCTGATATTCTATGATTCTATGATTCTCCCAGTCTTTCAGTGAGGTAGAGCAATGCTGTTATCCCCTTTGTACAGATGGGGCACTGAGGTGCACACGGACTAAGGTCCAGATTTTCAAAGATATTTAGGTACCTAGTGAGATTTTCAAATGTACTTAGAAGGTTTGATGCTTTGTTAACCCCATTAGGTATCTAGCTACATCTTTTGGCGCCTAAAAACCTTTGAAATTCTGTCCTTAAAGCACTGGCCTGGAGTCAGACAGGAAGTCCATGGGGGAAGTAGAACCCAGGTCTTTCAGAGCTAGCTCCCTATCAAGCAGAGCAGCCATTCTCTCTCTGCTGCATGCTGCAAAAAAAGAGGACTCTGATAGATGGGAGCAAAGCCAAGGTTGCCAGTTCTCTGAGACTCCAGCAAATGGTCACAGGATGGATATCATGTTTGACAGCATGAAAAGGAGCACAGAGGTTAGGAAGGATGGAGAATGAAAGTCAGATGAGAGAAGATCACTTAACTCTTAAGGGGTGTCAGGTTCTGCCCCAGGCTGGGTTGTACAGCAATGACTGTGGTGCAATTTTACATTTTAACTGAAAACCATTTTATTCAGTCATTTTTTGTTCTGAGTTTGAAAAAAGAAGGAATGAGAAAGTGTCAGATAAGTATCAGATGTGATTATGCCTCAGATTCTTAGGGTTTCAACTGTATTCAGGCCAATTCCAGAACAAAGAACAGAAACTGCATCCACAGAGTCCATAAAGTCAATGATTATTGTCATGATTTGCATTATTCACTGGGCACCATCTGTGCGCTCAGGACTGTTCAGAATATGCCAGAAAATCCAGTCCCTGAGCCAATACATATAAGATGTGTAACTCTGGATAAGATGGCTCAAATATTTAAGTATGAAGTATATAGTTATTGACCACACACGTTATCACATATTCACTATGATGTTTATAACTATGATTGGAGGCACTGATGGGAATAGAAGTTTTAACCCTCCAACTTTCTTTCTAAAGGAAGAGCTGACCAGAGCTCTAGGCCTGTTTACTTTCCTTTCCTGCCCGCAGTGGCCCTGATATACCTCAGAGGTCTCAGTTTTTTTCTCAACTTTAAAATATAGAATTTTCTTGGGTGTTTGGTTTTAAATATTCTCCTGTGAGAACTGCAACTCAATCACTGTAGTGTTGTGTTTAAGAGCCTTATTGGGGATTGGTCTTGCTTTGATCAGGGGGTTGGACTAGATGACTTCTGAGGTCCCTTCCAACCCTGATATTCTATGATTCTATGAAAGTAACTAGCATTTAAACAGAAGTAAAAGCAGTGTTGCCAACTCTCATGATTTTGTCATGAGTCCCATGATAATTGTTTTCCTTAAAGCCCCAGCTCCTGGAGTCACGTGGATATGTGATGATTTCAGCCTTCTTTATTAAAGAAAATTGAAGTTTCTAGTCCTTGTGGCTGTGGAGAAAGCTTCAAAGTATGACCCCAGTGCACCCTGAAGGCTCAAAAAGCAGAAGGCAAATAAAAAGAACCCCAAATCTGTTATTTTTACATAATCTCATGATTTTAAAGCCAATCTCATGATTTTTGGTGAGCCTGAGTCATGATTTTTGAACATTTGGGATTGGCAGTACTATGAAAGTGACTTGAAAGTGTCAGTTTCACTCCTGTTAGTTTCTAGTCTATTATTTGTAGTAAGGTAACACCTCTAGAGCCCCAGGCAGGTGCAGTATAAACTCAAAGGGCCTTGCCCTCCTATGATGTTTCCAAAGTTAAATGATCTATTCCAAGCTTGGTAAACTGCAACAAAGTGATAGAAAGTAATCTCGATTTTTCTACAGTTGTTTAAATTGTTGTATTGAAGAGTTAGTAACAAAGAATATACATTAAAATTTTAAACCTAGCCAGTGTTACTTAAGTAACTTGACACAAGATGTGAGAACATGTTAGTATTAGAGCTGAGTGAGTCTAATATTTATTAAATCCTCTTTTTTTAAATAGGAATTAGATACAGTGCTCCTATCAGCTAATTTCTACGTTATTTTCCAAAAAACCCCAGAGTTTTCAGGTGCCTAAGTACCCCTTGGAATCATGGTTAGAGTAGTCCCCCACCACCACCACCAAAATCTGAAATAGCACCCCTGCCAGGATGTGAAATTACTCTCCCTCCTATGGTCCCAAGGACTTTGGCCACTTCCCTGTTCACATTCCTCCTTGCCTTGTCCACCCTGGGGAGGCTTACAGCTCCCCGCCAGATCCTGCGCTGAATCAAGTCTGACCAAACAATGTTAACTCCTGGAAAAAGTTCAAGTATCATCTTCAAGTTCCTCCTTGCTCTGAGCATTAGTTCCACCCCTTTAAACATTTCCAAATCGTTTTCCCCAAGATGCACCACAATTATATCTGGTGGCTGCTGACAGGCCTGCACAGCATATAATATTGGTATCAGTTGATCCCATAACATGCCCCTCCTGGCATGCCAACTGATTATTGCTTCATCCACCAAAGCCTAGGTGGGAACCCTTGGGCAACCTGGATGCATGCCTATGTGCCCAAAAGACAACACTGTGCCCGTGTATCCACACCACCATCTGCATGGCTGGTCGTCCAACATCTGTAATGATATTACAACAAATTGATGCTGACTTACCACCTGAGGTCTCACATATATTCGGTATGTGTCCAAATGCCAATGCCTCATTGCCTGGATTGCCTCTGCTCCCATACCTAGCTGGGCTGCTGTTGCTGCTGCCCCAATTCTGAATAAGTGGGAACCAAATTCACGGGCTGGCAGGCCCCATTTGAATATCTTAAATTGATATGTTGTGATGGGACTCCCATCACCATGCATAAAATGGGGCCGTTTTCCCTTCGCCATATCATTTTGTAGGCCTTAAAAGCCTGAACTGGGCAGACTTCAGGCTCACCACTATGCCGGAGGACAACAAATTTGCCCCTGCCAACTTGATCTGTGTTTGACCATCGCAAGTGTAGGATCACTGAACGCTCATGCCATTGTATATCCCGCAGTTGCAAAGCCGTGCCTGTAGAGCTCCTACTGGACCCACTGATCCTGAAAGCACCAAAAAATGCTATCAAGAATTCAACCCTGAACAAGGCCGCCTGTGTCCACTATGACATGGTGCCAAGGATCTGCACGAGATCCCTGAGTATGGTAACCATGATGGGACGACGGCAATCCATCCTGGCGCCACTGGTACATGACTGTCCAGCCAAAAACCTTTGAACTAAAAAATCCACTGCAAGGATCAGGATAACCATTTATGGCCTACTGATGAATGTAATGGCAGAAAGGCAATTCGAGATTGTGGCGGATGCCAGTTGACGGGTTGCCAACGACAGCATGTAGCACAACACCTGGTCCTCTGTAATAGGCCATATTGTTGTCTGGCCTTTCTGATCCTGAAATTGCATTAAATCGTTAAAACTTCTATCATAGCTCTGCCACGTGCGCAGAGCAACTGATCTTTGTACCACACTGACAACCATTGTATGCCTAGGTTCCATAGTGCTAGTCGCATCTGCCTGGGTTCCCGGCTTGCTCCTGGTGCCAACTCCAGAAATCTGTGTACCTGAAAATGAGATAAGGCATGTGTTATGCCATTGTCAACCCCAGAGAGGTTATGAAGCAATGTAATTCCCTGGAGCCTTTTTGGGGACCAAGCCTTGGGGCAAAACACACAAGTTTTGCACAGGCAATTGGTTGGTTTTGCACAGGCTATTGCACAGGCAATAGCACTGCCACTGTACTCCCAAATTAATTCTTGTGGAATTATTGTTTTAACAACATGGCAAACCCGATCTCTGACTTTAATTATTATTATTTTACACAAAGGGGATAAGAACCCCCATTAAACCCAGCCCACAAATTTGACCCAACAGCTTTGCTGGGTATTCCCACAGGAGGCCTTAACCCATTCCACTGCTGCTTGAAGCTAGCCTTGTGGGGGAGGAACCCACAAGTGGTCCACAGGCAATTGGTTGGACAGCCCTGCCACTGTACCCCAAATTCAATTGTGTTGAATTATTGTCTTAACAACATGGCCCAACTACACTCCTGACTTTAATTATAAAGGAGATAAGAATATGCTTTGAAAACACAGCCCATAAATTTGACCTATTGGCTTTGCTGTGGTAGTCCCACAGAAGGCTCACAGCAGGTGTTGACCAAACCTGGTATTTTACCACCTAAAAGGGAGGGAGGGTGGGTCCTGCTTCAGCCTTGGTCCATGTAAAAAGGAAGACTCGAGGTACCACTCTGCCCCTTTTTAAACCCTGCATTCCCACGGGATGAGTTAGTAACCACACTGCCCCTTTTGCAGCAGTTTTCATCTCTCCCTCCCCCTCCCTGCCATAAAGCACTGTTCCCTTCACTCCGTCTGCCAGCCCAAAACCCTCCTGCTTAAAGGTGGTCATCTCCAGTGTATTTCTTCAACATTAGTCCTTATACTTATCCCCTATTAAATTTAATATTGCCAATAAAGTTGATTTTGTTAATCTTTTAAAGTTCATCATCAGACAGATCAGATGTACTCTCTGAAACTTCTCTCTGTATGTGTATCCATGCTCTGAGACCTAAAAATACAGGGTGCTCTGGTAAATCATAGTTATGTCTTAAGACTTCCAGGTCTTGAATTTTCTATGGAATGACCACTTGGGTGTGGAATTCATATCCTTGTTTGGTTCAAGTCGATTTGGGGCCTTAGGCTATGCCTATACTTGCCCGCAATTTGGACTATGAGGGTACGAATAGTGGTGCACACCGAAGTGCTGTTCTGTAATTCCCCTGCGTGGACATTGTGGGGGTGAACTAAATGTTTCCTAGTATAGTTCTTTTCAAAGTGGACTACATTAATGCAGGGCAGTGTAGTCAAGCCCTGTGTCTGTTTTAGCCCTGTGTCATTTGCACTAGTTTTATACCAGTCAATAAATATTACTTTTACTTTTTTAACTGCCTGGCTTCCTAAGCAACAGATAGTCATCTATCATTGAGAAAAGGCCAACAATCAAAGGCTTAAAGTATTTATACATTTTGCATGCAAAATAAATATGAACATAAGCTTCATGTGTGCATTTCCAAACCATTCACTGGTATGAAAGGCTTCAGCACATAGCTCAGCCTTTTACTGGAAACCAAAGATAGCTGAATGAACAGTAGAAAGAAAGAAAGCAATACATTGCCAAAGAGTTTTTCACAGTACATACCTAAAGGTCCTTAAGAAAAAATAACTGAGGAGTTACTTTTAGATCTAAATATTTATGTGGGATGGGAAAATATGTAAATTTGAAAGTAGTTTACCACTTCACTAACAAAGCAAGTCTAAAAATGCTAGAACTTCAAAGAATCAAGCTGCAAATATATTCACTGTTCAGCTAGTGCTGCGTTATAATGCGTGACAATTTGAAAATGTTAGACACAAGGCTAACTAGAATTTCAAGCTGAAGAGCTCATTTTGCAAAGTTGATAAATACATATTCTAGCTGCTACCTGAGGGTTCTTTTAATTATATTTTGTTTGAAGAGAGTTCAGTTTATTCAAGGACAGGGTAAAAATGTGTGTCTATGTTAAGCCACTTGGTCCCAGAAGTAAATTTAAAGTAAAAAATAAAAGGTATGTTTTGTTGAGATTCATAGTTTATTACGTAAAAGAATGAATGGACACAAATCAGACGTCAAGAATTATAACATTCAAAAACCAGTTGGAGAACACTTCAATCTCTCTGGTCACTCGATCACAGACCTAAGAGTGGCTATACTTCAACAAAATAGTTTATTAGTGAATTTAGTATGATTGCTATATGGGGAAAACTCACCATTTGTAAAGCTGCCCACTATACAAGAGCACAAGTGCGGCCTAGTGGAAGATTGCCAACCACACAGCAGCTTTCTGTTCTGCTGTGGTAAACCACTCTGCTGTAGCTATGTGCTATGGAGCAGCAACAATATGTCCAAATTTAAACACTGAGAACATCTTTGGGCTGATCCCATGGTGAGAGATGAACAAAGCAACCCAACTATTACTTTTGAGAGGCACTACTGTATATATTTCATTTAGTTAAAGAACACTTTCGTAAGAATAAGATTTAGTAGGGAAAAAGTTATAAGCTAAAAGTGTTTGGAAATGTACTTTGCTGGCAGCAGCTACACATTGAAGATAATGGTAAAGTTTTCAGTCTTTTATATCTCCCCCACCGCACCCCATTGTAATGAAATCACCACACATTTTTCACTTTCTTTATTTTATCGTTTGCTATTCATAACTATACTTATCTATCTCATCCCTCCCAGTAAAACTAAACTAAACAGGGGGCTGAATGTGAAACCTAAAAAAACGAATGTTTATCTTCAGAAGTTTCCATAGGTTACAATGGAAAACTGTTCCTTTAAGTTAAAAAGCAGATTGCCTTGCAGTTGAAGAAAAAAATAATAAAATAAAATTTGCATGTCACTCAGGGATTATAGAGGAAAACTAAAAAATTAGTAAATCAAAAGCAGCTTTAATGTGAACAGAAACAACACCTTTTCCTCTGAAAATGATAAAAAGATTCATAGATTTTAAAAAGAATTGTGCAGATTCCCAAGGCATCATTAAATGAGATGCAAGTTGACTTTTCTGAAATGCGCTATAGCTTAGTATACAAAATTCGCTGAGGTTCATGGGTGTGGCTTTGTCTAAATCTAAAGGTAACTCCTTGGAAGACAAGCAAAATAGTAGGATTATTACATCTATGGCAAAGGAGAAAGGAAATATTTTTCAATAACAATTATTTAAAACACTATTTTCTGTTTGTTTACATCAAATCCCTAACCAAAACATGAGAAGAATTTTCTTTGTGAAGGAATCCACACCTTGTCCCCTTCAGTTCAGGGATGAGAGATTATATATTCTAACAGGAGTTCTCCAGCAGAAACATCTTCCTATGGTGTGGTATTATGCTTTATAGACCTGCAGGTAATTATGCATTATGGACATTTTATATCCTCCTTTGAAGTCTGACCATTACTGGAAATAGAATACTAGATTAAATGAACTATTGGTTTCTTCCATTATGGCAGTTCTTATATTCCTATTGAAACACATTCTTATGTTCCTGTTGAAACATAGTGGCTGTTTTAAAGGGAAAAGGAAAAAAAAACTTTTTAAATTACAGAGGTTTTTTTAAATATGCAAAAGGTCTTGCAATGACCTTCTGGCCTTAAGACATATCTATTTATTTAGGCTTTTCCTGTGAGAGACGCGTTAAGGGGAAGTTTTAATCTTATGTAGAGGAGGGTACTTTAAGGGTTATTGTTAACATTATCTCAGTTTGGATTTATTTGTTTTTTAAACAGTATTCATATTCCAAGACATACAGTGATAGGCACACTATATAAATTCAACAAATAAATCCAGTTGCACTTTCCAAACCATAGGAATTTGGAAACTTTGGCTATTAGTGTGATTTTAATTTTGCCCTAATAGCCTTAGGGTCCAGACATTCTGAAAATTAAGGCCCAGATTTTCAAACATTCTCAGCAGCAAACAGTTCCCATTGTTCTGAATGGGAGCTGTTTGGGTGCTAAGCTCTTTTGAAAATCTGGGCACTTAAATTTGGTGCCTATTAAAATAGAAGCTGATCATGTTTGAAAATCTGTTTCCCTATCGTACAACAGCTCGCAGGATATGTGTGTATTATTCTATTACCCTGGCTCTTATTTTACAGAACCTTCTCACTTCTCTTATTTTTCTTTTTGATTGAATGTGTAATCAGAATTTAATGAACTATACACCCTGGGCCAAATTCAGCAGTGAAATAAATGGTGATGTAAATTATATATTGGTAGAAATTGTGTTTTAAAAATGGTGGAAGTGTTTACAGGTAGCAAATTAGTGGAACTTGGACCAAGCTGGCATTCAGTGTCCCAAATGCATGTACTTCATAGAGGTTTAATGTTCTGTAGGGGTGTTTGGATAGTGTGGGCATAAATTAAATGTAGATGTATGTGTGTCAGAGAGGTGCTATTCTCAACCTCCTTCACCTCCCTCAGGATGTAACATTTGCCTAACGTAATCTCAAGAAAAAAGCATCACACTGGAGCAAAGCCTGTAACTTTTGTTAAATAAATAACAAAAGGGGAAGCATATAGATTTTACTATGGCTATCTGTAGCTGATTACTCTGATTGTTGTCTACCATTTGGTCCACCATTTGGTCCAATCACCTTAAGAAAAGGGGAAGCATATAGATTTTACTATGGCTATCTGTAGCTGATCACTCTGATTGTTGTCCACCATTTGGTCCAATCACCTTATTGATCCCAGAGTCAAATATTTGCTTCCCTCCCAGCCAGTCAAGACTATCTGGTCCACTGAGACCTGATGGTTACATTGGGGTGGGGCTAAAAGGGGCAGGCAGTGATGGAAATTAGTAACTTTGACCCTGGAGAGCAGCACGTGGCAGTAGTAGCACTGTGGCAAGCAGCCACAGACATCAAGAATCAGGGAGTCAAGGGCCAGACAAGCCAAAGTAGGCAAGGAGAGGATTAGAGATTTGGAATCTCAGGAGGGGGATGAGACACAGATTTTATGAGGAGGGAGGATAGGTAGACAGTGGCATGGGTAACACTGGACATTTGGGTTTGGTGGTGAAGGGGTTGAGTGTGGGAATAAAGTACTCCAATATTACATAAAGGGGTCCTACTTCAAATTTATGCTTGGAGACCAATCTATTATATTTTATCCCCTAGAGGTTTTTATGCTGTCTTCATCAGAGTAGTATCTGAGTGCCTGATCTCAGAACTGTTATCCACTTGTTTATATTGTACTTGGAATTTTTAGATTCCAAATCATGCATAATTAAATTGTATTACATTGTAACTGTCATGCTATGTGAATCTGATTCTGCATTGCTTGAAGCTCTAAAATTTCCCCTGCAGAATGAGGAACTGTATGTTAGAAATAAAATACATCAACTACATCAGAATGCTGTTCAGAGCAATTTGAGATTATTAGGGATGACATCGAAAACATATCGAAAGATGTCACTGGGATGCCAAAGGTTATATGGAAAAGATTAAATGACTCCCAATTAGAATTTTTTTGTTACTGGATGCATTTTAAAATCAGACAAGGATTCACAGGGATAGTGAACTTTTTTTTTCATATAAAGAACAAGAATAGAGGAATATGTGACTGTAGCATAGCTAATTTTTACCTCTGTCCAGAGAACAGAAATCTTCGCTCAAGTGTAATGCTAGTAGGGCAAATTTTAATCTCTGGTACCCTGAGATAAATCTAGTGTAACTCCACTGAATGCAGTAGATTTACACCAGCTTTATATGGTTGTAAATGAGAACAGAATTTGCCTCCTTTTCACACCTGTCTCCTAATTAATTTAAATCCTTGTAATGCACATTTACCCTAAAGGACTGCACAAATGTTTTGAGAGTTGTATTATATCTTTTAACTGAAGGGTGGGTGAAGGTTAAAAACAGATAAAGAATATTGTTTCTTTGGTAATTGAATATATTATATGAAAATGCAGTGGAAGATAAATTTTAGGACTTGTTTACATGGGGAGTTATTCCTGATTAACTCTTTGTGTGCATGCTCTTACTCTGAAATAAGACTTCCTTATTCAAAATTGGCTTAATCAACAGAAAGAGTACCAAATATAGAGTTAATCAAGATAGTTTAATCGGCTTTAAATTCACACCCAAACTTATTCCACATTAACTTCCATATGTAGAGAAGCCCTTACTCTTTGGTTATTCTCCACATATCAGTTTGGAATCTTTCCTACTTTCAACAGCTCTGTTAAAACAATTACAGAGCATGGCTGATATTGTAGGCAGTTCGGTTGGCCTGTTTACACTATTTCATTTAATGTCAACATTTCTATTATTTATCTATGCCAGTTCCATTACATTTTATTTTAGCAGTGAGCAATTAAAAACTGTTTTGTTCTGGTTTAAACAAATCATCTTGTGGGGCCTCATTCCACAGCTCTAATATAGGCAGTATCCCCACGGATAGCCTCATGATTACAGTCTTCAGTGTTTGGATCTTTTCAAGGGCTGTTTCTGGCCATACCTACCTGCCAGGCTTGATACTGATTTTTTTTCTGTCAGCAGGGTGATGCAAGAATTACAATTAGCACATGGGGAAAACGTGGTATCTCATATGTGGTATCTCAGTGGCAAATTCTGGAAAATGATGACTTTTTTTAAAGACAACCATCACATATGTATTAATTTATTTGGGTAATATGTTGTGCCATCCTTCAGTAAAAGTTTTGCTTGAGTGAAAAGAGGAGGAATTGGTGTTATTTATTATCATAAGAGTATAAGTCCCTGCGAGACTGTCTTTTGATCAAAGGACAGAGCTAGCAGTTATCAAGCATCTCCCAATCTGGTAAACAAATGCAATAAATTATATAGGCAGCAATGCTGGATTCAGTAAAATATAAACAATGTCTAAAGTTCAGAGATTTACTAAAGTACCAGAGAATTCAGGTGAAATCAGCGTGGCGCATAATACAATTCTGTGCTTGAACGAACAAAACACAGAAAACCCCCACAGCTAGCCACTTCCTAGATTGTGGAGATCAGCAGCCCATGAAACCACAATTAGTCAAAGCTTGAAAAACCACAGTTTTGATGACTCAGTTCTCTGATTATTTCTATACATTCTGCATGAAATCATCAGAAAACACCCAGTTGGAGAACAGGAAAATAAGAAGTTAAGAGAGAGAAAATATTTTTAAATGTAAATAATTTCTGGCATAAATAAAAGCAGAAGTATGTTTCAGTCATTACTTGGTGTATTCAGTTTTTAAATTGATAAAATGGTACATGTGAAATTGAATGAACAGTGGCGTTTTTGAAGACTTTACAATATTTATGAAAACTATTCCTTTGAAAGAAAATGTTCCCCTTTTTTATGTTAATACAATAGAATAATGCTTTGAAAATTGGTTGAGATTAGTGGTGCTTCAGTATGTAACACTTGTTCTTTTGCAGATGACGGTGTTTGAGTTTGTAATTTCACAGCATTGCAAATTTGTAAGATAGTATAGATCCCTGTGCCTATGCAGAATGTCAGTGAAGTCAGTGGGTCTTTACATGAGATCAGGGTCCAAGCTAGACTTCTCATTACAGGAGATTCGAGCTATAATCTCTAATTGAACAGATTATTTTAAAATCTCTGAAAGGAAATCTACAGCATGCTTGAGAACACACCACACCACTATAATTCTGCCACTATCCTTATTTGATAGATTGTGTAATCTTTATTCATGTTAACCTAAAATACCCTAAGTATATCAACCTTTAAAATTCCCTAATGTTCTTGGGATTTAGCTAATTTAGAAATCACCTTACTCTCCTTGTGATATCGCCATAGCTGTGATTAGTGGAGATGTTCTAGCTAAATCCCTCCCCTTCAGGTAAAATGGAAGGTAGTTATTTTGTTCTAGTTCTACATGCAGGATCTTTGGCTCTGGAACTCGATCCCTCTGTTTTACCACAATGTGCATTTATTAACCTTGTGGATTTGTTACATGATAAAGCCTATGTTTTTCACTTGTATTTGTACTGTGATATGAACACAAACCTGGAATGAAATATAGTTTAACAAATGTAAATTGAGGGATTCTAAATCAAATTAAAATTGCTTACATTGTAGAAGACTTTTTCAGTGTTGTTAAGATCCTCAAGTACATTTGGCAAGAGACAGTAGTTCCAAACACTTATAGGTTAATGAATCTTATGTGTTTATACCAGGAAAATGACAGCAGTTATCAATTTCTAATTCACAGAGGAATCTTAAAGGATAATTAAGAGTGCCAGCAAAAGCAAAAGGCTGTCATGTATGGGTACATGGAAATGGGTAATGGGAAATTAACTGTATATAAAAGACTTCAATAAAAGCACAAAACTATTGGTAATTTCTGATTTTTATTTTATTTTTTGGATTTAATTGAAAACAAGAAAATGGGCACACATTTGCAGAAATTTCACTAAGATGCACACAATTTTAAAGGTAATTCACAATGCTTAGTGAAGTTGGGGGGTTTTTTTGAGTGAAGATGGCTGCTCACATAAACTACAAATTTCAGGACTTCCAAACTCTTCAATATAAAGGAAATGGTGAATGTTTTCACTTGAAATTCAGTGTGGGGAAAATAGAACTTTACATAGGTCTGAAAATTAACCAATTGTCCTACTCAGTAAACAGAACAGGTCTCACGAAGAAATTGTCCACAAAATTCTATTGAATGCTCAGGTCCAGATCCTCAGATGTATTTAGGGAACTAACTCCCATAGAAATCAATAAGAGCTAGGTGCCTAAATACCTTTGAGGATCTAGCCCTCAGTGACTTCTGGAATGCTGTGATGAATAGCTTTCTAATCCATTTGCGGGGGTGTTTCATATCCTCTATCGGACATTACACACTGATGATCCTTTCTTTACATTGCAAAATAGCCAGCTCACAAGTAGGCTACTGTGCAAAAACTGAGAAAAATAATCTCCCACTGAGATTCCAAACACTTACAGATGCTCCATTTAGTTTAGTTTTCATAGAACTTCACATATTTTGACTTAAATGAGTAATTTAAAAATATGCTGCTAAGAACACATCCTTTAATTATGGCTGACCACATTTCCTGTCATAGAATTGTGCACCAAGTTTCTGTTATTGGGGGCAGTTATATTCCTTTTATGAAAACATATTAATATGTGGGGCTGTTTATTCCTTACTAACTGTCAGGTTAGTGCTCAGCAAATAAAGCAGAAAAAATAATTTTCTACTGTAGAGTATAAGAAAATGTAATTGGTTCGCAAAAAGAAAAGGAGTACTTGTGGCATCGTAGAGACTAACAAATTTATTTGAGCATAAGCTTTCATGAGCTACAGCTCACTTCATCGGATGCATGTATCGAAGCCCATCCTGGTGCAAATTTTAATGTATAAATGAAACAATTAGAAATTGTGTTCCCAATCCTGAGACTGGATGTGTGCAAGTGGATCTTTGTCCTCTGGCATGTATCCAGTTGCAGGACTGTGGTCTACATTATTACTTATCTGATCACAGATACTGATAGTTTCTGTATGGATGATATCAGTTTAAAATATCAATAAATAATCAGTTTGTGGTGTTGCAAGGCCTTCTTCTTAACTGAGTGAGAGTCAGTTAGCCATGATGTTTGTTTTGTTTCTCAGTGTACAGAACAAGAGGCTTTACTCAAACTGTTTGATACACTTCACATATAGAGTGCTTTATTTAGACCAAAGATTTAATGAAAGAAGCTTGGCCATTTTGACGTTGTTTGGATTCGCATATTATTACATAGTATGTTCAGAGTTTCTATAAAGCTTTGGAGCCAGGAAACTTATAAACTTAAGTTTGAATTTTGATCTGAGCTATAAAAAGTACCTATTGGGATACCTTTATGAGCAGAAGAGCAGAGAAACTTCCTCAAGCTGTCTCTTTTATTGTGGCAAAATTTTAAAATATAATTCTTGATAAGATTTCTGTTGTAGAAAGGGATAACAAATGTCCCATAGAATACCTATCAAAACATGGCATTCCAAAAATAGCATTTCATGGACAAAACATTATACAACTATGCCAATATATACTATATAAAGAAGTGGGGTGGGAACCCCGACCAGTAAACTGGATACTGAAAAAAACAAACAAAAAACACACAATTTCTTCAATTATGTGCTAATTCCTGTTTATATCTGTACATTCTCATGTTTAAGAAATAATTGTTCTTATTTGAATTCTTTTTTTTCATGCAAACAAGGGACTTTATGCATCTACAAGAATAGACATACTCAGTATTCTGTTTTCAAAGAATGTAGTCATCTATTGAGGAAGTAGAAACAATACCACATGACTTGCATATGATTAGTCATTTTAGGAATAACGGATACTCAAAGTTGAAGAGTCTGTAAACAAAGTCTTGTAAAAGTGGTTCACCCAGATTATTGAGCAAATACTTACAAATGACAAATCAGAATACCTTTTGAAAGAGTATGTGAACAGAAATAAGGGTTAAATTCATTAGATAATTTATTCACAGTGAATAACTTAACCAGCTCTGCCAGCTATATAATAGCCAAGTATACACCACAGAACTTCACATTTCCAAAAGCACTGTACAAACATTTATTATTTGTATTGTGTTAACACCTTGGGGACTGTATCAGAGACCATCATATACTAAAAGAAAAGGAGTACTTGTGGCACCTCACGAAAGCTTATGCTCTAATAAATTTGTTAGTCTCTAAGGTGCCACAAGTACTCCTTTTCTTTTTGCGAATACAGACTAACACGGCTGCTACTCTGAAACCTGCATCATATACTAAACATTATATAAACACATAATGAAAAAAAAGTCACTGCTGCCAAAAGCTTACAATCCACAATAGTTATTCTTCACAATTCCTTTGTGAGGTAGATTATGTAAATATTGTTCCAATTTTGCAGATTGGAAAACTAAGCCACACAATAAGTTTATAGCCCGCTGCTATACAGTAGGTTAAATTGAGGTCTGAATAAGCAAGTAGATTGTAGGTGTAGATTGGGGCAATACACTTATCTTGTCCGTGAGTCAATTTTATCACCTGTAAAATGTGGACAATGGGGATAATGTTTCCTTAATTATCACATAGGAGATTTGGTTTGGACCTTTGTATACTAGAACTCAGCTTGGCCTAGTGAGTCCATGGCAAAACCAGAATTAATCCTACGCGTTTCTGATTCCCAGCTGTGTGTTAATGTACTAGACCACACTGTGTCTGTAGGAAATAAATTCAGTTATGTAACCAAACAGACTCTGAAGAGAACAAAAAACAGTAAGGGGAAAAAACATACTTTTTTGAATGTGTTAGACCTTTTACACAAGAATTATACACATTTTGATTTACATTCAAGATTTATTTCATTAGGATACTCCCAAACATCAAAATGATTTCACACTTGCAGTTAGCAATGTATATTTTCCTTAAATGTACAGCACCCTGAATTTTATGATCAGAATAAGCATTTATGATTTTCTTTTTCCTCCATAGTTTGTTTAAATGTCATATGCAGTAACCCAAACAACATACATTTTTGGTAGTTCTTTCTGAGGAAAGTATTTCAATAAAAGCGGCAAAGAGTCCTGTGGCACCTTATAGACTAACAGACATATTGGAGCATAAGCTTTCGTGGGTGAATACCATATGTCTGTTAATCTATAAGGTGCCACAGGACTCTTTGCCACTTTTACAGATTTCAATAAATTGTTCCAGGGCATAGTTGTGACTTTGCAGAGCCTATTCTCAGTTGTTACTGGCAGGCATTTTTGTCTGCATGCCTCATCTTCTTCCTAAACTCTTTAAAGTGCAGATAAAAGTTTGATGTGGCCTGAATGAGATTAGCTACACCTTTGCATTGATATGGAGCTACAATACTAAAAAGTTTGTTTTCCACTAGATTAACTCTATTTTTCCTTAGCGTTCAACAATAAAATCTAATCTTTACTCCTCACTCTTCTGTTGGATATGCACAAGGTGAAAAGGCATCTTATCAGTTTTAAATGTACCGTATGAGTTTGGTTTAAGAAAGCTGAGGCATAAATCTTTTTGAAGTTCAGAGGCCAAAATATTTTGCAGCTGTTGCTAGGACTTGAAAGGTAAACTTTCTTTCTCTTGGAGGGTGTATGTGTGCGTGGGGTGGGAAAGGCTCATTGTAAATGAAATATTTTAAAAGTTACATTAACAAGGAAAAGACTTGTAAATGATGAGATTATGCTTGCTAAAAGATAAGATAATTCCAATATTAATGTTCCAAAAAGAAATTCTATTTTATAGGAACTAAAAGACAGATATTAAATTAATAAAACATTCAATGTAGCTATAGTAATTTAAATAGAAACAAACAAACCCCAAAATACTGATTTAAATGAAATGAGTTAAAGGGCTTCCTTTTGAAGCCAGCTTTGTTTGCATTCATATGGCAAAATGGATTCATAGCAATAACTTGTATAGTTTTTGTCCTGGTTCAGCAAAGCATGGAGGCACGTGCTTAAATCCATCCCAGATCAGCAAAGCACTTAAGCATGTGCTTTAAATTAACCACATACTTGTGTGTTTGGCTGAATTGGGGTTTAGTCACTGGGGATCTCATTTGCTCTTTGTTACTTCTTGTCTGCTTAGGTCCTTAGACTGCATTCATCACCATGCAGTGATCCCAGTACAAGCATGTGTGGCCCCATCCACAGTAAAAACCTATGTTTAGAGGCTAAAAGAAAGCAAAGCTCCAGGAATCATCTCCCCACCAGCAAGGTGAGGTACACATTTAAACCACAAGCCCTGTGGAGCCCAGGGAAGCCAAAGGAGATAAGCCACCCGCACAGAGGCCCTGTACATTTGCTCTGTTTCCCAGGTCCTGACAATCCCCAGGCTCTCTGGAAGCATGGCTGTTTAACAGAGCTGTTTACTATTTCTCTCATAAGTTAATAGAAAGGATGAAAGAATCAATAAATAACAAAGTTATTTCACATGGATGCCACAAGTTCTCCTGATGCTGTATTTTGTAGAATAAAGAACATACGGCTGACAGTAAGTGAGAGTGCAATTTCAATGAATTCTTCATGAGATACTGAATACTACTTTGGTGACATTTATCTTGTTGTTAACTGGACTTCCTAGCACTGAACACTTCCATAATTCCAATGTGGCCACACAAATGCATCATAGATATAGGTTCCAATACATTTATCGTTCTATATTCTCCTTTCTATGTATAAAAACATTACAACTACTGCAGTCCAGGCACATAGGCCACCAATACAGTGAATTGATTTCAAAGTCTCCAACATGACATTGGACAGCATGGACATTAGTACTGTTTTTGTTGCATTTAGGGCATGTTACCGTGAGTTATTTCTGACATTTATGGTCTTAGAGAAATCCAAATTAAATAACTGTTGTTCTTTTAAAATTGCCTGCATGGAGCCCCACTATAGATTAATACATGCCCTCATCACATAAGTTTGCAATTCTTCAGACAGAAGTGTCCATGGGGCTGGGCATGCCTGATTCTCATGTCTTTGTGCCACCTATGTAAAAATATATAAGGGCGCACAGCCCCAACTTCTACTCAGGTAATTATCTACATTGTAAACAAAGATCAGGAAATCAGCAATGTCACTCAGTATTTCCTGATATAGTTATTATTAATGTACATTATGGTACCTCTAAGAGGATCCTAGCAGGATTGAAGGTCCAGTATACTGATCATGGCTGAGGCCAAATCTACTGACTTCAAGCCCTGCCCCTTAAGCAATGGCATCTATCTATTAAGGTAATATATGGCCCCTCTCCATAATATCTGCGAACCCACATCAATAACGGATGATAATATTCAGTACCTTTTCTACCTGGGACTGGGGCACAGCCAGTCAATGCTCTGTTTGACAGTCTTTTTAAAAACTATCCACAGTGAACTTGGGGGAACCATTGTAAATGCTATGTCTTGGAGATGCCTATTAGGACATCATCCCCCAGAACTGATTGAAAGCATTAACATCCAAATCCCACTCCCAGTCTGCTGAACCAGGAATGGACGCCCAGGGCAGTGCCATGTCCAGAGCCATTTTTGATATCCTATCATTCCAGGTTGTGTTGTGCCTTTTGTTTTTTGCATAACAAATACAATATGAGAAAATCATACTTGGGGCCCAGATAACTGTGTTTACTAAATATACACAACATGCAAGTCTAGATCAGGGGTTCTCAAACTTTTTTTGCTAGGACCCCCCCTTTGAAAATATTTCAGGTTGTAATGACACCCCCCCATACACAAAATAAAGTGATAGTAAATTACTGTAGTTACCCATAGAAGCATACTCATGCTCATGCCACCCTTACAACTGCACTGCTGTTGGCAACAGTGCTGCCTTCAGAGCTGGGGGCCGGAGAGTGGTGTTGCATGGTATGGTATTGTCACCCTTACTTCTGCGCTGCTGCTGGTGGTGGCGCTGCCTTCAGAGCTGGGTGGCCAGAAAGCAGCAGCTGCTGTAACCCCCTCTTCAGCTTTCCCTTCCCCAGCAAAACTGTTGTGATCTCACAACCCCCCTACAATAGCCTTGCAACCCCCTTTTGGGTCAGGACCCCCAGTTTGAGAAACTCTGGTCTAGCTACACCCACCCACCATGCAAAGTCTAAGTATGCACCCGAGCATGCACACCCACTCTGCTGCTCTGACTGATTTTCAGGCAGCTTCTAAAACACAAAAAGAAAAGGAGTACTTGTGGCACCTTAGAGACTAACAAATTTATTAGAGCATAAGCTTTCGTGAGCTACAGCTCACTTCATAGGATGCATTTATTTATTCATCGGATGAAGTGAGCTGTAGCTCACGAAAGCTTATGCTCTAATAAATTTGTTAGTCTCTAAGGTGCCACAAGTACTCCTTTTCTTTTTGCGAATACAGACTAACACGGCTGCTACTCTGAAACTTCTAAAACACAGAACACAGTAAGCACCACTAGAAAGCTCAAACTATTTAAAGGGATACTACACTATTCATATACATTACACAGATGGTAGGCTTCAACATCAAGTGGCAAGTTAAACCACCTTGAAGAAGCTCTTTGACTTCTTGTCTGCATTCCCAAAAATCTGATACTGTAAGTTGGAAGGAGTTTGTTCAATTGGACATCTAATCAAGTTAGATGTTGGGCCACGTTGCAGACCTATAAAGCCTTCAAGCCTTCAAGCTACCACACATCTTCCCCTGAGACAGAAAAGAAGAAATGGAGCGATGTGCATCTCATGACTCATCTTAACATAGTTATTGAGATAATCCTATTATATTTTTGATACCTAGAATTTCCTTGATTTCTGGGCCATTCTGAATTGTAGTGCCAGCTGACTGATGTCATGTGATTATGTGTTTATTTGGGTTTTTTTTCTTTTTGCACAGCCACAGCTATTGAGGTAAGTGTGGCGGAAGGCAGGGCTGAGAGATGAAGAAGAAAGGGAAGGGTTTAGAAAAATAACCTGCACCTATCTATCTAAGGTACTTCAATGGTCCCCATTACTGTAGCGTCTAAGTACCTCCCCATCATTAGTGTATTGAGCCTTACCAAGCCCCTGTGACATAGGGAAGAGCTATTTATCTCCATTTTTACAGATGGGAAACTGTGGCAAAGTGACATGCCCAAAGTCTCACAGGAAGTCTGTAGCTGAACAGGGCAGTGTTCACAAAACTCTTGCATTCCAGGGTAGCATCCCTAGCACTGTACCATCCTTCCTCTCCTAACATCAGAATACTCACTTTGGGCTGAATTGTTACAGCTATTTCTGACCCATGTAGAGGAATAAGGCCCCCTTTGCTCTCCTGTCAGTTTTCCTCAAATTAGGACTCTGGCCTCGGGGGCAGCAAAGACCACTTGACTGATATTCATCCTATCAAGTGAGTGGGTAGAGGGTGAGAGGAAGCATGACTACATCCCTGCCCCCTTTCCAGCCAGAATAGCTAGTCATGCACATGGGAAGAATGGGGAAGGGGAGTATGGTGGGAAAGAAGCTGCTGCATGAAAAGGGATGAAATAACTTACAGTCCCTGACCAAAAAGGTAGCAGGGGAGTAATTCTAACTTTCTAAGTCAAAGTTCATTCTCTGAGCTGTTCTTGAGGAAGTGCAGCTTTAAGTCAACCCTTACATGAGGCTGATTGTAAAGTTACAGTCTAGTCCTTTGGTTCCTGTCGCATCTCGTCCTCGCAACCTTCCCCTCCCCCCAATCTTTTGCCCCTCTCCCACTTTTTTTAAAGATTGAGAGTTCCTTCAGGCACATCTGTAAGATATTCATTTCAATAGGCTCAAATGTACCCAGGAAAATGCAGTATAAATAGCCTAACTGGAAATTCCATTTGATCCAACAACAATTGTCATTCTTGGCTTTTACTACAGCAGCTGCTGGTCTAGTGCATTTTACTATGGTATTTGGTTTTCACTCTGATTCATATTTAATAACACAGTAAAGACAAAATTGTTTGTCTCTATCTAGTATTTAAACATGTTTCATCATATTAAAATAAATGAAAATGGTTCGCTGGGTATAAAAAAAATTGAAAAAGTTTTAAGTTTGTTTTTAATGTGGGGGGAGCAATATGCTAAAATATATCATTTGTCAAGATATTTTTCAAATTATTATTTTCATTTTGCTGTTTTGATGTGAATCACTCATTCTCGGGGGAGGGGGAAGCCCCAAACTTTCCTATTAATCAAATATGTGGAGCTGTGAAAGAAAAGTTTAAGAGTTTAGTCCATATTCTGGAGTGCCTCAACTTCACTAGAAAGACTGGGCCAGATTTCTCCCTGGTGTAAGCCCATTGGATACAATGGGCCCCATTCATAACCTATATTACGGCCCCCTTTCCCATATCCCAACTGCAAATGCCCACTATGGAGTTCCTCTGTTGGAGGGGAGTTTGCTTTTGGTGCAGTCAGTGCCTGACCTGCTACCCTCTCCGCAAAGAAGTGAGTGGGGAAGAGGCGTGTTGGAGTCTTGCTCTGTTCAGGCAAAGTCTTCATTAACAAAAAAGATAGATTGCTAATGTATGTTAGGTGTCATGCTGTAAAATCTTAGTGAAGGTAAGACACTGTGGTTTTTTTCCATGAGGTAAACTAGGCATGGTCAATCAAGGCCAGAGGATAGAGTGCTGACCTTGCTACCATGTGGTAAAAACTAAAGTGTCTTGTATCCACTAGGATTTCACAGTGAGATAACTGTTGTACATTAGCTATCCCACTGTAAAAGACACTTTTTTTACACGCAGTCATCAGGTCTGTTGAGGATCTTAAACCAATGGTGCAATTTAAAGCTGCTGACAACAGCTTTAAGTTGGAACAGGCTGCAGCAGGACCCAAGGAGCTAGAATACACCGAGATTTACTCAGCGCAGGTGAGATTCTAGCCCTGTGGATTTTCAACAGGGATTAATTTGTTTCATTTGTATTAAGAATTTTTAATGACACTGATAGGCTTAATTAACCCATAGGAGCTGTTACATCATAAAGCTGAGCCAGTTTTTTGGGGGATTCACGAGGTGTGCAGTTATCAATTAAACACAAATATGGAATTTCATGAAGTTTTTAAACAAACTGTGGAACAGAATCACACTTTAGATAGAACAATAAGTGCTATCTAAGTGAAGAATCTGTTAATGGCAGATGTTGAGCTCTTATGTTTGAGGGATGGTTGCTGAATTCAGTTTTCATTTTATCTTGCAAAACATCAATAGCTGTATATCTGGCAACACTCATAGATGGTTTTTATATATACCTGATCAGCTGATTGTGCTGTGAATTTGAGTGACAGTCCAAACACATTCCACTAACAAATGGACAGATTTTGATACTCTTACATTGTTGTTCCATTACTACAGCAGAAAGAGAGAAACTGTCTGGTTGAGAACTTGAATATAGAGTTGTTTGCTTGAGGTTACAACTCCCATACTAACTCTGAGAATTATCATCTACACCAGTGGTTTTCAACCTTTTTTCATTTGAGGACCTCTAAAAAATTCCAAATGAAGGTGCAGATTATTTTGAAAATCTTAGATATAGTCTGTGGACCCCAGATTGAAAACCACTGATCTACACTTCGCCTTTTGCCATCTGACATCCTTGTAAAGAATGTACATACTTGTAAATAAGTTAGGATACTGTATCTTTTGTCAATTCATTTCACTACTAACAGGGAGAGTACCCCCTCCTAGAATCCAAACTTTTGTCAGTGTTCAGAAATCATGACACTTCTACAGATTAAATAATTTTTAAAAAGCTTTGAAATGTTAGTGAATTTTTGTCGTTTGCAAGCTAGATAAAGCCGCCACTCCTAATAACGTGTTACGAATGATGGGAATAGCCAAAGGAAAAATAATACTATTTATTGCTACTCTTGACATTCTGCCTAAAATGGTTAAATGAAAAATAAACAACTATTTGCAGTTTTAACAAAGAATAACATTTTAATTGTCATAAAATACTTAACTATGCATTTAATTGAGACTTAGTAGGAAGTTGCTATGTGGTAAATATCAATTACAGTATTCACATCTTTAAAGACAATTTTGCGATTATGTACTCAATAAATTGGGTACTCAATAAATGTTTTTACACTGATTTATGCAGTTTTATTAAACTTAATTATTTTTGCTAAATGATGTTATACATTTGTAATTACGGTTCATCAAGACGTGAATCTTCAATTGTATGCAATTTTGCTATCTTTTAATGATGTTTTATTTTGTTCTTCTAAAGTGAGACTAATGGACAGTGATGACAATTTTTGTGTTTAAACTACTTTATCCATTTTGCAATGAAGCAATACGGGTCTGATTCACCAGTTCCTTACTCCAGTTTTACACTGAACCAACTGTATGATTTCATAGGAGTTACATCAGGATAATATGAGGGTACCACACTGGTGAATCAGGCCTTGTATGTGCATCATAAATGAGAACATGCTGTAAAAAAAAATTGTCAGAAATCAGTAATAGAAAATGAGTTTTCTTCAAAATGATTGCTAGGTTAATCTTCCTGATATTTACTTATTATTGAGCAAAAGAAAACCCCACACTTTCAAAACAGAAAACATCAATATTAACATATATTTATATATAAATACTCTTTCTGGAGGAAAACAGGAAGAAAAATCTTACAATATTTATTTTTCTTTATAGTCTGGATAGCATTACAGCACTGTTTTGAAATTTGAAGCACCATGCAGTATAAGGTTTAAATTACTGTCCAGAATATATTGGTTTATTATCATAACCCAATGGTCATGCTATTTGTACTGTGGGCATCAGGAAGATGAGGAAAATAAACACTTAGTTTTCTGGGATGAATGTTCATTTAAATTACCCACCAACATTGAGCAGCTGGATGGCTTCAGCCTCTCTGTTGGAAATAATGCTAGAATGACAGGATACAGATCTCTACGGAAGTTACCAATACCAACAGACTAGATATTGCTGTACATATTTCTATGCTTGCATGATACCTAGTTAAAAAAACAACAACCAAGGACCATGGATATGGTAGAAATAAAGCAAGGACAGCCAGTCTCATGGTATTTCTTGAAAGCAAATATTGGGAAAGGCATGTTGACTACTTCCACTCATTGCCTTTCCTCCTCACCCTTAAGTCAGCCCTCAGACGCACACTTAATCTAGTACCCATCCTCCTGGAGAGTTTAAGTGTTGGATCACTTACAGTTAGTGGAATAAAATATTGCTACAATAGCAGAAAATTCCGATGGTGTGTGTAGTGGCTTTTAATATTTTAAAGAAGTTTTCAATATTTTAAAGAAGTTCTGTTTAGTGTGCAGTGTTGAGAGGGCATTTCAGATTAAATAATACCTAGCTGTTATATAACGCTGTTAATCTGTGCAGATAATATACAATGCTACTGTTACTCTTCTGAATTATTTGGTTGTCAGCATCACTATGCTTGGCACTTCACTGAACACAGTCCCTTTTTCATTAATAAGTAGCAACAGCATTTTCTACTATTGTTACACTAGAATAGTTTCATATTTGACTCTACAACACCAAACCCCACAAAAGGCCAGTTAATCCTTGTGCTAAAAGCAGCATGAGAAATGTGAGTTTCCTAAGATTTCAGGAGGGAGTAATTGCTTGTAATGGAGCTATATTTTTCCATCAAAGGGTTAGCGCACCATTTGTTCTAATTATTTCTGACATATCATCCATCATTTAATGAACTTCTCCAGAAAAGAAGTATAGTAGCATGTCATTCCTAAAAAACAAGAAAGTAAGAAGAAAAAAATGTGTAGTCAAATTAGCACTTTAAAAATGGGAGGAATGTTTAGGTGCTCCTTGGATTATCATTAGTCTTAGTCAGTAATTTGGTTAAACAGCTAGTTACTTTTATAATCTCCACTGCCAAGTTTATCCAGCTTTATAAAGTACAATGTTTGACCTAAGCAATTACATTACATATCTAACTGATACTGTTCTTTGTTTTATTGCAGCACCATACAGAAGCTGCCAGCCCATCCATGTTACCCCCATCAGCTTTACCATTAGATTTACTAAACAATGCTGTTGCTGGATTTAGTACTGTAGAAGAACTTATCCGGTATCTCGAACCAGATAGGTGGCAACTGGATTTGGAAGATCTGTACAGACCATCATGGCAAATCCTTGGAAAGGCATATATTCGTGGGAGAAAATCAAGAGGTAACCCCCACTTCTGTAATTTATGGCTCTGCAGAGATGTTTATCTTGGCAAAGGAACAGTCATTTTACGCATTCTTCACCCTGTCTTACAGCTTTTAACTTTCTATAGTCTTTGCGGAGTATAGATACTCTCACATTTTTATGACTTGGACAGAGGGCAATGACTAAAAAGGTCTCCACAAAAATATGGAGAAATTTAGCAAAATGAAATAATGAGATAGGTTTTGAAGCAGCAAATGCCAGAGCATCTCTCCATGTTTCAATTCTAGAGCCCTACCAAATTCACAGCCAGGACAAACACATCATGGACCTTGAAATCTGGTCTTTTGTACTATACATATTTCATGGGGGAACAAGTGATTCTCAGACTGGGGTCCTGACCCAAAAGAGGGGGTAGAGGAGGTTGCAAGGTTATTTTAGGGGGATCATGGTATTGCCACCCTTACTTCTGAGCTACCTTCAGAGTTGGGCAGCTGGACGGTGCTGGCTGTTGACTGGGCGCCCAGCTCTGAAGGCAGCGCTCCACCAACAGCTGCGCAGAAGTAAGGCTGGCAATACCATACCATGCCACCCTTACTTCTGCACTGCTGTCTTCAGAGCTGGGCAGCCAGAGAATGGTGGCTGCTGACTGAGGGCCCAGCTTTGAAGGCAGCGCCACCACCAGAAGCAGTGCAGAACTAAGAGTAGCAGTACCCCAACCCCCATACAATAACATTGCGCCCTCCCCCACCACAACTCCTTTTTGGGTCAGGACCCCTACAATTACAACACCATGAAATTTCAGATTTAAATATCTGAAATCATGAAATGTATGATCTTTAAAATTCTATGACTGTGAAATTGATCAAAATGGACCTTGAATTTGGTAGGGTCCTATTCATAGCACAGGGAATTTAGAGGCATTTGCACCAGGCTCATCCCTGGGAGAGAATAGCCACTCCAGGTCCTATTTAAAATAATAATATTATATTGAAATTTCCAAAATATAGAACTCGAAATGAAGTCCCCCTTCTTCAGAGCAATAGATGGACTTTGATGGAGTTTCTTACCTAATACAGCCCTGGGTCCTGTACTCCTCCCTTTTACCAACCAGCTTGTGGACTGATGAGTTTGATCATGGTTGCAGAATGTCTTCCCTGTCCCCCATCTGATCAGCCATTAACTCTTTTACATCATGACATATATTTTTTCTTACCAAAAAGATTACAGCAACGGGGAACAAAAAGGGCCATAACACCAGAAAGGGGTTTCTCTGGATGTAGTTAAGCTGCCAGGCTAACTGAGAAGAGGCATAGGCAGGGGATGAGAGTTCCAAGTGAAGATGAGAATGTTCCCATTAAAATAAAATGAGTACAGCACCTTAGGAAATTTACTCTCAGGAAAACAATGATGTGACCAGGTGTAAAGAATCCCAGTAGCCTTTCAGTAACAATAATGGATGTTTGCTGTATCTCTCTAATCTATTGATCTAATCTATAGAGGCAATAGATTGTATACACAGAAGAGAGACCAAAGTGGGATGAAAAGTTGCATCTGGCATGTTCTACTGACGGGTACTGTGGGCACCTGACTTCTCATTGCCTCCAAATGCAAGGATTCTGATTGTCTGTTGTGTGCAAAAAAAGGACAATCTCTCAGCATCCAGCACACAAAGGCCAAGCACAAATTGGTCAATATTCTTTACCACCTACAGTATGGTGTAGTGCTCACAAACTGTGCATTGGGGTATTCAGGAAGGAATTGTACCTTTCCGATGTGCAGCCCATCCCTGACCTTCCTTTCAGGTGCTGTAGTGCTGTCTCAGAATGTGAATGTAGCCATCTTTATGGCCTCAGAGCAAGTTGTGTCAATGCCCTCTTCCACACTATTCCATGAAACAGTGGTGTTCCTGTCCACCACTTGAGGTATGTCTACACTACGAAATTAGGTCGATTTTATAGAAGTCGATTTTTAGAAACCGATTTTATACTGTCAATTGCATATGTCCACACTAAGTGCATTAAGTCGGCGGAGTGTGTCCTCACTACCGTGGCTAGCATTGACTTACAGAGCAGTGCACTGTGTCTCCGTGCCCATTGGAATTCTGGGTTAAGCTCCCAATGCCTGATGGGGCAAAAACATTGTCGCTGGTGGTTTTGGGTACATGTCGTCAGGCCCACCTCCCTCCTTCCCTCCCTCCCTCCATGAAAGCAACAGCAGACAATTGTTTCGAGCCTTTTTTCCTGGGTTACCCATGCAGACGCCATACCACAGCAAGCATGGAGCCCACTCAACTCACCATCACCGTATGTCTCCTGGGTGCTGCTGGCAGATGCGGTACTGCATTGCTACACAGCAGCAGCTCCTTGCCTTCGTGGCAGATGGTGCAGTAGGACTGATAGCCGTCGTAAGTCTCCTGGGTTCTCCTGGCAGACCTCGGTGAGGTCGATCAGGGGTGCTTGGACAGACATGGCTATCCTCCTCTTAGAGCACCAAATGGGAGCCAGAGACTCCAGGTCATTCTCTTCTTTAAGTTTCGTCTCATGGAGATTCAGTCCTGCCTGGATATCATGCGAGCTGGAAGCTTCTGCCTCAGGCTGCTCTCCCAGCCGGCAGCACCACACAGTCACACCTACTCCAGCCTATCCCTTGCTCCCATGGCTCATGAAGCCTGGACTGTAGTAAGGAGCAGTTCAACTATAGGCTGAGCAAGTGCAGAATGGTGGTAGAATGTGCCTTTGGATATTTAACAGCTCGCTGGTGCTGTTTGCTGACTCGGTCAGACCTCAGTGCAACCAACATTCCCATTGTTATTGCTGCTTGCTGTGTGCTCCATAATATCTGTGAGAGTAAGGGGGAGATGTTTATGGCGGAGTGGGAGGTTGAGGCAAATCGCTTGGCATTCAATTTTGAGCAGCCAGACACCAGGGCAATTAGAAGAGCACAGGAAGGTGCACTGCATATCAGAGAGGCTTTAAAAACCAGTTTCTTGACTGGCCACGCTTCGGTGTGACAGTTGTGTGTGTTTCTCCTTGATGCAAACCCCCCCTTTGTTAATTTAATTCCTGTAATCCAACCACCCTCCCCCCTTCGAAATAAAGTAACTATTGTTTTGAAACCATGCATTCTTTCTTTATTAATTTAAAAAAAAAGAGATAACAGACAAAGTAGCCTGGGTGGGGTGGGAGAGGAGGGAAGGACAAGACCACATTGCTTATTGTAGCCACAATAAAAATCAAACTGTTTGAATGACAGCCTTTTGTTGTTTGGGCCATCCTCTGGAGTGCAGTGGCTGGGTGCCCGGAGCCTCCTCCCCGCCTCCCCCACCCCGCGTTCTTGGGCGTCTGGGTGAGGAGGCTATGGGAACATGTGGAGGAGGATAGGTGGTTATAGAGTGGATGCAGTGGGGGTCTGTGCTCTCGTTGGCTTCCCTGCAGCTCCAACAGATGCTTCATCATGTCCATTTGCTCCCCCAGCAGATGCTTCATCATGTCTGTTTGCTCCCCGATTAGCCTCAGCATCGCGCCCTGCCTCTGCTCTTCACACTCACTTAATTCTTTCCTGGCCTCTGCCACTGAATGCCTCCATGCATTAAGCTGTGCCCTATCAGTGCAGGAGGACTGCATGAGCTCAGAAAACATGTCATCGCGAGTGCTTTTTTTTTTTGCCTTCTAATCTGCAATAACCTCAGGGACAGAGATTATAGGGGGAGCGTAGAAACATTCTACACGCTACAATTCTGGGGGGACTGTATGGTCACCTGTGCTGCTGAGTACTGCTGAGTTCGCCATGCCACCAAACAGGAAATGAAATTTAAAAGTTCCCCGGGGCTTTTCCTATGTATCTGGCTAATGTATCAGAGTTCAAAGTGCTGTCCAGAGCAGTCACAATGGAGCACTCTGAGATAACTCCTGGAGGCCAATACCATAGATTTGCGTCTGCACTACCCCAAATTTGACCCAGCAAGGTCAATTTTAGCACTACTCCCCTCATCAGGGAGGAGTACAGAAGTCGATTTTAAGAGCCCTTTAAGTCGACGGAATGGGGTTGGTCGTGTGGATGCAGTAATTTTTAAATTGACCTAACATGGCTAAATTTGACCTAACCCTGTAGTGTAGATCAGGCCTAGGTGAGGTAAGCAATTGCTTAATTGAAGGTGTAAAGTATATACCCTGTATTAAGGATTTTACCTTACAAAGAGTAAATCAAGGAAAGACATATTCTTCTGCTTACATTGGAAATTTGTGCATTTTCCACCAAATATCCTGCAGATACTACTACTATTTCATATTTATGGATTCCATGTTGATGAACAGCATGCAGACAACACTCTCTTCCCTCTCTGTCACATAGCATGAAAATGAAGATATTTAAGTGTAAATGAAATGTCGGTGAGCAGTGCCTATGTTGGCAAATGTAAAGTAGATTATCATTCAGTCAGCAAGGAAGGAGAGAAGGTGAATCCTTTTCATAACTCAGATTAGTTTTTTGACAGCTGATCCCTGGATCAGAGCTAAAAATCTACCCTTCTAGCCATGCTTTTTTGCTACAGCTATACATAGGTAAATCAAGACTTGGACAGGAGGCAGTTTGTCTTTAAAAGCTTTCAGCTATGAAGCACATCTTTCAAATATTCGTTTAGCACTTTCCTAATTAAAGAATTTCACCATTTGTTAACTGCATTACCATTTTAAGTATATAATAAGTGAGAGAAAAGCAATGTATATTTCTGGAACCTTACACAAACAAAATTGCAGGTGTTGGATAACATCTATATAGACAAAAGCAACTCTCTACATACAAGACAGTGATCTTCCCAAGAAACTATCAGAGTAAGTCTTTTAAAGACTTCTAACTAGACAATGAAATAGATTTTCCTTTGAATAAACATATCAGAGTATTGCCACATTCATCTTAAAAGGACCACCCTCAGACTGCATTACTGAGTGTGTAATGTTATAGCCTGGGGCAGAAAATGTGTCCCATTAAGATGACACAGTATTAACTGTTAGCTGCTTTGAATAGTTAGAGAATGTGAACTTTTTGCTTGTTTTTATTTTTATTGTTGTTGTTTTTAATAACATGCTCGCTACTGCATTAAAATCTATTTTAAGAAGTATTATAGAAAATTATCTGGCCTAAAATGTTTATCAGTTAATTAAAACTACATTGTACCCTTCAAATTCTATAATTAGGCCATTTTTCTTTTTGTTTTATTCATTTTAATTTAAGGCCAGATTTATGTCCAGAATTTAGGACCAAACTATGATCTCAATTATATCCGTGTAAATCTGGAATACCTCTGTTAGGTCAAAGGAGTTATTCCATGTAGATAAAAGCAAAATTTGATTCTGTATTCCAAAGTATTTTCATATATAAAAACTAAGTTCCTTTGGAATATTATACATAGTAAAAAGTAAAAAGTGCATTGCAGTGAAAAAAAGTAGTCCAGCCTTACTCCCACAAAAATCAGTGAATAATCTTTGGGCTACATTCTGCAGCCTAATTACAGCTCTTTTATGCTACATGAATGGTACAAAAAGAAGGTACACTTGGCCTTCTTTAAAACCTTTAAACTAAACTATAATCAAAATTTCTTGATTTAAACAAACATTAACCTAGGTAGCTGTAGGAGAAATGCAGGCAGAAGCCCAACAGCAGAGTCGGGGCTATCCTCTTAATTGCACTCAGTGTAGCATGTATGATTACATGCCCTGTGGGTGAATGGCATATATGTGCATTCAGTGCAAGGAGCTCCTGACCCTCAGAGACCATGTACGGGCTTTGGAGGCCAGGGTGGCAGAACTGGAGGAGCTAAGGGAAGCAGAGAGGTATGTTCATGAGGCTTTCCGGGACATTGTAGATTTGTCCCACCTCCGGTCAGACAGCCCCTGCACTGTTAAGGAGGATGAAAGGCCCAGAGAAGGAGAGCACTCAATGGGAACAGAGGGAAACCTTCCCATAGTTGGGACCCTCCTTCCAGATGATGTTGGGGTATCCTCTCACACTGAGGTTACTCCAGCCATTAGGAAAAGGCAGGTGTTAATAATGGGAGATTTGATCATTAGAAACATAGATAGCTGGGTTTGTGATGACCAGGAGAACTGTATGTTGACTTGCCTGCCTGGTGCGAAGGTTGCAGATCTCTCAAGGCATCTAGATAGACTTACGTTTAGTGCTGGGGAGGAGTCGGTGGTTGTGGTACATGTAGGTACCAATGGCACAGGGAAGGGTAGGAGAGATGTCCTGGGGGCCAAATTTAGGCTGCTAGGAAAGAGACTGAAATCCAGGACTTCTATGGTGGCATTCTCAGAAATGCTTCCAGTTCCACGCGCAGGGCGAGGTAGGCAGGCAGAGCTTCAGAGTCTCAATGAGTGGATGAGATGACGGTGTAGAGAGGAGAGGTTTAGATTTATTAGGAACTGGGGAAAATTTTGGGATAGGGGGAGCCTATACAAGAAGGATGGGCTCCACCTAAACCAAAATGGATCCAGATTGTTGGCACTTAGCATTAAAAAGGTTGCAGAGCAATTTTTAAAGTAAGAGATGGGGCAAAGCCGATTGCTGCAGAGGCGCACGTGGATTGGACAGAGACTTCTGTTAGAGGAGAGTCTATTGATAGAGATTCTCTAGGTTTTAGTCAGGAGAGGATGGAAGGGGATAAAGTATGGGCCAGATCAGATGAGAAACATTCTTATAAAGAAAATGATGATCAGAAAAGGGCAGACAAATAAGCAGTGACAAGTTTTTAAAGTGCTTGTACGCAAATGCTAGAAGTCTAAATAATAAGATGGGTTAACTAGAGTGCCTCATGTTAAAGGAGGATATTGATATAATAGGCATCACAGAAACCTGGTGGAGTGAGGACAATCAATGGGACACAATCATTCCAGGGTACAAAATATATTGGAAGGACAGAACAGGTCATGCGGGAGGGCGGGGGAGTGGCACTATATGTGAAAGAAAATGTAGAATCAAATGAAATAAAAATCTGAAATGAATCCACATTTTCCATAGACTCTCTATGGATAGTAATTCCATGCTCTAATAAGAATATAACAGTGGGGTCTATTATCGACCACCTGACCAGGACAGTGATAGTGATGATGAAATGCTAAGGGAGATTAGAGAGGCTATCAAAATAAAAAACCCAGTGCGGATTTCAGTTATCCCCATATTGACTGGGTACATGTCACCTCAAGATGAAATGCAGAGACAAAATTTCTCAATACTTTAAATGACTGCTTTTTGGAGCAGCTGGTACAGGAACCCACAAGGGGAGAGGCAATTCTCAATCTAGTCCTGAGTGGAGCACAGGATCTGGTCCAAGAGGTAACTATAACAGGAACACTTCGAAATAGTGACCATAATATAATAACATTTAACATTCCTGTGGTGGAAGAACACCTCAACAGGCCAACACTTTGGTATTTAATTTCAGAAAGGGGAACTATGCAAAATGAGGAGGTTAGTTAAACAGAAATTAAAAGATACAGTGACTAGAGTGAAATCCCTGCAAGCTGTGTGGACACTTTTCAAAGACGCCAGAATAGAGGCTCAACTTAAATGTATACCCTAAATTAAAAAACCCCAGTAAAAGAACTAAAAAAGAGCCACTGCGGCTTAACAACCATGTAAAAGAAGCAGTGAGAGATAAAAAGGCATCTTTTAAAAAGTGGAAATCAAATCCTAGTGAGGTAAATAGAAAGGAGCATAAACACTGCCAAATTAAATGTAAAAATGTAATAAGAAAAACCAAAAAGGAGTTTGAAGAACAGCTAGCCAAAAACTCAAAAGGTAATAACAAAATGATTTTAAGTACATCAGAAGCAGGAAGCCTGCTAAACAACCAGTGGGGCCCCTGGACGTTTGAGATACAAAAGGAGCACTTAAAGATGATAAAGTCATCGCAGAGAAACTAAATTAATTCTTTGCTTCAGTCTTCACGGCTGAGGATGTTAGGGAGATTCCCAAACCTGAGTCGTCTTTTGTAGGTGACAGATCTGAGGAATTGTCACAGATTGAAGTATCACTAGAGGAGGTTTTGGAATTAATTGAGAAACTTCACAGTAACAAGTCACCGGGACCAGATGGCATTCACCCAAGAGTTCTGAAAGAACTCAAATGTGAAATTGCGGAACTATTAACTATGGTTTGTAACCTGTCCTTTAAATCAGCTACTGTACCCAATGACTGGAAGATAGCTAATGTACCACCAATATTTAAGAAGGGTTCTATAAGTGATCCTAGCAATTACAGACTGGTAAGTCTAATTGACATTAACCGGGCAAATTAGTTGAAACAATAGTAAAAAATAAAATTGTCAGACACATAGAAGAACATAAATTGTTGCACAAAAGTCAACATGGTTTCTGTAAAGGGAGATCATGTTTTACTAGAGTTCTTTGAGGGGAGTCAACAAATATGTGGACAAGAGGGATCCAGGGGATATAGTGTACTTAGATTTCCAGAAAGCCTTTGACAAGGTCCCTCACCAAAGGCTCTTACGTAAATTAAGTTGTCATGGGATAAGAGGGAAGATTCTTTCATGGATTGAGAAATGGTTAAAAGACAGGGAACAAAGGGTAGGAATAAATGGTAAATTTTCAGAATGGAAAGGAGTAACTAGTGGTGTTTCCCAAGGGTCAGTCCTAAGACCAATCCTATTCAACTTATTCATAAATGATCTGGAGAAAGTGGTAAACAGTGAGGTGGCAAGGTTTGCAGACGATACTAAACTGCTCAAGATAGTTAAGACCAAAGCAGACTGTGAAGAACTTCAAAAAATCTCGCAAAACTAAGTGATTGGGCAACAAAATGGCAAATGAAATTTAATGTGGATAAATGTAAAGTAATGCACATTGGAAAAAATAACCTCAACTATACATACAATATGATGCGGGCTAATTTAGCTACAACTAATCAGGAGAAAGATCTTGGAGTCATCGTGGATAGTTCTCTGAAGACGTCCACGCAGTGTGCAGCAGCAGTCAAAAAAGCAAACGGGATGTTAGGAATCATTAAAAAAGGATAGAGAATAAGATGGAGAATATCTTATTGTCCTTATATAAATCCATGGTACACCCACATCTTGAATACTGCATACAGATGTGGTCCCCTCATCTCAAAAAAGATATACTGGCATTAGAAAAGGGCAACTAAAATGATTAGGGGTTTGGAACGGGTCCCATCTGAGGAGAGATTAAAGAGGCTAGGACTTTTCAGCTTGGAAAAGAGGAGATGGGGGAGGGAGGATATGATAGTGGTATATAAAATCATGAGTGGTGTGGAGAAAGTGAATAAGGAAAAGTTATTTACTTGTTCCCATAATATAAGAATTAGGGGCCACCAAATGAAATTAATGGGTAGCAGGTTTAAAACAAATAAAAGGAAGTTCTTCTTCACTCAGTGCACAGTCAACCTGTGGAACTCCATGCCTGAGGAGGTTGTGAAGGCTAGGACTATAACAGGGTTTAAAAGAGAAATGGATAAATTCATGGAGGTTAAGTCCATTAATGGCTATTAGCCAGGATGGGTAAGGAATGGTGCCCCTAGCCTCTGTTTGTCAGAGGATGGAGATGGATGGCAGGAGAGAGATCCCTTGATCATTACCTGTTAAGTTCACTCCCTCTGGGGCATTGGCCATTGTTGGTAGACAGGATACTGGGCTGGATGGACCTTTGGTCTGACCCAGTATGGCCATTCTTATGTTCTTATGTTAAGCAGATAATTCCCCTGGTGTGTGGGAACCTCCTGTTCATATATCTGTACTGAGACCATGTGCCTCTGTGCTCCTTGCACTCCTGGCAAAGGACAAGAAGAGCCGGGGGCAGGTGTGTTATGCCAATCCTTTATTGTTGTAGGAGCTGTTAAATCTCCTATGCCACTGAGAGCATCTCTAGGTGATGTGGAGCTTAGGAGCCATAACCAATTCCCTGATGCACATATACACACATACCAACCTCCACCTGCAGGAGACAGTCTACCCCCCTGGCTTTATTTAGACCAGGATCTAGCTGGTACATGCTTTGGGAAAGAGGGATTATTTTTAGTACACATCTCTGGAGATTAGTTAGAAAGTTATAGCCTCAATTATAAAAAGCAATTAATTTCAGATTGATGTGAACTTAGTATATTTAAATTATATAAACTAATGAAGATACATTATTTTGAAATACAATTTTATTTTAGACCAACCTGCATCACTTTCTTTCTTTCTTTCTTTCTTTCTTTGCTCAGTAATATCTTGGTTTTGGGGGGAAAAACTGGTTTTTTTCTGAGCTAGTGCTAAAAAAGAACTTTTGCGTCAACCATGATAAATGAGTGAAAGCCAAGTACATTATAACAGGTATTGTAACTTAGTTCACTTGGGAAATTATGGTTAAGTAAACATTTTAAGGGAATATATACATTCTGTCATCTAGTTTTGTGCCCACAGTATGTTAAAATACATTTTGGACAGACAGGTACTCTTTGAAAAAATAAGAGCTTCATTCACACAGTTCAAAGAAATGATTACATAAGCACTGGACAAATTTGCCATAGACCTTTTAATGCAAGTGCATTACATAAGAAGATAGCTAGGGCAAGGGTGAATGATGTGATATAAAAGCTGTACACCTTGGGTACTTTGTTAGAAGAGAAGCTGAACATGAAGCTTTTCAACACCTCAGAAGTTCTGTTGTTACAATAAATCACACTAAAATATACTGAATTGAAAATGTTGAGTCTAGGTTCATGTTCAGAACCCTTCCAGAATTGGGCTGTTTGGATCTAGGGCTCTGTTTAAACCCATCTCAGAATTGTTTCTAAAGTGATAATCCATTTAATTTCCATTTTGAACAATCCCCACTCCCCTCCCTCCCCACCCCCACTCCCCGTGCCCCATGACATGTCAGTAACAGCCATAGGCAAATAGGCATGTAACTCTGCTGTTGCTCAGGCAGGAGGTGTCAGGCAGGAGGATGAGATTTTTTTGTGCCAAGCTCTATCCTTTTTGAACTCCCTGCAGTAGCATCCCCCCATCCTTCCACCTGGCTTGCTTCCAGCCTTGCTAAGAGAAGCATGTGACGTGTCTGGTTTAGGTCTCCATTTTAGAAGATCTTCAGAGTGGAGAAGAAAGGCAAGCCAAAGAAATGTGTCAGGAAGTCCAAACACTGCCCTTCAGCCCTTATTACAAGTCTGATGTGCCTGTGATTTACAGTCTGTCTTTCTCTCCACTTCAGCAGACCACTTCAATCTCGGCAGAAAACAGCTGGCAGGATTGGGAGTTTTCCCTGCACTTTAGGCCCCCATTCCCAGCTTAGGTGCAGCGCTCAGCTCCCCACATGTAAAGTGATTCTGAGCCCAGGACTATTGCCTGGACCAATAAGGCTAAAACCATTCCCCTCTTTGCTACCACATGTATCCCTTCCAAAAAAGTTCTCCTAGTCTGGTTCCTCTTCCTCTGCTCCCTCCTCTGTTTTCTCTAGGAATTTTTTTTCTCCACTCTGGGAGGCAGGCTGGCTTCATATCAATCACTTCAGTGGGAGCTGTTGCACACTCGGCACTTTTGAAAATCAGATTGTTCACTTAGTAGCCAAACATAACCTGATAGTAATGGAATGAAGTGCCCAGCCCAATACACAGAAGGAAAGGCAGGACTTCAGTATACTTCACTGAACAATCTATCACAACACACACATCTTTTTGGATTCCAGTATGTGGACAGGGCACACATGAGGAATTTTTGAAAAGCTCTGGAGTGGAATTGCAGCCACAAGACTATGTCCTGACATGATACTAATATCCATATAAGTGACATACAAGGCAGCATTGGAAAGACATAGCTGTCAAGGGAGAACTGGACAGCCGACTCAAGTCTTGAGATTCTTTCAGAGAAAGAAAGGCTTTTTTGATCTGCTATACTGATGTCTGTCCTCAGGTGGCTCAGATGCTTCAGAGGATCAGGGAACATTTGACACTGTTTATAATCAAGCTGAAAGTCAGAAATAGCTATAGAAGTTTGGTGACTGCTCTGGATGTTTCCTGAAATTACTTTCCCCAATTAATCCAGTGTTCCATTGGAGCATTCACACACAGACACCTGATTTCTGAACATGGCAATTATCATGGTCTTTGTTCTGTGACACAGGTGGCAATTTGAATGGAAGAGCTTTGTACTGGGCATGCAAGGGGTCAGGCATGAATTTTAAAAATTATCAGCTTCCCCATGCAACCGAACCATTGGATTGTCTTATTAAAAGAAGCCAGCAAATCCCCACTGTTGATCAATGCTGGGGTTTACTTCAGGGATTCCATTTGGAATTTTATACTTAATTATTTCTAAAATGAACCAGGCCACCCCTTACATCCCTGTCATGTTTTACTAAATTCCCTTTATCACATTTGTTATGGAGGAACGAGGACTACAGCTTTCTCAGGTCTTTTTAGAGAAAGTAATCAAATTTAGAGCAAAGGCTCAACATCGGTATCTTGTATTTATGGGAGAGCTAACTAGTTCTCCTTCCACTGGGGAAGGCCACAGCCTGCAACACATCCTTATCAAGTCATATATCATCACTCTCAAGGCTTATTTAAACCATCAAGGGTAGGAACCAAGAGGCAATCCATGCTGAAAAACACTTGGTGTTTCTGAAAACCTTCTATATCCTGAACCATCTGAACATCTATGCTGACTACTCTCAACAGAACCCAGATCCATCCATTATTCATAGGAACATCTTTGAGGTCCCTCTTCCAAGTGGAATTCTCATGGATTGCAGGCAACATACAGATTTCATCCATGACTTGTTTGCCTACAGCATTAGCCACCAGACACCCAATTCTGCAGCAGATACCCAGACTCAAGATCCAGTATTCATCTAGTCTATTCCTTATTGCTTCCTTTACTCTCCTGAACTGACCATTCCACTATAGTAGTAACCACTTCCTGGGGTGGGGGAGGGGAATAGATCTCCTTGGACAAGCTGTGCTCAATGGCCACGTGATACTATACATATGCTTTCACCAAGCACATTGGCCCCTTCAGGATTTGAATACTGAGTGCATAAAGCATTCCTCCCTTAGCAACACAAGGGTTGCTGTTGCTGAGGAGAGGTTATCCAGTGCCAGCCTTCCCACCTTCCTCTTTAAACCTTTCTTTTCCTGTTTTTTATTCCCTCTCTGGCTGAGTGATTAGGTCTCACTCACTAAAGTTAGGGGTACTGTTAGTCAGAACCATCCCTCTATGACAGTGACAGTCATGCCAAGGGAAAAACACATTTTCCTACCTGGTGATTATTTTTATGGGACAGCACTGATTTCTTTGGTGTCAGCTCTAGGATGAGAGACTAGTGATAAAAAAAACCCTACTTTGTTCTGAAAGTCATCAAAGTAACCCTGCTTGCAGCAAGGTTAAAAACAAAAATATCTTTGTCCTGCTTGGCACATCCAGGATGATGACCAGAAGAGGCAAGTATACTCCATTTGTCTGCACCTGTATTGCCATGTCATGGCAAACAATTAATATTACACTTTATTGTATTATTAACTAATGCAAACGTAATTTGTTTGCCTTCTCACCTTAGCCACAATGAGTACAAAATCCCATAACTGTATTTTAACCTTTAGATTGCAGGATTGTTATGGCAGGATCTGTGTCTTTCTTCATGTGTGGGTAGTGGCTAGCCCATTGTAGACACTATTGTAGTAATGATTGCAGCTTTATTTTACATTTAACATGGTGGTTTTGAACACAGAAAATTCCCAATAGGACATCTTAGAACTGAAATGTCTCTTTTAAAGTGGACAAAGGATTACTTCCTCATGCACAGGGGGAAAGGCAAACAGTTCTCACTGTGTTCTTTTTTCTATTGTTATCAGTTAGTTTAGTAGCCAGTTTATCCCTCAATTGGCCTAACCAGTTTATAGTTGCACTGCAGTACATGTTCTTCACATGTTCGTCTTTAAAAGAAAAAACAAAGTGTTAAGCCATCTCACCTTGGCATATAGTGAATTATCTGACTGTGTCCAGAAAACATGATATGGCCATGAGGAGAATGGTGAGGAAATTATATTTAGTCCATTTGAAACTAGAGACCATCTTCCATTAAGAATACATGCCGATCAGTATTTAACAAAAGGAGCAGGTAACCATTGATTAATAATACATACATTCTTTCTTTTGTTTTTTTCATTTTCAGTAGTTACATTTTTAACTGGAACTGAAGTAATCTGTTCCAGGATTATTTTCTCCCTCCCTGAACCACTAGAAATGTATACAAAGGATTTGTTTTTACCAAATGTTAATATGAATGTATTTGTGGTATAAATCGGATGATTTGAGGTTGTTTTTTTCTCCCAGGTTTCTATCATAGGTCCTCTAGAAAAGGGTTATTTTTAAATGTCAGGGCTAGTTCGTCTGAGATTTTTATTTCAGTATTTCCAATAGCCACACTGGCAGAGGTGTATACAAAGACGAAAATGTAATGCTGCTAACCCATCAGTGAAAAAAATCGGCGATACCATTACACATTGCATCTATTCCTTGGGGAGGAGGAATCAGTCCAAATATCACAGATCATTATAACCTCCTTTTCTGCCAGAAGCCAAATTACAGTGCTTTTCATCAAAGCCTGCACTAATAAAATGTGTTCAATGTTCCACAAAACCAACCCCAGGTTTTTTAAAGAATGGCATTTTCCCTTTTCAAGGCCCATTAATTCTTGTCCATAGAATTAGGGGAACAAGAAGTATACTGCCCTATTTTTGGTTTTTCCATAAGCTGTTCAGCCCTCAACATGCTAAAACTTTCATATGCTACAGTGGAACCTGTCTATAAGGAAACTGATATAGTGAAGTTTCATGTGTGGTGGAGATGGCTTAACTTGTTTTACCAAGTTTTGAACTTACTCAAATGTAACAGATTTAAAAGTTTGATTCAATGGAGGAATATTACTGAGTTCCACTTTGGTGACAGAGGGCGGATAGTGGGAGGAGCAAGAATGAATAAATAAATAAATACGGTGAAAATGGCATGGAGAAAAGCAACACAGGTTGACACAGACAGACTGATTATAAAAGGGACAAGGAAGGGGCAAAAGAAAAATCTTAACACTTTTCTGATAAATATTTTTTTATTTTATAAGTCCTTCTTGCTCTCCATCTATGTATATATTTGTATAGTAAATATATGTATATTTATATATATGTATATATGTGTATATATGTATACACACACTGTATATAGGACATTCACTGATGTAAGCATAGCTTTCCAGAAGTTCCATGATTAGGCTTTAGCTAGAAAAATAAGTTTTGTTTTTCCTTTCAATTGAATCTCCCTTGCTGAAAGCATGCATTGAAAATATAGTGAAGAGAACTTTTGCGCACTTTGAACAAGTTTTACAAACTCAAAAAAAAAAGATGTTTGCAAGATTCCTTAATTGCTGTGGATTTTACCAGTCCTTATTAATAATGAAGTATAATAAAAATCCACAGACAGCTTTAGTGTATTGCAGTTTAATTTACAGGCTAAATCCTGTATCAGTACAGCAGTTTGACAGGGAAATTACATTGGTGTTGAGGAGAGGGAGAATCCTGGGAATGTGGCCACACTAAGGCCATTATTGCAGCCTAGGAGCTGAAGCGCACTTTGTGTAAGTTCCACAATGGCAAAGCTCTCAGGCCCAGATGCCTTAAAGTACTTTAGTATTTCACTCCCACTGAAATGAACTCCCACAGAAGTCAATGGGAGTTTAGACACTTAAATACCAATAAGGATCTGGTCTGCAGTGGCTCTGGAGATCTTGGATTTGCACTCCTTAGAGAAGCTACAAGAGCATTCAAGTGTGTTTGTTTATTGATGGCATTTGAAAGACGAGTCACAGAAAGATATGTTTGCTCTTCAGTGGTGGATCTGAATCTTCTAAAGGAGGAGGTGCGACTCTACAGCTGTACTCCTCGCAACTTCTCAGTGTCACTGAGGGAGGAGCTGAAGCGAACTGACACCATCTTCTGGCCACTATGTCTATTGGTTAAACGTTGCGGTGGAAACTGTGCCTGCTGTCACCATACTTGCAATGAGTGCCAATGCGTCCCAACCAAAGTCACCAAAAAATACCATGAGGTACGTACCTCATTTTGTGTTTTTATTTTTGAGACCAGAGAAAATCCATTCAAGAAACAATCTTTAATGGGAATGTGAATGCTGACCAGAACGCAGTTCATAGGATAAGACTAATGTCACAGTACAGTGACACATTTGGAGGAAGCTTTCTCTTTTACTAAGAGTTAAAAAAAAATCAGAGCCTGAGCTCTCTTACTCCATTCTTTTGGGGACCTCTGTGGAAAATATAACTGTTCTATTTATGTTGTAAATTATTCCAAATGTTATTTTTTGAATAGAGGTTATTTTTGTGCACAAGAAGGGCTTTTACCTCTGAAGTTTTTGCAGACTGAGGAGCTCTACATTTGAAGAATTTATCTAAGTTGGGCAAAATGAAATGTTCTATTTTTCAAAACAAAAGTGAATTGAAACTGCTGTTTGTTCATGCTCAGCTTCACAAGCAACTGGGCCAGTTTGAAAGTTAGCATTTTACAGTTTTGTTGTTAATATGCCAAGCCCGAAGAAATCCTCTAACATACTTTTTAGAATGTAAAAGACAATAAACAACCTCTAGGTCATGTAAGATTTCTCCAGTGTCTGTAATTAATTGTAGACCTAAATATATCCGTTTAATATCTCTATTTATATTCTAAACTTGCATGGATTCAGTATATGGATTCAGTGACTCACTAGTTTTTATATATATTGCCATAATGGTATGATCCAATTGTAAAGAAACAGATTTGATTAGTGGTAATTTTCTAAAGGGAAAGGAAGGGGCATATGTAACACAGTGGCTTGAGTTAATTTACAGGTTACAACTAGTTACATAATCTGTGTTCTCATGTTATCACAGAAATTATAGCTTTCTAGAGAAAAAAACACTTGACATAATGTGCAAGTTCATAAATATCACTGGACCATCTAAGAGCAGATAAATTAGCCTATTATATAAATATACAACAGTATACCTTTTAAACTATATTGTATACATCTTATAATAATTTATAATTTTAAAAAGCTATTAGATATTTTAACTGTCTATAAAAATGTTCCATAGCTGTGAGTGGAAAAACCTTTTTATAAACTGCATATCCCTGAATATGTATAGCTAAAGTCAATATTATTTTACCAGTACCATCTAATAATATTTAATTATTAAGTCAACTATATAAGTAGTCCTTCAAACAAAAAAGAAGAAGAAAAAACACCAAACCCCACTGCAGTAAAGTTTGCTTTGACCAAAATAAATGTCTGTCTAGCATATCTTAATGTCTTAATCAAGTTTGTGGAAGGCTTGAGGTAAAGCCAAAAAAAACCCAGTAATATATATTAATGAGCAGAATAAATGAAGAAGCTCACTTGTGAAGTTGATTGAGTTTCCTTTAGTAGTTTCCCTGTCTTCCAGTTTACTACTTCCAGTGTACTGTAGATCATGAACAAGATGTTTAATGATTTACTTAAAAGCCTGGCTCCAATTGTCCTCTTTCAGGTTCTTCAGCTGAAGCCCAGGAGCGGTGTAAAGGGATTGCATAAATCATTGACAGATGTACCCCTGGAACACCATGAGGAGTGTGCCTGTGTGTGCAAAGGGAATACTGAAGGATAAATGTGGCTAAGTGTGCTTCTTTCTTTCAAAGTACATTCAATCAATGGCTGATTCTGTTATGGGGCTTGTGCATTATCTCCTTCCGTAATCTCAGTTGTTTGCTTTGGGGATCTTCCATCTTCAGGATTTACAGTGAGTTCTAAAGAGAGGAGAAAATAAACTGGGATTATATGTTGTGTAAAAGCTCTGTTGCTTGGAGGCCCAGTCAAAGGATGGGAGAAAGGCATAGTGAGGATGACTCAAAGTATATATTGTCATTTCCAGTTGGCTTGACATTACACGGATTTAAGAATTGAGTGTAAAAAATTGCAAATTTCACACCACGAAGACTTGACTCTGCTGACTACCTTACTTCTACAGCTCCAGTACACCTGGCCTGTGATTGACATCTGGAATCTGTCTTTCTGTACTCAACCACTCCCACATGCTCTAAATCATAGTTCTAGGTCTTACAAACTTGCTTTAAAACAAATGGTCTTGTTCTGAATTAAACTTAATTTGTCTGATACTAGTAGGAAAGACTGGATTTTTCCACACACACTATTAAAGCTCCTGCCTTTTAGAAAAGCTGACTGGACAATAAGCATGAGCTAAGGAGGCAAACATTGAAAAGAACAGTGGCTTTACTTTAATTACTATGGCCTATGACTTTTTATTTGTTTGTATTTTTTATCGTGTACATTTTTATACTCTCCTTTTGACAATATAACTATTTGCTTTTTCTAATCTTGTTAAATATATCTATTTTTACCAAAGGTATTTAATATTCTTTTTTATTACAACCTAGATCAACTATATTTTAGTTTTGTAAGACTTTAAAGCCAGAGGTATACAGTTGAAGGAACAGAGATGTGGTTACTATGGCAAAGCATCTATTTCTGTATTGTCTGGTGCTAGACAGTGGAACAAATCTGGGTTTACACATTTAAACAGAGTAATGACAAATGCAAAGATTATCAATGTGGATGAAGCTCTAAGCTTGATGGCTCCATGGTACTGAAAATATGAAAAACAGATGTTACTATAAATGATTTCAGAAATAGCTATCAAAATCCCTCTATATTCTGGCCTTTTGTCAAATAGGAAAAAATAATCAGGAATATATATATACCCATTCTGGCTTGTTTTATTGTTTAATTTCTTTGAAGTAGAAAGGTCTACAACATCTTGAGAAGAGAAGGTCAATGGCTTGTTGCCTTCATGAAACAGTGTGTTCATAGAAAGGCAGCCATATTTATTGCTCCAGGTGTATGGTTTTTCATTTATGGTTATGTCCATTTAAAAGCAGTTGACTTCCAAGATTTTAACTCTGTTCAGAACAGTTTTATGAATTATGGTTTTGTTTATGTACAGTATATCCTTTAACCAATACACGTATCCCATCCTATGCAAATTGGAAAAAAAAAGAGTAAAGTATTTTGCTTGTAAAATGCTTTAACATTATGCCTAGTTTATATTTTGACTATTGGATTTACAGATTGTAACAAAGCACCAAATAAAGTCATAAAGCTAATTTTCGGAGAAAAAATATCTGTGTGGTTATATATTGGGTGTCTGGTATATATTAAATGAAAATAAACCTGAAATGTATTTGCCAGAATGAAAATCAATTAGAGAAATGCAAGACTTCTATACAGTAACTGCTAGAGAGAAATCCACATTTCCTAGCTTTTGAGTTCTTGAATTTGCAAACTTAATAATGTTCTTTTAACATTTTTGTGTATAGTTTCCCAGAGTTAAAAGGAAAAAAAACCTGAAAAAAATCCCATCATATAACGTGATACTGACACCACATGATTTATCAGCAGGGCTGGAACCTTTAGATCCACCCCACTGAACGCTGGCACCAAATGCAGTAATAGGTTACCATTCTCTGTGTGGACCAGCATATGAATAATGACACTCAGGAATCTTAGGTTCCATTCCAGGTTTGGAGGGATAGCAGGTTGTAGTGGTCACAAACTCTTTGACTCCTGACCTGATCTTTCCCTGTCCCCTTGAGCCTGACCTTGTCACAGTTCTGTCTATCCCTGCAATCATCCCCCTGCTTATTGTCCCAGTCTCTCTCCCATCTCCCTTTTCCAGGAAAAGTCTGCACACTCCTGGCTATCTCATCCCATTCTTTTCCCCTACCTTGGCTTCCAGTCCTTGTCTCCCTCTTCTGAGCCTTTTCCTCTACCCTACCCCCAGCTCACTGAGTCTGTCTCCTTGCCCAGCCAGTCCATCTTCCATCCCCCCAGCTCCTCATCTGATCTCACTCTGCTAGGGCTCAATAGCCAGGAGCATGGAAATCCTATTCCATCTCTGCAGCCCTACATGGTGCATGCTGGGTCTCTCAGGGGCGCAGGGGTTGTGCATGTGCAGTCTAGTTGACACTCAAAGATATGTGAGGGAATGGAGCATGCTCAGTGCAAACTGAATATTCAGAAAATTTAGCTGCCATACTCTAATCAGTCTATACTGAGCACGTGTGACCTGAAATTTTTCAGACTTATACCTAGGCCAAATTTGGAAAACATACTACTATGAGATATTAAGGATAAAGTGTCAGATTCTCCTAGGTTGGATCTCAATCTCAGTGTTACTAGGGTATGGGATTATACATATCAATGTGCTGATAACATACATCTTGTCTATTAGTTGTATTTATTCCACTTATTTTCAATATATTTGTATTCAGAACTATAAACACTGAAGAAAAATTCTTGGTGTATGTGGTGGTTGTGAGGCATAGTTTAGATTAGCTATTGACATAACTGAAAACCCATTGTAGAAATAATCATCAGCCTTTAATTAGATGTGAGTAAAAATATGATACAGAGAAACATGAGCTTTATTTATAATACAAGTTGATTTTAAGCAACTAGTGGCTGAATGCCAAAGTGTAAAACTTATCTTTGATATGGTCCTCCATCACTGTTCAGAGTCCTCAGGGTACCCCAACCAAAGACTCAGTAGGTGTTAGATATAGTGAGTCTGCATGACTCCTGCCACCCAAATACCTCAACAGAACATGGTTCAATATGAGGGAGGGAAGAAACCCTTTGTATCCCTAGTTGTAATCTATCACCCCCCACTGGAATGCATACAGGGTATCATTAAATGACAACCCATACTCAATATCCTGAACAATCTTTCCTGAGTGCCCTCTTCTGGCCTTGAAACTATGCCTCCCCAAAACCTTTAAGGTCATCATCAGAAATAAGCTCCCACAGACCAGGACACTCCAACACAAAGCAGCGCCAGAGCTATGAAAACAGATGCAAACCCCCGCCCCCACCTACCCACACACAAAAACCTTTCAAGATCCATCAATCCTACACATGCTTATCACAACATGTGATGTACCTCATTTAGTGCACTCAATTCCCCAATATCAATTACACTGATGAAATGAGATAGTTAATTTGAAAGCATATTGACTCACACAGAAAAGTGACAAGACAAAAAACAACATATCACCTATGGGTGAACACTTACAAAACAATCACTCCATATCTGACCTATGTCCTCATCCTTAAAGAAAACCTGCACAATACCTTCCAAAGAAGATACTGAGAGCTTAAGTTCATAATTTGGCTAGACACTAAAAGTCATGGACTTGATACTGGATTTATGGCTTATTAGCACACTTTTTTTTTGTCCTTTGACTGCAGAAGGATTAATTGGCCACTTTTCCTTGAATGGTCTTTAACCATATGTTAACTGCTGATAAGTTATTTGTTCCATTTTGTATTTTGCTGTGACACTGAGTACCTTTCCCATACCTGAAAAAGAGCTCTGTAAGTTTGAACGCTTGTCTTGTTCACCAACAAGTTGGTCAAAAAAAAAAAATTACCTCACCCATCTTGATTCTCATTATCCTGGGACAAACATAGATACAACATAATTGCAGAAGAAACATTCACGTTTAAAATGTGTAGTTAACATTTCTTGCCTTAACAGAAAAATTCTAAACAAACTTTACTCATCTGAGCAACAATTAGTCCTTAACACAGCACTAGAATTGTGCTGCTGAAGCCAGTGGGAATGGGGAGCTCTTAATATACAAATAAATGCCCAATAATCATAGTCAATAATTGGTCAATGCAAAAAGACAACTATGCAAGTGACTGAGTCACACACGTGGCTTTGAACTGCTGTGGCATTTGGGAGATAAGTAGCAAACTTTCTGTGACTTCTTTGTAGGGGGAGAAGAAGCAAAGGAAATAAATTTCAACTTTTTTTTGTTAACAATAAAGTTAATTCAATAATAATACATAAACCCTAGATATTGTCTGCTTGTAGAGCTTCTATACCAGCCTAATTCCTTTCCTCAGACTTTGCTGCTCATAGAGCTCCTTTCTTTTAAGGCCAGTCTGTCCAAGACCCTCACTTCCTGCCCCCAGGAGATTGTTCCCACCTTCCTTATATTCAGGTTGGGTGTCTAATGAGCCACACATTCCCCAGTAAGTCAGCACTGCACTTAGTTACCCAGAAGACATCCAATGCCTATTCAGAGGATGGAGCAGCAGGAAATCCTGCCACCCGGTTTCACGGCACTGTGCTTTGGTGGTGGCCTGAGGTACAGTTGGGCCTTGTAAATCTCATAGGCCTAGCATCAAAAACAAACCAACCCTAAGTCAAACCTCTGAGAGGGAAGGGCGAGGGAGGTGGTGTGGGCTTGTGCTATACATAGCTAAGAGCCTCACCAGGCCCTTCATGTAGATGCTGCATACCTTAATGCTTGTGGGGTGCTATGATAGGATTATAGTGCACTGGTGCATACAAGATAATAAAATGCACTGCTTATATAAGTGAAGTGCCCTGAGGCTGACTAGGAATTAGTGATTCTAAGCTTTGGTTGCACTCCTCCCCAACAATTTTAGTCAAGGATGATCTGTTTTTACCTCTGATGTAATCTATGGGGCTCTTCCTGGAATATGATAAGTCAGCTTTGCTGGCAGGGAGAAAGGTAGACAAAGGCATCTTTGAGTCCTGGGTTTTAAAATGTAGCCAGATCCACTCCTCTAATTCTATAACATCTTGTGTGTGGGGGTCCTCTTTCACTATGACTAGTAGACTGCCTGCCCCCTGCAGTGAAAACAAGGTGGCAGATCTGCCTGAAATGGACCCCCTCTCCACTTATGTGACCTCCTTAAAATGGTAAGCATACCTTCCATCTGATCATAATGAGCAGATACAGTAGTAAGTCAATGTCTTCATATTGCTGTAAGTCATTCAGTATATGAAATGCTATTAACGCACTTCAGAGGGGAAAAATGAGGCACAAAGCCTACAAGTGAGAAGCCACCCTGCCGGTGCCCCCTTTTGCAGTATCTTTGAGCTTTTGTAATTTCTCAAATCACATGTCTAATATTATAGGCAAACATTAATGCAATAATACATTTGAGAACTATAGCTCTCTCATGCCTGTTGTTTAAACTGAGTATGAGTTCATCCGAAGATTTATACAGTACACAATGCTGATCGTAATGAAACCTCTGCTCTGTGTTGTGTTGTGTGGTTCAGTTATAGGGTTACATCAGGACAGTTATAGACATGACTTTGGAGAGGACAGCATGGAGACCCATCAGCCCAGGAAGAGCAGTGAAGTGACAAGCTCTGGAAGGCACAATCTCTCCATGTTCTGCTTCTTCCACAACTGGTTTCATCCAGGGGCTAGAACAGACGTGCTTCCCCTGGCTCTTTTTACAGCATCCTTCTCCCTTGGGGGGAAGCAGCAGTGAGTAGTCCCAATGCTCTCCAAATCACAGGGAGTGCAGTGATCGCAAATGTGAATGGTCCATAACTAGAAAGCCCATTCAGACCTGAGGAAGAGCTCTTTGAAGCTCAAAATCTTGTCCCTTCCATCAAAAGATTACCTCAGTTACCTTGTCTCTCTCACTCTGGATTGGTCAGTTATAATGAGACACATAGCAACCACAGAGAGTTTAAGTAGATACAGGGCCAACAGTACAAGTTAGTAGAGATACGATATGGATTCAATGCTGGCCTTGTTTGACATGATTGGTGATTTTGATAAAACATATTATTTGTAAGTTTATTATTTGATAAAACATATTATTTCCTCTAATATAACTAAGCACATATCTACACCTAACCAGATTTACTATTTTACCCAAAGATCAAGGGCAGAGAAATTTGCTGAAGATCAAAGAAATACCTTTAACAGAATGAATGGAACATTAATATATGGCATAAGCAGTTCAGTAAAAGCGATAAAGTCCTTTTTGAGCAGGCTGTTTTATTTACTGGTGTTCAATTATTACAAAAATAATTGATTCTTAAACTGTATCCAAAGCCATATTTTGTGGAAGATTTCTACAAAAATCTACTGTAGCAGACAGATATATGTTTTACTTCTATAAGTCTAATTCTATAGATGGGTGTAGTTTTCATATGGGTAATACTACTCTTCCTGCTTCTAATTTATTTAATAGTTGAGACAAGAGAACCTTAACAATTAGGGTTTTTTTTACTAATGACAACTATAATCTAGCTAGAAATATTAAAGGACTGCAATATAAACTTGCAAGTGCAGTCATATTTAAACAGATGAGCTGTAAAAACCTCAAAGAAAATGAGACCAAATGATTCAACCACAATGGAAAACAAGCCTTGGCTGTGAAGAATTCCTTTCAGAAACCTTGGCAATTTTACATTTCCAGTAATTCAGTAACATGTCATGTTAATGCCAAGGTAATCTAGTTATTTCAGTACTTGTAAAAGTAAGGAATAGATGTATTATCGCCTTCTTGATTTATCTCTATTCGGTTTGTGGAGCTGAACCAGAGAGACCAACCTAGCCTAAGAAAAAGCATAAATTGTACAACTTTTGAAACCATGTCAATGAGATTCTCCCTCTCCCCCAGAAAAGCTGAATTTACATCCTAACTGTGGGAGATAACTTCAACTAGAGCAGGATTATGAATTAATACACAAAAAGTCAAATATTTCCTTATGTCATGAAAATTGTGTTTGAGTGTTAAATTGCCTTGTAATGTGTGTGATCGGATAGTTGACAAACTTTTCAGTTTCACCTGCCCTGGACTTCTGAAGCAGTTCCTATCTGCTTTGTGAATCATTACTTTAGAGTTAAAAAAGTAAAGATAAGAATGTGGAATTATCGGATGTTATGTGATAGGAAAAGGTCTATACCTGGAACAATATCCTGTATGAAATCACACCTTTATTTTTCCAAGTAGGATCAAGTTTCTAGTATCAACAATAGCCTTTGAACTGTTGCCAAATAATTAACTTGCTAGTCTCTCCCACAAGACTGGTTTGCGTTACATGATGTTTATTATTTATTATTTATTATTCTTATTTATGTGCATTTTATATTGAGATCTTCAGACAAAAGGTGCTAGATAAGTGCAAAGAGAGAGAAAGTTGCTACCAGGAAGTGGCATCAGTTTAAAATCAGCCAATTAGATCTTGTGGTTGATTAACATGTTATTTACAAAAGTAGCAGTGACCAGGAATGGTGCTCTGCAGGATGATAACCACCAATTTAGTATGTGAAATATTCAGTGGTCCAGTTGGTTGGGGTGACCACTACACATGGGTCCCTGTGGTTGAAAGTGTCCACTTTGGGCTGAGTATGATTTATCCATACTAGTCCATTTGAAGTGATTTGTAAAGACAAATGACATCACCTGTGTCTCTACCCAGAAAAAAGAACTAAGAGCCCACTACACAACCATGACACAAATTATTTGAGTCTCTTTTCAACCCATGGGAATATGAAGCAACAAATACAGTGTTTAAGCTGTGTTGCACTCCCCTTTGCCAATGTTTTAAGATGACATTTATATCAATAGGAGCAGCATTCTTTCCAGTATGAAAGTTATACAGAGGGTCTTGTTCATAAATATTTTCCTCTATAGAGTACTTGTAATTAATATATCATTGGCATACTAATACAATTATTTCAAGCCAGTTGGTGTGTTGGGGTTAAGGGTATTGTCTTGAATATGGAGGCTCAGTTTTAAACAGTCTTTAAGGGTTGGAGAATTTTGACTTCCTTTATAGGTTATTGGAAGGCACTGCCTTAATGCAAACCTTCATCACGGTGACCTGTGAGAGAAAGAGTATTAAGAATTGAGGGGATGAAAACCACTTTTATCTGAATGTTAGAGAAAAGGCCAGTCTCAGATTTATTCTAAGGTTTCAGAAAGATGGATAGAAGTCTGATTCTATTGGGCAGGGAAGGCAATCCTATCCCTAGCCTTGGATTATTTTGACATCGAAACATTTAAATTTGCCCTCCACCTCACCCCAATCTCCCATCCCTGCCAGAGCAAACATAAGTATCTTTTCCCTACAGTTTAGCTATATTTAGTTTGTTATTTAGTGCCTGCAGTGCCTCCAGAATCTGTTTATTTTCCATTAATTTCCTGCCCACCTGAAGCTGTGCTAATGTGCTCCCGAAGGTAGTAACAATCTGTAGGGATGTTTCAGATCAGAGCCATTGCAGTTAAGCAATGTAAAGAGCAATCAGTGATCATATAAAAACTCAGGAGCTGCACAGACACAAATCAGGGATCCTGGGGAAGTTTTCAAAGCCAAAAATGGCAGTTAGGCTTCAGTCACCTATTAAAAGCCAATAGCAGTTCGGTGCCTAAGAGTCACTATTGCCTTTGAAAATCTCCCCCTGCACTGAGGAAATGAAGACAGGAGCATTTCATCTTTAAGGAACTGGGTATGGGAGGACACAACTAAATGTGCTATTTGGGAGTGTGAATCATTCCAGGAATTGGTGAACACTCATGAGCTGCGTCTGTTGCTCTTTAATTCTAGTGGGACCCATTTTCATTTACATCCAGTTAAGGTCCCATTACATTACATAATGGGGCCTTATAGTAAATAAAAGTCAGACCCTTATTTAAAAGGATTACAGGAGAGAAATTCAAGGTTGTTGGAAGAAGAAACCATGCCTTTCTAGGGTTGTCCTAGGTGCTATGGCTCACCATCATACCATTTTTTAATCCTCTTTGTTGTCTCCTGATGGTCTCTACATCTTTAAAACTTTCAGAATTCAGTATGTGCATGTACTATACATAGATTCTGAAGTTTTTGGGATGAAAGGTGCTGTAAAATGTGCATAGGATATCTATGTACATACTCGTTTGTATAAGTCTTGAAGTTTGTACTATGATTGAAGTTGTACCAAAATCCTCTTAACAAGGAACATCTTGTCTGATGTTCTGAGAGGCTATTTAAAATAACTTCTCGTGTATTTTTAAAATGTTTATCTAAGCTGTGGTATCTTAAGGATTGGTGTGAACCACAGGTTAGTTTTATTTATTTGGTTTTGCTAAGTTAAAGAATTTTTCAGTTACAGAGTAACAGAATGACACAACCCATGCCCTGGAACTTTTTAAAAGTTAGCAGTCATTTTTAACTCATTGGATTATAGTAATTGAAAGTTGCTTTTCAGTTTCAGTCCTTGGGACTTCCCAACTGACATTTGAAGTGCCCAACTGTGCCTTAGTGGAGGGATTATAATTTTTTGGTATGGGCTCTTTCCACAATTAAGACCGGTAGATCCATGTTACTTGGAGTTGATACTTCCATTATATAATTTTGAGTAGTGATTGAGCATCAAAAGCACAATCTAGTCCTACAAGTTTACAGATCAGCAGATTTATAGATGTTAAAGCCAGAAGGGACTAGTATGATTATCTAGACAGACTTGCAACATAACTGAGGGGATAAACAGTAACTATTTGTTGCTTGGGGCAATTGACTCACTGATTTAAAATCTGTACAATATATCTATTAAACATGTACAGATTCTCTAGAGTGCTATCTTTTCAGGTACTTACAAGACAACACAACAAATATACAACTGTTTTAAAGCCCTAAAGCTCAAATTGATGCAATACCTTACATGAGAGGACTCAATTTTCATATCCATAAGGTTCCCACTTGGGGAACTAAGGCTAGCAAATGGATAAGTGATTTCAAAACAGGCTGGGACATATCTCATAGTAATCTGCTCCCACAGTGAATTGTTTTATTTTGAAACTGTTGTCCCTAGATTTCAAGTTTCAAGTTAAGTTTCTTGGCACTGGTGTTACTGGCCTTTTAATTTTACTGTGGGAGTAGTATTTCCAGTAACTGAGACATTACATTTAGTTTTCTAGTGTTAAACAGAGACTTAGATTCTGAAGAGCACAGTCCTGTACAATTTTTGGATAAAGCTAAAAAAAAATGTCATGTCAAAGAAGTGGGGAAAAGTGAGATGGAGTCACTCATTTGTTCATGACAGTATTTTTTTAAAAAAAGATCTTAATCCAAAAATAAATCTCTAGGATCCTCATCATGTTAACTCAAGTTAGATTTAAATTTCATGACACTGTATTAACCTCATTTATGGTCTTGCCTAATATCTTAATTTCTCCAAGAGGTATAAGTATATAACTTGTTGCGACAGGGGCATGTGCAAGGGGCAGGGACTAGCAGAGGCATGGAACCCCCAATAATCATCAGGGCGCAGACCTCCTCCAGCCCCGGGACGGGAGAAGGAAGAGCAAGCTGGGGCCAGGGGGCACAGAATGTGCCTCCCCAAAGGGGTCAAAGTTAATTTCTGCACACGCCCTTGCCAGTACACTAAAAATTGTTCATATTTATTTCAATGTCTGCCCTAACGGAAAATGACTATTTTTAATCATATGTACAATGGTAGTGTTTTCATTCTGTCATCTTCCCAAAAGATCAGCCTGTCTTCAGGTTTAGTCTGCAGATACCCCCTGTAGGAATTGGGTCATAGCCCTTTAAGTAGGGTGTGATCCCTTTAGTGGCCTCAATGTCTATGTTTCTGAGGCCCTCAGAATCTTACCAGAAAAGCAGGGTTTATATGAATTTGAACAAACCTTGCATATCGTGTATAATTAGTAAACAATTATTTGGGCCCCACTGTGCCCATGTGGTTTCTTTATATTTTGTATGTTGTGCAAGAGATACCTACTGAAAGGGAATAATTAGACACAAAAATAAGTTAAATGAGTACACATTGAGCACTATGATATTACACTATGGGAAAATGGTTAATCAGAAGGAAGAATTTTGAGTGCAAGTTAATAGTAATCTTCAATTAGATATAGCATGCATGGCTGCAGCCCCAAGCATTTTAGGAGCCTGTGTTTGTTGGTTTTTTCATATTACTTTAGCTAAATAAGAGATCAAAATTCAAAATCCAGCACTCATGGATATGTGGATTTTAGATATTCCCCAGTTGCCTTTGGATCTACAGATGAATCAATGTTGTATGGAATTAATATTGCTTTTGTTGTACAACAGGGAACTTTCACTCTCATTGCTTCTGAAATTTCAAAGCACCAAAGGATCATGAAGAAACTGAGAATATGAAATGTAAGTTAATTGGTTTCATCTTTAAAAAAAACCTCATACTTCTAGAATCAACAAAGCGATCACAGCATGAGTCATCAGCTAGGCCACTGGACTGGGAATCAGGAAACCTTTGTTCTGTTTGACTCTGCCATTCACCTGCTATGAGATGTAAAGGAAGCCACTTCATCTCCATACCACAGGTTTCCCATCTGTAAGATAGAGATGCTGCCATCAATCTATGGATAAAAACAGCGTACGATTTAAATATTTCTATTTATTATTATACGATAGTGTGGGGATTAACACAATACAATGGAAACTGATAACCAGGATGGGATTGCAGCAGGTTTTGGCATGCATTTGTATCACAAAATTGTGGTGTCATGACATAGCCTAGGTGACTCAGACCTAAAGTGTTAGAACAATGTGCCTCTCACTTGATGCAGACAGTGGTGAAGTGAGGAGAGATATATGCATGGAATTAAATGGCAGGTTGCAATTTTTATTAAACTTCAGCACAGGGGAGGGGCTCTACCCAACCATCATCCATACTCTACCAGGCATTTAACTGGTTAGAATGCAGGGGTTACAGGGTTTTTTACAAGATAACCCATAACTTGAGGTAGGCTCTCCTTACTCTCCCCCTTGCAAGGCAGACAGAAGGTGCAGAAGGGTGGGGAGCTCAGCCCATGAGGTCTGACCTGATCCCATGAGCCCAAGGCCCATCTCCTTTGGTAACCATTCATTTTTACCCTTTTAAACACACTAGAAACTGGCTGCAAGTAATAATGGAAAAAAAGAATTGGCCCACTGAAGAAAAGATTACTTCCCTACCCCCAAATGGGTAATGGTCTAGATGGGCAGAACCTGTCAGGTTGGATCCCTATTCCTAGTTCAGGGTGGGGCTGCTGGAATGGAGCTGAATGATTCCACATGGCCCCCACTCCAGGTTGAATCCTGGTAGCTGAGGTGGTGCCCACCCAGCAACCCTCCTCCCAGTTGGTCAATGGGTGCCAGAGACTTCCAGGAGAGACACTACCTTGTGTCCTTCAGCAAGTATTCCCTCCCTTGCTGCTGAGACTGTCTCCTGTCACAGCCAGCACCATCAAGTTTCCCCACGCATTGAGGAAGGTGGGTGGCATTTTCCTGGCAGGCTTGCCATTCAAAAGGCTGCAGCCTGTACTGTCTCGCAGAAGGTAAATCCAGGCACACTTTCAGATATATATTAGCAGAGCTCTAGTAGCACACTCCATACTCCTATAGCTTTTCCACTAAACTCTAGTATTAGTATCTAGTAATGGGATTCTTAGGTTAGGAAATTAGGGAGGATTTAAAGTTCATCCTTCCACACTCTTCCCCAATGCTTCACATGCCAGCCAAGGGCTAACATAGCTCTCCATAGTTTAATCCTCATGAAATCACCATTCACACCTGTACATTTTCTTCACTGGTCCTGTCCTCCTTATGGTCATCTCTTGTTCACTTTCATCTGAAATGACATCATAGTGGTTGGCTATGACGTGGAGACATTTTGCCATCAGATTGCTTTAATTAATGCATTTAAGATTGCTTGTTCTTTTATGTGGTATAGTTTTAGCAGTCCCAGGGTTTTAGAGAGACATAATGGGTGAGGTAATATTTTGTTTTATTTTTGTTTCTTTCACAGGTGAAAGACAAAACCCTCATTTTAAGTTCAACCTTCTGACCTCCTCCTAGTTGCTTTATTCCCAAATAACCTTCTTTCTGGTTCTACATCATGTAAGTAATTCCAGATGCAAAAGTGAGCCATATATCAGTAAGTGGCCATGAAGCTAATTTAGTTGAGTGTAAGGGTATGACTTCGCTTTGAGCTGGAGGCCTAAAGTACAGCTCCAGGAGACATACCCATGCTGGCTCTGATGGAACTAGTATGCTCAATACAGAATGTAGCTATGGTGGTGGGAGGGACTAGCTGACCTGGGTACATACCTCTCCAAAGCATTATGCAAGTTCTCAGGGTGGCTAACCCCTCATGCAGCTGAGGCTACACTATTTTTTATCATACTAGCTTGATCAGAGCTGGCATGGCTCTGTCTTCTTGAGCTGGAATTTAAACTTCCAGCTCAACGTGTAGCCAAACCAAACCCTAAGTTGGTGTTATTCAAACAAAAGAGGCCAGAGTCTGTTGTTCATATTTACACAGTTGCCTAGAGAAACTCCTCTGACGACAAGTAGAACATGACTTCAGAGTTACTGCAGATTTACACTGGTACAACTAAAATCCTTCAGGGCCTATTTCTGTTCTCACATATCTATATCTTTTATACTCCACTGAATTTAATGTATAATATACATTAGCACAATATTTTTGTGTATACACACACACACACACACACACACACACACACACACACACACTGAATGATTGTCAGATTTAAATATTATAGTCATCCCTCATGCTGCCAAGTGTCATGAGAGCCAAAAATCACAAATTTGTGGAAAAATTTTTACTTACATGGTAAGTAATTCTCCCCCAGCCTTTCAATATGGTCTGTGTTGCAGTTGTTACAAGTGAAGACAGAAATATAGTAAATAGATTGGGGATGGAGTGCTATGATCTTTAGAGTTCTTACAACATCTGTTTTCTTCTCTGCTTTGAGATTCAAGATTTGTGAAGTAAATCCAACAAATCAAAAGCTCTGAACATTGTTTTGTTCCTGTGTGACATAAGGTTTGTTGTTCTCAGACTGAATAAAGTGTCTTGAAGAGAGATTAGTCTAGAATAAAATATGTGAGGGTGTGTAGCCATCTCATGTAATCTGATGTATGTGGGATAATATTGGATGCTTTGATTTTTCTGCATCTTCCCCCATTTTAAAAGGCTGCATTTCCAGTCAAACTTGAAAATCCAATTGTAATTTAATTTCAATAATATAATAACATCACTGAAACATATGCTACTGAGACAAGTGGTATTTGAGCATTTTCAGAAAGACAGTAGGGCACAGCAGTCTTTATAGAAAGAAGTTTTAAACCCTTAAGATTTTATCAGGGAAGTGGTGACAATTCTACTGGCATATATGTTACTCATATTATATTATTCCTTATACATTTCCAATGCTTTTATAAGCCATGGAGCCACTGGAAACCAAGTGTAGTATGGAATTACAAAGACCTTCCCCCACTAATTACTTCTTAAAAACTTGCTGTACTGTATGTTGTGAGTGATTGTTTCTTTTCCAGGAACTTTAATTGATTCCTTTCCCCCCTTGTTTATGAAACTTTGTCTTGTCCCTCCCTCTTTTAATGTAGAGAAAGTTTCCCAATTCTTTTAATACTTTAAATCAGACATGACAAATTTTGGGAAGGCTGCTAAAGCAAATTTGATAAATTAGCCCTATTATTTCCTTGCAATGAAGGATTGGAAAGTTGCTAATAGGGTACAGATTGCACATTTAAAAAAAAACAGTCAAGGAAAAATCCTGAGAGTTAGACTGGTGAAGGGTTTGTTTTTCAAAGACACCTAGGGGCTAGATTCACAAAGGTATTCAGGCACCTAAATCCAACATTTGGGCTCTGACATTCAAGGATCAGGCCTCGCATAAAATACTGCCCTGGGTGTGGCTCAGTCTACCCAATAATTCAGTGGTTAGGGAACTCAAGTGGGATGTGGAAGTGAAAGACTCAGGTTTAAATGCTCAATCTGCCTGATTTGGAGCACAGACTTGAATCAGCTCTCTGACATCTCATGTGGGAGCCTTTACCATCAGTCTATTGGGTATTTTAGGGTGGCTTGTTCTCTCTCATGAAGCTGTTCCACTTTGTATAAGTAGTTAAATATTTATTGGAGCAGAGATTTGAGCGTGACTCCCACATTCCAAGTGAGTGCTCTAACCACCAGGCTATAGCATCAGTCATCTTAATTGGTATAGCCCAATGAATATTTAATTTCTAGAGAGTAAGACAGCTCCAACAGTAGACACCCATACCAGACCACCCAATAGCCCAGTGGTGAGACAGAATTAGGTGCCCCCTTTGTAAATCTGGATCCTAAACCCCACCCATTTCCTCTGCATTTCATTGCTGGCTAGCTTAGCCGCAGATTGACAGCTGCAGAGACTCTTATTCTTAGGCATGTAGTTTCTTCCCATACATTGTGTGGGGAGCCTGGGCACCTACCTCAGGGCAGACAAGCTCACGAGGCAACAGAGTACCTTGGAGATAGATACTGGAACTCTGAGCATTGCAACACTTCAGTACCTTTGAATCGAGCTCTAAAGGACTTAGAAGCTAAAGTCCCATTGACTTTTGAAGAGGCTAATTAAAGGTAGGATAGCATAACATTTAAACAAGTATAACTTGATCGATTTCACATTGTCATGGTTTCAGTAAGGGAAAAATCATGCCTTTTAACCTATGAGTAATGTCTTTTCCAAAAAGGGGCACCTTTTTGCAATCCTTTGCAAACACAAGATTTGAGCCCTGCCACTAGTATTTTATTATCCAATTCAGCTAGAGAAATTAATGGGTCAGTTCTCCACTGGTATATTGGGCATATTATATTGGGCATAATTCCACTGAAGTTAATGGACTTGTGCCCATGTACACCCTGCAAAGAAATTGTCCCAATACATAGATATGATAGTTTGGGAGATTTGTATGACTTATACAGAGTTTATAAAATCAAGAATCATAACTCCATGCATTTGCTGACAGGGACCATGTCACGTATCATCTCTTTCCCCCTCCAAATGTGGAAGAAACTACACAACAAATCAAAGAATTAAGTCTTCGCCTTGGCAATAGAATGGATACTAGCGATACTTGCTGTTAAAGGAAGCTAGTTTTTCCAGGTTGTCTGCAGGTGGTGAGTGTGGTGGTGGGAATCAGAGCAATGGAAATTCCTCAGCAAAATAGAAAAACAAGATGTAAGAACTGACTCCAGAATCTGGGAGGTTCAAGGAATGAAGAGACGGGTGCTTTCTGAACTAGAAGGTTTCTTTTGACTGATTGATCTGAACAAGCTAGAGATCTTGTTGCAAGGGCAGAGAGATTAACCTGAAGGCTGACCAAAAACCTAAAGAGCTCTTGGAGTGTGGAGGGCTCTGGAGAGAGAGAGATTGTGTGGACAGGTTGTGTTACTTACAGACCCATGCAAAAATATCTGTTTTCTCTACAATAGGAGGTTCCTTTGCAAAGATTCCAAGTTCCTAGGAGTCTCATGTCCTAGAAGAGTTAAAGTGTAAACTGGAGTACCCACAATGGAAGAGCTCTGGAAAGGGTGGTCTTAAGCTACTGGGGAGACTTGGGGTTCAGCACTGACCTCGGGGGCATAAGGGATCTGGACCATGGGTTTTACTTCTGAGAAGGGGTACCAGGACAGGAGGTCTGCACAGCAGGAGTGAGCCTGAGAAACCCAAGTCAAATGGTACCTAGACACTTCTCAGATTCAGTAGGCTTACAAGCCTGCAGGATCCAGTGCTTGGACCCAACCACAACAGCCTGATGAGCATCCAACAAGGGGCTCCCCAACCAAGTCTATAATAACAATATCCAAACACAAGCACCAGCACCAGCAGAGAGATCAGTATTGGAGGACTGAATGAAATTTTGGCCCCACTGAAGTCAATTGCAAAATTCAGTGCCAGGATTTCATTCTATGTAAAGTAATTAGGGACCTGAAAGCATAGCAAGAGAGAGACACTTTACCCATTCCACCCATCCTGAAAAAGCAGAGGGATAGAAAATGCTCCTTCTCATTATTGTTTACCTTTTAGTACTGTAACTGATGCTCCAGGCCACTAGAAGAGGTTTCCCTTAGGTCTAAAATATGGAAAATGGGAGGCTAGATGTTCAGGCTGATGACAGAACTGTTTAACCTTTCTACTGTTGCGGGCAGTGAGAACTAGCTGAGCTTGATGAAGGATGGGCAGCTGAAGATGTGCAAGCTGAACATTCAGGCCATATTTATCTCACTGAATAGCACTCAGTTGTGCTATTTGGCAAATATAGTATTCTATTCACCATTCCCTAATACACCTCACTTGCCTGTGTATACACAGACACATTCATTGAAAAAACAAGTGTACACCATAAATAAAGCTTGACATACTACTATAAAAGTTAGAAGACAAAGTCAAACATCTTTCTTTGAACTGTATTCCTCAAAATGTACATAGTGATTTTTAAAAGAGCACTAATGCTAATATAACTTGTGATATTTCTAATCATATTTGTGTGTTCTTTTTCATTTAAGAGTTTCTAATTCTATATTACCAAAATAGCATGAGATAGCATATATAGGGTGCATATTTCGACATGGGTGCTGGAACAATTTTTAAAGTGGGGGTGCTGAGAGCCATTGACCCAAACTTTAAACCATATTATATATATATAAAATGAAAATCACTTCCAGCCAGCGGGTGCAGCCCCTATGTATCCGGGTAGCCTAAAGCCCTAAGTTTAAAATCTTCATATAGTATTTAAGAATCTGGGTCATCCTTTCCTCACCTGCATAAGCATATGTTATAACTGTACTTTTCAATATAATTAGGCAGTCCCAATTAGGACATGAGTCTGTAATTTTTTCATACAACACCTCAGACTTAGTAAAATAGAGATTTTTATAACCCAGAAGTAGTTTTAAGAATGACTACCTGTCTGTTACAGGTTACATTTCAGGGCCTCTATCAGAGTGAATATGTAGGAAAAAAGTCAGGCTTAACCACTTAAAATATGAAAGAAGAAAGTCCACAGTTGAAAGAAGGGGAAAAACTAGCAGGTGTTAAGGAATATGTCTGTACTTGTATGTGCTATGCTGAATCATGTAGGTGAGATAAAGATATATGCATGGAAAAAATGATTTTGATTTAAGCATGATGAATAGACTTTTAGCACAATTCAGCAGTGGCCTAACTTTGCTTCCATTGAAGTCAGCAGGAAATCTCTGACTTCAATGAAAGCAGAATTTGGCCAACACTGAAAACCCCACCCAGAGTTATTAATGCTGTCATTGGGACACACGAGGCTAAAATAGAGATTTCAGCAACTAAGTAACTTTGTTTTCAGACCTTATAACTTTTATTCAAAGAAATAGGTTCTCCCCACCCCTTTAACTGAAAAGCCAGTTGGGAGAAGTCTTAGGATTTTCTCCAGTTTTGTCAAGACATTCCAGATACCTTGTGAAAGAGCTAGAACTTTAATGACAAACAGACTTTGATCTGAATTCTTTGAATTGCATGCATGCATCTTCCCCCTCTTGCTCTCATCACTCTCCTTTTGTCTTTCTGCTCTGTGTAATCTTAAATCTCATACCATTATTGAACCTTCTAGCTTCAGGAATCTTTAATGTTTAAAATGTTATGAATTATGTTTGGATTCTACCTTCTCTACACAAAACAGTGTGATGCCAGTGCCATTTCAATACCTAAGCAATTATATAGTACCATATACATTCCTTCTGTCTGCAACAGAGAGGTAAGAGCTCACATACTGCAAAGATTTAATAGAAAATCTGACTCATTCATAAAGATGAACAGCAGGTAGTAGAAGCTAATGCCTCCCACACAGTTCTATTTTCAGATTTCTGGGGGTTTGAGGAAATTGGTTGAAAACTTCAGTATCTGTACTGTCATTTCTGATTTTTCTTCTACAGCATAATCTATGGACTTAGTCCTTTAGCATGTGTGTGACATGAGTCACAAGTGCCCTGGGTAAATATGTTTTTAGTAGTGTGCCAATTCATGCTCCTTAATAGCACCAGCATAAAAGTCTAAGTTTTTAATTGCTTTCACGAGATAAGTGATAGATATCTGAAGGTTTTTGTTGTTGTTGTTGTTTTTAAAGAAAAACAGACTCTGAACTTCATATTACACACACACGTATTCAAACAGGAAGAACAAAAGCTTCAGAATGAAAATTGGCAGTTATGCACAAAACAATGCTCTAAAATATCAAAAGCCAATAAATTAAAAACCACCACCACCAAAAAAAAAAACAACCCAAAAAAACTAAAACAAAAAACTTGGATTATGTGGCCTTGAAAGACAGAGTAGCATACTAATTAGTTGCTAATTTTTTCTTAATACAGTTAAAACCAAATTCTCTCTATGGGAAATGCTTTATTGTAGCCACAGTAACAAAAAGGAACTTTATAATTACTTACTTATTTGCTGCTTCTTCTTATCTCCTGAAATAAGTATAACTCTCCCTACTTACAAAGCTCTGCATTCCGATTGTGGTATTTGCAGTGTTTTCCTGTGTTTCAAGCATTGTTTAATTGGTTCTCTTTATTCATTCATTCAGAATGTTGAATTATTCTTGACAGCTTATTACAGATTTCATTTGAAAAAAAATTATTCTGTTTTAGAATACCCTTTAAATACCATTCAAAATAAATTCCAGTTTTCAGGATTTTAAAATGTATAGTGAAAATGTCTAGTAAATGCAACAAAATTAAGTACTTGTAAAGATATTTAAATAGGAAAAAGTTTGCACACAGGAGTATAATAAAAGAAGGGTAAAGAGGGGTAATTGATTAGAAACTCTTCAGACAAAAGTTAAATAGCTTTCTGTAATATGGAAGAGCCTTATGGAATGTTCCCTTTAAAGAACTATGGGTTTTGGGAACACTATTGATTTCATTCCTTTTATATTCAAAAAAGACTTTTCCCATCACTGTATGCATAGGTTTAAAGCCAAACTTCAATCTAACTGTTCCTGGACACTATTGTTCTGACTTTAAGATGATATAGATTTGGAGACTTAACTCTATACTGTTTTGAGGGAATTTGATTCATAAGTGGAACAAAGACCTTTTGGGGCAAGAGGAAAAGCTTTTTGTTTGAACTATCAGCTCTTCTCTAAGTCAAGCAGAGCCAACAGAGCTGAGAGGAATCTCTCCTCACTCTGGGCCTGATTAAAAGCAAGTTGAAGTCAATGGGAAAGTTTCCAGTCACTTCAATAGAGTTTGGACCAGGCACTCTGAGCAGGAAGTGATTAAGTGAGATCTATTAATCATTTCTCACTCACTATTAGGACAAAGTTTCACTACTACCTATATCACAGATCACACCCTGGGCAGCCCTCTGCTCTATTTACTAATGGAAGGGAACTGTGCAAAGATCCCCCGCAAACCCCAAGTTCTGCTCACTGATCAATGAGGAGGAGAAGGAACAAGAGACCTAGCAGAGAGGAGTGATCAGAAGGTCTGTGAAGTAAAAAGAAACAAAAGTAGTAAATAGCAACTGATAGCAGTCACAACCTATTCCATCCTTATATGCCCACATGTTGTTAGAGCATCTATGACAAAAGAACCAAAATTATTGAGCTTTTGTGCTCAGCTCACAGGTGATGCTGGCCTCTGGGGTGCACCTGTGTGGGAGTATTTGTGCATCTGTGACCCTAGCATGGTCAGGAGCTGTGCTGAAGCCTATGACTGTTTCAGCCCCCATCCAGACCTATAAAGCCCAAGACAGTCCTCAGCCTCTTACGTCCCCCAACCCTTCCAGTCCTCTTTCCTGCTGTCCTCTCTTTTATCTCTACAGTAGCCACAAAGCCCTTAACAACTTGGTCTGTCTGAGGATCAGAATCACTGTCACCCAACCTGTGTGTCTTTATTTTAGTAGGGTTGGTTAGAAACTTTTGAAATTTCAACAAAACACAGGGGAAAAGCTGTTAGTTCTCCTCTCCCCCTCTCCAATATTTTGACCACTTTAATAATTTTGGAGTGATGTTACTGGAAGTGTGCATGCAGAGCAACTGAGTGGTTCTAGTACCTGTAAACCGCATGGCTTAATCTGGGCCTATAGGCTCCGCAGTGTCCCTGACAACAAATGAGGAGCAAAGGAAAGCTTTTAAGCACTCTTGAAAACACCAATGAGTACCCAGTTGTGGAAACACACAGAGAACATGGGAGACTTGGATCTTACAACAAGCTATTCTGAGATATCCAGAGTGCCTAACATGTACTGAGCCTCAGATCACAAAACTGGCTATCTCCAGCTGCACAAAATTTGAGAATTCTACCAGTAGTGCACGTAGAAGATTATTGCACATCTACTACCTCCACCTGCTATACTGTCTGCACTGGTGGTTTCTTCATTTGCATATTTTCCCCCATCTGAAGTTAAATGTTTACCTCCTTTTATATCGTTAAATAACTTCAGGTTTGTTAATGTTCAGTTTCATTTTCTATTAAAGTAATAGAATCAGTAGCCAACACAGGGTAACAAAAGCAGAAGTTTAGAGTTAGACAAGAACTATTACATAGATATAGAAACTGCTTAATCCTCAATTTTGGATATTTACATAGCCAATTTTGGATTTTTAAGCCAATATCAAATCACATACTGGTATATTCAAGGATTGAATATCACAAAAATATCCTCTGACTTTACAAGCTACACAGGTATTTGTTTTCTCTGATTTCTCATGGAGATTCACTTCATTGCTCTTTTTACACAACGCTTCCAACAACATTTTTTACTGTCTTGAAGAGTTTTCCAAGTGTTGGTACTGATCCTTTTCCCACTTAAGTCAATGGCAAGATTCCCATTAATCAGAATGAAGGATTTTTTCAGGCCCTCTTTCACTTATAGTCTGTATCTTTACTCATAGGCCAGTCTTTCATTCTCCTTCCTTTCTTGTTTTTTGCAGATTTTTCATTTTGAAATATCCTTGTGAAATTCTTATCCTTGTGAAGCTTTTAATCAATTTTAGAGGATGGTTTAGCATCCCTCCTCAGCTCTGAAACTCCAAACTGTCTGCCTCTTCCATCTTAGTCCCACCACTCTCATAGGCTGGTTATCAAGAAGAACTGGACGCAGCTTGCTCCAAAGCACAGAACCCCAAATACGTATACAAACCTCATATACTTCTGTGTACAGTACTGAGAATCAATAGCTGAGGCACCATTATGATCACTTAAACACCCCCTAGACACACCTGACTGCCTAATTAGTGGGGATTAGAATGAGCTGGGAAGCTCTAAAGCACTAATTAGCCCATTAACAGAGAGTAGAAAGCAGCACAGGAAGTAAATGCTTGGTGAGAAAGGGAGACTAGAAGCTAGACCCCCAGAAGATTTCTGGGTGGAGAGAGCTCTTCCTTTTCTTCTTAGCAGAGGTTTGAAGAGAACTGAAGCTGCAAATGATGTGGTGTATAGATCACTAAGGTGGGTGGGGGGAGAGCTATGTAAATAAGTTACTTGGTGGTGTTTGAGAACTGAAGGTCTCTGACTAGTCTGTAAAAAGAAAAGGAGTACTTGTGGTACCTTAGAGACTAACAAATTTATTTGAGCATAAGCTTTCGTGAGCTACAGCTCACTTCATTGGATGCATCCGATGCATCAAATGCATCCGATGAAGTGAGCTGTAGCTCACGAAAGCTTATGCTCAAATAAATTTGTTAGTCGCTAAGGTGCCACAAGTACTCCTTTTCTTTTTGCAAATACAGACTAACACGGCTGCTACTCTGAAACCTAACTAGTCTGTGTAGACAGAGGTGGGACCTTGTCCAGTCACACCATATCTTCCTATTGCAGCACTTACATGGAAAAAGCAAAAATGGGGGGAGGGGGAAATCACCTGATGTCAGAGAGCAGCATGGATAAAACAACTCATGAAACCTGGGTTCTTCGGTGCACATTTCTCATATTCTGCAAGCAAAAAGGAGAAAGAGGGAGCAGAGTTAAGATTACTTCATCAACTTGTGCCTGCAATTTTAACTTCGCATTTTATTTATGTATGTACTAACCATGCACATCCAGTAGAGATAAGAAAAAAGAAAGGCCTAATCTTTAGAAAGTAGCCTGCATAAAACTTTATATGTTGAATAGCCAAGAAGCTATTGCAAAATAATTACACTAGAGTAAACTAGTAGGAATGAGGGTAGCATTACACTAGAGCTCTGAATAGCTGTTTACATTTATCCTTTATAGTGTTTCTCAAAGAATGTTAGAGAATCTATATTCTATTGATTTGGGGGCAGAGGGTGCTAATAGTGTGTACGGTGCAGTTGTGGGCAGTGAGCCAGGCAGAGATTTGTATGGGGTAAAGTAAATGTGACTAGGTTTTCAGTGCTGCTAGAAGACAAACAGAAGCACTGACAGAGTTAATTTGAATTTTTTAAAAAACTTTTCTTCATTAATATCACAGGCAATGGAAATCCAATCTGACTACTTTCAAGCACCATCCCAAACTTAGCTGAAGATTTAGTCATAAGGTTGTTTCTAGTCAAAGTTGTAGAGCAAAAGCTTGACTGAGAGTCAACTGAGCCAAGGATCAAAATGTAAATCATAATAGTCACATCTTTATCACCAGATTGTGTTCCCAGATTTAAAGAGAACAGAAAGGTCTTTTTTCCTCTCATGTAATTCCATTGTAAAACTAAGATAGTCCATTTACTAGGTTATCCTGAAACTTCAGAAACTTGAAAGCATGTTATATGGGAAATGTAGTACTGCATAAACCCTCTGACTTCAGCCAGCAAAATAAAAGGGAGATTTGATACCCTAATAGTATTAACATTGTATTTACAGCTGCTGCTGCCCACATGAAAAAAATGTTTCCCAGGGGCTGAGATCAAAGGCACTGCCACAGTGTGACATGGTATGGGACTACACTATAACAATTTTACAGTGTTAACAGATTGTTTCCAATGAACGTGTATGTGATATAACTGCAGGTGTTCATAAACAGATTGCAGGATCAAAAGATTTTGAAATTCCGGACTACATTTTAAGTTAGCCCCTTCTGGTGTACAGTAGCTTAATTGTGGGTCTCCAAAAAGCACCTTCTTGCAAACTATAACTAAATGGACTATCTTAATTTTTTGGGTAGTAACACTTCAGTTATATGACTGCCAGCATGGCTCTTATATTAAACCAATATGTGTTTTAGATTTTGCTTACGGTGTTCTCAGATGCTTTCAAAATGTAACTGAAGTCATTTGCCATTTCTTTTTGCTATTTTATGTAAGTCTTATGTATGTAACCATACAGTCTCCCTTCATTTTTCAACCAAAAAGCTATTGTGTTGCTTTGCAGAGTCTTTATTTACAAATGTTGAGCCAGATGCTTTGCTGGTATATGGTAGCTGAACTCCTCAGCTTCAGTGGAGCTACACACTAGCTGAGGCTACCACCATCCCCATAACATTTAGAACTTGCAGCAGGCTCTTTGCCAGACCTTTGTGAGTACATTGTTAGAATGGCACACAGACATTTAACCTCACGACTCCTTATGTTAGTGGGACAGTTAAATCTCTATACCCCATGCTCGAAACATAGCCACTGAAGTCTGACAATCAGCCTCCAAGGCTTCCATGTAAGAGCTTTTGAAATTGCTGCTCTTTTCATGTAAGATTTCTGATTAAAGCTGCCTACTATTCATAGAATTACATGCAGAATCTATATCTGAATACAAGTAAGGCTGAGGTTGTTGCATGCGACCAACGGCAAAGCAGCGTGAGGTAAAGCAGCAGCATAAAAGGGAGCCTAGTTTTTTAAAGTTCTGATTTAATTGTCTTGAATGCATCTGGGATTCTGCTCCAGGCATATCTTAATATTATGGGAGCTGTGTTAGGCATCTTAGCAGACCAGATGCTTAGCCCTAGTGCAGCTTTATTATTCTGAATTGGCGGTGCAAAGTGGCTGTAAAGTCAGTTTTTCTCTCTTCCCCTACACTATTGAAATATTCCATGAATACTTATGTGGTATAGGACTGGCCCTGTAGAAGTCCCCTCTTGGCCCATGACTTAGGGAACAGGGGTGTTAGCCAGATGCCTGGTTGGAGTCCTGCTGCATTTCAGTGATTCTCAGCTGGCAGAACACCCCACTGGAAGCTGTTGTAATCAGATAATTTAGAGAAATCCAGCACTGAACTGGTTTCCAGATAGCCTCAGAACTGGATAGGGAGACATTGTATAAAGCCTCCTTTACTTGTGCAAAAAAGAAAAGGAGGACTTGTGGCACCTTAGAGATTAACACATTTATTTGAGCATAAGCTTTCGTGAGCTACAGCTCACTTCATCGGATGCATCCGATGAAGTGAGCTATAGCTCACAAAAGCTTATGCTCAAATAAATGTGTTAGTCTCTAAGGTGCCACAAGTCCTCCTTTTCTTTTTTGTGAATACAGACTAACACGGCTGCTACTCTGAAACCTGTTTACTTGTGCAACTACTGACAAAGCACCTAGGTTCTAATTCTCCATTGCCTTCTACTCGGTGTAGTAATTTACAACAGCACAAAGTAAAATATGAATATACCACTTACAACCACATTTTGACTGTACAAGATTCAAGGCACTGAAAAGCCAGGTTTCTAATTAAGATTCGATTCCTTACCTACACTGCTTTGAGTCAATGGAGCTACACTGGTGAAAACTGTTAGTAGAAGGAGAATCAAACTCCTTATTTCTAAAGATAGTGTTTTGAATTCTAACTGCTCAATTGCAACAGCATAGTTAAATGGCTCCAAGTTAAGCCAATTTTCAATCTGTGCAATGTTCATAGCAGGACTAGAGCCCATTTTCTTTCTTTACATATTGTACTAAGGCCAGAGTAATGGAGGGATGCCAATTTACACTAACTGAGATGATACTAAATCTCTCTCAAAACCAGGTAAAGAACCTGAGACATAACAGAAGGGAAACAGGGAAATGTGAATGGATAAAACATACCCAATTTTGAGCTTCTTAGGGAGAAATTGCTTAAACCAAATTGTGATGATCTGGCAGCTTGCAAAACTATGTGTACAGTGGTCAGGTTTCTAACAGTGATTCTTCACTCAGTCAATGCAGATTTTAAGGGACAAGTTCACAAAATAGCCACATCAGAAGTGGCATTTCTGAAAGTGAAGAGAAAAAACTGAGGTCAATGCTCAAGCCATGCATTTGACATTACTGCTATGTCCATGCTACGAGCTAGTGGTGTGATTCCCATGCTTGCGTACACATACTTACACTAACTCTGTGTTTCAGATGGGTTTGTACTTGGCACAGCTCAGTCGTGGCTCTCCGATGCTGCTACTGGGCTATTTCTACTCATTCTAACTCAATGATTGTAGTGCAAGTATGCATACACAAGCAGGAAAACTACACCCCTTTTTCATAGTGTAGGCATAGCCCAAGAGGCCACTGGAAGCACAAATGAGTCTGCTTGCTCTAGAGAAATCTGATCAAGATGCAAGCAGCAACCATTCTATTTTGAGACCCATATCCCCTTGCTAAACCTCAGGAGGTTCTCTCGTGCCATGGTGAAGCTCAGACTTAGAGAATTGTTTTAAAAATAACCATGATAAAAATCACAAAAGTTCTCACCTTCCATCCCTCAGAAGATGATCATGGGTTGCCAGAATATACCAATAATGATTTATTCTTTGTTGGGCAAGCTGTTTGTTTTTAATTTTGTATGAGTTTGTTTCAAGTCCATATAGTCTATTTTATCCTAACCATCAAAATGTTGGGGGTTCAGACAAAAGGTTCCAGGTGTTGAAAATTACATGTAGATGTCAAAAGATGGACAAGCTCAGCACATGGGTGAGGCTTTTACAGCTCATCCACAAGTATCACTATCATGCAGCATCCTTTGAGGGCCATATAAAAATGTTTATCAGGTTTAGAGGCTTCTGAAAATACCTAACTCCCTCTTGAAGAGTAGAACAAATTGTGCTTGATACCATAAATCATAGAAAATTCTGACCACCAACTTTTTGGAGTACACAGACAAAATGGAGCACGAAATACAAACACTGAAATGTAAACTAAGCCTTAATTATTGAGCAGAGCAATCTCCAAAGCATGCCTGGTGAAAGCTAATTCTTGTCATATCTAAAGTCCAAGTTGTATTTTTGTAATAAATAAGAAGCTACCATAATGACAATACTCTGCACTTAACTAGAGCCTTGCATCTGAAGATCTCGGATCACTTTACAAATATTAACAGATTAAGTCTCACAGCACCCAGTGAAATAAGGATGATTATTGCCATTTTATAGGTGGGGAGAGTAAGGTACAAGGTTTAAGATTTGTGCTAGGTCACAAGATGTGTACAAAAGCCTAGTAGTAAAACCCAGGTTTTCTTGCTTTCACGCTTGCCTACAAAATCATGCTTGCTGTTTAGACACACAGGGTGAGTGTGATGGGGCAGCACTCACTTATTGAGTGCCTCCTACTAGCTAGGTGTATTATGCCACTTTTTTCACTCCTGGCACCCCCTGTTGTTTGCTGAGGGTGTGCACAAGAGGGGCAAGCTGGGACACAGGCCCCCCAATCAGTGAGGACACAGAACTTCTCTAGGGGCCAGGGCAGGGAGAGCATGAGCCAATACCTCAAGCCATGTGGGGGGCAAGCTAGCGCCTCCAAAAGCAGATAAATTTTTATTCCTGTGCATGCTCCTGCTGATCTCATTAGGTGGGTCTTCATTGGCTCAGCCCTTAAGCCAAGTCACTGTCAATATGAGCCCCTCCCAGGGTAGCAATGGGCTCACCAAACTGTCTCCACCAGGGTCTTCAGCTCCATCTTTGGGCCTTTTAAATCAGCCCTTTGCTCAGACCTCTAAAGGAGCCTTGTTCTGTGCTCAAAGTTCAAGCTCCTTCACTGGTGAAGAGCAGCAGAACCCAGGCGTACCCAACACTCCCTGTTCCAGCCCAGGGACCCTGTAAATGGCAGCCACATACAGCTTCCTTTAATTAGTTGTTGTTTGTTGCTGCTGCTTTCCCCCTTGAACCCTATATATATATATTCATTCCCTTGGGGTTACAGTTTTGGCCAGCAAGGATCTGACCTGCTTGACACCTGCAGCTCCTTTTATCTGAGCCTGCTACGCTCTGATTGGATGCTTCCACACCTCTCTAGGCAGGTTTGGAGGACCCACCTCCACTGCTCCTTCCTGGGATAGGGTGTACTAGGACCACAGGACCTCCAGAAGGGGGCCTCGAAGGGCCAAGTATGCCTCATCAGCATAATCTGTTTGACATTCAAAAGAAGGAATGTGAACCTGAAGACTGAAACATTTTTTAATGACGAAAACCAATGCATTTCTTCTGACTGTCAAAGATTTAAAAAGTCCTACAATAAATTCTTGGTGTAACAAATAACATTTGTTTGTTATTTTAAGCAGCACGACAGATGTGACCTGAAGAGTCAGGAATGTTAAATGCCATGACAGTACAGGCCTATTCAATGTGCCATACTATCTTAGATCATTGGACTAACCTACTCCAAGTAGTAGTCAATAAGTGATACATCAGAGGTAGAAAAGCTCATTTCCATCTTTGAATCTCCCAACATACACACACTAATGCACCTAGCTATTGGTACAGTACTTGTCTCAGATTCTATTTGTACCTTTTCCTGTCTTACACTAAGAAGGAGGAGGTGCATCAGAGTGCCTACACTTTTGGCCAATGGCTGTAAGTGGGGCAAGTCACAGAATCATAGAATATCAGGTTTGGAAGAGATCTCAGGAAGTCATCTATTCCAACCCCCCTGCTCAAATCCACAGCATAGAGAAGGCCTAAATTAAAGCAGTCCTCAGATTGCTCAAAAGTTCAAGATTCTCACAATCAAAAGAAACTTCTGCCACAATTATTTGCATAGAGCATGGAAATGCATTTCTAGAGTAAGGAAAGACTAAAAGACATTGAAAGGTAGAAGACTAAATCAAATAACTCCATATTCCTAAAATCCTAGCATTCTTACTTACATAAAGTAAGAATGTACAGTTGTTGCACACAGTATATTTTTCAGGGTTGTTTTTGTTTTCAATGATTACTTGTGATGCGGCTTTCACTACTTCTCTAGAGAGATGATTCCAAAGTCTAACAGATCTCACTTTTAAAGATTTTTTCTGAAGTTCAGCCCAAATGTTTTGTTTCTTAATTTCATCTTAATGGAGCAGAAATTTACCATATAACAATGACAGTATGTCTCACTTTGCCAAAGGGTATGAGTTTATAGCCTTCGCTGAAAAAGAAAATCTAAGTAATTCAGGCTTAAAGCTCCAAAATGATAGTCTACAAAAGCTTATGCTAAAATAAATGTGTTAGTCTCTAAGGTGCCACAAGTCCTCCTTTGCTTTTAACTATATAGTATCTTCCAAACAGGAAACTGAAATTTACAAAAATAAAGAAAATTATACTCCCTATAATGAACATTCTACCCATGTAACACATTTTTCTGGGCACCTGTGAAATACATAACTAGTAACTCCACATGTTAATTTTAATGTTGAAATCTGTCTATCTGCATGACAAACTATAGTTTTCATACTATATGATACAATGGGTCTGATTCTGATCTCCCAAAGGTTGTGGAGTCTATGGTATGATGTATGGTCATAGCAGTCTGATTGACAGTGCATAATAGGGGCCTTACATTGGTGTGATTCCAGTGACTACAATGGACTTATTCTTGATTCACACCATTGTAAGTGTGATCAGACTCAGGCATGATGTTCTGTGGGAGTAGGACTATATAATTCAATTGAAAATGAGGAAGAAAGACAATTGTATTCATTTTTCAAATAAATTGTCAATTTGAAAACAATGGATGTGTTTGAAATATTTATTTCTCTGTTGTAATAAAATAATTTCTAAACAACATATAAAATTCCCAGTCTAATTAAAGACTGCTGGTTACATGTTATTATGGCTTTGCAAAGATATAAGCAAAGGAATAACAAAGTACGAAAACAATGTGGGATTTGTTTTAATTCCTTGTGCTGTGAAAAACAAAATCATAGCAGGGAGATGTCAGTTTTTACAAACCATTTCTTATAGGCCAGAATTTCTGTGTATCCAACTGAAGCCAAGAAGCATTTTTTATCATGCAATTTATATATACTCCCCCCCCCCCCTTATTCTTATAATATGTGGTCAGAAACAGAAAAAAATCAACCAATTTTCATTGTTTTAATTTCTGTTCTGTTGTTGATGTTTGTTTCTGTAGCAAAATCTCATTTTCTGCACTTTTTGTAACCAGCTCTAATCCCTCTTGACTGAAGCAGCATTGACATCCCCTCAAATAATTTTGCCTGGGAAAATCAGAAAATAGCTCATATGATTATAGTGTTGATGATATATGGCAGCAGCCTGTTCCCAGCATATTTTCCTTTGTGACTGGTTGGTTCCAACTATTCCTATCTCCAGTATATGGTTGCCCTTTTGTAGGAACTTTTTCCTAATATTCCTTTCAGAGCACTGGTCCTTTAAATTAGGTAGACATAGGCAGCTGTAGTCCTAAAGTGGCCATGTTGCAATTAGCTGCTTTTTTTCTTATATCTCCCTCTTAACCAGGTGATAAACATTTTAACACCTGTTAGGTTTTCCCTTAGGCCCTAATCCGATCCTGCAATCTGAATCATGTAACCAAACATCACTGGGGCTCCATGAAAGCACAAGTTTTACTTGCACAGATTTAGTTGCAAAATTGGAGTCTTTGGTTCCTCTTTTTCTGAGGACATGGCACCTTTTCATTAACCACAAAGGTAAGTAGCTGATCCACATTCTTCACCAACACAAAGAAAAGTAGACTTATTCATTTTGTTTTAAATGGATAGAAAAGTATACAGATGAAAATTAAGGATATATATAATGTACCCTCTGAAAGGAAAGTTTGACATTATTTCACATTCTGGCAGTATATATGTCTGATACTAAAACATCACAAGTATTCCCACGATATGGACTAATGAACAACAAAGTTCAGATCTGAACTCTAAATGTGAACTTGCCCAAGGTTCAGCAGATGTTTATAGTTAGGATTTTGGTTTGATCTAGTCTCTAGCAGAAAATGCCTGGTATGAAGTTTAAGAAGAATATTCCAGGGCTGAGTTCTGGAAATGTATTGAAAGCATATCTGTGGCAAAGCTTATAGCTGCCAGCAGAAGGTAGTATGCCAAGACAAAGACAGTTAGTGTATTGATATAGTATATTGTATAGTGTAGTGTATTTGCGTCCTCCTTAGTTTCACTGAGTTTATGAAACATGCATCAGTGAATGTGATAAACTACAGAATTGAATGATGCTGGGACTTGGTCATGGGATACAGAGTTGTTCCTTTTGTGTCACGCATTCTAAACCAGTCCAAACTGACAGTGACTAAGAGTGTAATTCACAAAGCAATTTAGGCGCTAACTGTCCAGAGTTAAGCACCTAAATCCTCGTGTGTAGCATCCACAAAACTCCCACTTGGCTGCTGTCTAATCTGTAGGTGCCAAAAACTCACTCAGTTCCTAACTTTCAATCATCAGAGTACTCGTGGCACCTATGATTTAAACCCGGGGCATGCACTCTGCTGCCCCACTCTAGGTATCTGAACACCTGTCTCCTGCCTAAGCAACAGAACAGTTCACAAACTCGGGGAACATATATATTCAGCTGTCTACATTGCATGTGGTGCCCGATCCATTAGGTGGTCTTTGAGCATGTCTACCGGATTGGTCCCATTCAAAATCTGGCCTGTGGTGTTGCCTACTTCATAACTTTTAGACTAGTAGCTAGAGAACTTCCTGGGATGTAGGAGACCCAGGTTAAATCCCCCCCTCTTCTGGGTGATGGGGAGCGGGGGGAAAGAATTATTTGAACAGCCTCTCTCCTACCTCTCAGGAGAGTGTTCTAATACCTGGGCAATGGGATATTTTGATGTGAGGCTCCCTCAGTCTCTTCTGTTGAAGCTGTTCCTGTGGATAAATAATGAAAGACTGATTGGAGCCCAGGGACTGGACCCTAGGTCTCCCATCTGGATGCTCTAATCACTGAGCACATTGTGTGCCTAACTTTTAGGCTTCTAGAAAATCACAGGAAGAACACTGTGATCCAAAAAGCCTGAGTTAGGTGCCTAGCTCTGAAAGGGGAGAGATAGGTGCCTTAGACTGCAATCCGCTGAGCCACATGCTAGGTAGGAGCTGCCTAAGATGGCTAATGGGAAATGCCACGGAAATAGGTGCCTAAATCCAGGCTGAAGGGAGATGACTAGCTCTGCTAGAGATCCATGAACTGGGGTAAGATTGGAAGAAGGAAGTTGCATGCAGGGCCTGAAACAAAATAGCTGGGGGCAGAAGGAGGACTTCTCTCATAACCATTAGAGCAGCAGATAGGGGACTAACCCAGGATATGGGAAGTCTCCCCTTCTCCTAGAGAAGGGATTTGAACAGGGATCGTCCTCATGTCCGGTGAGTACCTATAGCCTAGTGGTTAAAGCTCTCACCAGTGAGGTGGCTGATCCTTATTCAAATCCCCTTTTTTCCCCCCTCAGGTGGGGGGAGGACCTGATCCAGGGTTCACCCACATCCTGGGTGAGTGCCCTATCCAGTAGTCTAAAAGTTATAAGGGAGGCTGTGGTGTGTGAACTTGCCTGAGGGGCCTGATGTGGTAGGTTACCTCTGACCACACTTACCAGATCAGGACCTTGCATGCGAGAAGCTGAGCACCTATCTTTCCTGGTTTGTGAATCGCTCTAGGCAGGAGATAGGTGTCCAGATGCCTAGCATGAGGCAGTAGCATGTATGTTCAGGCAGGAGATGGGTGCCCAGGCACCTAGAGTGAGGCAGCAGCAGCATGCATGCCCAGAGGCAAAAACATAGGCGCTAAGTAAGTTTAGGTGCCTACAGGGTTAGGTGGCATCTGGGCTGGAGTTTTGTGGATCACAATGATTCCTTAAAATGGGACTAAAATGCCTAAAGTACCATTGTGGATTGTACCCTTTGTGACCATGATGTGTTTCCCACTACACATGTGTAAACAATACAAAAACATCTTAATAACTGACATTGATAGTGATCTCAGCAAAGCTGAAGGACTGAATGAGAAGAGAAACCAAATTACTGACCTTACATATAGTTTCTCTAGGGCAGAGATGAGGCACAGTGGTGAGTGTGGGTGAATAAGGCCCTGTTATAACAAACATGTATTTGACTTTACAACTGTGGGAAGCTCCACTGAAATTAGTGGGGCTACTCAGGGGAGGAATTATTTAAGTAGGTTAATAAGTATTCAGTATCTGGGGCTTAGCTTTCGTGGTTCTCCCAAGATGCAACTGCGCTATGGCAAAAGAACTTTTGCCTCCATTTCAGTTCAGCACTTTTTCATTCACCTTAAATCCACTGAAAAAGGAGTGTTTGAAAATATCTAGAAGGAAACCACCATTGACCAATTATAATAGCACGAGCAAAATGAGTGTGTTCCCCAAATTAATCCTTTACAACTCCAACCTTTAGAATTATCTACAGATTCCATGTGTGCTGACTAGCTGTAATAAAACACAACTTTTTTAACAAGATAGGAATATTAAATATTACAGGCCAGGAAAGTTATTTTCAAAATTGCTTTAATTATGACACATGTTTAGATAAAAAATAAAATAACTGGGAAAAACAGTTACATATTTGAAGGTAGAAAGTTTTTGGTTGCATAAAATCAGAAGCTAGAAAAAGCTTTTTTTTCATCTTAATTATCTAAATGCGGTACTGACCTGAAATGAGAATGATTCATACAAAATAAGACAGTCTCAAGGCAGACAGCACTTTTGATTTATTTTAGGATAATAATTTTTTGTTTTCTGAATAAATGCAGAGGTAAATGATTTTTTCTGAATAAACATCTTTCACACAGCTATCTCTTTGTATGCAGTATTTCAGGCAGTCTTTGTTTAAACACATTTATACATTGTCAGGAATTCAATAGTTTAAGATTTCAACTCCCTTTTCATAATGGTTTTAAAATTAGGTGCGGAATGACAGCTTTAGCTCTGAATTATTTAAAACAAATCAAGCTATGTTGCAGCACAGTTTAACCCATCTGTATTTTACAAAGGATGGGAATAGAAGAACTGTTGCTTTGGTTTGGGTCAGAGTATAAATGAGTAACTGATCAGTTTTTCTTATGCAGTAAAATCTTAGTGATTTTGTTCATCACTTAGAGATTTTATCCTCTGAGTTATAAAATGGTAATGTGCACAAAACTAAAGCATCTCTAATACAGTACAGCCCGGTTAAATCCTCCTTAATGCTGTTATAGGTCCTGTGTATGTTTCAGACTCTCTCTCACACACACTTATATGAAAAGTGGTTTAGCTAAATATTTTTGCTATCCCAGAAACTTTTTTGGGACAATAGAGTCTACTATTTTTAGATGCCAGTTTTGCAAGGTATTTGAGCATGTGCTTAACTTCAAGCATGAGAGTAATCCTATTGATTATGCTTTCAATAAAGTGGGGCCTTACTGGTTTTAACTTTCCTATGTATTAACTATCTCCCACATCACATGTAATATAGAAACATGTGAATGTAATAATTTATATACTCTCTAGTGGCTGTTGTAATTGTACCGTTGGATTTCTCTACCCAGAACGCCTAACAAGGAGATGGGGTTTTAAACCTGAAGAATAAAGCATAGATAGCATCACACATCGAGGCCTGTTGTTTGAACACATACAAGCTTCTGTAAAATGTACCACCTCAGGGTAAGGTACAGTAGTTATGCCCTAACTTTCAATAATATGTTCTATAAATACTGGATATTTTGAAGCAGTTGAGTCATTTGTGTAATCTAGTTAAAAAACAGGGCCTAAGTTTCCTTTCATTTATATCCATTGTCACCCCATGTAACTCCATTGACTTCAGCAGTGTTCCCCCTGATTTATGCTGATATAAGGGGATAATCAGGATTAATGTTCTTTATTTTTTTTAAAAGAAAGTTATGAGCTGGCTAGTGTATCTATCACTGCCTTCTACCTTGTGCAATCAGTACTATTCAACCATTTGTCATAGATGCTATATTGATACTAGCTAATGGAGATTCTATTTTAACTTGAGTTGTAGGGGACTGTATTTTTGAAGCAGAGAATCTGAATTCTGTCTTTGCTGCTGTGAAGTGCTCAGAGTGCATATTGTATACAACACTGTGACAATATGAATTTCTAGATAGCTAGGGATTTAATTAAATTCACTAATAAAAAAATAGATTTGAGTAGAAATGGAAAAAGAGGTCAGTGTTGTCATCAAGAAGAATTTTAAATGTCATGCAATGCAGTTTCAACTTTGTACTGAATTCACGGTATCTTTTATTATGATAAATATGATGTTATAATGGAGGGTTAAACTAAGGGGAGTGCTGTTTGGTTATTGTTCGATTCAAAAATATGACTGATGTGGCAATGCAGAGATGCTGGTGAAATCCTGACCCCATTGAAGTTAATGGGAATGTTACCATTTACTTCAGTGGGAGGTTGGGTTTTTTCACCCAATATTGTCTCTTCTTTCTTCCCATCATAACAGGTGGACCCTATGAAACAGTAACAATCCAGGATTCAGCTAGTGGTAGGGATTGTCACTTCACAAAATGGTGTCTTTTTAGTTTGGCAAATAATGTGCTTTTGCTTTTATTCCCCAGGCTATTGCAAAAAGAAACATGTATGTCTTCCCTGTAGAAATTTCATGAACATAAACACAAATACTAACCCCTTATCTTCCATTGGAAGTTTGACAAACTGAAAGTGAACAGAGAAATGGTTGCATCAGGCAACTCTATGTAGAAATGAAGACCTATGCATTTTACAACACATGACATGATCTTCTCCATTGCCAGGTCCCTCCTTGCTCGCCTCCATGACAGGGAGGATTTCACCTTTGTCCATACTACTCTGGTCAAATCTAATAGGTTATGCTAATAATCTGTGTGGGAGTGGGAAAAAGGGAAAGGAAGATGGTAATTTATTGACAGGCAGATAATGGGAAAGAGTGTTCAGGCTACAGAAGTAACAGACTTAATAAAGGAATTAATGGAAATAGTTTAAAACAATTATGGGATTCTGTGTCTTTTTGGAGGTAAGAAAGCAGGGATCTAGCATTCTTTTTATAATTAATCTTTTGCATGAGGGCCCTATGGTTGACTGCTGCAATCCTACAAATTAAGGTTGGACAAAGTGTACTATATGCATATGAAAATTTCTGAAAGAATTATAATGGGGTTGTGCTCCTAAGCAGAGGTAGGTGAAAATTTTTGATGAAACTTTTTTCCACCAAAAAATGCAGATATGGCAATACTGGAACATTTTCCAAAATCATGTCAGTTTCACTTAATTGTTTTGGTCAACCCATTTTCTCCGCCACCCAAAATTTAAAACAAAACAAAACATTTTGTTTCAAAAATTGCAAAAATAATGTTTGGACTATTTGGTTTGACATGACTTTATTTTTTCTTCAAAACTTCCTTTTCATTTTATTTTTTAAAAGCAAACATTTACAAGCCGCCCAAATCAAAATGAAGTGGGTTTTTTTGGTTAAAACAAAGCATTTCATTTGACCCCAAACAATTTTTATTTTTTTTAAATTTTGCTTTGAATTGCCAGTGAATGAAAAATATCTGTAATTCACATAGTTCTAAGCCTAAATTATTTTAAAATACTTTTCAAAAATTCCTTCATTTTTTTAAAATTTGTTTCTTTTCTTTGACTTAGTCACATTTATGAATTCATCCTTACAATACCACTGTGAGATGAGAAACTATTGTCATCCCCATGTTACTTATGGAGAACAGAGGCACAGAAAGATTAAGGCCACATTTTTTGAAAGCTTCCACTAATTTTGGGTGTCCCAATTTCTGATATATTTTTTTCAGAGATGTTGAACACCTGCAATTCCTATTTACTCTAAATGGGGTTGAAGATGCTCAATACTTCTGAAATGAATGGGACTTGTGCTCTCTAAGCCCCTTTTATCACCAGTGTGTGGGATTTTCGGAAGGTACCCTTTTTCAGGTCATGTTGATGTAGTACAGTAATTGGATACACATTGGCAGAGAACTCCACCTCTGACATTGAAAAGGCTTCCCTGTTAAATATTTTTAGATAATCATATATGCTTCAGGAGAAAATGAACAAAATAATTGATTATTACCTGAAATTTTACCAGTTACCTATGGTAACTGTGGTACCTACATGAATAATTATATGTATAAGTTGGTTGTCAAATGCCTTCTGATTAAATGGAGGTCTCTTTCTTTAGCAGTATGTTTATGGTTAGAATGGAAAGGGGAATTTGGTGTATTGTTAATGGCTTCCTCCCTTTTATTCCCTGTGTTTGCAGCTTGGTTTCAAGCTTTTCTTTTATAGAACTCTAATTTTTTTAAGTCAAAATTTAGGAGAATGGGACTTTGCCTTCTTCAGAAATCTCTGATTGAGCAAATCATTTAGGCATGTGATTTAGAGGAATGTCTACACTGCAGTCATGGGGTGTGTCTGAAGCTCATTTAGATATATCCAAGCAAGTTTTAATCTAGCTAACTCAGGTCTTAGATCAATGAAACCATGGCAGTGTGAGCTTCAGCATTGGCTAGCTGCGTGGGTAATTACCCAGGATTCTGGGCAAACTTGTACAGTCCATGCTGAAGTGCATGCTTCAGCCTCACTGCTTTTGTATCCAAGCTGTCTAGATTAGTGCTAGCTAGGGTATGTCTACACAAGCAGAAATCATACCTTGTGATTGAAGTGTCGACATACCCTAAGTCGAATCCTAGTCAACAAAGCACTTCACCATGGGCTTAAATGCCATGGAAATCAATGGAACTCTATTTAAGTGTTCTCTGATTAGGAATGGACTTAAGCACCTCCTCAATTGTTTTGCTGAGAGCATCTCAATGTTGGAAAACCTCATTTTGTTAATATTTTTGTCTGCATTGTCATCCATATTCTGGTTACTTTCCTGGATACAGCATATTTTACCTGAGGGTTGCATTTTCAGTCTGCTTCCCAGTTTCCTTGATCTATTCTTGAAGCTGGTGCCAACCTCTGGCTTTTTATTTCCCCCTAATTTTTTTCAGTTACACATCTGCATGTCATCACAACCATTCAGCACCAGGACAAGAGACATATGTATGCCTACCTGGAATAGTTACTTCTCATAACTAATTTGGTAGCCTGATTGGGGACAGGAAGTAAATTCTCATGAGTTTTGTGGTTTTATAGCTTCCTGATAACCTGGGGGAAGTTTCAGTAGGAGCTGTTCCAGAGGCTTATACATTTGGCAATGCATATCTGGATTCCCATTTAAAATATATATATATATTTTCTCCTCTTGCCCAGATTTTGGGCCTTGCAGCAATATCTGCTTAATGCAAATAGCTCCTATCCGATGTGGGTGGATATTTTCAGAGCTTGCTGCCTTGGGCTGTCACCACATACTGTATAAAATAAATGCTCATTACAAACATGTCCTATGCACAAGGTATCAAAAGACCAACATTTTTGATTATTGTCCCCTTGGTTGTTGCCAACAATATGCAATACAGGTGCATAGTGAAGATTACATGATTTAGGTGAGGCATACCCTAAAATAATCAATGTGGTGGAGCTTTGCATTATCTGGCTTTACAGCTCACACACTCCGTTTCTAATATGTCATCGGGAAATTTACGACCAGATGTTGTTAGCCCTTTAATGCTGATGTGAGGTCAGACCCTCTCATACCTACACTGCAGGTATAATTTGGCCCAGAAGACATTTTAAACAGCTTGGTGGAACACCTCAGTGCACAAAGCTGATGCAGGGACTCTTAACTCACACATACCTCCACTACCAGCTCAACAGGCAAAAGGAAATATGTCTGGACAAAAAGAGGAAGCTGAAAGGCCCTTGCCCTATGCTAATCCTCTGCTGTGGTCACATTTTCTTGAGGCATTTGCAGCTGGAATAAGTTAGAAACTGCTGTAACTGTACCTAAGAGTACTGGCGATGCACAGGGAATGGAAAGATGAGATAAGCCACTGTTGCCTTCGTACATTCCTTACCTGCTCTCTGTGTAAGTCAGCTATATCCCGGTATCTGGCATCTGATCTTTTGTCCAAGCATTATATTCCTATAGTATATTCTGAGGCCTCAGAATATATGTCTACGCTACAATTAAAGACCCATGACTGGCCCGGGTCAGATGACTTGGGCTTATGGGGCTCAGGCTGCAGGGCTGTAAAATTGTGGTGTAGATGTTCCAGCTTGGGCTGGAACTGGGCTCTGAGACCCTCTCCTGTCACACGGTCTCAAAGCTTGGCCCAAGCCCAAACATCTACACCACAATTTTATAGCCCTGAAGCCCAAGCCTCACGAGCCCAAGTCAATTGATATGGACCAGCCATGGGTGGTTGGGTATGTTTACACAATAATTTGAGAGTCTCTTGGATATTACCGGGTGGGGGAGGGGGAAGAACGGGGTGAAGAAGAGGTGGCATTTATAACCAGTGGGTATACTCCTATTACACAGTATTGAATTTACAAGGATATAGTATGGTATTTTTCCTTGATATAGAAATCTGTTTCCTGTGTAATGATGATGCTTCCTTTTTTTAATGTGTGTGTTCTCTAATCTGTCTAGATATTGATTCACCACTGTGGTATCTGAATGTTTCCTCTGCTACTGCGTATGTGATGTGGTGCTGGTACATGCATGTTCTACATGTAACCATAAAGAGCCTGGACAAGGCACCATTCAGGCTTTATCCTTCTTTTATTCATTGCTGTCTCTCATCAAACCTTTCCTGAAAGTACTTTCTAAGCACTTAGACATAATCACACAAGTGCTAGTGGCCTGTACTGGGAAGCTCTGTAATGTAACAACACCCTTGGTTGTGTTGCTGTTAATGAGGTACAATATTGTGCTTTGAGTCTCCACTGAGAAGACTAATTTTTGGTCCCTGACTGTCTATTTTGAAATGGCATCTTAGTGATCAATGAAAGAAAAATCATATAGTATCTTGTTGCTCGGGAGATGATGGAAAGGGATACAAATAGCATACTTAAAGGAAAACAGTGTGAGACTATATAAATCCTCAACCTCATAGATCTTACACTGAAAAATTACCAGCATTAAGATTTGGATTGGAATGAAGTTGTGGTCCTCTTTTCCCTTACGAAATAGTAGGTATAATATTTCTTCTACCATGTTAGTATGAGTGTGTCTATTCTGATGACTAATTTAAGCTTCTAAGCACGCCCACTGTGTTTCCAAAAGCGTGTCCAAGATCAGAAGGAAGTGGATGCTTCTGCAGTTAGACTGACTGCAGTGGAGTTGGATTAGGCCTTTAATAAGAGGACCATATCTCTTCTCTCCTGACAAACCCAGCTCCTGAGTGTTAAGTGAACACTGTTAGAAATTATATTACAACAAAGATGGAATGCTTATTTTCTCCAAGTCTGCTGGATTTGTAAGAAAAAAAAGTATCCATGTAAGCAACAACAATATATTTTCACAGAAGCATATACTGTATCTGAATACTTTGCATCCCAGAAGCTGTGTATGCGTTTACCTTAAGGAGTATTATATAGTGAAGTACAAACTGAGAACTTTCTTTGATTTTTTTCTAAAATAAACAAACAACAATCCCACACCTTCATACTTTGAATTCCTACAGATCTCTTTTCAATTGTGTATTTCCACTTTAATGTCATATATTTGCAATTACAAATGACACTTTCAAAAAAATTAAAAATAGGGTCCTTTAGCACTTTGCTAGCACTCCAGTTTACACTCTTAGTATATTATTACCTAGTGAAATCAGATCATTGGATTACAATTTTCTCCTGACTTGTTTGGTCTCTTGATAAACTACATAACTTCATGGTAACCAGCAACATGTTAAGCCATTTAGAAGGTTCCTCACCCTGAAGAATAATGGAAGAAGATTGCTGCATTTCTGAATTCTTTACTGCTGGATGAAATCAATTATTTCAGCACTATTAAGAAAAGGCTTGTGTCTCAGATAATAATTACAAAGCAGATGCTCTTAAACACCCAGATCAACCATCTGGATCATGTTGACTTCTTTACCATGGTGAAAAGGGTGAATGAAATACAATTCCTGCTTGCTGATGTCATGAGGATTCCTTCAGTCTAACACCAGCTGGAGCTCCCAATCCTAAAGCATTTATAATTTTAAAAAAAGTTACAGATGTTATGTGTAAAAAAATTGCTTTAGTTTGCATTAAAGCTACTGCAGTCTGAAAAAAGACCAATTGATGTACCTACTATATCTGCAATGTTCTTTGTCAGTCATTGGTTTTGAACAAAACAGTTAAAATATTGATGTCTTTGGATAGGAATATATGACATTTGTTATTTCTAGCACTAGTAAATTTCTCTTTAATTAATGTTATATATATATATATATATACACACACACACACACATAAATTTGATTAACCAGTATCTTTTTTTTTTTACACATTTATTCTCATGGCTTATTAAAGTATTTTCTTGCCTTTTTGCTTTATGGTTTTACCACAGTAGTTTTCTCATTTCAGGTATCAATGCAAAATGCTCTCTATAAAGTAGTATTCTCAATAGGGTATAAACTTTGGTGACAAACTGTAGCAGGCATTTCTATATGACACAGACAAAACTATGCTAAAGTTTAGGTTCTTTGCTAGGTTTTAAAAACATGGAAGTGCATTCAAAAAAATCCAGTCTAACTCTTTTATGTGGTAGATTATCACACGATAACTGCTTTGAAATGTGGTAATCAGATAAAGTTCTGCATAACGCAACTGCAGCTTTTTGCTCTAATGTTTACAGTATGGGCCAATTTGAGATAATTGATCAAGATGAAGGTATATTTCAAAGAAGAATTCTCTCAATGAATGCTGAGCACTACTGATTGATCAAAAGGATTGATCTTTTACAGAGAATAGAAGCAGAAGAGAAGTTACTGACTTGGGTGCGCATGTTGTGGCCCAATGGCACTCAGTAGTCTTTAAAATGTCCAAGGTTATTGGAAGAGTGAAGACGCAAAATCCAGTTTTGCTGTTCATGTCAAATGTCTATATGTTTAATCTTCTGAATCCAAGTTTTTAATGAACTACACCACTTTCATGTCTAGACAGCTAGGCTCTAGTGCTGGTTTAGGTTTCAATAGAGTAAATCCAGCCCATTTGCCTGTGATTGTGGAGCGCCCTTTGACAGCAGAATTGATTCAGTTTTGCTGAGCAAGATGTCTGGATGGCATGACCTCCATGGAGACCATCTTTGTGCAAGCTCCCTATGTTACAATGTGCAGGAGACACTGGAACAGAGATGGGGTGGGCATACAGCTTGAAGATTTACCACAGCATCAAACCCTCCTCCCCTTCCTGCAGGAGGCCATACTAAAGCACATAACAACTTGTGCAGCCACTCCATAGCTTGGGAGAAGGATTCCCCTCCCTGCCCCTACTCAGCACAGTTCTCTTGGCTGAACTCTGTGCTCTAGATTTGAGCACAGGTGAAAATGGGTGAATAAAACCGGTAGGTCACAGCGCACTACAGAACTTTTAGTGTCTGATAGCTGGGCCCACATGATAACTCTAGTGTATGGCAGGCTAGTGTTCTGTAGATTTACACCCCAGGTTGCCACACGCTAACTCTCTGTACAGACAAGCCCATGATCTCTTTGTGATCACATCACAAAATCAGGGCTAGTTCAGAGTGGATTGACTCTTGCTCCCAAAGTGGCAGGCACAAGCCAAAGTGCCATAAATTGGTTGATTTTAAGTTATTCCTGCTCTCCTGAGAGGAGAATCAAACCTATTGTTCATAACCAAATTCTGAAATGTAAAAAAGAGGCTAGTATATATGCTACTGCCTTTTAATTAATGCAATCAGAACTACTCATTGTGTGACATAGACCCTTACTCCTACCAGCTAAAATTGATTCTCGGGTAACAAATGTTGAATGGATTACTGATTATGGAATGGGAGGACCTGAATTCACTATGCTGCCATGAAGTTCTGAGTGACCATGAAGTGCAGCATAACTGCATAGCCCTGCAATTGTTACAAAATACAGGAAGAAGGAACTGTTTCTTTTCAGCATAAGATGTATTGCACAGGAAAATTACAGGCATAGGATTTATTGCTTTTGCCCTCCTAATTAATCCAAAAAATTAGTATCCAACTTCTATCTATCAATTTTACCATATAGTACCGACACCTTTAATGGATAATATACAATTAACCCTACTTTGCTTTTTAAGCCCTTCCCATAGTTCGTTTCTTATGGATGCTCCTCTGCTCCATTGAACTTTTTACCTCCATGCTAAGAACAGTCTGAGTACTGTCCCTTGGATTGTATTGATGTGACAAACTGCAGCACTGTGCAAGGTGATAGCAGATATCAGTGGTCCAGAAATAGTCTAGAAATCCTCCAAAATGGCAATGAATCATTAAAGAGAAGATGCTGGGTAAAGGATAAGCAGTGTCAGCATTTACTGGCAAGAAGAGTGATTTGAAATAGAGAATACATGAAGTTTAAACACTGGGATGATTTTATCGAAGCAATCTTCTCCCAATGTACTTTCTATCTGGGTTATAGATGCAGTGGGCCCAAGATAATGGTTTAAAAATGATGAATATGTTGAAATGCCTGGAAAGAGGTATTTGATCACTGAAGAGCAAAGGTGCTTACAAGTTTACAAGTAGTGACACACCCTTGGGACTATAGTGATTTGTGTGTATTTTAAAGCCTCTATTAATCAAGCAGGACAGAGAAGGCTTTATGCTGTATATCAGTGTTTCCCAAACTTGGGACACCCCTTGTTCAGGGAAAGCCCCTGGCGGGCTGGGCCGGTTTGTTACCCAGCCCGTCAGGGGCTTTCCCTGAACAAGGGGCATCCCAAGTTTGGGAAACACTGTCCTAGACAATGTTGGGTGTAGCCAAATATTTTTGGGATGTGTGTAAATGGGCACTTAATGTTGAATAGTGTTTACATTTTAAGCTTTTATTTCATGTTCAGAAAGAGGTTTTTTGCTGTATTTTATTGCATTGTACTTCTGTATACTATCTTACACTGTGCATTGAATTTTATACTTGGATTAAGACTAATCAGAAAACTTATCTTCTATTTTACCCTTCTTGAGGTATGCTAACTCTCAAATGCCAATAGCTTTGCTTCACCCCTTTGACTGAATTGCCACAGATAATGAAATGATCTTTGGTACATTGTTACCATTATCTGCCTACTTTGTTTGCAGAAATGTTTTTTGTTTTATACAACAGAATATATACGTGTATCTACTATCTCATTGCATGCTATAGTTAATTTGAATATATTGTATAAATAAATAATAGAAGCATCAGAGAAATCAAAAACTTTCCCTATGAGCAGATTATTCTATACTTATCTATTAGGAAGTGTCTTGCCTTTGTTTTGAAACATCTGAGGCTTTATCCCATACCAATCTGAAGTCAGTGGGAGCCTTTTCACTTGTCATGGAATCAGGACCTTGGCAAACAAAATATTGGACTAGAAGGGCAACTAGTCTTATCTCCTTCCACAGTTCCTGTGATCCAATGTTAACAGAATATTTGACAGTAGAAATTATAGGTCTGCTCCTATTTTCACAGAAGCTAAAGGCAAAGTTCTCCTTAATTAGAAAAGGCACAAACAGCACTTTTTCACTACACTGGAGTGCTTGCTCTTTACACTGGTTAGGGAGTTTTTAATTAATATATTATATTTCACATTTTGCTTCAGTGATTCTGCAATGTAACTATGTTTCTTGCTAAGAAAAAAAGAATTCATTTACATATTCTGCTTTTAAATAATGCACGGTGGACATGGGCTTCATTGACATTGCATTACAATATAAACCCCACATACCTTGACTAGTTGTATAGAGGCAAAAACTACAGTGCCTTGTCTCCACCAGTGGCACCAATTGGCTATTTAGTAGGGTGAATTCTCTTTTCCCCATGCCTTGCTCAAAGTTTCATGGGCTATGGAGCCGTAGGGCCATACTAACTAATATGGTTACTGCTGGAGCAGTCCAGAGCATTGCTCCAGCTGAGTGATCGCAACACCATTGAGATTTAAATCAAGCATACTTATGTCCAGAGGGCAGGGTGACTGGGCTAACATCAGTGAGTGGTGTTGCAACCTGGCCCATCAGGAGTCTCCTTCTGTATGATGGAGCTCAAGGGAGTTTCTAAGAACTTGACTCCTTGAAGCCCTGGCTCATGCACTGTGTGGATCAAAGAGAGGGGAAACTCCCCTGCTCTGGGAGACCAGGGGAATCAAGGACTGGTCTTTTGTACACCCCCACAAAGGAATATCTGGGCTTAGTTTTTGATGGGTGGTGCAGCACTGAAATTGGGGACCATCTTAAAATACAATATTATAATAAAGAATTATTATAGTTCTTACAAAGTATCCGCCCCAAGGATGGTAAGATCATCTTTGTGGCTCTCTGGTCTGGATTCAAATGTATAGTTAGGCTAGCTCTTGGGAACCTAACAGTGACTCTCCTCAGCCTCCTGAGTTTCTGGTCTGTCCTGAGATAACACTGCCCAATGTCCTAGAAATCCCAAAGTTTTCATTTGAGTAGGAATGTGGAGGATAAAAGGGGCCTCCTTATTGTGTCTCGGCTCCACTCCAAAGTCCAAACTCTGCCAAAAGTAAAAACAAATTCTTTGTCTCTGAGTTCTGGCTTATAATTGGTTCTGGTAGTGTTTCCAGCCAGTTCTATCTCTGCCCCATATCCTAGGCAATCTGGGAAAAAGAATCTTAAGCCTCTACTACCATTGCTACTAAAGTTTGGGGTACATCCCCTGGAGGGTCAGTGTGATATTTCAGAAGCACCATCTCCAAAGGAGTTGCACATATCCTAAATTATCATCATCCTCAATAATTGTAGCAGTGCACTATTTAGCACAGTCACATGGGGTGCGTTGGGGGGGGTTAATAGCTCAGTGGTTTGAGCATTGGCCTGCTAAACCCCGGTTGTGAGTTCAATCCTTGAGGGGGCCATTTAGGGATCTGGGGCAAAAACTGGGGATTGGTCCTGCTTTGAGCAGGGGATTGACCTCCTGAGGTCCCTTCCAACCCTGATATTCTATAAGCAGATAGCAAGACAAGCATAGGCAAATTATTGTTTGTTGCTGAGATTAGTGGGCCTTTACAGGGAATTCTGTTTTACATTTTATGCCTCCATAAACGAGCAACTTACTCTATTGCTACATCAGAAAAAACAGCTCCCCAGTTATTTGACCACTATTAAAATATGATGTCCTTTTTGATGTTTGTAGTCAAGCAGCACAAATGATAAGCAAAATTGTGTGGGTAAACTACTCAACAAAGTTTTAGTAAGTAAATGCTATATCCAGCCAGCAAAGTGGCCATCTTTCGGGGGGAAAGACTGATTTTAAGGTACTATGTGGAGCAAAGCTGTGGGAATAAACAACTGATTGTTTGACCTTTGAACTATCATTGTAATTACACAAATTAAACTGAGAAGAACAATACTGTGCTTCAAACATTAATACATTTCCTTCCAAACTCTCCATACTGTCAGCTAGATTCTGATCTCAGCTACACTGCTATACATCTGAAGTAACTCAGCTGAATTGAAAAGCTATTCCAGGTTTACAATGGTTTAATTGAGAGATTGGAATCTATTCTTCTACTACAGAGCGCAAGCCTGTTGCAGTTCTGCAAATGGTTCTGTGCTGTGGGATTTTTGACTAGGTGGTAGTTTTGATGAGATTTAGCGAGTCAGTTCTGGTTGGATTTGTAACAGCTTTTGTTCTTGTCATCTTTTATTTAGTCAATAGAGAGATGGGAATAATAGTAACTGGAGCAAAGCAGAAAATGAACTACTTTTTGCATTCACAAGTGTAACATTTGGGGTTTTTAGGTTATTTGGCAGCAGCTAGGCCATTGCCATGACATACTGGTTCTATATGGTTATTGAGTGGAGATGTCCTGAGATAAATTGTGTTTAATGAGGAGCCTGCAATTTTACTGAAAAGCAAGCAAGAAGTCTTGAAAATCTTTCATAGGCTAAGACCACCAATGCTCTACATTTCAGAGGTTGACTATTCTTGGGGTGTAATATGTTTAGTTTTTCCTTCTTAGAGGTGGGAAACTCAAGGAGTATCTTTTTAAAACGAGGGATTTGCTTGCCAGTATAATTCAAAGCTCCCACAGCTCCATTGTAGAACAACATTTGGATTTTAGATGTGTAAAGTAAAAGTGAGAAGCTACGATGAAATGGAGAATGACTTTGAAAGATACACATTTGATTTACAAGTTGTTTCAGGGATTTTTTTGAGCAATCTGTTGTCAGTGTTTCATTATAGAGAATTGCAATCAAGCTCCCCAGGAGAGACGGAATATCAGCAGATGGTGATTATCCTAATTGCACAGAATTCATATTCTTGGAAGTGGAATAACCTTATCCTGCAAGATAGATTTACATGCTCAGTCAAGTTACAAAGTGCTTCTGTTTTTTCATGTTAAAGATTTCAGCCAAAATTGTGAGACATACAAATATAACACTGAAACTTTACTTGAATACCGTGGGTTTTTAAAAATAAAATAAATGTGTCTTGACTGGGTAGGAAATATATACACAGACATTTTGACTTGTGTGAAAAAGGCCACAAAGTACATATTTTTCAGATATATACATTTTAACAAATGTGTTTTTTTTAAATAGATCATCTTTTAAATTTTAATGAATAGGTCTCGTGATGACCGACCTTGTTAGCAACTGGCATTTCATACATTGTTTTCTGGACCGATATCTACATATGAGCCAGTTTCTGTAAATAAAGACATTCTTTTAACAAAAACTTCAAAAGAACTTATATCATGTGAACTCAATGAGCACATACAACAGCTGGATTGACATTAAGAATAGAGCCTTCTGGAGACCAATGGAGAGAGAAGGATCAACTGTTTAAAGAAATGCTGAAGGGAGGAAAGGGTAATGGCTAAGGAAAGGGGCATAGGGGAGAAGGACTGGATGAGAAAGTCAAGCCAGAATTATCTTCTCCGTAGAGAAATTAAGGAGATCCTGGGCAGAAGAGGAGGAGGAGGAGGAGAAAGGATTTAAAGCAGAGACAAGTATTGTGAGTTTATAGAGAGGATAGAAGAAAAGACAGATGACCTTTTTAGTAGAGGAAGTTCATGTGGTCCTTGGATGTCTATAAAAGACAAGATCAAAGGAATGCATTGAAATAAGCACAGAGGAAGTGGCTTGGGATTGGTGGTATAGAGTGAAGAATGAACACAGAGGGCAAAGGATGTTGAAAAGGAAGTTGAAATTGGAGCTGTTGGTATCTGAAGACAATGGGGGAAGGAAGGGCACTGAAATCTTACAAACCTGGAGGACAGGACTAATATTCAAAATGAACTTGACAAACAAGATGGTCTGAAATAATAGGATGGAATTTAATAATAACCAACTGCACAATACAAAATGGGAAATGACTGCCTAAGAAGGAGTTTTGCAGAAAAGGCGGTCATAGTGGATCACAAACCAAATATGAGTCAACAATGTAATACTGTTGCCAAAAAAAGCGAACACCATTCTCTGGATGTATTAGCAGGAAAGTGGGAGTGTTGTAATCAAGAGATGAGAAGTAATTCTTCCACTCTACTCAGCACTGATAATGCCTCAGCTGGAATACTGTGTCGAGTTTTTTTAGAAAGATATGGACAAACTGGAGAAAGTCCAGAGGAGAGCAACAAAACTGATTAAAAGTCCAGAAAACATGACCTACAAGGAAAGATTGAAAAAAAAATTGGGTTTGTTTAGTCTGGAGAAGAGAAGACTGAGGGGGGATATAATAACAGTCTTCAAGTACATTAGTTGTTATAAAGAGGAGGATGATAAATTGTTCTGCTTAACCACAGAGGACAGGGCAAGAAATAATGATCTTAAACTGCAGAAAGGGAGGTTTAGGTTAGACATTAAGAAAAACTTCCTAACTGTAAGGGTAGTTAAGCAGTGGAACAAATTACTAGGGAAGCTGTCTAATTTGTTTTTTAAAATCTCCAATGACAGAGATACCACAAACACCTGTCAGGGATGGTCTAGACAATACTCAGTCTTGCCTCAATGCCGGGCACTGGACTAGATGACCTGTTGAGGTCCCTCCCAGTCCTACATTTCTATGATTCTATAAAAAAGTCAGGGATGCTGGTGGGAAGAAGGTCATGGGAAAATGACTAGTAAAGTCAGAGAATGCAGAAGGAGGAACTTATATTACAGACAATATGGTGGTGACTGGAAAGACTGAAGAGGCACTTTTGTGAAAAGTAGGCAATAGGATGACCAAAGCAGTAAGTCCATGAACTGACTCAGAGTTTCAGATCAAACGAGGAAGTTAGAAATCAGAAATGAGCAGGGACACTGGAACAATTTGTATAGTGGGGGTGCTGAGAGCCACTGAACCAAACTGTAAACACTGTATATGATGGAAACCACTTCAAGCCAAGGAGTGCAGCACCATCCCCATTACCCCTAGTTCTAGCACCTATGGAAGTGAGAGACAGCAGAGTCAGGTAGGTCATCACCAGAGGTTAAAATCATTGAGAGTAGGGGGCGGAGATGAAAGCAAGAGGGACAGCCAAATGCTGCTTTATTTGGCTAGGAAGACCTTCAGGGCGGAGACCTTAGCTTGTTATTTGTTTGTAAAGTATATAGCATACTTTAGGTGTTATATGACAAATAATAAATTCGGTGGGGAAGATTATGTAGAGCCAGAGGACAACAAACAATAGCCATGTGGAGGGAGAAGAAAGAGAAAACCCAGATGCACTTTGCAATCGGAAGCACTTTGAATGAGGAGACTGTGTGGGAGATGGGAGCAGAGAGGTACTGGAAACATGCAGTAAGGAGATAGGGGAGGGACTGTGAGTGACAAGAATTATAGAGCCTGATTCCAGGACTACTACAAAGACCATTAGGGTGGGAAGCATGATGGAGTGAGAGGCCACCAATGGCCCAATGAGGTCAGCAAGAGATTGATTAAGGCCTAAATGAGCCACAGTCTGAAGAGGAGAGCCAGGTTTTGGTGAATACAATGGGTTAAAGGGATCAGTCATTCATTTTAATTTGGTAGGTATTTCCTCCCCACAACGCTCTTCCAGTGCCGTGCCCTGGTGATGGCTTCGGAGGAGCACAGGGATCTGAGAGGCCAGACACCATACTTTTCTGTATTCAACCCCCTACATTTGCTCCAGGGGATCTGTGGAACATGTTGGAGCAGGTGGTTCCAAACCATTCCCTCTCTTTATACTGTTCTGTAATGACCACTTCTTTGGCCTAATCCTAATCTCAACCATGGTGCTGTAACTGACTTCTAGTTTTGATTTATTTGGAATTAACCTCTTAATTGCTATTGAACTCTACATACACTCCAGCAACAGTTCCCAGTAGTATTTACACTGAAAGGAATGGAGTATAAGCACACACTATGCAAAGTATGATTAGTAGTGCATAGATCTGAGGATGTACACATGAGAAACTGTTAACGCCCTGTATTTTATTCCAAACTCTGTGTGTCGATTTTAAAATATTTATGTAAACTTATTTGGTAGTTTCTCTCTTTTGTAATATAAATAGTATTTATTCTCATCGCCACCAGTGCTGCTGCTACAGTTGTCCCTATATAAATGTTTCAAATAGATTCAACTTATTGTGACCTTCTTTGTGCATTTTTGGTGCCAGTGTCTTTTATTAGAGGTCTTGCTCAATGAGCCCCTTTGCCTGCAGAACTAAAATTAAATAATTGCTCAGGAAGTGTCCCACTAAAGTTGTTTTATTCCATAGTATTTAATGACAAATCTGCCAAACAATCTAGCTTTGCAGTTGTAAATACACTTGCAGTGTGCTTAATTTATTGCAGGTTGAAATGAATATATTTATGGCTATTAAAGGGATGGTTAGTGGGTAGATTGCAAAACTGATTGAGGGGGAGTATTAAATTTTGTGGGAAAGTCGAATATGGGAGGAGTGGTAGATAATTAAACCAGAGTAGAGAGGAAAAGGTTTGGGTTTCAGGAGGCCACCTGGATGGACTAATTATTTTTCCATACTTTTTATTTTGCTTTGTTGTTGTTGTTTTTTTTTAACAGAATATGGGTTTATACTGAGTCTAGATGCTTAAGAAGTAGGTCAGTAAGCATTACACCATCATAACAATCTCTGACATCTGAAGTAAGTCTTTATATTAAGTTTGCTGTGAGGTTTGTGGAAAACATTTTAACACTCAGCATATTCAATTTCTTGGGGTTTTTTTTCTTTCTTAAAAAATCCTCAGATTAGTCTGGGAATCATTAAGTGCCAAATGCTTTAATAAAACTCATAAACAGTAGGCAATTCCAGAGTAAATCCATTTACTTCTCGGAAGGTTTCAACAAAACGCATTCTTACTTATTCAAATCAGGGGGAATAAATCTGGACCTCTTTTTAAAAAGACTAGCTTTTGGCCCTGGAGACTGACACTGTACTGGATTTAAACAAAAGCTGTAACAAAGGAGTCATTGACAGGCTCAGTAAATTCTGGTGATATTTTGTAGATCTGCAATACATCTGCATGTGAGAGCTATTCTGTTAGTCCTCATTAAATTCTGCTCATCCTAGCAACATTGATATCCTATGAGAGAAAAATATGAGCTACACAGATGCTGAGTTTTGATCAAGCACAAGAACAGTGACTGAGTCAGCTTCTGGGCAGAAAGAAAGATGGGCCTTATTTTCAGTGAGTTGCACTGAAGCAAAGCTTAAAACAATAATTTCATATTTTACCTGTATTTAATCATCACATACTTTTCTATGAGTTTTCTTTCCCTTCAGAGTTTCTTTTCATACAAAAAATATCCTGGTAATTAACTTTGCATGATTTATTAGAGATGACACAGTCCCTTCCTTACTAATGACTGCAGGCTCAAGCACTGGGCTCATATTACTGCTTAAGTAAAGCACGAGAAACTGGCTAACTACAAAGGTGAACATTTCTATATGCACATACATATCTTGGGTTGCAGCCAGGTTAGGGTAGACCCATATATCTGGAGCTATCTGTCTCTTGTCTTTTATTTAGATTATAACCTTTTTGGGGCAGGGGCTTTCTTTTTGTTCAGTGTTTGTATACCTACTAGAACAATGGGATCCTGGTCCATGACTAGGGCTCCAAGGGCTGACTCCACAAAGTGCTGCAGTTCTAAGTGTTGACTGTAGAGTGATTTTCACATTAAAGGTATGATTGTACCTCAGGCAGGCATACCCTGCTTTAACCTAGCTAGCAATGAAGGCACAGTGGTGTGGGCTTCAATGTGGACTGCACAAATCCTCTAGCAATGCAAGTACATCCCCAGATTAAATCTAGCGTGAGTAACCAGAACTGCAATCACACCTCTGACTGCAGCGTAGACATACCCTAAAAGTATAACACATACAGAAGCAATGCAATCAAGAACAAAGTAGAGCAAGTCAGACATTTTTTTTCTCATAGATAATTTAGATGGAAACATATAATTTTGTTTTACTGATTTTTTTTATAGAAAATTTCAAATTTTTCATCAGAATCCCCAAAACTGGAAAGTCAAAACTTTTGGCAGAGAGAAGTTTTTTTACATTGAAAACCCACTTTTCAATCCAATAAACAAATAGCATGAACAGAGTTACAACAGACACAAATGTTGCAAGACCATTACAGCTGGAACACTTTTTGGATTTCTAACAAATGCAACCTAGAAGGTGGTGGTTTTTCTTTTTAAACAATAACCTCAATTTGCAGGAGTGGTGCCAACTCTCATGATATTTGGTGTTTTTTTAAAATGCAGTCTCCTGTAATGAGGTGATTACTTGATAATCTTTGTGTGTGTGTGTGTGTTAACAATAGAGCGGGAAAGGCAAGTTTCTGGTCCTTATGGTTGCAAAGAAAAAGCTGAAAAACCATGGACACTAAGAGCTCAAAAATCAGGAAAATTAAAAGGCCTAATATTTTTTAACTCATACTTTTTAAACCAGTCTCACAATGTTGGGGGCCTGACTCACGATTTTTGAATGCCTGCGGTTGGCAATACAGCAGAAGAGTACAGTGTGCAAAGCTATGGTCCAGATCAGGTAATACTGAAGATATGATTGTACTCTGGTGCGCACTGTTCTGAGTCCCTCTGCAATGTCTCTACTCATAATGGGGGTGGATTATAAGAACACAGAGTCAAATTCTCTCCTGGTGTTCATTGGTGCAGCTCCATTCAAGTTGATGGCTCATACTCTTGGCTGCTAATAGCAGGTTTAACTTTGAATTTTGCTTTTTATTTTATTTGCAGATGAAGTAATGAAAATAACTAGGGAAAGGTTTGGAAAAGTAACAGCTGTGTGTGGAAGAGAAGACTTAGCAAGGTGTGGATGTCAGCTATTAGGATTGCAATATTGCCATTCAGCTATGGGTGTTGAAAAAATAAATAAAAGTTGCCCTTAAAAGTACATGCTCTTTTTTTACTATAATTACATTAGAAAGCTCACAGGCATAAAATAAGGCATGTTGAGGTATCATACTCATGCATAGTGGAGAACTCTGTAAAGCAGCATATTGGAGAGGTTTGAGACTAATATTTTACATTAGTAGGGCACTGTATTCAGGATGAGTGCCCAAAGCAAACCACATATTTAATCCCAAATCATAGAAGACAAAAGCATAACCCACTAGGGAACAGGATTAATATGTTAGAGATGGGTTGTTTAGCATCTGCAACCAGAAAAAAATTTGGGAGGTTAAAAGAGGATGGAATGAATGAATCATTCTGTGTGTCATCTCCTGACTGGATACATAAAAAGTAATAATCTGCAGAAGAAATAGAGCACTTTCTTATTGCTAGAATGTATTTAGCCCATAGCACTTGACTTTAATATAAAAACCAGCTTTACTTTTCAGGGACAGAACTGGGCACATGGCATCATTATTCCAGTACTAATAATCCAAAGCAGTGAATGCATTAATTCCAGTTTGGCTGTGCTCGCTATTGGGGTGGGTATTTGCTAGCAGGGGAGAGTTAACGGGGAGAGTCATTGCATCATCCCAGCAGGTGATTGATGGGCCCTATAGCACAACTACCATATTGAGGAGTTATTAGGTACTTTCAGCATTTAGACATACACTGACCTTTGCAATGGTACCTGAAAAATATTTGCATAAACATCAATCAGGTGTAAAGCTCTGGTTTGGCTTGGATGAGAAATACCCTGACTTTGTTTCTACCACTACCATTGTGCTACTGAGTGGCAGAGCAATGCCTGGCTTAGACAACTCAAGTAAAGTGGCAGGAGCAGAAGCAAATTAGATGACCTAACCTCAGACCGGGGTTACCAGTGGTAGATCTTCTCCAGGTTGGACCTAAGCAGGAGTTGGACAACGGCTGACAGAGGAAAGGAACAACTCAGCCTAGTATACAGAGAAGCGGGACCATACTGAAATGGAGACCCAAGAGCAGCAGTAAAAGGCCCTCTCACTGGGCAGAGTTTTGGGGGGAAATGCCAAAATAGCCCTTCTGTTTCTGAAGGCTTCTTTTTTCCGGTCTCCCACTTCCCTTGAAGACTCTTTAGATGGAGAGACTGCCAGCAGTTTATGAATCTGCATCTCTCCTAGGCAGACTTGAAAGAAGGGAGACAGGCCTCTTCTTATTCCCTCTGACCACTTTCAAGCTGCTGTCTTTTCCCAAATATGTGTGTGATCTGGTGACACTACTACTAATTAGCAGGTTCAGCAGCTTCTTCAGGGCATGAAAAGTCCTCTGCCTTACTTGCTTTTTGTAGAGAATTAACCCTTTTCCTGCCTGAACAAGTATAGAATGTGCCCACCCCAGCATAACTCTGCTAAGGTTAGGGATGACACATCTTCTATGGTTCTATTTTTGTACTGTGTAATTAAACCTCTTTTCAATGCTTACAATTTCAATTTCTAATGAACAGAAGAAACACCGTTACTCATCAGCAATAGACTTGTACTCTACGAGTTAAAGGCCTGGAAGAAGATACTACTTGACAGCATTAGGATTTATTTATATTTTTTTAAATTCAAGTGGAAGAGCAACTGCCTTTGGAACAGTTGGATTCTTGGCTCGACATTCTAGTGGACAGTGAGTTTTGTCAGATTGAAAAGGCACGTCTAGATCAAAGAGACTTTCATAATTCTCCCATGAGGGTTGCTGGAAGGCTGCTATTTGACTTCCATGGAGCTTTTGTATACTGTAGGCATTGCATGGCAAGGCACCAGTAGTGGCAGAAGAAACTTTTGTTGGAGTTTTATATTCTCACTCCTCAATCTTTGTTCACATGGTTAGGCACAGCACTCATTTATCACTAGTGTCAGAGAATGAAACTTTTCCCTTTGGGGCATTATTTCAGCTTGGGCTTCTAAAGGGCTGTGGGAGTATGTAGATTATGCTGCAACTGTACTGCTAGAATTCTGGGATTTAGGTGAGGGTGGTATAGAGAGTGGACATTCTGGTTCTTCATAGTTATAGAAAATAAATGAACATGATGGAAAGCATTCCTGGCTTCTTAAAGCACTATATATAGAACAAAGTCTTGTCTCTGTAGATCTGTAACTTACTGAACTTCAGAAATGGCTTTTTTTAAACTTGTTAGTTACTTCCCATAAGAGTTAAAAACCTTGATTTTTCCATCTTTTCACAGTTTTTGTTTTTTGTTTTGTAATACTTAAAAAGAAATAATTTTCTTTCTCTTGTTAGCTGTAACTTTCTGGCAGATTTCTTTTGAACAGCCCTGCAAATTGAGGCTTCTGGCTCTCTTCCTCGTAATGACTGAATGATGAATGCAGTTTCTCTTGGCTTTCAGAACACACAGTGGAAGTCCCAGCTTGGAGTCATGAACCTCAGGCAATACAGTACACAACATGGGCTGAGCTGTGAAAATTGGAAATATGCCCTTAGAGAGAGCAGGCTCTTATTAAATAGGAGGAGGGAAGGTGAAAACTTCTTCAATTTCACAAGTCAAAACTGTGATCAATTTGTGTCAATCAAGATGATTGCTAAATAAGTCTTATGAAATACAGTTAACTAATTAAAGTCTAACCCAAACTTTGTAGAATTTTATTCAAAAATTAGAAAATGCTACTTTTTCCAACTGCAATAAGCATCATTTGGTACAACAGTCATTGACTTATCTGTATGATATTTATATTTGTAATATAATTTATGTGTCTTAGAGCTGGGACTAAATACACTCAGTTCCTCCCTGAAATGGGAGGAAAACTGCCACAGAAATGTATTGAGTACCAGCCATTTGAATCGTCTTAAAGACTTTTCAATCCAGGCATAAGTATCAACAGTGAATGACCATATATCTCTTGCAGAGTGAGGTGATGATACTAGAGTTTCCAAAGAAAAAAAGGTTTGTTAAAGTGAGATGGTGAGGTTAAAGGTGTAAATATACAATAATTTTTAAGGATATATGAGGGGTGTAGACCTTAATAGACTGTTTAGCATTCTAAAAATGCAAACATCCCAAATGCCATGAAATTCATAGTTATGGTTACAAGTTGGAAAAAAAATAAACAAAAGGATAACAAATGAAAGAATGAAAATGCAGCAAAGTGCCCCAAACAGTCTTCAATTTTGCTGTCATATTGCTGTCATCCTGTGCCCGTCCTGCCCCATGAAAAGTAGACAACATATGTGACAGATATTACAGCTAGTTGTTATGTTAAACCCTGGATAGCTCTCTGGACCTAGAACTGAGGTGTCTGGTATAACATAAATATTGGCATTTTGCCCCCAACATAATCCATCTATATAAATCATAGTAGATGTATCTTAAGATACCTCCACTATGGGTGATACAGATGGATTATTTGGTCAGGATTTAAAGGGACCTGCAACCACAGAGATCTCTGTGAGTAGCAAAGGGCTAAACTGGTTGTAAAATGTCCATCTCTTGAGGTGAGGGAAGTAAACCCCTAATTCTGTAGAGACTTAAACATGTGCTTCACTTTTATGCATTGATCTTAATTTCAGTGGGACTATATACAGCACATATAATGAAGCACATGTGTAATTCTTTGCAGGATTAGGGATCATGTTAGGAAGGTGGAGAGAGAGAATCTCCCCCACTTACTGAGAAAATAGTGTGGTACTGAGTTCTTACTGTGATTGGATACTTGCAAAATTCAAATCCAGAACTATATTGGAATTTACCTGATGTCTGGGGCATTCAGATCTTGCATTTTGATCTAGTCCTTTTTTAAAGAAAATGGGTTACCAAGAAGTATTTTATGTGCGCAGGACTCAATTTTTTACAACATATGTGTCTCTACAATGTATGCATGGTGTGAAAATGAATGATCCATTTGCATTCACAGTAGTCCCTTTCCGAGTCTGGAAAGTGGACATGCTGATAAATATTTGTCACTCATTTTTAAAGCAATCATGGGCCTGATCCTGGGATTTTTTCCTGAGCAAGGTGGTAGGCCTGCAAGATTGGTCTCCAGTTTGTTACACTTAGAAAGAAAACATACTTCTTCCTTCATTCCTTCAGAGGTTGATTAAAGTCATGGCCCCAAAACAGTGGCACATGTGGACACTTGCTCCCATGCACAGTCTCACGATAGTCAATGGGAATTCATGGAGGTAAGGCTCCACAAGGGTGAGTCAGTTTGCAGAACTGAACTATTACAATTGTGTTGAAAAGTATGTCCATAATGCTAGCTTTCTTAATTCTCTGAAGCCTGGTTTTACTACTGCTCCCTCCCACATCAGCTCTTTGTGTGGATGTGCTTAAATACCCCAAAAGACTGATTCTTAATACAGGCAGTTCATAAATTAATAACGTCTTCAGTTTTGATTTTAGTTCTTCAGGAAAGAGGAAATCCAAAGCAAAATAGGAGAAACAATGAGTTGTGAAAATCAGTGTTGTGACTTGACAGAGTTATCAACAGATAATATGAGAGAAATCTTGGAATTTAGATTTATTGACTGCTGGAGCAGTAGCTCCCTGTGGACTGGAAAGATGCATAAATATTAATAAGATGAGATTCTTCACATTCCTGAGAACTGAGATTTTTAAGACCGTTGGTATGTGGCCCCATTCCAGCTTTTATGTATAAGAGACAATTACTTACCACTCATGTATATAAACCGGTAAGCTATTCTCAACCTTAACTATTCTGATTGTATTGCTCCACTGTAATATTTGTATCTGTGTGGATCATTTACTAGTGATATGTTGCTAAATGAGCTCTATACTATTGAAGGCAAACAGGTATCCACTGGGAATAAATAATATCTTAAACTGTCCAAATTTGAGACCTATTTGCATTTTGTAATTAGTGCTCCATATAAAATGCCCCTGCAACTACAGTAGTACTAATATTAATCATCATAATGATTAATTATAGCAGTGTCAGACACAATCAAAAACCTCACACAGTTGACAAGATAAATGCCTAAAGCTTATGATTTCACTCTCAAATGGGAGGGAAAATATAGCCAATATGTAATAATTAAATTACATATATAGCCACTATAAAAATAATTTAGCAACATCTTCTGTTCAGCTTGTTTGGGTTTGTTTAGCCTGCATCAAGTGCTCTAGCTACAGGCCAAATTCCATCACTGACATTCTGACCTGGTTTGGGGCTGTGCAGAGCTCTAACTGAGGGTGGAACATGTAGCACTGCATGGCTGATTCTTGGCTTTTCTCACTGTTTATTGTGTGGTTCATGGATCACATAGTACTTTTGTAGAGGAGTTGGAGATAGAAAATGAAATGTCATATATTGCCACCTTTCCTTTATAGCTGCTCTGCTGAAGATTTTTCTTCCCTTTGACATTTGCCGGAGGCAGAGTGGGGACAGAAAGCCCCAAATCCTCAGCTGGTGGAAACAGTCATAGCTCTATCAGCTATACTGATTCACAACAGCTGAAGATCTGTCCAAGGGACTGTATCTGTTTTTAAAATAATTCAGTCACCTTGTATTTGGCGACACTTCCACATAACTACATCCCATATCAAATTGTTTAAAACTCCCACAATGGGATATGGACATTCCCTTGGGAGAAACTGTCTACTCTTGAGCAAATGCCTTATGTTTCCCCTTTCCGCCTCAATCTCATCTTCTTTACCTGATGATTCCAATACACTACCTGTGTGTTTAGCAAGCAACCTTCATCCCACATGGGTGAAGAATCCCATAATAATGAGCAAAATTACTGTGTGAAGCTTTTCAAAGACCATAACCAATGGAGAAGAATCTAAATGTTCAGGATCCCTTTGGAAGCAAAAGGATACAGGGTGTACAACATCTGATGCATGATCTACATAATGAATGATGTAAAATATGTGATATGAATTCTCATCTTTATATCAACCAGTTTTATGTCAAATGAAATATGCATGATTGCTTCTCAATTAATCAGAGAAATTAGAGATTGAAAAAGATTTATTAGGTTACCTCCTTCAGTGGAGGAATAATTATTATTTTGGTGCCCTGTCCATTTGGTGTTGGTAAGGTCTATTGTTTGTTGTCTGTAATCCCGAGACAGACTGCTAGGTAGAGTTATGAAAATTTTGGAATGAAACTGAGACTTATGGGTCTCGGGGACTGCTCAGCCATGCTAGGAGAAAAGGCTTCTTGTACAACCTCTGCATATCCATTATAATCTGATCTTGAGGAATAACACAAGTGAAATCTGCACTTCAGTTTGGATTTAGATGAATGCCAAAAGAATTGGGAAGATCTAATGGATTTTTATCTGTAGATCTGACAGCTTCCTTTGGGGCTCATCAAACAAGTAGACAATTTTAGGTTACATCTGAATAATATAAATTACAGTGTAGGTTCTGGTTTATTTTTTAAACTGTTCATCCAGACTTTTCTTACCATTATTTATATGTTTATAATAGTAGTATCTAGAGGCCTCTGCTGAGATCAGTTGTGCCCTGTTCAAATGGAGTAAGAGTCATTTTCCCTGAAAAAGAGCTTTTTTTTTTTTTTATGGTGCAAGTAGAAATTTGGAGGCAGGGAGAATGTTATTCCTCTACTTACCTGGTGTGTGATGTGTTTAACAAACTGCTGCATAATCTGGGTCATTTAAACAAATGCATCCATAATGATTATATTATTTGAAAGCTATTTTATTGTTTAAGGAAAGTGGCCCAGCAAACAAATACAGAACAAAGATAAATGTTAACACTGCATCTTTGTTATCATGATATCACCCGTAGATAGCTATTGTGCAAAAAATGGAAAGGCTACCTAAATGGCTGGACAAATAGGGTCACTTCTAGATGACCTAGGGATGGTTCTTTAAGCAGCTCTGGAGCAAGGCCCATTAGAGACAGGAGCAGTTCAAGCACAACCATTCAATTTGGCTCAAAAGGTTCTGTGTGTGACTTTCTCCCTACTTGCTACTCCAATGTTTTGACAACTGGAGCGGTTCACACCTATAGAGGTTTGTAGTGGAGTAAATAGGTAATGTATGTGTCCAGAAGTGAGGTGAGTTCACTGGCAGAAAGAAAGCTAGATGGAGGCTCTATGTTCCCTAGGAGGAGGGGGGAACTTAAGACATACCTGGTCTGTGAGAAGTATCATGACTCCACAGGTAGCTTAAATTATCACACAGAGCTCACAGTCATCTTAAAGGAGCACTTACTGAACCCTACATCGCACTAGAGCATGAATAGTATAGATCATACTAGTACTGATGGGTCTTTTGACCCCCTGCCTGCAGCTGCAGATAAGGCATCATTGCTTGAAGTCGCATCACTAGTGCCACAGCAACATCTGATCCCTTTGTTTCCATCTCTGTCTCTGGTTTTTGTGACTTACTATAAATGGCTTTCAACATCTGCCCCTCCTGACCCGTTAATTGATGCCCCCCTTCCTGTTCTTTACGTCTTCCCTTTAAAATGTGCTTCTTCTATGGGAGTACAAATCCATTATTAACAGCATCATTATTGTGGTTTTTTTTTAAAGTACTTACCCCACAAGCTGTATGTATTACTAACCAGAGGTACTATATGATCATATAGCTGTTATCCTCATTTTCCCTGCTCTTAGCCCTATGTTGTCATGTCTTAGGCTAGAACCCTATCTTGGAACCCTTTGTTCACTCAGCTAGTTCTTGTTCACATGAGCAGTCTTACATTCAAGTCAGTATATTGTTACAAGATCAGGCCCTAAGAACCCTTAGGGCCAGGACAGTGTCTCTCATTTATCCGTGAAGACTCATGGCACACAAGAGGAGACTTTTGAAGTTTACAGTGGGAACACAGTATGTTTCCGTTCCCTGATTGGATGAGTATAGCTCTTAGGGAGCCTGATTCATCAAGGTACTCAAGAATGTTCATGACTTAAGGCACATGTGTAGTTCCACTAAATGTGCATGCTTATGTATCTTGCTGGATTGGGGCCAGAATCAGGATTCTGGTGTGAAGGCTCATGTCTGAATTCAAAATTTGTTTTTCCCAAATATTCTTCCATATTTTCTCTTAAAGTGTGCTGTTACCACAAACATTCCTCCTAGTTTACTCATTCATTAGAAACTCATGGGAAGCAAGCACAAAGGAGGATGGAGAGGAAGGGCAGCGGTGGTAGTGGTGTGGTTAAACACGTGGACTGGAAGTCAGGAGACATGGAATCCTGGCTCTGCTTCAAACTTTCCTGAGTGACTTTAGGCATTGTGTCTCAATGCCCCATCTGTGAAATGGGATAAGAATACTTCCCTGTCTCAAGAGGGTATTGTGAAGATAAATATTTGTGAGGTGCTAGGGGACAAAGGCCATATATGGAAAGAGATTAAATAGATTAAACAAAAGTTGAAGCAAATATATTTAAAGTTTTGAAAGAGCAATTATAAAGCACTTGCCCAGCTCTATTCAATATACATGTCTACTCTGCCCATTACCAGTGCCTAAAAGTTGAATTGATACCACATATCTGTGATTGTTTCAATGAATTAATGTTGAATTTTGAATTAGATGGGTTTTGCATGTGAACATTTCACACAGCTCAGTGCTAGCAATGGGTAAACTGATCAAAATGGAGTTTCCCCCTCACGTATTATTTTTTTACTTTTAAACTCAGTTAAACATGATTCATAAAAATAAGCCCCCACTCAAAACTCATTATTATTTTCTTCCAGTCTCTGGTTTCTAGTTCTAAATCAGAGCTAAAATAGGTGAACTAGAACAAGTGTACTAGGTAATTTTCTTATTTCTACCATGTGGTCTGGTATCCTTTTTAACCATTTTAACTAACATTCAGTGCTCAGCATCTCAGAGTATTCCCCAAGTACATAAAGGAATCTTTATTTTCATACCCTTCAAAAAAAGTATTTGTCATTCTGCAATAATGGTCCCTGGGACTGTTGGGCAATTTTGGTGGGGCACCAAAATGATTCACCAATTCAGACTGAATACAGTGAATAATTTCCTTAAAAAGAAACCTGAAAACAAAAATGTCAAAATGGTGTTCATTCTACCAGATTTTTTTCCCCGTTTTGCAAAGGAAACAGCAGCAGATGGATATATTCTGGTCCCCATTTTTTCTAAATTGGGGCACCACATATGATAGAGGTAATAGGACAACATAACAGGAATTATAGGGTGGATATACAATAATCCCTAGTGGTAATTCATTTTGCTTTAATTTTGCAGTGGATTCTCTGGGGGCTGAATTACTGGCTTATACAATAGGGTGACAGTTCCATCTCTTCAATGGAAAATAACTAACATTCTGGCTTGAGTTTACCTAGGGAATAAATTATGACTATTTTAAATGTATGTTCTAAATTGTGCTTTGTTACATCTGTGGAAATCCAGAGTAATTCCACCTATAAACTGGTGTAATTGCCAGCAGAATTTGGCCCTATGAGCCCACTTCCAAACACAGTCAGCAAGGGGACAGTAAAGTGTGCACAGAATTAGATCTACTAATGACTAGGAGTGACCCTTCTGGAACAGCTCAGGCGCTTGATGAGACTCCAAAGCTCCAGACACACTGCAATCAGAAAACTAACATTAGCTCAGACAGGATGCATGAGTCAAAGATATTGCAGTGAGATGAAAAACATGGTATTCAGGCATCTGCCGCCCTCCAACTGCCAGGCACTATTTGCGGTTCATGCTGCTGATGGGAGCATACTGGAAAAGAAACAAAAACAGTTTAAATTGGGTTTAGCAGCTAACACCTCTCATGTGACTTACTGAAAAGGAGAAGGTTTTAGCTGGAATGCCATGGACAGGGGGACAGCGTGTTTTTTTTTACTTTTTTCAAATCTGTCCATCTGAAATGGTAAGGTTTACAAGTCTGAAACTCAAAGTCTACACTGACTAGAAAAAAAGCTCATGTGGTCGTAAAGGCTGAGGTCAAGATTATGCTGTCTATTTTCTTTTATAACAGGTTCCTCTACTGAATTAATACCTGGGTTTCACACACAAACCAAAATAGTGATCTTAGTGATCAAACAATTTATCTGGTTTGGCTTAGAGGCTAAATTAAAAACCAGAGCCTGGTGACCTTGATCAGATTTTAAAATAGTTATTCCTCTTTCAGACCATACTTCACTTCAGTAGTAACACTTACAGGTATTTGGATGAATGACTGTAGTCAGCAAATGTTCCAACAACACAGGACATGACCTTCCATATACAATATATGCCAACTAATGTGAATTTGCTGTGAGTTTTGGATTGAAACTATTGTGCTAATAAGGGAAAGTATCTTTCCCTTCCCCACAAACCTTTATCTGAAACATGAACTAAATGTGAACTATATCATAGAATCATAGAATATCAGGGTTGGAAGGGACCCCAGAAGGTCATCTAGTCCAACCCCCTGCTCAAAGCAGGACCAAGTCCCAGTTAAATCATCCTAGCCAGGGCTTTGTCAAGCCTGACCTTAAAAACCTCTAAGGAAGGAGATTCTACCACCTCCCTAGGTAACGCATTCCAGTGTTTCACCACCCTCTTAGTGAAAAAGTTTTTCCTAATATCCAATCTAAACCTCCCCCATTGCAACTTGAGACCATTACTCCTCGTTCTGTCATCTGCTACCATTGAGAACAGTCTAGAGCCATCCTCTTTGAAACCCCCTTTCAGGTAGTTGAAAGCAGCTATCAAATCCCCCCTCATTCTTCTCTTCTGCAGACTAAACAATCCCAGCTCCCTCAGCCTCTCCTCATAAGTCATGTGCTCTAGACCCCTAATCATTTTTGTTGCCCTTCGCTGTACTCTTTCCAATTTATCCACATCCTTCTTGTAGTGTGGGGCCCAAAACTGGACACAGTACTCCAGATGAGGCCTCACCAGTGTCGAATAGAGGGGAACGATCACGTCCCTCGATCTGCTCGCTATGCCCCTACTTATACATCCCAAAATGCCATTGGCCTTCTTGGCAACAAGGGCACACTGCTGACTCATATCCAGTTTCTCGTCCACTGTCACCCCTAGGTCCTTTTCCGCAGAACTGCTGCCGAGCCATTCGGTCCCTAGTCTGTAGCGGTGCATTGGATTCTTCCATCCTAAGTGCAGGACCCTGCACTTATCCTTATTGAACCTCATTAGATTTCTTTTGGCCCAATCCTCCAATTTGTCTAGGTCCTTCTGTATCCTATCCCTCCCCTCCAGCGTATCTACCACTCCTCCCAGTTTAGTATCATCCGCAAATTTGCTGAGAGTGCAATCCACACCATCCTCCAGATCATTTATGAAGATATTGAACAAAACGGGCCCCAGGACCGACCCCTGGGGCACTCCACTTGACACCGGCTGCCAACTAGACATGGAGCCATTGATCACTACCCGTTGAGCCCGACAATCTAGCCAGCTTTCTACCCACCTTATAGTGCATTCATCCGGCCCATACTTCCTTAACTTGCTGACAAGAATGCTGTGGGAGACCGTGTCAAAAGCTTTGCTAAAGTCAAGAAACAATACATCCACTGCTTTCCCTTCATCCACAGAACCAGTAATCTCATCATAAAAGGCGATTAGATTAGTCAGGCATGACCTTCCCTTGGTGAATCCATGCTGACTGTTCCTGATCACTTTCCTCTCCTCTAAGTGCTTCAGGATTGATTCTTTGAGGACCTGCTCCATGATTTTTCCAGGGACTGAGGTGAGGCTGACTGGCCTGTAGTTCCCAGGATCCTCCTTCTTCCCTTTTTTAAAGATGGGCACTACATTAGCCTTTTTCCAGTCATCCGGGACTTCCCCCGTTCGCCACGAGTTTTCAAAGATAATGGCCAAGGGCTCTGCAATCACAGCCGCCAATTCCTTCAGCACTCTCGGATGCAATTCGTCCGGCCCCATGGACTTGTGCACGTCCAGCTTTTCTAAATAGTCCCTAACCACCTCTATCTCTACAGAGGGCTGGCCATCTCTTCCCCATTTTGTGATGCCCAGCACAGCAGTCTGGGAGCTGACCTTGTTAGTGAAAACAGAGGCAAAAAAAGCATTGAATATCTTGAGGTTTGAAAAAAAAGTAATTATATTATTTCATTATTTGTCATTTTTTATGCCCTACTTCTTGGATCCAGCCAGACTTTCTTGCCACATCAGTTTTGCATCTGTGCAACTTCATTGATTGCAGTGGTTATTCCTGATTTATACCAGTGTAAGAGAAAGGAGAGTCAGACCTAGGAAAAAAAGCTATTCTCTTGGCATTTCTGGCATTTTCCAGAAGCAAGATGTACTGAAACCCTTGAGAGAGGGTCTGTTTTCTTGAAATTTCCAGGCCAGTAATATTCACCCAAGAGGGTCTGATAGTTTAGATAATTATTACCTCAGCCTCTGAATATTTTGTTATTGTTATTAAATAGACCTAAACAGTTAAGATGGTTTTTACTGTAGTCATTCTTCTTTCATCTTTTATACAGCTAGATTCGATTTCAAAATAGTTTTGTGGGGGAAAAAAACTGCACAGCGAAACCCCATGAGTTATTTTTTAGACATACTATAGTAAGAATAAAAATGACCTTGTGTTTGCTGTTAAATGTTCAGCTCCTTTTCCTAGCTTTGTAAAACTGAAAAATAAGATTGTTATATATTTTTACCTGTAGCATTTCTCCCACTTATTAACCTTCTTTACAACAAATCAAGGAGATTGCACTGGTCAATTGGATTTGACTCAATGAGGGTAGGATTGGTTGCTTAGATATAACTGGGGGCAGAATTTGACTCTGTATGTATGCTTCCCAAGCTCTCAATCTCTAAGTTTGTGTCAGTGCATTGTTTGGCCTATTGATTACATAAAAGGGCCCATTTTATTTTATAGAATAATTGATTGCCTCCAATCATTGATTAACCACCAGAGTTATCTTCAATCAATCCCAACTGACCTAATTCTATCCTGTGAACAAACCCATCAGCTTCACTGATAAAATCCCCAGTGGGAGAATTGCATTAGGATATGTAAGGATCTGCCTAGACTGTCAATTTGCTTGATTTGTTAAGTGAGGCAGAAGCTCAGAAACTTTGGCTAGAAAATTGTTGAGCTTTCAACAATTAGAATCACATTTGCTGTGGCTACTTTATTCCAAAAGCAAAACCTAATAATGTCTTTGCTGCTTTATTGTCTATATCAAAGTGAGGTAGTCTCCTTGCCTTATAAGGTAAACTTTAGTCGATAACTGTCTGTCAGTCAGATACTTTATTTGACTAGATTGGTGTAGCTAGAAGGTCTTACCAAAGGACAATTAGGACATCTACTGCCCAGAATATTTATTGTAGAACAGCTCAGTTATGTGAAAAACAACTTTTAAATGATGTGACTGTGACTGTTTTATTGTGCTTCTTTAGGTTTGGTAGGAGTAGATTTTCTTTGAAGACTTCTAAGGTTTCCTTTTGATTTCTTCCGAAACATTAACTGAATCCTCCCCCAACCAAAAAAACAACCCATCTTCCAAAGAATAAAGACAAAAAATATGTTGAATATTATCTCAACAAACCTTTCAATAATGTAATAGCTTGTGAGAGCACTTTAAGCTTTACATAGCTTTAATTTCTGACCTGAATATTTTCTATACATTTTGTAGTAAGCACTGAAATTTTATGTAGAATCTCAAAAATACATATGGAGGACCAGATTCTCAGCTGTACCAGACCTCCACCTTGTGCAGATGAGGGGAATGTGAGGGGAAAGGTGTGTCTAATCTGCCTGCGTGCTACTCTAAATTATGCCTCTTGCTACATATCCTAATGGTCTGTTACACTAGCAGAGGATCACTGGAATGCAGTCGTGTTTTTGTATACCCTTTCATTCTAGCCATGCCCCCATTACATTATCTATGCTGGAGGTTCCTGGTTGGATTGCTCCATGGCACCCAAGGATTCTCTTATGTGACAGGAATGCCTTGGTAACTGCCATCTGCTTTCACTTCCAGAATGAGGCAAACAGCCAACGGAGGCAGAGGAGAGGCTCTGGGCCAAAGGATGAAATTCAGCCTCCCCAAAATGCAAGGGTGAGCATGAGCAAGAAAAAATCAACTGGACATTAATGCTTTCAGATTTCTATTTGCTATTGCAATTATTACAAAAAATAATTCTAGTCCTGACTATGGGTTAACTTTGAGTTTTCAAAGCAGGGTGCACTGGCATTCTCCAAACATCATTAGAAAAACAGCAAGTTCAAACATCCTGCAAGTAAAGCTTGTGGCAAATGGCTTTGGACTCCATACAGAAGAAGGCATTATGCACAAAGATGATACTTATGCTTAGTAAAGGAAACTACAAATTGTGAAATATTTGGCACTTATTTGTTTGAAAGTGTAGTAACTGTTGCATCAATATGCAGAACTCAGAGTATTCTCAACATTGGGATGTTTCATTTTCTGGCTACAAGGATAAACAGAAAAATGGGAAGAGTTTTCAAACACTGTAGTCAAACATGAATCTTTATCGACTTTCTGGAACAAAGTACAGTTTAACAGATTAGCCTGGTGAAACTAACAGAAAAACTGCAGATATGTCTTTGGGAAGTCAAATGCCCCTTTCAGTGCATATTTGATACAATAGGCTTTTTATAATGTTGTGTAAGGTATGTGCAGTCATAAAGAATTACACAGGCTGTTAAGGAGGAGTGCTTTTACTTTAGACCGATAAGGATCAGGTTAGCATTAATGGTGCCAGCAATCAGATAAAATTTCACTTCAAAACTGGTGCTATGCTGATCTACCTGTATTCATTACCACTGTTATAAGCTATGAATTAGGCCCTGGCCTAATTAAAATCGTTTAAAGATAGCAGTATGTCATTACTAACTTTCTAACTATGGAGATGCTGGTGGTGAGCCCACAGGTGATGTTCTACTTAGACCTCCACTTAAAGCAGCACTTAAATTCCACTTTAATGATTTGAAATTCTTCACTAAGTTGGACACATTAACTCTGCAAAAGATAACTGATACCTCAGCCTCCACCCTGGATTTAACTGTAAAGATTTAAAGAGAAATGATTTAAAAATACTCTCCTTTTAAAAACTGGTAAAGGGAAGAGCTGATATATTCTTGTCTCTCTAAAACCACAAATGCCCCCAAACTCCAAGCTAGAGATGCGCGCGCACACCCACAGAGTCCCCCAACTTCTCAAGCTTAGGCCACATTTCTAACTTACATAAAAATAAAGTTATTCTTACTCATTGACTGAACTGTTTCCACTCACTACTTTCCTTCTGCAGGGCTGTCATCCTGCTTCCCTTACAGTAGATGTGATCAGTATACTGGATCCTCTGAGCCTGGCAGTTAGTCTGGCTTATCAGGGGAGGCAATGGGGAATATGGGAAGAGATAGGGCTATTGAGGGAGCAGGGTGTTGTGTAGAGAGAGAGAGAGGGAGAAACCTTAAACTATTGGTCCTCCCCCTCTCTGTGTCCCATCTATGCCCTTTTTTATCTTGCAGCCTGGGGACAAGGGAGCTCAATGTGTCTTGGGACATGGCTGTGCTACAGCTGCAGCTCTGCAACTATACTGTTGTAGCCCTGTAGTGTCCATGCCTCCTGCATTGACAGAAGGGGTTTTTCCATTAATTTAGGTAAACCACTTCCCTCCCTGGTGGTAGGTAGGTCAATGCAAGAATTCTTCTGTCAGCCTAGCCATGTGTACATAGGAGGTTAGGCTGACTTCACTATGACACTCGGAGGTGTAAAAAATTCACACTCCTCAGTGATGTAGCTAGTTTCCATCTAAATTTTCATTGTAGACCACAGCTCCACAGCAGAATCATGGACTCACCACTTTTATCTGCAAAAATGTTTTTGAAACACTTTCTGTATTAATCCAGCTCTAAGCCATCCAAAGGGAATAGCTATAAATAAGCATGTATAGTAATAGGAATGATTCTAATAAATCACCTACTTTTTATCACCCTTGAAAACAATTTAATAAGCAACTTAAATGTTCAGAGGGAGAGCCAATCTATCATATGCCATCATTGAAATAATTCTTCAGAGTAGCTGTATCAAGATATATATGCAACATTATAAGAAAATTGTGCAGTCAATAAACAAGTATAGAATGTCTATAGTTATGACACTTCACATAAACATTTATTTTTTAATGTTACTCCTCTTGCTTTTTTAATTTAAACATGCTGGCTAGTTCCTAGAAGATGTAGCAACTTCCTCAGTAAGTAGTGAAAGACAAAAACTCCACTACATTTCCTGGGGAAACTATAACAACACATTTCCAGATAATTACAGAGTGAGAGAGAGAGTGAGATTTATTATTCAGACCATTAAATGAAAGGAACTCAACACCTAACAATATCAGAGGGGTAACCGGGTTAGTCTGTATCCACAAAAAAATAAGGAGGCCAGTGGCACCTCAAAGACTAACAGATTTATTTGGGCATAGGCTTTCGTGGGTAAAAAACCCTCACTTCTTCAGATGCATGGAGTGAAAATTACAGATACAGGCATAGATATAGTGGCACATGAAGAGAAGGGAGTTACCTTACAAGTGGAGAACCGGTGTTGACAAGGCCAATTCAGTCAGGGTGGATGTGGTCCACTCCCAGTAATTGATGAGGAAGTGTCAATATCAAGAGAGGGAACATTGCTTTTGTAGTGAGCCAGCCACTCCCAGTCCCTATTCAAGCCCAAATTAATGGTGTTAAGTTTGCAAATGAATTGTAGCTCTTCAGTTTCTCTTTGAAGTCTGTTTTTGAAGCTTTTTTCTTGAAGGATGGCTACTTTTAAATTTGCTATTGAATGTCCAGGGAGATTGAAGTGTTCTCTTGCTGGCTTTTGTATGTTAGGATTCCTGATGTCTGATTTGCGTCCATTTATCCTTTTATGTAGAGAATGTCCAGTTTGGCCAATGTACATGGCAGAGGGGGATTGCTGGCACATGATGGCATATATCACATTAATAGATGTGCAGGTGAATGAGCCCCTGATGGTGTGGCTCATGTGGTTGGGTCTTCTGATGGTACCCCTCTTGCTCTGTCAATCTGTTTTCTAATAGTGTGACTCGGGGGACTGAGTCATCTATCTGCCGCCCTGACCGGGAAAACCGAGAAGTCTGCTGCTTGCCAGGGGCTAAGATTCGTGATGTGACGGAGAGACTGCCGAGACTCATCAAGCCCTCGGATCGCTACCCCTTCCTGCTTCTCCACGTGGGCACCAATGATACTGCCAAGAATGACCTTGAGCGGATCACTGCGGACTACGTGGCTCTGGGAAGAAGGATAAAGGAGTTGGAGGCGCAAGTGGTGTTCTCGTCCATCCTCCCCGTGGAAGGAAAAGGCCTGGGTAGGGACCATCGAATCGTGGAGGTCAACGAATGGCTATGCAGGTGGTGTCGGAGTGAAGGCTTTGGATTCTTTGACCATGGGATGGTGTTCCATGAAGGAGGAGTGCTGGGCAGAGATGGGCTCCATCTTACGAAGAGAGGGAAGAACATCTTTGCCAGCAGGCTGGCTAACCTAGTGAGGAGGGCTTTAAACTAGGTTCACCGGGGGAAGGAGACCAAAGCCCTGAGGTAAGTGGGAAAGCGGGATACCGGGAGGAAGCACAGGCAGGAATGTCTGTGAGGGGAGGGCTCCTGCCTCATACTGGGAATGAGGGGCAATCAACAGGTTATCTCAAGTGCTTATATACAAATGCACAAAGCCTTGGAAACAAGCAGGGAGAACTGGAGGTCCTGGTGATGTCAAGGAATTATGACGTGATTGGAATAACAGAGACTTGGTGGGATAACTCAAATGACTGGAGTACAGTCATGGATGGTTATAAACTGTTCAGGAAGGACAGGCAGGGCAGAAAAGGTGGGGGAGTAGCACTGTATGTAAGGGAGCAGTATGACTGCTCAGAGCTCCGGTACGAAACTGTGGAAAAACCTGAGTGTCTCTGGATTAAGTTTAGAAGTGTGTGCAACAAGAGTGATGTCATGGTGGGAGTCTGCTATAGACCACCGGACCAGGGGGATGAGGTGGATGAGGCTTTCTTCCGGCAACTCACGGAAGCTACTAGATCGCATGCCCTGATTCTCATGGGTGACTTTAATTTTCCTGATATCTGCTGGGAGAGCAATACAGCGGTGCATAGACAATCCAGGAAGTTTTTGGAAAGCGTAGGGGACAATTTCCTGGTGCAAGTGCTAGGGGAGCCAACTAGGGGGAGCGCTTTTCTTGACCTGCTGCTCACAAACCGGGTAGAATTAGTGGGGGAAGCAAAAGTGGATGGGAATCTGGGAGGCAGTGACCATGAGTTGGTTGAGTTCAGGATCCTGACGCAGGGAAGAAAGGTAAGCAGCAGGATACGGACCCTGGACTTCAGGAAAGCAGACTTTGACTCCCTCAGGGAACAGATGGCCAGGATCCCCTGGGGGACTAACATGAAAGGGAAGGGAGTCCAGGAGAGCTGGCTGTATTTCAAGGAATCCCTGTTGAGGTTACAGGGACAAACCATCCCGATGAGTCGAAAGAATAGTAAATATGGCAGGCGACCAGCTTGGCTTAATGGTGAAATCCTAGCGGATCTTAAACATAAAAAAGAAGCTTACAAGAAGTGGAAGGTTGGACATATGACCAGGGAAGAGTATAAAAATATTGCTCGGGCATGTAGGAAAGATATCAGGAGGGCCAAATCGCACCTGGAGCTGCAGCTAGCAAGAGATGTCAAGAGTAACAAGAAGGGTTTCTTCAGGTATGTTGGCAACAAGAAGAAAGCCAAGGAAAGTGTGGGCCCCTTACTGAATGAGGGAGGCAAGCTAGTGACAGAGGATGTGGAAAAAGCTAATGTACTCAATGCTTTTTTTGCCTCTGTTTTCACTAACAAGGTCAGCTCCCAGACTGCTGTGCTGGGCATCACAAAATGGGGAAGAGATGGCCAGCCCTCTGTAGAGATAGAGGTGGTTAGGGACTATTTAGAAAAGCTGGACGTGCACAAGTCCATGGGGCCGGACGAATTGCATCCGAGAGTGCTGAAGGAATTGGCGGCTGTGATTGCAGAGCCCTTGGCCATTATCTTTGAAAACTCGTGGCGAACGGGGGAAGTCCCGGATGACTGGAAAAAGGCTAATGTAGTGCCCATCTTTAAAAAAGGGAAGAAGGAGGATCCTGGGAACTACAGGCCAGTCAGCCTCACCTCAGTCCCTGGAAAAATCATGGAGCAGGTCCTCAAAGAATCAATCCTGAAGCACTTAGAGGAGAGGAAAGTGATCAGGAACAGTCAGCATGGATTCACCAAGGGAAGGTCATGCCTGACTAATCTAATCGCCTTTTATGATGAGATTACTGGTTCTGTGGATGAAGGGAAAGCAGTGGATGTATTGTTTCTTGACTTTAGCAAAGCTTTTGACACGGTCTCCCACAGCATTCTTGTCAGCAAGTTAAGGAAGTATGGGCCGGATGAATGCACTATAAGGTGGGTAGAAAGCTGGCTAGATTGTCGGGCTCAACGGGTAGTGATCAATGGCTCCATGTCTAGTTGGCAGCCGGTGTCAAGTGGAGTGCCCCAGGGGTCGGTCCTGGGGCCCGTTTTGTTCAATATCTTCATAAATGATCTGGAGGATGGTGTGGATTGCACTCTCAGCAAATTTGCGGATGATACTAAACTGGGAGGAGTGGTAGATACGCTGGAGGGGAGGGATAGGATACAGAAGGACCTAGACAAATTGGAGGATTGGGCCAAAAGAAATCTAATGAGGTTCAATAAGGATAAGTGCAGGGTCCTGCACTTAGGATGGAAGAATCCAATGCACCGCTACAGACTAGGGACCGAATGGCTCGGCAGCAGTTCTGCGGAAAAGGACCTAGGGGTGACAGTGGACGAGAAACTGGATATGAGTCAGCAGTGTGCCCTTGTTGCCAAGAAGGCCAATGGCATTTTGGGATGTATAAGTAGGGGCATAGCGAGCAGATCGAGGGACGTGATCGTTCCCCTCTATTCGACACTGGTGAGGCCTCATCTGGAGTACTGTGTCCAGTTTTGGGCCCCACACTACAAGAAGGATGTGGATAAATTGGAAAGAGTACAGCGAAGGGCAACAAAAATGATTAGGGGTCTAGAGCACATGACTTATGAGGAGAGGCTGAGGGAGCTGGGATTGTTTAGTCTGCAGAAGAGAAGAATGAGGGGGGATTTGATAGCTGCTTTCAACTACCTGAAAGGGGGTTTCAAAAAGGATGGCTCTAGACTGTTCTCAATGGTAGCAGATGACAGAACGAGGAGTAATGGTCTCAAGTTGCAATGGGGGAGGTTTAGATTGGATATTAGGAAAAACTTTTTCACTAAGAGGGTGGTGAAACACTGGAATGCGTTACCTAGGGAGGTGGTAGAATCTCCTTCCTTAGAGGTTTTTAAGGTCAGGCTTGACAAAGCCCTGGCTAGGATGATTTAACTGGGACTTGGTCCTGCTTTGAGCAGGGGGTTGGACTAGATGACCTTCTGGGGTCCCTTCCAACCCTGATATTCTATGATTCTATGATTCTATGACTGATAACAAAATTCGCTGCTAAAGAGAAGAACAACATGATCAGCATGCTAGAGACAACTGTTCTTTGTTTTCCGAACTGGCTGCTTACACTGTTTTATTTGGTCAGAACCAGAGCTGTGTGGTAATTCTAATTTTCACTTCACTAAATCTCTGAGATGAAAACTGCCATTAATGGACTTCTTCAGATTCACAGCTGTCCTAAAGCATAATCATCTACCCCTCTGTCATTTCCACCAGTTATCCCTGGAAATGCAGTGTTATCATATGGAAAGAAATTAGAATGTGATGATGCGGATGTGGCTATTTAATGGATGAGAGGGAAGATTTACCATTGTTATTATAATTCCCCCTACAAACTTGTTAAAAGAAGAAAGCTCTTGGCAGCCACTCCTCTACATCACTGAAAGTAATGAGAATGTGCTCTGTTGCTTTTCAACTAGCAGAATTCATGAGGTCTAGAGTCTGATGAAGCTTTACTAGAATGTTATCAAAGGCTTATTCTCTTCATGGTCATGGAGCAGGGCACTACACCACTCCCATATGCCTTCCCCTTATATATTTTCTGGGCTTTTCCCACACTCTTGCAATTCCTTCTGTGTTGCCAGATTTATGTATTTATTTTGTACTCCATGGTTAAATAGGGAATCCATAAAGTACTTAGCCACCACTGCAATCCGCAAAACTTCCACTTGCCTGCCATGCTCCTAAGGTCACTTGGCACCAACTCTTCTGCAGTAAAAGTTTCCTAGGTGCTTATGTTTCTGTCGAGTTAGAATGACTCAGAGACTTGTGCACCTTAGGGCACCTCCCTGCAGCCTAAACTTAGGACCCTAAACCCCATCAAACTTGAAAATCTGGGCCTTAGTGCATGGCAGACTCAGGTGGGGGGGCAGGGGTTAGATCTATAGCTCAGCTTGCCACGAACTAAACATACATCTGCATTTGAGCTGTGAAGGGTGATTCCCAGCTTGTATAGATGTATGAGTGGTAGCTCTGTTCAAGCTAGCACACTGAATAATGCTAGGCACCCAATTACATACCAAGGGGGTCTGGGCGGGTACGTACTTGGGTGGCTAGCCTGACCCATCCCCAGCTGTACTCCAACTACATTGCTATTTTGTAACATGCTAGCTTCAGAGCTAGCACTGGTACATCTTCATGAACTCAGAATCACACCTCCCAGCTATGTATCCTAAGTGTTTGTGTAAATGAGCCCTCAGATCATATAGGTATGAGGCTTCTTATCTCTACATGGGTAGTGTACATGCTCTGATTGTGTCTCTTATACAATGTTCTTCCTCTCATAGCACTATAGACATATGAGCTACCACAAACAGACCTGATCACCACAGTCCCAGGGAAGGAGTTTGCTAAATGTGCACAAACAGATTTGCAACAATGGACGAGAAGTCAGAGATAGGGTGAATTTAAATAAGAGAGCAAATGAGGATAGATGTGAGTGTGAGGCAGCAAGGGGACAGGAAGTGTGAAAAGGTGAATGTTATTACGGGGCTTCTTAGAGGAGAAGGGCAGAAATAGTAGAAGGGGAGGAGATGTTTTTGTTTGCTGCATGTGTTTGGTAAAAAACAACCAACCAAAAAAACAAAAACAAATCCCTCCACTTTAGTGGCAACTAGAGTTCAGCACAAGATCCCCAGTCCCATTGTTCCCATCTCTTACTCATTTTGCGAGGTTCTCTGTGTAAGGATTTTTATTTTGACTTGTCTGTAATGTAAATCTCTAATGGAACATTTTTACTCTTTCAACTAATCTTTAATGATTTACATTAATTGCGTTGTACGAAATACATGTGAATTCACTATACTATAAAATTCTATATTGTTTGTAATTCATCTACAGGAGTATCCAGAATCCCCAGTCTAATATGGGCCCTATTGTAGTAGGCGTACAAACTTACGGTAAGGTCATGTCCGCACACACAAGCTGTATTGCTTTAACTGCACTGGTATAGCAATCCAACCCCTCTAGTGTGGAAGCAATTATATGAGTATAAAAGTGCTGATAGCTTATTTCTCTACAGGAAGGGGAGTCAGAGATACCAATTTGGCACCTTTATAGTGGTATAGTTATATTCACTCTAGGGGGCTGTACATGTATCAATTTAGATTTAAAAAATCATACCCCTACCTGAATTATAATGGTACAAAAACAGCATGTAAGCCATGCTTAAGAGGCTGCTCCTGCTTTGAAGAGCTTACAGGTTAAACCCTGACATTACAATGTACAGCACATGGTTGGATTATTGTACTCATGCAGAACCCTATTGATAGTCCTGTGTGCTATGACTTGCAGGCTGAGAGCCTACATTTAAAACCAGGCACAGTAAGTGGGTATATTAACAAATAGGAAATGAGCAAAGAGAGAGGAGGAGAACAGACATTGGAACACTTTTATGTAAAATGGATGGATGTAAAAATTGGCAGATATAGAGAAACAATAAAATAAACATATCAGTAATCCGTGCTGACATCTGCCTACCTAGTAGAAAGTTGTTTCTGTATTTTTCCTTTTGGCCTTAGGGTGGTGGGGTTGAAGAGAGAGAGAAGAAGAGATAAATGGTTAACCTTTTGCAAAAGATTATTCAGAGTGAGAATCTGGCTGTAATTTATCTGCTAGTGTCCGATAAGACACTTTTAGTTTCAGTTAAAATTGAAGGGGGTATGGAAGCATTATTAGTTAGTAACTGGATATAATATCCTAAGTGCCAATGATGAAATTCTGTGCTATCTGCAATCCTGCAGATCCTGCTATCTTAGGGCTATTTTGTGCTTGGCTTGTTAAAAAGTAACCACTGAAGTATTAGAAAAACAAGTTTTAAAAATTTCCGTTGGTAATTTATTATATTTATTGACTTCTAAGGGATTGTTCAGACATTCTTCCTTTATTTGCATGTTCCTTGTGAGAGATTTTTGTCTCATTCCATTAGTGAATAATTAAATTGTCCATTGTTACGGATGTCTCTATCTCCCTGCCCTGGAATGCTTACATGGTGGAGGAACTTTTTAGCTTTACATTCAGCCTCCCCAGACTACACCTACTTTCTTACCTTTCTGTGTGGCACTTAGGACTCAAAGGGGAAGGTATTAGGGACTGGTTATACCCTCTGGTGACAGGCAGCATAAGCTGAAGTAGAGCTGGAAATTCTCAAATAGAATGTTTTTCTATCTGAGAATACTGATTTATTAAAATACAAAGATTTTTGTGGAGATTGTTCCATTTCAATAAAGTTGCAGTGGAACACAGGCATGGCCTCCTGCCAGCTCAACCAACTGACTTCTCAGTAGCCTGGGCTTCTAGGTCCCCAGGTCTCTGGCAGCCCATTTTGTGGTCCGATGGGATGCCAGTAGGGTGGAAGCCCTGGGAACTGTGGATCCCAAGCTTTGAGGCTCCTAGATCCACAAAGGCTTGCAGACTCCTGGCTCCCTTCAGACCACTAGTCAGGTTAATGGGGAGCCAGGAGCCTGCAAACCCCAGCTCCCAGTTCTTCAGCAGCCTGGGCTTCCAGGGTCCATGGTCAAAGTATCTAAATCCTCTGCAAAATAGAATCACCTTTTCTCTTCACGACTCTAGTCCAGAGTACAGGGCACCTGACTGGGAGTCTTAGCCATGCCATTGGCTTGCTGTGTAACTCTGAGTAAGTCACTCTTGTATTAATTTAAATGGAATAAGTGGGCCAAATGTATTGACATAACCTCATTACCGTTTAAGATTAAACGGTTTTAAAGGCAGTCTGGGGTTTGGTATACAGATACCTTAGCCTGCTTAGTACCATGGCAAATACACCATTTAATTTTGTTAACCTTTTATTAAAAGAAGGAAAAACAGTTAAAGCATTTGAAATGTGGAGTATTAAATAAGGCTTTCATTTTAACATTCCCTTTAGCAGGAGAGTATTTTAGAAGGAAAAAAACCAAACCTTGTTTGACCTTTTTTTAGATGGTAAGAAAGATGGTAATAATTGTTATTTTAAAAAAAGGATTAAAAAAAGAAAGACGAGGCTAGCTCAGATGAGCTGGAGCTGTTGTTGCTGCTCTTGTTAAAGGACTTTCAGAAGGAGCTGGGAAGGGGTAGCAATGTCATCTGGCTCCCTCTCTTTGGCCTGGGGGGTCTAATCAAAATATTTTTAAGATCAGGATGATGAAGGCCCAGTGTGCCAGGATATGCAGTGGAGGGAGGGACGGTTGGCACCCATGATGGTGAAGCTTCATTCAGTAGCTTTTTTTGTTCTTTCAAGTGTTCTTTTTGTTGATCTTTTGTTACTTTCCCACCACATTTTTCTTTTAAGGACCCTAAAAGAAAAGATAGGTGGAATAGCCCATCCCTTCATTACTTTGTTTACCAGTTAGACCTAATATCTGACATAGCAATTTGGCTTCTTAACTTTCCATTTTACATTTTCTGTTTTTAACAAGCATAATTACAATACTGTTCTTGAATCATATTAATTCGGTCTTTTTTGTTTAAACTAATTCAATTTTTGTCTCCCTTTTGCACCTTTTCCCATTAACATTTCTTAAGATACCTTATCATAACTCTTTATAAACTTTGACATATGTTTTATAGTTGATCTCACAATTTGGATAAATTTTCCTGAGTTGGGACCTTAATCTCTTTCTGCCTCAGTCGTCTTGCCTGTAATGATGATTATGCCTACCCGTCTTTGTAAAGGTTTTTGAGATGCACAGCTGAAAAGGGCTAACTAACAGCAATACCCAGTCTTGAACAGCTTTCTCCTCCTATGAGTGAAGAGAATCACAAAGTAATTACATCACAGTAGTAGTTTGTGATGTGTCTTATGATGTTGTGTCAATGTGTTGTTATAAAAGTCCTCATCCCCTTTTCTGATCCCTGGGAAAATGGATTTCAATTGATCTCATGTGACATGAGCTATGTCCCTCCTCAGCAAGTATGGATATTGTTGTTTCTCCGTTAACCCACTGTCTGGAGGAAACTCAATCCTGGGTGAAAAGTAGTAGCTCAAATTCAGTGCAGGTAAGATAGAGGAGACCCTAGCAGATATGAAAAAAATTGAAGTAGTGGGACCTACAGCTTGCCCACCTATTGTGGACATCCCCAGCCTTTTATTGTCAAGGTGAGGCACTATCTGAGGATGCTTTTGCATTCCTTGCTTTTTCTAGCCATCCAAAGACAAGAAACATGAAAACTACTCTACAGCTGTCTAGCATGCAGCATCCTATTAACTAAGCAAGTTTGACTGATGAAACCACATCACATCAGTGCTTCACTTTTTGAACTGGCTAGCCCTTATCTTTACAGTTTTCAGTGGGCAAAAAGCCGAGCTGTTTCAAGTAACCTTTTCCCCCATGATCTAAGCAGGGTAAACTGCCCCAAGTATGGAGAAAAGCTAAACCTAGGAATAGATAACAACTTCATCTACTCTTCTGGTTACTTCTTACTACAACCCACTGACATACCTTGGATTTTCTGTTTTTACAAGCATAATTACAACACAGTTCTTGAATCATATTAATTTGGTCTTTTTTGTTTAAATTAATTCAATTCCCCTTTTCTTATCTCTGGGAAAATGGATTTCAATTGATCTCATGTGACCAGGTCCTCTAGTTTAACATTCTCCAAGCTGCATGGCATACATATTTGAAGAAATCTGGGGTAGGACTCCTGTTACCATCCTTCTGTTTGCCAGATTCTGTATGGCACTTACAGTGTGGCACAGTGGTGGGTGGGAAGAGAGGGTGAAAGGGAGTGGTGGGTCATGGTGAACCAGTATTCGTGTTTCTCCAATCTCATTATATAGATCAGTGGTTCACAACCAGGGGTACACATGCCCCTGGGGGTATGCAGAGGTCTTCCAGAGAATACATCAACTTATCTAGATATTTGCCTAGTTTTACAACAGGTTATGTAAAAAGCACTAGTGAAGTCAGTACAAACTAAAATTTCATACAGACAATGACTTGTTTATACTTCTCTATATACTGTACACTGAAATGCAAGTACAAAATTTATATTCCAATTGATTTATTTCATAATTGTATAGTAAAATGAGGAATGAGTACATGTAATGAGGATACTGAGTGGGATTGCATGCCCATGCTGAAGCCTGTGACACCACATACATCTTCATTGCTATTTTAACCATGTTAGTTAGATTAAAGCTAGTATGGGTATGCTGACCTGAGCTGCAATCACACCTCTGATTGCAGTGTAGACATAAGCTAAGGGTGGGCTTTTCATCAACACTCAGCCTAATTCTGCTCCTACCAAAGGCAATGGGAGTTTTGCCATAGCCTGCAGTAGGAACAAAGCTAGACCAATTCTTTTGAAAATCTCACCCAACATCACAAATCTGAAGGGGTGGGGGAATAAAACCCAGGTTTCCTTTCTCCTTCCAAACCAGCAAGTTCACAATAGGAACTGCTTATTCTGTGGTGGAATTCATCTGGAAACACAAATCGATGTATTGAGATGAGTTTCTTTAACTAAAGATTCTGGCCAGATAGAACATTGCTATTCAGTTTGAATTCAGCATCTTCAGGGCTTTATTCACAATTTGGTTTTCTTATTTTTGGGCCTACATAGCCTTCAGGGATTTTATAGTGACCCCTTTGGTGAAGTTAGTTTTGACTTCAAAACAGACTGCCAGATCCTCAGGGGTAGCCCATAAGAAGCATACAGCACAGGTATGGATGAATGAAAAGGCAGCAGGAAATTCAACTTTGCACTCTCCCAGTCCCAGGCCAGCAATGTGCCATTGTGGCCCCCGCCCCCAGCAAATAGAGTAGTCAGGAGGTTGCATTGTATTATGCTGACTGCCAAATACCCCCAACGTGCCAAAATATCAGCCAGGGTTTTGTGGGTCTTGGGGGAGCCCCAGCTATGCTCAATATATTAATACAAAAAAGAAAAGGAGTCCTTGTGGCACCTTAGAGACCAACAAATTTATTTGAGCATGCTGAAATAAAATAAATAAATAAATAAATAAATGTGAGCATAAATAAATTTATGCTCAAATAAATTTGTTAGTCTCTAAGGTGCCACAAGGACTCCTTTTCTTTTTTGCGAATACAAACTAACATGGCTGCTACTCTGAAACCTATATTAATACAGTATTTTCAGCAGGCAGCCATCTTGTAGAAGCTGCTACACCAGTATTGTGACACCAGGGGATCTTCCCATTCCTCCCATTGTTGATAATGCTGCCCCATATCCAATTTCAATTGGAGAGATGCAGGAAATCAGCTCACTGTACTTGAGCAACTGTCTGGGTCAGATTCTGAACTTTGTTCTTGTGGAACTTAAAGTATAGGATTTAGGAACAATTCTTTTCTTGTAACCATTTTGATATGTTCTATTTGACAATAAATCGTTATAAACCAATAATGTATGTACCTACTTTACAGCGAGTGTATGGAATATTTTTATAAGTTGAATCTGGTTAACCTTTGTTTGTCAAATATTTGCCCAATACTTTGTCCCATTGCCTAGTGGTATGCAATCACATAACCAACAAGGATATAAAATGGTTGAATTAATATTAAAGATTAACATTAACACACACACTGAGTAGATCCACAGTGAATAGTTCAGCAGATAATTTATTATTAAAGGCACATAATGCTGGGTCATTTAGGGTTTTAAAGTAATTTTCTACTACATTTTGCCATTCTACCACTTTTCACATTAGAGGTTTGATGTTTTCAAATGCCTGATGGGGCTTTACAGTAACTAAATGTATATACTCTAATGACCTGTAAAAATGTCTGCATTTTAATTTCTTTTTTCCCCTAATGCTAATGGCTGTAAGCAATATTCAAATGCTTAATAAAATGAACTAGAATGTGCGAATGAATGCAGTTTCCTAAAAGAAAGTATGCTTAAGAAAGTTTAAGTATGAAATGTTTGAACTGCATATTTAATAACTCTCACTCATTACAAATAAAGATGAGAGAGGATTTATGATCTATTGCACTAAAAATAAAAGTTGTACTAGTAGAATGCTGATGTTTCAATCACATTTAAATAAGTCATTCTGAGAAGTTTTGAGCAATTGTCTTTGTGGAATTTATGGTATCTTAAGACAAATAAAAATAAGTGCATGGAGAGTAAATCCTGTGGTGTTTTAAGTTGCATGTTAGCCCAAAAGTAGTTCTAAGCGAAGGGAGAATTCTTAATTTTCAGTGTTTGGAAAATCTGTAGTGATGAAATTTGAAGCCCCCAGTGCTCCATGTGGATGGACTCGGCTCCCATCTGGAACATCATTCACTTTCATGGGACTCTGAGTTAGCACACAGTTTCACCCATACAAATCAGCGTGCAGGATGGCGACCAGGGTTGAAAGGAGTGAGTCATAGCGGGCGGAAGCAGCATGGCCAGGAAAAAGTGTTTCCCAGAGAGCACAATGGTTCCACTACGGCTACCATATACCAGGTAAGCAACAGAAAAGCAACTGAAGATAAAATAGGGTAAAGTAGCCTATTCCCCTTTTTATTTTGGCCACACCACACTAGACAGCACACAGATAACTGCATAGGGAGAACCTCAGGAAGAGGCCCCATGTTGCAGGAAAGCCTGCTGGGAAACTGAACATTATTTCATCATTTAAAATGTTTTTAAAATTATGAAATTTATCTTTGGATAATACTTAAATATAATCTGTAAACTGAAAATATGATGCATATTAATAGATACTGATTCTGATTGTACTTGCAACAGTTTAAAACTGGAGTAGGATGGAAGCCAATGGTGATATTGCAACATAAAATCCATGTAAGTGAGATTAAGAATCATGCCTAGTATGTATATATGTTCCTCAAATACATTGATATTGGCTTACTTATATACAGATATGTAAATAGTTAATGTTGACATATTCTGAATATACTTCCTGACACTGTATAATAAAAACTATTCTCCTGCATTGAGTTGAGATAGTGCCAGGGTCCGGAAAGCTGTGAAGAAATTTCCCTGAAGACCCCTTTTGAGCAATCACCTGTGGTTGGGGTTTCAGGCTTATTTTTTTACATGCCTTTTGTAAAACCAAATAGACACATCCAATGACAGTTTCCAGCCACATTCTCTTCATGAGTCTTAAATCCTTAAACATCAAAGAACAGAACCTTCTAGAGACACACAACTAGATAAACAAAGCAACTTTCTTGCCTGTATGGCTTTCCATCTTGGCTTCTAGACAACAACCTCCTTTTCTCACCTAATTATACCTACTTACTTCCCAGCTAGGAGTGTCACCCTGAGCTGATTCTGAAAATCTTTGCTGAAGTTTAACTCTAAAAATCTCAAACCGTTGTCTTGCTCAGAGTCTCTTAGGCTAGGTTTACATTACCACTTAAATCACGTCACTCAGGAGTGTGAATAAGCACCTCCCTGAGCGACATAAGTTATAACAACCTACCACCAGTGTGGATAGCGCTATGTCAGTGGGAGAGCTTCTCCCACTGACATAGCTACTGCCTCTCATGGAGATTGATTTATTATGCTGAGACATAGAGCATCTTCAGCAGGAATGTGCTACAGCAGTGCAGCTGCACTGATGTAGTGCTTCTAGTGTAGACTAGCCATTAGAATAATATTATCTAGCTCTTACTTAACCCATTTCATCAGTAGATCTCAAAGATCTAGGGGCCTAGTGGGATTTTCTAAAGCCCCTGACTCCCATCGAGAAAGGAATTCTCAGATGCCAGCAAGCTTTATGGGGACCTGCCTGATTTGACCTAATGCACTTGATAGGTACCTTCCTCCACAAATCCTTGCCCGAAGTTAGGCACCTAAACCAAATCAGCCCCTAGCATCTGTAACAGTCTGTCGCCGGCTTACACTTGATACATCCCTCACACTCGCCTCAGGTTTCCCTGTACCTCTCAGCTGTCTTTTATGGGGGTGTGCTGCCCTTCCCCCTTATTGAAGCCACTTGCTTCAGGGTTGACAGCTATTAGGTCTTAGGTGTGCTCTGAGCGTGCCTCCAGGAGTGGACTCCACTAGTGAGAGAGGTGCCCCCCCACACCTAATTTGAGAATCCTGCTTCAGGGCCTCCAAGGCTTCAGTGAGGGCTCTGAGCTGCTTATTAGCTGTGGCGTGGTATCAGGATTTAGGAGGCTTTGCAAATGCCGACCAGCAGACATTAGGGAGGGCAGGGAACTTAAAGACCTATGGGGGGGGGGTAGCAGCTGAGTGACTTTTGAAAAATGTCCTTGGTTCTGAAATGCTGAACTTATGTGCCTAAACAGGTATCTTTTGAGTATCTGGACTCTGACACTGGGTGGAAGGAAGGGAAAGCACCCTGAATGGGGTGTGTGGAGGCTTAGGAGGGGGAGTGAAGGAAGGAATTATTTGGGGTGGGGGTGAAGTAGCCAACTCCAGGTTAAGAAGGAGGATCCCAGCAATTCCTATCTGCTCCTGGGCCTGCTTGGCCTGCTCCTCCAGGTTCTGCTTTCTGCTTCCCAGCCCAGTCCCATGTCCTGTGGCAGGTTTTCCTGCTCCTCTAGGTCCCACTTTCACTTCCATCCTCCCCCCCTAGCTGTGTGCGAGTTTATGTGGGGGTGAAGTCCCTACAACATTTCCATTGCAGGGGCACTAGCTTAACCCAACTCCCCATATGCCTTCCCCCCACACCCCTGGACCTCTGTTCTACCACCTCTGTTTGATACTATTGTGATGAGTGCCATATAAGTACCTTGACAGAATGGAAGAGTGGCCCCCAACAGGTATGGCTCATGTTGTCATCCTGCTCTCCTTCCCTTCCTCTAGAAGATTTCCTGGTATTCACTTTGCAGTCTAATCTTTCTGCCCACTCTTCCACCCTTTTTATAGTTGTCTCATCTTGCACCTCAGAGTTGCTTGGTTTTTTAATATTTTTATTACCAATCCTCCAAACTGAATTATACAGTTAATGCCTTTTACACCCCCTTCACCATCTCCTTTTCCTTCATAATCATCATCTCATTTTTCTAATGCCAAGGTTGGGTAAGTCAAAGGTTATGAGCAGATTCCATCATTGTCTATTTTGAGCTGCCAGTGATGAGTGTACCTGTGAAAATACCCTAAAAAGGCATTATGGCAGGTGTTCTCAGTATGGCTTTGACACTGTGTCCCCCTACATTTAAGGCAAGCCCCTCATCCTCTTTGCTTCCAGTTTTCTACCAGGAAACTAGAGAGAGAAATCCATACGTACATTACAGAATGTTATGAGGCTCAATCAATTAACATTTGTAAAGCATTCTGAAGATGAAAACTGATGTGCAAGACCTAAATACTGTCATTTTCACCTTACTCTAAAACAACTGGTATACCCCACTGCTGGAGACAGTGGATTAGGTGAAATAAAGTGGTCAGATCCAGTATGGTAAGTCCTATATTTCTATACATTGAATGAGTAGCTCTTTCTAGGTTAAACTTACTAGAATCTTAATCAGGTCTGGTTTTGCCTGAATTCACAGTTCCAGCTTTTCTACACATGCATTTTGGCTTGATTCAAACATCTTAACATAAATGAAAACAGAACTCTGGATGTTGGATAAACCACATTGAACATTAGCACAATGATCTCATCAGGTGTATCTGATCTATTGTCAAAGTATGATGGGAGCCCCATTAAACATAAAAGAAGACTTCATATATATTTTTTGCCATATATGGTGAGCCTCCCAAAAATGGATATTGGACATTAGTCATACCAGCATAATAATTAGAACTGTAGTTCCCAGCAATTGTTTTGGATTATGTGCTACTGAAAAAGAAAAGTAGGCATCAAAAAAACTCACCTCATTTGGAAGACCTTACAAATACTGAATTGAATTTTATGGCCTTTCTTTCTCACCTGAAGTCATTAACACCATTTACATATATATGGGGGTTGTGTAGGGCAGTATTCTGTCATTGCACCATAAGCACAATCAGATAAGACTTCAGTTCCAAATTCCACTGATTTACACCCCATAGAATCACAATGTGCAATGTATATAGAATATAGATCTTAATGTTTTAGAACTATGCAGATACTCAGCATACAGAATGGCTACTGATTCAGACCATTTATATAATGCCCATGGACTAACTGTGGTGATGATGCAGGAGTAGACAAAATGGTGCTAGGATGGCTTCATTGTTTCACCTCTGATGATGTGAGAGAGTAGTGCTTATTTTCTCAGAAAGTTGTCATCTGCAGAGTCCCATGGGATTCAGTCTTATAATTTCTCATCAGCATACATATAAGACTGTTTGGAGAGATCATGAGATGCTCAAATAAAAAATGCCACCAATATACCAGGACATCTAGCTATGTCCCTCCTCAGCAAGTATGGATAGTGTTGTTTCTCCGTTAACCCACTGTCTGGAGGAAACTCAATCCTGGGTGAAAAGTAGTAGCTCAAATTCAGTGCAGGTAAGATAGAGGAGACCCTAGCAGATATGAAAAAAATTGAAGTAGTGGGACCTACAGCTTGCCCACCTATTGTGGACATCCCCAGCCTTTTATTGTCAAGGTGAGGCACTATCTGAGGATGCTTTTGCATTCCTTGCTTTTTCTAGCCATCCAAAGACAAGAAACATGAAAACTACTCTACAGCTGTCTAGCATGCAGCATCCTATTAACTAAGCAAGTTTGACTGATGAAACCACATCACATCAGTGCTTCACTTTTTGAACTGGCTAGCCCCTATCTTTACAGTTTTCAGTGGGCAAAAAGCCAAGCTGTTTCAAGTAACCTTTTCCCCCATGATCTAAGCAGGATAAACTGCTCCAAGTATGGAGAAAAGCTAAGCCTAGGAATAGATATCAACTTCATCTACTCTTCTAGTTACTTCTTACTACAACCCACTGACATACCTTGGATTTTGTCTGGATTAAGGCTCATCTCGCTTGCCCTCATATACTTTTGTTTTATGAGGATGAGATATTCATTCCACTGCACAAGCTATTTCTAGTGTGATAGCTATGCAGAGCTGGGTCTCTTAAGCATACTCAATACACCTCAGCCCATGTATCCTGAAGACCTCTCCTAACAGCCTTGTAAACAAAATTTAAAAGAAGGGGATATAAAACTGGCTCCTGCCATATTCCACACAAGAACATTTGGGACCAAGAAGCAATTACCCAAAACTAGAACTGGTAGAAAAGTTTTAAAATTTAAATGATTTTTTTTCCTTCAAAAATTTTAATCCATAAAAATGGGTCAATTATTAATGCAAACTCTGTCAAAGTTTCATCCTATTTTTTTGACCAGCTCCACCTAAAACTCTTTTTTAAGAACTCTCAGGGAATGAATGGATCCATTAAGAAACAGGTTGACTGGTTGAATATTCTATCAAAACTTCTGATAATTGGAATTTTGTCTAAACAAAATTTTTCATGAAAAGGTGTTTATGGGAAATTGCAACTTGGAATTTTAAATCAGGTGTGTCATACCCACTCTCATCTGTGGACCAGGTTCGCTGGCTAGATTTTATCTCCCATCATGCACTGGGACCAGGCACTCATATTATTCACTGAAGATGTTTGGCAAGGGGATAGTATATCACAGCAGATGTAGGCTGGCCAGAGAACATGGTCCATACAGGACAATCAGGACAGAAGGCACATGAACTAATTCCCCCCATAAGTCACCATGGCAACACTTCTCAATTAAAATTTTAAGTTTTCAGTTGAAAGTGTTAAATATTTCACCAACAATTTCCATGGAAAATTTCAGCAAAAATGAAATTTTCTCAAATATTTTCTATGGGTGGAGGACCCCATTTTATGAGCAGTTCAAATGAAAAGCAAGTTTTGTCAATCCGTCTAGACATTTCCATCCTGCTAGAATTTAAAGGTGCATTGACAGAGTTACTGTAAGGAAAAATCTGTTCAGTATTTCAGGGAATGGTACTCTACTCAAGTGGTAGCTTATTCTTCTTACTCTTTAGGGCAAAAATTATGATTTATATAGATAATGGACCTGATTTGCCTCCTGTCCATTTTTACAGCAGTGTCAATCTATTGTCACCTTGCAATTACTGTTGAATTTTCACTGGTGCTGTAAGTGAGAAGAGAGTTAGATTTGTGACTGGCAACTACAGAATACAATACTATGACAAATATGGTAATGTCCTGGACAAACACTACTGAATAAAGTTAAACCTTACTGAATTAATATTAAGTATCTCATGAGTTCCTTGCATTAAAAATGCCAGTGTTAATGTATTATTGTGAGATTATATGCAATGTCTAAAGTAGGGGGTGGGGAGACATGACTAATATAAATCTGGGAAGTCTTATGAGTTTCAAAGGAGTATTTGAAATGATGTGCCAGACTAGAATGAACTTTTAAAGTTAAGTAGGTTTCCCAGGAAACCTTGAGAGGAAAGTGTAAGCAAATGAATGCCCTGCAGAACTCAGCCTTTCGAGGAGGGGATTCTTGTCTGTTGATTACCTGTAACAAGATCAGAGGCCCAAACTGTATAAAGGCATGACTCTGATTTGTGGGTGTGCTTGTTCTGAGCCAAGGCACTTATGAACTTGTAGCCACAGGAGAAAACCTGTGGTAGGGTTTGAAGGACTGACTCTGACTCTTATTGGAGGTAGGGTGATCTCTGATAAGCTTATTAGCATGTGTGCAGTTTCTTTTATTGTTCTAATGTCTTTTTCTGTAATGCTTTCACCTTAACAAATGTGCTTGCTTATGTGATAACTTATGCCCTTTTTATAGACTGAGGAAAAAGCAAACTAGGCAATCTGACTTACTGGGTAGTTTACAGTGTAGACAGAGAATTGTGCAGTCTGGAAAAATCCCCATCAGGCGAGAGAAACACAAATGTCTCCAACCAAGAGAGGTGACAGCTGGGGAGCCAGAAACCTAAAAGTGGGTGCTCTTGGAAGACCACAAAGAGGAAATATAGGAGCAGTTGCCCTAAACTTTGACAAATAAAATTTTTATAACTTTATTTTGTACAGTTTTTCATACAAAAGAAAATAGAGAAATTATTCCAGAGTGAAATTCATTGTCTGCACAAGCATAAGCACACACACAAACACTGTTAAACACCAAGTATCCCAAATGTGATGTGAGCTACATGTGAAAATAAGTAAATTACAAGTAAATTGTAACAAAAGCTCCTTGATTTTAAAGCTGTAGTTTCTAAAAGCAAATGCTAATTGAAATAGCAATTTAATGTTCCATATCTGGTTTTATAGGCTGCTAATATTTCATCACATTCCGTGGAGGTCACAGGGAGCAATCTTTCCACAGGCAGTGACAAAAGGAATGGTTGCTGTCTCTAAGGAACATTTCCTTGAAGTAACATTTGTTTCTCAGTGTTACAAAAATATAATCTACATTAATAAAAAAAAAAATCTCTGCCATTTCTAATTTGCTCTTAAAATAGAAGGTAAAGGCCATGATCCCTTTTACTAGCTGATCTTAAGTTATGTGTAAACCTAGTAATGAATCTAAATGTAACAGAACAGATTTTCATTATTTCCTACCTCTAAACTATATGCAGTTCGAACTAGATTTTTATATATGTACAGAAGAGGCCTGATTTTCAGAAGCACTGAGCACCCTAACTATAACTGATGTCACCAGGAACTGCAAGTGCTCATGAATTAAAACTCAGGGCACAGCCATTGGCTCATTGCAAGAATGAAGAAATTCTATACAGGTTATACTTGACCTTAAAAATCTATGGAATGAAATTACTGCTTCCAGCTGAAACACAAGACAGGTACCCAAAAGTCTGAAGGTATTGCACTTCCTGACCAGACTTTAAAAGTATGTTGTGTGAGAGAACATAATTTTCAATGTTGTATTTAAAAACAATATTATTACAACCTAGGAAGTTAACTTTGTGGTCTAACTTTTCATAATTGACATTCATGGGCAGTTTATTAAAGATCTATACAAACTGTAAAAGAGCACCTGTAAAATTCATTCATATCACCAGTAGACTTATACCAAGAGCCACTCTGTGGGCCATGATACCCAAAATATTATGATAACTCTCAGCTCTCTGGGTTAGATTCTGAACAGTTTAACATTTTTAACAAAGACATCATTCAATTAACCTATTTGTCTTTCAAACTATAACTGTGTCATCAACATGCCAAAAAAAAAAAAAAGTAGGGGCAGAGAAGAGAAAATGAAGGACATGTAGTAGTGATGTGAAGAAACACTTGTGGATTGGGGGTGTTGAAATATAAATTTTCTCTTTGGGGAGAAATTAGTGAGGATTAAAGGTTATAATACTCCCACAAATTTGGCACCATTACAGAAGGGCTGTTTTCTCCCAGCAACTTCCACCTTATATACTCATTTACACATGCGTAAAATGGTAATAACAATGACGGTTAGCATTTTGCACACATGTAACTGACTAAACAGGACAGTGGAAATTGGGTGTGATCTAAGTGCTATCGCTATTGCTGTACAGGTTTTGTCTTAATATCTATTGTTGATTATTCAATTTGCATTTTTAAAACAACCTAAATATAAATTTATTATATGTGGCATTGTCTCAGACCAAGATAACCTGTCTGAGAAGTTCCTAAGTCATATACTAAAACAGTGGTTTTCAACCTTTTTTTCATTTGCTGACCCCTAAAAAATTTCAAATGGAGGTGCGGACCCCTTTAGAAATCTTAGACATAGCCTGCAGACCCCTAGGGGTCTGCAGACCACAGGTTGAGAACTACTGTATTAAGATAATTAGTGTTACTATCTATGGGCCCAGTCCTACTCCTGTTAAAGCCAATGGCAAAACTCCATTTTCCCTTCAAGTGGGGAATTTCAAAGTAAGTTATTTATTATTCTTTCACCTTTTATCCTAAAAACCAACACACCACTTACCTCTTCTCCCCTCAAAACATAGTAAAGTTTTCCATCAGAACAAAGTTTGACTTAAAAGTATAAAACCAGGGAGATTCAGAATTAATGCTATCTACACCAGCTGCCAGTCAAAGTGGGTGTCTAGGAGAGACAAAACAGGTGGTCCCAGATCCCTGTAGTGCTCAGCCTAGTGTGTGAACTAAACATGTCTCCTGAATTTCCTTGCTTTGTAGATTTATCACATTAGTTTAATTATAATAGTGTATTGATTTAATTGAAATTTACATTTTTATAAAGTTCTGAATCACCTTCATTCAGTCTGGTACCAATGTCAATGTCTGGTTGTTTCATGATAGAGTTATAACATGAATAGAATCTGAGAACACTTTCCAAGATACTTAATGACAATGTAGATGGTTTCAGACACTTTTTTTTTAAGTGGATTTAAACAAAAACCAAACAATTTAAAGGATGGATTTAATTACAGGAAAAGAAATGTATCAAGTGAAAATTAAGGATCATTCACATACAATCTTATAATCAGCTCAGAGCTAATGAGAGATGTCCTTATTTACTTGCAGTCAAGACAGAACTGGACTCTATGGGTGAAATCCTGGCCTCACTGAAATCTATGAGAGTGTTTGCCATTGTTTTCAGTGGAGCCAGGATTTCATTCAGAGAGTGAGATATTTCTTTATTGGAATAGAAAATGAGTGCACAGACTCAGGCTAGTCTTGCCTATTTTATTTTTAATATGAACACTGTTCCTATTAGTGCTCTGAAAAGGAATCAACTATAAAAGCAGCAAAATTTACAAAGCACCAGCAGAGAGCTATGTTTAAACCTTCAGTCAGCCAGCCAGCAGCTTCCATCATTGTTTATGTCCTCACATGTATGTAACATGCAGGGACAAAGTCAGCTGTAGCATGAATGGGAGAAAGTCTTATGGAGTTTTAATTTCTTCCTGACCACAAGCCCACTCTCTTAAGAGCATGTGTAATGGTTTTGGGGGGAGGCAGGTACAGTATTTCTCCTTCCTGTTCCTAAGTTTGCCTTTCTGCTGTGGTAAGACCAGCATTTAGTCTTTTTTCAAGACTTGTGTCTGTGCATGTGTGTGTCACACATACACACAATTATACAGAGTTAAATTCTGATAGGAAGAAAGTGACAATCTCAAAGGGAAAACATTTATTAAACCTCAATTCATAAATACAGATTTTAATGATAACCCTTGAAATAATTGTGACTATTGGTAACTCTTTGAAAGACAACACTTTCGGGGAGTTCTTCCTCAAGTTTTGGTACCTATTACTATCACAAGCTCAAATGCAAAATATAATTAGGCACATGCTAGTCTCTTCTCTGAGAAGGGTAAAACCTCCCAGTCTCTGTGGAACGATGTCCAACTACCCTGTAGGGTACTGAAGCTCCTTTAAAGATTGGAAAACAAGTCATAGTCCCAGAGTCTCCTTCAAACTTTGTCTATTTCTTTAATGACAGTCTGCAACAATTCTAGTTGTCTTCTCCTGTGGACCCATAATCTGAATCCAACAAAGTGGCAAGGCCCTGGAATACAATCCATACAGCAGATCCTTCTGGTTCTTGCACTGCTTCACTGCTGAGTTTGTCAGTCTGACTCCCACTCATATTTATAAATGTCTCCCTGATTTCCCATTGGTTCCATTCTCAGAGTGACTTTGTGTCCTGCCAGGCTGCTTGCCCTTAATGGAAATCATCTATATAGCTTCAAACAGCTCATGGCCATACTTAGTACCCATCACACTCAATTTCTGGATGTTTCTTGCCCATTTAGAGTCATTCTGTCCACTTGCATCAAGGCTGCAGGCACACAGAGACTTCCAAACCAAGAACTATGTATCCTCCCCCACTGTTTCTTATTTACACCACTAAATGCTGCAATGCAAGCATGTGGTTACACATGCTCCTGGGTTGTCATTCTCAGCTACTGTCCTCACGTAACCTGGGTGATTTTATTTTAAAACTTTGCCTGCATCTGGGAAGTTTTCTAAAGATTTCTCCCCACTGTTGCTAACATTGATGCAGCTCAGCACATTTTAATGTTGGTAGCTCCAGTATAGATGTTGATAAACTCACGACAACTGCCAACTTTCTATTCCTTGAAGGCACTCCAGAATTGTCCAGACACTCTGACACAAATCCTCTTCTATGTTTGTGGAAAATTCTCTATTTGTGCAGACGCTGTAAGAGATGATTTGTGATTAAGCCCTGAGTAACTCCAGCAGGCATTATTGCAGTAAAGTGTAAATCAGATACTTTTGTTGATGTTTAAGTTAGTTCAGGTTAAAAGGACTTTGCAATGGGATCTATGGGTCAGAAGAAAAAGAAACCCTTACTATAATGGGCAAGATTTTCATCTTTCTTCCCATCTAGCTATTCATTACATTCGCTGTTTAAATTCTGCCTCAGTTTTTTTGTATGCATAATTGTGCTATACCTGTACTTTTCCAGAAAACTGTTTGATTCGGCAATGTTTAAAGGTTTAAATATGCATAGACTGAAAGAAAAATAAACTGGTTTATTTTAAATATAAGGTAGAAAATAAGCTTTAATCCTATTATTACTGAAACACCTGCTGAGGGCTCAAGCACAAACAAGAGCACATTAGCACAAATAGGCACAAAAAATTGCTTATGTGCTGTATTTTGTTGTTTACCATCAGCCTGGGGTTAAGGATCACAAAGGAGGCTGTCTGAACAGCACTTGTTTTTCAATCTGTATATTGCAGATCAGTCAGGCACTTCTGTTTGCCTTTTCTCATAATACAAGCACAAGGCAATACAAAATTAAAAGGCCATAAATATAAAATGAGAGTAAAAACAATACTGCTGTCATTTTTGGCCTGAACAGTTAATTAATATTCAGGGCCTTGCAGGTTGTTTCTGTTAGGAGAAATTTATGATAGAATTGGGTATCTCTTTAATGCAATCCTGCTTATTTGCAAAAGAAATGTACATAAAATCCTCTTTCCCTGAACACACAGAAACAAATAACAGGAGACTGTTTCCTTGCTCACAGTTCCAAGCCTCGCTCCAGCCTCCAGTACTCCAAGAAAGTACCCTCTCTTGTCTCTCTCCTAGGACAACACTAAAAGTGCTTCTCTTGCTGTCTCCTACCTTTTCCAATTGCCTTCTTCCAAGCTTTTGGCTGCTGATCCCACAGATAAACAGCTGCAATCAAATTAATTCTCCATTTCTGGTATCACTAAACAGAAGGGCATTTTCATAGATTTTAAGGCCTGACTTCCTGTATAACACAAGCCCTAGAACTGCCCCAAAATAATTCCTAGAGCATATCATTTAGAAAAACATCCAATCTTGATTTAAGAATTGTCAATGATGGAGAATCCACCATGACCCTTAGTAAATTGTTCTAATGGTTAATTATTCTCACTGTTAAAAGCTTACATCTTATTTCAGGCCTGAATTTGTCTAGCATCAACTTCCAGGTATTGGATCATCTTACACCTTTCTCTACTAGATTGAAGAATGTGTTATCAAATATATGTTCCTGCTTAGAAGTACTTATTATCAAGTCACACCTTAATCTTCTTGTTAAATTAGGGTGAGCTCCTTGAGCCTTCCACTATAAGGTTCTCCTATCCTTAAATCATTGTTGTGGCTCTTCTCTGAACCATCTCCAATTTAACATTACATACCTCTACCATAACAATACACTACATAATTAATCAGTGGAACTCAAAGGATTTAAAAGCAGAATAGGATTAAAAAAAGAATTAGACATTTGTGTGTGTGGTAAGTACTTCCACAATTCCTTTGGATAGAATAAAATATACACAAGGGATATAAACCCATATTATTAATAAGACAGTGTGGGCAAAGGAAAAAAGCTTCCCTTAAAGATAGATTATTCCATCACTGTCTATTATGAGAATTTTGCACCTTCCTTCAAAGCATCTGGGATTGGCTATTGCCAGCGACAAGATATTAGATGAACTATTGAGCTAGCATGGTGACTTCTGTGTTATTACAGTTGTGCCCATCGCAAGTGCAGCAGTGACAACTGGCCAAAAGTTCCTTTCTATGTGGTGCAGAGAATTGCAAAATACAGTGGAAGACCCTTAAAAGAAGGTAAAAGGGGAAATAGAGCATACCTGGCATGCTCCCTACAAAGCCACCTACCTATATAATGAATGTGTGTTACAGGTGATCTGCTGTGCTTGAGCCACAGAGGACGTGAGTCTTGCTCCTATCCCATTTTACACATGGACTTAATGGGGATCTGCAGGAGAGATGTTGCGCCAAAGGTGGGACAGAGCCTGGGAGAAGTTACTCCATGTACTGTAGTACAGTCTGGCAACCCAAATGCCACTTGAAAAGCCAGCAAAAGTAAACACATCTGCCATTAACTCTTGGTTTGTGTATTCTAACAGCTGGATGAAGGCTTAGGATAAGAAGCAGGTTTGGCAGCGGAGCTAGTGGTACTAAGGATCCTGAGGAACCTTGCTGCTGGATGAAGGAATCATCCAGGGGAGTTATAACATAGTTGCCCTAAGATCCACAGTGTTGGAATTTGATTTTCCTGTAGCTACTTGAAGGTCACACACCCTATCCCTTCAGCATGGCCACAACATATTAACCCTAGAGGGGAGAAAGTAGAGGAAATGCTGCAAATCTGAACTCATACCATTTTCAAATCCCTTTCCCCACTCCCCCAAATTTGTCTGCAGAAAGGAGCACTAGTTTCTGATTGCACAGCCTTATTTTTCTCTAATGTTCACCATCAACTATGTTTCAAACTACAGGAAAATAGAATTTCTTTCCTCTTTTCCAGGTGTATCTACCATTGGTGAGTGACTTTAGTACTCATGAAAGAGGTGGACTAATGGTAGCTAGCAACAGCAAGGTGCAGGGTGAGCAGGCAGCTTCATGCAAGCCTCCCCCCACAACTCTGCATCAATCCTGACATCCGTCTCTCCGCTGTGCTAGTGCTGAGGTTTTTCTGAGTGAGTATAATAGGTCCCAGTTCTGTAATATATACAAACTATTTTGGGTTCAACCAAATGGCACAAATAGTCATGAAGCTGATGCCCAGGCCTGACTGAAAGAACCCAATTAACTTGCGAACAGGAAGACATGTTGGACTCAAAACCCTTCTTTGGCTACATTGGAATTCAGATGTTGACTTTTCAAACTAAAACAGATATGAATCATGGGAAATATTTCCTTCTTAACCCCTCAAAGCACCCAGAACTTGTGGACCCATGCACCATACAGTTGTGTGTTGGCTTGAGAAACTACAACTCCTGTGCCAAAGGTTAATTTATAGTATTCATCCAAGTTGAGTTGCATGGTTTTAAAACTGTAAATAAATTCCTGTTCTTAAACAGCACAGGTTTTCAAAGCAGGGAGTATAATCCCCAGCCTATAAAAGGAAAAGATTTAAAGCAGAAATAGGACATTTGACTTCTGCATATTTTGAACATTTAATCACTCGCTTGGTAATATGGAGTAAGTTAGACTAGCAGCATTTTTTTCAGCTGCTTCAGGAAAATACCTTTCTTTAATAAAGTCTTAATGGGCTATAGACTGATTTAGCATCTGATCCTGCTTTTGCTGAAGATAACTGTACAACCGTTACTGACTTCAAGAGAGAACAGGCCCTTAGGCTGTAAGCTCCTAAGGGCAAGAACCACAATATTTTTCTGGTTTTGCAGTGTCACTTATTCTTATGAAGCTCATTATATGATAATAAAAGGTTTTATTCTAAAATGCTATACGAAAATACTTTTAAACTAGATTCAGTGAGGCCAGGGACAGAAGCCCACAGACAAGTATATATAAAAAAAGGTGACCTTAAGAGAGGGTTAGATGTTTGGGGGTGGTGGGGAGGAACATGGAAAACTTACAATAGGGTCAAAGAAGCAAAAAGGAAATCATTAGGCAAATCTGATCAACAATTTAGATGTTTGTACACACGTGCAAGGTTTATGAGGAATAGAACTGGAAGTATTAGTACATATGCTAAACTATGATTTAAATTGGCAGGTCAGAGACTTGATGGGATAAGTGCTCATTCAGAAAAGACAGGAAGGGAAAAAGGGAGAAGCGGTTGCATTATACATAAAGGATATATACACTTGTTCTGAGGTCCAGAGGGAGGAGGTGAGAGTCTTTGGTAAAGATAAATGGGTTAAAAATAGAGGGTGATGTCATGGTGGGGTCTAATATAGACCACCAAATCAGGAGGAGGATGTGGATTAGGCATTGCTATAACAAATAATAGAAATATTCAAAATACAGGACCTACTAGAAATGGGGGCCTTAATTACCCAGACATCTCTTCGGAAAATAATACAGCAAAGCCCAAAATTTCCAGTAAGTTCTTGGAATGTATCAGGGACAACTTTTTGTTCGAGAAAGTGGAGGAAATAACCAGGGCAACAGCCATTTTAGACTTGATTCTGACCAACGGAGATGAATGGGTAGCAGCAAAACTGAAGTTAAAGGCAATTTGAGTGACTGCGATCATAAAATGATAGAGTTTGTGATTCTAATGAAAGAAAGGAGTGAGAACAGCAGGATAAGGATAATTGCCTTCAAAAAACAGACTAGCAAACTAATAGAACTGGTAGGTAAGGTCCCATGGGAAGAAAACCATAAGGGGAAAAGGAGTTCAGTAGAGCAGGTAGATCTTCAAGGAGACAATATTAAAGGCACAACTGCAAACCATTCTGGTGCAAAGGAAAGCTAGAAAGAATAATAAGCCTGGCTCCATCAGGTGCTCTTTAATGACCTGAACATCAAATGGGAATCCTACAAAAAGTGGAAACATGATCAAATTGATGAGGACTGGAGAAATACAAAAGAACAGCACATATATGTGGGGCCAAAATCAGAAAGGCTAAGGCACAAAATGAGTTACAAGGGACATAAAAGGCCATAAGAAGAGGTTCTTTTAATCTATTAGTAGCAAGACAAAGCAAAGTGTAGGTCCTCTACTTAGTAGGGAAGGAGAGCTAGTAACTGATGACATCAAGAAAGCTGAGGTGCGTAATGCCTATTTTGCTTTAATCCTCACTAAAAAAGTTAATGATGACCAGACACTCAACACAATTAATATAAACAAACAAGGGAAGGCACTCAAGCCAAAATAGGGAAAGAAGGGGTAAAAGAATATTTAGATGAAATAGATGTATTCAAATCAGCAGCCCTGATAAAATCAATCCTAGGGTACTTAAAGAATTATATGAAGTAATCTTGGAGATGTCAGCAATTATCTTTGAGCACTCCTGGAGGACAGGAGAGGTCCCAGAAGACTGGAGAAGGGCAAACATAGCACCTATTTTTAAAAAGGGGAACAAGGAGGATCCAGGGAATTATAGACCAGTCAGCCTAATTTCTATACCTGGAAAGATGCTGGAGCAAATTATTAAATGATCATTTTGTAAGCACCTAGAGGATAATAGGTTATAAGAAATAGTCAGCATGGATTTGTCAAGAACAAATCATGCCAAACCAACTTAATTTCCTTCTTTGATGGGATTACTGACCTAGTGGATAGTGGGGAAGCAGTAAATATGATATACCTTGATTTTAGTAATGCTTTTGACACAGTTCCACATGGCATTCTTATAAACAAATTAGGAAAGTGTGGTCTAGATGAAATTACTATAAGATGGGTGCACAGCTGGTTGAAAGACCAAGCTCCAAGAGTAGTTATCAATGGTTTCTGTCAAATTGGGAGGGTGTACCTACTGGGGTTCTACAGGGGTCAGTCCTGCATCTGGTACTATTCAATCTTTTCATTAGTGGCTTGGATAATGGAGTAGACAGTATGCTTATAAAATTAGCAGAGATGACACTGAGCTAGGAGGGGTTGCATGCACTTTGGAAGACAGGTTTCAAATTCAAGATGACCTTAAGAAAATGGAGAATTAGTCTGAATTCAATAAAGACAAGTGCAAAGTACTTCACTTAGGAAGGAAAAATCAAACGCACAACTAAAAAAATTGAATACCTGTCTAGGTGGTAGTGCTGCTGAAAAGGATCTGGGGGTTACAGTAGATCACAAACTAATGAGTCTTCAATGTGATGCTACTGCTGCAAAAAGCTAATATGGCTCTGGGCTGTATTAACAGAAGTGTTGTATGTAGGACACAAAAAGTAATTGTCTCACTCTACTTGGAACTGGTGAGGCCCCAGCTGGAGTATTGTGTCCAATTCTGGGCACCACGGTTTAGGAAAGATGTGGACAAATTGGAAACAGTCCAGAGGATACTTGTGCCATGAACAGAAGTAAAAATTTCACAGTGCTACCAGAGAGTCTGTTCTTGTGGTACATCCAGTCCTGCTGGAAGTAGTAAGGACCATGGACCTTGCCAGATATCATGTTCTCATGAGTGTTCCAGACTGCTCTAGCAGACCCAAGAGGGCTTGATGAGCATCTAGGTTTATGGATGCACAAGTGAACTGACCTAAGCCCAGAAATGTTTGAAGTTGATACATCATTACTAAGGCTGCGAGTCTGTCACGGAGGTCATGCAAGTTACGAATTCCATGACTTTTCGGGACCTCCGTGACTTCTGCAGCCAGCAGGTGACACTAACCCCAGAGCCGCCTGAGCAGCTCAGGTAGCCCCAGAGCCAGCCACCTCGCCCCCAACAGTGGTGGTCCCGGGCTGCCCCCTGCCAGCAGCAGTCCTGGTCCGGTGCGGCCACCCTCCCCCCCAAGTACCAGCAGGTGCCACGGAGCCACCCCACCCCCGAGCACCAGCTGCGCCCTGGAGCTGCCCCCCATCCTGAGCACCAGCGGGGTGCCCTGGAGCCACCGCAGCCTCCAGCACCAGCAGGTGCTGGAGAGCTGCCAACCCCCCTATACTCCCGAGCATGAGCAGGTGCCCTGGAGCCCTCCTCCAGATCAGCACTTCCGGAACACCCCAGAACACCAAAGATTTAGTATGGGTATATAGTACAAGTCATGGACAGGTCATGGGGCCGTGAATTTTTGTTTATTACATGTGACCTGTCCATGACTTTTACTAAAAATGTCCATGAATAAATCTTAGCCTTAATTATTACATAAAAATCTGTTATAAAGATCTAAGAGATCTAAATCTTATAGCACTAAAGATACAACATATTTGGGCCTTTTCCAAAAAGGTCCATGACCAGAAAGATGCAGAATAGACTGGAGATGTGGAAGGGCCAGCCTATGGGTGGTCAAAATGTGGAAATAAATGGTCCTTGTTCTCCAAAGGAAACTCTTATGGTTAAGTCAGCTTTCATCTCTTAAAACTTCTTCTCCCTGATTATGTTCCATATGATGTTGTGATGGTATACTGTATTACTATACTGACAAGTGATATTGGAATAAAATGTCTGGCTCAATAGTTTTTAAATTAGGGATGGGCAAAATCTACAAGCAAATATTAAAACCAAACATTCAAAACCAAGATGTCTTAGTGAATTCAAAATTGGACAAAATGAGCATGCCACTTCTTGGTTTAATATCTGAAGCTCTTAAAGATTTAAAAGTTTATATTTTTGATATACTACTTTAAGGTGTGGTGGTTTATTGGTTAGAAATGGCTAAGAAATGGTACTGGTACCTTCATACTTTAACCTTATGTCATGCTTGTGCTGCCTTAGAGTATAAATACATTTATGGTGGCTTATTCTGCATTTGGATGTTGAAGTTTTACAATGATTCTATGCAATTCTAGCATTAAACAAGATATGCAGGTATAAAGAGCTGTAGCCACATACATGTATTTCATGGATGGAAATTAAGCCTAGATTCTTGAGCATCAAAAGCATAAGTCTCTACCATTTGAACTAAAGGAGAATTCCTTGGGGCCAACCGCTGGAATGGGTACTGATCACACATACTAGACCAAACTTGGCTCAAGTGTCTGAAATCCATAGGAGATCAAATCTCATCTAGAGTGTTACTTTGTAATGAACTATGGCTACATAGAGACACCATTGTCATTAGCAGGGATTGAATCCTGGACCTTCAGTGCCAAAAATATCTATCAAATGGGCTAAAGAATTAAACTCTGTACAGTGACTTAGGCTTGTCACGATCACGTGCACTAGGTCAGCGTACTTCATCAGTATCCTACCTATATGCAAGACATAACCTATAAGAATTCCAGACTTCCCTTCTAATTTGGCTGTTACCACTTGTACTAAAACAAAGGCTTGTAAATCATCTGGACAAGGTATAATGCAGCCAGAGCCAAGCAGTTAAAAAAAAACAAAACCAAAAAAAGTCTGGGAGGTCACTCCAAGTAAATTGGCAACAAAGAACCATAAATTTCTTCTTGAAGCAGAGATGGACCTTAAATTTCTAAGAATTATTTGAAAATCCTCTTCAAAGAGCTGCTCTGCAGGTGAACTCCAAGCATTATCTACACATGTGCAAATACTACCAGGCCAACAGTCTTTCTATAGGTCAGCTCTGAAGTCTACTGCAACCAGGGTCCAGCTGCTTTACTGAATGGTTTATAATTCAATACATCTCACCTTCATCCTCTTCCATTCCCTAATGCCTGAAGAAAAGGTTGACTTTCCCCATTCACACTCAGGCTCCTGTGAATGGTAATAGCTACATCTCTACAGTTAAAATCAGATTCTTCCAGTATACTATAAAGATTAACATAAAGGGAGAAAATATTCATTCCTTTATACCTTGCACATTAATTTCAGTGCCTACATCAGACAAAATATCATGGCGATTCCTTGGCTCTAATAAGCTCAGAGTTACCCAGTTGCAATTTTTTTTAACCTTCAGAGACAAATCTCACACTCAAATGACCCTAAGAGAACAGCCAGGGACTTTCCCTTGGACTGTTGTCTTATATGTCTGCTCAGTAATCAGTAACAGAATTAACAGTTGGTGTATTTATAGACCCACCATGACCACAACTATCTCCCAGACTCAAATAACCTGACTTCCCCTTTTCAATCAGCTCCAGGATGATACCGGTTACTTATTAACATGATCCTTGGCAAGATGGGGTGGGGGCTTACTGTGATTAATTAGCTAACTTAATCCAAAATTCATCCAAAGGTATGAGGTAGCACTATAACACAGTGTACAATCCAAACCAAGGATTCCATTAGCTCTCATTAATAATGGCATACCGAACTTCTGGGATCTTAAAAACACTGATCTTTATCAATACACAGATGAAAACATCACTTGATTCCCTTTCTTCCCCTTCCCCTACAGAAAAATCTCCCTATATTAAACATCTGAATCTTTCTGTAAGGGAAACTTGAATTTGTTTTTAACTGGAAAAATTAGGCTCAAAGGACATTTTCAAAATCACTTTCCCCTTCATTGAAAGTTACCTTAGGATAACTTACTAATGAGCTATCTCCTACTCCCTTTCCTCTAGGCTTAATTTACAGTCACTAAGTGCTGCTGAGCAGGCTGCTATACAGGCACAACCATACATACTGCTTACCCCTTCTGTGCCTAAGAAAAGCCACTCGAAAAGGCTAAAAAATATGTAAATGTATTGTTCAAGGAATAAAGAGATTTTTCACATGTGGGTGTTCGTTCCCATCAAAATGTTGTTGTCAGGTGAATAGGAGCAGATCTTTTCACCATAAACCTGAGGAGTTTCTAATTAATATTTTATTCAAGCAGGCTTTATTCAAAGTGCTAATTTTCTATCCCAGCTCCTAAGGTCTCTTTCCTACAAGTGTTCTCCCAATAGGCCGTAGTCAGTCTCCTTCAGCTCAAGTTTCCCCCAAAAATAAACCTGAGGTTATACCAGCACAGGGACTTCATAGCCCCCCTGAAATCAGCTAAAGAGAAGCTAATGGAAACATCTAAGCTCTCTGACTCCAGGGCCAAAATGTTTGCACTGTTGAATGGGGTGGGTAAGGGATGTCTGTGGCATCCTAAGGAGAGTCTCTCATTTGCTATATGTGCTAGGATGTCTTGTCTATCTTTACAGCAAACTCACCACTTTATTAGCAGTGTTGGGTTTCAAAACTGACAAGAATAGACAAGGCCCTGCCAAAATCATCAGATAATTTCAACCTAGAAATTATAGACCTCCTTGGCTAGTATTATAGTGATATTAAGAGAAATGCAGAAATAAATCAACAGATGAGACGGTCACAGATGATCTTTGGACATGAAAAATCATAACAGCAGAGTAATGCACTGGTAAATCAGGCATCTGGTTCTCCTGGCCTAGACCTACTTGTAGGAGAATGACAGTTGTATATGCCATAGTTACATTGTATTCTTGTCAATGAAAAAAATTCCTTAAGATAAAGAAAATGTTCTGTCAAATGAATTGAAGAGCAGTGGAGAGGTTCAGTGCTAATTATTTCAGTAAAGAAAACAAGCCCATTCCAATCTGCTTTGCAATAAATATTTTGTAGGGAAGGATGGGCAACGCATCTCATTAAACATTTAGGGTTCTTTTTAGAAACAAAATATGGAAAGTTTACAAGGCAGGTTAGTACTTTTAGGAATGTTTGAAAAAAAAGTGGTTTTGTTTTCTGGGGAAATTAGGCAGGTTCAAAAACAAACATTTCCTGAATCAAATAGATCAGTTGACAACTTGTTGGGAAAACAAGACAAAAAAATTGAAAATAAATAAACGAGGTTTATAACTGCATCACCTCATTTCCCCTGAAATCCCTGTTCTCAATTTGCTCTCTTCTGCGACCATTCTCTTTACTCCTAGGAAGTTTGCCTTTTCCATCTCAGGTGCTAGTCTTTCTTCATGTTATTGCTCATCCCTTCTCTGTGCATTTCTCTATCTTTACCACTGAACTTGTTGTCTGTAGCAAATCACAGCAGCCCTTCTGTCCTCTAACATCCTCTCACTCCTTGAGATTTCCTGATCCAGACAACTACTTCATTTTACCCACCCAATTTCTGAAATGGCCATTTGATCAAGCCTCTGCTATATAATCTGAATGCCTAATTAACAAATAAATGAGTTATCATTCCCTCCCTTCAACCAAACAATCTTCATGAAAAGAGGGGATGAGGAAGAGTAAACACAGGCCAGACATAGAAAATTATATAATGAGTGCAAGGGATACCAAGAAAGAATAAGCTTAAAGCCCTGACATGGCATTGACACAGAGTGCTGACCACAGACTGATAATAACCCCAAATGTTTTTAAATGAAACAAAAGTTAAACTAGCAGCTGGAGCACCAGGAATAAATAAAATGCTCAGAGAACTGCTGAAGCTCTTGACAAGTCAGCATCACTCACAAACTATTGGAAGAGCCAGGTAGCACAGCAGCAGCTAGTTTCATTAGAAGTAGCAACCCAAAAGAGCGAGTCCACTGATCACGAAAAGAATTGAGGATGAAAGAATTAGGTTCAACTGCAAAAGCTGAGGTGCCCTATCCACTGCTAGGGCGAGTGATTTTTAACTTTGATCTATGGGGCTTCTCCATCTGTTCTTGTGATAGGAACATGGACTGATGAGTAGAGATTTCTCAGTACTGTCTAGTTGGAGAAAATAGAATACGCTACACAAAAAGGGACTACAGGCCAGGCATATCAAATGACATCTTGTCATAAATACCAATATCTAGTTCCTTCTAGCCAGTGATCTCAAAACACTTATCAACCCTAATTGTTGCTATAGGTCAAACTCAGCAATGGGGAAAGGAGGCACAGCTTCAAATGACTTAATTAGGAGAAGCTCTTGCTTCAGTCAGGACTGGATCCCGGTTCTGTTCAGCCTGCCACATGATTCCAGTCCTACACCAGGCACTCCTTCTGACAATTATTCACATATTTTAGCCCCATAAAAACTTATTGACTTTTGGAACTGACCTTCGAACATTTATTCACCTAGTCCATATGCCCCAACTAACGTTTATGGAAAATCAGAGAGAGCAGCAGCCTGGAAATCTCAAAACTTTCATATGGGATGAATGGAAAAAACCCAGACTCATTTTTAATGTTGTGGTTTGCTGAATCTTTAATTTCTTGTCATCCAACAGGAATAATGCTAATGGTGTTGAAGTGCACTTTTGGGAATGGATAATTTGGTTATCAAATGCCTTATTTACCTTCAGCCTTTAATTCAATTTCATACAAACCCATTTATTGTATTACATACTAGTTTACTTTGAAAATTATTCCTTAAATAGACACTGAGTGCTTTACTTTGTAAGCATAATAGTCTTTTAACTTAAATTTTTTCTGATATAACTATATAAAATAAAATATAATATAGCCCAGATCCTACAATTTGCTGTAAGTGGAGAGACCCTGCAGCCACATGGAGTCCCATTGAACAATTCTTTTATAGTGTCTCTAAAAGGTAGTACGGTACTTCCAGGATGGTGGTTGCAGAACTAATAAGTCAATATTGCTTCTGTTGTTCACGTGTGACCAAATTGGTATCTCTATTAACTTCAATGGATCTATGATGCTTTACCCTAACTGAGGAGCTGACCACCAGAGAGAACTAGTGATTTGTGTGGTAAGATAGCCATAGGGCAACAGATACCCAGAGTGTCACGATATTCCTGACTATTGGGCATGACATGTTCACACAAGTGATCTACTATTATAATCTAACTGTGGAATCTCACATTCCTTACTTTAAACCTTAAAGTTCCTCCTGCACTGCTGATACATCAGGCAGTCCAGCTCCTCCTTTGATTAGGTCACTAGCTAGTTGTGATACTTCATTTCAGGTGATACCAACACATTCAATTTCCTCTGCCACTGTCCTCTGCTAGTTCTTCCTTGGCCTTCCTGGCTTTCTCTCTCCTCCCTCAGGTACGTCCCCCATCTTCCATATGGTGTAAATGCCCCAACCACCTGGTATTTCTTTCTTTGATGATATTTTCTAACATGTCCTGCTCTGTCAGCTTCCTTACTCTCTCCTGTTTTGTCTTTCCATTAAATGTGTAGTACCTTCCTCAACTATCTGTGATGGGTAGCTTCCAATCTCTCTCTCTCTCTTTTTTTTTTTTGTTAGCCCTTGTCATTGGCCAAGTCCCTGCTCCTGTACAATTGGCAAAGTATAATCTGACCTTTACTTTGATGTGGAGACCTTTGTTTGACCAGAGGTTATTCATCCTTCCAAAAGTGGTGTTTGTTTTTCCTAATCTCCTCTAAAAGAAAAGGAGTACTTGTGGCACCTTAGAGACTAACAAATTTATTAGAGCATAAGCTTTCGTGAGCTACAGCTCACTTCATCGGATGCATTTGGTGGAAAAAACAGAGTAGAGATTTATATACACACACACACAGAGAACATGAAACAATGGGTTTATCATACACACTGTAAGGAGAGTGATCACTTAAGATAAGCCATCACCAACAGCAGGGGGGGGAAGGAGGAAAACCTTTCATGGTGACAAGCAGGTAGGCTAATTCCAGCAGTTAACAAGAATATCAGAGGAACAGTGGGGGGTGGGGTGGGAGGGAGAAATACCATGGGGAAATAGTTTTACTTTGTGTAATGACTCATCCATTCCCAGTCTCTATTCAAGCCTAAGTTAATTGTATCCAGTTTGCAAATTAATTCCAATTCAGCAGTCTCTCGTTGGAGTCTGTTTTTGAAGCTTTTTTGTTGAAGTATAGCCACTCTTAGGTCTGTGATCGAGTGACCAGAGAGATTGAAGTGTTCTCCAACTGGTTTTTGAATGTTATAATTCTTGACGTCTGATTTGTGTCCATTCATTCTTTTACGTAGAGACTGTCCAGTTTGGCCAATGTACATGGCAGAGGGGCATTGCTGGCACATGATGGCATATATCACATTGGTAGATGCGCAGGTGAAGGAGCCTCTGATAGTGTGGCTGATGTGATTAGGCCCTATGATGGTATCCCCTGAATAGATATGTGGACAGAGTTGGCAACGGGCTTTGTTGCAAGGATAGGTTCCTGGGTTAGTGGTTCTGTTGTGTGGTGTGTGGTTGCTGGTGAGTATTTGCTTCAGATTGGGGGGCTGTCTGTAAGCAAGGACTGGTCTGTCTCCCAAGATCTGAGAGAGCGATGGCTCGTCCTTCAGGATAGGTTGTAGATCCTTGATGATGCGTTGGAGGGGTTTTAGTTGGGGGCTGAAGGTGATGGCTAGTGGCGTTCTGTTGTTTTCTTTGTTGGGCCTGTCCTGTAGTAGGTGACTTCTGGGTACTCTTCTGGCTCTGTCAATCTGTTTCTTCACTTCAGCAGGTGGGTACTGTAGTTGTAGGAATGCATGATAGAGATCTTGTAGGTGTTTGTCTCTGTCTGAGGGGTTGGAGCAAATGCGGTTATATCGTAGCGCTTGGCTGTAGACAATGGATCGAGTGGTATGATCTGGATGAAAGCTAGAGGCATGTAGGTAGGAATAGCGGTCAGTAGGTTTCCGATATAGGGTGGTGTTTATGTGACCATCGCTTATTAGCACCGTAGTGTCCAGGAAGTGGATCTCTTGTGTGGACTGGTCCAGGCTGAGGTTGATGGTGGGATGGAAATTGTTGAAATCATGGTGGAATTCCTCAAGAGCTTCTTTTCCATGGGTCCAGATGATGAAGATGTCATCAATGTAGCGCAAGTAGAGTAGAGTCCTCAGCTCTCGTTCCCTAATGCCCCTACTCTACTTGCGCTACATTGATGACATCTTCATCATCTGGACCCATGGAAAAGAAGCTCTTGAGGAATTCCACCATGATTTCAACAATTTCCATCCCACCATCAACCTCAGCCTGGACCAGTCCACACAAGAGATCCACTTCCTGGACACTACGGTGCTAATAAGCGATGGTCACATAAACACCACCCTATATCGGAAACCTACTGACCGCTATTCCTACCTACATGCCTCTAGCTTTCATCCAGATCATACCACTCGATCCATTGTCTACAGCCAAGCGCTACGATATAACCGCATTTGCTCCAACCCCTCAGACAGAGACAAACACCTACAAGATCTCTATCATGCATTCCTACAACTACAGTACCCACCTGCTGAAGTGAAGAAACAGATTGACAGAGCCAGAAGAGTACCCAGAAGTCACCTACTACAGGACAGGCCCAACAAAGAAAACAACAGAACGCCACTAGCCATCACCTTCAGCCCCCAACTAAAACCCCTCCAACGCATCATCAAGGATCTACAACCTATCCTGAAGGACGAGCCATCGCTCTCTCAGATCTTGGGAGACAGACCAGTCCTTGCTTACAGACAGCCCCCCAATCTGAAGCAAATACTCACCAGCAACCACACACCACACAACAGAACCACTAACCCAGGAACCTATCCTTGCAACAAAGCCCGTTGTCAACTCTGTCCACATATCTATTCAGGGGATACCATCATAGGGCCTAATCACATCAGCCACACTATCAGAGGCTCCTTCACCTGCGCATCTACCAATGTGATATATGCCATCATGTGCCAGCAATGCCCCTCTGCCATGTACATTGGCCAAACTGGACAGTCTCTACGTAAAAGAATGAATGGACATAAATCAGACGTCAAGAATTATAACATTCAAAAACCAGTTGGAGAACACTTCAATCTCTCTGGTCACTCGATCACAGACCTAAGAGTGGCTATACTTCAACAAAAAAGCTTCAAAAACAGACTCCAACGAGAGACTGCTGAATTGGAATTAATTTGCAAACTGGATACAATTAACTTAGGCTTGAATAGAGACTGGGAATGGATGAGTCATTACACAAAGTAAAACTATTTCCCCATGGTATTTCTCCCTCCCACCCCACCCCCCACTGTTCCTCTGATATTCTTGTTAACTGCTGGAATTAGCCTACCTGCTTGTCACCATGAAAGGTTTTCCTCCTTCCCCCCCCTGCTGTTGGTGATGGCTTATCTTAAGTGATCACTCTCCTTACAGTGTGTATGATAAACCCATTGTTTCATGTTCTCTGTGTGTGTGTATATAAATCTCTACTCTGTTTTTTCCACCAAATGCATCCGATGAAGTGAGCTGTAGCTCACGAAAGCTTATGCTCTAATAAATTTGTTAGTCTCTAAGGTGCCACAAGTACTCCTTTTCTTTTTGAGAATACAGACTAACACGGCTGCTACTCTGAAACCTAATCTCCTCTGAATATCTTTATCACTGCCACCTTCAAATGTCATCACACTTACCATATAGCAGAACTCTTCTACCGGTTTGATTTCTTTTTAATCTATGTGCACTTTTGCAGCTGTTGTCCACTTTCCTACCTTCATAATCTTGGTTTTCCCTGCATTTACCTTCAATCCAATTTTTGTTGCTTCCTGTTCTATCTCTGATGTGAAGGCAATCGTTCTGTTCCACATCATACTTAGTAAAGCAAAGACAAGTTCATGTAACTCATCTCCACTAACCCATTTTACACTATCCATGATGTCTTTTGTTGCCCAATTCCTCACCCAATCTATTGCTAATGCAGAGAAGATTGGTGATAACAAACACCAAATTAAAGAAGCCATCAGAGGCCTCAGACAGGGAAAAGCTCCTGTGGTTGACACATACTAAAGATGGTAGGCAAAATTCCGATTATGTAGCTAAGAAAACTAACTAAAACATGAGTGAAAAACAAGTGCCATAAGACTGGAAAGATGGTATCATCATGGCATTACCAAAAAAACATGATTGTACTCAGTGGGCAAACCAGAGGACTATTGCACAGCTGTCAGTCTCGTGCAGCATATTGACGGTCATCATGTTGATCATAATGAAGGTAGTGGATGAAGTATTATCAGAAGAACAGGCTGGATTCTGTCCAGTTAGATGATGTTGTGAACAGATGTTCACTCTTCAACAGATCATCAAAAAACTACTGTTTGTCAAAAACCCATCTTAATCTACTTTATCAACTTTAAGAAAGCATTTGTCCGCAGAGAGACCCTGTGGAAAATGGCTTGACTGTATGGTATACCGGCCAAGTTGATCAACATAATAGGGAGTTTACATGGTGGAAGTAGATGCACAGTAAGATTGGATACAGAGCTGGAGGAGTGGTTGGATGCTGTTACTGGAGTTAGACAAGTCGTTTGTTATCACCAATCCTCTTTGTGTTAGGAATCTTGCATTATCAACTTGATTTGTTTTAACAACATTCCATTAAGATCTTAAATGATTGCAAGGAACACTTCTGTACTACTTGTCTAATAACTTTATCCTGAAGACACTTTGGAATACAGTACACCCTGATTTTAAGTAAAACTGACAAAACACATCAGAAGAATGTTTAACTAGAATGCTCTTGATCTACATGAAACCCTTTTAATACACATAGAAACCTACAGAACTACAAAAATAAAAACTTTATAACCTGTTCTGCCTTCTCCTCCAAAAGGAGGTGTCAGATGGCTGTTCCTGGCTTTCCCAGAAATTCAGAAACTAAGTTAGTCTACCTCCTCTCCTCTGGGCAGGTCTGGCTTTTCTCTAGCTCCAGGGAGGTCTGGTCTAAATCTTCTATTATTCTGCATATCTCTAGTCCAGATTTCTGCCACCTCCCCTCCCGCCATACATGGACCTTGTCCTTAGGACAATATTTACTCTGAGTTAGATGATGGTCAGGGAGCTGCAACATTAGCCTAAAGCCATCTTTGGAGGCTCTGCACCCCAGTTCTGAGCTAAGCATAGATCAGTCAGATGTGAAAATCTGGCCTTAAGGGAGTTCAATTTCCAGTGAATCTTGTCTGTTTAACACGTAGAAGAATGGAGTTGTGGAACTGGCTAATTAAAAGTTATTTTCTGAGACAGTATAGTACTGTAGTGTGGGGAAAATACATTACTTAGCTGTTTGTGGCTTTGCCTTTATTCTTAAATTCGTATCATAAACCAATGAGTCAAAACATTTTTTAATGAAATGTATTAAAAATTAAGATTTTGCTGAACTGATATTGTATTCGTTTGGATGTTATATTCAGCATCAGAGCTCAGTGGACATTCAGCTAATGAAGCGGTTTTGGGGACAGTCTAATAATTTCCATTTTAAGACTTTTTTTTTGGATCTTGTTATTCTGATGAATAGTTTTCTTTTCCAAGGGTTGACTGGGTTTGGCCACAGAGACCGTCTTGAGACGGTCACCTGACGTGCTGAAATTACCTCTGAGCCCGTTTTCCCTGCCAGTTTGGGACTTCGAGAACCCTGCCTTGTTGAGCCAGACACACTAGCCTGCTGCAACACAGATGCAGGGTCTGGGCCATGCCCCCAAACCTGCAGGCTTTAAGTGAAAACAGCTCTGCAGGTTACCTGACTCCAGCACCCAGACACCTAGCTCCCAATGGGATCCAACCCCCAAAAAAGTCTGTTTTACTCTGCTTAAAGTTTAAACAGGGTAAACTCATAAATTGTCTACTCTTTATAACACTGATAGAGAGATATTCATACCGCTGTTTACTCCCCCAGGTATTAATCACTTACTCTGGGTTTACTAATAAACAAAAGTGAGTTTATTCAGTATAAAAAGCAGGCTTTAAGTGGTTCCAAGTAATAACAGACAGAACAAAATAAGTTACCAAGCAAAATAAAGCAAAAAACATGCAAGTCTAAGCCTAATACATTAAGAAACTGGTTACAGGTAATATCTCACCCTCAGAAATGTTCCAATAAGCTTTGTTCACAGACTAAACTTCTTCCTAGTCTGGGCCCAATCCTTTCCCTGGTACACCCAAATTTGAAAATCTGGAAATGAGAAATTCAAGGGGAAAGACTTGTGTATTTCTTTCCATCTTCATATTGCCTACATACTGTCAATAACTAGGGCCTTACCCAATTCACAGTTCATTTTCATAAATTTCACGGTCAGAGCATTTTAAAAATCTTGACTTTCATGATTTCAGATATTTAAATCTTAAATTTCATGAAGTTGTAACAAAGCATGAATATTTATTGAAAAATGGCAAAACACAAACATGTAAAACTCTTAAGTCAGCATTTCCCAAACTGGGGATCCTGACCCTAAAGGAAGTTGCAAAGCTATTGTGTGTGAGGGTGGAAGGGGAGTCATGGTATTGCCACCCTTACTTCTGCGCGGCTTTCAGAACTGGGTAGCTGGAACACAGCAGCTGCTGGATGGGTGCCAAGCTCTGAAGGCAGCGCCACCACCAGGAGCAGCGGAGCCTTCAGAGCTGGATTCCTGGCCTGCAGCTGCTGCTCTCTGGCCACCCAGTTCCGAATGCAGTGCCCCCACCAGCAGCAGCGCAGAAGTAAGGGCGGCAATACTGCGGCCACTTTACAATATGGGTCAGGACCCCCAGTTTGAGAAATGTTGTGTACTTGTATATATTTCACCCTACAGAATAAAAGAGAATAGTATAGGGTAAAAGTACACAAAAGACCACGTTTCACGGTGGAGACCAGATTTCACTGTCTGTGACCAAACATGTCAAACCTGCAAAAAACACTCATAAATTGAGCTTGTTTTTGGCTTAATTAGCTTGTGAGTTGCTTGTTGGCTAGATTTTGGCTTGTAGCTTGTTTGGCTTGTAGCTTGTTGCTTTTTTTTTTTTTAATTGGCTCCCGGCAAGCAGGGGCAAGCGGGGTGACAAGAAGGGGTAAGTGGGGAGAGAGTCGGGGTGCACAGTAGGCCCACCACTGCATGCCGGGGGGATCTAGTCACATAGAGTATTGGGGTTCTTAGGGATTGGCTTGTTTTGAAATGGGATTAGCTTGATTTTTGGTTTATTGTGAAAGTCGGGGTGCTTATTTACTGCATGAAAGTTGGCAACTGTGTGACGGTGACATGTTTTTCTTGGCCGTGAATTTGATAGGGCCCTATCTATAACATACTCTAACACTCCATAAGGCTGTCACTTCTATCATAAAAAGTGACCCAAAAGCAATAGACATCTCAGCTTAATCAAAATTGCACTCTAACAAGTGTTTAACAGTGTCTTTATATCAACAGATCATAACATCTGAGTGTTGCACATTCCAAGCACTTAGAAACGTTTTTTACTTTAACACTGCTGAGGTCACTGCACTATATTTGTGAGTAGATAGTATTAAAAAACTAGAAAAGGACAAGTGTAGGCACTTCTGATTCACTTTATTAATCAATACAGCTATCTTCAGGCATCCTTAGTAAAACTGCATTGGATAAGTACAGTTTTCATACTTTCAACCGTTAATTGAAATGTGAAAGAGCTGCTCTTAGAAACTCTAAAATATAAAACTGCTTTTACTAAATGTGTTCTTTTAAACACAAGTTCTGCAAAAGGATTACAGATTTTTAAAAATTTGTAATTTCTTTACTCATGTTATCCAAGCAGCTACTTTGTTTCAAATTCCTCATAGACACCTACTCAGAAGCTATTCATTTGAAACTTTGGTGTCTGACGAGAACTGTTTCACTAACTTATTTTCTAAAAATTCAGCTACTTTTATAGCTGCTACTAAGCTATGCAATATTTCTGTGGCTCAGCCACAAGGTTAGCTATACTTATTTAGCAGCAAGACAAGAAATATTTCTTTAGGTTGATCTCTTGTGGATTACAAAGAGACATGTTACTTTTATACCTAAGATTTCAATTCAAACAAAATATGATTTCTGGGGTTTTGGAAACAGATCATCAGAAGGCTTCTATGGCTCACATGCTGAGAGCCTAATCTGGATTTCAGAGCAAAATGTTTTTCCACATCATTTCAATGGACTGCTGACTCACCACTTTAGCAACCAACCTGTCATCCAATTAACAGGGATCAAAATATAAGTGCTCCTCCCAATCCTTCTATATGGAAGGTAGCCAAGATTGGTGAGTTTATACTGGTGTAACTGAGCCTGCTCAGAGAGAAAACTCATGCACAAAGGAGAATGCTGTGGAAAGGCTGACTAGCTAGATGAGGAGCTCTGTCATTCACAATTAAAGGGATTCAGAGAGAGCTCTAGGCTGAATTTATCTCCACACTGAAGTCAGTGTAGTTACCCCAGGGTGAATTTGGCCCAATGAATCTCTATTATATCTGCTTTCGCTTAGCCAAAGAAGTTCTTCAAGGCTATATCTTCTGATGATTGCAACAAGACACTGTGTTTACTTGCAGCAGTGCAAGACTAGAAGACTAAGCTTTTTGCTTTTCAGTTTCATTGTCTGTCCCATACTATGGAAAATAGTGAATAGCAATGTTTGTTATCCTTTCTCTGTACATCCATTCTGTATACCATTATCATGTCCTCTTTTATGTGCTCCTGGGAAACAGTCCCAGTCCTTTCAGTCTCTCTTTATGTGGAAATTTGTCTATGCCAATCTCGTCACTTGACATTCTGAACCCCTTCGATTTCTGCTATTCTCTTTTTAAGAACTTTAAAAAACTGATTCAATAGAAATAATTTCTCATAATGCATAATTAACCATGGTACTTGCTGCTTCATGACTGAGGTCAAGAGCTAAGAAAGATTTAAAAAACAAAACAAAAACGGAACAGGTATTTATATGGACAGTTATACTGAAACAAAATTGGGGGGTTATTTTTAGAAGGGATATAAATCCTCACATGCTAGTCAATTCTGTAGGTACAGATTGGTTCTGTAGGTACAGCCCTAAGTATGGGATTGAGTAACAAAACAAATGCTGCACTTCACAGACAGCTATGTTTGAAAGTGCCAAGAGATTGCTGACCTATCACTGCTGTGGCTAATATGTGGTTTTCTAAAATGTTCTTATTTTCATCCTAGTAAAACCCCTGTGGAATATCAAGTTTGACTACACCAAATGTTAACATGTGATTGATGGATGGGCGATCTGTTCTTGCAAACCAGGATACCAGGTGGCCGCTGTTGAGAATGGGGGGGACACTTGTGTAGACACAGGTAAAAGCATTTACTATAGTATGCCAATATTTTTTAAACTAATTTACAGAAATGACAGCAGAGATGAAAAATTCTCATTAGGTTAAGCTGTCCATCCTCCTGCCAGTACAGACATGTTCTCTCTAACATAGTCATAGATTCATAGATACTAAGGTCAGAAGGGACCATTCTGATCACCTAGTCCGACCTCCTGCACAGCGCAGGCCACAGAATCTCACCCACCCACTCCTATGAAAAACCTCACCTATGTCTGAGCTATTGAAGTCCTTAAATCATGGTTTAAAGACTTCAAGTTGTTAGTGTTTTGACTGTTTTGTTTTAAAAGATACGCAATAGGGCTTCCACCACTTTCCTTGGGAGACTTTCACAACCAAAAGAGTATACTGCAAGGAGTATTTTCCAGAGAGTCTACATTTTTCCTGCTCTGTTCCATCTCATTACTCCTAGCTGATAAACGCCTCTTATCAAGGTTCTCCCTCCCCTATCCCACCCATAAGCACAATTTAAAGATATTATATAACATATTCCTTGGAGATGCTTCTAAAGCCATGCAAGAACTCACCTCTCCTTGTACTGCATAGCAGGACTATTTACTTCTTTGCCCTGTGCTCCTGGTAAAATGTTTTTTAAAGGGAGGGGGGAAGAAATCAGTTTTTTTTTAAATAATCCTACTTTTTTTTTTAAATAAAGTGAAGTTTATCAAGTCACAATAAAGCAGAGAATTAGGTCTGGAGAAGATGCTTTGGGCCAAAATTTTGGAAAGTACTCTACATTTGAAACTACCCTACAATTATAGTATCTTTTCATTGAGAGAAAGGTGTTTACGCAATTAGAAGCATATGCAGTACAACAGAACATTAATTATCCTTCAATAATTATTGTATACTAATTCTTTATTTCAACAAATGAATGCAATGAGTCTGTTCGCAAGAACAAAGTGACCAGGAGTTGGCTCCATATCAGTATGAAGTTATATATTTTAGTGGTTCCTCAAGAGAGCAGTAAAGAGAGCATGACATGTAGGGATTAGTTCAAATTGATATGAATGCAGCGAATCCCTTTAGGAAAGATCCTTCAAAGGAAAATCATGATGTAGTCTGACATTATGAAAACACCGTCAGGAAGCACATTAAGTAATTTACTTTCCAATTAGGAAATATTTATTAGCTACATGCAGAGCCATGTTGAAGCTCACACTCCTTTCTGAGGTCGTTTAAATGACATCTCAGGATAATCTCATTTGCAGCTTCCATTAATCTTTAGCAATACCTTTCCAGTTATTAAATTAACCCAAGCTGTGGAATTCATTTAGTTTTGCTTTTTCCAGAGGAGCATACAGATATCTGAAATTACTGGATCGGCATTAAACAAAAAGGAACAAAATTAGTATTTTTCTCATTCCCTTTACAATTACAATAAAAATATCAGGCTTAGAGACAGACAATATACTAAAATTATAAAAGCATAATTCATTTACATTCCACTTACTTCCCATTAGGTGAGAAGTTAACCTGACCTATTGGTAATAGGGTTGAGCAGAAGGACAAGAAATGAATGAAAGGAGACTGAGTTAGCTTTTAGCTATTTGGAAATTCCCAAATATTAGCAGTCTCTTAAGTACGTGCCTTTGTATTATAGCTGCAGACATGTCACTACTATAAAGCTATTTGAGATGAGATAAAGCATTCTGTTGTGTCCATTAAAAGTGTCAAGCAGTAGCAATATTTATGAATCTCACCATGTGAAAACTGTTTTACGGTACAATACAAATAGTAATCTGGGGTCATCAGAACCCTTTTTATATACACACACAGACACACTTGCAAAACCAAAATTAAATTCCAGTAGAGTAAAGGAATTAAAAACAAAACAAAACAGAATGTCTGGTTGTCATAGGATAATCACCCCCACAGGGGATGAGAAGCACAGGATTATGCCTGATGCTATGTAGTGCCCTACGGTTATGATTATCTGATAGAAACCACACCCCATTTTGTGCATTAGTTCTTACTTATAAAAGTGTGTTACTCATAGAATTCTATGAGTATAAATACAGCAAGGTGAGGGGAAGGAAAGTGCTATGGTTTCTGATGTACTCTGTAATCACAAAGAGATCAATAGACTTGTGTGATACCTTTAATCTTGTGACAGTTGGTTAATCTTATTTCAATTTCTTAGTGTCATTTTCACTCACCATCATGGATTACAACCACCAATAACTAGTTAGATACTTGGTTATAGTTAGAAAAGCCACTCTATAAAACATTATGAAGGAATTCTATATTTAGGCCCTGATCCAACAAAGCACATTTTACATACTTTGTGTGGTAGGTTAAATGGTTTTAGTTAAACCAGCACAAAACCCTCAGAGGACACTCTCATTTCAGTTTGAAAGGTTTATTTCAGTTTCAATTAAGCCTTTCATTGGATGCTGGGCAACTAATTCCCTTAGCCTTTGAAAATCCTAGTCTCCACCTTCACTTTGCACTCAAACATTAGCGTGGATCTAAATCTTTGAGCTTAGTCTTTCATAGAAAGATTTAAAATATCCTGGTCAGAAAGTTGTAGCAATTCTAGAGGTTTTTTTTCCCCCCCCTCCGGTCTTTCTCTTGCTCTCTAAAAGTAAACAAGTTGTATTCTCAGATTGGAGACGAAAGGAAGAGATCCCAAACACTGGCATACCATCTTTCAGCCTTGTCTCCTCATATCGTGTCAAATAAAAATAAGTGTTAACCCTCACATTTGGGTCTATTGATGAAACACTATCTAGAGCTATAGTAAAGTTACTGCAATGGTTGTGGCCAAATGATGTGGCCAGATGAGTATGTCAGTGCAACATACTGTGACTTTTAACTCTTTCACGTGTCAAAATCTTTATACTTTGGCCAATGTCTAAAGCTACCAGGGAATTTACCATGAAAGCAATAGTAGATTAGAGGAAAGGTGCAATATAAGTGCCAAGTAGGAGTATTGTTCTGACATCCTATCAATAAATATACACATTAGGAATGTAAACAGTAAAATGGAGAAACATTCAGAGATGTTATAAAAAACAGAATAAATGAGCATACATATCTGGCACCTAAACTCTTCCCTTTTGGATAATGATGTTGCCAGAATTGTTTGCTTTCATTTTATTATTTATCACTGCAGAATTATAGGCATAAATACATTATACACTCAGTGGTTTTCAGGGGAAATATATAATGTTAAAAAAAACCTCTGAAGTTGCAAACCTCAGCACTCAAGCAAGAAAATGCCAAAGTTCTGCACTCTTAACTCAGCCCTTTTGTGCATATGTATTATATTACAATCTTCAATTAAGCATAACATGTTGCTTTTTCCTTTATTCAGTGCTTACAGTGGTCTGATCCCTGTCCCTTACTGCTTAAAGGATTTATTGTTTTAGAGTACAGTATCTGTTTCTACTCTTAACTACTCTTCTTTTTCCATTTACATTCTTGAAACTATATGAGATGGCAGTTACTGCATCCTCAGGCCCTGCCCAGAGGGATGTGAATGCTGAGACATGGAACACTATCAATTTGATTGCATCAGAGGAGCCCTTATTGCGCCAAACAGAATTACACTTTTTTTAGTCCTTTCTTGCTCTATTCACTTTCTCGTCCTTGATAAAAGAAGCAATAAGTCTAGATGTGGATAGTCTCGGAGAAAACTGCTTACCGTATTGCTTTGAGAAGCTCCTGTCACTGGAGAATACACTAGATTTCTGCTACAGCCTAAAAAACCTACAAGGTATTATACATTTTATTAGACACTTCTTCATTGTAAGCTGAGGAAAGTAACAAACAAGGAGTCTGACTTAGCCTAGCAGATTGCAGTGTGTATTTAGATCAATGGTAGGTGGGTTGATGGAACCTTCATGTATAGTACAACACAAGTATCTATTTGCATTCTTTCAGATGCAGTTTTCCATTGTTCCAAATTGGATTCTGCATATTCACAGTACGCTCTTGTAAATTACTATTAAAAATTGGAGCTGACGGTAAAACCTTGATTGGAAAAAAGATGAAAATTCTCACAAGTTCTCCCCAAACCCATTTTCTTATTAGTTTTATTAAACTGTGTATTCTGTGCCAAACATGTAACTGGCATGTTACAAACATGAGCTGTCATCCTTCCCTTGTGAATAAAGCTACACACATGCTTAAGTATTTGTGGAATCAGGACCACAGAGAATAATCCTATACATCATGTCAATCTTATTCACATGACTTGTACAACTCAGACTGATAAGAACAGGCCTCATGGAGCAAAATCCTGCCGCTTTCCCATGATTTCAATAGGAATTTTGCCTGAGTAAGATGCCAGAATTTTGTCTCTCAGAACAAGTCTGCATTCTTTACCCAGAGATCTTACGGAGAGAGAGGATAGATTCCGTCACACTGTAAATCAGGAATAATTCAATTGAACTCAATACCAGTGAGCATGAGATCAGAAAACTGACACCTGACAATGACAAATTTACCATGTTTAGTGGCCTGATTGTGTAGTTCTTACTCAAGCATGGCTACTGCTTGAATGGCAATCTTGCCTGAGTGAAAATGGTAGAATCAGGCCCATGATATTTGTATATCTGGTACTGTTTTTTCATCATAGCATAACTATTATAAAAAAAAATTCAATATGTTTATAAGAAGCAAATATCCGTGACACACGCAAAACAAACAACAAATTTGGTCACTCTACTAATTTTGGGCCAATTCCTGCAATCCTTTACTTATTACTCAGGCAGTACCCACTGACTTCGATAGGAGGGTTTCTGATAAGAATTGAGTAGAGACTCCAAGATTGGTTCCTACATATCCATCTCTAAAGATTAAATAATATATAGTGATACAAATATAGGAGTGATACAAACATTATAAAGTATTCAGATTAAACCTGAATGGACCACCAATGAGCCTTAATATTGATCAGGAAGAGATTCAAGTGACGGCAACAGGGTATCTCGCTTTCTATGTCTGTTCAGTCTTTTGGCGTCTCTGTGGAAACTTCAGACAAGATGGCCAGTTAGCATGAGTGTTGGCGATAGTTGTGATGTGGCTACTTACTTATTAGGAACTGAACTGAGAAATTCCAAATTCATTTCATTTCAACAATACTATTAAAGTTGAAAGTTACGTACACAGATTATATTCCACTGAAAAGTGCCATATCTATATTGTCAGTATTTCATGATTTCCCTCTGCAATGAGGCTATTAAAATATAAGGAGGCAATATTTGAGGTAAAGAATTTCAGGTAAACAGTTGAATATTAAAAGTTATTCCATACTCAGTGTGACATTGCACTCAATATGCTTTATGAAAATAGGCTTATGAATGTGAATATGATGTAACTGAAATATGCTTTATGCAAAAGGTCTCCTGTAAGGTATCATTACAAAGCTTATAATCTATTGAGTGTGTCCATCCTATTTGTATGCATGTATCATTCTTGTATCTGAAGCTAGAAATATGAAGTGTAACTCTGAGGTCCTATTGTAATTATGCAAAGTGTGGGCCATTAGGGTAGTTTAGAATCTTGATGGCTCCCATTGACTCGGACAATTGATTGTAAATGGTTTATTTACCTACAAGCCTTCCTGTGTATCAGTGGGCCAGCCCCTGGATAATGAAGAATGAGGTCTCACAGGGACATGTGACCATGTCACCTGATAATGAAATACATTTTAAATCTGGTACTTTTCCATTTAGGAGGAGGGGTGGGGACCCAGAGAGACAGAAGATTCTGCCTTGTGCCAATGCTATAAAAAGGGGTGGAGCAAGACAGAGAGGGCTGCCAGTCATGAGAAAACCTCTGCTTTCCATCTAGGATGTCTGCTGGAACTAACAAGGGCTGTACAGTTTTTAAAACAAAAACAAACAAACCAACTCTAGAAAGCATTTAGGTTTTAGCTATAGTTCATGTGATCTGAAACTTATCAAAATCAGTGCTGTGGAAACGGTTCTAACTTCTAAGTTGCAGGTCTTACCCTTCACTTACTTCAAGCTTTCTCTGCTCTGTGTCACACACCAATGGAGAGAGAAACTTCATCTGGTACTGGTGTTTATTCCTTTTCTTTCCAAGTAAGGATTGGTGGGCACTGGTGCACTTAGGTGTGGTTCTTGGTTTGAGAATTGTGTCCATCTCTTCCTTAGAGACATATTATCTTGAATGAATAATGCAAGTAAGGTCCTATGGGCAAAGGCACTACCCAGAATTACTAGTAACAGCCCATCCCAAATAAGAAAAGGAACAAGATTTTGTGTTCTACAACTACATTGAGCCATTGAAACAGTGCTTGTTATAGGGGCTTCCTTTATGGAGTGTAGCTTGTTCCCACTCCCCCATGGATCTCTAGCCCCATAGAACACACATCATGGGTCTGGGCAGAGGAGGACAGTGCTGTGGGAAGGGGCTAATGCCTCTCTTAGACTGGTATGTGGAGAGAAGAAATTAGTGGAGAATGTCCCTTCCATGCACATATCCTGGCAAAAATTATTCCTTGTCTTCCCTCCAACCATGTTAGGACTGAATCCCATTGGTGGGGTGGGACTAGGTGGCAGTGCAGCTTGCCCTGACACTGCCTAGTTCACATGTACTCAGGACAAACAGCACAGCAGATTTAAATCTCCATGATCCTCACACATGCTCACTTAAAATAATGTCACTGGTCTCCTCCCTCCCTTTTTAAAAAAAACAGCTTTTCTTCCTAATTTTAAAAGTTCAACTTTATAAACAAGGCATCTGCTGGTTAAGTTACACTTGGTACCCTTAGTAACCAAATGTACTTTGTCTAAACATATACCCAACCTAACATTAAAAGGAAAACTCTGTAGCAGCTGCATCATTGTAAGCAGTAATCTGCTAAACCTTTTCAAATATATCTTGTGAGCCTCTCAGTAATTACTGACTCTATATAAATGTCATTTTTCTGTCCTGTTAAGAACCCAACAGTATAGTTAGGTCACATTTTTATTTATTCTCCCACCCCTGAAACAGTTTTTATCCCAGCTGTGAAATCAAAAAGTAACATTCGTGCATGCGCGCATGCACACACACACACACACACACGAGTATCTTTCCAACAAAGATGCATTTTTTATATTTTGTGAGAATCCAACAAACCATGTATGGAAAGAACAACTACAATTCCCTTTCTTTCCCCCATATGCTTTTAAGCCTTAAATCAAAAAAGTTGTGTGTTTTTCTCTTTGACAACAAATTAGGTCTTAAAGGACTACATCTTCTTGATAATCTCATTTTTAAAAAGAGCAGAAGTTGTTTCCTGAGGTGATACTTTGACCTCAACTATTTTTTGTGGGATTTGCAAGTCATATTCTCCTATTTTATGTATGCACATTTCCCCTGTTGTTGTGTCAGACACATACAAACAATAGCTATATAGGAGAAACCATGAAACAGATTCACTTTTGTGGATAGTCACAGAATGATATCCACTAGTAGTCTCACTTGACTTCAGTGGGGCTACTCATACGAGTAAGCACTCACTGACATGAGTAACTGTTTCACAGTTGGGCCCATTTTATTGTCAACTTCAAAAGTAAGTAACAATTATAATAATCTTATACCATTTAGGTGATAAGATTCCACTCTTGTACCCGAGAAAGGTGGCAAGTAAACTAAATTTGAATTTTTGTTGGAGGGGCACACAGCTGTCCCTCTACCACTAGCCCCCTCACTTATGGAGTCCCACAAGAATCAATTCTAAAAAATATCTACACACAAGCCATTGGGGAAACTGCTTAGACAATATGGACTCAACTGCCAGCGATATGCAGATGACACACAGAACTATCCTTCACCATGTATGACAATACCACTTCCACCAAGATGGCCCAGTATTTGGACAAGATCACTTGGACAAGATGGATGAAGTTGCACCTGAGAAACACAAAGGTGATGTTGGTGGGCAGATAAAAGCACTTTAGGAGTTTTCTTCTATGGTGTGATCTCCTTTATTTGAAAATACTCACCCACAATTAGTCAATTAAGCCTCTATAGAGTGTTCCGGGATTCCTCACTGACGCTGACCTGTCACATAGGAGCATCCTCAGGTAATGCTTTCTCTTGGTGGCCAGGAGACTGCCCCATGCTGGTGGATAATGACCTGTCCTCTGTTATACACCTCTTTATTACCTCCTTTCTGGACTACAGCAATGCACATACGCATACATGCTGGACTACAGCAATGTACATACGCATAAAGCAATCAGCTATTAGAAAACTCCAACTGGTATACAAAGCTTCTGCGCATCTTATCAGCAGCACAGACTACTGCAAATACATCAAACCTGGCTTCCCCTATCTAGTCATGTTCAAGGTCTCAGTTCTTCTCTTCCAGGTGCTCAATGTCCTGTGCCCCGAATATCTAAAAGATTGCCTAAAGCTCCAAATAAAGATTGTAACGCCACTTCTCAGGAATTTTCAACCACAAGAGTAAAGCTCATCTGTTCAGCACACAGAACTTTCTTGGGGGGTCTGTCTGAGACAATGCAACAAGCTCCCACAGAAGGTACAAACGTTGCCACCTTCCTCTCCAAGTGCAAGGTGCAGTTCAGTCTTGACTTAACAAAACACATAGTGGCATTTCAAATAAAAACAGAATGTTTTAGATGTGGCCAAACAGTGCTGATGTTTGCTTTATAGTAATATTCTAGTAAACACATTTACTGGCAGTAATACTTCTAGCACATATTAGAGAATAATTGCAGAAAGTGATTTTTTTCCCAACTTGCAAATTCAAGTACTTGTCTTGGACACTCTATTTAAAAAAATCAACTCTATGAGGAACAGAAAAATATGAGGTAACCCAACAGTGTGATCAAAACCCAACAACAAGATTTGGATTTCAGTTATTAAAAACATTCACAAATAGTCCAGGAATGATCTATAAATGTAAGATTATTCGTAGCAGTTATTCTCTGAATGATTTCATGTAATTAATTAAATTATAAACTCAAACTACAAAACAGTCTCTTAATTCATAAACGGGGGTGAGGTGCGGGGCCAATCAAACTACTGAATAAACCGTTTGCTCAGATCTAATTAGAAGCATTTGAAACAACAGTGGTCACTGAGTTCTGCATTTGTGCCACAGCTGTTAGTGACATAGCCCATATTCTAGTTTAGAAATTATATTTGTGTTGCAAATAAGGATATTATCTTTAGGAAGGCCTCAAATCTTCAGGGAAAATACACTTTCTCTCACTCTCTCTCTAGGTGAAATTCACTTTCCTCGCTTGGCACAAAGTCTAAATAAATGCCAATAAGTGCTGGAATCCACCCCTTGTGAATATGTCATAGCTCTTTTACAGCTACCAATCCACTCTAAACCAACAGCCCATTATATGGGAGCTCTATGTGCTTCCTCAATGCAATGTCAGTGTTCTCCCTCCATGTCCTACCCCAATGCTTCATTTCACACTAGCATATCAGAGCTGGCTCAGTGCTCATCAACCTGGTGTGCATGGAGTACAAAAACTGTCCTGTATGACTGCTCCATTTCTATGTCCCCATCCCATACTATAAGAATATTGCCTTAAAAAACAAAAAAACAACACCTAGATGCACTTCTGATCTGCGCCCACAGACTGATTACACTGGCAGAGTAAATGAAAGCTAATAAAACAATGAAGTTGTCAGTGTTTGTCATTAATACCACAGAAGAGGAAGAATTCCAGGATTAGAGTAGTGAGAATTCACAGGTGAAAATACACCAGAAGTGTTGCTTGTTGCCAGTTTTCTAAAATAATTTCCCAGTAATTTGTAGTGCTATAGTTCTTTCTTGCCTTTCATATTTCTTGTATAACTATGTTCTATCACTGAAGAAAAAATATTTCTCAAATTCAATACGTTTGTATAACACAAAAACCCTCCTCTCCCCTCTTCAATGTATTCAACATGATGCAGTCAAGGCTGCTTCTTTGCCCAATATTCTGTATGTCACTCCTCCTTGAATCCCTCAATTTACTTCCAGTGCCCTTCTGCTTCAAGTTCAGACTCCCATCTTCACATTCAAAACTCTGCCCCTGCCTGGATCGGTCTTCATTGCCCAATAAATATACTTTGCTCCATTTCATTAAACCTTTCATCTTCTTCTGCTCAGGTACCTGTGCCTTTCTTTATGTTAGTCCCTGTTCCTGGAAGGCACCATTATCTATTTTACCTACCCTATTGTCTTCCTACTTGGAGTCCTACTAACACCTCTCTATAACAGGGAGGATGAGAAAAATCAAAGACTCATTCACTATTATATAGATGCAAACCACAAGCAGCAGTGCTGTTATGGATTGGGAGTGCATAAATTACATTCGCTTTTTCAGCCAACTTTCCACCACACACTATTTTCTCAACCCACTTCTAAATTCTTGCTTTCACTATTTATATGTGTGTATGTGCTTTTAACTGTAGACCCCTTTTAGAAAGTCATTCCCCAGCAGTTACCACCCCATGACCTCTCAATCTTTAATAGTACTTGAAATAAGAAATAACTGCAGTTTATCAGATAAAAATGGTGGCAACTTCACTTTTTAAATGGTATTGGTGTATGGGTGTGTGTCTCAGGACACTATTTTCTCATGATCAAGATAAGAAATGGGGCAAACACATCAGCACTAATAGGAAGTATCATCTGCTTCTATCCACCTTCTCTCTGTTCTCAGAGTGCAGTCATCACCACATATGGTGATAGCCTACTGTCTAATGTTTTGGAGTTCTGAATTTTTTTAATACAATGAGTTTTCCTATGGGTTGTGGTACAATGCCACTCTGATGGTGTAAATTCATAAAGTGAGTCTATATGGGGCCTGAACTCCTCTTACTAGTATTCCCAAGAAGCAATGTTTGGAGCAGGATGGGGTTAAACTTCTGCTCTTTATCTAGCTGTGATTGTGGAGCTTAATCTGTAGTTGAAAGGGTGAGGTGGGGCATGTAAGCAGCTGTTACCAAGAGCAATGAAAGTAGAGCTATCCCTTTAGCATGAAGTTCAGTAAATGAATGGTTGTCATCCTCCCAGTTATATGAGGGTGCAAAGGTCAGTCCTAAACCAAATTTTCTGTATAGTAGATCACATTGTTACCGCTAAACTACTGGGCTGTCTTGACAGAACAGGCTAAAAGAAATAATCTGCTAGGGCTGGATCATGGAGTTACCATGACCCCTGACACAGACCAGGAACCAAAACATGACTCAGATATAGAGAGAGTCACAATAACTTTACCCCTCACACACCAGGCCCGCTGTGTTGGTTGGTTGCTTAGGGAATGGGATGGAGTCAAGGCTTCACCCCCTAGTTATCTTTGCCCATCCACTTGCAAGGCAGTGGGATTAGCTGACTCACAGAGGCTGTTTTCCTTCCCATGCTATGACTCACAATCAGGTTAACTTGTGCAGACAATCCTGGGGATAGGATCAAACTGATTAAAAACCACAGGAGAAAGCTAGATAACAGTCATAATACCCCTTCACCCCAACCCCCATCCAGAAGTTGACTTCAGAAAAATCAAAACATGCTTCTAAATTTTGAGGTGAAACAAGCTTAACTTGACACTAGCTATACTAGCATGGACTGGAGATTTGTTTGGCTTGCCTGACAAAAACTGCCTAGGCACCTAAAGGCTCTAAGTGCAAGTCTCAGTTGCAATGATATGCATATGCAGAGTTTCAGAGTAGCAGCCGTGTTAGTCTGTATTCACAAAAAGAAAAGCAGTACTTGTGGCACCTTAGAGACTAACAAATTTATTAGAGCATAAGCTTTCGTGAGCTACAGCTCACTTCATCGGATGCTCTCCACTGGATAGCAGACTAACTGACTTAAGCCAGCTGTTCTGGCCGCCCGGTAGCAGATATTGCATCCCATTCTGCTTTCTGAAAATGGAGCGTTCACACCAAATTAACCTGAGGCAAGATCAATTGTCATCAGTAAAGGAATTAACTTAAGTCTGATTTTGCAACTGGGATGTACACTGCAACTGTGATGTGTCTATGAAAAGCTAAGCAAGAATTTTATAATGTAAAAATCTGTTAGGGCATCCTCCATTCTTCCACTATTATTCCTTTGGGTTTGAAGAAATGACTACAAGAGAAGGATAGATGGTACCAGTAGTTAGGGCACTAGCCTGTGACTTGGGTTCAATTTCTTTCTCTGACACAGACTTCCTGTGCGACTTTGGGCAAGTCATTTAATTTTTCTTTTCTACAATTCCCCATCTGGGACTAAAAATAGGGATAGTAGTACTTCCCTACTGCACAAGGGCCTGGAGCCTCACTATTGTCATAAAGGGTGCCATATAGAGATAGCAATATTTACACTTCCTACTCATCCCTTATTGCATAAAATTAGTATCATATTAGTGAACACACATTTATACAATTGGAAGTTCCTACCTGACTCATCCATAGAAGGCTAAAATTAAGGGGATTCTTTTAATTTTCCAGTTTTCCTGTACCTTAAATGGAGGTGAACAATGTGGTTGCAAATCCAAGATAGTGACTAAAAATGACCATCTAATCTGAACACAGTTACTTCAGAAACACACTGTTTAATGCCACACAATACATACTGCTTGATAGATGTAAAGATTATGTGAATGCTCTGAATAACTAGCACAAAGAGAGCAAGGGACCTTTTAGTTCCTTTAATATTCTACTCCTCCTTCCAATCAGTCAGTCTCTCTAAATAAAGAGCATGGTGGTTTCATTGTACATACTGAACACGTGTAAAGCACTTTCATTTCTTCTGTAAAACCTGCAGCACTTGCTGCCATAGTAATGCTCCTACTCTGGTGCAAATGTGCTCATAGAATGACACCTGGTGGCTAGACAAATGAACGACAAGACATTCCCCTGTCATTCCATTTCCGACTCCCTTCTCTCTGTTCTCAGAGTGCAGTCATCACTAATTAGAAATACATTACTGTTAGGTGTTAAACAGGAGGTTTTCTAGAGTACTTGTAAAATACAGAAGAACCTGTGTAGAAAGTCAAAGCAAAATTATACACTACATATGCAATTTTTCAAAATCTAGTTTGGACATTTACATATAATAGTATCTTTAATACAACTGCGTAAATGAAGCTGCAATTCCCTGTGTGGAGTGTTTTGCTTCTTTTCTCTTTGCCTCATTTTTACAGCAGCTCTCGTTCAATATATAGCAGCATTTCCAGGGTATGGTTTGTCTAGGTTTAGGACTCAGCCATAAACAATTACTCCAAGCTGAGGACTACAAAATTACACACTTTTAAAATACCATTTTAAAAAGAAAACTATTTGGCTGTTAAATTTTAAGGATGAAAAATAAATTAAGTCTGCAGGCTCTCAACATTCTCTGCACTAATAACTCACAAATGTCTTTGAATTAAAAAACATCTGGCAACTGTTTAGTTAAAAGCAATTAAGAAATATACTGAAATCTAGAAAATAGCTCAGTAACTAAACACCAATAAATACTTTACCTGAAATGTTATGCAAAACATAAGGCTTGCAGCCTCTTGTTATTCAGATATAACACTGAAAACAGATAGATACAAGCTTTCTTGTGGAGGGGTTGGAACAATGGTAAACCATGTGGAAAACAGCCATGAAAATATGAACATTGCAGACACTTGCGTCAGATAGGGACAGTTTTGAAATACATTGGCTTTAGAAAAAGGGAGTTCTGAGCAGATTAATTCTGGGTTTTTTCTTTGTTTTTATTAGGAAAATGTACATGCAGAGGATTTTTATAGTTTGTCAGTTCATTTGCCCACACTATGTTTCTTCATCACCATGAAGACAATTCTTGGTGATACGGTTGGCTGCTGTAGAGAGGATTATGATGTTGCAAACAGAGGACTATAGCGCTGATTCCTAGTCATGTGAAGTCTGCTTTGTATTGTTCCCCTGATGCAAAGCAGGCTAAAACTTAGAGAGGATCCAGCAACATAAGAATTTCACTTGTGTAAGGAGACACATTGGGTGGCAGGCCCTTTTGTGGCTCCTAAACCACTACCTTACCCAGCTGCCAGTGTAGGGGATGTGGCTGGGACACACCTCCACTTGACAACTAGGAGGCTTGAAGCCACCTTTGTACCTTCCGCATCTCAGCACAGTTGGACATAGCTTAGGATCAAACCTATGACTTAGAGTGAGAAAGTAGCAGCTGGTACAGAAGAATCTAAGTATTCCTACTAAGAAAAATAAAGGTTCAAATAAAGGTGTTTATAATATATAAGCAAAATTGCCTCTATGCATAAACCCTCTCTGGAGTAGTGGTCATTAATATCTTAGTATGCTACAACTAAAGGAGAATGTTATAATATATAATGATTCACAAAGGCCAGGCTCAGTAAACTATGCCTAGTTGCTTTGTAGTGCAAAAGCTAGCTGTCAGGCAGCAAGTTGTACACATGGGCTTGCTGCTCAACCAAATTTATACATAAAGAATTTAAAGCCTGGGCAGATTCAATAATTTATGGAGGGTTTCCCAAATAAAAAGCATAGCAACAGAAGGTGTGACCTTCCACAGTATCAACTTTAAAGCTGGATATTGCCAAGAGACAAGTAAAGCTGTTAGACTAGGAGTATGCACAGAGCTAATCCTTGAGATACAGTGGAGTCAGATCAAAGATAGCACTGTAAAGGCAGAGGGAGGATTTTTAAACATGGCCATTTAAACTGCTGACAACTGATGGAGCTCAATTAAGGTCTAACATGATGTTGCAAACCTGCCAGAATTTTAAATACATAATGCCCAGAGACTAACAATATAAACACCAATTTTAGTCTTATCCCTCCATGGATGCAATACACCGGGTGACAACAGAAGATGGACATTATTTAAAAACAAAACAAAACAAAAACCTTTGATTCATTGTAAGTTTTCTTACAGAATTTAAAAAAAAAGAGTGAAATTCTTGATCAGCAGGCAAGTATTAATACTAACTGTCAAAATGTTTTTCAAAGATCTGTATTAGACCACTGAATGACATTCAGCTACAGAAGATGACTTTTTTTTAAAAAAATGGATCCATGTCAGCCATACAGTAAGTATTGAAAGGCTTGTTATTGCAAAAACAGTTGATTTTTGCAGGATAGTACAAAATGTTACCTTTTCTTTATGTGGACACATAAATAACCTGCAGAGTTTGTGAAAACCTGCTAAGAATCCAGTAAAATCTAAATGATAATACATAGCAACCTGCAGCTTCCTGTCTGCCTTTGTGTTATGTATGATCAGGTGTCTCTAGTACACCTTTGATTTAAAGACTTATAAGAAACTTCTAAGCACTTCAAATACAGTTAGACACTAATGCGCTTTGCCATGGTACACTAGCTTTGTTTTTCTGATGTCACTGCATATGCCAAGTAAAAATAATGCAGCATGCTCTGAAAGGTTGCTTGTTTCACAATCATTTCCTTTTATGACACTGATTATTTGCACTCTTATAGCACCTTTTATCCAAGTCTCTCAAACACATTACAAATGACAGCATCATATAAATAAATAAAGAATTCCCACTTTAAAGGATGAAGACATTGCGGCAAAGTAAGTGAAATGACTTGCCCCAAGTCATACAACAATTCAGTGGCAGAGCCAACGATAGGACTCCTAGGTTCTAAATACTACTAGTCTAACCCATTTCTGTTCAAGTGATACCATTTCACATTTAGCTTGCCATTGTCTGGCAAGTGTAGCATTTAAGAGAAAGGCCTGCATTCATTGCTGTAATAATTTGTTTAAATTCTTCATGGATATATCTGTAACTTGGTTTTAAAACTAGCTTGACTTTTGTCTTATCATATAAACATTCACCCATTATATTAACATTTTTCCATATTTTTCTCATGATTAGGTTATCTAACAAAATACCCCTGTGGAATGTTAAGAGATTAATTGGCCCTGAAGAAATCATGGTGTTTGTGACTTTTTTTAAACATGTAATATCTAATAAAAGTCTCAAACTCACTGGTATTTGGGAAGATTCTCTCTCCAGCCCAAGGGAAAATACATAACAAATGTATTATACACTACTGTCTCCTACTGTGATAGGAAAGTTAGATTTGAAAAGGCTGAATTTAAAAGGTTAAAAGACAAGAAAGACTATCTGCTAAATATCTGTATCCCTACCTCCTAAAGATAGTTGGTCTCCTGTTTGGCAGCCTTCATTACTCCCTTTGTGATACTCTCCACTATATTTTGAGGTATATATTTAAATATAGAAATTAACCTATTTTTCTTGACTATATTTCAGATTCATACTATATAGAAGGCCTTGTATTCACTAGGTAATGAATTGTGCCTTTCAGATTGCTAGGGAATAAGAAGCCCTTTCTCCTTCTTTCATGCTCATAAAATGTACTTGGGGATTATTTTCACTTTTGTTACCTAGTCCCTCCTTGAACTCATAACTAATGCATTCATAGGGCTATTAGTATTTTGAGATCAAGCACTAGTTCATATAGCTTTCAGATTGAAAGGTAGGTCTTAAGAGACAAATAATAAAAAATGTGCTAGAAGATAAGTACCAGTACTAGCTGTAAATAGAAACTTTATTTTTTGCATTCAGACTAATATCTACACGGTGTATTTTTCAACCAAGGGCTACAAATGAGTAGTCTTTCATGCATCGCTGCTTCTACTGATCAGAGTAAAATTTCTGCCATGATTCTCTAGCACTATTTTTTTCCCTTTAAGTAGTTTTATTAGTATGTAGGATTAGAAGATATTTTTAAACAAAAACACCTTATGTTTTTAAAACTAAAGCAAACAAACATTCTCCCCCTCTCCCTTTGCTCCCCCCATCCAAAAACCAAAACCAAACAAACAAAAAAAAACACACCTTACTTTGATGTCTATAATCCTGTTCAGCTGTGGTAGGTGGCTGGTACCTATGAATTTGCTATAGTATATTCAGCATTCTTTACATACAATAAAAAAAAGCCTCTTTCTACCCATAAGGTGTCCAGCTGACCATTTATTTCTAATGTCCTTTAACATGCTGCACTGTTACAGCTTTCATGGTTGACAAACATCTGTCTCACAATAAATTAGCTTGATACGACTTAACAGAGTGTCTAAATGACCTACTAAGAAGTCCTGAGAGAGAAATTTTATTAATGAAGATTTCTTCCATTTTGACACACTTTCATATGATTAAGGTTGACAGACATGGTAATTATTGATCCTGATGGTCATTGTACTGCTTGGCTTTGTGTCATGAGTTCACTGATGTAGTGCTGATTTGAAGAATTACCTCTGTAGCTGTTACTCCTCTTCATCACGCTACTGCTTTTGTTAAGTATTATTTACCATCTCTCACATGATTCTGTTGAGAAATGTACAGGGGCATTGGAACAATTTGCACAATGTGGATGTTGAGAGCCATTGAACCAAACTGTTAACCCTATATATAAGGGAAATCACTTCAAGCCAGAGGGTGCAGTGGCATCCCCAGCACCAATGGAAATATTTTAATCTCATATTCTAATACAGATTACATGAGAAGTTATATTGATGTCTCAAGACAATTCAGCACATTGTTTGAATTATTCGATTTTTTTTTATATATAAAAAAAGGACATCCTCTAATAGCTGTGTTTTGTTTTTCAGAGGTAGTGGGAACTCTATTGGCAGCAGTGCCGGCTCCAGGCACCAGCTTTCCAAGCAGGTGCTTGGGGCGGCAGTTAGAAAGGGGCAGCAGTGTTTCCGCCGCGGCGGCAATTCGGTGGCAGTTTCTCTGTCCCTCTGGCCACGGTGGCAAATCAGCAGCAGCTTCTCCCTTTTGCCGTCCATGGTGGCAGTTTTTTTTCCCACTGCTTGGGGCAGCAAAAACTGTAGAGCCGGCACTGATTGGCAGTGTGACTGAGTGAACAATCCAATTTTTCATTTGGATTCTGTGTTCACTTGATGCTTATTTGGCACACAATTAATTGGGTTCATTTTACTCAATTTTATTTTAGGTTTCAGAGTAGCAGCCGTGTTAGTCTGTATTCGCAAAAAGAAAAGGAGTACTTGTGGCACCTTAGAGACTAACAAATTTATTAGAGCATAAGCTTTCGTGAGCTACAGCTCACTTCATCGGATGCATCCGATGAAGTGAGCTGTAGCTCACGAAAGCTTATGCTCTAATAAATTTGTTAGTCTCTAAGGTGCCACAAGTACTCCTTTTCTTTTTGCGAATTTTATTTTAGTGAGTGTAGAACTGTAACTAGTTTATGAAGATAAATTCTGACATATGGAGAACATTCACTTGTTCACATTTCCAGTCTATCATTAAGTGTACAGTAGAAAGTTTAAAGGAAAAATATTTAGGATGATGGTAAGACATAATACCAACAGGGAAGCCGTAGGGATTGAAAAGATTACTGTAATTTGATATTGCTATGAAAAGAATGGGCTCCTGTTGCAAAGGTGAAGAACTTTGAGGAATTACTACTTAATATACCAAGCAGAGAAAATGACCATGCTCATCCTTCGCCTAAGATCACTTCGCTCATGTCTTCCTCATCAGATTCAAGTTCTCCCAGTATTGCATTTAGATTCTGCTAAATTCAGCTGCTGCCTACTTTTAAGATCACACTCACTTCTCTCACTCCAATGCGAACCTCTGCATTTAGAATCGCTTTCCTAACCACCCTATCACCATCTCCTTCAAGTCCCTCCTTAAACTACATTGCTGTCATGAAGCCCATAATTTCATTCGAGTCTACTCCCATAAGTTTTTTTTTTTAAATATCTGTACTGTGCTTCCCAGGATACACACTGGTTGTGGTCCAGCAGGAAGTGTTTTGGGTTATTAGACATGCTTGCTGATATTTCCTCTGTTCTGTAGTCCTAAGGACATGGTGGGTGTATAATAAACACACTCTTTAAACTGAGCTACACCCTCCTTTGCCAAGTGTTGATGACAAGGACAAAGTCATAATACATTTCCCTAGTACATGGCAGACCACCTTCCAATTCATCATCAATTCCAGACTGTCTTGACTAATTCAATTATAGCTACTGCAGAGGTAATAAAAGGAATTGAGACAGGTGACTGTAGTGGCACTAATAAAAAAAGACAGCTTTATGTTAATAACTTGCTTTTAAATGAAAAGCCTCAGAACCCAGGAGTCCAGTGATCTTAGAGTATGCAAAAGATATGTATATTTTAATACTCTGTCTCACACGGTGCAGTCTGAAGGAGATAAACCAGTAGCTGTGCCACTAATTGGGGTAAAAGACTTCCCTTTCAGCAAGAGACGGGAGCTGAACAATATAATTTCAGTGAAAACATGTAGGTGCATTTATCAAGCACTTCTGGGGAAAAAAACTGAAGACAAAGGAGAAAGAAGACTGTGTTCAATCAGAATAAGTATATCCAAGATAAAATGCCTACAACAGACTGTACTGTATAGAATGAAAATAGATGATTTAACAAACTTCCCTTTCCTTTGCAGGTTTACTAGGGGCTCTTCACACCCTTGTTTCTTACTGTCCCCTCTGCCTGATGTAAGAATGCCAACTTTTCTATCACTATATTCGACCAGCCTGCTCCAGTTAATGCAAATAGTAGTATTAAAAGTACATCTTTAAGAGGAAAACTAATGGTTTAAAAATAACTTGAAAAAATAATTTGATGAAGGTCTGTACTTAAAATCAAGAGGGATTCTAATATACATAGTATTTTATGTCTAGATACTTTGAGATTTACACACACACAGAATCAAAGATGTCTGGTCCCATAAACATGTTAACATCAGAATCATCCAGGTGCCAACTGGCTCTATGTAGGCAGAGCCCTATTTATTTCAAGAACTCAAACCCCGAGTTGTTCTTCTTCAGCCATCTTTGTTATTGTAGTAGTATGCTTTTGTCAAGCTTTTTGTTGGTGCAGAGTATTAGGTAAATGTAATCATATTTACATAATTAAGTCTTCATAAGGGACATACAAGTGAAGGACTAAAACTAAGAACAAAAGTGTCTGTCAGCATTACTTAAGTACATTTCATTATAGTTTTTTTTTGGAATCCAAGATTGATTTTGCAGTAAGAAAATTAATGCCAACCTTCTATCTGGATTGATTTCTAAAGGTTAAGACTGCATGACAAGAGTATTATTTAAAAAACAAAAACACAACACACACTTTTAGAAGGAAGCAATCAAGAAGCAAGTCAAAGCCTCACCCGCTATATCCATTACTGCTAGTAGCCCTGTTTAGGTTTAGGGGTGAGTTCAAAGCTTTGTGGAGGAAGTTCTCCCCTCCTCCCCTTTATTTGGGGCTCCACTGGAAAAAATATAATAATGGTACAATTTTAAAAGCAATTTCTAAATCCATAATCCCACGTTCAATCCTGATCCACCGATCACAGTGAAAATGAACCTGCAAGTTTTTGGTATTTGAGTCATACTTCCCCCCCCCCACCACCCACCCAAGAAAGGGTTGGGGACTTAAAAAAAAAATCCTAAAGAAAACAGGTTTTCTTCAAAGTTTTCTACCAACGCTTCTAGTTAGGCACCTAAATATGTATACATTGGCCTATAAGCTATTCCACTATAGAATACATTTAGGAGCATATTTGTTTTACCACCTAAATTTTCTGTGTATTTCTAGGGATGTCAACAATGAAGCAAAGGAAAAAAATGTAATATTGCAAGTGTGCAAAATGAATGCAGTGATAGTATAAAAAAACGATTGAGAAAGTGGAACAGGCCCTTGGTCTTCAGTGGAGGACCACACATGGTGACCATTTATACACCTGAGTGTTGCCGAATTGTCCTCACAATTTATTTGTAGCTAGCTGAGCGGCTTGTGCAAAGGCTACAAGTAAATCAATTAACAGCAAAGGAAAAAAATTAAACAAGAATTCAATGTTGAACGAAATAGAGGAGGAAAGTCAAATGGAAATTAGAAAAGACTAAGATCCTTAAGGCTGATACTCCAGTATTAGGGTTTGTGTAGAGCTAGAATTAGTTATCCATGCCAAAGAATATGTAACACATATTGGCCAGTGCAAGCAGTGTCTGATCATTCCAGTCTTTATTGCCTGATAGTTCTCATTGAGTCTAATGGGAAACCATCATCTTCCATGAGCTCAGAACAATTCTGAGCTGAGAACCTAACTGAGGAAAGCACTTGAGCATGAGTTTAAATCCCATTGCCTTCAATGGTGAGTAAATTTTTTCCTGAATAGGGATGTTCTCCTGAGTCAGGGCCAAAATGCTTAAAACAACTCCATGACTAAGAAAGCAATTCAGATGTAACTTAATAATAATAATGAATCGGTGGGTGATGGTCTGTAAGTAACTGCATCACTTGAAACTATTATAAATCATCAAGGTTTGGTCTGAGTACAGGTTTCAGCCCTTTCACCCATTGATCTTCCAGAAGGGGAATGTGCTGCATTCAGAAAACATGAAGGAACTCATGGCTGCTGGCATTGTGCATTTGACGGTTAGACATGAAAAGCAGATTCTGACTAAACACTGTAAGGAAACAATTTCTGGCCACTACCTTTGCTGCTCTGATTTAAATAAATTAGGCCAAACTCTGTCCTTAATTAAACCAGTACGCTGCCAGTATATTTCAGTTACATTTTATCCAGAAAACCTTCTATTAATCTTCAAATCTGACTTTCCTCTATGAAAGGAGCTAACCTACAACTTGCAGATTCCTTCTAGCTATGAAGTTACCCCAGCCTATGTCTGAGCTATTTAGAACATTCAGAAATATTTTGCCAGACCCTGGCATGGTGTACCAATGATTGATAAGTAACCTATTTTGAGGTGTTCATTACTAGGAGATTAGCTTGACCGGAGGAGAATGCTCAAAGTCATCCATTGTCAACTCAGTTAATTCTGTGAGGCATTTACCCTTGTGCACAGGGCCAGAACGAGGACTAAGCACCATTAAGTACCAAATAAATTGTATCTGTGATTGACTAGTAGTTTCTTAGGCATCAGCATTTTTAAAAAGGTACCTGTTTTTTTGTTAACTTTACAAAGGGAGTTGACGGTATCTGCCCCAGCAGAGATTCCCCAAGCATTGTGTGGATCTTGGGGATGGGATTAATGTTTAACCAACTTCCATTTTTAAGGAGGCAAATACTGCCTCCCCCTTGATGGAACAAATTGGGGAAAATTCCATGAGGGGAACCCCAGAGTGTTTTCTTGCACCCAGGGATGCCTCTGTTGGCTTTACCTATGGGAAAAGGGGTTTTCCCCTCACACTAACAGGAAATATAACTCATGAATTATCCTGATAATATATCTAGGACTGGTTGGAAACTCTGCCACAATTGTTCTTCAATTGAAAATTGGGTTTTCAGCTAAATGATTTCCACTGAAAGTTTTAATTGTTGTATTAGAGAAATAGTGCCCGAAAGCAGAAATATTCAGCTTTTCCAAACTATCATGGTGCCTCATGTCTCCATTCCCTTCTGTGTGCTGTGCTCCTCAGCCAGCCTGCATCTCCTATGAGTCACTGCCTCGCCTCTCTAAGATGGGAGACTATGTTGCATCATGGGTAACAGTTCAACTAAGGATCTCCACCTATAGAGGAGAATGGAATCATAAAGGTACCTGAACTACAATTCCCATGAGGCATTGTCACCGTTCCAAATAGAAATGTTTTGGTTTTCAACTGAAATATTTTTAGACTGGAAATTCTGCTGAACCTCCACCCCACCAAAGCTTTCTATGGAAAAACATAAAAAGTAACAGCTCAGTCATGAGTCAATAGATGTAGTCACTACAAATGGCATCCTGAATGACAGCCAAGGTCATCCATGGAAATCAGATGATGATAATCTCCCACGCTGGGTGGATCATCATCATAGTGTCCTGAACCATCCTCCAGTTGCTGCTTGTTCAGAGCTGGATGATCTGGCAGTCACTGTGGTTCTGGATCCAAACATTTGTACTGATGCACCAACACTGGATGAAGTGAAGTGTGTCATCTCTAAACTGAAAAATGGTCACACAGCCAGTGCTGATGGCATCCCTTCAGAGCTGCTAAAATGTGCTATTGATCCTGTAGCAGAATCACTTTTGGCCATCTTTCATCTGATATGGAGAACTGGAACCCTGTCAGCCACCTGGAAGGATGGTATTGTGATCTCACTCTATAAGGGCAAGGGACTGTGCAGTGAATGTAAGAGCTACAGGCCAATCACCTTGCTCTCTGTTCCAGGGAAGCTGTTCGCACATATTTTGCTGGCACACCTATAGCCTTTGCTACATCAGAAGCGTTGACCCCAACAGCCAGGCTTTACGAGGAACAGGTCAACATTAGACACCATTTTGGTCCTTCGCTTGTTGTCGGAGATACATCGCGAGTTCAGGAAGCCACTGCATGTAGTGTGTATGTTGATCTTAAGGCATTTGATTCAGTAGAGTATGTCACTTTATGGAAGGCCTTAAAGGGCATAGGTGTCTCTACTACTCTGCTGGACTTGATTAGAGAGCTGCATAATGGAACCACTGCCAGTGTTCATCTGGGGAACCAGATGTCAGCACCTTTTAAATCAGTATCTGGTATTAGGATTGCATTCTGGCCCCAACACTTTTGTTGGGCAATGGATTTCATAATACAGCATTCCATCAGGTCCATAGGCAGTGAGATCAGTGATCTCTCAGTCACAGACCTTGACTATGGTGATAACTTTGTTCTTTTAGTACGGAGCCCCGACAGGTTTTCTGAGGCACTCCAGCATATGAAGGAGGAGTCAGCTAAGATTGGTCTCCTTATTTCATGGTCAAAGATAAAACTGCAAAAATCTAGAACCAGGTCCACCTGTGTCTCCAATCTCTTTGAACAATAAAACTGTTGAATCAGTTTCCAGCTTTTGCTATCCAGCTTCTATACTTACCAGCTCCTCCAATTCTCACATGGAAGTTCTTCATCGGATTGGCATCGCAGCATCTGCCGTGGCCATTTACAATGGGTATGGAATCAACATCATCTTAGTATGACAACCAAGTTCAGGATTTATTTATTTGAGCTGTATCCTTCCCATACTGTTGTATTGCTGTGAAACAAGGACACTATGCCACTCAAACTGGGCAAAGCTGGAGGCTTTCCACACAAAATGTCAACATTTTATATTGGGCATAAAGTGGAATGACTTCATCTGTAATTCAGATGTCTGTGGTTGCTCGGGTCTACAGACTAGTGGGGCCATTGTCCACAAGTGGCGCCTTATGCTTTTTGGACATGTCACAAGAATGCTGCAAGATGTTCCAGTGAACACCATTCTCCAAGTGGCTTGTACCATCCTGGATAAAATTCCACTAACTGAAGCATGGAGGTGTCCAGACCTCTTATTACGTGGGTTCATCAAGTCTGTTCCTATGTTGGACACTCAGGCCATCAAGTCTTTGCGGTTGCACAGGAATGGACCAAATGGTGAACGATTGCTACCGCAAAAAATGGCTAAGCATGGAAGGAGGAAAAAGTCAAGAGATACCACTGTTTCCTGTGCTCTGGGACTATAGTCACATCATGACTTTAAAAGCGGCAAAGAGTCCTCTGGCACCTTATAGACTACAAATGGACGTATTGGAGCATAAGCTTTCATGGGTGAATACCCACTTCATTGGAGCATTGATGTTGACATTGGAACTAATGAGAAAAAAAAAATCAGATTTTTTCAATGAAATACCTTGACAAAAAACGGATTATGTAAAACCCAAGATAATTAAAATAGCATGATTTTTCATTTACTCAATCTTTATTTGAAAATAAAACGGTGAATAAGTTATAAAATGCAGTATGTGAACTAGACTTCTATGGATTTTTTTTGTTTAAAATTTAACATGATATTACAAAAACAAAGATATCTCTCTGAGAAGTATGTTCTGTAACATTGCACTCCATATGATTTTACGAAAATATGATAATAAATGTGAATATAATGTAACTGGAATATGCTTCATGCAAAAGGTCTCTTGTAAGGTATCATTACAAAGCTTATAATCTACTAAGTGTGTTAATCCTATTTCTAGGAATGAACCTTTCTTGTATCTGAAACTAGAAATATGAAATATAACTCAGAGGTCCTATTGTAATTATGCAAAGTGTGGGCCATTAATGGTGGTTTGTAATCTTGATGGTGCCCATTAACCAGGACAATTGACTGTAGATGGCTGTTTACTTGCAAGACTTTCTGTGAATCAGGTGGGGAAGAATGGAGACTTGGGGTCTGACAGGACATGTGACCATGTCACCTGGTACTGGAATCCATCTTAAATCTGGGGCTTTGTCATTTAGAAGGAGGGGTGGGGACTCAAAGAGGCAAAAGATTCCTGCCTTATGCCAAAGCCATATAAGGGGGTGGAAGAAAACAAATTTCTGCAGTAAAGAGAAATCCCCTAGCTACCACCTGAGCGGAACAAGAACTGTACCAGGGGAAAAGAATTGAGCCCTGACTAGAAAGGAGTCTAGTCTGTGCAAGAAGCTTATTGGAACATCTCTGAGGGTGAAATTTTTTTCTGTATTTTTTGTTTTATTTTGATTGGTAATTTACTTTGTTCTGTCTGTTATTACTTGGAACCACTTAAACCCTACTTATTATACTTAATAAAATCATTTTTGCTTATTAATTAACCCAGACCAAGTAATTAATTCCTGGGGGAGCAAACAGCTCTGCATGTTAAAGCTTTATGCAGAGTAAAACACACTTGAGGTTTGGATCCCATTGGAAACTGGGTGTTTGGGTGCTAGAGACAGGAGCACTTTCTAAGCCATTTTCGGCTAAGGCTTTAGCTTTTGAGGGATGTGGTTCACACCTGGGTCTCAGAGTAGCCACCGTGTTAGTCTGTATTTGCAAAAAGAGAAGGAGTACTTGTGGCACCTTAGAGACTAACAAATTTATTTGAGCATAAGCTTTTGTGAGCTACAGCTCACTTCATCGGATGCATTTGGTGGAAAATACAGTGGGGAGATTTATATACACACACACAGAGAACATGAAACAATGGGTTTTATCTTACACACTATAAGGAGAGTGATCACTTAAGATGAGCCATCACCAGCGGGTGGGGGGGGGGGGAGGAGGAAAACCTTTCATGGTGACAAGCAAGGTAAGCTATTTCCAGTAGTTAACAAGAACATCTGAGGAACAGTGGGGGGTGGGGTGGGGTGGGGTGGGGGGGAGAAATACCATGGGGAAATAGTTTTACTTTGTGTAATGACTCATCCATTCCCAGTCTCTATTCAAGCCTAAGTTAATTGTATCCAGTTTGCAAATTAATTCCAATTCAGCAGTCTCTCGTTGGAGTCTGGTTTTGAAGCTTTTTTGTTGAAGGATAGCCACTCTTAGGTCTGTATTCGAGTGACCAGAGAGACTGAAGTGTTCTCCGACTGGTTTTTGAAGGTTATAATTCTTGACGTCTGATTTGTGTCCCTTTATTCTTTTATGTAGAGACTTTCCAGTTTGACCAATGTACATGGCAGAGGGGCATTGCTGGTACATGGATGGCATATATCACACTGGTAGATGCACAGGTGAATGAGCCTCATAGTGTGGCTGATGTGATTAGGCCCTATGATGATGTCCCCTGAATAGATATGTGGACAGAGTTGGCAATGGGCTTTGTTGCAAGGATAGGTTCCTGGGTTAGTGGTTCTGTTGTGTGGTTGCTGGTGAGTATTTGCTTCAGGTTGGGGGGCTGTCTGTAAGCAAGGACTGGCCTGTCTCCCAAGATCTGTGAGAGTGATGGGTCGTCCTTCAGGATAGGTTGTAGATCCTTGATGATGCATTGGAGAGGTTTTAGTTGGGGGCTGAAGGTGATGGCTAGTGGTGTTCTGTTATTTTATTTGTTGGGCCTGTCCTGTAGTAGGTGACTTCTGGGTACTCTTCTGGCCCTGTCCATCTGTTTCTTCACTTCAGCGGGTGGGTATTGTAGTTGTAGAAATGCATGATAGAGATCTTGTAGGTGTTTGTCTCTGTCTGAGGGGTTGGAGCAAATGCAGTTATATTGTAGAGCTTGGCTGTAGACAATGGATCGTGTGGTATGATCTGGATGAAAGCTAGAGGCAAGTAGGTAGGAATAGCGGTCAGTAGGTTTCCGATATAGGGTGGTGTTTATGTGACCATTGAGTATTAACACCGTAATGTCCAGGAAGTGGATCTCTTGTGTGGACTGGTCCAGGCTGAGGTTGATGGTGGGATGGAAATTGTTGAAATCATGGTGGAATTCCTCTAGAACTTCTTTTCCATGAGTCCAGATGATGAAGATGTCATCAGTGTAGTGCAAGTAGAGTAGGGGCATTAGGGGACAAGAGCTGAGGAAGCGTTGTTCTAAGTCAGCCATAAAAATGTTGGCATACTGTGGGGCCATGAGGGTACCCATCGCAGTGCCGCTGATTTGAAGGTATATATTGTCCCCAAATGTGAAATAGTTATGGGTGAGGACAAAGTCAGAAAGTTCAGCCACCAGGTTAGCCGTGACATTATCGGGGATACTGTTCCTGACGGCATGTAGTCCATCTTGAAACCAGATATTATAGGGATAACAGAAACATGGTGGAATAGTAGTCATGACTGGACTACAGGTATTGAAGGGTATGTGCTGTTTAGGAAAGACAGAAACAAAGGTAAAGGGGGTGGAGTAGCATTGTATATCAACGATGAGGTAGAATGTAAAGAAATAAGAAGCGATGCAATGGATAAGACAGAGTCTGTCTGGGCAAAAATTACATTGGGGAAGAAAACTAGTAAAGCCTCTCCTATGATAGTGCTTGGGGTGTGCTATAGACCTCCGGGATCTAATTTGGTTATGGATAGAGCCCTTTTTGATGTCTTTATTAAAGTAAATACTAATGGAAACTGCGTGATCATGGGAGACTTTAACTTCCCAGATATAGACTGGAGGACCAGTGCTAGTAATAATAATAGGACTCAGATTTTCCTAGATGCGATAGCTGATGGATTCCTTCAACAAGTAGTTGCTGAACCGACTAGAGGGGATGCCATTTTAGATTTAATTTTGGTGAGTAGCGAGGACCTCATAGAAGAAATGGTTGTAGGGGACAATCTTGGCTCAAGTGATCATGAGCTAATTCAGTTCAAACTAAATGGAAGGATTAACAAAAATAAATCTGCAACTAGGGTTTTTGATTTCAAAAGGGCTGACTTTCAAAAATTAAGGCAATTAGTTAGGGAAGTGGATTGGACTGAAGAACTTATGGATCTAAAGGCAGTTGAGGCCTGGGATTACTTTAAATCAAAACTGCAGAAGCTATCGGAAGCCTGTATCCCAAGAAAGGGGAAAAAATTCATAGGAAGGAGTTGTAGACCAAGCTGGATGAGCAAGCATCTTAGAGAGGTGATTATGAAGAAGCAGAAAGCATACAGGGAGTGGAAGATGGGAGGGATCAGCAAGGAAAGCTACCTAATTGAGGTCAGAAGATGTAGGCATAAAGTCAGAGAGGCTAAAAGTCGAGTAGAGTTGGACCTTGCAAAGGGAATTAAAACCAATAGTAAAAGGTTCTATAGCCATATAAATAAGAAGAAAACTAAGAAGGAAGAAGTGGGGCCGCTTAACACTGAGGATGGAGCGGAGGTTAAAGATAATCTAGGCATGGCCCAATATCTAAACAAATACTTTGCCTCAGTCTTTAATAAGGCTAAAGAGGATCTTGGGGATAATGGTAGCATGACAAATGGGAAGGAGGATATAGAGGTAGATATTACCATATCAGAGGTAGAAGCGAAACTGAAACAGCTTAATGGGACTAAATCGGGGGGCCCAGATAATCTTCATCCAAGAATATTAAAGGAATTGGCACCTGAAATTGCAAGCCCATTAGCAAGAATTTTTAATGAATCTGTAAACTCAGGAATAGTACCGAATGATTGGAGAATTGCTAATATAGTTCCTATTTTTAAGAAAGGAAAAAAAAGTGATCCGGGTAACTACAGGCCAGTTAGTTTGACATCTGTAGTATGCAAGGTCCTGGAAAAAATTTTGAAGGAGAAATTAGTTAAGGACATTGAAGTCAATGGTAAATGGGACAAAATACAACATGGTTTTACAAAAGGTAAATCGTGCCAAACCAACCTAATCTCCTTTTTTGAAAAAGTAACAGATTTTTTAGATAAAGGAAATGCAGTGGATCTAATTTACCTAGATTTCAGTAAGGCATTTGATACCGTGCCACATGGGGAATTATTAGTTAAATTGGAGAAGATGGGGATCAATATGAACATCAGAAGGTGGATAAGGAATTGGTTAAAGGGGAGACTGCAACGGGTCCTACTGAAAGGCGAACTGTCAGGTTGGAGGGAGGTTACCAGTGGAGTTCCTCAGGGATCGGTTTTGGGACCAATCTTATTTAATCTTTTTGTTACTGACCTTGGCACAAAAAGTGAGAGTGTGCTAATAAAGTTTGCAGATGATACAAAGCTGGGAGGTATTGCAAATTCGGAGAAGGATCGGGATATTATACAGGAGGATCTGGATGACCTTGTAAACTGGAGTAATAGTAATAGGATGAAATTTAATAGTGAGAAGTGTAAGGTTATGCATTTAGGGATTAATAACAAGAATTTTAGTTATAAGCTAGGGACGCATCAATTAGAAGTAACGGAAGAGGAGAAGGACCTTGGAGTATTGGTTGATCATAGGATGACTATGAGCTGCCAATGTGATATGGCTGTGAAAAAAGCTAATGCGGTTTTGGGATGCATCAGGAGAGGCATTTCCAGTAGGGATAAGGAGGTTTTAGTACCGTTATACAAGGCACTGGTGAGACCTCACCTAGAATACTGTGTGCAGTTCTGGTCTCCCATGTTTAAAAAGGATGAATTCAAACTGGAGCAGGTACAGAGAAGGGCTACTAGGATGATCCGAGGAATGGAAAACTTGTCTTATGAAAGGAGACTTAAGGAGCTTGGCTTGTTTAGCCTAACTAAAAGAAGGTTGAGGGGAGATATGATTGCTCTCTCTAAATATATCAGAGGGATAAATACTGGAGAGGGAGAGGAATTATTTCAGCTCAGCACCAATGTGGACACAAGAACAAATGGGTATAAACTGGCCACCAGGAAGTTTAGACTTGAAATCAGACGAAGGTTTTTAACCATCAGAGGAGTGAAGTTTTGGAATAACCTTCCAAGGGAAGCAGTGGGGGCAAAAGATCTATCTGGTTTTAAGATTCTACTCGATAAGTTTATGGAGGAGATGGTATGATGGGATAATGGGATTTTGGTAAGTAACTGATCTTTAAATATTCAGGGTAAATAGGCCAAATCCCCTGAGATGGGATATTAGATGGATGGGATCTGAGTTACTATAGAAAATTCTTTCCTGGGTATCTGGCTGGTGAATCTTGCCCATATGCTCAGGGTTTAGCTGATTGCCATATTTGGGGTCGGGAAGGAATTTTCCTCCAGGGCAGATTGGAGAGGCCCTGGAGGTTTTTCGCCTTCCTCTGTAGCATGGGGCATGGTTGACTGGAGGGAGGCTTCTCTGCTCCTTGAAGTTTTGAACCATGATTTGAGGACTTCAATAGCTCAGACATGGGTGAGGTTTTTCATAGGAGTGGTGGGTGACATTCTGTGGCCTGCGCTGTGCAGGAGGTCGGACTAGATGATCAGAGTGGTCCCTTCTGACCTTAGTATCTATGAATCTATGAATCTATCTTTGTGTGGAATGTTGGTGTAGAGGGCTTCTACATCCATAGTGGCTAGGATGGTGTTTTTAGAAAGATCACCAATGGACTGTAGTTTCCTCAGGAAGTCAGTGGTGTCTCGAAGATAACTGGGAGTGGAGGTAATGTAGGGCCTGAGGAGGGAGTCTACATAGCCAGACAATCCTGCTGTCAGGGTGCCAATGCCTGAGATGATGGGGCGTCGAGGATTTCCAGGTTTATGGATCTTGGGTAGCAGATAGAATACCCCAGGTCAGGGTTCTAGGGGTGTGTCTGTGCGGATTTGTTCTTGTGCTTTTTCAGGGAGTTTCTTGAGCAAATGCTGTAGTTTCTTTTGGTAACTCTCAGTGGGATCAGAGGGTAATGGCTTGTAGAAAGTGGTGTTGGAGAGCTGCCTAGTAGCCTCTTGTTCATATTCCGACCTATTCATGATGACGACAGCACCTCCTTTGTCAGCCTTTTTGATTATGATGTCAGAGTTGTTTCTGAGGCTGTGAATGGCATTGTGTTCTGCACGGCTGAGGTTATGGGGCAAGTGATGCTGCTTTTCCACAATTTCAGCCCGTGCACGTCGGCGGAAGCACTCTACGTAGAAATCCAGTCTGTTGTTTCGACCTTCAGGAGGAGTCCACCCAGAATCCTTCTTTTTGTAGTGTTGGTAGGAAGTTCTCTGTGGGTTAATATGTTGGTCAGAGGTGTGTTGGAAATATTTCTTCAGTCGGAGACATCGAAAATAGGATTCTAGGTCACCACAGAACTGTATCATGTTCGTGGGGGTGGAAGGGCAAAAGGAGAGGCCCCGAGATAGGACAGATTCTTCTGCTGGGTTAAGAGTATAGTTGGATAGAACAACAATATTGCTGGGTGGGTTACGGGAACCACTGTTGTGGCCCCTTGTGGCATGTAGTAGTTTAGATAGTTTAGTATCCTTTTTCTTTTGTAGAGAAGCAAAGTGTGTGTTGTAAATGGCTTGTCTAGTTTTTGTAAAGTCCAGCCACGAGAAAGTTTGTGTGGAAGGTTGGTTCTTTATGAGAGTATCCAGTTTTGAGAGCTCATTCTTAATCTTTTCCTGTTTGCTGTAGAGGATGTTGATCAGGTGGTTCCACAGTTTCTTTGAGAGTGTGTGGCACAAGCTGTCAGCATAGTCTGTGTGGTATGTAGATTGTAATGGATTTTTTACCTTCAGTCCCTTTGGTATGATGTCCATCTGTTTGCATTTGGAGAGGAAGATGAAGACCTGGGTCTGTGTTTGCAGCAGGCCAGCGTGTCTGGCTCAAAAAGGCAGGGTTCTGAAGTCCCAAGTTGCCAGGGAAAACAGGCTCAGAGGTAGTCTCAGCACATCGGGTGGCAGTCCCACGGGGGTCTCTGTGACCAACGTCACATGTTCATCTATATATACATACAATAGTAGTGTGGATTCTAGAGTGAAACTTCAATTCTATACAATATTACTGCCAGAAGAATAACAATGGGCCTGATCCTTGGCCACTGTTGTGGTCCCTTTATATGAGTGGAACAGAAGAAAAAGGACTTTAAACTAGCCCCAACTGGACACCTGAGAAATCTCTTAGCTTAACCTTGTTACATACTACCTCACCTCCAGCACAGGGAGTATAAGAAAGCAATGGCTAAGAGCTTGGAGTCAGTGCTGTGATCCTTAGTGTATCACTCCAGCTAGTGTAAGATAGAGCATCCCTGAAGCTGTTCTCATTGTACCAGGGCCAGTTAGGTCCTCCATTGGCCCTGGGATTGGATGAGACAGGTGGCTTAGAGCTATCTTTGCTGCATACATAGTCTCAGAATTCCTTTGCACTAATTCAGTTGTGGTGTTCTTCCCCCCACCCCACTCACCCCCAGCTATACTTTTTGTTTTTTGAAATTAAGATTTACTTTAGGACTTCAGTATTTTAGGGCTTGCACTTGATATCCACAAAAAGTCTTTTCTCTAAATAAAGAAGCTGATACTCATTGTAAACCACAGAACATGTTGTAAATACAATATTTTAACCATGGGCAGCCTTTCTATTTTTGCGGTGTTAAAAACATGAATGCAGAGCATTGGCAAATATGGCTAAACAGCTATTCATCCTACATCTCCTATTTTCATTATGCTGGCATTATTTTATAAATAAAGCCTTCTGGGTTAGTCATTAACAACATTTACAAAGGTTTGGCTCTGGATTTTTCTTTGGGTTGTTTCATACTCATTCATTCACTACTAATTATAAACTAATATCAGTAGTAGTGAATATTACTAGGTTGGTTTGCAAATGGAAATAAAATCTCACTCTGTGAATCAGTTTAAGGTCCTAGAATTTGGCTGTAATTTTTTTTTAAAATTACTCATGTCTAAAAATTGCAGAAAACAAAACCACCACCATGTAAAAAAAAATCACATTTTGATTCTACAGAACAAACGCACACCACAGAGAAAACTGTGATGATGCAAATAATGTATTCCTTATTATAATAAATTTGTAGCAAATTTATTCTCTTGCTTTTTATTTCTTGAAAGCTTAATGTGATCAAACCAATGTTTTCATAACTGATTAAGAAACAGCTTGACAGTCAAAATCCCCAAAGGAAATTTTTTTTCCTTCAAGTTCAACCTTGAGCTTGACAGTTCCCTGCAGCTGGGTCAGAATTGAAATGGCTTACTCTAATATAGTTTATTAAGACTACAATGTCTTCCATGAGACCATTTTTCTTTTTGAACACTTGCGCTATACAAAGAGGCACTACATTCCAAAGCTAGGAGTGAGATTGAAAGATACAGTTTCATTTAATTGGGTACAAGATGAATTATAGTCTTAGTAGAACCCTTTGAGGCAAATTCTGTCCTGACTTAAGCGGTGTTGACCCTTTGAATAATATCCTGTGAATCACCCCTAAAGTCAATTTTGGTCTTAATATCTTCATTCTTCTCTCATGCCACTTTTACACCTGTTAATTCCCCTGACTTCAGTAGAATAGTTCTGATTTACACTTCTGAGAGCAGAGTTATTATTATAATCGAGCTTGAAAATATTAGGCCAAATTCTGATTTAATTTACATGAGTTTAAGTCAGTGGAGATATTCTAGAATTAGACCTGCCCAGCTATGTGTTGCATTAGCTATGACTGCAATCTGGTTAAGAATCACAAAAATTCACAAAAAAAAATTAGGCCTAATGTTGCTCCCAGTGAAGTCCATGAGAATAATATTGGGTCCAGTGTCTTTCAGAAAGACTAATAATAGAATCATAGCAGTTGGAAGGGACTGAAGAAGTCATTTAGTCCAGTCCCTTGCACTCATGGCAGGACTAAGTACCTAGACTATCCCTTACAGGAATGTGTCTAATAACCACAGATACAAAGCCATCCACAATATCCTTAACTAGTGTAAATCAATGCAGATCCATTGACTTCACAGATCTAACTCAATTTAAAACAGGTTCACGGCAGCCCTCAGTTTGGTCACTTTTGTGGCTCAAATCTGCCATTCACTCAGTTAGCATCATCACTGGCCGGCATGGGGAAAAGGAAGAACAATAATCCCTGCAGTCTCTACTGATCCACCAAGTGGATCAGGGAACCCACAGTCCAGGTCCACTCCTCTGGTATCAAGTAGGGAGTTGCGGGGGATGGAGGGAACCTGGATCTGCCCTCTATTCTGGGTTCCAGCCCAGGGCCCTGTGGATTACACCTGTCTACAGTGGCTCCTGTAACAGCTGTGTGACAGCTACAATTCCCTGGGCTACTTCCCCATGGCCTCCTCCCAACACCTTTTTCATTCTCACCACAGGACCTTCCTCCTGATGTCTAATGACCCTTGTACTTCTCAGTCTTCCAGTAATACGCCTTCTCACTCTCAGCTTCTTGCGCCTCTTGCTCCCAGCTCCTCGCACGCACACCACAAACTAAAGTGAACTCCTTTTTAAATGCAGGTGCCCTGATTAGTCTGCCTGACTTAATTGATTCTAGCAGCTTCTTGATTAGCTGCAGGTTTTCTAATCAGCCTGTCTGCCTTAATTGTTTCCAGAAAGTTCCTGATTGTTCTGGAACCGTCCCTGTTACCTTACCCAGGGAAAAGGGACCTACTTAACCTGGGGCTAATATATCTGCCTTCTGTCATGCTCCTGTAGCCATCTGGCCTGACCCTGTCACAAAGTCTAGAATTCAATGTTGTCAGATGGAAAGCGTGCTCACAGTTGTTATACTATTTTTTACATTAAATCTACCCATGCTAAAGTATATTGCAATGGGGAAAATTTTTTTACTGTGTATTTGAAAGAAAAAATAGAATTAAGCTTGATCTAAAGCAACTTCCATAGTCATGCTAACATCCATATAAACTCACATATGCTGTATAGTAACATAGGTAGGGTTCTTTTTATTCATATTTTTCCTGATATGAGAAATAAATGGAATGAAAAATGTGTTTAATGTCAACTCAGCAGGCATCTTTTGTTTCCGCACTAAGCCAATATCTTATTTAATATTGGCCATATCATTTCACTAGAGGATTTCAGTGTTTGGATCAGATTTACAAATTTTCTAGGGCAAGTAACTGTGCTTGCTGAATAATATTTCTATTTAATAAAATAATTTATTGTCAAAGACTTGAACTGTTGCTACAATTTGCTAAGCAATCAATACATTCAGAGATATTTTACTTAAACACTATGTTGCAAAAGACTAAAAACGGATATAATTTTGTCCATCTGTCCCACTGCATTTTGAAAGTTATTTACAATTTGATTTATCCCCATAAGTGATATCAGCGGTCATTTGCAAATGCAGTTTATTATGAAACTCTCATAGGGCAAATTTTTTCACGAGTGCATGAATTTATGAATACCTTTTGGCAAACATGGGCAAAATTTTCAACACACACTGGAAAGCATTATTATTTGTATTATGGTAGTACCTAGGAGCCTCTGTCACAGACCAAGCGCAGACAAGAAACAGGTGGATACCAAGAGACAGAAGGAGCAGCACAAGGAAACGAGACAATGCTGGTCAGAAAGATAAGCCATGGTATCAGCACATCGTCTGCCTGATCTGTGTAAAAAAAGCATACGTGTACATTTGGAAATGTGTTCTTGTATTGAAAGAACATGTACCTATTTGTGCCCTGAGAGAAGTCCTCAGAGATAGAGACTTTATCCTTCATGACTACTCATACTGTATTGAACATATTGATTAACAAAATAAAATATATGGGCTATCACTACTCTCCATTTTTAAACAAGCTTAAAATAACATTCTCTATAGCTTTCAGGTAAAGCAACTGAGCTATATGTTATCATGTAAGATGCAAGGTCTCTACATTTTTTAGTTGCTTGTCGTATGGGTGTCCTTTTCATCTGATGGGCAGAATACAATATATTCTGAAATGAAGATCAATATCTGGAGCACATTCTATATTTATAAACAGAAGCTCAGACCAATACTGCTTTCTTGGAGTTCTAGTATTAATAATTGGGTATTGCTCTTGCTGACTAGATTTTCAACTTCTTTCCTCAAGTCTGTGGAAAAAACCATCTTCTCTCAACCTCCCCTTTCTCCAGTGAGAATGTAAGCTCGTAAAGGCTGTGCAGACTGTGTGAAATATTTTAAGGTATTTTAATGGATTAGAATGTGGCAGAAGTATACAAGGGTGAAGAGTCCATGAGAACAGTGATGATAAGAAGTAGGCACTATGGTCTTTTCCCTGTAAAAAGACTTAAAGAACCATTCAACCTGAATAATTCAGAATTAAAATAAATGCACACAAGTGGCAAATTGATAAACAGAACCAGCTCATGCATATGACTTGAGCTCTGGCTCTTCTGGCAGGCAAGTGCTGAGATGCTGTGCCAGGTGCAGTATAACTGGAAAAAAAATTATGAAGTACTTCGTTATCCTAGTTGCCTTGCCAAGAGCTCTATTTGAATGCAGGCTAATTATTTGTTTCTCTGATTGAACAGCATTAAGAGTTTTATAAAGGCCCTCATGGTTACTGAGATAGAATGGAGTAAGATTAGTGGATCGGTGCCCCTAAATTAAAAATACCCTAATGAAATGAAGTATGTTAATATATCTATCCTGAGCATTGCTCCAATCATAGGTTAAGTAGTGTACTCTCCTAAATTAGGGTTCAGAAGAAAGCCACTGATATATATTCAGTCATAACAAATAAAAATATAAAATCCTCTTTAAGAGCCCCAAAAGGTGAACTATTGATAGTTTACAGAATTAAGGTAGATTTCATCTGTCCTAGCACATAACTCAGAAACTCAATGCATTCTGCATCTCCAGCTCCATAACAAAACTTTTTTTTCAAATTAAACAAAAAAACCCCATAATTTAAATATTCAGTCACAAAATAGCCTCAATAGGATATTATAGCCACCAGTCTAGACTAGATGGCCCCTTTTTATCGAACATTTCTCCGTTTGATAAAAAAAGGTGCTATTACACTACAAACCTATTCCCTCTGGCCATCTCCCATCTAAAAATGCCTTGAGCAGGGTTGGATGATACTGTGGTAAAATCCTCAGCAGCCTACCTATAGTAGCACACCTACCATGACTAGTGCACTGCTAGTAGGACTCCAATAGTGGCAAATGTGCAACAGCAGAAGATTGCACTCACACTTGTGGGGATTCAAGGAGAGAGTTCATGGCATGGATGGACCTCCACTTATAAGTTAATAGAGCCAATGACCACAATAACTCCCTCATGGATTTCCTGCAGCATTGGAAGGGGAGAATGCATATTTCTCTCCCATCTGCGCCGCACTCACAGTTCACTGGACATGACAAGCTCCTCAAGGAACTTGAAAGGGGGAATACAGTGACACAGAGGTGGCTTTCAGACATTTGGAGTGAGCAGGGCCTACCCTCTTCCAGTCCCTACACAATCATTAGGACAGAAGTGGTAAAACATAAGAAAAACAAAAATGAGCCAATGAGAGATCCAGTATATGGAAAGGCTAAACCAATTAACTCACAAAAAGATGTATAGTATAATCACCTGGGAGAATGGAATTGCTAAGCCTTTTATGCAGTTTCTTCAGGCAGTGACAGAGCATTGTTGCTACTTAATACTTCATACAAGTCCATAATCAATAACAAAAAGGAGCTGTTGGACAGTCTTTCTAAATACATTCACCTGGCTAGTGCTCACAATGACAAAAGGTAGCACATCTTCAGTAAGTTAGGGAGGGATCCAGCCATGGATCAGAACAGTTAAGGAATTCTAAATAGCATTAATAGACGTTATAGTTAAAATCTAGGCATAAGGTTTTAACACAGAAAGGAACTAGAGAGGAGCTTTGCTTTTAGTAGAAAATTTAAGTAATTATTTAGTATCCCATCATTTCATTCTGTTATGGCTTAGCTGAAAGGTGTCTCTTTCAGGAGATAGGGAATACAGAAACAGACAGAATAGCAGGTAGATAACACAGAGGGGACATGAGTGGGTAACACACCCTGGACAATTATACATGAAACAACATAGAAGGGGAGAATGAAGGAATATCGTGCTGAACAAGGAAGGATGGTGCATTACCCTGTGGAAATGGAGGACATAGGAATGATAAGGATGTCACTGTTCAGTGGAGCAATTTTGTTATATTGAGATTCATTACAGATATTTGTGGAATGGTCTGAGGTTTTGATCCATCTGTACTAGACATCAGTAAGAATGTGCTCTCCCCTCAGGAATGAGAAAGAAAAAGCAAAGAGATAACAGGAGTTAAAATGTTAACTAGAAGGAAAGGATGATGAACCTGTTTAAATCGGCTGTCATGGATTATCTCTCAGGTTGAATGGACCAGTGCCAGAGGAGAGAGACAGACAGATGGGAAAGGCCAAAAGCCCAAAATGGGGAGTTTGATGGAAAATTCCCCAGCCAGCTTTAGTCACCATACCCTTTCAGTATCTCTCATCAGTTGCCTTTGTTAGAATGTATTAAAGAGAAAGTCCATCATCACCTGCACCCATCAACTTGCCTCCTTTTTGTCATTAGGTTATCCTTTATGTTCACTGGATTGTAGCCCATGGCAACTGATCTCCTGGGAAAGGATTTCTCAATCCATTCCTCTGACTGAAACCTTGAGTATATTTAAGATATCACTTTTTTACACCCACAGGATGGGATGAGAATTCCTCAACCTCTTTGGGGAAGACCACATTAAGTTACAGATAACAGCATTCTTCTTTAATATAAGGTTTATTCAAAATAGTTTCCTATATCTTCAAAAGATTTTATTTATAGAACAGATCCAGATTTATAATCCTCATAAGCCTAGAAGCAATAAAGGTACTCTTCTTTCCTACACTGATTTCTAGAATGCAATGTCCATTCTCTCCTCTCTCAGATCTCTTTCCTTGTTTTTTCAACCCCTTGATCCACTTTGTCTCCATGGTAGATCTCATTATCATATCAGGATGAGGGTCATGCCAGTATTTTCACGAAGTAGTGTTTGATTAGGTGAGTCATCAGGAGGAAGTGAAAAAATTTCTGTTCCCCATACAAAGATTACCATCCCCTCATTAAGCTATCAATTCTCCCTCAACCCTACCTAGCTACGGAAGGCTTGCAGATTCCTTTCTCCAAGTCCAGCGGTACAGAGATCACCGATCATCCCCACCTTAGCCATCTTCCTCTGTCAAGGTGGCTGAATTCTGATATTCATATCCATTACTCTTGGCTATTTGTATTTATCTGAATATGTGGCTTATCTGTATCCCCCTTTAGAGAGGGGAAGAATGGACTTTGATAAGAAAAATTTACACTCTTTTCTTACTATGAAATTAATATATCTATTAGACTAAAACCTTCCAGCATATCCAGCAGACTAAAAAAAAAAAAAGCATCTCTTGTTGCTCTGTTTTTACATTTTTCCTCCCTTGTTTTTCCCATCCTTGCTGTTGTATTATGGTCATTGAGAAGTTGTTTCATCTTCATTCCTATGAGATATCACAGGATCTTGCAGATCATTTGGTATTTCTCATTGAAATGAATATGGGAATGTATGATAAATCTTGCTCAGATCAGGAGAACCTGCTGCTTTAGTGCAGTTGGCAGTGTGATTTTTGTTCTAAAAAGTTCTAAACAGACTTCCTTAGCAAAAACTCATTTCCTCCCAGGTCTCACTCAAATAGCTTTAGCCAAAATATAGATTTATGCAGTTTATAGTTAAAAATTGTAATTTTATTTAAAAACATTAAATTATTTCTCCTGAATCATACCTTAACTGATAAGCTAAAACTACAAATCACTTAGTAAAACTAAGCAAATATTTTTAAATATGTGGAAACAGTTATTTTAACAAAGTAAATGGTAGTAATACCACTTATTTATTAAATACATAGGTGATTTAGATTCCTGAAGACAAAGTCTGCATTTATTTATTTCAATATAAATCCAGATTAATTCTAGTGATTTCTGGATTTACACTTGTAAAAAACAACAAAATGTATATTGTCCACCCACTGCAAAAAAACCAAAACCAAAACCAAAACAAATACATATCCATCTGTGGAGGAATTCAAGGCTAGTATATAGGAATGAATAACCAGATTTATAATAAAAATATATGCATAGCTTTTTTAATTGCAAACAATTTCAAACATCTATCATCTCACAGGGATTAGAACACTCTCTCTTATAAATTTAAGTAGAGAGCTGCAAAGTAAGTTAAGCATGGATCCCATGATGCCAACACAATATATAAGTTACAAATTATTGCATATAACCCCAAAAAGATACAAAATTTAAATTGAAGTTTGGAGTAGATCCCACCTCAGACTCCAAAGATTAGAGGTATTTAGGTTTAGGATTCCAGTTCAGTCCATTATAATGAGCAGCCTAATTGCAAAATTCAGATTTAGGTTTAGTTTAGACAACCATAGCAGAATTTGCACCCGATGTTGCATCCGATGAAGTGAGCTGTAGCTCACGAAAGCTTATGCTCTAATAAATTTGTTAGTCTCTAAGGTGCCACAAGTACTCCTTTTCTTTTTGCAAATACAGACTAACACGGCTGCTACTCTGAAACATAGCAGAATTTGTGAGGGAAGACAGTCATATCTTAACTCAGAAGTTAATATTTATAATTCATTGTCTTGGTTTGAAAAATAAAGCTTGCTTTACCCACCAGATAACGAGGGCCAAATTTTCTTTTTACATGGGTACAATTCCATTGCATATTTATAACAGAGGAGAATATTGATCTTTCTGTCCACAATAGGAAACCCTATTATGATATAATTATAACCCATATAATAATTAATACAGTGTACTTAAAAGGGGGAATATTCTTCTGGAAGCTCTGTCTAGTCAAGCTATCCAATTAGGTTTTAAAATGGTGCCAATTACTATTTCATCTGAGCACTAAAGTAGTTTAAATCCAATCCATAAATAGCTTTATGGCCAGGTGAAAAAAAGGTTGAGTGAATTTTTTTAAAATTAGTGCAATTTGATTTTTTATTTCTGTCTTCTCCTCTACTGTTTATTCATTCCTCCCTTCCTTCTTGTGTACATTTATTTCCTCCTTTGAGATTTTTAATTACAGTTATGGGAAAGTTAATCTGAAGGGGAGTTTTACAGTCTGGGACAGATTTTTTTGTTGGTTTTACTATATGCAGCCTCCTTCCCAATCATGTTTATTTAGGAAGGGCAAAATGTTATGTTCCGCAAAATATTTGCTTTTCCCATTTTATCCTTCCAAAGAAGGCTCTACTAGAATAGTGTAATGAAAATGGAGTAAAAAGGACCTATGCCTTCCCCCCCCCCCATAAATGTCTAGGGATTTCAGATGTTTCTAGCACTGATATGATATGTATGAAAAGATTTCATGATCACCCTTCGTATCTGGAAACCCCCTCTCCTATGCCAGAGGGAATTTTTTCTGTAATTATATTAAAAGCTTAATTTCTATTCAAGCATAGGTGAACAAGAAAGATTACAGAGGAGATAAATATGCATATGAAAATAAAAATTCAAATCTCATCTTTCATAAACTAGTGAAAATGAATAGTCGTAGTCAATTCCTTATTAATTGTGCACAACGCCAGAACTGCAACAAAGTTTGCTACAACTGGCATCTTTTGCTTTAGAAAAAAGCCTAGGATTAGAGTGGTAGGGGAGTTACAGGTCAAGATTGTGGTGCACTGGCACAGTTACATGGGAAACTTCAAAACCCTTTGTGACCATCGAGGGCCTAAACCAATGCCTACTGAAGTCAAAGTAAAAATGCTCAGTGAATTTATTCAGATTAGATCAGGCCCAGAACATCTGGTGAATTAGCTTCTCCTTTATAGGTGCAAAACACATGGATATTTAGCCCCAAGCCTTGCCTAGGTAATTAACCCTAGTAACTCATTGTGGTTTCGAGACGCTACAAAAATCTAAATAATCTCCCATTTTCTGTCCAGCAAAGCCCATAATCATTAAATGGCAAAAGAATGGTTTCAAACACAACTTCAGCATTAGGGCTAGAGTAGCCTACACAGCCACTTCTTTCTCCCCTCCATCACCCATACCACCAGCATACCCTCTAGCTATTACCCTCCCAAAGAGCCATTGCACATAGCTGCAGTGGGAACCCCCATGAAGAACTTCCTATAGAAAGAGTACAGACTTTCCTGCTCCATGCAGTGGAACCACAGCAATTGTGATAGTTCAGGGGCCCTCCTCATTGGGGAAGTGGAGAAAGATTTGTATCTAAGAACTACATTTTATTCCCATTGGAGTGAAAGGAAATTTTGACTTTGACTTCAGTGAGAGATGATGTGTACCAGAATTTAACAAAAACAACTAGACCACACCCAGGACTTAAAATAAATAAATGTAAAAAACAAACACTTGCATGGAAGTGTAAATTGATCAATAAGGGATATGAATTGCCAGAATAATGTGACTTGTTAGAGAACCATTAGACCATCAACATTACCAAGCCACAATATTCAGATTTCAGTCATTTTGTATTTCATAATGTAGAGAAATACTGCAATATTCTTAACAGCATGGTAATGATCAGTAAATGGGGTCTTTTTAAAAGATGAACACTGTATAATTGTTACTATCTATGACAAACTGTCACTCTACAGAAAATAAATCTAAAGATTTTTTTTCTGAGTAACAGAGATCAAGATTGAGAATTTAAAGAAAAACATCCTTGGGCTGAGGAATTTTTTTATATACTTTGCTGTATTTGTTTGATACGCTTTTGAATTTCTCCCTTCCCATAAGAGCACAGTGCTGCATTGTCCTGCATTGCCTTTTAGATTTTTTCCTCTTTTCAGATCTTTCATAGATGTATTTGTACATCATACTGCATGAACTGAAGCCCTTTCATGATGAAAGGGCTTTCCCTGTGAAAGTTACATTGTGAACATTGTAAATGTGACCACATCCAGACACTGTAGGATAGCAGCATGCTGCAATTTTAGCTACTGTAAATAACTCATTCAGAAGGTGCATGTACTTTTGCGAGACTTTGTCTTCAGCTTCCAGACAGCCTATCATATAGCACTCTATGCAGCCAGGGCCTTTATGGGAAACACATGATGGGAGTGGGTGGGTGGAAAGGACCTGATTAGCAACATGAATGTAGAGTAATTTTTTTTAAATGGCCCTGATTCTCCTCTTGGTTCCACCCCTGTAAATCAGAAGTAATGCCACTGAAGCCAATGTAGTTATGCAAGTATAGATGAGAGGAGAATCAGGCCCAAGATTAGCATTACTATGCATTCCATTATTTGATCATATCTACCAGGAAACATTTTAAAATAATTATTCAATTAATATCCATGTGAAGGAACTAAAGGGACTTCTTCTCAATTATTCCATCTGCAGGACATCACTTGCCTTACAGGGCAAGCTATGGGACAGAATCCCAGATGATCCACAGTGTTGGATCTACACAGATACTGAGGATCTTCAGATGGCTAGGATAGTTTATCCTATCTGTATGGAAATCCTATGCTTCTCTGACCCCCCTTCCAGGCTTCAGACCGCAAACCACAATGTCCACATTGTTATTTTTAGCATGCTAGCATGAGCCCCATGAAGACAAGCCTGTCAACCCAGGCTGACAGACTTGCTCCCAGAAGCTGTGTAGACATATCCTTTTGAGCTTCTTACCTTTCAGTGGCAGTATGGCCCTGGTGGGGCTTCACTGTGCTGGCTGCCCCCAGTTCCCCCTTCTAAGGAATAGGGCTGTAGAAATGCCAATACAGCCATCTCTATACTATAATATATATATATTATATATAATATATAATAGAGTGCAAGGCTCCACTCCCCCACCCATTTCTCAGGCTGTTCTAGAGAGCTCTTCATGACTGGGGGACATGGAGAAAACTTGTTGAGCTGGGCCCAGGGTGAGGGAGGCCCCACATTGTTTGGGGACAGGGCTGGTGGAAAGTGAGGTGCGGGAAATAGAGTAGAACTCAAAGTTATGAACACCAGAATTATGAATTGACCAGTCAACCCCTCCCTCCCCCCCCCCACACCTCATTTGGAACCTGCAGTATGCAATCAGGCAACAGCAGAGACAAAAAAAAAAAGGCAATACAGCACAGTTCTGTGTTAAATGTAAACTACTAAAAAAAGGGAAAGCAGAATTTTTCTTCTGCACAGTAAAGTTTCAAAGCTGTATTAAGTCAATGTTCAGTTGTAAAACTTTTGAAGGAATAATTTTTTTTTAATAAAAAAAACAGCTATGAACAACCTCCATGCCCAAGGTGATTTTAACTCTGAGGTTCTACTGTATTATCATCCTTTAAATTATAAAGTTCAAATGGCTGAAGACATGGGATTTTAGGTGCCTAACTCCCATAGACTTTTGAAAATCTCAGCCTTAATTATTTAGCAGCATACTTCTGATTCCCAGTCTGGCCAACAGAAGAGGAACTCATACTAAGTTGCATTTTAGGGTAGGATTGACCCCACCACTGCAAAAAGTTATCCAGATTGAAAATGTGGTACCAGCAAGTTCAAAAATCCAAAGCACAAAAGTAGACAGAGGTACAGTATGTGATCAAGATTACTAGAAGTGAAATGCAAAGCATATAGGAGAACTGAGTTAAGCAGAAGTTTCGGTGTGGAAACTCCTATTAGCCAGGTTATGAGAGACATGTAGCACAGAAATATATTTTTAACTAACCTTTAAAAAAATCCTCTTGGTACTTCCTAGTTCTTTTACTGTATCCCAGAAGTCAACATTTCAAAAAGTATAAGTCAGTTATCATTGGTCATGTGCCAACTATGTACTACATGTGAGATGAATGCATAGTCCCTGGCCTGCAAAGCTTGCATTCTAGGAGTTCACAGATACCCCTTCCATAACTTTTGGCAAATCAGAGTAACTAACTAAATACCTCCAGGATGATCTCAGAAGAAAGGATTTAAGAGGCTAAAAGGAAAACAAATAATGGACACACTTGGTCTGAATTTGATTGAAAGATTGATTGTTCCAAATAGCTGCTGCATTGCACTAATTATCCTGCTGTAAATTTTGTCTTACAGAGACAGCCATGGGAAGATTCATCCCAAAGTAGTGAGATCCTCCAGTTAGTATAATTGCTCCTGTGTCACCCCTCATCCTTGCAGTCAGCACAGGGAATGTTGTTCTTGGAGGAAGGGCTGTAGTGGATTCTCTGATAATACTTTGGGGTCATTAGTAAATGGCTTACTTTAGTACAGTCTAAAGGAAGTTTTAAGTTACTCCAGAGAACCTGGGTGCACAGCCCCTTTGCAGCTTCCACCTCTGCTACTCTATCTGCTATTCACCTACAACCATGGATTTACATATTTACGTTTCCACTCTGAAAGGTTTGCAATCTGTCTTTAAGGTCATCTGTGGAGCAACAAGCACACTTGTGAGAATATTAAAAAAAAGTATTTTATTCTGCATAGGTTCTTATACCACTTTCCTCACAGTCATGCATTAAGCAGCATGAGTAATATCTATCATGTGTTTGTTCTCTCATCCTCTCACCAGAAGTGTGTGCAGCAGAATGACTTGTTTTGGTAGATAGCATAAATACATAGCAAAATATATTAACACACAACACCACCTATCTAAGATAAGGTCAGAGCATCCACTGAATACTATTTTTGTGCCAAATTCTAATTTGCAGTATATCTGTTGAAGCTTTATGGAAGTCAATGGAACTGCATACAGTGGATTATAGCTTGAAATTTGTCCCTAGAATTCTCCTTGGAGGAGACACATGACATATGATATGGCAATACAGGATTACACACAAATATACATATTGTAGGGTAGAAGTGTTCTTTGGGATTAGTGGTTAAGATGTTCCAGGAATAAAATTTGCAGTCAGTCAACCTGAGATCACTGGATGAAAAAATTTTAGAATTAGTCTAAAAAACTGCCCCATACAGTGGAGCTATTTTATAGTGAACTCCAATTAGTGAAACTAAATAGCAATGAAGTTATTTCAATGAATTTCAGCATGCCAATTGCAATTCCAATTTAAGCAAGCCTCATGTTACATGAAATGTTTTTCTACAGAAAGAAGACTAGTGTAACAAAGGGATGAACAACATTTTAGCCAATTAATAAAGCGTCTAGAAAGACTGAACCAATGTTGGAGGCAGGGGATATGATGAATATATCTTGCCCAAAATAGTTCTGTTTTATCATGTGCCAGGTTTTAGTTGGTTCTGTAGTGCAGTCAGAGCTTTTAAACATGCCTGGAATTTAGTCTACCAGTCTTCACAGAAACAAGAAGAAATCCCTAGGAGGCAGCTGACAAAGGTCTCACCCTTTACCATGGAAATGGCTTTTTGTGATATCTTTATTTGATAGACGATCAAGCTGGTCCTTAAAGCATCCACATCATGCCACCTTACATCAGCAGCTGTTTTCCCGAGGGTGATAGGTTCAGGTAGCTGTCAGAGGAAGCATTAGAACAGTATTAGAGCATTAGCTGACTGTTCAAAGCATGCAGGTCATCAGGATAAGACAGCCCATCAGTAACCAGAAGTGATTTCAGTTATTGGCTTTGTTCTAGGGGTCACACAGTCCTGGTCTGCATTTCTGTTAGATGTTGATGAACTTGGTAAGGAGGGGAAAGTTGCCTTTTCTCAATCTATTGAGCAGTTAAATAATGAGACAATTAAAATAACTTCTCAAGCATCTTTTTGTCGCAGACATGAATTACCTCCTTTGCTCTCCGTGGAGGTGGGAGCAGTCTGGCACCTCTGCACAACAGTAACACTATCACTCCAGTGAAACTATTTCATGACTTGTCAGAAAAACAAAGATGTAGACTCCATTCAGACTGATAGGAGTTTCTCTTAACCACCCATCATTAAGTTAATATGAGTATGAGGGGGAGATCTAACGACACAAGCATAGTAGGAGCAGCTGTTGGGAAGCATTGCTCCCACAAGCTAAGGAGGAGCGAGATTCTACTCATACTATTAGCATAGGAGGAATTCTGCCTCTAGTTCCCTCCTCCACACCACCTCACCTTCACTCCTGACTTTATAGGGTACCAAGAATGAACACACTCTTTCCTGCGAGACTGGTGCATCACAAATCTCTCTAATTTCTCTTTTTGGGATGGGGGAAGTGAAGAATGGAATACCACCTTTCTACCTGTCTTCCTTCATCCACAGGTGAAGGTTTCCCTGCCACCGAGACATCCCCTTGCAACCCATGCTTGCTGGATACCATCTCCACGTCTGAGCGGACAATATTATATTCCCTGCTTGCTTTCCCATGCAGCATGTTTTCAGTTCCACTTTGAGGACGGAGGGAAAGATGGGAAGAAAACAGTCTCAGCACCTGATGTGACATGTTTCCTTTTGCTGGTTCCTGGCCCAATAGAGAGGCTGGAAGAATGGTCAGACTGTATCTAAAGGGTGGGCTGGAGAGGATGTTTTATGGCAGTTCTGGTCATGGGTTGGGTTTGTTCTAAGTTTCCAACAGCCAAAAAAAGAAGAGTAGTCTGTACAGGAGAACACCCCTTCCAAAAAAACACTGGGTATTGACCACTGCAGGGTCAGTATTCGTGTCCATTGCCCAAAGGGTTAATGTAGAACTTTTACAGCATGATGCATTTGAAAAATCACAAAGCTCAAAACAAAAATCTATTCATCTTTCCATTTTTTAAATGTATTTGCTCTGCATTATCTAGTTATTGAAGATTTGGGTTCAAACAAGAGCTTGCTCCTTCCCAGGCCATCTTCCCTTCTGGTTTGATTCAGCTACAAAGTCTTAATGCTGAATATGCAACCACATCATCAATTTTCACAGCAACAGACAGATGACAAAGGATTATGACAACTGCAGTGCAGATTCTAGCAGTGACTAAGATCTTTTTACAATAACCATCCACTACAATATTGGAACAGCACAAGACCAGGCTATGTGGGAATTTTTAGTATTTCATAAAGCATTGCATTATATGAGACAATAAGACCCCAAAGATGCCATGGACAACATTGGAGCTGGGCCTCCAAGAAAGTACAGTTAACACTTTGAGAAAAATAAAAAACAAAACAAAAAACTCTTTTCTTTGAACATATGACCGTTGAGCTTAGTGACCTTTCATATCTGTTGGAGCTGAATATTGTGTGTTTGTACTGCAATACATTTCCATTTCCAGCAATCACTTAAGTCCTGTGCTAGTTCAGCAAATGCAAGTTGCCACTGAAACAATTTCTTGATGGTTTTTTAAAAAAACAAACAAACACTCTCTCTTGTTTCAGAACACCATTATAACTTCACTAAAGGGAATTACTGGCAAGCATTAGTTCTATTTGAGAAGCTGCTGCAAACTGATCCTTATAACACATGATTCTGCTGGAATGTTTTCAGTGCAAATGAAGAGTTAAAGAAAGGAGGAAAGATCTTAAAATACTTTTTAACAGTTGGAGAGAAGAGAGTCTCCCCCCCCCCCCAAAGTGATGGTTAAGAAGTCTTTATATGTTTTCATGTTGCAGGTTTTTCAGATGACTCGAGCCATTTCTGGTGCAAACATCATCAGATTTGGTCTTTTTGTAATATTTATGTTACTGGATTATGGAAAAAACTAGATAGACCCAGACCCTATATTAAGCCCCCTAAATTTCTGAGGCAAAGAAGCCAGTGAAAAATAGAGAATACTGATACAAAAAAAACAAACAAACTGATTTATTAGCATTTGCCATTATACTTAGAGGTTCATTTGGCTTTCTACAGAAAGCAGATGCACACAGTCTTACTTACTAACCTGTGTTTAATTATAATTAAGATTATTTTTGTAGTGCCCACAAGTGAAAAACCACTTCAAACAAGAGTGATGACATCGGTCAAACTGTCCTGCAGTGGCTCAAGAGCCTGGGCACCAACCTCAGGACAGGCTGTTAAGAGGCAACTTGGCTCTGAGATCTATACTTAGATTTCTATACCAAGTATCAAATTATACCCCTCAGTCATCATAATAGCCTAACCAGGGAATCAAACAGTCGCTTGGGTACTCTGATCTTGACACATAGGCAATCTGGCCTTTGTGATAGTCCCTTATACCAAAAAAACCAAACAAACCCACAATAATATTAAGGTTACTTCCAGTCCCAAAGGGCAAGTCACTTACTCGAGGTCAATTGCGCCTTAGATCTCACACCAAAGACAACTCTTGTAGCCAACCCTATAACAAACTAACTAAAGATGTATTAGCTAGGAAAAGGAAATGAGTTATTTACAATGTTAAATCAGGCAAACACACACACACAAAGCTTCAAAGGGGATAGAATCATCTGTAATAATGAGCAAAATCTATAAGTCCTTTAGGCCAGCCCAGGCAAAACCCTGGGGAATCTCTTGCTTATGCCTAGAAAACCTGGCACTCAGAGTCGAATCAACGTAGAGAGTCAGTTTCTCCTTGTCAGAGATTCTTATCCCCTTTCCCTCTTCTCTGAACTGCCAACTTAGATGATGGGAGGTATTTACTTGCACATTTCCTCTTCTTAGGGGAAGAAGGGAGAGCAATCAAAATCTTTTATCCTCTGATATTTCACAATAGTTTGTCTAGTATCGATGGACCTTTTCTGTTGGGCAGGACACAACACCTTCGGTTGGAAGCCAACATGTCACACTCATTCATGTCTTTCCAGTCTGATGATTTATACAAGTTAGAAGCTTATAGGGCAAATGCTCAAATGTTACTATACAATATAGGATACACCTGTTATAAGTGCAACTTACAAACATTCAATAAAGTCTAAACACCCAGCATATTTTTATAACTAATATTGTTTTAACAATACTAACACAAAGATGAACCAGACTGGTTCCAGCCGCGTGAGTATCAGTGTTCATTTGAGGCATGGAAGACTTGGCATGAGCTGGCACCTGATTTGCTAGAGTCACAAGATCCCTTCCCAAAGGAACTTACAGTTTGAGGCTTCCATCATGCAGTTCGAGCCCCATGGGCAGACACTTATGACTGCATGGATCTGACTGAAGCGAGATGCAAACCTGCGAGAGTGACAAATACAAGAAAGATGCAGGTGGAAGGAAAGATGAGCTGCTATACAGACAAAACCAAATTTCAATTATGTCTTATGCAAGGACCATCAGATATTGTAGAAGTGTTTTATTTCTTCCACTTCTTCTATTAAGTAGTGCCTCAACATTTTCAAGCAGTCAACAAAAGTAAAGGATGTGCACACAATGTTACCTGACAATGACCTTTTATGGGGCAGCCAGGGGCTATGCCTCTGTTTCCACCAGAGTCAAGTTATAGTTTTACCACTGACTTCAATAGAAGCAGCATAAGTCTCATTTTTGGAAACAATGGAATGGCTCAGCCACTTTGCTCAAACCTGTATTACTTTTGAGCTCATCCAACATGCTGAATGAAATGTGATGCATACAGAAGTGTGTAGAAAAGGATTCCAGTTTCAGGGAATTTTCGTCTGCACATGCAAGTGACCCAATGTGTTAAGAATATAAAGCAACCATTGACAACTGGACAGGCTGTCTATCAAGTGCTACACCAGTAACTGAGTATGTTTTTCCTGCAGCTTGAGATACAATGCCACATACAGAACATTTAGGAGACATTTATGCATAAAAGTAAATTACTGGATTATGGATGTCCACAGAGTGTCAAATGGTTTAAAAGTCCTCTGTTTGCTGCTTTACATTAGATTTTATGAGCCTGCATCAGCTGTATGATGGAAACTTTGGATAAGATGGATATTTTACAGCTAGGCTATCTGATTTGGAATTCAGACTTAGAATTTGTTCACTTAAGTCATCTGATTCCCTCAGGGCAACAGAGGTCCTTAAAGTGGGAGGGAGGTGTTTGTCCTTGCAGCCTGAAACATTCAATGAACATGCATGTACCAAAAGATACCTAGGTTGCCTCCAAACCTTTGATTCATTAATATCAACAGTTCTGAATACAGCTGAATTGAACTAAGATTTTGAAATAAGCCTAGTAGCTAAGAGGGACATGAGGGATCACCCTTCCCACCCAAACATGTCTTTACCCCTGTGTAGAAATAAGATGTGTTCTAGTTCTTCCTTCCCCCTCCTGCCCCCAAAGTTTCTTAGTCTGAGTTTCCTAAGATGAGTGATTGTAGTCCTACAGCACATAGTAATAGTCACAATTCCAATAGCCCATGGGGAAAGAGGAGGTTATTGACTGTGTTTCAGCCAAGTGAAGTGTCGTGACTGCATTATGTTGCTGCTGTAATAAAAGATGTATAACCCTGGTAAGAAAGTGTTTGCAGAGAGGGCTTGTGCAGGAAGGCCTACAAAGCGGCAAAGTAAGGACAGAGGGTTCTATGCTGGAGTTTCTGTGAAACCCTACTTACCTGTTTGAAAGGGAGTGAGGAGAAGAGATAGTTCTTTTCAAACAGAGAGAGGAGAAAGCTCCTTTTGGAGCACATGAGAGCATAGATGGGTTGACTAGAACTGGACTGCTCCTCAAGAGTCTATGAGAAACTTTAGAAGGACTGTCCCGGGGGACTGTGACACTACTGCAGAATCAAGGGGAACGCCTAGATTGGTTGGCAACAGTATTGGGAGTACCATTTCTGTAAAAGCTGATTAGGCCTTTTGTTTTGTTTGTCAGATGTATACACACCCTGATAGTGCTGGTGGAAAGGGAGCGGATTAATTCTGGGTTTTGCAATTGGGAAAAGAAAAGAAAAAAGCCCTCTCTCAAGGCAAAAAGGTTTAATCAAATGTGAAAGCTGTTTAGTCCACTTGAATGCAATGGCTGAGAGGACTGCAGCAAGGAAGAGAGAAGCAACAGGTTATTTTTTGTCTATTTCTATATTTGTGACAATTGGGGTCCAGACACCTCAAAGGGAGAACAGGGGGTCTGAATCCAAAAGACTATTCAGTTGAATCAACTGATTGTATACAATATTACTGTGTATAAGAATAAAGAAAAGGAGTACGTGTGGCACCTTAGAGACTAACAAATTTATTTGAGCATAAGCTTTCGTGAGCTACAGCTCACTGCATTGGATGCATTCTCACGAGAGCTTATGCTCAAATAAATTTGTTAGTCTCTAAGGTGCCACAAGTACTCCTTTTCTGTTTGTGAATACAGACTAACACGGCTGCTACTCTGAAACCTGTGTATAAGTATGTTAAATAAGATTTCTTATGAAAGCTGAATCTGATGGTTATGAGATGTATGCAAATTGTGATTATGAATTTATGTATTTAAAACTGTGCTCAGAAATTGGTGCTGCCAACAAACAATCAGCCCCACCTCACTACAGAGAGGTGAAACAGGCCACCTCCCCAACCAGATGAGACTAGCTTCAAGTACCTAATATTGCACAACCGGGGGGGGGGGGGGAGAAAGACGCAAATAGCGAACCATTCAAAATTTAATGGGAAAACATTGAAACTAAAAAGAAAACCAAGAGTCACTATGCCAAGGAGGTAGGGGAAGAAAGGGACCCTTTTAAAAACCAGGTTCAACATCTATAAGAAATCCCTTATCTTGAGGGATTGAGCTCCGAAACTTGCTGTATTAGATCCAGCATACAAGAAATTTACTCATTTTAGGATGTAAAGTTTATTCATTTGCTTAGTAATGTTACTGAATTATGAATTTGATTATAATATTGTTTTTATAACTTCTTTTCAGGTGTAATCCCTGAAAGAGAAACAGGTGCTATTTAAAAACCTTGGCAAAAATTATCCAGTTTGCTGTGATAAATGAGTTGCCTCTGAGAGGAGATCAAGAGATCAAACTTCAAGGACTTAAATCTCATTCTGAACAATTCATCAGAAATTTTCACCAAACTACTGAAGGTTACTGTAGGTCAAGATCCAAAATTCAAGAATGCTCTGAAAAAGCATTTAAAAAAATGCCAATTACACTTCTGAAATTCAGAATGAAATAATTGATATGATGAAGATAGTTTTGAAAAAGTTATTGTTGAAGAGCCTCAGAAAGATGGTGATGTAGCGTCACATGTCAGGTAGAAGAACTTGACAAAAGATACGATTAATGTAGAACATTTCTCCACTGTTTCATGCAACTCTGGTGATGGCAAAGCCAAGAAAAGACTTATTGGAGTAACACAGTTGCATGGCCTCACTTCTGAAGATATTACAAGTTTTGAAAGACCTCCACAAACTCAGTTTTGACCCTCAAAATACGTTCTTGCTTTGATGGTGCCAAAGTTATGTCAGGGTACAAAGGAGGCATACAAGAGCTTTTGCAACAGAAATTAAACAAATACCTTAAACACAAAACTTGAAATACCAATTACATCTGGTGGTTACTAATGTGTTTGAGAAGAACTTGATAGTGGTGGATATGTTCTTATATGTAAGACTATACAATTTCTTTTTCCCCAGGTGATTGTGCTGTAAGAAGGCTAGCATCTCCAAAGCTTTATAGAAACAGGATGGACTGGTCATCTGAAAATCTTCAAGTTTATTGAGGATTATTTCCAAGAGATTCAATATATTATGTCATACTTTGTGAATTGATATGGTGACCTGGCCATTGAAGCAAGTTGAAAGTTATGGAATCATACAATTTTTTTTTCTTACCCGAGATCATGAGAATTATTCTGAAAGTTTTTCCTCCTGTGAACAATTACCTTCTAAAGGAACAAATGCTTGCAAAAAGGAGTTGAACTGGTCACTGTTGCCTGCGAAGAACTTCATCAAAAGAGATACCTTTGAAAATTCTCTCTAACACTATTTCATCCCAAATACCCTGGTTTTGAAAGATGCACGTGCTGAAGCATCAACATTAAGATGTTCCACCAAGAGCCAAAATTTCAAGATTCCATAGTCACTGTGCTCTGGAATCCTGACAAATGCTCAAATGAGCATCAATGGTTCCAGATTTGTGAACTGATTGATGAAGCCACTGGTGAACTGCAAAGGAGATTTTCTGAAGAAAACCTCCAGGTTATGTAAAAGCTTGTGAGCAATCTATTCCAACAGCTCTCCAGACTTTCTGAAACTGAGATCACTATGAACTTTTAAGCAAAATAAGCTGTCATGGGATAAGAGGGGAGGTCTTCTCATGGACTGGTAACTGGTTAAAAGATAGGAAACAAAGGGTAGGAATAAATGGTCAGTTTTTAGAATGGACAGAGATAAATAGCGGTGTCCCCCAGTGGTCTGTACTAGGACCAGTCCTATTCAACATATTAATAAATGATCTGGAAAAAAAGGGGTAAACAGTGAGATGGCAAAATTTGCAGATGATACAAAACTACTCAAGATAGTTAAGTCCCAGGCAGACTGTGAAGAGCTACAAAAGGCTCTCTGAAAACTGGGTGACTGGGCAACAAAATGGCAGATTAAATTCAATGTTGATAAATGCAAAGTAATTCACATTCGAAAACACCATCCCAACTATACATATAAAGTATTGGGGTCTAAATTAGCTGTTACCACTCAAGAAAGAGAGCTTGAAATCATTGTGGATAGTTCTCTGAAAACATCCATTCAATGTGCAGCGGCAGTAAAAAAAAAACGAACAGAATGTTGGGAATCATTAAGAAAGGGACAGATAAGATGACAGAAAATATCATATTGCCTCTATTTAAATCCATGGTACACCCACATCTTGAATACTACATGCAGATATGGTCACCTCATCTCAAAAAAAGATATTTAGGAATTGGAAAAGGTTCAGAAAAGAGGGGGGGAAAAGATTAGGGGTATGGAATGGCTTCCCCAGGAGGAACAATTAATAAGACTGGGACTTTTCAGCTTGGAAAAGAGACGACTATGGGGGAATATGACAGAGGTTTATAAAATCATGACTGGTGTGGAGGAAGTAAATAAGGAAATGTTATTTACTCTTCCTCATAACACAAGAACGAGGGATCACCAAATGAAATTAATAGGCAGCAGGTTTAAAACTAACAAAAGGAAGTTTTTTTTTTTTACGCAATGCACAGTCAACCTGTGGAACTCTTCGGCCTTCACAACATCCTCTGGCAAGACTATAACAGTGTTCAAAAAAGAACTAAATAAATTCATGGAGGATAGGTCCATCAATGGCTATTAGCCAGGATGGGTAGGGATGGGGTCCCTAGCCTCCGAAGCTGGGAATGAGTGACAAGGAATGAATCACTTGGTGATTACCTGTTCATTCCCTCTGGGGGCACCTGGCATTGGCCACTGTCGGAAGACAGGATACTGGACTAGATGGACTTTTGATCTGACCCTGTATGGCCGTTCTTATGTTCTTAAGTCAAAACTGAAATGGCTGTATTAAACACTGTTGCATAAGAGAAATTGCAAAGAATTTGAAGTAGTTCTAGGTGCTGCCAAGGAATTAAAGAAAGCTTTCCCATGTAGTTTTGTAATGTCTTTAGAGGTATTGTTGTTTGCAGCATCACCTGCAGCTTATGAGAATGCCTTCTCTTGTTTGCAAAGAACTTTGTCACACCAAAGGTGAGCATCACCCATGAAAGAAAGAAACCTAATTGTCCTGTGATATAAAAGTGATTTGACTTCAGAACTGAAGCTGGGTGCCTTGTGGAGGAATTTGATTTATCCAAGAATACTTCACCTTTAGTTTCATGAACAATCTTTGCTTTAGATAGTACTTTCATGTTAAGATCTATATTTTTATATTCTGAATCTTTGAATACTTGAATATTTTTTACATTTATGTGATCAGTGTATCTTGTTTCATAAAGAAAAGTAAAGAAGGCTTCTGATTGAGACTGCATTTTTTCCTCTACGTACATGAACTTCTGAAGAAAAGAACTATTGCCCCTCTTGTCATGCAGTCTGCCCCCCTCTCCCTCACATACATAGATGTCCTAGTTCTGGGGCCAGCATTCAAATGTCTCTAAGTTACTTTGCAGTCAATTTCCCCACCTTCATATACACTTAGAATCAGACGATTAGGGTTGGAAGAGACTTCAGGAGGTCATCTAGTCCAACCCCCTGCTCAAAGAAGAACTGACCCCAACTAAATCATCCCAACCAGAGCTTTGTCAAGCCTGACCTGAAAATCCTGTGCAGCGCCGACATAAAAAAACATAAAAAACTTGTTTTACTGCAATATTTTATTGTGAATTGTGAAGCATGCTTGTATCCATTTCTCCTCATCTTCTGCAGGTTGTCTTTTAACTATAGGTTCTTTGAGTCAGATGCAATATCTTCAGGTGTTTTCCTACAGATACTAGCACAATAGGTTTCTATTTCTGTGGTATGGCAATACAAATAATTAATATTTATAAACTTTAGAGAGACAAGGTGGGTGAAGTAATATCTTTTATTGGACTCTTGCCAACAGAAGTTGGTCCAATAAAAGATATTATCACACCCACTTTTATCTCTCTAATATCCTGGGACCAACGCAGCTACAACTACATTGCATTTATAACTATAAACATTTATTAAGTTATCAGAGGTAGGAACTCAATTTTATAGAGTTAAGAACTGATTTTTTAGATTAAGCTTTCCAATTTCACTCATTAATCCTATTGATAATTCCCACTGTTCTTAAAGTGCTATGCTATCATTTCATTTTTATTAGGTCAAAATGTACGGCACAATATTGTGATGGCTTAACTCAAGATCTTGAAATGTTTTTGAAAGCTTAATTAAACCATAGAACAGGCTATGCTACTGTTCCAAGGTATTCAAAATGAAGTCAGAATCGAAATTGGAAGAGTTTTCATAGCAACAAGAAATAAAATTATATCTCACCCATGTTTAAGTTGGTCTAGATATACAGCACTTACCAAGACTCTTCTCATCTCAAAAATTTTAGATGAGCTTCTGAAATTAATTGGCATAGACTCAGACTCCAAAGACTGAAGAGACTTATCACTGCCAAGGAAAAATTGTTCCCTATTGTACATTTACTTGTGCTTTGTCGAGTGCAATCTTTTGTGTGTAATTTAATACAGCTCTGTCAATATTCTCTCGAGTATTGAGAAGCTAAAGAGTATCATCCAGATTTGCCAGGCACAAAAGATCAAGTGTATTAAAAAAATAAATTCCACAAATATAGAAAATTTAATCTGAGTAAAACCTGGCACATTACTATTACTGATACTTCTCATTCTTATAATGTACTGTAAATGAATGCACCAAATAAATAACTACTGAAGGAATCCAGGAGTATCAGGTTTTTTTCTTTTTACATTTTTCCTTTTATTTTAAAAGACTACGATAAATAGTATAAATCAAAAGAAGAGTAAAGAAGTGATCAAAGAGTGCCCTTGAAAAAAATCCTTCATAGACTTTAAAATGAATAGACTGCTCAGCCTCCCAGATCACAGTATCAGAAAATAACAAAAATAATAAAGTCTCAGCTCAGAATAATCTTGACCCAAATCCACTCCAGAATATAGTTCCATCCATCTCCTTATGATGGAAATACATGCTTATGCTTGTAACATTAGGCAATAACACCAATTATACGTAAGAGCCGTCATTATTATGTAATGCATGACTCTCCACTGCCTTAGCAAGAACCAAAACTAATCACAAAAAGGTAAGGCTATGTAGTGTTGCTCTGGCAGCATAAAGCACTTTTAAACCCAATTTAGAGGTCCAATGGAAGATGCACCTGGAACAGATGATGCTTCTGGTGCCATCAGGCTGACATAGTAATTCCTGCATCATCCCCACTTTCAGCCACTGTAGGGGTGGGGGGGGGAAACAAACAAGGGTGCATAACATGCCCTGGGAACCTGGCCACAATAACAAACCTTTGAGGTCCAGGGCAGCCTATATAGCACAGAAGAGTATGCAGACTTACAATATGGCACTAGAAGAGGTTCATATATCTTTCGGCTAGGGCTGGAGCTTGGGCCCTACCACACAGGCTTCAGAGCCCAAGCTCCAGCCTGAGCCTGACCCTGACTGTCTACACAGCTGTTTTTAGTACCATAATGCAACCCTGAATCTGTAGGCCCAGGTTCTGAGACTTGCTGCCCCAGGTTTTAAAACATCAGCGGACGACACTTGGACATAGGCAGATTAGGATCAGAAGACTGTAAAGGCTGTCTAAAGCCACTTTTGAACCCTAGCATAGATTCCTATGCATTCCTCAACACCAGCTGATGATTGGAGCCTCTTTCTTGGTTGTACATTCAGAAGTTTGTTAGCAAAATTATCAGATGTAGTTCTTTCACCACACCCATGTTTAAGAATGTCTGAGTTAAATCTGAATTCAACAGAACGACTGTTGAAGGGACTATCAAACACTTCAGATATCTTTGGAAAGCTATATTTAATGGGACTCTGGCAGAGAGACCATAACTCCTCAGCTGCTCAAACTGTATCCAAACTCTTTGGTAATATGAAGAAATTGGAAAGGGGACAGTAAAACAAGAAGAAGATCTTTCTCCTTACTCTATTCCCTGTGATATTTGAAGCAGCTAGTGTGACATACTCACTTATACACAGTAAATCCCTTCCATTCTTTGGATATCTCTTAGGAGACATTTCAAGGGTTATTTTTAAAATGGAAATTGTAGAAGTAGTCACTAAAGAAACATAGGTTTCAGAGTAGCAGCCGTGTTAGTCTGTATTCGCAAAAAGAAAAGGAGTACTTGTGGCACCTTAGAGACTAACAAATTTATTAGAGCATAAGCTTTCGTGAGCTACAGCTCACTTCATCGGATGCATTTGGTGGAAAAAACCACCAAATGCATCCGATGAAGTGAGCTGTAGCTCACGAAAGCTTATGCTCTAATAAATTTGTTAGTCTCTAAGGTGCCACAAGTACTCCTTTTCTTTTTAAAGAAACATAACTTACTTTTGAACTTAGCTTTATTTCTACTGAAAACAGTCACAGATGTTGCACAGCTTTTGGCTGAATGAGTGGTGTCACAAATAAAATATTTCATAGATGAACAAAGTCTGGTCCAACAAGCAGATACGTAAATGACTTTGATTTACAGATTAGGAAGGGTACACTTCATTCTTTGTTTTCTCTATTGGTGAAGACCTATTGAGAGCAACAAAGAGCATACCAATACTAAAACCCACAATTAAAAATGAGCATATGGCTTACCCCATAAAAGAAAATATTAGACAACATTCCTTCGTTGGAGGGATATCTGTTTGCAAAGATTCTCCTCTATCCTTTCCTGTCACCCGTCATTTCTAATCTTCACATCTCAAGTAAAAAATGATGGATCTGATTCTTTTCTTATTTATACCAGAGATTTCATTCGCAATGGAGTTGCTCCTGGAAAATGCAAGGTGTAAGGGAGAAGGGAATGAAGCACAATACTTATTAACATTAGTCCAGAGGGAAACTACTAGACAAGCTGCTCGTAGCACAGTGCTTTCATTACATAGGATGTGGATAACAACCATTTTATTCTTCCTATCCTCCTGAGCAGGATGAAGTTGTATATCACCAATTCAGCTATATGCCTGGAACAATATGTCTGGCCAGCACACTTATGACAATTTTTTAAGAAGAAAAATAAAGGGTGTTTGCCAGGCTCAACATAGACAAACATTAATAAAGTGTTGGGATGACTGCAGAGGCCCACAAGGACTGGTATGTTGGAGCCAAGAAAAGCTAGTGTGATTAGAGAGGCCCAGAACAGCTGAACAAAGGAGCAAGAATGGTAAAGAAACTAGGTACTGTTGTAGTATTAGCATGGACAAGCTTGAGATGAGAGTTGGGGGAAACAGGTTAGGAGAGATTTGGAAAGCTCACAGATTGAGGGGAAATTGAGGAGGCTGTGCATCAGGATGACAATTTTGCACATATACACCAGATAAATGTTGGAAGCTTTACAAACTTAAGCTCAAGAATATTAAAGGGGCTTTTTCATCCATCTCACTGGCAAGGCAAACAACTCACTGCCACTCTGAGCAGTAAGAATAAGATCACTGCAGTAATCAGTCTCCTACTGAAATCAGTACATTGCATTCACCTTTATAGGGCTTTGAATATTCATGTTGAAATAACAGAGATTACTTCCCAAGTGCCTCACAATATTTTAAAGCACAAGAAGGTAAGACCTTCCTTTGTGATATTCAAAGTGCAGAAGATAGCAGAACCAGTGCTGTTTCCTCAATTTCCCCTCTATCTCTTATCTCTGAGCACTGGCTGTCTCTTGGCTTCTCAAGTCTCTGAACAGTTTCCTTTGACTCCCCATCAAATGCACCGAGGAGGGACCAGATTTGAGGAGCACACACTTTTCACCTGCACACAGTGCTCCTTGGGGCTTTCTAATGATATCACACACGGGAATTTAGGAACAATATTGGGGCTGACCAGAAAAGGTGGTGGTCGTCATTTTTTAAAAAGAGATTTAAAAAAATAAAAACAAAGGAGAGAGTCTAATCTCGGTGGTAAAGTTTTGAAGGATGGCAGATTTTATAGAGGGTTTGTGTGTGTGGGATGCAGATAACATCCCCGCAATTTGCAGCTCGGCTTGTACTGAGCATGCTCAGTAACACTCCTGAAGGCAGCTGCCCTCACTCCGCCCCCCCTCCCCGACCACTATCTGCAGGCACTGGTCACCCCAGTCTGTTTAAACAGACAAACCACTACCAAAAGATCAGAATGCTGTAAGTTTTCATGCCTCTTACTAGCCCCTAGTAAACGGGAGTAAGTCAAACTTACCCTAAATACTGGTTTCAGAGTAGCAGCCGTGTTAGTCTGTATTCGCAAAAAGAAAAGGAGAACTTGTGGCACCTTACAGACTAACACATTTATTTGAGCATAAGCTTTCGTGAGCTACAGCTCACTTCATCGGATGCATTTGGTGGAAAAAACAGAGGGGAGTCACCAAACTTCATTCACCCTTGAAAACAGAAAGAGATGTGAGGGAAAACCAAGTTATATGCTCTACTGTTAGTTCACGTTTAGAAAAAATAAGCTTTGAAAAAGTTAGGTCTCAAAGAGACACAAAAGGCAGTTCTTGGTGACATAGTAAATAAGCATATAATGATCTCTCTCTCTCTCTCTCTCTGTAGCGCATTCATGAGCAGAGTTGAATTTTTTGTTTGTAATGCATGGGGACAGCTTGAGTATGCAAGGCTTTATATTAACCAGGTTCTGTTCTAATCCATTTCTTAATTAATAAAACATACCTTGGCTTTGTTCATAACAGAAAAATCTGCAAGCCTATGTTGTGTGTTAATGCAGCTCCACCATTGCCACAAAGCATTTGTCTAGACAGGACACAGTCATGGTCCCAACAATATGGTCTAACATTCTTCTGAGCATAAGACTCCCCGCACTCGCAAACCAGATGGAGAGAAAGGAAAAAACTCTAATGCGTTAGAGACACTCAGAGAGAAGGGAGCTCATATGTAAGTAAACCCCCATCTCCCATGTACATTTTCCTAGTCTAGACTCTTCCTCACCCCCACCCTGTGATAGGAGCCCTTAGGAGCAAGAATCCTGGTTAATTGTAGGCATTGGGGATAAAGGAGGATATTCCCAATCCACATGAGCAGCTTTTGCCATGACCTTGATGAAAATATCATTGGCTGTTATCTAGGACTTTTGCTATTGTTTGATATACGTGTGCTGGATATTCTACTATGGTGTGCAAGTGCTCATGCAGTGGCTAGCTTCCATTAATCCAGATAACGCTTTCCTAGCTGAAATGTGATGTTGCTTTAGAAACCCATCATGATTACAAAACAAAGTGACACAAGAATAACTTGGGCAGTAGCTTGATAAAGTGTTTTCATGCCTCTGCCAACAAGGATTATGATCCCCCTGTCTCCTCTTTCATGTGCACAGTGTTGGTGCCAAAACCAATAGACATCCTACAAAATTTATTTGGTAAGTAAAGAAGCCATACACATTGGAAAGCATTTAGTGAGGATTAGCATTGCGTAGCTGGCCTCTTGTCTTTTTTCTCTACCGAATAACTCTTGTTCTTATCAGGCTGTGACATTGCTTTAGAGTCTAACGAGGCATCAGCCTGCAGAGACAGACAGACTTCTTCTGAACATCACCCTTCTTTGAATGGGTGCCTTTGTGGTGGTGATGTAAGGGGCACTAGGAGAACCAGAGACTTGAATAGTCTTTCTTTCATATATAAAAACTATGGAGTTTTGCAAGGGTGGGGGTTTTTTTGGGGGGGGGGGAGAAGACAGTAGGGAGAGGAGAGGAGGGAAAAGGAGAAAGAGTCAATAGAAAGCTTGCCAAAAGGAAGAAGTTGGAGATACTGTACAATATTAAATGATAGAGATTAAAAAAAGTTTAAAATATTTATAGAAGGAGTTTCTATACAGTAAAAGATGAGTTAGCTTACAACTCAACAGAGAAGTTATCACATTTTAAAGTCAAACAACATGATCTATCATACAGAAAGTCCTTCAAAACTTAGTGGTTTAGTCACAGCCTTACTCTGAGTTTTGGTTGAATGTAGAATTCAGGTGAGAGAAATATTAACCCATTAAAATCACAAAACCAAGCATAATTATAGCTAGGACACCTAGGTTATATCCCAAACTGATTGCCTATTACTGCCATACTTAAGCACTAAAATCTCAACCAGAAAAGCAGCTTTGATCAAACAGAGAATACATACCGAATATAACCCAAACGTACCCTTTTCTCAGGTTTGGCTTGTTTGATAACAGAGCTAACCATAACAAAATATAAACCTCACCTTAAACTTGCTCCCCCATGTTGTGGTAGTGTTTTTTTCCCCTACATGCTTCCTTACAACAAACCCCTCTGATACAAGAGCCCCTATTTTTCCTTCATTCTTCTATCCAGATTGGCACTAACAAGATCCACCTGTCAGCCTGAGTCAGCAGTAATTACTCTTCACCTTTATGCAGAGTTATGACACATGGGCTAAGGGTGACTTTAACAAAACAGCCTTTCATCCACACACCACCCCACAGGTTTCTAGAATCAGCCATCCTGTTACAATAGCATAGTCTGTTCCTTCCTCAACTGTGAGAACTATGGAGAAGTCATGTCACCTTTGTGTACCTCAGTTTACCTATCTGATAGGGAGATTGTACAGTTTAATAATATTTGTAAATATTTTGAGTTTCTTGGATGAAAATAGTTGGTACATTAAATGCAAGGTATTATTATTGACAAGGTTTAAATTAATGTATATACATTTAATTTATTAGTAAATGTTTTGGATATTTTGAAAATAAGCACCTACACTGAGAAGTAAATAACTTTGAGTACCTAATCTCTGTGACATATAAACTCATGTATAGGGGAGTTTTCATCATAATTGATAGTGTCAGGAAAAACCTTCACTATTCTAGATTTAATAAGTAGAACATCCTAAATGCTAAAGATGTTTTGATTCAGTTTTATTCTTACTTTTTACACTTTTTTTCTTTAAGGGTAAATTATATCACTCTAAATTGTATCAGTATGTTGCCTCATTATTATCTTCATTTTATTTCCCATATTTTGAGTTTATCTTCACAAATGAAATATCTTTTACTTTTCCTGTTTAAGAAGCAAACACAACACAGTGGTCAAATGGTTAAACAGCAAAATCCATGTGATAATAAACACAGTGGTGATACTGTGACAAAAATGGTGAAGATGCTAAATGAAACCAGAGATTTTTTATAATAAATTAGATTTAGACAGACAAATATATCAGTGGAAAGGTCCAACAAGCACAATGGATTGGCAGGTACTTAAGGGAGGAACTGAGGCAACAGATACTAAAAGGACTTACCTGAAAGGAAGGTTACAACACCTCTGCTCTCAATGGCAGAGTGCTTTGAAAAGTAGTGTTAGAGTGTTTACTCTTTGTAGTAGTCAGACCAGGGGAGACACACAACCACCAGCCACATAACTGACATTTCTGTTAGCAGGATTTATATCTTAACACTATAATCCAGATTGTGGCTCCAAGGCTGTTTCTTGTATGGGTGTAAAGGGGAGGGACTGGCTACAGTTTCAGTTCTTGAGCTGTCCCAAAGGCATGCATAATGAACCCACACAGAGTTAATCAGCAGGCTTTCAACCCAGGATCTTCAAGCACCATAGAACAAGCCATTCTCACTCAAGCCCTTTGCTGGTTTGTCACACATGCACTGCTCCTCAGAAGCACAAAACGGGTGAGGAGGAAGTGGGGCCATGACCCCACCTCCTTCAGCTGAGAGCACACGCTATAGCTTCTCGAGGCATGCAGCAACTGGCATGTTTCCCTTGTCTGTCCCCTGTGCCTCCTACTGCTCCTGGTGGTGTAGTATGGTTGTTATGAAATCTATAGATGCCAAGCTTTAAGTGACATATTGTAATATGATCTCAGCTCTTTTACTCTTCAGTTCATGTATCTGTGCAACTGTCTCTACAATACACAGTAGGTTTTTTTCTTTTCCTTTGGAAGATCACTTGTTTAACAGGGTACCTTCTGGAAATCAGATTATACCAGTTCTCTATCACCACACACACACTGTAGCCAACAAACCCCTCACAATATTTATCCTCACAACACCTCTGTGAGGTAGGGAAGTCCTATGGTCACCATTTTCACAGTTAGGAAACTGAGGCACAGAAAGGCTAATGGCTTTCCCCAGGTCACATAGGAAGTCTGGTAGAGCATGGAATTGAACCTAGGACCCCTAATCTAGTGCCCTAACCAGTGGCTCATCTTACTTGTCCTCTGGATGGAGTTTATGGTGCTAGGTTTGAATTATAAAAACTAGGGCTGTCAATTAATCACAGCTAACTCAAAAAAATTAATTGTGATTAATCACAGTTTTAATCGCACAGTTAAACATAGAATCCCAACTGAAATTTGTTAAATATTTTTGGATGCCTTGTGGGAGGAGTTCTGCAGCCTGCATGATTAGGTGCCACATGTAAAATTCTGCAGGACTGAGCTCTGAGCTTCACAAACAGTCTAACTGATAGTGAGGCAAATAAATTTTTCTTTAACAGTTAAGTGTGAGAGTTTCAGAACCAATTATGTTGTTACATGATAGATCTGCCTTCCAGGTCAGATTTTCAGCAATTAATTTAACTTAAAGATTTATGGAAAACCCACTGCTGTTAATTACTTTAGCTTGATTCTGCTGCCACTGAAATCACTGTGCACTTTGCGATTGATTTCAGTGAGAATAGGATCAAGCCCTTTGTGAGTGATATACTTATCTGCTGCATTCTCTTGCGTTATAATTTAGGACATTTTCTTAGGTTTCTATAATTGCATTTGGAAGAAATAGTCTGAGTGTTGGTTTCAGTGTTGGATAGATCTAAATTAAGTAACTGGATATTATTAAAAATAGCTCTCAGTCATCCCACGTCCATACTCTTGTGTAAAAGGTACCTCAAAGAACTAGTCCCTCTGTCTTTACTTAGGCAAAGCTTGTATTGAGGCTAGTAGAAATTTGGGAGATGAAGAACTAAGTATAGACTTCAGGGTCAAGCCCATAGTGCTGCAGTGTAGCATGACATAAAAATAGATATTGGGCCTGATCTCCTCTCATTTACTGTGGTATAAATCTAGACTGATTCCACAGATGTCAATTGATTTACAACAATTTCTATTTAAGGTGCTTATGGCCCCTTTATTGTAGTATCTGAGCACCTCACAATCTGTAATGTATTTTATCCTCACAACACCCGTGTGAGTCAGGGACTTGCTATTATTGCCATTTTACGGATGGGGAACTGAGGCACAGACAGCTTAAGGCCCAGATCCATCAATGTGTTTAGGAACCTAAGGATACCACTGTATTTGGATACCACTGTAATCCCCCAAACCTCCACTTGGTCTGCCACCTAAACCTGTAGGTGTCTAAACTCTCTTGGTGCCTAACTTTTCAGGGTAAAACTTCCCTTCATTCCTAAGTTTCTGTCTCTGAACATGTGCACTGCTATGTCACTCTGTGCATCTATCTCATCTATCATGAGATGCCTATCTCATGCCTAACATCCCAGGTGAATGCTCTAACTACTGGGTTGAAAGTTTTAAGGAGGCAGTGCCATTGCCACTGTCATCACCACCACTTTCTCTTGGGTGGAGTGAGACAGGTGCCTAACTTATTCTCACAGGAAATGACTTAGACACCTCAGCCTCCTGACTTTAGGAGAAGGATTCCCAGCTATGAATCACAAACAGCAATAGGCTCCTCTCTGCAGCACAGACTTAGGTGGTGAACTTCGTGAGAGGGGAGGGGCTTAGGACACATGCCCTCATCAGCATCTCCCATTGAGGGTTGCTTAGGTGGCTCACAGCCTAGTATACTGGCTTTTGTAGATAATACTCCTAGGTGTACTTGTGGCACCTTAGAGACTAACAAATTTATTAGAGCATAAGCTTTCGTGAGCTACAGCTCACTTCATCGGATGCACGAAAGCTTATGCTCTAATAAATTTGTTAGTCTCTAAGGTGCCACAAGTACTCCCTTTCTTTTTGCGAATACAGACTAACATGGCTGCTACTCTGAAATCTGACTCCTAGGTGTCTATCTCTCCCTTTCCATATCTTAGGGAGCCTAGGGGCCTGACTCAGGCATTGTGAATCTCTCGTTGTTCCAATGGTTTCTTAGGTGCCTAAAAGTTAGGCATTGCAGCACTTAAGTTTCTTTGTGGATCTGGGCCTAAGTGATTTCATCAAGGTCATGATGGAAGTCTGTGGAGAAGCAGAGACTTGAATCCAAATCTCCTAAATCCTAGATTAGTGCACTAATCACTGAACAGAGTGCACAATTTGATCCATTATATATATTGCATCCATGATTTGCTAAGTACTATATGGGGTCAATTTAGCAATTTATGCACAGCCCTGTCTAGCATTGCTTTATCCCAGGGAGTACATAAGAAGAGATCTTGGATTCCAGTTCCCATTTTTAAAAACACTTCTGTACCCCACCAGCCTTTAACAGCATAACAACTTGCAAATTTGTTTTAAAAAAATTGAAATGTGCTTTCTGTCTGCTATTTCAGCATGTTTAAAACACAATACATTTTTCCAGGGAGCAGAAGCTTCATTGTATGGTGTCCTGATTCTCACTTGGAGACTTATCCATTTGTCCTACAGACCCTTTTATTCCCAGTTGATCAGCCACAAACTTTCATCCAGTCCTAGCACCTGCTCACTAGAAGTTCCAGTTACTTCTAAATCTATGAAATTAGCCAAATCCTATGAATGGTAGAGGTTTGAAATCTGGGAATTAATCTGTGTGAAGTGGTGAGACCATACCAAACAATGCCTTTTTTTATTTTTGGGTTTGACTTCCACTTTGGAATTTTTTTTTAGCTGTTGGCTGGCCAATATAAGTTTTTCTGCCTGTCTCTTATATATATAAATTATATGTTACTATTCAGGATGGGCCAGAGAAAGTAATTGTTTTTGAATATTTTTGGAAAAAGAGCATTTTATGACAAAAATCAAAACTCACACTACGTTCTAAGGAATAACTTTCACCATAACTTGCAAACCACTATGCGCACTCAATTTCCGAAACCTTTGTGCAGAAACCAGAAGGGACCTGAACATCAGGCAGACAGATCATTTGACTGAAATCAAAACAGAGACGGCAAATTCACAACTAAGCAAACGTGTAATCACTCTGGCTAAAAAATCATCTAGGAGACTGCCAAAACCATTGGCAGAAAAAAATAGGAAAATGTAAATAAACTAAAAGAGGCTCTGTATAAAAAAGAAAAAGAAAAGCAGGAAGGGGATAACTCAGTGCAACATGCTTAGACTCCGTGGCACCATAGGTTAAAATATTGTTATGGCTGATTCAGCCCTTCAGACCATTATCATTTTGAGGTGTATACACTGAATGTCATGCAATCTACTGTGTAGGGATTTTAAGATTCCGGTTTTCTCTTCACAGACATTAAAAATCCCCTGTCACTGTTTTGAAGTAGTAGCTTGTCTTTTGTCCTTGTCCAAAATTTCTACGATTGTGCAGCTTATAGTTGAGTTCTGTTGTTATTCCGAAGGATTGGCTGCATTGGACTGGTGATGTAAGATGAAATTTCATGTATACATGTTAAGTTTTTTCGTCATCATTATTCTATAACCCATTAATCAGAAAAATTATTCCTCACACAGAATGGTTCTTGCACAGAAGAAAATACAAGAAAGATTACTGTGGTAGAAAAATCACACTTAATATCTGAAAGTGAAAAAAGAATAGAGGAGCCCCACTTTCCAGAGAACAAGAAGATAAAAACAAGGTCACAAATAGAACCATGCATGGAAGTGAACAGAACATCAATAACAAATTATCTTGTCACTTCAACAGACTCCCTGCAAACAATTTTTGATCTAATACGCTCTTCTTCTTCAGGTGCAAACACCCATCTCAGATCAACATCTTTCACCCTCTTGAAGGGGATGTGCAATTAGCAGCCATGTTGTTTGGAATAAAACACAATGGTTGAGTCAGAAATAACCAGAGCAAACATACTGAATAGTCATTAAAAAAAAAAGCTAAAGATGACTCAAGAGATATAGAAAATGTACAGAGAAAAAAAACATGAGTGAAGGCAAGAAAAACTAAGGTAAAAATTTCAAAAGCATCTAAGTGACTTAGGAATCTACGTCCCAACACATATTTTTATCAGTCACCACTTTTCCTTTATTCTGCACACACAAAATAATAAGAGACTCCTCCCTCTATAATGAAATCTAATCTTTGCCAGGCAAATCAGATCCCCTTCAAGTTTTCATCCTCCCAACACACAATCAGAAGCAAGACATTCTTTTTCCTATGGTGTGTCAGCTTACTACAGAACCATTATCCATAGGCTTCTGGAGCTTGTAGAGTTTATAAAGTCATATATGCATTGTACTGAGTTTAGTCCCTTGACCAATCACTGCTGTGAGTTTTATAAATATGTACCTCTCTTCATGACAGAAATGGTCATCATGGTTTGGTGTGCATGAAGGCTTTATTGGCATGAATCTGGGATGGCCACATGACTTTGCCAGCTGTGAGTAATATAGGTCACACCAAAAGAGTGCTAATAAAATCTTCTATCTATGACAGATAACATATTGAAAATATAATTTATAAATACTTTAGGGAGTTTTAGAAGATACTCGTCTATCCCAGGATTACCTGGGATATGGTTTAATGAAAATCTGGGGTGAAGGGAGGTGAAATGATTTTCTTACCCCTTATTTGTGACTACTCCATCTTGGGGCCAGTGGGTGGAAGTCTAAAAATTTATTCCAGCTGCTAACATCTGTTCCAGCAGCCGAGGATCTGTCACTTTCATTTATTTCATGTATTGGTTTTGCCACTAATATTAGGAAACATTATTTTGTTTTGTATTAAATATTATTGTATTTAGCAATACAGTAGTTCAAAAGTGTCAGATTCTCAGCTTCTGGAACAGATGTTAGCAATGCACTGGGACTCCTAGCACTGATAGTTGGGAAGGGGATGTTATAGAAACATTTATGGGGGCCATACACTAAAGTAGGATCCCACATCCCCACACCAGAGGAACTCTGAGGGCTAGATCAACATGGTGAAATCTTGGCCATTGATTTAAACAGGGGCAAGATTACACACACTGCATTTAAGTTCACTTTTCTTCAGGGGATATCACTTCCATCCAAAAGCTGTGAAAGTCTTGGAGGGCAAGGGAGTCAGCTGAGCCTCTCCCCTGCTCCACTATTGGTGCCACCAACTGTTATAGGGAATCTCTGCCAGTTTGAAGGGCTACTCCATTCTTGGAAGCTCCTATTTATTTCCCACAGCTCATGAAACTGGGGAAAAGGGAAGACAATGGGGGCTGGATTTCCAGGAAAAAAGTGGTTTTGTTTTGTTTTAACTTTTATAGAATACTTTCTGTTGTTTACAAAGGAGAGGAAAACATATGCAGTGTCATCTGCTAAAAAAAAATATGTGGGGAAATGGAATTTTGTACATTTTCTATTTAACACAGGCCAGCGGTCTGAAAGGTGGCTTCCAAGCAAATAAATATTTCTTAATAAGCCTCTTTTGGACTTACAATAACATGAGGTATTCAAATATAGGGGAGGGTTCAAAACAGAATACAAAACCAGAAATGAAATCCAGCACATATGGGAAATATTTCTATTGCCCCTGATTGTGAATCTGAATTAAGCAGAAACAAGACATCATGGACCAAACTCTGTTCTCACTTAAATCAGTGTAAATTAGGAATAACTCCACAAAATTTAATGGAGTTACTTTTGATTTATACCCATTTAACTGAGAGCATAAAAATTACCCTCTTTTTTTACTTCAGTTCATATTCTGCTAAGACTGTGAACATGTGAAATACTATCATTCCTTTTTTCACCAGATGGTCACTTTAAGTAGGGCAAAGATATTGGAAAATGAAAACAGATAAAAATAGTGAACTTCTTAGGCTGCTGGCATCATTAAAAGGTAGGACCAGCCAAAAACAGCTATTCAACAAGCACTATGTCTCTCTCTATTTTTTAAAGTCATGGTAGTTTTCTCTTTCTTTCTTTCTTTCTTTCTTTCTTTCTTTCTTTCTTTCTTTCTTTCTTTCTTTCTTTCTTTCTTTCTTGAATTATGATGAGTTATGATTAGCATAAATATTTTCATTCAACACATTGTTAATCTCAACATACTGATGAATGACCGATTTGATTATTACCATTGTTAGATTTTCATGCAAACTCTACCTCTGTATAAGGTATATTCATATGTAACTGGCAAGGATATATCTGAGAGAGCATAGTATTCATTTTAGGCCAACTCCTGTTCTGTTTATTAAAATGAATAGATCCACTGAAATAAATAAGATTACATTTATGAGTAAGGCAAGCAGGGCTCTACACTAATGTTAGGATGGAGTGGAAATTCATTTAGTTTAAATATTATCAAAATAGTAGTTCAAAAGTGACATTCGTATAAAGTACACTCCTGCTTATCCAAAAGGCCCCAGGGATAAACGGAAGACCTATTAACTAACACCGGGCTAACTGCGGGACAACTAGGATTTTCAAATAGAGTAAATTCATATAACAGGAATTATACTATAATCAATGTATAGTTTCAGAAACTATACTAAATCAGCCAAATCCTCTGCTGGTATAAATATGCATAGCTCCACTGATGTCAATGGAACTTCTCCAATTTGCACTACAAAAGGATCTGGTCCAAAACAGGGAGGGGGATCCTATAATCCTGACTCCAGAAAATAATCCTTATTCATTTGTGTAGTCCTGTTAAAATCAATGAAATTACTTTTGTGAGTAAGGATTAATCACACAAGTAATATTCATAAGATTGAGCTCTTGGTGATGAGTCTTTAAATACAAGTTTGTAGTTGCATATAAAACTGTCCATAAATTAAGAAACTGCAAGCTTTTCTTCTAAAGAATCACCACATTTACCACATAGTCCTACAAATCTGAATACAAAATGTGACAAAGTTCCTGCTCTACCTTGGTGGGTCTTGCGCTTATTGGCGGATTTGCTCACCTTGGAGCTTCACGGCAGCCCTCAGTTTGGCCATTTTTCTGAATTCACAGTCCAGGTCGACTCCTCCTGTATCTGACCAGGAGTTGGGAGGATTTGGGGGGAACCCAGCCCGCCCTCTACTCCGGGTTCCAGCTCAGGGCCCTATGGAATGCAGCTCTCTAGAGTGCCTCCTGGAACAGCTACATCTCCCTGGGCTACTTCCCCATGGCCTCCTCCCAACACCTTCTTTATCCTCACCATAGGACCTTCCTCCTGGTGTCTAATAATGCTTGTACACCTCAGTCCTCCAACAGTCTGCGTTCTCACTCTCAGCATCTAGTTCCTCTTGCTCCTAGCTCCTCACACGCACACCACAAACTGAAGTGAGCTCCTTTTTAAAACCCAAGTGCCCTGATTAGCCTGCCTTAATTGATTCTAGCAGCTTCTTGATTGGCTGCAGGTGTTCTAATTAGCCTGTCTTAATTGTCTCCAGAAGGTTCCTGATTGTTCTGGAACTTTCCCTGTTACCTTACCCAGGGAAATGGGACCTACTTAGTCTGGGGCTAATATATCTACCTTCTATTACTCTCCTATAGCCATCTAGCCTGACCCTGTCACAAAAAGTAGTTTCACTAGTCTCTAGTCATAAGTATGAATGACAATTGTAGCAGTAGACATATATCACAAGAATCCTTGGAGGAGGACTGAGAACAAGACACTCTTTGAAGCCCTGTGCACAATGAGAAGTCATGTACATTTTAAAAGCAAAGGAGTACTTGTGGCACCTCAGAGACTAACAAATTTATTTGAGCATAAGCTTTCGTGAGCTACAGCTCACTTCACTGGATGCATGCAGTGGAAAATACAGTGGGGAGATTTTATATACCGAGAGAACATGAAACAATGGGTTTTACCATAAACACTGTAACGAGAGTGATCAGGTAAGGTGAGCTATTACCAGCAGGAGAGGAAAAAAACCTTTTGCAGTGATAATCAAGGTGGTCCTTTTCCAGCAGTTGACAAGAACGTGCGAGGAACAGTGTGTGTGTGTGTGGGGGGGGGAATAAACATGGGACTAGAATGAATAAAACCAAATGACTGCAACCTGTCTTATTTCATTTTGCTGCCCTGGTGACAGATCTCTCTCACATCTATTTTTTTAAAAGGATAATTCTTTAGCAAGCATATGGGATAGTGAAGAATTATAACAATAAAAAATAAGATATATCCTATTTAGGAGAATGGTAAAGAGGAAGAAATGAAATTGGGATTTATTTCTTTTTCATCATGACGAGTAATAAGATCATGCCTACGCTGAGTCATAAAATAACTCATTTTCTCTCATGTCAATAATACAGATTTATTTAATGAATAGAACCTTGATTTGGTTGATGGAATCCCCAGTAAAAATAAATGTGGAAATTTCTTGGCGACAAGTTAGTAATTTATTTATAGAATAGATATGAGGCCAGGGGTTTTTTTAGTTTAGTTTTAAAGCCAAATTTATGTTCACTTTACTCAAACAAGTACTCCCACTGATATCCTGTTATATTTAGAAAATTAACCAGATAAATAACAAGAAAGTTCACATTAACTGAACATGTAATTCCACGATTGGATATCCATGGGCACTTTCAGATCTGGTTGCAGGATCTGAGCTTTAGAGAATGCATGAGAATAATAATATAAAAAAGCATCTTTGGTTTTATATACATTAGCTGGATTGCTAATAGGGATGGGAGAACCTCAAGCGGTTCGGAGTTAAGTGTAGATTCAGGTAAACTTCCAGAAGTTCAGGTACTTATCTGAACTATCAGTTTGATCCGCAAACTTAACAGGTAATCCTACTCCCATTGACTTCATTGAAATTCTTTTTACAATTTTCTCAAATCCACCAGGAAGGAAAAAAACAACAACAATGTTCTTTTAGTAGGGGGAAATCATATAGTAAACACTATTTATTTTTATTATTTGTATCAGGAGTAGCACCTATAGCTTTCACCCTGGATGAGGGCTCCATTTTGCTAAGCATGGTATGAACACAGGGATAGTAAGAATGTAAGCCCCGAGGAGCTTACAGTCTAAATAACTGTACAGGAGGTACCTACTGCAAAGGACAAGCATAGTAAACACCTAAAATATCATGATATGAGGATCAAAGGTAAATTTGATGGCCAAAATTTTCAAACCCGGGAGCCTATGTTTTGTCTTTGGAATCCATATTTAGGTTAATAAAAATATGGTCTGATTTTCAGAGGTACTGATTACATGTGGTCAAACACTGGGAAAATATTGCAAAAAAATTAAACAACACTTTCTCCTATTTTCTGAAATCTTGACTATTTTGTGTTGTAATTTCAAACTTCAAAAAAACTTTGAATAGCTCCAGCACTTAGCAACAGCAACTCCCACTGATTTAGGTTCTAATAATAATATTCTCTCTAAAGGCTTTGAAACATCTCATATTTTACAGAATTAGATTGTATGCTATACTAATTCTATATACTCTTGTTATGCTGCACTGTAAGCATAAGCGTTTTCCTGATAATATCCCTAAATAAAGCTGTTGTCTACTCTCTAGTGCCCATTTGAAGAAAAAACCATGTCTGTTAAAATGATTTAAAATGATTGCAGTGGAGCAATTTATTTCCCATGTCAATTATGTTTTACAGAGTTTTGAGACAAAAAAATTAAACATTTAAGGCTGTTGCCAACTGTTTTTGAGGTGAAATGTTAATCAGTTTTCAGTCTTTTATTCTGAAATATGTCAGTTTCTGCAGTAGCACATTTCCCCCCTATGTTGGATTTTTAAGTTACTAAATTGCCTCAGATATAATGAAATATTTTAATTAGGCATATTAGAGTAGGCATTCAGGCGCATTATTTTTCATTTGTATGAGCATTTCTACATGAGTGACAGATCTTCATTTCTGTGATTATGTATCTGTTCTTTTATATAGGACCTCACTTGAATAGACTTAACTGGCCATAATAATCTATTTATTTCAGGGAGTTTTTACTATATTCTGTTTCTCATATGTTCTGTGTCACCAGAGCATAGTTAATGAAAATATATCAGACCAAATCCTATTATATTTACCCAACCAAAACTTTCTATGATAGGAGCTGTCCCATTATTTGTATCTCTATACATTATCTAGATAATGTTACATCTATTTTCCTTAAAGATATTAATAAAATGTTGGCTTTGAAATGTAAGTTAATTATCAGTTATCCTGTTATTTTATCATTAACATAATATAAGGTAATGGCTAAATTAGTCTTGCAGTTAGTAAGCTTTGAAAAATTTAATTAATGTTTTAGAGATGTACTCTTAAAGTACTCATTCCTGACTTCCCCCCCCACTCATTTACATACTTTCCAGAAGAAACTGTAGCAAAAACCTATCTCAATATTCATTCCCTTAATTTTAAGTTTAATTTTAATATGGCATAGTGGATTTATGGTCAATATAACTATATGTTGTATCAAACTAATCTCCATCAAAAACATAGGACAAGGTCCTGCAAGAGTTTAGTGTGTCTTCTGCAAGGTTTTGAGTGCCTATGGACTTCAGTGAGAATTGAGAACTCTCCTCATCTCACAGGATAGGAGATACAGTGCAATCCATAAAGGTCCTAAAGTGCCTAAGTTGCATTTTTAGGCATCAGTGCAATCCACAAAACTCGTGCTTGGATTCCGCCTAACCTTGTAGGTGCCTAAACTTACTTAGTGCCTAAGTTTTTTCCTCTGAGCATGTACACTGCAGCCTCATTCTAGGTACCTGGGAACCTATCTCCTACCTGAGCATGCACAGTACTACTTCATGATAGGCATCCAGATGCCCATCTCCTGCCAAAGCCACAGAGTGATTCACAAACTAGGACAGTTAGGTGTCCGGGTGTAGGGCCCTGACCAAGTAGGAAGCTTCTGGGCATGCCAAATGGATCAGGGTCCTCAGGTGAGTTCACACAAAGAGTGGGGAGGAGGAGGAGGAAAAGTTCCCTTATAACCTTAAGCCCACTAGTAGGGTATTACTCACCCAGGATGTGAAAGAACCCCAGTTCAAGTTCTCCCATTCTACTAAAAGGGGAAGGGATTTGAATAAAGATCTGCCACTTCTCAGATGAGTGACCAAAGCACTAGACCATGGACTATTCTGTTATGGGTCTCCCTCAGTCTCTCCTATTGAAGTGGTTCCATTTTAATTAAATAATTCAATAATTAATATTAATTGGGGCAGAGAAAAAAAGAGTTAGAATGACTCTTAGAAAGTTAAAAGAAAAGGAGTACTTGTGGCACCTTAGAGACTAACAAATTTATTAGAGCATAAGCTTTCGTGAGCTACAGCTCACTTCATCGGATGCATTTGGTGGAAAAAACAGAGGAGAGATTTAACTTAGAAAGTTAGGCTCTGATGCTCAGCATTGCAATGCCTATTGATCTGGGCCACCTTGTTTATGAACTGAAACAAAGAGTTTATACAGGGGAGTCCTCAAACTGAAAATTAAATTCAGGAGAAAAAGGGAAGTCTCTAAAAGTTTAATTTAATTAATGTTATTATAGAAACCAATGGCTTGACTTTCAACTGATCAAGGGAAATAAAAACACACTGACAAGATTGTGTGTTTGAGGATTACATTGGAATTGCAAGCTTGCACGTTAAGAGTACAGAGGTTTCCTGGTCCTGCTTTCAGGCTAGAGAGCTCTTTAGAGCAGTGTTCGATCATTAGAATAAATCAGTCTGGAAAAAGGCTAGAAAAAGGTGGGATGAGTTGAACCTCTCTGCCTCGGGGAGTTTCCTTCTTTTTCTCTCTCTCTTTTTGGGATTTTTGTGTGTGAGTCTGAATTCTAAGAAATAAAGTAAAGTTATATTGCAATCTTCCGGCAAAAAGTATTTTATGTTTCTATCTAGCTTGTGTGTGTGTGTTTCATGAACATAGCAGAGGACTTCTTTCTTCATTTGTGGAAGTATTTTGAAATCTTGCATGTGTGAGCAATGTGACTGCAGTGGACTTCGGAGTAATGAGTACCCCCCGAATCAATTTTGAGTGAAAGATTCCTACATCACTTGGTTTGTTTGTTTTTTCCATGCTAAAGAACAGCGGTAGCTTAATGAAGTAAATATTAAAGAAGTATGGGCTGGATGAATGGAATATAAGGTGGTTAGAAAGCTGGCTACATCGTCGGGCTCAACAGGTAGTGATCAATGGCACCATGTCTATTTGGCAGCCAGTATCAAGTGGAGTGCCCCAAGGGTCGGTCCTGGGGCTGGTTTTGTTCAATATCCTCATTAATGATCTGGAGGATGGTGTGGATTGCACCCTCAGCAAGTTTGCAGATGACACTAAACTGGGAGGAGAGGTAGATATGCTGGAAGGTAGGGATAGGATACCGAGGGCCCTAGACAAATTAGAGGATTGGGTTGAGGATGAGTTTCAACAAGGACAAGTGCAGAGTCCTGCACTTAGGATGGAAAAATCCCATGCACTGCTACAGACTAGGGACCAAGTGACTAAGCAGCAGTACTGCAGAAAAGGACCTGGGGTTACAGTGGATGAGAAACTGGATATGAGTCAACAGTGTGCCCTTGTTGCCAAGAAGGCTAACGGCTTTTTGGGCTGTATAAGTAGGAACATTGCCAGCAGATTGAGGGACATGATCATTCCCCTTTATTCGGCATTGGTGAGGCCTCATCTGAAGTACTGTGTCCAGTTTGGGGCCCCACACTACAAGAAGGATGTGGAAAAATTGGAAAACATCCAGCAGAGGGCAACAAAAATGATTAGGGAGCACATGACTTATGAGGAGAGACTGAGGGAACTGGGATTATTTAGTCTGCAGAAGAGAAGAATGAGGGGGGATTTGATAGCTGCTTTCAAGTACCTGAAAGGGGGTTCCAAAGAGGATGGATCTAGACTGTTCTCAGTGGTAGCAGATGACAGATCAAGGAGTAATGGTCTCAAGTTGCAGTGGGGGAGGTTTAGGTTGGATATTAGGAAAAACTTTTTCACTAGGAGGGTGATGAAGCACTGGACTGCGTTACCTAGAGAGGTGGTGGAATCTCCTTCCTTAGAGGTTTTAAAGGTTAGGCTTGACATAACCCTGGCTGGGATGATTTAGTTGGAGATTGGTTCTGCTTTGAGCAGGGGGTTGGACTAGATGACTTCCTGAGGTCCCTTCCAATCCTGATATTCTATGATTCTGTGATTAAAGGTAACAGAATGTGCTACTAGATGTGTATTCTAGTTTTTAATCTCTCCTTCGGAATCACACACTCAGAGTTTCTAGTTGTGTGATAATTTCTTCTGACTAAAGAAGCTAGGCAGTGACTATCTCTTTCTCTTTCCATGTGCAGGAACACTGCAGTCTCTCCTGACCATAAATTGGCTACATGGACTTTCTGTCAGATGAAAAGGAGATCTCCACATGATATGAAAACAAATATATTAAAAGACAGTTTTATGTAGAATGGTATTTTCCAGTCAGCCAAGCATATTCAGTATATAGGCATGCTATTGCTTGTTTATTCAGGTTCTCCCCTTTCTTTCTTAAGGAGACTCTGGGTGCCAGGGTAAAATTTTGAAAAGGTGCCTAAGACACTTAGGTGCCTAAGTCCCACTGATTTAAAAGTCAGTTAGCCACGTTAAAAAATGTTACACTTCATAATGAGTAATTTGTGCATTGAATAGGATTTTGTATGGAAACTATAGGACTGCAAAATTCAGATTTTAAGCAACAGTTTAAAGGATTTTGAAACACATCCTGTAAAATTCTTGTCTGTATATAGGCCATTCTCAGAAAAAACTTGCATGGGACTTCAAAAGTGTTTTTACCTGTATAAAGACTGAAAATCATCTGCAGCACTGGGCCATTAAGGATGTTTGGAAATGTTAGGAAGACGTTTTTTAGATTTTTTTTTTCAAACATGGACTTAATACAGTTATTCTTTCTGATCAAAGCTGCAACCAATAAGTCTGAGTTGAACAGGAAAATGATAAATACTGTTGAAAACGTTCGGTGGGTCCATCAGATTTGCACAGAGTATTTTGTGCAACTAATTAAAATCTTCCTATCTTGGGTGACATAGCAAATTAGCTCCCCATGATCCTAAATTGTTACTCATGTTGATAAAGATCACCAGGTATCATGCTGTCCAAGGCAGAGAGAAGTTGGGACAGATGTGGTCTATCTTTTACAATCTGGCAATCACAGATCCTCTTTTTGTGCCTTTCTTCTTTACGTCCCAGTTACTGCTGGATTTCAATCATGATTATATTGTAAGTCCTTTAATATAGCTCAGCTGGGCATCCAGCTCAAATGAATCTGGCAGTGATATCAGAAATTAAATTGGGCAGGGCACATATTGTATAAGAAAAACTATATTCTTGATGACACTTTAAAATATGCTTATTCTCATTCTGGAGCTGCATCCAGTCAAAGCATGCTACTACTGCGCTCTTCAGATGTGTCCCTTGCTCCTGGGAGTAGGATTTGAGAATGAGGCATGTTCTTTGAGAATACCTCAGTATTAGGTTCAGCCACCAAAAAAAAAGATTTAATTCATATATGCTGAAACTCTATTTAAAAATTATACTCCTGAATTTAAAATAAGCAGTTTCTCCCTCTAGGACTCACTTTGAGAGGCTCCTGTTCTGATGTGTTTCTGTGTGTGTCCAGGCACAATGAGCATATTTTAAAGTGGCAAGTGCAAAGAGCCTTCTAAATGTAATCATTATCTTGAGGATTGAATTTAATACTCTACAGCTGCAATACTCTATAGTGGCTAATCTTTCTCCATAAGTCTGTCTCAATAAATTATCCTAAGTCCCACAGTCTGCTCTCTAGAAAAGTAATCCCTTGAGGGAACATCAGAGTGGGAATGTGGGCTGGATGAAGAGCTACAGTGCATGCTGGTATATTTTAAAGAGAAACACAAAGCAATCTTTGTTTTTTTCATACCAACCCAGGGGCTTTATTCTCCAGAGTTCCAATCCATTTTGAACAAATCACTGCTGGTCTAATATTTATCTTTCAGTAGATAAATGCCGAAATTTATTATAAAAGATCATATGAGCTTTGGTTCACATTTTGATAGGACATTCATGCAAAAAAGCATCTTACTCACATTACCACTTAAGCCTTCTGTAAGCTATATGTTGCACCCCTAATTTACATATAGCACAGTGATATAAGCTCTGCAAAGGCTGTAGTTTCCCACATAAATATAACTTATTATTTGTTGCTTTTCAGTGAAATATTGATTCCTTGATTTTCACAAATTTAACTGAGAAATTTAAATTTCCCTTCCTGGGACTAAAGTACACTGATGTGCACAAAAAAAAAATAAATAAAAAAATAAAAGCCAGATTCTCAGTATTGTTTGGTGCCTGCCACAGCTCCGGGAGAGGAGAAGAGGTGCCTATGTCACCACGTTGCTCTTTGACCCTCAGGCCACCGGGTACTGGTCTAGTTTCAAAGAACAGTTGAGAACAATCTCAGAACTAATATAAGTTGTTCTGACTGTAGTAACTCCATGGGGCTATTCCTACAGCTAGGGATCTCCAGCCACAGCAATACTAGAGCCATGCTCCCTTTTCCATGGTCGCCCAGCCTATGCAGGGCAGTCTATGGATAGATGGTTAATATGGCTTTAACACCAGTGACACAAAGCAGCCTTAGTGAGGGCCACAATCTGGCCAAAAGTCAACAATTAAAAAGAGAGAGAGAGAGAGAGAGAGAGAGAGAGCAGAGTTATTTGCATACAAAGGTCTGGAGATGTATTTTACATATCTTAGTTTTCAATTAAATATAATTGTGTAAAGTACAGTATTATATTTAATGTAATTACTTCTTTTGTTATCACATACTATATACACAATAGGCTTGACCCTGCTCCCAGTGAACTTGATGGCAAACTCCAATACACATCAGTGGGACCAGAATCAGGCTCAATAAGAAAAAAAATCATTAAAGTAACCACTCATTCCCAATGTTCTTCAAATGAATTGAGGGATATTATGCAGGTACAAATCTGACTCAGGGATGAGTAACTGCAATCATGGTGGGTCCCCTAAAGCAGGCCCATTGATTATTACTTTCTGATCAAAGAGACAATTTTGCATAAAGACAACTCAACATTCACTTCACGCTTATGTGTCCCCCAAGGCAGTCCATACATAACAGTGTATAACAGTGAGCTATGCCTCAAGGAAGAGAGGGTAGGTACAGGGAGGGTCTGGCAAAGCTTGGTTCCAGAGCTTGCTTTAGCATTGTTGGATACTCTTGCTGATGTGCTTTTTCTGAAAAGGGATGATTTCCTGAATTGAGGCCTAAGTACTTTTGTTAGATTAGGGTTTTAGACAGCATGTCAGCAGGCAGCATGTTCATTTTTCTGATAAATATACTTATTGGCATATTTCAATAATTTCTTTGAATGATGGAAAAGCATTTTTCTAGAGATGTGACTCTGGTTGGTTATAATGTCCCTGAGTGGTGACTAGGGTGACCAGACAGCAAATGTGAAAAATTGGGACGGGGGTGGGGGGGTAATAGGAGCCTATATAAGAAAAAGACCCAAAAATCGGGACTGTCCCTATTTAATTGGGACTTCTGGTCACCCTAGTGGTGACTCATAATATTAAGAATACCAGTGTAAATGGAATATATTTATATTGATGATACAGAAGGCAAGAGATAAATAGAAACAGATCTGTGAGGAAACCTAAGATATAATTTTAACTTCTTCTGCAGAGGATTTATGCATCTTTTGAGCTTTCTCCAGAAGATTTATCTGTTTATAATTTAGAACTGAATATTTTTCACATATCTTCCTGTGATACTTTATGCTCTGTACCTTCTTGATTTATGTTATATTATATTTATGTTCGTTCTTCTACTGAAACTAAATGGGAGAGCAATTTGGCCTTTTAATGGCTTTAAGAAGTAAAGTCCTTTAATTTTATTTGGAAAGGTACAATAAAACTGAATGCAACACTTCAGAATGATTCACCATATGATCTAGTAGTTTTAACAGTAACATTGCTATAAAAGCAGAGTATCAAAGGATAATAAGTTTATTTTCTTTACACAGATATGAAATAAGCTAGTATCTCCCAGAAGTCTATTTTGAAATATTCTGATAAAATATTTTTTCTGTCCAGTGAAAGAGTGCTGGTAATGATTTTCAGATGATTGGCACTGAATTGGAAAAAGTTAACAAGGATTTTGTTTAGAAATCCTGAAGCAACAGCTGAAAGAGCTTGACCAATTTAGTGAACTACTATATATACTGCTTCTGCCACTTCTGGTGAAGTGAATGTAACCCTGGTGGCTGATGGCAGCAAAAAGGGCTGGGTTCAATATATTTAAGATCCCCCTTGACAAATATCTAAACCAGCTTGAACTCCACCCAGTAGCCTAGGAAAACTAAACACACCCTTCCTGGTTGCCCTAGCAAGCAGAACTTCCCTACTTGCAGCACTCTATACAAACAAGGAAATCTTTATTAGGAGAAAGAGAATACAGTCATAGTTATGGGAAAACACAGAATATATATATACACACAAAAATAAAGAGTAAAATACTCCTTCTTCCAGGAACTTTGGCAGCAGTCTGTCTAACTCCCTTCTTGTCCACCAATGAGAATGTCCCACAGGTCCATTACCTGTACCAATTCAGCCATCTATTAAACCAACTCACACTGCCACAACTATTGAACACCTTGTTAAGCTCAGGATGTTCCACCTAGTGTCCTTGTATACTGGTGTGTACATTTACATGCAGTTGATAAATATCACATAAGAAAAACATCACATACATTTCAAGTTATGTGGCTCAGTATTTCATAGTAGCAGCCATGTTAGTCTGTATTCGCAAAAAGAAAAGGAGTACTTGTGGCACCTTAAAGACTAATAAATTTGTTAGTTTCTAAGGTGCCACAAGTACTCCATAACTTGAAATGATAATGGAAGCTTTGCTTTTTATTTAAATAGTGTGGTTCCACTTACTGACACGGCTTCATATAAAATGAGGAAGAGAGAACACATTCCCCACAGAGGGTCTGAAGCAGCTTACGGGAAACCTCAGGAGAACACACCCCACCTCCAAGAGAGGCAACAGTGGACAAAGACTGGTTTGTCTCCCTCCCTAACAGAGTCTGGGGCAGCCTGGAGGAACCCTCCTTAAAGATGACTGGGCTAGAGGTAAATGAGGGCACTGTGAGGAAGCTGAGCAGGAAGATTACTGTAAATGTCCTCCCATAGCTTGCCTGTGAGCCCCTTCCTGTGGGTCTTTGATTTACCACTGGGAGGAAAGGGGGGTGTCTATCTATTCTCTCACCCCCAGTACCTGTCTTGTGCCAGATTCTTTGCTGCCACACACTCACACTGATCTATTCAGGCTTTTCATCCAAAAGTATCAGCCTGTTGACTTCAGGCAGCCCAAGGGAATGGTGCTATGCTGCTGATGTACCAACTTCCCTGAATGAGAGGTGGTACTTGGAGTTATGAAAAGGAGGTGATCACTCTGGTGCCAAAAGTATCAATAGAAACAGAATAATAATTAATAAAGAACAAGAGTAACCCTTTGCCTACTCAACTCGCACATTTAGAAAAAGTGATGAGTAGTAAAACATGAGAGCAACTGCAAAAAAAATCACAATTGTGAAGAACTCATTTAAAGTGAAACTCAGTGTCAGAGTAAAGGGTTTTGTTGGGGGAACCTACTCTATGTGAGCCCTGAAAGGAGTACAGAACTGCAATCTGTCTGGAGCCACTCTTCTCACTGCCAACTGAGTGTTCTTCCCATCAGCTATTTTACAGCACAATCCTGCACCATTGCAATCAATGGACATTATGCCACCAAACTAAATGGGAGCAGGATTGATCCCATAGCCCATGATGACAAACCTTATGTAGAGTGGTGCCACACTCTTGCTTCTCTTCTCGACAGTCCTGCTGTAGATTTTAGCTGTATAGTGCACAGAATGATCCTGCATGCCAGAGATAGCTGCTGTAGAGCTTGGCTGTGTCTTTTTAACAGAGTGATCCTGCGTGCTAGAAATGTTGTTTCTATGTTTTGAGTCTTCACTGGCTACCCAGGGACTGTAGGATTTGGTCCTATAATATGACGCCATTGAAAATGAAGTATTTAGAAAAGAGTGTAATATGAAGCAAAAGAACCAATACATAACTATACAAATTATTTACATTTTATTCCTGGAGGGGAACGGCAGTGGCTGGGTTGTTTGGGCTCTCAATTACAATCCTGAAGCTTGTTACTTAGAATCACACTTATTTTCCCACTGAAACGCGACCTCCAATGTGGTTGGACATGGCACTGGCCTTGTGTACTGATGGTCATGAAAATTGATGTGCCTTTACCCGATGAGCCCGTGGCTCAGAGGGAACTTTGGCTTTGACATTTTATTCTCTTTCTATAATTAAATGTCTTTGATGCAGGAGGATATGAAATATATTTAAGTATTAAATAAGGGTGACAGAGGGAATATAACTGGAGGTAGATTCAATGGAAACATGTATTGTGTCATATATGGAAAAACATATAGTATGTATAATGTTTTAGCGGAACATAATATCCATTTCCCTTATTCCTGGGAGTCATCCCACTAAAGCCTTATCTCAGTTGTGTTTAGCAAAGTGAAAACAGCTAGAATTGCCATGAGCTGAGCATAGCTCAAACTTATTCTGTGTAGATTCCTCCTCCAACTCAGCTAGTACTCCTCATTCCTGACATGCATCTCAAATGCTGGGTGTCTCACTGATATTCATAAAACTACTCACCTGAGTAAGAAGTACAGGATCTGGCCCATACTGTAACTTCTATTAGCATTAACAAGGGTTGCATCAAGTAGCAAGAGCAAACTAGGCTCCCTTTCTCCTTGTGTTCTAATGTGTTTAAAGCAGTTTGACTTAAGTAATGAAGAACCTTATGGCCATAAAAGTTTCCAGTGAAAATATTTAGGATCAAAAGGTACTGATCTATTTCTGCCTTTCACTCAAAGACTTACTTTAAGTGTTGGGTTATCTGGGAGGAATTTTATTGCAAGAACTCACACATCATCAGCCAGCTAATTAGGCCTTTTCCTGCAAAGATGAAACTGAACATTTCATAGGTTTTTATTTTCTATTTATTTATTTAAAGGAAATACTTTGAGAGTCTGCACATGCAAGTTTTATAATGGACATTTTTGAACATTCTGAAACTTCAAAAGAATTGTGTTCTATTTTAGACATTTATTGTTTTCCAAATATCCATTAATGTTTGGGATACCAGTGCTGCAAAAAGAGAACTGCTTGTGTATTCTTCCAGATCTGTACAACCTGCTTTTCCCATTCCTACTGTGAACTTCTTTGAACACCATTTCCATTAGGTATGCCAACTTTTTATATTTTGTAAACCAAAGCCTCCTAATTTCAAAGCCAGCTTGCATCACCATGCAAGTTCAAGTTCTATTTTATACTTTAAGGATTACATTGATGAAATCCGACTCAGTTACTTTAGGGCTAAAAAGATTGAGGTTTTGATCCATGATCACTGTCAGCTTTAGCACACATTTACTTTAATCCTGCTAGAGTGTTGGAGCCATTAGGATTGTTTTTGCTGTAGTTAATTCAGGGGTTTGGACTGGAAACAATCCCTTAATTTTAATCATAAAAGTTTATTCATGTCAGCTACATTTTTGGCTCTATGAAAATTTTGATTAAATGTATAAATATGTCATCTGCTCAGCTGTGCTTTGAGACCTAGGCAATTCTGTGTAACTTTTATAAAGTAATTGATTACGTCTGTCAATTTTCAGTCAAACTACTTGCACGCACACACACACACACCTGCCTTTGCATGTACAAAATATAAGACACTGACTTGAGAAGTTATGCTAAATAACTACAGTGCAGGAAACAATCAAAAATATAGAAAAATGGGAAGACACTCAAAATGAGGTGGAAAAGGATACAGGTTCTCTGTGCTACTCACATTCCAGCACTCTCAAAGTATTCATAGGTTGTTGTGTTTTGTCCCTGCCCACACAAAAGCAATTGGAACTTTATAAAATAAGAAAGAAATACCATATCTGGTCAGTTCTTGTCCTTAGGAAAGTGCAGGATAACTAGAATTAGTTATTGGACTGTACATAACTCAGATTTATTCTGTACAAAACACAGTCATTCCACCTCATCCTGACTACAATACACTGCTGAACTGCATCTTGGACCTCTCCAGAGTACAGGCCTGAACATACCAAGTGGCAACAAATTGTGCAGCAGTTTGGTGATATGAAGTAATGGCTTTTGTGGACTAGGATACAATCATCAATCTATTTTTCCACTTGAAATTTATGCCCCATTTGAGTCCAGGTCTCCAAAAGTGTACCTATTTACACATCTGTATGGCCACAGGCAAACCTCTTGAGTACTACTTTATTCATTGTAGAGGATAATATGTGAAGGTGAAAAATTTAAAAACACATGCACTAATATTCCAAATGCCTGCTATTTATTGTTTCCAAATTGTACATAAATATTTACTAGAATACTGTATTTGCTTATCACTGAATTAAGAATACTAATACAATATTATGTTTCTCTTTCTGCAGTAATATTTGTATTTCCATAACATATTTCCAGACATCACTTATTGTGACACAGGTCCTTTATTCTCTTAAAGGAACACTACAGATTTTCTTCCTACGTTAATTTACCAAGCACAGTAAGTAATTATTTGTGGGTGAAATTTATCCAGATGCAGAGGCCTATGCAAAGCACTCTATACTGTAAGGCTGCACACAGCTGGCTGTTGGCAGAGCAGATACACAAAGTACCTCAAGTAGCTTGTATATATTGTGAAGAGAGTCTGCATGATAACCTCATAGGGCACCATAGTGGAGGGAGTAGGGTGACCAGACAGGAAGTGTGAAAAATCGGCACAGAGGATGTGTGTGTGTGTTTGGGGAGGGGGGGGAATAGGTTTTATATAAGAAAAAGCCTCAAATATTGGGACTGTCCCTATAAAATCGGGACAACTGGTCACCCTAGGAGGGAAGTGTGGGAAGGTGCCATAATACCTGGTATTTTGTAGATTCTACGATCATATCACCCTGTACAAGTAGCGTTGAAGGGGTGTGGCTACTTCTAAAGTTGTAGCCACAGTGGGGGAGACTAAAGTGCAGTTCTACGCCATGAGCTTGGGTTCAGGTTAATAGATATCCCCTCTCCAGTCCCTTCCACACACATACTTCACATATTTAAAGCTCATTTATTTGGGTTTTAAGAAGATGAACTGATCTTTATTATACAAGCAGAGTATTTTTGCCCATAACTTAATGTTCCTGTGTTGTTTCTTTCTAAAAACAATCCCAGCTCATAAATTACACCACAATGCTGCAAACACACATGCGTTAGTAACTAACTTTTTGATCTCATGATCATTGATCTCATGTACACAAAGTTACTTGCGGGTGTAAGTATTTGCAGGATTTGGGATTATGGGCCAGATTTTCAAAGGTATTCAGATGCCTAAAGTTGCAGATATGTGCCAAGTGGGCACCTAAACAGGCTCAACAATCAGCACTCAGCTGGCATAACTTCTCAATGTGCAGCCAGACGCACAGAATTCTATAGTGTATAGAAAAAAATACTGAGTTGAATGCATAATACTATATAATACTTGCACAAACCAAACGCCTTGTTTACGGGCCCCAAGTTAACCTGTGAGATTTATGGAACGTGAAATTACACCTTCCCACACGTCTGTCTTTGGAAATCTGCAGGCAACTGTGATATCAAATAGATGCCACTGTCTACAATGAAATAAGTAATCTGAAGGTCCTTACCATCAGCCCTAGGGCTGAACAGGCATGCACAAATAACTAATAGAGTTCTTACTTCATCATTTCCACCTAAGCAGGAAATACTACAGGTCATTTCAGCCAATGAGGAACAGGAACAGGTGCCTAGTTTGTGCAGCATCCTCCATGAAAATTTCAGTAGCCTAGAGATGAAGGAAATTGGTTTAAAAAAAATTACCACAATTTACAGAAGTGTAGGGAATAAAGGGCATTAGTTATAAACATTTCTATTCTACATTTGATAACCAGGCACACACTTTCATGTTAAAATTGGGTTACGTGACCACATCAAGATCACACAATGGAAGTAATAGGTTTAAGAAATGGAGAAGTTCTTCTACACTGAGGAAAACTCTAAAATATTATCACAGCTAAGAAGAACTTCATTCAGCTCATCAGTTATTCATACATTTCTTCTGTTGTTTTACTTATAACCAAACTGTTTAAACATGTTCCCACACAACTCCTCTTTCCTTCTTTTCAGGCTTAGCCCACAGCCATGGTGACAGTGGGTGAGGAGCAATCCAGTAAGGAAAAATGATGGAAGGGGGAAAAGGGAAATGGGTGAGGGGAAAAAGGGGGTTAATAAGGTAATGAGAAGAGATACAAGGGAAATGACAATAAAAGGGAAGAGAAGATTTAAAAAAAGAAAGAAAGAAACAAGGAGAAATAGAAGCAGAACACTAAGAAGAGAAATCTACCTAAAAAAAAAAATTGAATATTTTACCTTTTTCCTTTGTATGAAAGAAGGACTGGGACAATGACTGAATATTACAATCCAGTTTAATCTACCTAAATGTCATAGGAATTAACAATAAAAATCCAGCAAAGCAAATTATCCTATGAAAGTATTGGCTACCTGGTTGCCATAGGTTAATTGATATCCCTTTTAAAGATGGGACCCTGGATATAAATAGAAAAGGAGGACTTGTGGCACCTTAGAAACTAAGAAATTTATTTGAGCATAAGCTTTCGTGAGGTACAGCTCACTTCATCGGATGCATTCAGTGGAAAATACAGTGGGTAGATTTATATACATAGAGAACATGAAACAATGGGTGTTACCAAACACACTGTAACAAGAGAGTGGGATGTACAATAGGGGATGTACAAGGGTTAAGATTCAGTTCCAGTTTAATGTCAAGTGTGACACAGCTATGTTGTGAATTTCTGAAATACAGGACCAGAATTTGATTTACCATTTCAAAGAACAAAAGCAGAAATAAAGAATATTGTTTTGCAAATATAATAGCAAAGATATTGAAAATTAAATTAATGCATCTTTAAGAAACTAATTTTAACCAGCTGAATTCTTATATTCTTCCAGTGGGTTGGAACTGTGTCCTTAAAATTACACACACAGGGTTTTCATTTTCAGTAGCAGTTGCTAGGATCCACTTCTGTTTCCTAGCAACCTAGTTTTAACCTACTTTCTAAATACATCTCTTAAATGTGCAGGAATTAGTTTTAGATTTTTTCTAGGGAAATTATTTAGCTCTTTCATCAGTACAAAAATACACATAAGCTAGTACATTAAGTATCTTTTCTATAGGAGCTTATTTAAAATTTGCTATTTTTTCCTGAAATGAAGTGCAGTGAATGGGAACATAGTTATCAAAAAACCCTGGAGCACCATAGCTATTCCCTGTTTGCAGTCTTTTTGGTGCTAGCCTAATTATTCACTCCTTCTGTACATAAAATTATGTATACTGGTCAATGAAAAAAATGGTTTCAATGGGAAAGATTCTTGGATACTGGAGAAAGATACTGGAGAACACTATGACTGTTTAAGGGCTCAGTCTTCAGGGTTATAAATATATAAATATATATATAATTGCAATGCTTAGAGGGATCTTCAGGGTGTCATATACTGAATATTAAAGCCCCTGGCACGCATTTAGGCATGCTTTGAACTCCTAAGAAAATACATCTTATTTCTTTGCCCTATGAAGCCAAGAACTCTTATTTAAATTCATGACAAATGGATGGTGTATCAAGGGAACAAACTACTCCCCATAGCAGTACCATTCTCACAAGCGCTGTTTAGATATCATCTTTGTAAAATTAGAATCCTTTGTTCTTTTCAGAAGCAGAGTGCTGGCTTCCCTCTAAAGATTAAGAGTGAGTAACTAAGTAAGGTGACAGTTTATAAATTTTAAGTGGGACACTGTTTGCCTGGTCATACTGTTTTAATCCCCCCCACCCCTCCCCACACACATTAAACAAATGAAATGAAGTAACATAGAGTTGTTTGTCTCCCATACTAAGCCTCCTGGGGGCAGGCAGTCTCCATGAGGATCCCCGCATGGAGTTCCTCCGCCATCGTGTCAGAAGAGATGGGTGGGGTTTGCCTCCTCGCGGGAAACCTGACATATCCCAGGAAATCTGAAGGATGCCTGGACTATCCATGTGGTGGCACTATTTCTTGGTCTCAGTGATCACCCCCAATCCTTGGCAGTAGGGCAAAGAATGGAAATCCAGAATTACTTCAGTAGAATTACAGTGGTATTAATGAGATCAAAATCTGGCTCTGAATATTTGTCTGAATGACACAAACCTACAGAGATCCCCACCAAGTCTTACAGTCTTCTATTCTCATACAGCTCACCCTCCAGTAGGGCCTAGAGACAGATCCTTCCTACCAACAGCTATGTATCTCCCTTCCTTGTGTAATTTCCCTGGGGGAAAATGTTCTTTGATAGAACCCAAGCCATATTTCCCCTTGGTATATTGTGGGATTGTTTCTCTTCCAACATACCATGTCTAAGAATATAAGAAAAAATGCCTTTCCCTGACTGTCATGTGTACATGTGGTAGGCTCAGTCCATCAGGGATCAAAAAGAAATGCCACGTGGCTGCAATCATATAATAAAAATCAACTAGTAAAGCTTGCACCTCAAAAATGCACTACGGAAAACTGACTCTGACCAGACAGTTGTCAGAAAAAGCAATGGGAATATGCCCAATTTCAGTGACACTTTTGCTGAATTTTTTTTAAATGCTATATTTTTGTATAAGTTCCATGAAATCAATATTGGCAAATCCTCCCTCCTGGGATCCCAGAACTCAGGCTCCAGCCCAGCCCTGAACATCCACACAGTAATTTTACAGCCTTGCAGACTGAGCCCTTCAAGCCTGAGTTAACTGACCTGGGCCAGCTGTGGGAGTTTAATTGCTGTGTAGATGTGCCCTCTGAGTACTTTTTCCAGACCCAAAGAAGAGCTCTGTGTAAGCTTGAAAGTTTGTCTTTCTCACCAGTAGAAGTGGGTCAAATAAAAGATAAAAGTCACTCACCTTGTTGGACTCATTAACATATGTGAAAAACCCTGACTTCCTATTACTGAGCTTTAAATACACTTGATGAATGTGGGACAGGAACAAACAGATCTAGGAGTAGAGAAACACAGCAAACATTCACATATACCTTTGGCTACACTGCTAGAAAGCTGCTGCTCAAAGTGACCAGCTATATGTAGTTCAGTAGGGACCTGATCTAAACCTCACTGAAGTCAATGGAAAGACTCTTATGGACATCATTGTACTTTGGACCAGTCCGCAAATACACAAATAATATACTTACTCTACCACTGCTGATACAGTAAAGAGGGTATGACTTGCAAGGAGAAAGAGAGAGTTAGGCAACTAGGATATGTAGAATCCACAGAGCCATGAGAGATAAAGAGAGATTCTAAAAGGCTTCTGGACATATGTGAAAACATTTGAAGACAGTGAGAAAACATGAAAATGGGCATAAGATAGAATCACAGTATTTCCTTCATTTCAAGCTGCTGATCCTTTTCAAGAGTGACAGCTGTTGTGAAGGGTCACACAAAGGCCTATGAAGCCTTATTTGGCCATTGTAAGAGTATAATAACTAGTGAATCCCATTCCTCTGATTTACAGACTTTTAAAAATACAATTCTAAAATTAAAACCAGACTGTGAGTGTATGATTCTCATAGGGGCACTAATATTCTAAAGACAGCATTTGATACACAATTTGATCCACTACATTCAAAATCCAGGTCCAGCAATAGAGAATAATAAAACAATAGTACCTAGCTCTTATATAGCACTTTTGATCAATAAATCTCAAAACATTTTACAAAAGAGGCCAGTATCATTATCCCCTTTTTACATGGGAAAACTGAGACTCAGAGAGGTTGAGTCAGGAAATAGCTTTATGAAAACAACCCAGAATAACACTGTTTTTATTGGCTTAACAGAAAACTGGTACCTTTAATTTTTCCCTATCTATTTGTTATAAGGAGGATATAGACACAGTCTCTATTTTTGAAAGCTTGACCAAACTCTGAAGACATACATTTAAATTAATTAAGCATGCCAAGAGCATTCAACTTATATTATATATATATATATGATGAGGCCATGTGATTCCTTCAACTATGAACTCAACTCCCTGGAAAGAAGGAAAAAGGGGATGAAATTCTGAGTGATTTTGTTGTTGCAGATACTTCCAAAACTTCCTATTTGCCAGAATAAGTAAATTTGGCTCTCTCGGATTAAATATTATAAGATTTCCATATGTACGAAATATGTATTATGTTAACAGCTAGTATCCTGGAATTAGATCTTTTGGCCAATATACTCCTTTCACTTACAATGCCTTCAGACCTATATAACTCACTTGGCTGTAGTGGAGTTACTTCTGCTTTAAACTGGCATAAATTAGAAGAGAATCAGGCCCTATGTTTTGGTTCAGACTATTAGTGAGATATTTCTTCTCTGTTCAGGTGCAATCTCAGAACCTTTGCTCATTCCCTTGCTGATCTGAATATGCCTACTTAAGTCAATGGGACTACTGGCATGGGAGTAAAAAGATTATTTTACTATCAAATATAACTACAGTGTGACCACATATCCATTTAACATTTCTAGCAGGATGCATGAAAATACACTGAGCAGCAGATAGTCTTTTCGATGATGAAACGGCATGAGTAATAACCTTAGCATAGAATTTAATATGATCCTGATACTCTGACATTCTTATTTCCATGGCAACACTTGCAACATTTTATTGTCGTAAGATCTTCCACTGAAGAAATAAGACTACACAAAGATAATTTGAAGAAAAATACACATACACACACAAACAGACAAAACCAACCTGTACAAAGATCCTTTGGGCTTTAATTCAATCAAGAATGCTCACACTCGTAGTCATGAAAACATACCTCTTCAGACCTTCTAGAGAGGTTTTGCATGTGCATTGTCATTCATCTATTATGCTCAGGATGAAAGCTTGAAAAGGACACATGAAAGCTGTCTATATTTCTAAATTTCAAAAACCACAAAACAAACTGCACAAGTTACTCACATGTGTGGGTGTTTGCAGGCTCATGGCCTCAGACAGCCTTGCTAGGGTCAGGTGTGTGGTGGAGGGAACTGAATGGAGTACTTCTGCACCTGTGTTTCCCAGCTGGCAGAGTGGAATCTTGGGGCTGGTATCAGTCACCACAATTTAGAGTTATCCTGAAGTTGCCCTGAGGTATACTAGGAGAAAATTGGCTTCCAGCTGGCCCCAAGATCAGGGGAATAGATTCATAGATTCATAGATACTAAGGTCAGAAGGGACCACTCTGATCATCTAGTCCGACCTCCTGCACAGCGCAGGCCACAGAATGTCACCCACCCACTCCTATGAAAAACCTCACCCATGTCTGAGCTATTGAAGTCCTCAAATCATGGTTCAAAACTTCAAGGAGCGGAGAAGCCTCCCTCCAGTCAACCATGCCCCATGCTACAGAGGAAGGCAAAAAAAAAATACCCAGAATGGTAGCATACAGCCAAATGCACATGCCTTATATATATTTGTATCCAGTGTTGACAACTCTTATGATTATATTGTAAGTCTTGTGTATTTGTAGTTTTTCTTAAAGCCCCAGCTCCTAGAGTCCTGGGATTACATGAGTCTCTCCGGGTTTTTACAATAAATAAATAATCAAGTTTCTGTCACTCATGGTTGTGGAGAAAAGCTTGACCACATGACCCCTAAAGGCTCAAAATTCAAAGGGCAAATAAAAAGAAACCAGAATTTTTTTTTAATATTATGCTATTTTGGGGCCTGACTCATGATTTTTAAATGTTCACTTTAGCAGTTCAGCGCCTATTTCCCACTCATCTCCACAGTTTAAATATCATTTTTCTTCTTTGACCCTGATCCTGCAAATACTCATGCATGTGAGTAATTTTATAGACAAGTAGTCCCAAGGACACGACTCACATGTGTAAAAGCCAGATTGATGCACTTAACTCTTTGAAGATTAAACCTGAGACTGTAAAATCCTCAGAGCAGGAGTGTTTGCAAAGATCCTAGCACAATATGGCCCCAATCCTTTTTAGGGTTGCTGGACAGTGATACAATACAAATGCTAAAAATAGTAGTAATAGGAACCAAAGGCTAAAATGCATGGACATAAAATGGGAAATAATGTATCATGAAAAATTGTTATTAGATATGTATTCAGCTACATATCAGTGTTCATGGTTATTCTGTAGTAACTCTCTCCATCTAGGATTGGAGCCTAAAATGCTGTACATTTCTTTTGCCTATTACGCTTCACAAATTATTTTTCTTTTCATTACAGGCCGTGTAGCTGTTTACACAGTGAAAATTTTTGCCTAGTGGGAGACACTTTGTACTTCCTGGCAGTTGAAATACTGTGTTCACCTGATGATTTGTGGAATGTTATTAATGTGCTGAAGAATTCTGCAATAGCAAACTAATCCACATTTCCAGCTGAGTTTATAGACGCTGGGCAAGTGACAGAAACACTGTGTGCATTGAATCGTCTCTTCGGCTTTCTTGCATTTAGTGATCTGGAGGCTCTTCTGGTGTCCAGATTAAAAATATATATTTGTCTAGTTATATGTCCTGAGAATGAATAACAAACTATACATCAATCTTACACAGTCTATTAATGTTCTTGATCTTAATGATGTATATGCACCAGGTATTAGTAATATTAGTCTCCCTGTTATAGGGTACATATATGTTGTATGAGTCACTTAAACTGAACCTGACACATATACATCAGAAGCAGAAAGCCTGCCAAACAGTCAGTGGGGCCATTGGATGATTGATGTGCTAAAGGAGCATTCAAGGAAGACAAGGCCGCTGCAGAGAAGCTAAATGAATTTTTTGCATCGGTCTTCACTGCAGAGGATATAAGGGAGATTCCCACACCTGGGCCATTCTTTTGAGGTGACAAATCTGAGAAACTGTCCCAAATTGAGGTGTCAGTAGAGGAGATTTTGGACAAGTTGATAAATTAAACAATAGTAAGTCACCAGGAACAGAAATACTAACTGTGGTATGTAACCTCTTACCTAAATCAGCCTCTGTACCAGATATCTGGTGGATAGATAATGTAATGCTGATGTTATCAAACAAAAGGCTCTAGTGGTGATCCAAGCAATCACAGGCCTAACTTCAGTACCAAGCAAATTGGTTGAAACTATAGTAAAGAACAGAATTAGCAGACACACTATATTTTGGAGAAGAGTCAACATAGCTTTTGTAAAGGGAAATCATGTCTCACAGATATATTAGAATTCTTTGAAGGAGTCAACAAGCATGTGGACAAGGGTGATCCAGTGTATCTAGGTTTTTGGACTTTCAGAAAGTCTTTGATAATGTCCCTCACCGAAGGATCTTAAGCAAAATAAGGCATCATGGGATAAAAGTGAAGGTCCTCTCATGGATCAGTAGCTGGTTAAAAAATAGGAAACAAAGAGCAGGAATAAATGGCCAGTATTTGCATTTCAGAGAGCAAAAATCTATACTGATAACTGTGCTGTTCAACTTATTGATAAATGATCTGGAAAATAGGGTGAACAGTCAGATTGCAAAATTTGCAGACTATACAAAATTTCTCAAGATAGTTAAGTCCAAAGCTCACTGCAAAGAGAGCTCACAAAACTGGGTGACTGGGCAACAAAATGGGAGATGAAATTCTATGCTGAGAAGTGCAAAGTAACACACCCTGAAAAACACAATCCCAACTATACATACCAAATAATGGAATCTAAATTAGCTGTTGCCACTCAAGGAAAAGAACTTAGAGTCATCAATGATAGTTGTCTGAAAACATCTGTTAAGTGTTCAGCAGCTGTCAAAGATGCTAACAGAATGTTAGAGCCATTAGGAAATGGGTAGATAATAAGACAGAAACTATCAAAATGCCACTATTCCAAATCTATGGTATGCCTACACCTTTAATACTGAGTGCAGTTCCGGTCGCCTCATCTAAAAAAAGATACATTAGAATTGAAAAAAGTACAAAGAAGGGCAAAGAAAATTATTAGGGGATGGTCATCTTCCATATGACACATAACACAAGAACTAGGGGTCATCAATGAAATTATTAGGCAGCAAGTTTAAAACAAACAAAAGGAAGTACTTCTTCACACAACACACAGTCAACCTGTTGGAACTTGTTGCCATGAGATGTTGTGAAGGCCAAAAGTATAAGCGGGTTCAAAACAGAACTAGATAAGTTCATGGAGAATAGGCCTATCAATAACTATTTGCCAAAATGGTCAGGGATGTAACCTGATTTCAGAGTTATGAACAACTTCCATTCCCGAGATGTCCATAACTCTGAAATTCGACTATAATATAATCTAGTGATTACTAATAGAACCTTTTATTATGTATCTACTTTTGATGTTTAATACAGAGATAATACCTTTGCTTATCAAAATTCTCTCATCAGCCTCATTTTAAAGTACTGAGTGCTGCTATCTTGGATGCTCATTCTTGGAAATAACCCCCACACCTCAAAAATAATATTACAGTTGACCTGACTGGCTGCTAATGCAATATGATCCCCAGAATTACTGAATTTCGTAAGAGAAACTTCTAATTATGAATCCAACAGAAACCAGGATGCTCTTTTCAGTGTGAAGTACCTATAGGAGAGCATATATGATGAGTATCTACAATCAGTCCAATTTCTAATGAAACTGAGCTGTTAATGTACACATATTGGATATTTCAAACAGTCTTGACTTTTGAAACTTTGCCAAAAGTATACTTCAGTGATAGATTGGAGGATCTTAAGCTGGGACTTTTGGGTTCTTTTCCTAGTTCTACTACTGACCAACAGGGTGATTTAACTTCTCAGTGTTTGATGTATGGATGTAATAAAATTTACCTACATCACAGGGAAGTTATGAGGATTCATAAATTAAGGTAACATTCAAGCTTCATATATCCATGTACAACATCCACTAGAGTGTTTGGGAGCCCCACATAATTCTCTCTGAAATCCCTTAATATTTGTACAGAATTTTCAGGTGAAATGGGCCTTTCCTTAGGTTTCTTTTTCTAAGGAAATAACAACATAGAACATAGAACTTTTCACTCATAAATTTCAACTGCTTTACACAGGATTATCTCCATTTTATGGTGGAAATAATTATTACTTTATTATTATTCATAATTTTAGGAATATCTTTGATTTGTTAATATTCAGTAACTAAAAATATCTCCCTTTTATCTCTTTGCCAAACAGAAATACTGCATATTTCCAATCAGGCTCCTTGGCTGGAGCAAAAGGATTCCCCATCAGAACTGTCTCCCATCATGGGCCTGAATCATGCACTAACTAGTTGGACTTTATTCCTATCACCAGACAAAATGTCACCTCCCATCATTGTCTATGAACTGTTCATCTATCAGTAGGTCCAACAGTACCAAAGGCTTAGACAAGCCCCCTTTAAAAACAGACTGTGTTCCTGTCCTTCCTTCTCTCCGCTGGGGCTGGAGACCTACATTTTATTATATATATATATATATATATATATATATATATATTTATATTTGGTATGTGTTTTTCAAAGAAGGCTTTTCTTTTGCCTTTAAGCAGAGAAAAGAAAACCATTTCAGGATTGACTCATTTTTTATTTTATTTAAACCACCTGTCATAGCCAACCCTTTGTTTATAATTGCCAGCAATTACCATCTCACTGTTTAATTCCAACTCTTGCTTATTTACGACTTCCATATTGATTACCACTCCAGGAGTCATGGTCTAGCACACCTTTTTATTGTCTGTGCTATGTTGATGAGCGATCTCTGTTGGTAGCCAGCTTAATTCAAAAGTTTATGCTCTGTCTTACATTCATTAACAACATGATATTTTCTAAAAATGTTTTCAGAGCTGTCACTGGCACTGAATACAACAGATATGACAGAAGAACTGACTGGAGCAATATTTCTTTACTTCTCCAAAACACAACTCTAGAGGGAAGCTGTATCAGTAAGTCCTTTCTATCCATTTGGGGGATCTTTATCTAATTCAGAACAGAGAACATGCCCTGTTCAATCTGCCAATGCTGCCTGTCATACAAATAAAGGAGACAAAGTCTTATGCTAACAGTGAATAAACTGCAAATATAAACATTTACATCAGAAAAGTAGAAAACTTGCATTCTGATTTTCATACTTCCCATAGCAATCACCAGTGTCACACTCATGGAAAGCAAAGAAGGACACTGGTTTTCTATTATAGGTGGGGCAGGTAGCACCACCTATTATTAAGGTTGCTGGATATTTCCCATTATAAGACCCCCATTTTCAGTTGCTTATAACTTTGCTAAACTTAAACTGTTTGGGTTGAAATTTTCTATGCTGGGGTCTGCCACAGGCTGAAATTCACTAGAAAATTTCAGCCAAATTTGTTACGCCATTTCTGAGGCTAGAAAAAAAGGACATCTTTTTGATCATGTTAAAATTTTTGGCAACCTTCTCTTTGAGAATCTCTAACACCTGAATGCTCTGGAGCAGGGACTTCAATTTTGGGAGGGGTGGAGGTGGCTTTTGAATCAGGGATGGGCCTTTTGCTGTTATGTGAAAATCCTCTTAAAATTTGGCCATGTTATAAGTCTTTAAACTTATAACTACAAGTCAGTTTACACCTACTCAGTAGAGACTTGTTAGAGATTCACAGCATCCACACTGAACACGGTCTCTAGCCTGAAGGCTGCAGAGCAATAGGCAAGATAACCTGAAATTGCAGTTTTGAGCTGCTGCAGGGCAGAGTCAGAGATGGGGTCAAGGCCAGAACTTGGAACCAAGAGTAGGAAGCTTTTCTCTCCTGTGTTCTCAATGACATCCCTACTGGGCCTAGACAGTGTATTAGAGGAAGATGCTAATTTGAATACAGAGAGGACAACAGCAAGACCTGCAGGATAAGAAAGGGAGTAGATTGGGACAAGGAGTCTGGTGTGGGGTGGGAGACTGGGACTGAAGACCATCCAGAAGAGGGAGGGGAAACTGAGACTGGAGTTGGACGAAAGAGGGCAGATCTGAGACTAATTGGGCAAGGAGACTGGGAGATAGGGGGACAGAGGAGACTTGGATTTGGGGAGGGAAATGACAAGACAGAGATGCAGTGCATGGGAGACCAAGACCACACAAGGATACTGGAACTGGGAAACAGTGGGGCAGGAGGAGTGGGGACAACAGATACCGTGAGAATCAGGCTGCAGATGGAGAAGTGTGAGTGACTAGTCAAAGAACCTTGGGCAAGGAGCCAATGAGGGGATCGGATATTGATATTGGGCATGAAGCCCAAGGAGGAAGGTTGGGATTAGAACCAGTGGGGAGGGCAGGGAGGGACAAAGACACATCAGATACAGAGTTGGGAGGCAGGGAGCTGGGACTGGATGAGCAAGAAAACTGGAGACAAGAAGCAAGGGGAATTAAGAGGGAACTGGAGTGGCTGGGCAAGAGAAATGGCACTGGGAACGGGGGAGAAAAGACTGGGATGTACAGCCCAGACAAGGATACTAGAACTAGCTAGGCAAGGGGAATGGAAACTAAGAATGGCCCTACTAGGGCAAACCAATGGTCCATCTAGCCTATCCTGTCTTCCAACAGTGTCCAGTACCAGATGCTTCAGAGGGAATGACTAGTACAGGGCAATTTATCAAGTGATCCATGCCTGTCTTCCCGTCCCATGTTCTGGCAGTCAGAGGTTTAGGGATGCCCAGAGCATGAGGTTGTGATAAGATGAAAACCTGAGACTGGCTAGTTGAGGACAGTGGGTCTGGTAAGAGACAGGACTGGGCCAGGGGATGGGGCAGCAGGGGACAAGCTTGTGTGTGTGTGTGGGGGGGGGGAAACAGGCAGAAGAGTCCAAGCCCACTTGAGCACACTCCCCTCTTGACTGGATGCCACATTCCTGAGTCTCACTATTCCTCTGCTGCCAGCAAATTGTGAAATCCATTGGCAAAGTGTCTCATCCTCCTCTGATGCTAGTCCACACAAAGGATGACAACCTACTACTGCTCTTAGTTACTCCTTTAACTCAAGAAGCAGAGTCCATGTGGTGGATCTAAAGGTTCCCACCTGCTAATAACCTGTGTCAGTGTCAATATGGTCTTACATGATGAATTTTTGTTGTTCAGATTGCTTTTTTAAATACCTAGGAAATTACACACAAAAAACTACATTAAAACATTAAAGTTGCAAAGTGACGTTTTCATACATTAGGAAATGCCAGAATTAAGGTGTTGGTGTTACCATAATTTGTCCCCCTTGTGCATATGCATTATGGTGCAAGTGTCCTGTGGGGGAAAAAAGTATATGTTCATTTTAAATTAAAAACTGTGTCATAATACACAGGCAACTTTGAAACTTCCTAACTTTTGAGTATTTAAATTTGCAACCTTAAAATTAATAGAGATGGGTGTGTGTGTGTGAATATATTTAGTTTCAGTTTGTTCATCATCAGTTGGGAAACCCTTGTCTTCAACACAGTATCACGTTGTGTTGTGTTTCAGTAATTGGGGCATGATCCAAAGCCCAAGTGAAGTTAATGGGGATCTTCCCATTTACATCAATGGGTTTGGGATTAGGCAAACAGACAGTCAGTCTGAAAGGTAGAGTATCATATTACTTGGTGGCTGTTTTCTTGTTGCTGTATATTTCCCCCCTTTTATATTATGTGTATTTCATTCTATTCACCATTCTAAAATTATAGAATATTTATTATTGCAGCAGCAAAAACAAAATATCTTTTAAAATAAATAAATCAAGGGAACCTGTAGTTTATAGGAATAAAACTTCAAATAGGAATTATAATTTATTATGATTTATTTGCACATTGTTGATAATGCATTGATTTTCCATAAGATATTGGAAAAAACCATGTCCTCTAAGGCAAAGGACATATAATTTTTTATTAATGAATGAAAACTATCCTTACTTGTAAGAGGAAAACAAAAGGTAATCTGTTGAAACCTGTGGAGGATAAGTATCAGTTTGACTGTATATGGGTGTAAAGCAGCTGCCATCTATAGCTTATGCTTACAAGTATGCCAAATAGTGTGCATCTATCTTTATAGTATGCCAAAAACAGTGTCTAATGTGCTTGCTGTTTGATGGCAATAAAATAATATTTCAAAGATCATTAGCTCTTAAACTATGATCACGAAATCCTGCAATTGCAAATTTAAATTAAGTTTTATACATTGCTTCTGCATTGCATCTTACTATTTGATGCAAAACCCTCTGAGAGACTCATCGACCTTAGTCACAGTGGACTTTGAATCAGACCCTAGATATGTTGGTTTTAGCAATGAAATTAACATAATAGCAGAAGTCAATGACGAATGGATGGGAAACCAGATACCTAGTTTACTAATATATACATTCAATCTGCTCAGCCCTACAATCTTTTTTTTTAAATAAAGTTGACATTGAATTTATGATGGAGAGCACCCAAATATATTGTAGCTTCAGTTTATGAGTAATATGTATGTTATAAAAAGGGGGAAATTAAATTACTTGGTCTGATCTTATTTAGAATTTGCTCTTGCGCAGGGCATTGTTCACTGTTACTATGCAACTTTGTAATTCTGCCCACACACTATGATGATTGTTGCCACATTATGATTTATGTTGGATGTTTAGGTTGTTATAGCTATATAGTTCAAAATAGTAATTAATGGGAGTCACTCAGCATTTCTGAATCAAATACTTTTTTCTGCAATATTTGGCTTTAAAAAAATGAAAAAGAATTTGTTTATGAAACATTTCAGGCTTTATAAAATTCTGTTTTTTCAAAAATGTTAGCGGGGAAAACCAACAATGAACAAAGAATAGCCTTATGTTTGTTATGCTGTTCTTTTGGCTTCAGGTTTTATTTGTTTTTTACATTTATTTGTACTGCCAATTTTTAATTGGTCAGCTTAGTCATGTGGCAGGACTTTTTCAAAATTTTCCCATAACCCACATTTTCTTCAGAAACTGGAGTAGTCCCCAGTCTGTCTTTGAGGCATTTTCAGTCCTGCACATAAAAATACATTAGAGATGGGCCTGCTTCTTGTCTCCATCCAAACACATATTACACTGTTTCTTGTTTTACATAAACGCTACAAGAGCAGCTCTCTGCATCTGTCTTTGTTTCCAGCTCCTTCTACAGGGGTCCAGGCTCTTCCCGAAGATGCTGGATGCCTATGACAACAGAAGGCGATGACCTAGAACCTAAATCAATCCACTAAGAGTTGCTAATACTTAAAAAAGAACAAGGGGGGGAGAGAACAGGAGCCACACTCAGAGACTGAGTTGCCAACCACCAGTGGGAGAAGGATGTACAGGGGAGTAGGGAATGAATGAGCGATGCTGTTTGTTCAATGGAGCCAGGAGAGAAGAGGGACAGGTGACATGTCCAGGTGAGGAGCCAAGTGATGGCAGTATGTGCAGGGGAAGAGGAGGATGAGTGGCGCAAGTGACAGAGAAAGATGTAAAAGGGGATCAGTGAGTAGAGGAAGGGGGAGATGAAATGTAATGCACCAACTGTCTGCCTGAAAGTATATGAGGGTGGTGCTTTAATTGTAAACTATCTCAAAAGAATACCACAGTAGCTTCTCTGAAATGCTCTCCCCACTCCCTGCCTAAGAGACCTGGGTTTGATTCCCTGACTTGACACTGTGTTAGGTAATGGCTGACAACTTTGGAGAGGTAGTTGACTCTGATAGGTATAAAATGGGAAGAAAGAGGCAGTATCTTGATATTATTCAACAGAGACCTTATATGCCAATTAAGGGGTATGATAGATAAGCTCCAAAGGGTAATTCAGATCAGTTCTCAGACACATACATAGCTGACATAAGGGCTCAAGGAAGCATAATTAAAATAGATTTTAGGAAGTGGGAGGTGTAAATAATGAAGCAACTCTTGTTCAGTGAATTTTTAAATCCACGCCAGATTTCATTAGTTATTCGAAGGGAGTCTAAATAAGAGGAATTACACTCTGAGGAAAATGGATGAAGGTGCAAAAATTATATAATTTTAGAATCAACTCTGAATTTAGCCTTTTGGGTAGACTGTGTTAGCAACCAAGAAAAAGACACAGTGTGCATAGTCTGTGACCCTGATAACAGCACTCTGTATATGTTACTTACAAATTAAGGTTCAGAATTGCATGATTCCTATTAGCACTAGAACATTATAGGTGGACTTACGAAGGACACCTGTGGAGAAATATGCATAAGCAAGCACATATAGTTCCCTGCATTTAGAAGGATTTAATAAACAGCAGCATGATGCTTTAGGGCCACCTCAAAGACAGCAATTGCTGACATGTTCAGAGCTGTTCTGTCAAGAGCTGCATTTTTACTGAACTTCATCATGACCTTGAATGCAAATCAAAGTGGGATGGATCTATCCCAAAGATTTATTGCTGTGGTTTTCTCCAGCCTTTTCTTAATAAGCTGAGTTAAAAATAAGTTAGACAGCTGGTTAGTTATACTACAATCCATTTCCCCCGTAATTTTGGGGATGGCAAATGCCCTTGTTATTTTTAAAGCAGCATTTTTCTGCTGTGCAATACCCACCATACCATGAAAATCAGGCTAGTCCTCTCTGCAATGGCTGCTTAAAGAGCACTAATCACCCCATGGACTATTTATCTCTCTCCTTCACCAAACTGCATCAACTACTTTCTGCAGTGCCTCTCCATTTTAATGAGGATTGCCTACTTCTTTGATTTGTCTTATTTCTTCTCCTCCAATTATTCTTTCAGAGCTCTTAATCGAATCCAAATAACTTTCCTTCTCCATATTTGGATAGACTGCAATATAACAGAAAGGAAATATTTCAGAAAGTTACCTCACTTGAAACACCACAGAAAAGAATTCTTGTGGCATTTCTATTAGATGTGCTCTGTGAAGGAATAGTTTTTCCTTCAAGGAATTTTCCACTAAATTGCTATGAGGATACTATTTCTCTTGACACTTCCCTTTTACAGTAGCATATTTTTATTCAGCTTTTCTAAAGAACATGCTAAAGAGAAAAAAAACTATTTCCTCTCTCTTTTACTTCTCTGTTTGCTCAATAGCCAACCACAACCATCACTAACTGGTTATTTTTTTACATTTCATCTACAACTATGCATTTTAAAAGCAAAACTATCTCTCTGTGAAGGACTGTAATTATTTCCTTTATCACTTGGCTCTTCATTTGCTTTGGTCACTACAACTTTGCACTCTTTATTGCTTACTTACCACTCGCCTCCCATCCCCAAATTGAATGGTCTTGGAAACCAAACAAAAGCAGAGAGGAGAACATTTCAAATACAGCCATTTCACATTAATATAGTGAACTCTGCTCCCAAAATGAAAAAGGAATATAAAGGGTTCGTATACAGAGATGCCAGAATTTTCAAATCTGGGAACCTACAGTTAAGCACCTCAATCCATACTTAGGTACCTAAATAGTGGCCTGATATTCAAAAATGCTGAGCACCCTCAACTCTCAGACTTCAGTGGGATTTGGGAGTGCTCAGTACTTCTGAAAATCAGGCCTGATATATGAGATGCCAAATTTTAGGCCTCCAGTCATTTGAACATTTCGGCCATAGTCACGGGAGAAAATACATAAGAAATGCTTTGCAGATGTCTGAGAATACAAAGTGACAAATTTAGCCCAAAGATAGTGGAGTTGCGGCCACTTACACTACTGCTGAATTTGGTGTGATATTTGTTTTTTAGCTGAATTTTGTAAGGCCTCCAGGAATATTTAAGAATGGGGCAACATATAAATATAAACACATTAATTGTCATCACTATAGTATCTTAAGAAGCCAAGTATCCGCCATGGAAGTTAACTTTTAAAAAGGAGAGTCCCCCAGTGATCTGCACTTTCTCAAGTGTCTGGAGAATTTAAATAATTAATAATTCTCTGAAGTGGAAAACACTTAAGTCAATGAATTCATCAGTCTTCAGAATTCTAGTTCCAGCTGAACCAATGATTTGCTGTGTAACCTTAGAAATGCCATTTCCCCTCTTATAAATTAGTGATGATGATGCTGAGTGGGATTTGAAAATTGCTTAATGGCCTTGTGCTTCTAAGTCACTTAGGTACTTTTCAAAATCCCACTCCCTGACCTTACAACACAGAATATTTGTGGGGATTTATTACATACACATTATAAAACACTGTGGAACCCCAAAGCACTAAGTATTGTTACTATTTAAATTAAAAATATTACATGTGAAATCTCACTCAGAAATGTAGACTTTCTAAACCAGGCACTTTCAGAAACATAAGTTTGTTTGAGCGGAACTGAGGATTGGGAAATTAAGTCCTTTTTTGAAAGATTGAACATGGCATAAAAACTTGATTGATTAGTAAAGAATATTCCTCAATGTTTTAAAAAGGAAATATCTAATTATTAAAATGGCTCTTTTACAATTATGAACAAGCCCATGCCAGCTCCAATTGTCATCAATACAGAAATAGAATCAAGAAAGGATTTTTTTTTAAAATGTGTTTTGAAAGATAGCATGGTTAGCAGAAGAACTTGCAAAACAATCATGAAAACTCTTAATAAAGAAACCCTCCTTTATATTATTCTTATATCTAGTCAGTTTAATTGCTTATGTTTATTTTGACTTAAAGAAATAGATGGATCAAATGAATAATACAGATTGTAAAAACGTAACGTTTGCACAGCCCTGAGACTGCTCTCCTCCAGGGTCTGCCAAGACCACATTTTGGTAAAATGCAAGGTATGCATCCATTCTTGGCAAAGTAGAGGCATATTGTTAGAGTTGGAGACAATCCAAAAATGTATGTTCCACTCACTGTACCAGCTACTTCCCTAGCATATGAAATAGAGAACTACTGAACCAACTGATAATTCAGTGGGAAGCATGTAGTGTTGGCAGGCATGCAGTTGTGTATCCCATTTTCCCTACTACAGTTCTTATTTATTGCCTCTAAGCACTGGCTTTGCAGTGAAAAATGATTAACATAGTGTACTGTATCATGGCACAGTGATACTTAAGAAGTGTTGATGTATTATGTCATGTCATCATATTACGCAGTGTGACATGTAACCTGCTGTGATTTTGCTACACTTCAAAACATAAAATCACACATTCTTCACATATCTTTGGCCAACAACCCAGATAAAGACTCTTCTTTATTTTTTAGTTTTCTACATAAACAAAAGTGGGTATTTAAGGGGAGCTAGATATTCTGCTTCAACTTCTCAACTGCTTTGTTACTATGCAGAAGTTAATTAAAACGGATGTGTGGAAACAGAGCAGCTTATGTCAAAATGAAATTATATATTCTTCCTTAAGTCAGTCCTTTGACTTTGATGACAATCATTAATTTTAAACCATCATCTGGTTAATATTTTAATATCCCCAGTTTCATATTCCCAGGCAGAATTATTTCCATATAATTGCTATATACTTTAATTTACTGCTCTTACAGTACATTAAAATTTATTATTCAATTTTACTTTAATTATTCCTGCCTTACTTTCTGTCTTTCAACCCTTTAATATTTATTTCCATTAAAAATAAGGATGATATTTAGCATGATTTCAAACCCACCCACACAATATTGGCACTAATCCATCCTGGTGGAGTTAAAGTGGCATTTAACACTATCCCTTAATGAATGTTTAGAGAAGAACTGCAAAAGAATTAGAGAATAAGTGATACATATATAAAATCATCTATTCTCTTGTCAGTCAATAGATATTGAACAATATTCCATAATCTAGCCTCTCCCAATCCTATACTGACTTCAGCAATGCAGTTCTTAGTTCCTTCGGCCCTATTTTTCCCCTCGGGGTACAAATAATTTTCATTATCTTCAGTGGAATTACTCATGTCCTACCTCTGGAGAAAGTCTGTGTGGAGCCCTTAGCAGAAATCATAAAGTGATGCTGGAAGATGAGAACATAACAAGTAGTAAATAACCATGTCAGGCAATTTAGTTAGAGATAACATCGCTGAATGATGCTAGTCAACAGACAAGATAGTGTTCAGAGTAGAGGTTGTGGAGTGAAGGCCTAGGACCCAATTTGAGGTGCTAACATCCTCCAGAGAGAGAGAGAGTATAATGCAGATTTGTGTGTGTTAAATGCAGATTAAACCAAATTATTTTGGTTAAAAAAAAACCCCAAATCCCCAAAAGTCAAAACCTTTTCTTTCAACATTTTCTTTAAAAAAAATGATTTTTTTCATTCAAAATCTTTTAAAATAAAAATACTTCAATTTTATCAAAAATAGTTAGAAAAAGTTGAAAATGAAACAAATATTTAGGGTTGAATGAAATGTTTTGATCAACCAACCATAAATGATTTTTTCCCCAGTTTGCTGAAAAAATTAATGTCTGAAGGACCCAAACAATTTTCCCCCCAATTTTCCAGATTGGCTAGTGAACCAAAAAATCTATTATCCACACAGCTCTAATCTTTAGGTGTTTGCCAACTTGGCATCATAGTATCAGTTTTCATGTAATTTATTTTATAGCCAGAAAATCAGCCATATTCCTTCATTGTTTTAACTACCTTTGAGATTAGTTGTGAAAGGTACAAACAATAAAAATAGGTTTCAGAGTAGCAGCCGTGTTAGTCTGTATTCGCAAAAAGAAAAGGAGTACTTGTGGCACCTTAGAGACTAACAAATTTATTAGAGCATAAGCTTTCGTGAGCTACAGCTCACTTCATTGGATGCATTTGGTGGAAAAAACAGAGGGGAGATTGATATACACACACAGAGAACATGAAACAATGGGTTTATCATACACACTGTAAGGAGAGTGATCGCTTAAGATAAGCCATCACCAGCAGAAGGGGGGGGGAAGGAGGAAAACCTTTCATGGTGACAAGCAAGGTAGGTTATTTCCAGCAGTTAACAAGAATATCTGAGGAACAGTGGGGGGTGGGGTGGGGGGGGAGAAATAACATGGGGAAATAGTTTTACTTTGTGTAATGAAAATGAAAAAAATTTATTGATACAATAAAAATAGTATCCACGTGGAGGGAAATTTCATTTAAGATAGTCCCTACTTTTATTCCTTTATATTTTTAATTTTCTGCCCGAGTTGCCATTAAAATGGTAAATCAGGAAAGTGAAAGAGGCCTGCCTTACCCACCTCTCTTTACTATAATTATTTTGAATTATATTTATTACCCAGTTCTTTTTCAACTGTAGGTATTTCATTAGCAATAAATGATGTGGAAAGCAAGTAGAATTGTAAGAAATAGAGCTTTATTAAACATGCAAGAAAGTCAGTATTACTGGGCGAGAGTCTGCTGTTTGTCTCACAGTTCCCACTGAATTTCCCATTCCAAAAATAGAAGTAAAACTTCTGCGTAGTAACTTTGGCAAATGCTGACTTTTAATGGTGACCACTCTATCATATATTTAGATACTGACCAGAGGTGCCGATTTTGTGATTTCCCCGACGGTTCTGGACCCCCACTCCGCCCCAGACTCTGCCCCAACTCCACCCCTTTCCCTAAACCCACATCCCCGCACTGCCTCTTCCCACCCTAGCTCCACCCCCGCTCCTCCTCTTCCCACCACCTCTTCCTGTCCCTGCTCCTCCCCCTCCACCCCAGCATCTCCTGCACACCGCTGAACAGCTGATCAACAGTGGGCAGGAGGTGCTGGGGGGGGGGGAGGGAGAGGAGCTGATTGGTGGGGCCTGCCGGCAGGTGTGAGTCACTGTGGGGAGTGGGAGGAGCTGATCAGCAGTGCCTGCCAGCGGGTGCTGAGCACCCACTATTTTTCTTCCTTAGTGCTCTAACCCCAGAGCACCCACAGAGTCAGTGCCTATGATACTGACAATAGATTGAACTCTATAATCAGATTGTCATGGTCAACATCCACTGACTTCCATTTAGTCATAATTTGCCTTCAGGAAAAATGCATATTAAATATTTGCAAAGATGGCTTGCATGTTTTTGGAAAACATTTAAATATTTTCTCTCTCTCCGTTTTCTGCAGGTTCTCACACCACTCTGTGGAAACACAATATAATGAATGTGTGTGTTAATCTGTCAGAAGTGAAAAGCTTTTAGATGTAATGTTTAGCAGACAGGTCTGCGCTAATGAAGGTTTCAAAGAAACACAATAAGGGACTGAACAAATTATTTATTCTTCTTAAATCTGAGCACCTTTATTGGAATATATCTGTTTCAAACATTCCAATTTGTTTAAATGTTTGAACTTGCCAGAACCAACATAGAATCATGAAATAGTTTTTGCCATTCTCCAAGAAGAAAGTTTAACTGAAAGACCATTTTCTTGTTGACATTTTACCCCAGGCTCATATTATCCTCATTTTTAGATAAATACTGCTGTGCACAAAGGAATCTGAACAATTTGTTCATATACAGAATGACTATGTTGACTTTAACTAGGAGCCTGTCACCACCCTGTAACAGAATTGCATGACTGTTTTTGAAAGCTAACAAAGATCATTCCTTTTCAAATACATATTCCAGGCACTCCCTTCAGAAGTACCTGAAAACCACATTTTTGGCAAGAAAAAACATTTAATTTGGCTCATCCTTCTTCTAACCTTATCAAAATTTATATTAGAACAATAAACAGATGATGTCCATGTTTTGCCAGGTATTTTAATGATTTGCAGGGAGTCCAGGCCCCCCAAAAACCCAACTGTGATTAATGCGCTAGCAAGGTCCTAACATTCTGGCAAAATATGTACCCTGCTAAAAGGGCATAAGGTACAGTTTTCCAACTGTGAACTGCAACCTTGCCAAAAGGAATTTAATTGTTTAAAATACTAACTCTGTGCCAAATAATGCCCTCACTTTCATGTGTGTACCTCCACGACCCCATACAAGGTTGAAGAGTTGTAAATCTGGGCAAAATATGGCTTTCTGAAAACAAACCCAGCTCTTTTTCTCTCATGTTATCAAGTCTAAATTAGTTACATAATAATCACACCAAATGAATGGGTTGGTGGCTGAATCCAAACCATGGGCCTGATATTACAAGGTGTTGAGCGCCCTTAACTCCTTGTAACCTCATTAATTGAAATATAATTGACTGCAAAGAGAGAAGGGCACTCAGTCCCTCTCAGGACTTGGTTCTTAATCCTTGGATAGATATTTTTTTATTCCTTTAGAGGGGCCAGTTTCTCTGCATCATTTGTCCCTAACAATCCCCTTCCCCTCTTTGAGAAAGTGTTGAGAAATGGTTGGCAGACTTGATAACGTTCTCCGAACAAAAATCCCGCAGCAATTAGAAGTTCTAAAAAATTTTATTTAAATTTACTATATGTGCAGTAGGCAGCTCTGAGCAGAAGGCCAACTTTGAGGGCATACATGGGACTTAAATGATACACAAGGTTTACATGGGCCCCCTGAATAAGGATAAAACTTACCCACAATGGATAAACTGGATAGGTAGTACAATATCACAGTGATGGGTGCGGCATCAGAACCAAATAGAATAGAAGCTTGGATTTGTAGCTGGCGGCTTTCTAAATTCTAGGCCTAGCTCTGTCACTGGCTCATATGGCCTTTGGCAAGTCACTTGTAAGTCTCAGGTTATGTCTTCACTGCATAGTTAATTTGAGTTATCTCCCTAGCTCAAGTGAGAGCAGCCATACTGTGAATTAACTATTGAAACTAAAGGAACTAAAGAACAGCTCTGTGGGTTCTCTAAATTATGTTGGAGTTTGAATTGGTCTCATCAGCATGCAGTTCTCTATTTAAAGTTGTGCCCATCTCTAAGAAAGAAATAATTGCTCCTCATGCACTTTCCACAAAGTTAAGAACAGCTTTTAAAAACTGAAATCAAAATTGAAAAGGAACAAGAGTGTTTCACCCCACTCACCCATGGGTAAGCAAAAATGTGTAGTGTCAACCACTATACACATTCTGACCTTTATATCCACCCATCCTATTAGATGCATAATTTCCGCAATAAAAAGTTATTTTTGTAAACTTGTTCTTATCGAAAGGAGATCAGAAATGAAATTGTTTTTTATTGTAGTTAAGTCTTTTTCAAACCCCAACATAATTTAGAGTACCCACAGAGCTGTTCTTTAGTTCCTTTAGTTTCAATAGTTAATTCACAGTATGGCTGCTCTCACTTGAGCTAGGATAACTCAAGTTAACTATGCAGTGAAGACATAACCTGAGACTTACAAGTGACTTGCCAAAGGCCATATAATGAGCCAGTGACTGAGCTAGGCCTAGAATTTAGAAAGCTGCCAGCTACAAATCCAAGACTACCTCTGTGAGTGTGACCTTTCAGTATAAGTTTTTCTTTTTCTAACCTTGAGTCAATCTCACCTAACTGTAATAAACCTTAATATTTCCCTTTTAAAAATCACTACTTTAAGAACTTTAGAATTCAGCTACAATCATTCCAGCTATACATAGTCCTTTGCTCAAAAACATAATTTAGATTAGAACATTTTGGAAAAAGAAGACACATACATACTTTTTTTCTGTTTACACATGGGATGGTGAAATGCTGCCCAAGAAGTTCTGCAATGAGTTTGACAATTGTCTTCATCTTTTACATGGAGCCGCTGCTTGCAGTGAATACAGTTCTTAGTACGCTATCCTCAATCTTGCTTCAAATATTTATGCTTAACGCCTCAGAACAAGATGGAATGCTGATATAGGTGAGAGCTGCATATTAATGAGGACTGATACAATCTAATTTATGCAAATGGCTTTTAGGATCTAAGCGTGTTGCTGATCTGGGCCCTGGTTCAGCAAGTTATTTAAGCATGTGCGTAACTAAATACATGAGTCTAAATACATTGATTCTGAGCCAGACAGTTTGAGCACTCCTGATTTAGACTTTCTCAAATTTTTCAGACCCTCAAAAAGTGAATAACTTCTGAAGATTGTGTGATTTTATCTAAATACTTTGATTTCAGATTTGTAATTTATGGAGATACATGCCTATTATAGAGTGATTGTCATTAAAAGCATTACACTTTTGCCTTTTAGTCTGATGACTTCACCACAGTATTCATGACATTCTCTAACCTTACATACTGTGGTTACTTTTAGAATACAATTGCAAAGACTTTAGTGGGAAATCACTGTGTAGTCTACTGACTGCTTTTAGTATTTTGAGAACTAGAATAAGTTTGACTACTCTGCACTGTGCTTTTTCAGTAATGTTTCAGAAAAATGTGTAAAAATTAAAGTCAATATCACAAATATGATGACACATTGGTCTAAATACTCAAAATATCACGTTTTCAACATATGCTTTCAATTTGTGTGTCTTCCAATAGCTCCGAAGTAGCACACAGGAATGCAGATATTTTAAACAAGGTATGTTGGATAATTATGTGAACAATGCTCACCCCCCACTCCAAAGCATAGCATTTCCAATCATATCTTTCATGTCATTTTTAAGGGTGAAAAATGGATTGCTCTATCCTGACATTTTTGCCATTTTGATATTGAGGCAGTTATCTTCTGAATATGGTTCATTCTATAACTCCCAGAAGATTATTTTCATGTCTTTTGAATAACATTCTTGGCACAGTCTTGCAGCTCTATGTCAAAGGAAACAATATCAAGATTTGTTCTCTTGGGATTATTATTTGAGTTGATGGTGTGTGTGTTCAATGCTTAAGAAAGTTATAAATGATGTGATTTCTGCGATTCTGTGATTACAAACACTCTTTGACTTCTGTCTGTTCAGCTTGTCAAATTTTCCCGAGAGATCAAATGCGTTCTGTTTGTCATACTTTTTTTGAAAACTTACAATAACCATGGATGAATAGTTATTCTGCCCTCATTTCTCCCTTTGGACTTAACTAGAATCCTTGTTTCTTTGCTGAGTTTAGTTTTCATTTGTGAAGGCTCAGTATTCGTTCACTTCAGAAGAAATTCATTTTTTTTAAAATTTCTTCTCTATAACTAACCTTCTCTGTCCCTTCACCTAGCCTGCCAGCAGGCCTCCCTTCCTGCAAGATCTCCAACTCTCCTCACATCATTGGACCCAGATGAATTTCTGCTGTGGATTCATTTCTCATGAACTCTGGTGCTTCATATGCCTCTGACTGAAATGTGTGCCACAGAGCATAAGAACTATATGTACATTGTTCAGGGCCCAGCAAAAATTGTTATTTGTGTCATAGTAGCACAAAAGAGCTATTGAGAACATTTCATTGTTCTAGGCACTGTACAAAAATAGACAGAGCTGTTGGAAGCCTAGAGACAGGAAACGATTAAATAGGACTGTTGTACTGCTACTGATCAAAGAAACTGAACCAAATGTTTTGGTGAGTTCAAAAAGTTCACTTAACATTTTCTGCTCTTACTTGCATATCATAGAATCATAGAATATCAGGGTTGGAAGGGACCTCAGGAGGTCATCTAGTCCAACCCCCTGCTCAAAGCAGGACCAATCCCCAACTAAATCATCCCAGCCAGGGCTTTGTCAAGCCTGACTTTCAAGACTTCTAAGGAAAGAGATTCCACCACCTCTCTAGGTAAAGCATTCCAGTGTTTCATCAGCCTCCTACTGAAAAGGTTTTTCCTAATATCGAGCCTAAACCTCCCCCACTGCAACTCAAGACCATTACTCTTCATTCTGTCATCTGCTACCACTGAGAACAGTCTAGATCCATCCTCTTTGGAACCCCCTTTCAGGTACTTGGAAGCAGCTATCAAATCCCCCCTCATTCTTCTTTTCTGCAGACTAAACAATCCCAGTTCCCTCAGCCTCTCCTCATAAGTCATGTGTTCAAGTCCCCTAATCATTTTTGTTGCCCTCCGCTGGATGTTTTCCAATTTTTCCACATCCTTCTTGTATTGTGGGGCCCAAAACTGGACACATTACTCCAGATGAGGCCTCACCAATGTCGAATAGAGGGGAACGATCACGTCTCTCGATCTGCTGGCAATGCCCCTACTTATACATCCCAAAATGCCATTGGCCTTCTTGGCAACAAGGGCACACTGTTGACCCATATCCAGCTTCTCATCCACTGTAACCCCCAGGTCCTTTTCTGCAGAACTGCTGCCTAGCCATTTGGTCCCTAGTCTGTAGCAGTGCATGGGATTCTTCCATCCTAAGTGCAGGACTCTGCACTTGTCCTTGTTGAAACTCATCAGATTTCTTTTGGCCCAATCCTCTAATTTGTCTAGGGCCCTCTGTATCCTATCCCTACCCTCCAGCGTATCTACCTCTCCTCCCAGTTTAGTGTCATCTGCAAATTTGCTGAGGGTGCAATCCACACCATTCTCCAGATCATTAATGAAGATACTGAACAAAACCTGCCCAAGAACAGACCCTTGGGGCACTCCACTTGATACCGGCTGCCAACTAGACATGGAGCCATTGATCGCTACCCATTGAGCCCGATGATCTGTCCACCTTATCATCTATTCATCCAGCCCATACTTCTTTAACTTACTGGCAAGAATACTGTGGGAGACCATTTCAAAAGCTTTGCTAAAGTCAAGGAACAACACGTCCACTGCTTTCCCCTCATCCACAGAGCCAGTTATCTTGTCATAGAAGGCAATTAGATTAGTCAGGCATGATTTGCCCTTGGTGAATCCATGCTGACTGTTCCTGACCACTTTCCTCTCCTCTAAGTGCTTCAGAATTGATTCCTTGAGGACCTGCTCCATGATTTTTCCAGGGACTGAGGTGAGGCTGACTGGCCTGTAGTTCCCATGATCCTCAGTCTTCCCTTATTTAAAGATGGGCACTACATTAGCCTTTTTCCAGTCGTCCGATCACCATGAGTTTTCAAAGATAATGGCCAGTGGCTCTGCAATCACATTCGCCAACTCCTTTAGCACTCTCGGATGCAACACATCCGGCCCCATGGACTTGTGCTCGTCCAGCTTTTCTAAATAGTCCTGAACCACTTCTTTCTTCACAGAGAGCTGGTCATCTCCTCCCCATACTGTGCTGCCCAGTGCAGCAGTCTGGGAGCTGACCTTGTTCATGAAGACAGAGGCAAAAAAAGCATTGAGTACATTAGCTTTTTCCACATCCTCTGTCACTAGGTTGCCTCCCTCATTCAGTAAGGACCCAACTCTTTCCTTGACTTTCTTCTTGTTGCTAACATACCTGAAGAAACCCTTCTTGTTACTCTTAACATCTCTTGCTAGCTGCAACACCAGGTGTGATTTGGCCTTCCTGATTTCACTCCTGCATGCTCAAGCAATATTTTTACACTCTTCCCTGGTCATTTATCCAATCTTCCACTTCTTGTAAGCTTCTTTTTTTGTGTTTAAGATCAGCAAGGATGTTAGTGTTAAGCCAAGCTGGTCGCCTGCCATATTTACTATTCTTTCTACACATCGGGATGGTTTGTCCCTGTAACCTCAATAAGGATTCTTTAAAATACAGCCAGCTCTCCTGGACTCCTTTCCCCCTCACGTTATTCTCCCAGGGGATCCTGCCCATCAGTTCCCTGAGGTTGTCAAAATCTGCTTTTCTGAAGCCCAAGGTCCCTATTCTGCTGCTCTCTTTTCTTCCCTGTGTCAGGATCCTGAACTCGACCATCTCATGGTCACTGCCTCCCAGGTTCCCATCCACTTTTGCTTCCCCTACTAATTCTTCCCAGTTTGTGAGCAGCAGGTCAAGAAGAGCTCTGCCCCTAGTGGTTCCTCCAGCACTTGCACCAGGAAATTGTTCCCTACACTTTCCAAAAACTTCCTGGATTGTCTGTGCACCGCTGTATTGCTCTCCCAGCAGATATCAGGGTGATTGAAGTCTCCCATGAGAACCAGGGCCTGCGATCTAGTAACTTCTGTTAGTTGCCGGAAAAAAGCCTCGTCCACCTCATCCCCCTGATCCGGTGGTCTATAGCAGACTCCCAGCACCACATCACCCTTGTTGCTCATGCTTCTAAACTTAATCCAGAGACACTCAGGTTTTTCTGCAGTTTCATACTGGAGCTCTGAGCAGTCATACTGCTCTCTTACATACAATGCAACTCCCCCACCTTTTCTGCCCTTCCTGTCCTTCTCGAACAGTTTATATGCATCCATGACAGTACTCCAGCCATGTGAGTTATCCCACCAAGTCTATGTTTTTCCAATCACATCATAATTCCTTGACTGTGCCAGGACTTCCAGTTCTCCCTACTTGTTTCCCAGGCTTCCTGCATTTGTGTATAGGCACTTGAGATAACTTGCTGTTTGTCCTGCTTTCTTTGTATGAGGCAGGAGCCTTCCCCTTTCATGTTCTCCTTCTCGTGTTTCCTCCCGGGATCCCACGTCCCCACTTACCTCAGGGCTTTGGTCTTCTTCCCCCGGTGAGCCTAGTTTAAAGCCCTCCTCACTAGGTTAGCCAGCCTGCTTTCAAGGATGCTCTTCCCTCTCTTGGTTAGGTGGAGCCCATCTCTGCCTAGCACTCCTCCTTCTTGGAACACCATCCCATGGTCAAAGAATCCAAAGCCTTCTCTCCAACACCACCTGTGTAGCCATTTGTTGGCTTCCATGATTCTACGGTCTCTACCCAGGCCTTTTCCTTCTATGGCGAGGATGGACGAAAACACCACTTGTGCCTCAAACTCCTTTATTCTTCTTCCCAGAGACACTTAGTCTGCAGTGATCTGCTCAAGGTCATTCTTGGCAGTATCATTGGTGCCGACATGGAGAAGCAGGAAGGGGTAGCGATCCGAGTGCTTGATGAGTCTCGGCAATCTCTCCGTCACTTCGCGAATCCTAGCTCCTGGCAAGCAGCAGACTTCTCGGTTTTCCCAGTTGGGGCGGCAGATAGATGACTCAGTCCCGCTGAAGAGAGAGTCCCTGACCACCACCATCCGCCTCCTCCTCTTCGGAGCAGTGGTCGTGAAACCCCCATCCCTAGGACAGTGCATTTCATGCCTTCCAATCGGCAGTCTCCTTCTGTTCCCTTCCCTCAGATGTATCATCTGGTCCACTCTCCGCGTTCGTACCTGTGGAGAGAACATGAAAACAGTTGCTTACCTATATCTGTGCTGCTGGTACATGGATGCTCCCCTTTCTTCTTCTGGAGGTCACATGCTGCCAAATTTCTTCACCGTCCTCCTGTCCCTGCTGTGCAGCCTGCTCTGAATCTTAAGAGCATTGTGCCAGTAAAAGCATATCCTGACGTCTGTCCAGGAAATCTTCAGTTTCTCTTATGCAATGCAGGGTCGATACTTGTTTCTCCAGACCTTGAACTTTCTCTTCCAATATGGAGACCAGCTTGCACTTTGTACCGACAAAGTCGCTTCTGTCCTAACATGGCACATCCAGTGCAGGTCCCAACAGCTGAACGCTCCACATCCATATTACCTTCCTTCTATGAGCTTCCTCAGGAGTTGTAACAGGTTTCAGAGTAGCAGCCGTGTTAGTCTGTATTCGCAAAAAAGAAAAGGAGTACTTGTGGCTCCTTAGAGACTAACAAATTTATTTGAGCATAAACTTTCGTGAGCTACAGCTCACTTCACGAAAACTTATGCTCAAATAAATTTGTTAGTCTCTAAGGTGCCACAAGCACTCCTTTTCTTTTTTTCAGGAGTTGTAGTAACTACTCAGAGAAGCCAGCAAGATGTAAGCCTCAGTGGGCTCTCCCCAGGCGAATTCCCAGGCAAACTCCCTCCATTAGCCTCTCTGCTGTTCGCTGCTCAGCTGGTTCACAGCTGACTGGCTTTTTATAACAGTCAGGCCCACTCAAGGCTCACCTGGAACAAAGCACTCCCAATTCACACTTTTCAAACAACCAACCAATCAAGAACATGGTCAAACTGTCCCCATAACAGACAGTCAGCTGTAGCTCACGAAAGCTTATGCTCATATAAATTTGTTAGTCTCTAAGGTGCCACAAGTCTTTTTGCGAATACAGACTAACATGGCTGCTACTCTGAAACCTGTCACCAACACAGCCTCCCTAATGCAGCCCTTCGTGCATTTCCTCTCAGACAGATTCCAGGCAAACTCCCTCTGTTAGCCTCTCTGCTGTTCGCTGCTTCTGCACCTCTTGCTCTCAGCAAAGATCAGAAGCAAGGGTACCCACCACCACCACAAATACACACTCATTTTGGGGGTCCTTTTTAGTTAAAAAAAGCATCTTGATGTTAAAATTTGAACTTCATATTCAGTTAAGTACCAATGGCACAATTAAAAAGAAAAAAGTCACAGTTTAACAGAAATTTGTGCAGGATGACAAGAAAAATGGGAACCCTGAGGTTCAATATTAAACGCCATAAAGCAGCATGAGACATATAAGGCTAAGATATGGGAAACCTGTCGTGCTCCACAGCTCTGCAGGGTGGGGACAACCAGGGACTTGATGAAGTTACTGTTTCTAAGGTGATGTTTATCAGTTAATTTGTACCAGTAACTTAGAGGTGACAAGCTCCATATCCCAAAAATCAGGCCTCAGCCATCCAATCTTCCTTACCTGTGATATAATTGAAGATCTAACTCCTTATAGCCATCTACATGACTGACAGACGCAGCACACGTGTGAGCTTAACCAGCTGACACTATTAGGCGATACATATGTTTGCTTTTAAAATGATCATTTATCTAAGAGGCTGATATTCAGATTTCACAAACATATAAGATGCATTCCTAAACTATACCTAATGATCTTTTTACTCCAGAGAGGAGAAATTTTAGCCTCTCTGGTAAATAATACTTTAATAGGTTGCCCAAATTACTGTATGTATTTAGCAGAGAAGTTGGAATGACTCCAAACCCACAATTCTTGTCTTTGGTATATATAATATACTATACATTTTCCAGGTGTCCATGATGAGTTTGGGGGAAAGAAATCACAAAAAAAAAAAAAAGTTAAAAATCACCGAGAGTCTGAATTAAATAACTAAAATCAAGAGCTAACATTTAGAATGCTGTATGTTCCAGACTGTCTGCCAAATAAATGGTAAACTGGTACAGATATATGTACATGCACACACATTAAGTATGTATAGCCTCCTACGTGCTAAGGTTGATACTATGAACTAAGGATCTGACACTCACACGTGTTGTCCTTTAACACTGCTATACATGCAAGATGTAAAATTATGGAGTATTGCAAAACTCCAAGCACTGAGGATAGTGTGTCTCCAATAAGAAATCAGGCTAAAACAAAAAATGTATTCTTATTAGCATCTTAGACACAATTCCACCATTGAGCCCCACAAGCTTTGGGCAGAGGATTTACAATAGCCTTAGAAAGTCCACTGTCAATAATTGCCTTGTCTTAATTATACAACCCAAACTCCCTCATCATACTCCTGGTGATGAGGTACTCCGTGGGTTATTATAGCCTGCAATACCAAGGCAGGAGGTAAAGATTAATAGCTAGCCTGGATTATCTATCATAACTCTGACTTTTCTCACTATATCTCTTAGTCTGACCATCATTATCCATTTGTATTTAATTGCTAAGACTAGCTGGAAATATGCACATTTTGTATCATGTATTACAATGAACTTGTTTTCAGAAACAAATATGTTCAGCTGACATCCTCTTGGAGGAAGGCAAGGATCTGAAAGCCTGAAGAAACTAGCTCCAGCATCATAAAAACCCAAATTCAGAAGTCCTTACTGAATTTTCCTTCAATCCTTACCCAGGTAAACTTCTGGTGAAGACAATCAGACCTCACCAGAATGTGGAATGAAGACCTGTCCTTGACTGCATTGTTGGGAGTTATGCCACTTTTGTGACACCATTGTCATAGAATCATAGAATATCAGGGTTGGAAGGGACCTCAGGAGGTCATCTAGTCCAACCCTCTGCTCAAAGCAGGACCAATCCCCAACTAAATCATCCCAGCCAGGGCTTTGTCAAGCCTGACTTTCAAGACTTCTAAGGAAAGAGATTCCACCACCTCCCTAGGTAAAGCATTCCAGTGTTTCATCAGCCTCCTACTGAAAAGGTTTTTCCTAATATCCAGCCTAAACCTCCCCCACTGCAACTCGAGACCATTACTCCTTGTTCTGTCATCTGCTACCACTGAGAACAGTCTAGATCCATCCTCTTTGGTACCCCCTTTCAGGTACTTGGAAGCAGCTATCAAATCCCCCCTCATTCTTCTTTTCTGCAGACTAAACAATCCCAGTTCCCTCAGCCTCTCCTCATAAGTCATGTGTTCAAGTCCCCTAATCATTTTTGTTGCCCTCCGCTGGATGTTTTCCAATTTTTCCACATCCTTCTTGTATTGTGGGGCCCAAAACTGGACACATTACTCCAGATGAGGCCTCACCAATGTCGAATAGAGGGGAACGATCACGTCTCTCGATCTGCTGGCAATGCCCCTACTTATACATCCCAAAATGCCATTGGCCTTCTTGGCAACAAGGGCACACTGTTGACCCATATCCAGCTTCTCGTCCACTGTAACCCCTAGGTACTTTTCTGCAGAACTGCTGCCTAGCCATTTGGTCCCTAGTTTGTAGCAGTGCATGGGATTCTTCCATCCTAAGTGCAGGACTCTGCACTTGTCCTTGTTGAAACTCATCAGATTTCTTTTGGCCCAATCCTCTAATTTGTCTAGGGCCCTCTGTATCCTATCCCTACCCTCCAGCATATCTACCACTCCTCCCAGTTTAGTGTCATCTGCAAACTTGCTGAGGGTGCAATCCACACCATTCTCCAGATCATTAATGAAGATATTGAACAAAATCAGCCCCAGGACTGACCCTTGGGGCACTCTGCTTGATAGCGACTGCCAACTAGACATGAAGCCATTGATCACTACTCGTTGAGCCGGAAGATCTAGCCAGCTTTCTAGCCACCTTATAGTCCAAGTCCTTGTCCGAGTCCTGGACCCTCTGTTGGGAATTCCATGAGTCCAATTACCTTGTGTTTGGATCAGGCAGAATAGGAGGCTAACTGTGAAAGGTTGCATGAATACCCATCGCCAAAATTTTTAAATCAGTGGAAGTTAATTGCAGAAACTTTTGCCCAGAGATCCCCACTGCCGAAGAATTTTTCCTGAAGAAGATTCAGAAATAGTAGTGCTATGGAGCCTGTGGGTTGAAAAGCAGGGTGAGAAAAAGCACAAAGGAACAAGGCCTCTTTACATGTAAGCCCATGATACCACTAAATTCTCTAAGATCCATATGAGTCTTGGGATTCTATGGGATTTAAGGTAAAACCTAGTACATTTAGTAGGGGGAGCCCCCTCTTTCCCCTTTGAGATTATAATTTATGGAAAATTCTGAAACAGAAACTTAGCCAAATTTCCCTACCATTCTGAAGCACCTGTCCATGAATTTTTCCACAGGAAAGTGGGGGAAGGGCTATCCCTGCCAAATTATTTCAAAATATAGATTAAAGTATTTTGTAACTGGGAAGCAAATAAGTGAATAGAAGGTGGAGAGGATTAGTTTATAATTAATAACCACAAGGTGTATTTGAGCTTCTCTTTGTAACAACAAATCAGAGGGTGAAATTTAATACAGTAGGAAATATAAATTATACTTGTACCTCTTTATAGATCACCCTCTGTAGATATCTGTTGGCATTAATTCGTGATAAATATTTTAGGCTCTTAATCTTCCTGAAACATTAGAGACTGAATTCTGTATGCCAATGTAATAAAAATGAATTAGCCAAAAGAAAGTTGTATGTTACCATAATGGTGTCTTTATTTTACAGTTTGATGCTATGGGGCAGATTCTTACTTGGTACACTGGAGCTTCAGTGGAACTATGTCAGTTTATACCAGCTGAGGATTTTCCCCACAGATCTCATCTTGCCAGGTGTTGCATGCCTTTTATTCCCACTGAAGTAAACAGGAACAGAGGGCCCTTAAATACTCAGAACCATGTAGGATTGGAGCTTAGATTAGAACAACAATACAAAGGATTCTCTTCTCCAGCTGAGGCCGACCTTTGGTTCATACGACTTGTAACATTTACATGTAAACCCTAATGCAAAGTCCATTAAAGTCAACAGTGTCTTTCCATTGAGTTCACTGGACTTTGGAGCAATGGCTTACTGTGGAGAAGAAGCTCATAGTTCAAGTCTCAAATGGTTGACTAAAGTCCTGTGTCATTCTTCGGGGTTAAAATTCCTAGATATTTTTACTGCACTATCAAGAGTCTGGACTTAATGTTTCAGTCAGAAATCTGATGGACCTTTTATAGATTAATTATAATGGATCTGATTTTGTTTTATTATGTCCTATTATAAAACAATTACCAGCAAACACTGTTAAATGCACTCATGATTTGAAATTTTATTACTCACTTTTTTTTATTTACCCATTTCAAATCATTACAGGGAATACACTCAGTAAATGGGTGAAATTAAAAGATCATTTGCACAAGATATAGGTGACATTGGCTGAAGCTTGACAAGATCAGCAGCACTCTGATCAGTATGCTGATGTACAACATTTTGAAGTCAATGTGATATTTGGGAGTTTCTTCCAAGCTTTCAGAGCAGGATTTGAGTCAATACCCTGCATTTAAAAAGGGTGGGAAAATATTTGAAGAAAAGTTGTCACCACTGGAAATGAGGAAAACAAAATACAAAGAATTTCTCTTATTCCTAGGATTGTTCCCAGGCAACCACTAGTTATTCATTTCTGTTGGCAGCCACTAAGCACTATGAAAAGTTTCAGTCTGCATAAAACATTAAAATTCTAATGAGCTTTGCACCATTTACAAAATCCCAGAAAATTAAGCACAGTGGGGATGAGTTGTCATTAACTGCATGAACAGGATACTACACAGTAGCAAGAATGTCAATTGCTTTCAAGTTACCATATTGTTATGGCAAAGTAGCATGTGGTATTTTCCCGTTACTCCATAAATGACACATTATATGTCAGAGCTATTCTGATAACTTATTCTCAAAAGGTGAATACACTAAACAGATGTCAGGACTGAATGAAATCTTTACTACATAAACAAGTCAGATAGGGAATCAAGGTTTTAGAACGCTCTTCTTTTGATTATAGTGTATAGTGCAGAATAAAATAAAAGGGAAGTAGAGCTGGCTATAGCTACAAAAATTCAGATCCAGATTTGAAATTATTTTTTTTTAAACCATCCCTATTAAGTTTGAGAGTGTTTGTATTTATTTTCACACAGAAAAGCATTAAAATAAGGATTATTCACAAAGAGTTCTGAGTGAGAATTTGCTATTTCATCTGTGTTGTTTAACAGTGTCAAGCCATATAAGCCACATAGTATTGATTCTGTTCCTGACTAGATGAACGAATAAGCCATCCACCACAAAATACTAGAGCCTCCCTATATAGAATTTGATATCGGTGAATACCCCAAGTGCCTTTGAAATGTTTTTTATGCAAACATGTGTGCTTGTAGAAGTCAATTACATTAGAAAAATGATACCAAATTGGAATGATCATGACAAGAGAAATAATTTTTAAAAATCATGCAAATATCTACAGGATTTTTTGTTTGTTTGTTTGTTTAGTTGTTAAAACGTATTTGTCAACTCTAATTACAACATCAGAGATGGGCCCCAACCAGCAAAGTTTGCATCTGGGACCAAACTTTGGGGATTTCTTAGATCCCAGGCATTGGTAGGGGTCTAAAGTACAGGTACATATATAGTCACATATAAAAATGTGCAATGTACTTTTCAGATACCTAAAAGTAAGCATAGTCTATATTTAAAATGTACCGCACAGTCCTGGAGACTTTAAAACACCACCTGTTGAATAGGGATGAATTCCACTGAACAACACTAGGTTCCTCTGGGGAGAGGGGAATTCTCCCTTTCTTCAAGACACCTGAAATTTTAAAGCTCCACACCTAGATGGGCATTTTATAATGCTAAATAACTAATGTACGTCCTTAAATGTGTATACACTATGTATCTATCTAGTATTGCATACCTTTCTAGTCTGATTTTGCAAGTTCTGTTTAATTTTGCTGCTATTTTAAGATTAGATTGGTCAAATTTCTTGTTTAAAAAGAGCCCATAACTACAGCTTTTACACTGAATAATACTTACTCATATAAAGTAGTCCCATTGAGCTCATTGAGAAGCAGATAGATCTAGTGGATGAGGCACTTGATTGGGAATTAGCAGACTTAGGTCCTTGGCTGTACTACTGGCGATAGGACCCAGGCTCAGTGTCCTAGAAGTGCCTTCCCGTCCTACGTCCTTAAGTACAACTTAACATAAGTGTTGAAGAATTGGATCCTTTTAAAAAGAAATTTGCAGAATCTGGCCCCCAAAAAATAAAATTAACAAAACAAACAGAATTTGCAATGCTATACTACTAAGGCATAGAAAAATGCCTGCATACATGACATGCTTATAGTTCAGTGATTTACATTAAAGTTCTTTTGTGCTGACTGAATTAACGGCATGTGGGTATGATAGATTCCTTTCCTGACAGCTGGATAAGAGAAGTGATTTTTGTTGCCTCAATTAAGATGTCCATTGCTGTGGATATTGGGAACAATTAAACCAAGTTTACATCTAAGCAATAATTTCATCCAAAAATTACAGCATTGTTATAAAAACACAAGAGAACCAATGTCTAACCACTCAAGTGCAACCCATCCCTCTGGGATGCAAAAGCAACTATTTGTCACAGACACAAATTCACAACAGCTTCCATTTACTTTGCTATTGGCAATTTTAATGAGATGAAATCAACACCCCAACTAGGTGATGACTATGAAAATTAGGATGATTCCACAAACAATTACTGGTACATTGCTGGAAAAAAGTACATTTTTATGATTTCTGTATTCATTTTTACAAATGATTAATTATAGATAATTATTTCATATGCTATAATTAATTTACATGAAAAGTATGCATAAATTTATAGCAGGATAAGTCCCATGATCACTACTCAGTTTTAAAGCCAATGGTGTTTGCCTGAGAAAGAACAGAGTAACATTCAAGAGCGAACTTCAGAGTTTATCAATCATGCATCTTCCTGTAAACAGTATAAAACAAGTCTAAGGTATTTTTGTACACAACAAAATCATTAGAGCTTTATGTTTGTACCTATAAGTAAATCAAAACCTTTTAATTGCCTTGTATTTCACTTTGAATGTTATTCATAGTAGTTGAGTAATGCATGTGTGAAGCTGTCATTCACTTTATCAACCATAGTTCAGTCAAGCTAATATATTAATTTCTTAATCTTTCCTTCATGCTCTATCCCTGCAGTGTTAGTCAATGTGGTTGCTTTCCCCTAACTTCATGCAATTTATCCACCTCCTTGTGGTAGAGAGATACAGAGTTATAGGTGCATTTCTAGTTAGTTTCACCAATTCTATATAGCAGGGGATTTTTATTCCAATGGTGCATGTGTATAAAGCCCAAAATTGCATTTCCTCCCTCCCGATCATATCATATGGCAAACTCATATATAATTTGCTGTCCTCTATATCTCTTAAGTCTTTTTCATTATTACTGATTTTCACTTTATTTAAGTGTTTGAATAGTTAGTTTCAAATTTCTCCCTCTACTGAATATCAGGATTTCTGGTCATTCTTCCCTAAACAGTTACTCACGAAGTGATTCCTATTGAAGTCAGGGGAACTCCACATGTAGATAACAATTTGCAGGAGTCTTACTAATTTATATCTCTTTTTAATGCTCTGCCCACACTTCTAACTAATCCACTTCCTGTTTTATTATTTGACTGTGATTTGCATCATTTCCTAATTTATTTAACATTTCAGAATTAAGGTCCTGTTTCAACAAGATGTAACCAATGCCTAACTTTAAGCATGGTAGTAGTCTCTCTCACTTTACTGAACTTGGATTTTTATTTATTTTTACCCCCAGATCATTAATAAAGAGGTGAAATAAGACTGCTGTTTGGCCCAATGCCACCCCACAAGACACCTCTCCCAAGCTCAATAAATCATAAGTCATTATCACCTTTTATCTGTGATCAGGTTTCAGTCTACGTGACAGTGCTCATATCTAAAGTAACTTGAATACATTTTCCAAGTAATAATTTCTCAGGCATTTCTAAGATGTCCATATCTACTGCAAAACATATTCTCTTCCTCCAATAATTTTATAATTAGCTTTAAGAGAGTGATCACATTTGTCTGGCACGATTTGATTTTTCAAACCTATGCTCTTTATTACTTACTGTTTATTTTCTCTAGGTGCTTATGTAACTGGGATAGCAAAGCAAATTAGGCATATTCCTTCCATTTAACACTCTGCTGAAGTACAGGCCAGAGTTCTCTCTCTCCAGGATTTTTCAGAAAGCATCACACAGAGTCAAGCTCAGGGCCATTGTATTAGGCCCTGGAATTAAGGTTCATTAGTAGCTCTCAAGCACCTACAAAGAAAGAATGCCACATTGTTGCTTAGTAAACTACAATTTGAGATTTAATGCAAGCAAACAAACCAAGATTTTGAAACAGTCCATAAATCACTTTTACATTTTTTTTAAAAAAACAACAACATGTATTAGGAAACAAACAATTAGTGTATCTTTCTAGTACAGAATTTCCTTTCAGTGACATACTTCTTGGTGATTGCACCCACCCATGGTTGCTACTTGGACTAAGACTCCTTTTGGTGGTTCACCTGTGTCCCCCCCCCCGCCATGGACCTGCTTCTACTACTTCGTCCTGGGATCCCCTGCATCTCCACACACACCTAGGGTACCTTAATTCCAGGGAAGGTGGATGGAATGTTTATGGCATGTGCCCGGGATGGTGAAGTAAATGAGTATTTGAAGCATGTAGGTGCTGGGCAACTCAGGGAATGCTGAAGTTGTTTGTGTGGGCGCATAGGGACTGCTAGGGTCACTGGGAGATGGGCTGCATTGTGGGAGTGATAGAGCAGGGAGGCACTCAGAGCAGACTCTCTTCCCATCTTCTATACTGTACCACTGCCCTGGTCTGCCTCCTAGTTGATTCTCCATGGTGGCTCAGATTCAACAGGGATCAATGAGAGAGAAAGAGAGAAATGCTACCTGAAGAGTAGGTGCCACATCACTGCAGTATCTGCTCCCAGCCCACGCATTTTCTGGGACTGCCTGCAGAGTGGAGTGGCTTTCCAGCCAGCCCCAGTAAGAGGGAACAAAGGGGCAATGTTACCTTTTCATTTAGCAAAGGAAAGGGAGTTCCACTTCCCCTTCCTTTTTTCATGCACAGTGCACACTCATAAGTACCAGGGACAATGAGGATGGATAGGAACATTTGATTTGGCCAGTTTGTTTAAGAAAGTCAAACTATTCCCAAGGAGTAGAAGAAAAAGCAGATAGACTTCCATACTTTGCTGACCGATGTTACAATGACTAAATGTCATCTGTTGCTCATCCTCTTTTTTCAATCCGCAAAAAATTGTAATGAACAACTTGAAATCTCCCAGAGCACCATTTGGGTGAAGATGAAGATGCATTGTATCAGATCCATTTCTAAACCAAATCTAATCCAAAATAAAATGATGAAGAGATTGTATTAGATGTCAGTATATTGTAACCTGTTGGAGATACAGCCATTTACATGCCTTCTTTGATCCAATCACATGATTGTCCATATGGGGACAAGCATCTGCTCCTACATCTCAGAAGTATTATCCCTTCTGAAAAATTCTGCCTCCTCACCCTTGATGAGGATATCTCTATGATATATACACAGCTTTTACCTGTACCGAATTTTGTACTGGAACACTGGAAGTAACTGTATCATCCTCCAATGTCAGAATGGAAGTCCAATAGCAGTTGCTCCCTTGGGGCCTGATTCCAAGCCGCTTGAAACCAACAGATTGCTTTCTGTTAAATTCAATTGACTTTATATCCAGTAGTTAATGGGGAAAATAAATAATAATAACACCACCCTCTCAGAGGAAACAGTATCTTGCTTTTCCAGTGTGGTGAGAAGCTTCAAGCCATTTTAACATCATAAAGAAATGGTCACATTTTATTGTAGGGCCCTCATTGAACAGGATAATAGGGTTGTGACTTGGAATCTCTTCCTTTTTTCCTTTCTGAGCTTTGTTTCATGTCTCTCTGATTCTTCTTCCTTCTCACTTTTAGTTTCAGTTGGATTGGGAATGCTCTTCTGTGGAGGTTGATTGATTACCTATATCTGGATGCCTCCTAGTAATTAGACTGGCAAAAATGAGATATTTAGTGGACTTTATGGAATATTTTGCTCTGTTGTGGAGGTAGTATGTCTTGTTTCATTGGTTTGTTTTTGGGGGGTGGGTGTTTGTAAATCTCATTCTGTATCCCACTAAATAAGGTTCACATCATCCCAGCTTCGTTTTCTGCATCCTAAAGTCTCAAGTATTGTGCTTGTAATTGGTTTACAAGTGGTCAGAAATCTTGTGAGGTATGCAATGTTTGTATTATATGATAAATGTATAAGTCTTATTCCTTTTTGTATTAACACTGATCTCCCATAATGCTCAACAGCTAAGCACAATTATTGTGGCCTACACATTAATGCCTAGGTTTTTGTTTATTTGTTTTTAAAGAGACCTCAATTTGATCTGCAATTTTGCATCTACTATCAACTTTGACATCTACCTACCTAATTTGAGAGTGCAATCAATAATTAAATACCTAATGCTAGTATTTGTACCCACAGCTAATTGCACTGCAAACACTGAAGGTGTTTTTTTTGGTGGGGGAAGGAGGGGCATTTTTTTTTAAAGAAGTCTGTTTTGAGGACATCCCCATTCTCCACTATGGACAAACAAGTCAGCTCCCCATTATTATTATTTTTGTCACACGCTCTATATGTTGTACATCCTTTGTTTGCTTGAGCTGGTAATTCCCCTAAATAAATTACAGAGAGTGGTTGGCACCTCTAAACCCCTTTATTAAAAATTCTGAATTAAAAATCTGGCAAGACTGAGTAACTCCTTATCCCTATGTATTATTAAAAATAAAACTATGAATTGTTTTTGATGAATATGCCAAATAATTCCTATGGAAGTGACCAAGGAACCCCTAACTGGGCATAAGGTTTTTCTACGTTCTTCCCAAGCTATTTTATCTAAACTGTAACTTTAACATTTTTTTTTGTGAAATGTGCTGGATGACACAACACACTAGAACATTACTTGGATTGAGTCAGTCAAACCATATATCACCAGTTCATATATCATGCATATAGTGTCCTGGCACTGCTTGACATGACATGTCACATCTCTGATACCTTAAACAAATTTCTTGGCTGTCAGTTAAAAAGAAGAAACACAAACACACAGGGACAAAGAAAGCCCTGCAAAGAGATTCTGATCATTTTTTTCAATATCTGATTTCCTTTTCCCACCCCCACCACTTGAACAGTAAAGAATTGGTTTAGGAAAATATTCATCTAGGCCATGGAATGCATGCCAGGCTACCTTAACTAATGGGGGAAAAAGCTATTCTAAGATATATACAGTAAATAACTAACAGTGCTTAATGGAGAATAACTCAAAACCCTGACATCTTTGGGCAAGATGCAGAAGAATTAGGAGTATAAAAGGTATAAAATATGGAAATGAGTTTTATGAGAATTCACCTCTAAATGTAAAGCTCACTGCTTGCAAAAACTGACTTAGAGTCACTACAATTTTGAGATTTTTTTTTGGTCTTCATTTTTGCCCACTTATGAAACAGCTCAATCTTCCTGCTGTTAAGCTTCTCACCTTTTAATACCCCCTTTGTGATCAGAGTTAGTAACAGAAGCCTTGCCTCAGCTCCCCTTTGTATCAGTTTAGAAATAGGGCTTTGCAGTGTTCAGCCACTGTGACAACTTCAACCCTCTGGCTGGGTCAGTTGAGTACCTCCCCGCTTGGAGTAGTAGGAGTCTTAGTCCCCAGGAGCCTAAGTGTTCTGTGATGGGCCTTCAATCACTAGCCCCTGATATCTCCCTCTCTCTTCTTTGTGTGAGAGGAACAAGGAAGGTTGAATGAGGGACAAAAATAAAGTCCAAAAATTTGTGTGGGGACTGCCACAAGTCTGAAGCCTCAGCAGTTTCTGCCATTCTTCCTTGTGGAGGACTGTAGGGGGATCCAAGCCACACCCTCTCCTCTAAATCCCTGCCCAGGGATCCTCTGTTAGGCAATCAAGGACCGTTTGCTTCAGGCACCTGCTACTTCCCTGGACTGTTTCCCACTTATGGCCTTTGCAGGCATCTTTTTCTCATGTTCCTTCTCCTAGAGCATTGGTCTGTTTGGGTGGCTTTCCTCCATCTGATGGTGGGGAGTTTTTCCACAGTGACTCTCAGCCCCTCCAGCAGCTGCCCTGCTCTGTCTGGGTTGTCGCTTTTTATCCCAGTAGTTGCTAACCTGCCATTTAGCTCCAATTTGGAGAGTGATTGCTCTCTTCACTTTTCTGCCATGTGAGGTCAATACACCCCATCACGTCCCAGTGTCTACCTTCCAATGTAAAACCCAATGTGATAAAAATCCAGAGTGAAGGAAACAAAAAAAATAGTTATCCAGGAAACTCAATCATGGGAATCATTCCTCTAGTGCAAATTTCAGAGTAGCAGCCGTGTTAGTCTGTATTCGCAAAAAGAAAAGGAGTACTTGTGGCACCTTAGAGACTAACAAATTTATTAGAGCATAAGCTTTCATGAGCTACAGTGCTGGTAACGAAGGGCCTGAGGAGGGAGTCTACATAGCCAGACAATCCTGCTGTCAGGGTGCCAATGCCTGAGATGATGGGGCGTCCAGGATTTCCAGGTTTATGGATCTTGGGTAGCAGATAGAATACCCCAGGTCGGGGCTCCAGGGGTGTGTCTGTGCAAATTTGTTCTTGTGCTTTTTCAGGGATCTTGGGAGACAGACCAGTCCTTGCTTACAGACAGCCCCCCAATCTGAAGCAAATACTCACCAGCAACCACACACCACACAACAGAACCACTAACCCAGGAACCTATCCTTGCAACAAAGCCCGTTGCCAACTCTGTCCACATATCTATTCAGGGGATACCATCATAGGGCCTAATCACATCAGCCACACTATCAGAGGCTCGTTCACCTGCGCATCTACCAATGTGATATATGCCATCATGTGCCAGCAATGCCCCTCTGCCATGTACATTGGCCAACTGGACAGTCTCTACGTAAAAGAATGAATGGACACAAATCAGACGTCAAGAATTATAACATTCAAAAACCAGTTGGAGAACACTTCAATCTCTCTGGTCACTCGATCACAGACCTAAGAGTGGCTATCCTTCAACAAAAAAGCTTCAAAAACAGACTCCAACGAGAGACTGCTGAATTGGAATTAATTTGCAAACTGGATACAATTAACTTAGGCTTGAATAGAGACTGGGAATGGATGGATCATTATACAAAGTAAAACTATTTCCCCATGGTATTTCTCCCTCTCACCCCACCCCCCACTGTTCCTCTGATATTCTTGTTAACTGCTGGAATTAACCTACCTTGCTTGTCACCATGAAAGGTTTTCCTCCTTCCCCCCCCCCCCCCGCTGCTGGTGATGGCTTATCTTAAGTGATCACTCTCCTTACAGTGTGTATGATAAACCCATTGTTTCATGTTCTCTGTGTGTGTGTATATAAATCTCTCCTCTGTTTTTTCCACCAAATGCATCCGATGAAGTGAGCTGTAGCTCACGAAAGCTTATGCTCTAATAAATTTGTTAGTCTCTAAGGTGCCACAAGTACTCCTTTTCTAGTGCAAATAACTCTATAACAACACTGGCATGGTTTTTTATTTCTGATCTAAATAATTTTAAATAATAAGTAAAGGAACACCAAATGTGTAGGAATGTAGGTAACTTTGGGACAAAAGCAACTGACATAGCTTGACAGGAGGTATTGCTAAGAGACACAATGAAAATATAAGTTTATGGTTATTTTTCAGCAATAATAAGTTGTTGAACAAGATGTCCACTTTTTGCCTCACTGCTGATAATAGTTTATGGCTGCTAATAGCCTCTATACAGAGAACTGGCCATATCTAATATTCTGAATTTAAGCTTTGTTGGGCAAGGTCTGCATCTTTGTTCTCTTCTGAGCAGCAGCTAGCTTATATTTGGGCACTATTCAATAATAATTAAAATATTACTATTGATACTGATATGAATTTGATATTTTACATCAGAAAGTCTCTAAGAATACCTCCTTCAGGAGGTGCCAATAAATGAGGACATTCAAGTTGACAGCACCAATAGTTTGAATGTAAGAAGAAGAGGAAAAACATTAGCACTGAACAGGACTTGAATTTTGCTTCCAGAAATTCTTATACAAGAACAAATAAAAATGAACAACAAAGTCTAGTGAAACTACAATGCAAGAACATATCTTAGTAAAACTAAAGTATTTTCTGAATCTAATAAATGATGGCTTTTTATTGTCAATCACTGCGCACACTACCCAACATGCTATGTCATACACATACCTGAACAGTGATCTGTGTCTGCTTCTCCAGTAAAATATAAGTGGTTATCCCGTATGTGTTTTTCTCTCAGTGAAGCAGGGGAATGTAGGGAATAGGAGACAAAAACAAAATTAAGTGAAAAACTGAAAGCCAGAAGTAAGGGAATGAAATAAAAGAAACTGGATATAAACAAACAGACCGAGGATGAGAGAATTAAAAACACAGGATTTAAAAAGAGGGAACAAATAACTAAATAAAACAAAAAGTGCATGGAATTTTAAAAAAGGGAAGTGCAGGTTAAGCTTGGAAAGAGAATTGCAAAAGCAAGAACAGGAAAGTTAACTAAATGGACAGGATAGTGTTAGCATAAACTGCACACTGAGGAAAATATTACTCAACATGCCTATGTGTTGCACCACCAACACCTAAACAATGGAGTGTAATGAAAGATACAGTCAGAAATTTAATAAATATAAACTTATTTTTAGTCTTGTTTTTTGTTTCATAGGAAATAGCTGCACACCGTTTTACATGCCATCAGTACTTTCTTCTATTACGGTAATTATTTGATTCATTTGGAACTAATCATAACCTTAGTTTCAGTTTGGGTTCTAAAAGTAAGTATCAATAACATCATACCTTTCCCCTGCAACTGAGGAACCTACTAGTGTCTCATTATACTGGTGGTGGTACTTTCCCACAAATTTCCAACAAATTTCCAAGATTCCCCCATACACAAAAAATGTTCTTAGGAACATTTAAGTTATTAAAAAAAAAGAAGCTCCATAGCAATTATTTTTAAAGGAAATGCATCCGACGAAGTGAGCTGTAGCTCACGAAAGCTTATGCTCTAATAAATTTGTTAATCTCTAAGGTGCCACAAGTACTCCTTTTCTATTTCCAAGAAGCGTCCCAGCAACCCTTTTCCAGAGATGATTTGTGTATTTGTTTATAAAGTCATTTATTCCAAGCACCAGCATCTATTGGAAAGCTTTTCATACTATTACCAACATTAAAACCACTTGGGATTTTCATTTTAGCACTAATCATGAGGCTCACATTCTTCCCCAGGTCAGTATTATATGTACTGCTCTTTGCCACTGCTAGACACAGAATACAAAGAACACATTCTCCATTATAATCTGCCTAATGTAATAAAAATCCGGACGCATTTACATTCAAATGTTACTATATTGCTTAGTATATGCAGTTTGGGGCCGGGGTCTTTTAGGAAGGGCATAGGAAAAATAAATTTCTAAGATGTTAAAAATCTATAGCTACGGAACTAAATAATTCTTTGGCTTTTTTAAAAGAAAATAATTGGTGGGCTACGTTTATTGAAATACAATGAATTAATGTGCTAGCCTTACATAGATAGGCTTAGACTAGGAGTTCAAAATTTGTTTTATTTCTATAGGTTGCATCTACAATAAGTTTAAGAAGCAAATTCCACTACACTAGCTGGAAATCGAAGTCAGTGGGTTTGCAATAGTGCAAATGAAAAGAGAATTAGGCCCTAAATATTAACCTTAAGTTAAATCCCAGCCCCATTGAAGTCAATGGGAGTTTTGTGATTAATTTCAGCGAGGCCAGAATTTTTTATTATCCCCACTACTATGTTAAGGTTCCCCAAATCAGTATTGGGGCTGGTAATAAAAAAGTGTTCTGAAAATTGCCCCTCCCCCCTCCACACACCATTTTAAAAGTTATCTTTAAATCATCCATGTTTTCAAAGTTTTCAATATTTTTTCCCTTCCTCCTGCCTTTGTTTGCCACTGCGGGGGGGGAGAGGAAGGAAAGAGGGGAAAGACAAATACAGAAAAAAGGGAAAGAAAAGGGAAGAAAGAAGAGGAAAATACTCAATCCCTCAATTTTTCCACAGTTTACATTTCCAATAAAAAAACCCAAAACATTCAAATAAATGAAAAAAAATCACTCCTTTTCAAAACGTGCAATAAAAACGAGTTAGAAATGTGTGAAGTTTTTCAAAAAAATCTTGACCTATTTCAATCAGCTGTAGTCAAAAAATAAGCCAGCTGTGTCTAGGTAGAACAAAGAGATCATACAATTTTTACAGCTCAAAGAAAAGGAGTACTTGTGGCACCTTAGAGACTAACAAATTTATCTGAGCATACGCTTTTGTGAGATACAGCTCACTTCATCGTCATGAAGTGAGCTGTAGCTCACAAAAGCTTATGCTCACATAAATTTGTTAGTCTCCAAGGTGCCACAAGTACTCCTTTTCTTTTTGCGAATACAGACTAACACGGTTGCTACTCTGAAACCAATTTTTACAGCTGTAACCAATATATTGTGTTAACAATTAGTGCAACCTTTTCAGACATCAGGTTTACAAACTGCTTCCTAACAGGAAATCTCAGAAGTTTTGGAATATTATTTTGATAAAGAAAACAACCAGACATTTGGATTTAACACTGAGAACCTCCATCAGGCCCTGATACTGTCCCTTCACAGGCAACTGTTTTCCCTCCCAATGATGAAGTTATATATCTTGTGGGAATGGAAAAATTGAGATTCTCATATACCCTGGGGTTTTTCATGAATATAATGTTTAGAGATCTTTGGGACAAGATCTGCAGGTGGAGTACATTTGTAAAACTCCCTGGATTCCAACTGAGTTACAGATTTACAATAGGTTTCAGAGTAGCAGCCGTGTTACTCTGTATTCGCAAAAAGAAAAGGAGTACTTGTGGCACCTTAGAAACTAACACATTTATTTGAGCATAAGTTTTTGTGAGCTACAGTGAAGTGAGCTGTAGCTCACAAAAGCTTATGCTCAAATAAATGTGTTAGTCTCTAAGGATTTACAATAGTTGAGGGTCTGGCCCTTTAAATCCAAGAGATACCTTTTTCTGGGTTCTAGTTAGGTGAGCATAAAAAAAGTCATCTTCTCTAACACTCCAACAAAAGAGCCAGACCCTGCACATGGGAAAACACAAGAACTGCTCTTGCCATGAACCCCAAGGGCAAAAGTCACACCAAAAGGCAAGGGGTATTTAACCATTATCTCTGCATATAGGGATCTGGAAGGGATAATTCCTTCTGCAGCTCTGCACTGCCCCATCACAGGGACATATATAATTTATACAATCTGGCCATAAATGCAACAGTAGCAGAGGAGTTATAAAGCCCTGGTCCCTTACATTGGAGGAGCAACTATTTTGAAGTCCCCAGAAAATGCTACTTACCAGATTGGATCACTGATCCATACAGGAAATTTTCAGTGTGGTATTCTTTTAAAATGTACTATATAAATAAAAAACTGGAAAATGCAGAGATAGGAGAAGGTTAAGCTGAGCACAGTCATAGATTCCTTTACCGTATTCTGTTACCATGGCATCCACAGCAGTGCCCAAAATAGACAAAGCCATTTCATCTTCTTTTCAGATAATCAACATTTTATTTTGTGTGCAACAATCAGACAATGGACCATTAAATCCTTAGATAAAGTGTACTGTTTAATGCAATAAGAAATGCTAAACTATTATGCAAATTGTGGCACAGAAAATATATTTAAATGTATTTTTAAAAAGCATACTGTAGTATTTGAAACTTGAATCTTCTGATTGAAATAAGCTTGTAAGATTTGTTTCAAAAAGACAATGTTAAACACATTTCAATGTGCTTTGTCATTAGGGACTTTATTTATTATGTATACCCCAAAAATGGTGCGTATCTCCATATTTACTAATAGGAAAATGGAAAGTTTGCAACTCATTTAAAACTTTAGCTTTAGCAAAACAGAGAATATAGTTAATATATGACTAATAAAAATACCACTAATATGACTAATAAAATACTACTAATACCGATAATAGTACAATCCTAAAACCCATGGGTTCTGCTGTTTTCAGTGGGATTCCATAACAGCATAAGGCTCTATTATAGAAGATCCAGTTGAAGGATCAGATGTATGTTAATGCCAATACCAATAATACTTTGCACTTCTAATAAAATGTAGTGAACATTTTTACAGTTCAAGGTTGCAAGTAGTCTTGGATGAAATTCTGGCCCCATTTAATTTAGAGACATAACTATAATTGACTTCAACAGGACTGGGATTTCAACCCTCCTATACTGTCCAAGTTTGTATCCATCTATTCAAAATCTTTCAGAAATAACTGTTTGTGTGAGACTTTGGCCATTTCTAAACTGGAACTGAAAAGCAGGACTCTTCTGTTTTTGGAGCCAACTCAGAATGAAACCATAGGAATGGATTATGGACATGATTCAATTCCGAACCCCTTCCACAAAATCTGACAGAGTTTAGCTTCAGTGTCCTTCCACATTGATCTAGCTATAAACACATATAATAAACATGTACCCACTTTCTTAAGTTTAGTTACCAGGTATCAGAACAACCTGTTAGAAAGCACTTAAAAGTTTGGAATACATGCAATTAAAAATGTGTCATACACAGCAATTTTCATGCATTAATTACTACTTACTAACAAAAGGCCAAATTCTGAAACCCTTTCTCGGTTTTTAACAAGGCCTTCAGGATTTGGTGCATTGTAATTACGGATGTTACCTTAAATATAAAGTATTACCACCTGATCTTTCAGCAAGTTTTCTAGTTGTAATCATTGTATCACCTCTCTAATTCTTGCCAACATAATCCATTCTGCAGGTAAAGAAAGGTAAAGAATATACTGAGAACTCTTGTGGAAAGCAGCAAGTATGCAATTGCTTAGTCACCAAGGAAGCAATCTACAGCGTATGTATAATGTTCAAAGATAATTATGTGTCCAAACACTTTAATGCACATTAAGTCAAGCCAGTACAAGCTGAAGTAACTCCCATGCAATGACAAAATATTAAGTGCTCCAATATAGCTTAAATTCCTATAACATTTTCATTTCTAGAAAAGTAATAAAAGTTAAAGAGTTTCATTTGAATTTTCCATTTTGCTGCAGCCCTAGACCAGCACTTATTGTGCGTGGATACAGCATCACAACATTTTGGTATCTATTGGTAATTTTTATCATGCTCAAATTTATCATGGAACAACATTCTAGCAATGAAACAGTCTTCATTAAGAGCACTTATCTGAGCAGGGTGGGAATTTCTCAAGAGCTCAGCATTTGACTAGATCTGCTTCCAGTGATATCAATTGTAAAAAAAAATTACTTCAATAGGAGTAGCAGTAGGCCAACATTGAGCAGTTTTGCAAATCCCATCCTAGTGTATCTAATAAACTGAAATTAGAGAACAAATGTTTGCATTACATTTGTGGTCTCTAGCAGAGGATTTTTACTCAAGTGCTTTATGAACATGAAGGGATTTAGCCTTAACTCCCTCTGAAGCACTACATGTATTATTCCCAATTTACAAATGATGAAAGTAAATCAAGGAGAAGATGGTTTTGCCAAAATTATACAGGCAATCTGGTGAAGAGCTGGGAAAAGAAGATGAGTCTCCAAATTCACAGTCTTATGTGTAGCTTTCAGGGCATAAAGAAGAAGAATAATCCTACCAATCACTGAAGACTTGTTCAACATAATAAATCAAAACTGTAATTTATCTAACTGCCTAGGACAGATAATTCTTCCAACCATGTTGTTACCAGCCTGGTCATAAAAAAAACAATACAAAGCACCCATCCGGATCCTGCTGAGCTCATGATCTCAGGTCTCCAGTCATCAGACCATATTAATCTCAGATCCCAAAGCCTGGCATCTTGTGACATATAATTGTACTTAGAACACTCTCCAGTCCTTATGCCAAAAAGACTGAGCCCTCCAGAGTAATCCAGTTAGTCAAAGGAGCGGAAGAGGACTTCATTTGGCCCTACTATCCCTTTTGAACCCACCAGAATTATCTTCTTGACTAGCCCCTGGCCTTCTAGAGGCCAAGTGCCCCAGCCAACAGCCAGCCCAGATCTGAAAAGGTGTTTTGTCACTGGTTATTGATGACAATACAATTGAATCTATGTGGCCCCACCAAGTGTGCCCCAGCTTAAGGTTGAAGCAAAATACTGAACAAAAAGTAAAAATTGAACTATTTTAATTAGCTTTTGTTATTTAAGATATGGAAACAATTAAAGACATTATGGGAACTAAGGTGTGGAGCCATTTATCATCATCATTTTGGCATTGAGAGAGAGTTTCTTCAACTTACATTGCTTTGACTTTATATACATGGCTCAGGACAAAGGAAAATAAAGAAATGGCCTAGAGAGGACAATTAAATGTTGCCATAGGAGAGAAATTAAAGAACTAGAATAAAACAGATTTAAGGAAGACCAGACCCAAAGTGGAAGAACAGAGCTTAATGGACTAATGTTGTCAGAAAAGAGGCTTGATGTAATCTGGAGAGCTAACAAAAAATAAGGCCAAATGTGGAAGATGGCTGAACAGATGCTGAATGAAAAGGTAAAATGTTGGAATACTTAACATGTATTTATGCTTATAAAATGTGTGATTTGTAAACACACAATAGCAAAATCCATTAAAAAACACATGGTTTATGTAGCCATTAAATTCTTATCAGATTGTTGTAGTCCCTCAGCCTTTAACCTTGTAACCTGGCAATATATCTGAGGCATGAATTAATGGTCCACTAAAGCATGTCCTCGTGTCTTCTTGATTAAGTAATTTATAAGTGAACAGTTAAAAATCATTATATAAAGCAATAACCATGACTATTACAGATGATTAGCTACAAGAAAATGAAAATGTTTTTTTTTGATCAATTTTTCAAGAGGATTAAAAAAGAAGATCTTTATTGAGCGTTCAAATTCCAGTTGCCATAGCAACTAGATTTATTTTTAGTTGCCATAACAACAGCTGGATTTTAAATAATACTGTTACCTCTCCCTCCTCCCCCCCAGAATTCAATACATTCCTGTGGCCAAGGAAGAACTAAGTATTTGCACGTAAAGAGGAAATAGTGAATCTATATCTTGTGTCATGTTCACTTAATGGCAGACTGGAGGTTTGGCCTTGTAATGTGAGGAGACTGGAAACCAAGAGAAAAATATGTATGAGACTTACAATCTTCATCCATTTATCTTCTTTCCTTTCTAATTGAACGAGTCTGACATTCCATCATCATCAAAACCTTATAGCCGTCTGATCTTTTCTGGATTTCTTTAACACCTGGATTGCTACTGTTTGATTCATCTGGAGTGTTCCACAAACCTTTCCCCCCTCCCACCAGTTTTGTCCTTCTGGCTAATGTGGCCTTTAATCCCATGTAAACATGAGCTACAAATTGGCCTCTACTTAGGGTTACAATTTGTTGACTCTCAAGCAAAATACATACACAAACATATCCTCACACTATGTTTATTTTCTGGACATTTCAGGGCAGGACTATCATTTCACTACAGCATCAAATGGTAATAAAAGCTTCACCCTGTAATTGTGTCTCTCTGATTACACTGTCTACATCCCATTCTTTCAGGTTACTAATTGGAAGCCAGCATGAGGAACCAAAATAAATCCCAAATTAAAACATGATGAAGAAAAAAAAATCACCAAAGAGAAAACACTAGGTATCGATTAACCAAAATTTAATATGAGAGGTATGATGTTGTTGTTACTTCCTTAGCTGCTATTTCTCTCTTTATAACTGGAAAACATTTCATTAAAAAAATCTGAAACATGGCATGCTGCCAAAGTTGAATGCAGAGAACGCAAATGACAGGACTGAATAGTACCAGGGGCAGGCACTCCCTCCTTCCCTTTCAATAGGCTGTTAAGAAAATTTGCTATTGTAGACATAACAAGAACTAAAAGTGTTGTGTGGATGTATTATTTATCAGAGCCTGTCTAGTTCCCAACAGAATAATTTCCTATCTTGTTGCACAGAAGTTGGCAATTTTCTTGTGGCTTTGAGCCAGTGAGTGGGAATAGGCAGTGTTTGTGATTCAAGTCCTGTGCATATTGTAAAGGAAGATTAGTGCCAACGCATTTCTCATTTTCCATGTTCTATCTGCACCTATACAAAATGAAATGTTACAAGGACAAGTTTGCATTGATAGCTTGCGATTCAGAAAAACAAAAAGTATCCATTGGGCCTAGAAATAGAGAGTTGTGGGATCTCTTAGTTTAGTTTATTTAGGGTAACAGTAGATGTGACATTCAGTTCTTTCTCCAAAGAATGAGTTAATAAATATATTGGTCACCTTACCTCCATCCTTTATGGCCAGTCTAATATTTTTTGAGCTGTGTAGGATATTACTGGTCCAGGATTAGTCAATAGACGGACCGCAGGCCAAATCCAGACCACCAGATGCTTTTGTATGGACTCTGAAATCTTTACTTATTATCATTATTGGTTTTTTTTATTATTATTTTCTCTGGAGTGTGGACCTTGATTATACTTGACCAAGAAATTTGGACTTGGACAAAAAATAATTGACTACCCGTGTCCTAGGCAAACGTGCATAATGCTTTATCATTTTTTTCATGTAATATATATCTGTATACAGAAAATTTTACTATATTTCTCATCCTTACAGCTGAGACACAAAGCCTTTTGGAAATAAACATGGGGAGGGAATTAGAAGGCTAATTGTACCCCAAATAAAAATAATGTAAATAATTTAAATAAGTGTAATTGAGACTTATGTGGAAAATGAATACTCTGTAAAACATTTGTTTACTGGTTACAGTTACTATGACCTGAAAAAGCACTCTGGGTAGCTTGAACGTTGGTCTCTCTCTCACCAACAGAAGTTGGTCCAGTAAAAAAAGATATTACCTCACCCACCTTGTCTCTCATGAGGTAAGAGGATATTCATAAGAGAATGAACTGTATGAAAGGGAGTCCTAGAAGTGCTGGAAAAAAATTCTGTGATCCCGAGCTCTTTTCCAAACTCACATTTATCAGCACAACATGAAGTCAAACAGGTCGTTTTGTCTTGTATGTTCTGACATTTGCTTCCATTGAATTTTGGTTAAGATTTTATTTCTTCCCTTAGTTGTCATGGAAATATGCACACAGCAAATTATAATAGATAAAGCACTGCTGACAAAAAATAAACTGACCCAATTCAGACTGTGCTGTCTAACACTTGCAGTGGCCATCTCTCACTGTTTCCAATAGATCTGAAGCAGTCTGCCCTCAGGAAAGAGTGTGGCCCTTTGGTCACCTCATGTGGACCACAGAAGGGCCAGGAGATGAGACTATGGAGACAAAAAAATGCAGGGGGGCGGGGCAAGGAAATCCTAGATGCAGCAGAGAGAGAGAAAATATGGACAGAGGAACATTGGGTGAGGCAGGGAAACTGAATGTGGGGAGAATGGGAAAAAGAAAGACAGAGAGACTGGAGGACAAAAAGGATGACTCTGGGGACAGAGGAATATTGTGGGCCAGGCAGGCAGATTGTGTAGTACAGGAAAATAATTCTTGTTTACACAGGAAGTTTTTAACCTTATTTTTGGGTACAGTTCATCCTTTTCTATGCTTTCAGAGAAATTGCAGTATGCACCAGTTTGGCTGCACCCATTCTCAGCAACTGGCAGTTTGACAGTACAGAAAAGACTTGAGAAGAAGGAAGGGAAAACATGCAGGGCAGGAAAGGAGAGAAGCTGACAGGAGACTCAGAGGGATGAGCTAGGTGAATAGAGAACGTGGCAGGAGAGGGATGAGGAATGGGATGGAGAGGGATGGAATAGCAGCTTGCTTACCTCAGAAGCTGAGAGAGGACATGAAGCGAGTCCCACTCCAAGCAGCTGAAGAAGAGGCTTGTATCTGTGTACGCACTGAAGAGAGAATTTTGTATCATTAACAGTCACATACAGATTTGGGGAGGGTACTTCTCCCTAAACATTAAAGTCAGGCATTAGACAAAAATTAACTACTTGTTATATTTTAGAAACTCATGATGATTATGCAAAATTTCATGATTTTTTAACTCAAAGTTGGCAATACTGAGTATATAATCATGTAATTAAAAACCATCATACACCGAAGGCGATTCTGTTATATTTATACAAGGTTGAATTGCAACCTTATTTTTCTTTTCTGATTTCTGAGTGCCCCATTTTACAGTCTGAACATTCCCTTTACACAGACCTTTTTATGAAATTAATATCATTTTTATTAATTTTAGATGGCCTGAGAAAAATTACATTTTTCTCTGTAATCAGCAGTCCTCAATGTATAAGTATCAAAATGTGAGATTGTAGCTCAAAAGAGCACTTGAACAGTTGAAATCAGAGAAGAATGGGTATTCTATCTTAGGTCACCAGTCTAAGTTCAATAAGGAAATATTTTTCAGTATACTCAGTGTCTATAATGAATGAATGTACCAAATGTCAGGATTCTAGCTCAGTAGGCATCATTAATTTCCATGTTACTATCAGATTATTATAAGTCTTTGTATTGCAGCAGAATAGATAGATGGATACTATTGGTTTAGATATAATTAAAGATGAAAACTATGGCCTCAATCCACAAAGGGATTTAGGCATTGCAATGCTCAGCATTGTGGTGCCTAACTTTTAGGTGCTTTGTCACCCAGTAGAATTCAGAGCCCCAAGTTAGGCACATAGGCTCTCTCTGCAATGCATGGGGAGAGAAAGGCACTTCAGAATGTGTTCAACAAAAGTCAGCATGCTTAGCAGGAGCTGCCTGAGTTAGTCCATAAGAAATGCTGAGATGAATGATATGGTGTAAGCCCTGGTTCGACAGAAGTGCATATCTCCACTTAGGATTCACAGCTATGAATTTTCTCTTGTAGTCAGGCACCTAAGCAGTTTCCTTCAAGAAAGGTGGCAGCACACACTTAAACACACACTTGTTTAAAAAAAACGAACAAACCTGCAAGTTTGCTGCCTAGGTAAGGCTCTCTAAACAAAGTTCTCACCAGGAGAGAATTTTCATGTGGTGAAAATAGTGGATAACGATGGAAATTCTAAGAATCATAATTATAGCAGTACTAACCAATGCCATTTTTATTATCTGAATTTAATCTAGAAGATAAAGGGAATTTGAATGCTGAACTGAATAACTGCAACAGTGATGTAAACAATTTTAATTGTAAACCCAGCACATAATCTTTTCATTGGGAATAATGGATTGGGCTCCCCCCCAAAAAATCTGCTAAAAGCATCACAAAAGGATAATACAGCTGGCAACACGCATCACTTATCACAGACAGTTGCAGCGGCACAGGAGCTAGCAAACAGAGCTCTAAACAGGGGAGTCTGAGTGGGAGTTCTGTTGGAGGAGAAGGTAGTGTACTTGGTTTTGTATTTTTAGTATTTGTGTGTGTGTAGGGGCTTTGTGCTGGGAGAGCAGCTGAGCCCTGATTAGGGGGTGGGGCTTTGTGCTGGGAGAGCAGTTGAGCCCTGCTTAGAGGGTGGGGCTTCTGACTAGAGGTCCTATAAAGGTAGCCAGCCAGTCAAGCAGTAGCACAGGAGCTAGCAAACAGAGCTGTAAACAGGGGAGTTTGAATTGTGGTGCTTGTTTGGGGTTTGCTTTTGCTGGGGGGGAGTGGTCTTTTTGGTGTGGCTTGTGTTTCCCAGATTAACAGGATTTAGGTGGGAAGGTGATGACAGATACAGAGGCAGCTGTGGGAGTGACTCCTGTAGTGGAAGGCACACTGAGGATGACTGGATGTGGAAGCTGTGGTATGTACATGATCCTGGAGGGGGGAACCGGTAAGAGTTTTTTCCGCATGAAATGCTGTCTAATAGAGCTGATGGAGGAAAAGATCTGAGGTTTGAAGATGCAGGTGGGAAGTCTCGTTGAGTTTAGGAAGGGGTTTGAGCAGATGATGGAGCAAAGATATGAGGTATCTGAACGGAAAAGCTCAGACTCACGGATGGAAGCAGGGCTGGGGAATTTTGAGGGGAGACCGGGTGAGGAAAGTGGTCAGTGGAAGCATGTGACTAAAAGAACCAGGCAGAAGAAAAGACGGACTAGTGAAGGAGAAATAGAGCTTAGGAACAGGTTTGCAGAGTTGGAAAATGAAGAAGGTGTTCGGCAGGTACTTGTTGAAGGTGGAAGGGTAAGGAAGAAGAGAAGAGAGGCTAGTCCTATAGGAAAAGGGGAAGAGTCAAGGGAGACTACACCAAATATGAGCCCCAGGAGGATACAGGATGGGTTGAAGAGGATTATAAGGGAAAATAGGAATGGAAAGAACTTGCAGCCAGAGGGAACAGGGGAGAGACTGGAGAATAGCACCGTCACCAGGAAAAGGCAGGTCTATGTGATCGGGGACTCTTGATTGAGAAGAATAAACAGGCCTGTAACTAGAGCTGATCCAGAGAATAGAAGGGTATGCTGTCTTCCGGGTGCTAAGATACGGGATGTAGACCTGAGGTTGAAAAGGATCCTAAAGGGAGCGGGAAAGAATCCCCTAATTATCCTTCATGTGGGAACAAATGATACGGCTAGATTCTCGCTGGAAAGTATTAAGGGAGACTATGCTAGGCTGGGGAAGACGCTTAAGGAAATTGAGGCTCAGGTGATCTTTAGTGGGATCCTTCCTGTTCCTAGAGAAGGGCAACAAAGGTGTGACAAGATTATGACTGTCAACAGATGGCTTAGGCAGTGGTGCTATAAGGAGGACTTTGGGATGTATGGCCACTGGGAGGCATTCATGGACAGAGGACAGTTCTCTCAGGATGGACTTCATCTGAGTAGGGAAGGAAATAGACTTCTAGGATGGAGGCTGGCACAACTGATAAAGAGAGCTTTAAACTAGGAATTAGGGGGAGATGGTTGGGAGATATCCAGGTAATCTCCACACCAGATTTTAGCATTGAGAGGGAAGAAGACGAAATAAGAAAGGATACAGCCGTGGGTAGGAGAATGTGTATATAAGGAGCGAGGGCGGTGTGGATACTAGTCTAATAGGTTATACTGGCTGTAGAATGACTGTGCCTAATAGGGTACAAAATGGGAGCGAGGCCAAAGAGCAAAAATTAAGATGTTTATACACCAATGCGAGGAGCCTAGGTGACAAAATGGAGGAACTAGAGCTACTGGTGCAGGAAGTGAAACCAGATATTATAGGGATAACAGAAACATGGTGGAATAGTAGTCAGGACTGGACTACAGGTATTGAAGGGTATGTGCTGTTTAGGAAAGACAGAAACAAAGGTGAAGGTGGTGGAGTAGCACTGTATGTCAATGATGAGGTAGAATGTAAAGAAATAAGAAGTGATGCAATGGATAAGACAGGGTCCGTCTGGGCAAAAATTACATTGGGGAAGATAACTAGTAGAGCCTCTCCTACGATAGTGCTTGGGGTGTGCTATAGACCTCCAGGATCTAATTTGGATATGGATAGAGCCCTTTTTAATGGTTTTTAATAAAGTAAATACTAATGGAAACTGCGTGATCATGGGAGACTTTAACTTCCCAGATATAGACTGGAGGACCAGTGCTAGTAATAGGGCTCAGATTTTCCTGGATGCGATAGCTGATGGATTCCTTCATCAAGTAGTTGCTGAACCGACTAGAGGGGATGCCATTTTAGATTTAATTTTGGTTAGTAGTGAGGACTCATAGAAGAAATGGTTGTAGGGAACAATCTTGGCTCAAGTGATCATGAGCTAATTCAGTTCAAACTAAATGGAAGGATTAACAAAAATCTGCAACTAGGGTTTTTGATTTCAAAAGGGCTGACTTTCAAAAATTAAGGAAATTAGTTAGGGAAGTGGATTGGACTGAAGAACTTATGGATCTAAAGGTAGAGGAGGCCTGGGATTACTTTAAATCAAAGCTGCAGAAGCTATCGGAAGCCTGTATCCCAAGAAAGGGGAAAAAATTCATAGGAAGGAGTTGTAGACCAAGCTGGATGAGCAAGCATCTTAGAGAGGTGATTAAGAAGCAGAAAGCATGCAGGGAGTGGAAGATGGGAGGGATCAGCAAGGAAAGCTACCTAATTGAGGTCAGAAGATGTAGGCATAAAGTCAGAGAGGCTAAAAGTCGAGTAGAGTTGGACCTTGCAAAGGGAATTAAAACCAATAGTAAAAGGTTCTATAGCCATATAAATAAGAAGAAAACTAAGAAGGAAGAAGTGGGGCCGCTTAACACTGAGGATGGAGCGGAGGTTAAAGATAATCTAGGCATGGCCCAATATCTAAACAAATACTTTGCCTCAGTCTTTAATAAGGCTAAAGAGGATCTTAGGGATAATGGTAGCATGACAAATGGGAATGAGGATATAGAGGTAGATATTACCATATCTGAGGTAGAAGCGAAACTGAAACAGCTTAATGGGACTAAATCGGGGGGCCCAGCTAATCTTCATCCAAGAATATTAAAGGAATTGGCACCTGAAATTGCAAGCCCATTAGCAAGAATTTTTAATGAATCTGTAAACTCAGGAGTAGTACCGAATGATTGGAGAATTACTAATATAGTTCCTATTTTTAAGAAAGGAAAAAAAAGTGATCCGGGTAACTACAGGCCAGTTAGTTTGACATCTGTAGTATGCAAGGTCCTGGAAAAAATGTTGAAGGAGAAATTAGTTAAGGACATTGAAGTCAATGGTAAATGGGACAAAATACAACATGGTTTTACAAAAGGTAGATAGTGCCGAACCAACCTAATCTCCTTTTTTGAAAAAGTAACAGATTTTTTAGATAAAGGAAATGCAGTGGATCTAATTTACCTAGATTTCAGTAAGGCATTTGATACCGTGCCACATGGGGAATTATTAGTTAAATTGGAGAAGATGGGGATCAATATGAACATCAAAAGGTGGATAAGGAATTGGTTAAAGGGGAGACTGCAACGGGTCCTACTGAAAGGCAAATTGTCAGGTTGGAGGGAGGTTACCAGTGGAGTTCCTCAGGGATCAGTTTTGGGACCAATCTTATTTAATCTTTTTATTATTGACCTCAGCACAAAAAGTGGGAGTGTGCTAATAAAGTTTGCAGATGATACAAAGCTGGGAGGTATTGCCAATTCGGAGAAGGATCGGGATATTATACAGGAAGATCTGGATGACCTTGTAAACTGGAGTAATAGTAATAGGATGAAACTTAATAGTGAAGTGTAAGGTTATGCATTTAGGGATTAATAACAAGAATTTTAGTTACAAGTTGGGGACGCATCAATTAGAAGTAACGGAAGAGGAGAAGGACCTTGGAGTATTGGTTGATCATAGGATGACTATGAGCTGCCATTGTGATATGGCTGTGAAAAAAGCTAATGCGTATTTGGGATGCATCAGGAGAGGCATTTCCAGTAGGGATAAGGAGGTTTTAGTACCATTATACAAGGCACTGGTGAGACCTCACCTAGAATACTGTGTGCAGTTCTGGTCTCCCATATTTAAAAAGGATGAATTCAAACTGGAGCAGGTACAGAGAAGGGCTACTAGGATGATCCGAGGAATGGAAAACTTGCCTTATGAAAGGAGACTTAAGGAGCTTGGCTTGTTTAGCCTAACTAAAAGAAGGTTGAGGGGAGATATGATTGCTCTCTCTAAATATATCAGAGGGATAAATACTGGAGAGGGAGAGGAATTATTTCAGCTCAGCACCAATGTGGACACAAGAACAAATGGGTATAAACTGGCCACCAGGAAGTTTAGACTTGAAATCAGACAAAGGTTTCTAACCATCAGAGGAGTGAAGTTTTGGAATAGCCTTCCAAGGGAAGCAGTGGGGGCAAAAGATCTATCTGGTTTTAAGATTCTACTTGATAAGTTTATGGAGGAGATGGTATGATGGGATAATGGGATTTTGGTAAGTAATTGATCTTTAAATATTATGGGTAAATAGGACTAATCCCCTGAGATGGGATATTAGATGGATGGGATCTGAGTTAGCCAGGAAAGAATTTTCTGTAGTATCTGGCTGGTGAATCTTGCCCATGAGCTCAGGGTTTAGCTGATCACCATATTTGGGGTCGGGAAGGAATTTTCCTCCAGGGCAGATTGGAAGAGGCCCTGGAGGTTTTTCACCTTCCTCTATATTATGGGGCAGGGGTCACTTGAGGGAGGATTCTCTGCTCCTTGAAGTCTTTAAACCATGATTTGAGGACTTCAATAGCTCAGACATAGGTGAGGTTTTTCATAGGAGTGGGTGGGTGAGATTCTGTGGCCTGTGTTGTGCAGGAGGTCAGACTTGATCGGAATGGTACTTTCTGACCTCAGTATCTATGCATCTACGAGTCCAGAAACTAAATATTGATCTGAATTTGGTGGCTAGTCTTCAGTTGAACTAAAATCCAGACACAAATATCCCCAAACTGCATGGAGTTCAACAGCCAGATCAATCACTTCTATCTAGGTGAAGTCTCTCTGTATGCCACATTAGGTGTAGGTGCAGAGACAAACCATCCCCATGGACTGCTTCTGAACTTATTGTACTGTAAAGAGCCTCAAGGAGCATAGAGTAGGCCTGGCCTATTCACCACCCTGAATGTCCCTCTCATGTGCTCAATTAGTTCTTCTTGTTGGCTCGTAAGGAAGGATGGGGCTATGGGCCTACTGTGAATTCTAGCATTGGCTAGGTGACCTGGGGTTGGATTAGATGACTTCCTGAGGTCCCTTCCAACCCTGATAGTCTATGATTCATAGTACTAGACTTGAGCAGCCTTTATGCTTGGAGAAACTAAAGGATTGCTATTAGTCACCCTAAGTCACATTTTGTGGCATGTTAGTGGGATAAATATCAGCATTTCTACAGTCCTGCTGTCACTGGCATGTAGACAAATGGAGGATTTAGTGCTCCAAAATGGTCAGCATGAGGAACTAAATTCACTTTAAAATTTTAATAGTCTTAGCAATTCCTGTCTATGTCAAGTAATCACTCGTAATACCACTTTTTGAAATTGATAGGTTCATCTCAGGAAATAAGTGCAGAATTAGATATTTCAGATAATGTTATAAATATAATGGAGCAAAAACGGTGAGGCAGAAGGTTCTCTGATAAAAGCTGTCTAGAGAATTAATCAGAATCAGTTACAGATGTGTTAGTCGGGAATGTTCCTTTTCTGAAAAGGCCCCAAAAAGAGAGCCTTTTTTCTGAGCCAGTTTTCTAGTGTACAGTAGGTTTAGAGCCCAGTTGTTTGTGATTAATGAATATGACAATACAGTTTATAATAAAGTCTGGTGTTTTCATTTTTAGCTTATTTTTATGACCCAAGAAGCTTTCTGTTTTAGCTGAGGCTACTCCATTCTTTAGCAACAGAGAATTCTTTTACCACATGTGTGAATAAAGATTAGGAACACATTAAGCTTTCAGTTAATGGAACAAATACACTAGGTCTTGAAAGCATAATAACCACCAAGCCAGTGCTGCACCTGAACTTTAATCAAGTCTGCTGTTTTCCATGCCCTTCAGCAGAATGACTTGGAAACTCTACTTCCACAGTAAAATTACAAGCAGTTTTATTGTTAAATTTAAAACATACTATATGTAACTAGACTTATCCTCAGACTCTTAATATTCCCTAGACATTTCAAGGTAGGTTGTGTGCATTTTCACACAACAATTTTATATAAACCATATTGCCAACTCTCCTAATTTTATCACATTTCAGGTTATTTGGTGTTTTGCTTAAACCCCCCATTGCTGGAATCCTGCGATAACATGAGAATCTCAGCTTTCATTAAAAACAAACAAAAACCCAGACATCATGTTTCTAGTACACATGGTTGCAAAGAAAAGGTTAAAACCCATCTACCTTAAAGACTCAAAACCCACAAGACAAATAAAGACCCCATTTTAAAAAAAACATTTTTAAGACAATTTCATGATTTTGTGGGGACTTAGACTTTTTTTGATTGCTCGTGGCTGGCAATACTGAATATTTGTGGTGGAGTGAGGCCCAACTGAAACTCCAACTCCATTCCCTCCTCCAATCCCTGAAAGATTTTTTTTCTGTGGGATTCAAGGAGGGATTCAGTCAGAATTCAAACTAGGACTGAGAACTGATTTTTGAAACTCTCACAGTTCTTGATCTGAATGGCCCTCACATTTCAGGGGAGAGGGGATTAACATTTTGATCTGGGTACAAATTGTGTGTCTTGACTCTCTCTATTTAAATTAAAACACAGAAGATGATGATCTAGCTTATTAATACATTAAAACTATGTGACATCATAATTAAAATTAGCTGGTCTCATAACTACTTTTTACCCACTGGACAACTGGAAAGGAAATGATCAAATACAATTTGTCATCTTAATCTTTTTTCAGTATAATATCTGCTAAATATTTAATACTCAGTGCGACCTATTTCTTTCTATTAATATGAAGCAAGGAAGGCTGCTCTTTTGGAAGACTGATAAAGCCCTTTTAGGAGGTCCTTCAGCCTCTTTTCAGCTTCTAAATTAAAAAATAAATTACTCATTGGCCAAAGTACAAATTACAGCAAACTCATTTGAAGAGGAAACGAAAGCCAGAATTCTGTAGGAACAAAGTCATCTTTATAGAAAGGGTTATAAGATATTATGAATTGCAAATCATTCAGGTTTTACATGTAATGTTACCCTCAAACTGCCATTAATGCAAAATGTGTGACCACTATAAGTATCTCAGATGCTGGATCTTGTAAACAAACTGAACCATTTGGATTAACCGTATCAGGAATACAAAAGGAAACAGACAAAGCAGGAAAATAATGCTTTAAAGGTTAACACAAACTATTTAAGACATATTACATTTTTTAAAATATAAGATTTGTATTCTAACATTCTAGAATGCAAGATAATTAGATTCCTCTAAGCTTCTAAAATCATTCAAATCATGAGTAAAGTTACTCTGAAAAACTTCTGGGACAGATAAGGACCAAAATTGTATAAACATATGGCAGAAAGGGTAACTAATATCCTCCTAGATGTTTATAATGCCTCATTCCAAGAAAGATATATTCCAGACACATTTACAGTTTGCTTTTGGAAAGCTGATTTTTAGAAAGGCTAAGATCTGGATGAGCATGATTCATATAAATTCATTTTCCTTGTGAAATTCTGGCACTTCAAAGCCAGATTGATATCTGGCCCAGAATTATTCCAGCCCTCAACTGAGAACTTATTGGCAGTCCACCATAATGAAACATACCAGCACTGAGCTGAAGTTCTGAGGAGTACAACTCTGTCCTCCTCTGCTAAGTGAAGAGGCTATACTTCAGTTGCACTCCCTCCCTATTGCCCAGAAGCAGCATTTCCTGTGAACAGACAAAAGATGTATATGTCTACTTGGCTGAGTAATGGACTTTACAAACTCCATACTGTGCAAAGACAGAAGGGAAGAGTCTTTCCTATGTACAGGCAAGTAGCTCCCTCACAACCCCACACAGCTGCCAGACCTGCCTATCATGAAGATAGACACCCACAGCTGTGACCAGTAGAGAAAACAAGATCTTCCATAAAAGGGAGAGAAAGGTGTGAGATAGCAAATGGTGATAGCTTCACAGCAGGTTGCCTCTGAGAAAGGAACTAGGAGATAGAAGGAGACTGTGAATCCTAGAATTGAAGGGCTGATAGACTCAAGTTAAGGTGAGGTTCCATGAACTGACAGAGCTGACTGGAAACAAACAGAGGAGAGATAGTTAGGAGAGGCTCGGAGATCATAGCAACAGGCAATGACAATCTGCTTCAGTTAAGACACTAGAAATAAAGGGCTTGAGTTTGCTCTCAGTTACACCTGTATAAATCAGGAGCAACTCCGTTTGTCAACCAATTATACCCTGGTATAAAATCAGTATATGTGAAATCAGTGCCAGGAGCAAAGACTTTTACAGCTGCAGAAGTTTTTGCCCTGCTGCTGTTCTTGGTCTGCCCTGCATGTGACTTCAGAGGCTTTCTCCCAGGCTAGTTAAAGTGAAGAACTTTTTAATTATTCAGGACTGCTGTATGGTCTCAAGTGAGTTTCTTGTTGGTCTAGTTAGTATATGTGCATACAAGATGATTCTATAAGCATTCAATCTTTTGCAAATGAATTACCCAGGCAATGGGAATCCAGGGGAGTTAGGTACCTAGGAGCTTTTGAAAATCGCAGTGGGCACCTAACTGTAATTTTAGGCACCTAAATACCTTTAATAGTCGGTCCTAAGTCCATCTATCTGTTCTGAAGGTGACCTCAGTAATGCAGTAGTAGTTTGTGTTCAGAGTGTCAGAGACCTAGGACTTTGAATATACAATTGGGTGAGCTATGTGTGTTACGAGTCTGCACTTGCATCAGCTACAGTTAGTCAATGATTTCTTCAATAGACACACCACAGGACAGGCATCAGGGCCATCTAGCACTCCCACCCTCCATCCTGGTCACTATCATTGCTTTCATTTCCTTGAGTAGAGGTGGGGCCCTGTTTGCGATTATGGGGGGAGATCATTCTCCCACCCTGGACACACGTACTGGATTGCCATGAGGGTTTAATGGGCAGGGCCAAGAGTCCAAAGAGGAGCTGCCACTCTCTGCAGCATAGTCCCTGTTAATGGCAGAATGTATTTCAGCTGCTGTCCGTCCCTAAATTAATACTAGAAGGGGGATTTTCCACAGCCAAGAAAGAGCTGCCAAGGAGGTCAACAAATGAGCTATCAGAGGTTTGAAGAGTAAGGTCTCTTCTCTGCTGATTCCTACAAGCTACAGGGTTAGGAAATTTTCCTCATCTCTCTGCTGTAGCCCTTAGGAGGGGACTATTTGAAGGAAAATCTACATGGTTGCTCTTTCAGTGTTTCCTGACCTCTGCTATCCTTTGTATACACGTCTGCACAGCAGAACAGTTCAGTTCATGATTTCTTGCATTTCCTTTTGCAGCATTAGCTACCATTCTGAGGGAATATGCTCTTCAGGGATAACCGTATTAGGAAGGGAACAAAAATGATCCAGTTATAGTGGTAATATACTGCTCTGTGTATCACATCCAGCTGATTCTGGGCATTATTAATGTTTATAGATCAGCTTCTAGGACAGCATCTCTCATGTTGAGAGAGGAGCTGTGTCCCAGTTTTGTCCTTGGCCATTAATATATGGCTATGAACAGGATTTATCAATTTACAACTGAGTCCTCCTACCACGTCTAAGTAGTGTACATCCCAGTAAAACACCACAAGATTCTTCCCACTATTATGGCAGCAAGGCCAGGCCCAATAACATTATTCATGTACAAGAATTGATACATGCTACAGATATTTTATCTAGTTTCTCATAAATCTTAATACATATATTAACATCTAACAACCCCTGCATTTTCAGTGAGATGCAGGATAATTTACTCACACAGTTACCAATAGATTTAATGGTATTTAGATGGGTAAATAATCCCCATATAATCTTATACTGTGTTCAAAGTTTTGTGGAAAACTATCTAGAAATTATCCAGTGGAATGTAATGAAGTATGGTTGCTATTTGATCATTCATCCTATTAGTAGAGCATATGAGTTCAGAATTTTATCTTTTGGAATGCAAGATATGATCATTTATCCTTGAACTTTAAATGTGACTGTGTATACTAGTGTGTGCACTCAAGGCAATAAAGCCATGTTTTACACATTTATAGCATTAGCACCCATTTGCTTTTTTATGTGTATGGGGGCAAATGAATAAAATAGAAAATAGTGACTGTGGCTAATTATATAAAATGACCAAAATGCCACCTTGTATATCTTGTTTGACACCACTGTGTTAAAGTAATTTATACTCATGCTGCAATATAGAAATTGAGCAAGTAACTGTGAAACAGTTGACACAAATGTATTTTTGTTTTTTGTTTTTTTTATAAATGAACTTTCTTACCCTCAGTCTCTAATCCGAGAGGGTCTTAACATTGATAGTAGTTTCTCCGCTAAACAGAACACCTTTCTGTGATCCTTTTATATCTTTGATCCGTTCCATCATCTCTCAGGGACACGCTAGCAGGCATGTACCTTAACCACTTTACAAATAATTCTGAAACAGCAAGAAATAAACAATATGTGACAAGCTGCCATAAGTGGATACACTGAAATTACATAAGTGAATTACCTAGAACTTTTTGCCCCTTACCAGAGGGCAGCAAATGTCACTGAAACACTCAGGTTTTGCTGAATTATAATTCTACAACTATTGCTCACAAAAGCTATGACTAACAAAGGGCCAGAATAAAGAAAAATCTCTATCTGGCATCTAGCTAGAGACTTGAAATAGGTTGTGAAAAATGCAGTCAACTTGGTAATTTAGAGCATATGCTAACCTCTGCAGGTTTTTAATAAGCTAGAGCCAGAACTACTTTTATTGAATCTGACACTGAAAAAGAAGACGACCTCTCTCATTGTAAGATGCCAAAATGACGACACAATCAATAGCAGGACAAAGGTTGCTTATAGAACACACACCCTTGAAAAGAAAAAAAACAAAGATCTTTTTTGGATAAGCTAAAGCATTTTTCCAGACATCTGGTATGGACCTTGTTCATTCTCACAGATTTGTTGTCATGCAGAAAAGGAAAAATGGCATTCTTTCAAAACAGCAATTTATTAAACAGGTTTTTATATCTTTAAATTTGAAAGAATATTGAATAATTGTCACTGAAAATATTTTTAGAGACAGAATTCTAACAGACAGCTACATTTATTATTTTAATCAATTATTTTAACAAATAGGCACTCCTTTTTACTGGCACTGTGAGCATCCATTATTTAATGCAGCTCATTTTGGAAGACCTTTGTTCTAGGTTCTTTTCAGCTCTGAGTTATTGTTAAGAGCCAAGAGTTTTGGCAGCTGTTGCCAGCTCTGTGTGATTTGTTTAAAACGGGGGGGGGGGGAGTTGCTTAGCAACATCAGATCACACTTTTGGTACCCTACTGTATCTCGCATTCCAAAATATTCTGCACATCTTCAGAATTTAAAGAGACACAGTCTAATTAAGAATCATATTTTAAAAAGTGAATTTCCCTCCCTATGTTACCATGATTAGAAATATGAGGGGGAAGGGGAAAATGGAATCTATTATGAAATCTCATTTGAATGTTGCTGATTGTGGATTTAAAATCTTGTCACAGATCAGTAGGGAATAGAACTCCTGCTCTCTGCTGCAGAGCTGCATCGGAGTCCCAGTAGTCTGTGGCATCACGCGGCAGAGATGGCACTAGATGGGAGCAGGGCAAAAAGCAGTTGCTGTTTTCAAAGTGCCATCAGCAAGGGGCTTGATGGGGGCATGGGTAGATAGAAAAAGGGTAATATGGTTTATGCAGGTATGTGACTTATGATCTTGTTTTCTCTGTACTGCTGCAACTTTAAAGGTTTAGGAGGCTGCTGTTTGAATGGGAATTAAATATTTTCATGATGGAAGTCTCCCGAGGGCCAGATCAGAATTGGGGCCTCATTTCTGTATGAATACACAGTGGACTTTGGCCCTGGTCTGAGGAGTTTACAAGCTACTGCCAACTCATGAGGCCGACTGAGTGCGTTAGAGGGCAGACACATGCAGAAATTTGCTCTTCCTTGTTTTGCTATTTTTTAAATCTAACAAATTAATCTAACATAAATAAGACTGGAAGTAGGCGTTTGCTCTCTGTATGCAACAAATGTAACAATGGAGGGTGGGAGAGAAGAGGACAATAAGACTGGAGACTGACACAGTTAGAATGTTTTTTTCCACCAAATGCATCCGATGAAGTGAGCTGTAGCTCACGAAAGCTTATGCTCTAATTTGTTAGTCTAAGATGCCACAAGTACTCCTTTTCTTTTTGCGAATACAGACTAACACGGCTGCTACTCTGAAAGCAGAATAGAGGCTGGAAGGTACACCATAAGGAACAAAGAAGAGAAGGGCACAGAGGAGAATCAAGAATGGAAAGCAGAGACAAGTGGGGAGAAGTGTAAAGACAAGAGTGAAGACTAAGGAGGCAGGGAGTAAAGGAAAAAGAGTCATTGGGATTGGAGGCTTCCACCTGTGGTTCCTCAACTTCCATAACCACAGTGTCCTCTTTGCAATTCAGCCCTCTGGGTAGGCCACCATCTATGTTTCCCCCTTCCAGAGGTGCGTATCACGGTCCTATTGTCCAGTCACTTCCCAGTGGTGTGGACCCAGGCCTGCCCAGCACTACCAGTCCCAACCCAGTGACCCTATAAAAGCAGCTTCATGTTGTCTCCAATTTCTCTCAATACTGGTATATTTCCCTGAGATGCTTCCTCATGGCCCCACCACTTTCTTTGCTCTCATCTCAGGACCCTCAGCTGCTCAGACACAGCAGCCAGCCAGTAGCTCTGTCTTGATCCCCCAGGCCCTACCAGCAGCTGTTTTATCCAAGGTGCTTACAGTTCTCTCAGCTTCCAGTGATATAGTCCTTACTCCCTGAGCTCCCAGCAGTGACTGACCCTACTCTGCCCTGCAGTTCTCTTTTATCTGAGCCTGCCCGGCTTGGATTGGTTGCTCCCTGCAACTCCTCCCTGAGTGGTTAAGCTTCATGCAGCCTCTCTAGGTTGCTCGGAGGACTCTCCTCCATTGCTCATTTTGGGGTAGGGCATGGTTAACCCTTTCTATACCTGTACAGATAGGTAGCCCATCACACACAGGAAGAGCTCTCCTCAAGAGAATTCAGCTACCTCAAACCAAAACATAATTTCATTTTTCAAATCTGACCCAGAACTAAAACTTTAGGGGGAAGTAAATATCCAGTTATTAGTATCCAAACTGCCAAGTTACAAATTAGAAAGGAGTTAAAATTTGATGTTCTGTTTCAAGAATAAGTCAAAAAGGAATTTTAGTCTAGACATTGATAATATGCATATATATTTGCACAGTACCTGCTTTAAGAAATACCTTGAATAGGAACAGCCTTGCTAAAATAAAAAAATACTTACAGTTCACCAGACCACAAACATATAAAATAAAGACTTTCAAAATAAATACTCGCTATAGAAATAAACTTTTAAAAAAAACTTCCTTGTTCACCGACAGGCACCAAAAAAAAATTCATTCATTTGACAATTCTGTATAAGGAAGAATGAAATCTGTGTAGCTCTCCACTCTAAAAATACTGGAGTAAGGGTTGGACAAGAGATGACATTTATTAAAGATATCTGGTAATTACTGTATACCCATCCTATATCTCTGGGCCTTCATCCTTCAATTCAACATATGTCAGTAAAGAACTACTGAGGTCAGCAGTACACCTGTGAATAGTGAATTGCAGGACTGGAGCCTTGATTTTGAACAGTTCTTAAACTGCTTTTGAATAATAAAAGTGGAGGGGCACTGAGCAATGGAAAATGCTAAGAGTTCTTACTCCAATAATTGTCATTGACACTTGAGCTGGTATTCTGAATCCTGTGGAGAAAACCTAATTTTAAAAAAAACTTTAAAAATCATACATATCCATATGTTTCAGTTTATTTACCTGCATCACTGTTCTAAGGTTGTGGACACATGCGTGCGTATGAGATCTATCAAAAAGGTTGTATGAATCATCTCTAGCTGGTTGTCCTGAATCCCAGCATATAAAATAGAAGGCTATTCAGAAGCTCTTGGAATGCAATATAGATCTTAGTCATCAAAAGTAATGAGCCCCTCTTGTCTCATGCTAGCCAACATATTGCTGAGGAACACATAACTATTAGGTTTCATTAACCTACATTAAGACCTTTTCAGGTAATGTCAATGTGAGGAAAGTTTCAATATTCAAAAACAACTCCATATTGTCACATGGAATTCATGGAGAATAAATTGTGTGGGACTAAGATTCACTCCTAATTCAAGTACTATGTTGTTCAAACCACAGGCCATGTCAGTGGCATTGGAACAATTTGTGTAATGGGGGTGCTGAAAGCCATTCAACAAAACTGTAAACCCTGAATATGATAGAAAGCACTGCCACATCCCCTGCACTCCTAGTACCAGCACTTCTGGGTCGTGTCCTATGTTTCTCCAGTAAAACCTGCAGCAGTGCTATTTTTTCAAAATGCCATGAAATCCACTAGTCTAGCCAATTTTAATTATAGACAATACTATAATTGTATTATAGGGGAGGAGAGGAGAGAAGATAGCCAGAAACAACCACCCTCACATTATCCAGTATTTTAGAAAACAGAAACCAAAAGGTTTTTTTCTGCTTAGTAGACCATGCTGAGATATGCTAATGTCTAAGGTAGAGAATGTCACCTAGGAAATAAAGTGACAGGAAAGGAGGATGACTGCAAGTAAAGCTTGGTATACTTGCTACACGCTGAAAAGCATTGTCCTGTAACAGTTATGTGGCTCCTTTTTTTTTTTTATTTGTCTTGTCCTTAGCTTAAAATAGTAATCTCTTTTCCAAAAGAGAAAATAATACTGGAAGAGACCAAAACAATCTAATCAGTCTGTGGTAAAATAAAATAAAAACGTTGGTAGAAATATCTACCAAGCATGGTGTTTTTTTGTTTTGTTTTGTTTTTGCCCGTTATCTCCCAGTCAGGAATGTCAAGGCTCTTAAGTGCTGTCATGGGATTGCTGTTCTGAAGATCCTTTTATATTATTGTTACAGCTTCTTATCTTGTGCTCATATTGTGCAACACTCATCACTCTGTGTCAGAAGCTAGTTTAGTACCTGCTGCAGCAGCATTTTATGGATGAAGATTCTGTTTAAATTTCAAGTACTTTACTTATGTTAATGAACATTGACCTATTCCTAATGAATCATCTGAGCCATTTACTTAGTCACAGTGTAGGATAACAGCAGGTCTTTACTGTGGCAGTGATAATTGCACAATCTATATAACAACTCCTGAAAAAACTAAAGAAGTTATTTTTTATTTTGCCTTATAGAAAAGGAAAGAAAGCTAAAGTTTCAGAAGCCGTTCCAAGTGTCTTGTGGAAATGTAGTTCTGCATTTGCATGCAACTCTTACAGACTGACACTTCATTAGAAAACAAAATCCCTTCAGTCAAGAATGAATAACTATGAAAGAATTACTAAGGAAGCTAAACATAGCATAACAGAAGGTAATATGTCGTATGGTCTGAAAATCATTGTACAAAAAAAAAAAAAAAAAAAGACAGCAACAAGCCACCATGGGACTTTTCTCTGGGCTCTGAAGAAGGTAATTTTCAGAAATTTTCATGCACACTTTTCACCCCCCTCAAGGGAACGGGGCCCTTTTGTACAAATTGTCAGCTTCTGGAACATACCTAATAAGATAAAAAGGTCCTGTAGCAAACAGAACAGCAAAAATTATAAAAATTCGGATCTTAAGCCAAGAGAAAAGGTAAAGCAAGGTTGAATTATCTCATCTTCTCTATGGATTAAAACCCACAAAACATTTAATTTCAATTTCCATTAAAGCTAAACAGAAATATAAAGAGATGAGCAAGAATGGTAAAATTTCAGATCTGCATGTGAATTTCAAATCTCTAGTGCTATGGAGGTGATGAGACTCTGAGATTTGGTTCAACACATTTTAAAACAGGAAGCCAAATGGAACATTTGTCTTGGGCTTCAGATCCTGAACTTTACTGAGTGGAAATTTGGGTCTGGCGATTTGGTTCCAGCCAATCTCAGGTTTAAACACATGTTCATTAAACAACTCCTAAAAATAATAATATCTGGCACCTGCAATTTACAAGAAGAGGGAAATTTTAGGAAAATTCTTTCATTTTATACACTTCATCCTCCAACCCATTCCTACCTTTGAATATTTTCTTCTCCCTGACAAAAAATAATTTTGGCATGGCAGTTCTTCTTGATAGTCGCAATGGTAGAATTTATATAGTAGGAAGCAATAAATTATATTTGCATTGTTGATGTTGTGCTTGTCAGTGAAAGTGAAGAGTTGATAATTACAGTTGATTTTTAACTACATGTTAAAGAAGGCAAAAACAATGACTTCCGAGAACAGATTCTTTCCCCAACAATATAATTTAGTTTTAAATAGGAAAAAATACAAGTGGAATAAATCCTGCTCCCTAATTTTCATGGCACATGAACTACTCGATCATTTCAGACATGGGAAATCTTGGCAAAGTCCTGGTTGGTATTCATGTGAATAGAGAGTATTTGGAAGATAAGGGCTGTATCAGAACAAAATTCAGGCTGGTAAACTGCCTCTTGCTGGCAGCATCAGAGTAATAGATTGAAGTGTAATGTAACTATGAAATAATGAGTGTCATGGAAACAAAAGCCCCATCAGTATATAAAAACACTATGGATAGGAGCATTTGTTATTTCAGAGGGTCACGAAAAATTGAAGTTGAATTATTTTACCCATGTATTAAAGACAATTATGCAACCTCTGGAAAATAGGATGATGCAAAGGAATGCACAAAGGAAAAGTTTGAAAGCAAATGCAAAGCAACTTGAAAATATTTCTGGTACGTATTCAAGAGTAAATGACAATTATGAAAGAAGGTTGTACAAAAGGTTTCCTGACCTCACAAATGACATTTAAGCAATGATGACAAATATGTGGAAACCATAATCATATAAATTCAAGGATAAAACTAGAATTATAGACAGATGCAGGGACAGAAAATACTCGCTGAGTTACCTAGTCAGATCCACTATATTTTGCAGCACTAAATAAGATGGGGAAATTGTGACAAAGGCCCATGGGTGGTTCACTACTCTGTCACCTACTCATCAGGCCTAACACACTCATTAAACCTAACACACAGCTGTCATGATATATCCCCAAAAGATGACATGTAATATATCATTGGAAAACTCATAACTCACTGATCACTGATATTTTTGTGTGGTGTATGTACAGGTAACATATGCAAGATTACAAAACATATGTTAAAATCATAGAAAATGTGTACCAGGTGGGACATAAAGTACTCCACTCCAGACAAAGGAATGTGGTTCCATCTGCTTGAATGTGTCTCTGATATAAATTACGCAATATGTGACCAAGGACAAAGAATAGCACATTTACATGCAAGGTAAGCAAAACCATCATGAGAGTAAGTAGGGAAAGACAAATACTTAACAATATCAATGGAGGATAGAGTCTGCGTGTTTCAGGAGCCTGACTCTTGAAGCAAGGTTAGTGAACTTTGGAAGGACAGCATGGCTTCTACAGCTCAATAGGAAAGAAATGGTTGGGCTGGGCTTACTGGTCAAAGTCTAGACATTTCAAAGGTTTATTGGACTATAAAACAAAATGAGAGAGAACCCCATAGTTGTCCATCACCTGGGAGATTTTAGGAGCCACACTCTTGGAATCACAGAACACTGGATCCTTCAGCCAAGGGGGTGGAAGTTGAATATGGGAATTGAATGTGTGTGAGAAACCTGCTTAGGCAAAGACTGTACTTGCTGAAATTAAATTGTAGTCTCAGAAGTGTATTTTTACTTTTGCTTGTTTGTAACCATTTCTATTTTCATTTGTTATATTTGGTATAACTTCAACCTATAACTTTTTGTTTAATAAACTTGTTTTACTTTTTACTATAATCCAGTTCAGTTCATGAAATAAAAGTGTTGATCAAGACCCATTCGAGTTAATGAGCTGTAGTGTATTATCTTTTTAAAGGAGCAATGAACTTAATGACTTCTGTGAGAGCTCCTGGAGAGGACTGGACACTGCAGGGAGACATCTTTAGGGAACCTGGGAGTTGAAGTTCACTGTTAGTTGCAAGGCAAGGTTTGGATTGGTAGAGTACTGAATAATTTGCTGAGAAGGCAGACAAGCTGGTATGCCAAAGTTGTCACAGTTTAGCAGTAGCTAAACTCTCAGTTGCTGAGGGGCCTCACAGTAATGGGAACCTCAACAGAAGGTTTTGGTGGAATACTGGACTGACAGGGTGGTTGGGGTCACTCTGCAAAAAGCAATTGGGCAGTAGAAGCCAGGATATGACCTGCATGCTTGTATGATGGCTGTTGGCATCAAGGCTGTGAGCCACAGCAACATAACATTTAAGGCACCCAGAATTGCAGGGCAGGTGTTGATTGTCCTGGGTTGAAAGACAAAGTGTCACATATCTAACTCCATTCTTGAACTTCAGTAGTAATGATACCTCCACAACTTCTTGAATCTATTCTGTTGTCTAGTCACTCTTTCTGTCAAGAATTGTTCCCAACCAAATCTTTGCTTTGGACCATTACTCCTCATCCTGTCATCTCTTGAGAGTCTGAATAATTCAGACAGTTTACTCTTTGTAAATTTCAAATGCTCAGTATTAAAGTAGATTAGACATTTAGTTGGAAGGTGTACTCCCATTCCTCCTGGTATGAAATGAGTTTGGTGATTTTAGTCCATTTCCCAGTGCACAGAGGCCTACATCACAAACATGACTCCCCAAAATACAGCAACAATGAAAACAGCTAACACAAGAATTGATTGTTACCCTCTTCTAGGGGCTAAGCACTGAATGAAGATTGAACTATTCTCTCAACCCTAGATATTTGTCCCAGAAATCGGGAGAAAGACAACAGAAGAATCCTCATCTTCTTAAACTAGAAAGGAAAATAACCCTTATGATAGCTTAATTTGGGGACCTCAAAACTTGGTACCATTCCTTTACATTTTCTGTACTGAATGAAGCAATTGATGATATAGCAAATCTATGTGAGAACGTAAAATATCAACTCCAATCTTGTCATAAGAGTGAAAACAATCATCTTAGTGATATTTGGGTTCACCAGAAATTAAATTGCTGTTTGCTAACTCCTCAAAGTATGCTACAGCAATTTATTACAGATATATATTTCCTTCTAAAGAAATTGGGATCTGCCACTTTAGAAAAATTAGCAATTTCCTGAAATGCATTTTTCACCACAAATAGATAAAAACATTTCTTTTTATAATACAGTGATATAATGTAGTCTGGACTCTGTTTCCATGTCTTTATAAAAGGCTCGTATTTTATCAGAATACAAAAGTTGAAAGGAAATTGTGTACTTCAGTGGAAAGAGTAATGATATTTAAAAGGGTTTTTTTTATTATTTTTGTTTTCCTTACTTGAACTGTTTCAGAAAGCCCCATAGACAGCAACTGGAAAATGACAAAGAAAATTTAAAACCATATTTCATTCATTCCAAAGCCATAAACAGGATGTCATTTAAATGTGACTTGTAGAAGATTTGAACATTAGCGTCAGCTCAAATGCGTCAGTAGATTTCTACAAACAGCACTAAAGTGCTCAAATTAATAAAGCATTTTTAAGGAGAGAAGGGTATTCTAGTCTACTCACACAGCAAGGAGCAGAAGCTCAGGAGTGCTAATCCAGCTATAGCATTGACTACTTCGGTGACATTGGCCAAGTTCCATAACCTCTCTAACTTTGTTTCTCCATCTCACCAACTGTAAAATGGGCTTAGTGGGCCATATTCAGCTCACAATCATAAATCTGGGATAATTTCACTGAAGCAAATAATTGAACCAAATTCATTATCTACCTTAGGAATGGATGGTGGTGATTAGTTTTTCTTTACATTACTTAATGATTTAAGCTCATTTTCCAAGGCACAGTACAGCAAGACATGTCAAAGATACAATATGTAAGACAAAATACTGAGATGGAATTCTAATAAAAACAGAAACTTTCTTGCAACCTGTGAGATCCATAGAAGATCTATCACATTATGGGAACAATTGGACCAGAAAATGACATGTAATGGAAATTGAGCAGTTCATATTTGTATACATCTTTCAAGGTGAAAAATGCTACACAAAATGCAAAACTGTTAATTCCTTTAGTTGTTTTAAAAATTGCCAGAGTGCTGCCGTGGGTGACTTGACTTACTACTAGTGATCAGAAATCCCAAGATGAACTGGAATGCTGAAGTATACAACTGATTAGTGCTGGAGAGTGAGGAATTGCTATTAGTTCATCTAGCTTTTGATTAGTTTCTCTATAGATTCATAGATACTAAAGTCAGAAGGGACCATTCTGATCATCTAGTCCGACCTCCTGCACAAAGTAGGCCACAATCTCACCCACCCACTTCTATGAAAAACCTCACCTATGTCTGAGCTATTGAAGTCCTCAAATCATGGTTTAAAGACTTCAAGGAGCAGAGAATCTTCCCTCAAGTGACCCATGCCCCATGCTACAGAGGAAGGCGAAAAACCTCCAGGGCCTCTTCCAATCTGCCCTGGAGGAAAATTCCTTCCCGATCCCAGATATGGTGATCAGCTAAACCCTGAGCATACGGACAAGATTAACCAGCCAGATACTACAGAAAATTTTTTCCTGGGCAACTCAGATCCCATCCATCTATATCCCATCTCAGGGGATTAGGCCTATTTACCCTGAATATTTAAAGATCAATTAATTACCAAAATCACATTATCCCATCATACCATCTCCTCCATAAACTTATCAAGTAGAATTTTAAAGCCAGATAGATCTTCTGCCCCCACTGCTTCTCTTGGAAGGCTATTCCAAAACTTCACTCCTCTGATGGTTAGAAACCTTCGTCTGATTTCAAGTCTAAACTTCCTGGTGGCCAGTTTATACCCATTTGTTCTTGTGTCCACATTGGTGCTGAGCTGAAATAATTCCTCTCCCTCTCCAGTATTTATCCCTCTGATATATTTAGAGAGAGCAATCATATCTCCCCTCAACCTTCTTTTAGTTAGGCTAAACAAGCCAAGCTCCTTAAGTCTCCTTTCATAAGGCAAGTTTTCCGTTCCTCGGATCATCCTAGTAGCCCTTCTCTGTACCTACTCCAGTTTGAATTCATCCTTTTTAAACATGGGAGACCAGAACTGCACACAGTATTCTAGGTGAGGTCTCACCAGTGCCTTGTATAATGGTACTAAAACCTCCTTATCTCTATTGGAAATACCTCTCCTGATGCATCCCAAAACCGCATTAGATTTTTTCACAGCCAGATCCTATGATCAACCAATACTCCAAGGTCCTTCTCCTCTTCCGTTACTTCTAATTGATGCGTCCCCAACTTATAACTAAAATTCTTGTTATTAATCCCTAAATGCATAACGAAAAGGAGTACTTGTGGCACCTTAGAGACTAACAAATTTATTAGAGCATAAGCTTTCGTGAGCTACAGCTCACTTCATCGGATGCATTTGGTGGAAAAAACAGAGTAGAGATTTATATACACACACACAGAGAACATGAAACAATGGGTTTATCATACACACTGTAAGGAGAGTGATCACTTAAGATAAGCCATCACCAACAGCAGGGGGGGGAAGGAGGAAAACCTTTCATGGTGACAAGCAGGTAGGCTAATTCCAGCAGTTAACAAGAATATCAGAGGAACAGTGGGGGGTGGGGTGGGGAGGGAGAAATACCATGGGGAAATAGTTTTACTTTGTGTAATGACTCATCCATTCCCAGTCTCTATTCAAGCCTAAGTTAATTGTATCCAGTTTGCAAATTAATTCCAATTCAGCAGTCTCTCGTTGGAGTCTGTTTTTGAAGCTTTTTTGTTGAAGTATAGCCACTCTTAGGTCTGTGATCGAGTGACCAGAGAGATTGAAGTGTTCTCCAACTGGTTTTTGAATGTTATAATTCTTGACGTCTGATTTGTGTCCATTCATTCTTTTACGTAGAGACTGTCCAGTTTGGCCAATGTACATGGCAGAGGGGCATTGCTGGCACATGATGGCATATATCACATTGGTAGATGCGCAGGTGAAGGAGCCTCTGATAGTGTGGCTGATGTGATTAGGCCCTATGATGGTATCCCCTGAATAGAAACCCATTGTTTCATGTTCTCTGTGTGTGTGTATATAAATCTCTACTCTGTTTTTTCCACCAAATGCATCCGATGAAGTGAGCTGTAGCTCACGAAAGCTTATGCTCTAATAAATTTGTTAGTCTCTAAGGTGCCACAAGTACTCCTTTTCTTTTTGAGAATACAGACTAACACGGCTGCTACTCTGACACCTGTGATTATGCAAGGCACTGAATTTAGCCGTATAGAGTGGAAATCTGTCAACTTCATGAAAAAACTCGCACAGATACAGACAGACATCATCTTCCTCTCCAAATGCAAACAGATGGACATCATACCGAAAGGACTGAAGGTAAAAAATCCATTACAATCTACATACCACACAGACTATGCTGACAGCTTGTGCCACACACTCTCAAGGAAACTGCGGAACCACCTGATCAACATCCTCTACAGCAAACAGGGAAAGATTAAGAATGAGCTCTCAAAACTGGATACTCTCATAAAGAACCAACCTTCCACACAAACTTCCTCGTGGCTGGACTTTACAAAAACTAGACAAGCCATTTACAAAACACACTTTGATTCTCTACAAAAGAAAAAGGACACTAAGCTATCTAAACTACTATATGCCACAAGGGGCCACAACAATGGTTCCCGTAACCCACCCAGCAATATTGTTAATCTATCCAACTATACTCTTAGACCAGCGGAAGAATCTGTCCTATCTCGGGGCCTCTCCTTTTGCCCCTCCACCCCCACGAACATGATACAGTTCTGTGGTGACCTAGAATCCTATTTTCGACGTCTCAGACTCAAGGAATATTTCCAACACACCTCTGACCAACATATTAATCCACAGAGACCTTCCTGCCAACACTACAAAAAGAAGGATTCTAGGTGGACTCCTCCTGAAGGTCGAAACAGCAGCCTGGATTTCTACATAGACTGCTTCCGCCGACGTGCACGAGCTGAAATTGTGGAAAAAGCAGCATCGCTTACCCCATAACCTCAGCCATGCAGAACACAGTGCCATCCACAGCCTCAGAAACAACTCTGACATCATAATCAAAAAGGCTGACAAGGAGGTGCTGTCGTCATCATGAATAGGTCAGAGTATGAACAAGAGGCTACTAGGCAGCTCTCCAACACCACTTTCTACAAGCCATTACCCTCTGATCCCACTGAGAGTTACCAAAAGAAACTACAGCATTTGCTCAAGAAACTCCCTGAAAAAGCACAAGAACAAATCCGCACAGACACACCCCTGGAGCCAGGACCTGGGGTATTCTATCTGCTACCCAAGATCCATAAACCTGGAAATCCTGGACGCCCCATCATCTCAGGCATTGGCACCCTGACAGCAGGATTGTCTGGCTATGTAGACTCCCTCCTCAGGCCCTTCGTTACCAGCACTCCCAGCTATCTTCGAGACACCACCGATTTCCTGAGGAAACTACAGTCCATTGGTGATCTTCCTAAAAACACCATCCTAGCCACTATGGATGTAGAAGCCCTCTACACCAACATTCCACACAAAGATGGACTACAAGCCGTCAGGAACAGTATCCCCGATACTGTCACGGCTAACCTGGTGGCAGAACTTTGTGACTTTGTCCTGACCCATAACTATTTCACATTTGGTGACAATGTATACCTTCAAATCAGCGGCACTGCGATGGGTACCCGCATGGCCCCACAGTATGCCAACATTTTTATGGCTGACTTAGAACAACGCTTCCTCAGCTCTCGTTCCCTAATGCCCCTACTCTACTTGCGCTACATTGATGACATCTTCATCATCTGGACCCATGGAAAAGAAGCTCTTGAGGAATTCCACCATGATTTCAACAATTTCCATCCCACCATCAACCTCAGCCTGGACCAGTCCACACAAGAGATCCACTTCCTGGACACTACGGTGCTAATAAGCGATGGTCACATAAACACCACCCTATATCGGAAACCTACTGACCGCTATTCCTACCTACATGCCTCTAGCTTTCATCCAGATCATACCACTCGATCCATTGTCTACAGCCAAGCGCTACGATATAAACCGCATTTGCTCCAACCCCTCAGACAGAGACAAACACCTACAAGATCTCTATCATGCATTCCTACAACTACAGTACCCACCTGCTGAAGTGAAGAAACAGATTGACAGAGCCAGAAGAGTACCCAGAAGTCACCTACTACAGGACAGGCCCAACAAAGAAAACAACAGAACGCCACTAGCCATCACCTTCAGCCCCCAACTAAAACCCCTCCAACGCATCATCAAGGATCTACAACCTATCCTGAAGGACGAGCCATCGCTCTCTCAGATCTTGGGAGACAGACCAGTCCTTGCTTACAGACAGCCCCCCAATCTGAAGCAAATACTCACCAGCAACCACACACCACACAACAGAACCACTAACCCAGGAACCTATCCTTGCAACAAAGCCCGTTGCCAACTCTGTCCACATATCTATTCAGGGGATACCATCATAGGGCCTAATCACATCAGCCACACTATCAGAGGCTCCTTCACCTGCGCATCTACCAATGTGATATATGCCATCATGTGCCAGCAATGCCCCTCTGCCATGTACATTGGCCAAACTGGACAGTCTCTACGTAAAAGAATGAATGGACACAAATCAGACGTCAAGAATTATAACATTCAAAAACCAGTTGGAGAACACTTCAATCTCTCTGGTCACTCGATCACAGACCTAAGAGTGGCTATACTTCACCAAAAAGCTTCAAAAACAGACTCCAACGAGAGACTGCTGATTGGAATTAATTTGCAAACTGGATACAATTAACTTAGGCTTGAATAGAGACTGGGAATGGATGAGTCATTACACAAAGTAAAACTATTTCCCCATGGTATTTCTCCCACCCACCCCACCCCCCACTGTTCCTCTGATATTCTTGTTAACTGCTGGAATTAGCCTACCTGCTTGTCACCATGAAAGGTTTTCCTCCTTCCCCCCCCTGCTGTTGGTGATGGCTTATCTTAAGTGATCACTCTCCTTACAGTGTGTATGATAAACCCATTGTTTCATGTTCTCTGTGTGTGTGTATATAAATCTCTACTCTGTTTTTTCCACCAAATGCATCCGATGAAGTGAGCTGTAGCTCACGAAAGCTTATGCTCTAATAAATTTGTTAGTCTCTAAGGTGCCACAAGTACTCCTTTTCTTTTTGAGAATACAGACTAACACGGCTGCTACTCTGACACCTGTAAATGCATAACCTTACACTTCACTATTAAATTTCATCCTATTACTCTTACTCCAGTTTACAAGGTCATCCAGATCCTCCTGTATAATATCCCGATACTTCTCTGAATTGGCAATACCTCCCAGCTTTGTATCATCTGCAAACTTTATTAGCACACTCCCACTTTTTGTGCCGAGGTCAATAATAAAAAGATTGGTCCCAAAACCGATCCCTGAGGAACTCCACTGGTAACCTCCCTGTAGCCGGACAGTTCGCCTTCCAGTAGGACCCGTTGTAGTCTCCCCTTTAACCAATTCCTTATCCACCTTTCACTCTTCATATTGATCCCCATCTTTTCCAATTTAACTAATAATTCCCCATGTGGCATGGTATCAAACGCCTTACTGAAATCTAGGTAAATTAGATCCACTGCATTTCCTTTGTCTACAATATCTGTTACTTTGTCAAAGAAGGAGATCAGGTTGGTTTGGCACGATCTACCTTTTGAAAAATCAGGTTGTATTTTGTCCCATTGACTTCAATGTCCTTAACTAATTTCTCCTTCAAAATTTTTTCCAGGACCTTGCATACTACAGATGTCAAACTAACTGGCCTATAGTTACCCGGATCATTTTTTTTCCCCTTTCTTTAAAATAGGAACTAAATTAGCAAATCTCCATTCATTCGGTACAACTCCTGAGTATACAGATTCATTAAAAATTCTTGCTAATGGGCTTGCAATTTCAGGTGCCAATTCCTTTAATATTCTTGGATGAAGATTATCTGGGCCCCCCGATTTACTCCCATTAAGCTGTTTCAGTTTCGCTTCTACCTCAGATATGGCAATATCTACCTCCATATCCTCATTCCCATTTGTCATGCTACCATTATCCCTAAGATCCTCTTTAGCCTTATTAAAGACTGAGGCAAAGTATTTGTTTAGATATTGGGCCATGCCTAGATTATCTTTAACCTCCACTCCATCCTCAGTGTTTAGCAGCCCCACTTCTTCTTTCTTAGTTTTCTTCTTATTTATATGGCTATAAAACCTTTTACTATTGGTTTTAATTCCCTTTGCAAGGTCCAACTCTACTCGACTTTTAGCCTGTCTCACTTTATCCCTACATGGTCTGACCTCAATAAGGTAGCTTTCCTTGCTGATCCCTCCCATCTTCCACTCTCTCTATGCTTTCTGCTTCTTCTTAATCACCTCTCTAAGATGCTTGCTCATCCAGCTTGGTCTACATGTCCTGCCTATGATTTTTTTCCCCTTTCTTGGGATGCAGGCTTCCGATAGCTTCTGCAGCTTTGATTTAAAGTAATCCCAGGCCTCCTCTACCTTTAGATCCATAAGTTCTTCAGTCCAATCCACTTCCCTAACTAATTTCCTTAATTTTTGAAAATCAGCCCTTTTGAAATCAAAAACCCTAGTTGCAGATTTATTTTTGTTAATCCTTCCATTTAGTTTGAACTGAATTAGCTCATGATCACTTGAGCCAAGATTGTCCCCTACAACCATTTCTTCTATGAGTCCTCACTACTAACCAAAATTAAATCTAAAATGGCATCCCCTCTAGTCGGTTCAGCAACTACTTGATGAAGGAATCCATCAGCTATCGCATCCAGGAAAATCTGAGCCCTATTATTATTACTAGCACTGGTCCTCCAGTCTATATCTGGGAAGTTAAAATCTCCCATGATCACGCAGTTTCCATTATTATTTACTTTATTAAAAACATTAAAAATGGCTCTATCCATATCCAAATTAGATCCCGGCAGTCTATAGCACACCCCAAGCACTATTGTAGGAGAGACTCTACTAGTTATCTTCCCCAGTGTAATTTTTGCCCAGACGGACTCTGTCTTATCCATTGCATCGCTTCTTATTTCTTTACATTCTACCTCATCATTGATATAAATGCTACTCCACCACCTTTACCTTTATTTTTGTCTTTCCTAAACAGCACATATCCTTCAATACCTGTAGTCCAGTCCTGACTACTATTCCACCATGTTTCTGTTATCCCTATAATATCTGGTTTCACTTCCTGCACCAGTAGCTCTAGTTCCTCCATTTTGTTACCTAGGCTCCTCGCATTGGTATACAAACATCTTAATTTTTGCTCTTTGGCCTCGCTCCCATTTTGTACCCTATTAGGCACAGTCATTCTACAGCCAGTATAACCTATTAGACTGGTATCCACACTGCCCTCATTCCTTATATACATTCTCCTATCCATGGCTGTATTCTTTCTTACTTCATCTTCTTCCCTCTCAATGCTAAAATCTGGTGTGGAGATTACCTGGACATCTCCCAACCATCTCCACCAAATTCCTAGTTTAAAGCTCTCTATCAGTTGGGCCAGCCTCCATCCTAGAAGTCTATTTCCTTCCCTACTTAGATGAAGTCCATCCCGAGAGAACTGTCCTCTGTCCGTGAATGCCTCCCAGTGGCCATACATCCCAAAGCCCTCCTTATAGCACCACTGCCTAAGCCATCTGTTGACAGTCATAATCTTGTCACACCTTTGTTGCCCTTCTCTAGGAACAGGAAGGATCCCACTAAAGATCACCTGAGCCTCAATTTCCTTAAGTGTCTTCCCCAGCCTAGCATAGTCTCCCTTAATACTTTCCAGTGAGAATCTAGCCGTATCATTTGTTCCCACATGAAGGATAATTAGGGGATTCTTTCCCGCTCCTTTTAGGATCCTTTTCAACCTCAGGTCTACCTCCCGTATCTTAGCACCCGGAAGACAGCACACCCTTCTATTCTCTGGATCAGCTCTAGTTACAGGCCTGTCTATTCTTCTCAATCAAGAGTCCCCGATCACATAGACCTGCCTTTTCCTGGTGACGGTGCTATTCTCCAGTCTCTCCCCTGTTCCCTCTGGCTGCAAGTTCTTTCCATTCCTATTTTCCCTTATAATCCTCTTCAACCCATCCTGTATCCTCCTGGGGCTCATATTTGGGAGGAGTCAAGCGAGACTACACCCTTTTCCTATAGGACTAGCCTCTCTTCTCTTCTTCCTTGCCCTTCCACCTTCAGCGACTACCTGCTGAGCCCCTTCTTCATTTTCTAACTCTGCAAACCTGTTCCTAAGCTCTATTTCTCCTTCACTAGCCCGTCTTTTCCTCTGCCTGGTTCTTTTAGTCACATGCTTCCACTGACCACTTTCCTCACCCAGTCTCCCCTCAAAATTCCCCAGCCCTGCTTCCATCTATAAGTCTGAGCTTTTCCCTTCAGATACCTCATGTCTTTGCTCCATCATCTGCTCAAACCCCTTCCTAAACTCAACGAGACTTTCCACCTGGATCTCCAAACCTCGGATCTTTTCCTCCATCAGTTCTATCAGACGGCATTTCATGCAGAAAAAACTCTTACCAGGTCCCCCCTCCAGGATCATGTACATACCCAGCTTCCACATCCAGTCATCCTCAATGTGTCTTCCACTACAGGAGTCACTCCCACAGCTGCCTCTGTATCCATCATAGCCTTCCCACGTAAATACTGTTAATCTGGGAAACACAAGCCACACCAAAAGACCACCCCACGCAGCAAAAACAAACCCCAAACAAGCACCACAATACAAACTTCCCTTTCAAACTCCCACTCAAACTCCCCTGTTTACAGCTCTGTTTGCTAGCTCCTATGCTGCTGCAGCTGTCTGTCCGACTGCTTGGTTATAAAACCAAAAACTAAAAATCAAAAACCAGTAGGAGAACATTTCAGTCTCTCTGGTCACTCGATTACAGACCTAAGAGTGGCAATTCAACAAAAAAAAGCTTCAAAAACAGACTCCAACGAGAGACTGCTGAATTGAGAATTAATTTGCAAACTGGATACAATTAACTTAGGCTTAAATAGAGAGACTGGGAGTGGATGGATCATTACACAGAGTAAAACTATTTCTCCAAGTTTATTTTCCTCCCTCCCCGCCCCCCACTGTTCCTCAGATGTTCTTGTCAACTGCTGGAAATGGCTCACCTTGATCATCACTACAGAAGGTTTTCTTCCCTCCCCGCCCCCTCCCGCTCTCCTGCTAGTAATAGCTCATCTTAAGGGATCACTCTCCTTATAGTGTGGATGGTAACACCCATTGTTTCGTGTTCTCTGTGAATAAAAATCTCCCCACTGTATTTTCTACTGCATGCATCCAATGAAGTGAGCTGTAGCTCACGAAAGCTTATGCTCTAATAAATTTGTTAGTCTCTAAGGTGCCACAAGTACTCCTTTTCTTTTTGCGAATACAGACTAACATGGCTGTTACTCTGAAACCTGTGTTCTATGATGTAGAAGCTGAGAGAAATCAGCCAGAGCAGTAGTATGTATGTATGTAGCTAGTTCTTGCATGTTTATGTACATTTAGTAAACACAGTTATTTGGGCCCCAACTTTGTCTTTGTTGTTTCTTCCTTTTAAAAAACAAAAATAATATGAAGACACATCAGACCCTTACAGTTTTGATAGATGTAAAATAATTCAATACAGTTAACCTTTCTTTCTCAGGCATATTTAGATCTGTGTCAATTTGGTTGCCTTTTTTGAGCTTTCTTAATCTCTCAGCCTCTTTTTTAAAAGTGGGAAGATTGATAGCCTGACTGACTTCAGTTGGATTACGTACCTTGGTAGGTAGGCATTACATAAGGAAGGCCTTGAAGGATTGAGCTTTAGAATTAGCTTTAATATTACAGGTGCTGTCTCATCACTTTACAATTAGTCCCCAGATGAGGATAATTCTGCTTTGTGGAAATTTTCAAGGTTTCCAAATTTGTTTTTATTCCACATTGTAACAAAATAAAAACCTTGTAAATATTTGAGCAAAAATGAAATTGTTCTGAAAATGGACATTTTCAGATGAAGTCCTGAGAGACAGAGAGTGTGTGTGTGGGGGGGGGGGAAAGAGTGCATTGATCTGGGATATTGGAGACACATGGTCATGTCCCTACTCCATCAGATTCATATAAGACTATTTGATCCCAGATCACTCTGGAGCAAGGACTTAAACCTAGGTCTCCTCGGTGACTTAACCATGAGGCTCTACAGTCTCTTTCCTGTGCCCACTGAAAACTTTGACAAAACATTTCTTGGTAAAATTTCATTTAACCAAAAATGTTTTCACCAGCTACGAATAATATATAAACTCCACTGTCTCCATGAGAGGGCTTTATATTAAATACACATCACAGAAATGAATGATCATTTTTATAAAGACAACATACATCAAAAATGAGTTTATAGTATCATTACTTTCCTGAGGCTTCCAGTCAAAAATAGGTTAAAACTAACTTGAATCTTTCTTCACATAACACATCTGTAGGAAAGACGAAGACTATGGGTCTAGTCCCCTCTCACTGACATTAATTTTACAGCAGTATAACTGCACTGACTTCAATGGAGACACTTTTGAATTATACCAGCATACTACTAGTTCACCATAAACATTCGATAGCCATCATTACAACTGATTTATTTTCAAACTTTAATTAAGAGGAATCCAATTTACTTGTCAAATTCAAAAGACTGAAAAAATATGTATCAATTATGTTTAAGTTTGTTCACACACTCTTTTTCTTTCAGTGTGTGTAGTTTTGCAATTAGCTGGTGCTGTTTTATACCAGTATATTTATTACACAAACTCTGAAAGTTACTGAATATGAATATGAGATTATTAATGGATGCATCTTTTTGGATATACCTCAATTATTAATATAGCACCAAAAGTGTGCAATATACTTCACATCCAGTTAAGACAAGGTTTCTACCACAAGTATTTTACAGTCTCAGCAGACACATAGGCAGCAAGAAGGGGAGGAAGTGCAACAAAAAGTGACTGAACAAGGTTCCTCAACTGTTTAGATTCTTTTATTTAGTCTATTTTGCAAACATTTTGAAGGGACAACTAGGTTTGGGGGAGGAAGGCTTATCCTTGAGTTGGCAGCAGGATATCTAGGATGAGATGTTGGATGTACACATCTGAATAGACAGAGATTGGGGTGGAAAAGAAGATCTGTCAGGTATCCACTAGCTAGAACAGCTTAGGTTACAAGAAATATATCATAGAGGAAGAGGAGGAGATGGCCCAGTATAGAGTTCTGAAAGATTCCGGGGTATTGGGAGGAGCAACTGATGATGCAGCGAGAGGGATAAGAGAGGGAGCAAGAGGGCTCTATGACCAACAGAAGAAAATACAAATCTTGGGCCATGCAATTTCTTTGGCTATGTCAATTCAAAGAGATTTTATTTTTCCCCATTTACAATGTAAGGAAAAACAAGCCATCATCTGTTCAAATTATTTTAGGTTATGTTGTTGAACATTAATCAGTGAAATTAGCTGAAAGAGCTCCACAATCCTCAACTTCATGAATTTTCAATATACATTAAATAAGAATTAATAGAGTAGACTCTTTAGTATTGAGAGAAACAATACATACTTTCACTCAAGATATCAAAGTATCTTTATTTATGCCTCCTACTGTACCTCTGACTGCACCACTTCCTCTCAGGCTAGCCAGGATTACATTTCCTTCAGCGTTTGACAAAAACTAGAGATCTGAAAGTCCTATTAGGTAATTTGGTGGTCGTCCAGCCTCCCACCCTCACCCGCACTGCAGGACTGTTTAGTGCTGCCAGAAGCATATGAAGTGGAAGAGGCAGCACTGCTTATGTTAGGACATATTTGAAAAGATCACTGCAAACATGCCTTTCAGGGAGATTGGAGAAGAGGAGTGCACACACAATTTCACCTAATATTTTTGTTCTTCTATATACACGTTCCTGTATAAGGAGGACAGGATACCACTAATTTTACTGTATAGATCATCAATAAACAAAGAAAAGGCATAGCAAGCTTGAAATAGCCTATGCCCTCTTTCTGGCCTTTCCTAATCTCTAACTGCATAGAATCGGAACCCATTTTCCCCACAAGACCATGTGACGTAGTGCCACCTGGCAGGCACTGAAGTCTTTTTTTCCATCTGAGTTTTTCATCTCAGGTAAGGTTTCCTGCTGCTGCTGGCTTTGGCAGAAAGCTATGGATTTCCTCCTTGACGTTTCTGTTCAATATTATACTTCCAGTGGTTTAGCTTTGCATATCATTGGAAGTTAAAGAAGCAGAAGGAAAGATGTACATCTTTTTATTAAAGGTTGACCCTATGCTTTTTTGGCTCTTTCTGTAATTTTTTAAAAATACTCCTTCACATCATTTTATAAACTAACACAAATTGTTAAACAAAGAAATAGTTTGGAACAAAATGCCCACTTTTATAAGGGGACTGTAGCTCAGAGCCTACTACATGTAGCTGTGTTTTTAAAAGAATATAGGAAACACTAAAATTTGATCCCCAAGGTTTAGTTCAGAGATTTGGTTTATTTGAGTATTTTAGCCAGAGCTTTTAAGAAATGTTTTTTTTATATGCGAGTTAACTGTACTGATTACCAGCTATTAATTCTTAGGCACCCATCCTCCAAAGTACATCATGCAAGCAGACCCTTGCACCCACATGTAGCCCCACTTAGTTTTACTGCTCAAATCCATAGAACTCCAACCATGAAGATGACACCTTGCAAGATGAGGAGCCATACATGTTTCATTCCTCAATGTGATCATCTCCCTTTTTGGTCTAGAATACACAGGAAGATTGATCAAGCTCTCTGCAGTCAGACACCAATGAGAGAGGAGTTTTGAGGCCTGGCTTATGTTTACTTGAATTTTTAGAATTAATAAAGTCAAGAGTAAGAAAAAGAGAAAACTGTACATACGTAAAGCTGTACATTTGTTTGTTTAGTAAATGTAAAGTAAATTAGTCTCAACGAGCAACAATTTATGAAATTCATATTAAACAAAGACTTCTCTAATAAAACTATTTTAATTTAAAAATATACCAGTGCTGGTTAAAAATAAATGCTTATTTGTGTTCATAACCAGAAGCTTGCAAATACTCTAGTACAACAGCCAAACTAGTAGGGAGAAGGATGTGTACACTTGGTTAGGTTGTCATAATTTGCTGCCACTCATTCCCCTTCCTTAGAAAAGTCCCTGTCCATATGCTGGGTGGGAAAGGAGGGCTGAGTAGGGAGGATCTTACACCCCTGTAGTCTATTCAAATGTCCAAGGGTGATTCTTACTCCCTACAGAGCCCATTATATTTGTGAAGACTTTTCTATTATTGAACTTTAGTATTCAGGTCAGTTTAGCCCTTGAGGGCCAAATTCTGATACTTCACTCATACTGACTAATACCTTACTCCATAGATTGTGAGCACCGAAGAGAAGGGGCAGTCCTTTATAAGTGTTTGGCAAAACTCAGCATACCATGGGCCATGTTGTAAATAAATAAATGATAATATTAGACTCTGTTCCTAGTGAACAGAAACTGTCAAAGAGCTGACATTCTTACAAAGCTATATTTAACAGCAATAGGACAGATATCTTCATCATTTGTTCCTCTGGGAATTTTCTGAAGGTTAAGCTTATTGGATGAGAATAATATAGGCTATTCTATGTCTTCGATAGGCCTGCACTTTAGGAGATGCAGCCAGCATGTGCCATTTGAGGCTGTTTTATTGTGATAAAGTACATTTATTCAAAGTTTTGTTTCGGGTGGTGCCAAGAATGTGTTAGATTCTGTAATCAGAGTTACCATCACAAAAGACAACACTGCTGATAGACTTAAATGAATTCTGTGTCTTTTGTGCTTTGCCTACAGAACTCCACCTTCTTAATAATTACAGCTAGCTACATAGGCAGTTGTCCTTCTCACGGAAACTGTGACCATCAGAATATTGGAGGGTTGCATGTGTTTTGTTTTTTAATTATCTTGAAAAAATTTAACCTGGAGAATGACATAGTTAAAGTAGCCCTGTGCACGTGAACAGATGAGTCTCTCATCAAATAGAAAGCATACTACTCTAATTTGGAGTCTGTCCTGTGAAGTTTTGAGTATCTCCTGCAAGGCTCTCAGGATTAAAATTTATTTAATTTATTTTTTTAATTACAGTACGTCAACTTCAAGAGAAGCTGAAGATAGACAAGGTTGTTCCACCCCTCCCAGAACTGGACTGAAAATATTGTCATTTTGGTAGGATTTCTTCTCCAGTGAATTAATGCCTATGGGACATGAAATCTGATGTGCTGCCACAATTAGTATATTTGCTACTATTTCATGAGAGGGAACCATTAGAAGCGTAGCCTTTATTTTATATGACAATTTGAAAAACACACTAAAATCACCTCTGGCCATTCTAGCTGTTCTAAAAACAATAAAACCGTGTAAAAATGGACTGAGAGTGTAAGTTTTCTTTCATAACTCAAGCATAGCCACCCTCTCTCATGAAACATAGTCTGAAAGAGCTTTGAGAAGCAATATCACTCCAGGTGTTTCACTTATGGTTATAGTCACCAAGTTTAATTAGCTACTGGTCTGAGCAAAGTTGGAAAAAAAAACCTCTCAGCTTAATTTACCACATTAAACCAACCGACTAAGTTCTACATATTGTTCAACTCATGAGCAAACCTGCTGTTCTACCAGTGACATATATTGTATTTATGATTAAATTCAGCATGAAATAGGCATACTATAATGGTTAGCAGGATTTAATGTTTTAAATTCCCTTCCTTTCACACTGACTACTGAAAATATTATTGATCATAAAGTTGTGAAACAACCATTCAACAATAAAAATCACAATTTGTCTTACTGAATTGAGCATAGTAAAAAAGAAATGGCTCTATCAGCAAACATTCAGTTTGTAATTGCACAATATAGTGTTGTCTTAATTAGTGTCATTTAATGATTTTTGGTTCAGCACATTTGTTTCTCAATGTGTTTGGTTCATATTACTACAAGAGAATTCATTATCACCTCCCTCAACTTTATTTTATTTTTTTAATTACAGTACATCACTGGCAAGTATGCAACTTCAAGGCAACTAATTCTCATATTCTAGTTTACATTAAAATAAAGTATACACTTAAGATGCATTGATAATTTTCCTTACGTTTTCCTCTACACCTAAATCATGTTATGTGCTGATACATCTAGCCAAAAGGTTGCCATTAAATAAACAACAATAAAAATATACTCTGTTAAATACCACTTGTAGGTGATAGGCATAATAATGATTAAACATTTGCTTACCTTTGGTTTATTGTGTCTGCTAAATCTAAGTGAGATTATCAGGCTGCTCACTTGCAAAAAAAAAAATTGTATTGATTACAGGGACAGGTGCATAGGTGAACAGTGCCCTAAATAACCAGTACTGCTGGTGAAGAGTAAGTTTATTCAGGTATATGTTGTTTTGAGTGATCAAGCTTTATATTCATTTGCTTCTAATCCATGGTTTCATATGTGAGGCTTTTGGTGGTCATGGATTTTTTTACTGCACTGCATCCACAGGAAAAAATATCACTACCTATAAATCAATTATGTATTGGAAGTGTAAATAGCTCATTCAGGGACTGATCTACAGTCTATTTAAATCAATGAGAATCTTTTTATTGACTTCAGTAGGCTTTGGATCAGGCCCCAAAAGGGGTAGGAGGAAAGGAAGTAGTATATTTTACATCTCCATTCAGTTTCAGGTACAGATGGATTTTTGGAGGAGCTGGGGAAGTGTCAATGCCATCCCTTAGATCCTACTTGATGCACAAGCCCAGTGAAAGAATGTGACCGAAAGGAAGGGAAAGTCAGTGTTGAGATATGTTTATGAAAGATTGTGATTTGGAGATGCTCCCTCATATGGGACAGTGTTGCGAGTGTGGGAATTTGGAGATGTGCCCTGAAGGAGAGGGTTTGGGAATACTGCATGGCTCTGTGCAGCAGATCACTACAGAAGCTCTCCAGTTTTGTTTTATTAAAAAGTTTTATTCCTTTCTTATTCACTGGTTTGTTATATAATGAACCTCTAGATCATTATAGACAGGGTGGGAAAAAAAAGAGCCAAAATACTTAATTGCTAGAAGAAAAAGAACTGTAGAACAACCTGAGCCCATCAGTAGCAAAATGGTCACTTTAGGACTACAGCTTTCTACCTCTTCTGGATTTAAAAGGCCAACTGCCAGAGGAAAACATGCTGAGCTAGGTCCCTGAAGGCATCATTATTTATGTGGACATGCATTTTCAGTGAGAAAGAAATAATTTTTAGTTTGCTATAATCATCTAGAGCAATGATCTTGGCCCATCTCATAGGCAAAGAAAAATTCTGAAAATCCTTGGTCAAATCTAGCAGGAGTGCTAGTGCCAGGTGATTCACGGATTAATGAATTAATTCTTTATCTAAAATATATAATTTGTTGTTATCTAGTGGAGGACATCTACTATAATATACATTATCAAGGAAAATAAGCAACTCCTACTATGGTAACACTACTTAGTACCAATTCTTACATTAAACAAATATGTTTCTTCAATTGATAGGATTGTGAAATTTTGCTGATATAGATCTTCATTTATAACAAAGTCTCTTTTATTAAAGTACTTTAAATATTTTGCTCATTTACAAATGAATATGTAGATTGGTACCTAGTAAAGAGTAAGGAAACAGCAAAACAATGTGGTAGCAAATACTTAAATAGAAAAAAAAAAGGGGGATGTCATTTATAATTGTAATGAAAAATGCCCATCTCTCGCTTAGTGCCCAATCAAAACTCATTTATTTAGAACAGGAGTTAGATTGAAATGTTTTTATTACTAGAGCTTGTTGCAAAACAGACACAAATGTTTCGTACATTTTTTGCAGAATTTTATTCCCTTTCTTCCTAAATGTTGTTGAAGTGCAAAAAATTTGAACAGCTTTATATATTATATAGAGGCAAATTTCATGCCTTTTGAGGTCATTCAGTGTCAGTGTGCATCCTGCAGTTCACGTTATTTACACTATATATTATTTTGATGTTATTTTATTGCAGGGTACCCCTAAAGTCTTTTAGGTAATTCAGATAAGAAATAGAAAGGAAAAACACCAGTTCCAGATGTGTTATTTTCAAGTAATCCACTAGTCCTATTAATAACTCATTGCTAATAAGTTAACAAGAGTGTTTATTAGGTACATAGTTAACATATACAGAGCATCTTAATTCAGGTCAATCTATCAGTCTAACCTAAAATCAGCCACCTCCTCCTACTGTCAACTCCCTCACCCTGCATATTCTATTAATGATCTTAAAACTACAGTAACACATCTTTATTTTATTTAAAGCACAAATTTATTCATTTTATATATTTATATACATACACATATATACACACACACACACACATATACACACACACACACACACCCCAGAATTATGTTAACAGCTTTCTATAAGTCTTAATAGGTTCATTTGACTTTATGAACATCCACCTTCTATATTTGCTGTATTATTAAAGTTATTACTTAGAGAAATGGGATCATTTTCATGTTCTTGCTGCTCTTATTGCTGTACTATATCATCTCTTCTTTGAGTAAAAGATTGATATCTATACACATTATTAGTCATGATATCATAAGATTGAGGCACTACCTCTTTTGTAATAATGGCTTTCTGAGCCTAATTTCTAGCACTGTAGATACATGCTGTATCATTCTGTTTCAAGTAGAGTAGTTTCCATGATCTTCATAATAATTCTTTTGATATAAACTTGACTCACATTTATTCTTATTCCTTTCCTTATATCCTTCTTCAGAAAACAGAGGTAATCTGTTTCTAAGCTTTTTTTAAATAACTCTGCAGGTGATAAATCTTGTTGTAATGGTGATGTTCTATAATTTAATAATGTCAAATATAAATAAGTATGCGTTTCTTCAGCTGTTGTAATAATCTATTATTTTAATACCATTTTCTACTAGCCCATTAGATTGTGAGTAAGATGGATCTGATGCAATATGATTGAAATCATACGCTATGGAAAAACTTTTAAACTCCTGATTGTGAAATTGAGATCCATTATCAGTCATTACCATATTGGGTTTGCCATGCCTTGCAAAAATTGATTTAATTTTTATTAATGACTTGTTTGGAACATGTTGTTTCTAGTATAGATATTTCAGGAAATGTGAAAAATAATCAGGAACTATGACACATGCATGTCCTTTATATTCAAATAGATCTAAACCTAATTTAGACTAAGCTCTTACATTTTTCTTAAATAAATATAATAAATTGTTTAGACTGAGCCTTTTATATAATTCTCTATCTTTTGGTTTATGTATGGCCAATACAGAACCTCTCTTGCTCTACAGTTACATTTTTCTATGCCTAAATGTCCCTCATGTGTGCATTTCAATCTCTGCTGTTACCCTAAAAGAATTACTACTCTAAAACTTTTAAACAGAATTCCTTCAATTACTGATAAGTCTTGAATAAATTGAGTATGTGGCTCTGGTCTCTTTTTTATTATATTCTTTTTCAATAGCTGTACTAACCCTCTGTAAATTCTCATCCTGTCTAGTTGCTTGTACCATTTCTTCCCATACTCTGTCTGATATAGGAAACTTTTAAAGTACACGTACCACATCATCATCATCTTCATCTTCTTCAATTACACTGGTTACATCATAAGCTCTAGAAAGAGCATCAGCAACAATTAATGATTTCAGTGGCTGATACTCTATTTTTTTCAGTTGTATTTATATGATTTAAATGAATCAGCTGGTATGTCTGTTGTGTTCCTTTTTGAAATATTAACTAATGCTTTATGATCTGTTTCTGACAGTAGAGATCTACCAGATATAAATGTGAATCATTCTGCATGCAAAAACCAATGCCAACATCTTTTTCTATTTGACCATACTGACATTCCTTTTTTGACACAACTCTGGAGGCATAAGCAACTGATTTCCATTGATCACCATACTTTTGGTAATAGCAGTACTCCTAGGCCTGGATGAATTTGAAGGCAATTTTGTAAGTCTGTTGCTATCAAATGTCTTTAATACTGTAGCTGTTTTTATTAGTTGCTTAAGATGCTTAAATTCTTGTTGATGAGGACGGTCCCATTTCCATTGATTGTTTTGTAAAAATAAAGCCCTTAAAATTGTTTTTTTTTCTGCTAGGTTAGGCATTTATTTTCCTACAAAACTTAGACCCAAACATTTCTGTAATGAGTCCTTCTCTTTTGGGAAAGCAATATTACCAAGGGCTTGTATTCATTGTAGATCAACCTGTAATCCCTGAATGGTCAGTTTTTCTACTAGAAACATTAATTCTTATACTCTAAATTAAACTTTTATTATTGTCAAGTTTCAATCTACTTCTTTTTGCTTTAGATAATGCTCTTCTAAATTTCTTCCTCATATTATTACATCATTTATGTGTTCATGTGTGCCATCTATATTTTTAACAAATCATTTGTATTGTTCTATAAAATACTTCTGGAAACTAACATAATCCAAAAGATAATCTTTTAAAAACAGTAACGTCCAAAAGGTGTGTTAAACTTACATAGCAATTGACTTTCTTGCTCCAATGGTATTTGCCAAATCCATGCAAAGCATCTAAAGAAGAAAAGTATTTTGTTCCTGACATTTGTCCAAATATTTCTTTTCTGGAAGGTATTTTTAAATGTTCCCTTGTAGGAGCAGGATTTTATAATTGTACTATAAGAATTAATGTACGATTCGATCATTCTGCCAGCCACCCTTTTTGAATAGCAGAAAGGAATTACCCTCTGGGACATTGGTAAAAACGCATCTGACAGACTGCCAGGGTCTGTACTGATGTTAAGGCAGGGATGGATCAGAACAATCCTTATGACCGATTATGGTTATCTTCTGTGTTAGGATAAGATTTCATTACATAGTTTGTTATAAGGTTTTGCTTCTTGTATGCATTGCAAACTAAGTTGGATGAGGTTCTTTTGTAATCCCTTTAGTAACCATATAATCCTTTCCAAAAGGACTCTGCCGCTTTTACAGATCCAGACTAACACAGCTACCCCTCTGATACTTGACATCATGCAAGGCAATGCATTTAGCCAACTCCTACAAGATCTTCACCAAGCATTCTCAAAACTATGATACCCGAATGAGGAAATAAGGAAACAGATCAAACAGAGCCAGATGTGTACCCAGAAGCCTCTTGCTGCAAGACAAGCCCAAGAAAGAAACCAACAGAACTCCACTGGCCATCACATACAGTCCTCAGCTAAAACCTCTCCCATGCCTCATCAGTGATCTATAACCCATCCTGGACAATGATCCCTCACTTTCAAAGGAACTTGGAGGCAGGCCAGTCCTCGCCCCGAGACAGCCAGCCAACCTGAAGCATATTCTCACCAGCAACTACAGACCACACTATAGTAACTAACTCAGGAACCAGAGTAGCAGCCGTGTTAGTCTGTATTCGCAAAAAGAAAAGGAGTACTTGGGGCACCTTAGAAACTAACAAATTTATTTGAGCATAAGCTTTCGTGAGCTACAGCTCACTTCATCGGATGCATAGCTCACGAAAGCTTATGCTCTAATAAATTTGTTAGTTTCTAAGGTGCCCCAAGTACTCCTTTTCTTTTTGCGAATACAGACTAACACGGCTGCTACTCTGAAACCGGTCATTATGCAAGACACTGAATTTAGCCGTATAGAGTGGAAATCTGTCAACTTCATGAAAAAACTCGCACAGATACAGACAGACATCATCTTCCTCTCCAAATGCAAACAGATAGACATCATACCAAAAGGACTGAAGGTAAAAAATCCATTACAATCTACATACCACACAGACAATGCTGACAGCTTGTGCCACACACTCTCAAAGAAACTGCGGAACCACCTGATCAACATCCTCTACAGCAAACAGGGAAAGATTAAGAATGAGCTCTGAAAACTGGATACTCTCATAAAGAACCAACCTTCCACACAAACATCCTCGTGGCTGGACTTTACAAAAACTAGACAAGCCATTTACAACACACACTTTGCTTCTCTACAAAAGAAAAAGGACACTAAGCTATCTAAACTACTATATGCCACAAGGGGCCACAACAATGGTTCCTGTAACCCACCCAGCAATATTGTTAATCTATCCAACTATACTCTTAGCCCAGCAGAAGAATCTGTCCTATCTCGGAGCCTCTCCTTTTGCCCCTCCACCCCCACGAACATGATACAGTTCTGTGGTGACCTAGAATCCTATTTTCAACGTCTCAGACTCAAGGAATATTTCCAACACACCTCTAATCAACATATTAACCCACAGAGACCTTCCTGCCAACACTACAAAAAGAAGGATTCTGGGTGGACTCCTCCTGAAGGTCGAAACAACAGACTGGATTTCTACGTAGAGTGCTTCCGCCGACGTGCACGGGCTGAAATTGTGGAAAAGCAGCATCGCTTACCCCATAACCTCAGCCATGCAGAACACAGTGCCATCCACAGCCTCAGAAACAACTCTGACATCATAATCAAAAAGGCTGACAAAGGAGGTGCTGTCGTCATCATGAATAGGTCGGAGTATGAACAAGAGGCTACTAGGCAGCTCTCCAACACCACTTTCTACAAGCCATTACCCTCTGATCCCACTGAGAGTTACCAAAAGAAACTACAGCATTTGCTCAAGAAACTCCCTGAAAAAGCACAGAACAAATCCGCACAGACACACCCCTGGGGCCCCGACCTGGGGTATTCTATCTGCTACCCAAGATCCATAAACCTGGAAATCCTGGACACCCCATCATCTCGGCATTGGCACCCTGACAGCAGGATTGTCTGGCTATGTAGACTCCCTCCTCAGGCCCTTCGTTACCAGCACTCCCAGCTATCTTCGAGACACCACTGACTTCCTGAGGAAACTACAGTCCATTGGTGATCTTCCTAAAAACACCATCCTAGCCACTATGGATGTAAAAGTCCTCTACACCAACATTCCACACAAAGATGGACTACAAGCCGTCAGGAACAGTATCCCCCATACTGTCACGGCTAACCTTGTGGCTGAACTTTGTGACTTTGTCCTGACCCATAACTATTTCACATTTGGGGACAATGTATACCTTCAAATCAGCGGCACTGCGATGGGTACCCGCATGGCCCCACAGTATGCCAACATTTTTATGGCTGACTTAGAACACCGCTTCCTCAGCTCTCATCCCCTAATGCCCCTACTCTACTTGTGCTACATTGATGACATCTTCATCATCTGGACCCATGGAAAAGAAGCTCTTGAGGAATTCCACCATGATTTCAACAATTTCCATCCCACCATCAACCTCACCCTGGACCAGTCCACACAAGAGATCCACCACCTGGACACTACGGTGCTAATAAGCGATGGTCACATAAACACCACCCTATATCGGAAACCTACTGACCGCTATTCCTACCTACATGCCTCTAGCTTTCATCCAGATCATACCACTCGATCCATTGTCTACAGCCAAGCTCTACGATATAACCGCATTTGCTCCAACCTCTCAGACAGAGACAAACACCTACAAGATCTCTATCATGCATTCCTACAACTACAATACCCACCTGCTGAAGTGAAGAAACAGATTGACAGAGCCAGAAGCGTACCCAGAAGTCACCTACTACAGGACAGGCCCAACAAAGAAAATAACAGAACGCCACTAGCCATCACCTTAGCCCCCAACTAAAACCTCTCCAACGCATCATCAAGGATCTACAACCTATCCTGAAGGACGACCCATCACTCTCACAGATCTTGGGAGACAGACCAGTCCTTGCTTACAGACAGCCCCCCAATCTGAAGCAAATACGCACCAGCAACCACACACCACCCAACAGAACCACTAACCCAGGAACCTAGCCTTGCAACAAAGCCCGTTGCCAACTCTGTCCACATATCTATTCAGGGGATACCATTATAGGGCCTAATCACATCAGCCACACTATCAGAGGCTCGTTCACCTGCGCATCTACCAATGTGATATATGTCATCATGTGCCAGCAATGCCCCTCTGCCATGTACATTGGCCAAACTGGACAGTCTCTACGTAAAAGAATGAATGGACACAAATCAGATGTCAAGAATTATAACATTCAAAAACCAGTTGGAGAACACTTCAATCTCTCTGGTCACTCGAATACAGACCTAAGAGTGGCTATCCTTCAACAAAAAAGCTTCAAAAACAGACTCCAACGAGAGACTGCTGAATTGGAATTAATTTGCAAACTGGATACAATTAACTTAGCCTTGAATAGACTGGGAATGGATGAGTCATTACACAAAGTAAAACTATTTCCCCATGGTATTTCTCCCCCCACCCCACCCCCACTGTTCCTCTGATATTCTTGTTAACTGCTGGAATTAGCCTACCTTGCTTGTCACCATGAAAGGTTTTCCTCCTTCCCCCCCCCCCCCCCGCTGCTGTTGATGGCTTATCTTAAGTGATCACTCTCCTTACAGTGTGTATGATAAACCCATTGTTTCATGTTCTCTGTGTGTGTGTGTGTGTGTGTGTGTGTGTGTATATAAATCTCTCCTCTGTTTTTTCCACCAAATGCATCCGATGAAGTGAGCTGTAGGTCACGAAAGCTTATGCTCTAATAACTTTGTTAGTCTCTAAGGTGCCACAAGTACTCCTTTTCCTTTTCTTTTAACTCAGGATCCAATCCATGCAACAAACCTCGATGCCAACTCTGCCCACACATCTACAGCAGTGACACCATCACAGGACCTAACCAGATCAGCCACACCATCACCGGTTCATTCACCTGCACGTCCACCAATGTAATATATGCCATCATGTGCCAGCAATGCCCCTCTGTTATGTACATCGGACAAACTGGACAGTCCATACATAAAAGGATAAATGGACACAAAATCAGGAATATTAGGAATGGCAATATACAAAAACCTGTAGGAGAACACTTCAGTCTCCTTGGACACACAATAGCAGATTTAAAGGTAGCCATCCTATAGCAAAAAAACTTCAGGACCAGACTTCAGAGAGAAACTGCTGAGCTTCAGTTCATTTGCAAATTTGACACCATCGCTCAGGATTAAACAAAGACTATGAATGGCTAGCCAACTACAAAAACAGTTTCTCCTCCCTTGGTGTTCACACCTCAACTGCTTGAAGAGGGCCTCATCCTCCCTAATTGAACTAACCTAGTTATTTCTAGCTTGATTCTTGCTTGCATATTAATACCTGCCTCTGGAAATTTCCACTACATGCATCCGACAAAGTGGGTATTCACCCATGAAAGCTTATGCTCCAATACATCTGTTAGTCTATAAGGTGCCACAGTATCCTTGCCGTTTTTACAGATCCAGACTAACATGGCTACCCCTCTGATACCTTTCCAAAATGTTATCCTGTCTGAAGGTCTCTGTAAAAGACTGTTTGTGTGAATGCGGAATGTATGCATCAGGAAAAGATAAGGTGTGAGGGCCATTGTTATAGCCAGATGGTCAAGGAAGAAGGAGTGACGAGACAAACACCAGAGAACCATCAGTGCATCCATGATTGAGGAAGGGCAGATTGACAACCCTGAGATGGAGGCTGGCATCCCTAAAGACAAGACAATTGATTAAATCAAAACCAGGACAGGATGACCCTCTCGGAGGTGTTTTGGAATGTTAACATCAAAAGATAACACCAATTAAGGAGTAACCGTTCACAAACTGACACAGCAAAATCCATAGACTCCAACAGAGAAAAAAAAAACCTATAAGAACAGGGTGCTTGGCCATGGGACTTTGGGTTCATTTTGCCAAAACTCCAGGAGCATTGGATCGTGACCGACAGAGCCCGGCTCCCCTGTGCGACCAATCAGGCTGGCCACTAGATTGACCCAGACTCTGGACTGGTAACTATAAACATCAGCTGGCGGGACTGTGTGCATGGTGTGTGTGTGTGTGAAAAACATATGCTAACTGCTGTATTCTCAATAAATGGGGCGTATTGCCTTTTCCCTGAAAAAGGTCCCTGTGCTTATTATAAGCATAACACCCTTTTAACATACTTATTTAGCTCTTTTGGATCCACACAAATATAAGGATCCACCTTTCTTTTCTACTATTACTAATGAATTCATTCACTCATTTGGCTCTTCCACTCTTTTTAATTATATGTAAATTAATGACCTTCCCAATTCTTTTTGTATGCTATTTTAAAGCTAAGGGCATTTTCTAGTTGCATCTATAATATTTTATAATTGTATCCATTATGTCAGGCATTTTCTAGGCATCTATAATATTTTATATATTGTATCCAATTTATCATGGTCAGTGAATAACACTTTAAATTGGTGTTCTATTTCCAGTGTTTCAGGATCCCAAATAGTTTGAATTCTATTAATTTAGAGTTAGTGCTAAAAAACATGTTTGTAAACCTGGAACAGAAATACCTTGTCCCTTAACTGGTACAAATCTTGCGGTCTTTAAATTATCTTTAACTATGACCTGTAATTCATAAGTACCCATAGCAGAATTTTTTCACCACTATAAAATTGTAAATTAATATTATTTTTCCTCTTACTACAGGTTTTACTTTTAGAAATTTTGTAATTTCTTTTGAAATTACATTATCCTGTACACTACACAAATTATACTGTGCACTTCAGAAATGGTTTCAAAATACCCCCAAATAAATTTTCTTCATTCCTTATTTGGGATCTTCTGTGAAATGATTCTGTTTCTTGCAGATGTGGCAAGTTTGACCATATGCTGGACATTGTCTAGGTTGGTCTCTTCTTCCACATCTAGAACATTCTCTCTTATGCTCATATGTTTTAATTTTAATATATTCACTCTGTGTTCTTCCATAGACTTGTTTTTAAGTTGTTCTTATTAAGTCTATATTCACATCAGTTTGTTTTCTTTCTAAAATGTGCAATCATTCATTGTTCAGCAGTTTGGCAAATTCTCATTGCTTTTTTCAAATTTAGATCTGTGTCTTTTCTCAAAGTCTATCTTTTATACCCATTACAATTTGCTTTCTTATTGACTGGAAATTACGTGTCTGACTTCATATCTTTAGATTGTTTAAAAAAAATGATCCAAAAGTCTCTTCTTCTATTTAATTTCTTGAGTGAAACTGAAATCTTTCAGATGTTTCATTTCTTTTTGGTAAACATATTCATTTTTTTAAAAAAATACAAACTCAGTCCGCTCATTCTCTATTACACTTAAATGAATTTTATAATTAAATTGCTTCAGCACATGCAATATTCAAAGAGATGGCAATATTTTGTTCATCTACCTTCTGAGTAGATCCTGATGCCCTCAAAAATTAATCAAATTCTTGTTTGAACATTTTCCAATTTCCTGCAGCATTTCTTGACACTTTTAGAAATGCGGGGACTCTTAACTTACCCACCTTATTTCATTCAAACTTTTTTTTTTTAAATAAAACTTCTGAGCAACCTTTACCTCAGTTTGTTTTTTGTTTATCTTCTTCCAGTTCTTTCTATCACTTGGCCCACTCCTGGAACCATGTGTGGTGTATATTCAAGTAATCCACCTAGTCTTAATAATAATTCGTTGCTAGTAATTTAACAGTGTTTATTTGACACATAGTTAAGATATATACGGAGCATTTTATCTCAGGTCAATCTATCTGTCTATCCTCAAACCAGCTGCTTCCTCCCTCTGTCAGCTCACACACCCTGGATAGACTATTCATTCTCTTAAAGACACAGTAACACCACACCCCAAACTTACAAACTACAGCCCCAGATCTGCAATGATATGCAAGCGTATCCCCACACCTGCATTTATTCTCACTTATTTCAGTAGGGGTCTACCTGTGCATTTCTTTTGGCAGGATTAGGGACTTATGTTATAAAGTGTGTGGAGCTTGTATTGTGTCTTTCTATAGTTTTAATGGGGGCACTGCATGAGCATAGAAATCTGTGGCAGACATGATGAATAAGCATGAGGATTGCATCAATACAATCTCATGGTTTAGTAACATATCCTCACCTCCTGGGTGACCCTTTGTCTCTGGTCACAGTATTGCACAGGGTCTTCATCTCTGGTAATTGTTACTGGGTTCTTCCTTGATCCTGTAATGACCTTTCTCCGCCTGCATCTTCTCCCAACTTCCACTCATGGTATCGTGTGGTATGGCCCTCCATCCAAGTCACATAAAAAATCTAAACCCCGTCTGGGGTAGCATGACCAAGTCCAATGAAATCTGCAAATAGCCCTCTCTCAGGCTTCACTGGAGCTGCTTTGCTGACTCTACCTCAGGGCTTTCCCTGGAGGAGCCTAACCTGCTCCAGAGGTGTTCTTCCTCTGCTATATCCTCCCTTTAAACCCTATTCCAGAATTTCTCTCCTACTCAAAGACCTTTCTCCTTTGTGGTCTCTTCCAAGCTGAGCTCCCTCCATCTACTCATAAGGCCTACCTCCACCTCCTCTGGCCAGAAGGCAATTAATCAATCACCCCCAAGGTATAGAGCATAACTAATTTGTTTTTTCACCAAGCCAAAGATAAGCCCCATCACACAAGGTTACTCATTTTAAGCATGTTTACATCTTAGTGTCTGATTAAGTTTTTTATTTTAATAATTCAGGAAGACAAAATATACAAGTTAGTGAATATCATTGAGTCACTTATGGGCATTGCAGAGTAAGTGCATTTTCAGAATTTAAATGAGAGAATAAATTTGGTGAATTAGAGCACAGAAAAGCATTTCATGTATATTGGCAGCATGGAAAGATGCTTGAGGAAGAAATGGCTGAATGCAATCAAGGCTGGTATCATACAATGGACAAAAAGTTTTACCATTTGATGGTATAGCATCTAGGAGCCCCGTTGACGGACCAGGACCCCATTGTGCTAGGCATTGTACAAACAAAAGAAAAACTGAAAGTTTTTACTGATTCTAGCCATATTCCCATTCTGAGATGGAGCCTGCTTTCTTTAATCACATTGAATAGCACCTTATTCAGAAAGTTTCTCTATTGATTTCAAGTAAAATGCTATGTAACATGAATAAAGAGTGGCAGAATCTGAACTGTGTGAGTAGGGAATGTCTCTCCAGCTGATATTTTCAAAATAAATAAAAATATCTAAAGTGCTCCCAGTGTAGTAAATCTTTTAAAAAGAATTTGCAAGATATGCAATATCTAACTCTACTTCTGTATAAACTTAATACAAATAAATAAATCACAAGTACAGTGAGTGAAAAGTTGTGTAAGCAGTGATTGCAGTTGGAATTGACAGTGACTATGATTCACTCAGAAAATAAGCTTTCTGGGAAATAAGCCATACCTGGGGCACTGCACACAAGATAGACTTATGTTATAATGTGGTCCAGCATAATGCACTATACAGTTCTGAAGAAACAAAAGATGATGCAATGAATCAGTTATTCGGGAAATAAGTTCCAAAAAGTGTTCATTCCTTCCTGTGAGCATAGCAGACAGTTAAATATTTTGCCCAGCTCACAAATAGACTAACAGCTCCAGTTCTTCACTATCAAAGTATCTGGCTTTTCTTCCAGTGTTGTTTTTTTAATCATCTTTCTTCATGCTGCCCTTCAGATCAAGTGACACTGATTAACAGCCTGCTTGGAGATGAAAAAGCTCCTGTCAGAACTTCTATCCAACCTTTGTGTTTTAATGACAGATGGGCCTGAGCCAGAATCCTAAACCTGAATGTTGGGAATGTACAGTTTTCGGTGCAAACCTCATGACTCTGGTCTATATATTTATCAAAAGGGCCAACTCCAGATCCCCAAATCTGAACACCTCAAATGTATTGAAAAGTTCAGATTAACAGCTGGATTCAAATCAAAACTTTTGAGACTCAGACTCAACTCTGCTTTAGACAAGTTTCCATCTCATTTCCTAAATCAGTCTGGACTGCTGTTATGTGAGAAGAAAGGGCTTTCATCACATGCAAACAGGAGCACAAGGTATTTGCCAATAAAGCAGGGAACCCAAACAGGTACCGAAGAGACTAGGCAAATCATATCCAGGCAGGGGTGAACCCTTCCAGAGCAAGAATCCATGCAATCATTAGGTTACCGGCAAGCGGAACAGCTTGGTTTTGTTTGGTTTTGACATTTATTATCCTGTCCATTTCCTGGTATTGGTCCTGTACACATATGCTTTTGTATGTTTGTGATGCTTCTCTGGGGTTATCCAGGCTTGTGAGACAACTTAGTACCACCTGACCTTAGCACGAGGAAGCCGTGTCTGTGCCTGCTATGGATCCTTTCCGCAATACCACCAGCTTACAGGTTAACAATAGGCACGCTCCAACTCTCGTCCTCCAAGAATGTCCCTGGAACTCCCATCCCTGATCCACTGAACACAGAATTCCTAGATCCTCATCTCAGAAAGGAACAGTACACCCAGCTTACCAGTTACACTGTAGAACACAGCACTGCTCAACACACAGCCCTTAGATTTGTTTAAAAAGAAATCAAGTGTAAGTTCAGTTGACACTGAACAGAAATGCAAATGATAGCAAGCAGAAATATTGGAAACAAAGCTACAAAGCTAAATCATAATGCACATATTTAAACCTAAACTTAATTAATACCACATTGCCAAGTCATACAGAGCAAAAGCTCTCCCAAAATTATTCCAGCATATCAATCAGGCTTGGCTGTGATCTTCTGTTCATGAGACAAACACACTGTCCTCTTGGTTCAGTAGAAAGAAGCAATTTGTCTCTGTACTACAGTGATAGTACAAAAACCCATTGTCTTCACTTTAAACAATATAACCCTCCCTGCTTGTGTTTTTCTGTCTAGGATCTCCCTTGGAGATTTTGCAATCACTAGATTAGCATTTTGCTCAAATAGTAAATAGTTGTTCACTGTAGAATATAGAATACTGAATTAACATGTAGACAGACCAACAGATAAACAAGACTTTTTCAGGCAGATGTTTGTCAATTTCTGGTGATTGGCACCAACTCTCAGATTTTAAGAACATAATTTTTAGTATACATACACATAACTCCTTACATATTTTCTGTATTATGATCCCCAAGATACAGACTTTCAGAGATCTTACGTGACACTCTTTGGTAACTAGTGTGTAGATACTAGACCCAGGGGATCCCTGCAAACCTTATGCACCTGTGTGCCATCTACCACTTGGAATCAAGAGGTCCCAAAGTTATACCTCCCCTCTTACATTGACTGAATAGGGTCAGCCACTGGCATCAGTTCAGGCCCCTCCTGTCTGGACAGGGCATCAGCTACCACATTTTCTCTACCCTCAATGTATAGAATTTCCATATGAGATTCCTGGAGGACTATACTCCAGTGCAGCAGTTTGGAATTGCTACCTTTTGCTCTGTGTAGCCACACCAATGGAGAGTGATCTGTGAGAACCCTGAACCCTCTGTTAAATAGGTAGGGTCTTAACTGCTTAACCACCCACACATATGCATAACAATCTCATTCTATGACAGAATACTTTTGTTTAGTGGGGTTTCATTTTTTACCCAAAATCGATGGGATGCTTTTTGTTACCTTTCCCTGTTTGCACTAGTATCACTCCTACATATGTTACATGCATCAGTGCACTGATCAAACAGCTTGTCAAAATCTGGACTGGCCAGAACAGGCTTTCCTCACAGAATTATTTTTAGCTCACCAAAGCCTTTTTGACAGACTGCTGTCCACACCACCATGTTAGACATGTATAAAAAAATCAAAACCTGTAAGAATGGACACAAGATCACTGAACTCTCCCCACAAATCTGTGGTAATAAAAAGTCATAAAAGACTGGACTTGCTTTTTGGTTCTGGGTACAGGCCAGTTAACAATGGATTCCACTTTCAAGGGATCCAGGCAAATTGGGCTCCCTCCCACCCAATGACCTGGGTAAGTGACTTTAGCTGTCCCTGGCACTTTCACTGTTAGACCTCCATCTTTGAGTCTTTCCAGAACAATTCCCAAGCATTTTTTAGGATCCTGCCAGGAATTGCTGGAGACTGCAATGTCAGCTATCTAGGCCCCTTCAAAGTCCTGCAGCCCATTTAACACCTGGTTAACAAGCCTCTGAAAGATGTCTCCTGCATCAATTAGCCCAACAGGCAACACTTTGAACTCAAGAAGTTCCAAATCAGGAATGGTTGATTATTTTTTTTCCTGGGCTTCACAGTCCAAGGGAATGTGTCTATATCCATTTGTTAAATCCAGGGTGTTCAGGAATTTTGCCTGGACTAAAGTGTCTAGCATGTCATAAATTCTGGGCATATATGTATACATTAGGAACTGTCACAGCATTAAGCTTTCTATAATCAACATAAAACCACATGAGCCTATCCTTTTGTGGGGATCATAACAACTGAGGAGCTCAGGGACTCTCACTCAGTAATTATTCCCACATCAGGCATGTTTTTTATCTCCTTAAAAATTTGCTCCTGCTATTTACCAGTTATCTGGTATGCTCTGCTGGGTGGAGGTTGTGATCCCACACAGGTGGTGTCTTAGAATGTTCCTCTGTTCAGCACATCATGTTTACAATGGCTTCTTAGTTGTAATGCCTTTTAAACCTGTTTCTATGCCCAGCCTGAGGTGCAGCCCTGCTGTAGGGGGTTCATACGTTGTAAGTAACCTTGTTAACCCTTTCTACCACCTCAAAAGCTCCCTCCCAGCATTCTGTACTTTGTTTTTTAAATAGGGATTAATACCAGCGCCAGATCACCCACATCAAATGGTTGTTCACAAAGTATTGTAATCATACCATTCTTTTTTTGAGCTGTTTGGCTTTTTGTGAGATTTTTCTGTACCATTCCCACTATAGTTTTTAAATCCCCTCTAAATCTTTGCACATATTCAGCCACTGACTCCCCTTCCACCTGAGTGCTACCCTCCCAGGAGTCCCTGATGAGATAATCCAGGGGGCCTCGGACTTCTCCCATATAGAAAGTCAAATGGGGGCAAATCCTGTGGAGTCTTGGGACACCTCTCAGCAAGCAAACAACTGATTGGGATGTAATGTTACCTTATCACTGGCCGTCTTGTTTGCATATTTTCCCATCCCAGCATAGATTCTAGAGTCCCACTGAACCTCTCAACCAAATTGTTTGGTTGTGGATGATATAGGACAGATTTTAAAAGCTATACCTCCATGCACATTCCATGTGTCACTAAATAGCTGGAACATGAAATCTGACCCAAAATCTGATATTTTTTTATTGGAAAATGCACTCCACTGAATATAGAAAACAGTACCTTAATAATGGTTTCAGCCTCCACATTAGACAGAGCAACTGATTCTGGGTACCTGGCAGCAAAATCCACCATGACTAATTGGTATTTCTTTCCCTTCTGGATTGGCTGGGATAATGGCCTTATGCTATCCATAGCGACCCTGCAAAATGCGACTTTGATTAATGGTAGCGTGTGCAAGGGAGCTCTGCAGTACCCTACAGGGATTTTCTGATTCTGACACGAGTCAAAAGCCCTGCAGTAATTCATTTTGAATATTAGGCCAATAGAAGTTTCTCTTTAGCTTTTCATATGCCCTTTCTGTTGCCAAGTGACCAGCAGAAGACAATGATTGGCATTAATGTTACTAGCCTCATGATGCCTTAAGGGCACCATCAATTGTTTGTAGGGCTCCCCAGGACTTCTATTTTTGCCCACCAAGGTCTCCCCGTACATCCTTCCCGCTTCTATAAAGAATCCCTTGCCCCATTCTACCTAGGGCATTACTGTGGAGGGCCTCCCTTATGCTTTCCAGTGAGGGGTCTGAAATCTGCTCTGCAGCAAACTGCATTTGGCTTTTGCTTTCACTGAGGGCTATCTCCTTCACTTGTCCGTGAGACATTGTTATTTTCCACTGATAAGAGCTAAGATCCATCTTCCCTGCCTCCTCACTGCTATCCCTATCTCCTCAGAATTTACCTCTGGGAACTCAGAAACGTATTCCCCTTTTCTACAGGTCATAATATTAACAACTTTAGGGAGCGAGATAGCATCATTACAATTAATGCATCAGCTGGTAAATTCTTAAGAACTCCCACATTCAAAGTACCCTTTAATCCTTCCCACTCTAATTTATTGGGAACTAAAGCCACTGTGGTTTTAAACTCCCCTAGGATTATATCAACCTCCCTACTCACATCTCTCCTTACTAAAGAAATACGTGCTCCAATGTCTTTCCATCCTTCACACAGGTTTCAGAGTAGCAGCCGTGTTAGTCTGTATTCGCAAAAAGAAAAGGAGTACTTGGGGCACCTTAGAGACTAACAAATTTATTAGAGCATAAGCTTTCATGAGCTACAGCTCACTTCATCGGATGCATTGTGAGCTGTAGCTCACGAAAGCTTATGCTCTAATAAATTTGTTAGTCTCTAAGGTGCCACAAGTACTGCTTTTCTTTTTGCATCCTTCACACAGTTTACCATTTACCTTGACCTGGTTAATGAACTTTGTCTACCTCCAGGCTGTCAGACTTGACAAAATTCACAACTGCCACCTCTGAAATCTCTGACTCGAGGGTAGCTGTAGTAACCTGGACAGAGCAGAGAGTGGGCCCCCATATTTAGGGCATTGCTTCATGTGTTTAAGGGACTCACATAAATAAAGCTTTCTTGGGTCTTCCTCTCAGGGCTGGGTCTGATAGAAATTAGTTGGCAACCATACTGGGGAGGTGTGAGTTTAGTCCCCCCCCACCCTCCTTTTCTGCCCAGAAACAACACCCCCTTTCTACTTTGCTATAGGCTTTTGCCCTTTCCTTTGTGACCTGTGCTTGTACAAACAAGTCAGCTGCTTCCACAGATGTTAAGGATTTCTCCCACATTGCAGCCCTCACCTCTTGAGACAAGACATCAAAGAACTGCTCTTGAAGAAATAAATCTAGGAAGTAGTTTTAAGTTCTTGCCCCTTTTTATCCATTTTTTCATATAAGCCACCATTTTTATGAACATATTCCCCATGATCAAACTTGTCAGCCTTTTTAAGGTTTCTAAATTTTAAGTGATATGTCCCATTTTTTACCTTCTCACCACTCAACAACTTCTAAAATGCACATGTGTGTTGTCAATGCAAAAATCTGCATCATTAAACATTTGGGTGAATGTCAAATTGAATTTTGACATCTTAAATAACAGGAAGAATATACTGATTGAATATACATAATTCAATTTTTAGAAACCATTTTTTTCCTGAAATGTGACTTAATCTGTTACAGAATGTTCAGTTTGCTGCACCAGTGCCTTTCTGCAGAATTTGAGCCAGATCTTCAGATGGTGTAAATCAGCATTGTTTCCCTGAAGTCAGTGGAGCTTAGTGAAGACCCCTTTAATCCAAATGGCCTCAGAATAGAACGGGTCTTATAAATAAGAGGAAAAAAGGACTATTAAGGCTTATTTGGGCCATCTTCAAGAAGTTATACCAAAGGAAAAGGCATAAGACAGAATCAGAGACACACACTAAGAACTGAGATTAAACAAGAGCTGTTGGCAATATAATAGATTATATAACAAAACCTTCCAACACATTTCGTCACTATAGATCCAGTACTGTCAGAGATGGTGAGAAATAATCTTGATAAGTGAGAGCAATGGGTTGATATCAATAAAATGTGGTTCAATAAAGACAAATGCAAGGTAGTTCACACAGGAAGGAATAATCAATTATTTAAATATAGTTGAGGAATAGAGGTTAGGCAATAGTACTGCAGAAAGGACGTGGGAGTTTTAGAACCACGTAAATTGGATGCAACAATTCTGTGCATTCTCAGAAAACAAACTATAGGACCCATACTGGAGAACTTGGGTCCATGGAAGGAAGGGAGATCACTTTCTGAAACAGGCTTCTATTCACTGACCTTGGAGAAACCCATCCAACAGGTTATATAGAGCTTCTGCCTACCTCGAGGGGCCTGAGAGGTTTCTGCTGAAGGTAGGGTGGTTACAAGGGGAGGAGCTGGCTATGCCGCTTTGTGTTTTCCACCATCCAGAAAATGCCTGGGGCAAAGCAGCACAAGTTAATAGAGCCTGGCGCTGTGCTAACTTAAGTTGCTTCACTCTGTGAAGCAGAACCTCTACTTTAGAGACAGTTCTGAGGGCAACAGTAACAGGGGAAGTCCTGGCAAATATGGTTCCTCCAGGCCTGAACTGGAGCTGGTGAGGCTGGTCAGCAGAATAGAAAGGCAAAGGTCTGGATGTCTGGATGTCCCGTACGTCCTGTGGTTTCCCCTCTTCTGCCTCCTTCTTCCCCTCACCTCCACGTCCTCTGGTGGAAGAATTAATAGGAAGCTATGGGGTGAAATCATCAAAATTAACAGAAAAACTTTTTTGACTTCAGCAGAGTCAGGATTTCATATCTGCAGTTGAAATCTGCAGCATTTCCTTTGCTCTGCATGACTTCTCCGCAAAAGCAAACTGTGCCCAGGAGATTCTCATCTCAGTTATATGACAGGTTTCAGAGTAGCAGCCGTGTTAGTCTGTATTCACAAAAAGAAAAGGAGTACTTGTGGCACCTGAGAGACTAACAAATTTATTTGAGCATAATCTTTCGTGAGCTACAGCTCACTTTACTCCTTTTCTTTTTTCAGTTATACGAGTTTAACATGGGAGAAATTTAACAGATCTCAGTAATTACTTGTGATTTACACCAGAGTAAGTAATGTCAGAATCAGGTCCTAGATAGGCTTATGCAATATTAATAAGAGCATATAGGCTCTTTCTGTTCAGTACTGATAAGGCCTCAAAGCACTGGATGCATTACATTTTCATAAGGCACACTAGAAAAGGTGTAAAGAAAAGCAATCTGATACAAGCTTTGGAAAATATAACCTGTAAGGGACTGTTCAAGAGAACCAGCCACGTTTGGTCTAGAGAAAAGAACCTACCTACAAATATATTCAGGGTGTTAAAAAGACAGCTCAATTACAATCATTAGTCAATATGAATAGGACTTGAAGTAATGGACTTAATGCCAATGGTGAAAATGTGGGTAAAGCTCTAGAACTAAAGGAAGATTTATTTTGAACTATTGAAGAAGCTACCAAAGGAGGTGGTGGAATTACCTTCACTGAAGGTATTCAAGGCTAAACATGTCATTCATCTATCAGAAATGGCTTAGGAATAATGAGATTTGCCCTGCCACAGTGCAGGGATGAAAACAATAAGCTTCCAAATTCCTTCCAACCCTATGATTCTATGTTAGTTATAATTATTGATATGTAATAAATTAATTCATACCTTAATAATGAATATTTACCTCTGATAGTGCTTTCCATCAGAGCACTTTTAATAGGTCTCTGTGTATCATAATGATCCGTTTATAAATAGGAAAACTGAAGCACAGAAAGGTGAAGTGATTTGTTCAAGGTTACACAGCAACTGAATAGCACAGCTACATATAAAACCCATTTCTTTGGTTCCCTTGACCCCTCCCCCCAAAAGCAACCTTAGAGAAATCACACTTTGTCATAACTAAGTTGATCCAAAACAAAACCATACCAATATGTTGCAAACAAACGTGTGCGCACAGACTGAGCACTGAAACCATTTATTTGTCTCAGCAAGACAAACTGTTTCATGACTGGTTAAATTTTATTTTGGAATATCTGCTAACACCTTAGCCAGAATTTTGCAAGAGTTCCATTTTTTCCACTTGTGCAAAAATATAGTGCATTCTCCTGAGATCAGGAGATGAAGCAGAAGTGAATCACTTTCTTGGAGTAAAACCTTTAAAATAATCACCATATTTGTGGCATGGTATAGACTACTCTATTATTCAAGAAAAAGCATAATTTTCTAACCACCAATAGCTGATCAGCTTTATGTACAAGTTCTGTGCAGAGTGCCAAAGTGAGGTTCTACAAGACATGCAGAGTTAATGGATATTAGGGGTCAAGACAATGACCACACTGCACCTTAAGTGGGGTGGGGGCCATTGTCTGGCTTGCCAGAGGAAGGGGTACACCTCTAAAGGGTAGAGAGGCACGGACATTGATGCAGACTCAGAACGGGTCAGCATGGGGATGCTGACTCATCCCTCAGGTGACCAGAGCAGGGGCAGATTATACAGGTGAAAGCCAGGCAGAGCAGCAAGGACTCCAGCTCTCCAATCTCCCTAGCACTGCATGGGAACAGGACTGTAGCAGGCAGGTTGTGGGAGAAGGAGAGAGAGACCAGGTTTCAGGCTTTGCTTCAAGTCACAGCAGGTGGCGATATCAGGACTGGGGGCTTCCCCCTGTGAGCTAGGCATAGCAGCAGTGCTAAAACAGGGTGGGGAGGGGTCCCTGCTTCTTGGACAAGGAACTGGACTGGAGCTGGCAGATCCCAGGGTAGTCTAACTGCTTATTAAAGGATAAACAGAGGTGAATCAACTAAGATTGATCCAGGGAAAACAAATTCCTGTGGGTGAGCTGGCTGCACTTGCAGGTGGGACAGGCACAAGAGAATTGATTCAAGTGGCCTGGATCTGGGTAACCATTCAGCCTAATGACAAACATAAGGGCAGATAGGCAATTGGAGATGGTGGAGGATGCCAGTCATTGGGGTACGAAAGACACCATCTACTGCAGCACACATTCCTCTGTAACAGGTTGTGTTGGTGACCAGTCTTCCAGATCCTGAAATTGCACGTGCGCACCCCCTCCCCGCAAAAATAAATTAAATAAAATCTCTCATAGCTCTGCAGTGTTCACAAAGCCACTGACCTCTATGTTCCAGTGAAAACCATCACACCCAAGGTTCCACAGTGCTAGAAGCATCCATTTGGGTTACTTGCTGGCTGCTGGTGTCAGCTCCCAAAATCCATCAATCTGAAAACAAGACAATGCATCTGCATCAAAGCATGTGCCCAGGGTTGATATTAGCATTTTAGAATTGGAAAGGGTACAGAAAAGAGCAACCAAAATGATGATATCCATATGAGGAGAGATTAAAAAGTCTGGGGCTTTTCAGCTTGGAAAAGAGATGCCTAAGAGGGGCTACGATCGAGGTCTATAAAATTGTTCATGGTGTGGAGATAAAAGTGTTATTTACTCCTTCACATAATGCAAGAACTAGTGGTCATCCAATGAAAATAATAGCAGCATGTTTAAACAAACTAAAGGAAGTACTACTTCAGACAACATGCAGTGAACCTGTGGAACTCATTGCCAGGAGATGTTGTGAAGGCCAAAACTATGATGGAATTCAAAATTTTTTAGATAAATTCATGGAAGATAGCTATTGATGGACGTATTAGCCAAGATAGTCAGGAATGCAACCCCATGCTCTGAGTATCCCTAGCTTCTGTTTTCCAGAAGCTGGGAGTGAACAACCGGGGATGGATCATTCGATGATTGCCTGTTCTGCTCATTCCCTCTGAAACACCTGGCACTGGCCACTGTCGGAAGACAGGATACTGGGCTAGATGGACCATTGGTCTGACCCACTATGGCCACTCTTATATTTTTAGTACCCAAGTCCTATAAGGATTCTTCTGGAAGGGCTTTGGAATTCCAGGATATACCCTGGGAGGGGCAAGCAGTTATTTAAATTTGTGCAAGTCAAGACTGATCAAGGAGACTGGGGTGAATCTATAAACCTACAGGAAAGTGGCAAGCTTGGGGTCTGCCCAGTGCAGGCTTTCAGGGCATACACTACGATAAGACCAGGGAAGGATGGGCCCCTCCCTATGCACAGTGACAGGAGTCCTCTCATAGCATATCAATTGGTTACATGTTGAGAGGGGGACTGACAAGGTTGGGGCTCCCAGCACATGAACTTGGTTACTACTCATTCAGGACTGCTGCAGCAATGGCACAGCTAGGTATTGGGGCTAGGGCAATTCAGGCAATTGACTGTTGGCATTCTGAAATGTACAGACCATACGTGAGACCTCCACATGGGGAAAATCAGTGTTAATTTTCCATTGTGTTTTCATTCCAGGTGCAGGAAGATGGGCCAGGTAGATGGTGGTGTGGATCTGTGGGCACGATATTGTTTACTGGGCGTATAGACAGGGTTCCAGATTGTCTGAGGGTTCACAACTGGGGCTTGGTGATGAAGCAGTCCTGAAATGGAAAAGCAGGGGCGGGGGGGGGGGGATCAGCTGGTCCATAACATGCCCTTTCTGTTCATTGTGGGGGCCTGTGACTGTGCATCAGATATAGTTGTGGTGGACCTAGGGGGAAATTTGGGAAGGTGTAAAGGGGTAGCCTTAATGCATAGTCCCTCTTAGTTCTTGGAACCTCCCAGGTGTAAAAATTGTATTCACATGCTGCAACACAAGGTGTGGTGGGAGCTGTGAAGATCCCTCTGGTTGACAAAGCTAGGAGATATGTGAAGAAGGAGGTGGCCAAATTCATGGCGGGAGGGGATGACATAGAAAGGTCTGTAATTTTACAACCAACATAGGATATGGGGCACCAGAATTATTCAGGGAGGATGGGGTTCATCCTTGGAGGCTGACATGTTTTTGGTTGATATTAAAAGGGGGCATTAAGAAGTCTCTGGGAACCAGCTGGGTATGGAGAAGGGCAGGAGAGGCAACCAAGCTAACTGCTGGTGCCTCCTTGTGGTGGATGTCCAGTGCAGGTGCTCAATAGGAAAGGGATACAGTGATCAGATGAACGGTGTGTTAAAGAAATGGAAAACGGGGGTTTACAGCCTCTTTACAGCCCACCTTAACCTGCATTTAAGGGGTTGGAGGATGGAAAAGTCCCAGCAGTAGGTTGGCAAGGAACCAGGATGGGAAAAGGGAGGGGCTGGCAAAAGCCCCTGGGTAGATATTGAAATGATCATGGAGTTATCTGCACTATTCACTTATCCATCAGGTACTCCCAGACAGTTAGTAATAAAGTTGTGGCCTAATCCAGAGCCAGCATCTCCTATACTTCTTTTGGTTTAGCTGAACAATTATTGTGTACTTCCGTTCACCTGAATAGCATAGAATCAGAACTGAAAGAAACCTCGAGATGTCATCTAGTCTAGTCCCCTGGGGGACATATTTTAATCTGGATAAATTGAGAGAGTTCTGATAATCAAGAGGGAATTGAATAAGCAGTGGGGGGAGGGCGGGGAAGGAGTAAAATGTCAGATTACCACTTTGAAAATGACAAAATAATCAGGTTGCTAGGGAATGCTAGCTCACACAAAGCACATTGAATACAGAATCATAGACAGTCCCAGTAGTCAGCTACAATACAGCAAAGAACTCTGTAATAGCAGCCTGGTCTTTAGTGCAATATAAATTTTTCTACTGCCGCTATGTGTAACTTTCAGAGGAGCAAGATGTTCAGGTAATCATTATTCTGACTCTCCATCCAGAGTAAACACTTGTTAAATGCAGAATCTGCTTCAGAGGTAGAGAGTACCTGATCCAAAGCTGCTGCTACCTTTGACTCCTCATTATCCTCTTCAACTGTGTCCATGAGCTTCATGTTATTCCAGGGAATGTTAACAATATCTTTGTCCAACAGCTCACCACAACCCTCATTCTGAGCCGCACAGTTCATCCATTTCTGGATGGCATCAGGTTCCAAATCTCTCTGCTCAGCAGTTGCATGCAGCTCATTTGTTGCCTCAGTTTCCTGGGATACTGTAAATGGCTTAGGTTTGGGTTCATGTAGGACTTCTGATTTTCCACAAAACCTGGCTACTGTTTCCTGCCAAAACTTAGACCACAATTCAGCCAATAAGTAAAAGGCATCTTTTATAGATAGCTACTTAATTGAACCCATCAAAGTCAGCTGTTCATTTTCCTCATCAAGGACATTAGCCAACAGTTTAGCACCGTACACACATTTAAGGGTTGATAGGATGGAATTTTGAAGTTGTGCTGGCAGGCAAAAATGAACACTGGACACCACCACTGATGGAAGTGGGCTGATCAGAATCAGGGTAGGCATCTGCATTGTTTTTAATGAGACTAGCATGCTGCATGAGGTTAATGACTACAAATGCATTTGGACAGCTAGCACAAATTTTGAAATGTAGTTTCAGTTACAATCAATTGAAAGATAAGCTTAATGGCAGTTAACAGTGACAACTTTCTTTCAGCCCGGCACACAGATATGTCTCAGTCACAGCTGGAGAAAGTATTCTCCATTGCCTGTCTCCAACTGTTACAAAGGGTTGCTAGGCACTATTGAAGAGCTGTTTCATTTCACACAGAGATGAAATAGTGATGGGTCAAACAATGCATATTATATGCAATACAGTATCACCTAGGAGCTCCAGTCACAGACCAGGACTCCATTGTGCTAGGTGCTCTACAAACCCACAAAGAGAGAGACTGTAGCTCCTAAGCACAGGGGCTAGGTATAAGACAAGAAACAAGTAGACAGGGGAGCAAAGAAACATTTAGACAATACTAGTGCTCCTCAACACAGGAGATCACAAAATACTATGCGCTGATTCCTACATTGCTCAATAATAATTCCCATTAATGAAAGCTAGGATAGTAGCTGAGTAAGGATTTTGTCCATAACAAATACTTGTTACCTTATCTTCAGTGCCCAATTCAACAGGAACCAGAAATAAAGACAAAATGATTGTAAACCTATTCAAAGAGTTATTAGCAATTTTACAATGCTAACAAATACTTGCTTTGTGAACTTTATTTAAATGTCATATGTATTTCAATTAATCAAATTCTGATAGCCAAAAAAAAAAGGCGGGGGGGGGATTTGGATTCCATGCATTGAATGATTTATCCAAATGGCATCCCCTCGCCTTTCCTGACCTTTGGGGCTTTGAGAAAGATGGGACTTTAATCTGAACCAAAACCAGCCCTGTTTTTCCTCTACCTGACATATAATGCATACAACAGTTCACCTTATAGGGTGATCAATAAATTCTGTATTATGTCAGGGTAACCTGAGTAATATGAAAAAGATTAGTCTTCATCTTGAGTGGTTAGAGACACATTTAGAAATGTTTCTCACCAATTACTGTAGCCTCCCAGATCAGTCAACTTCAAGCCTACTCTGGGTAGTAACAGATCGCTCACTCATGTTCATGTAATGTACTACGCTACATTACCTATTTTCCGATTTCTATTGTAACTGATGGAATGGTTGTATGTACTTCAATTATATTGCTACTTGTGTAATCAGGGTAATTTTTTCAATAGTTACTGTCAACCTGGCCCTTGTTCATCTGTTTTAAACAAATGAATATCATGCTTATTTTTAAATCACGTTTTTCCTCTATCATTGGTCAGTTGGTTTTAAATAGTTCTAGGAGAGAAAAATGTTTAAATAGTAGTAATTAATAAATAATAGTAATAATAAAATAATAAAATAAAATAATAATATGTTGTAGTAGTACCTAGAAGCCAACATTGTACCAGTTTGGTACAAACATAGTAAATGTGCTGTTAACAAGATAAGTATCTGAATAATCCAACAGAGATGGCATCTAGAAAAACCTTTATTGCTCAGGATTGTGATATATATAACTTGAACTCTATGGCAATGATTGCATTGTTCTCAAAATATAAAAACAGTGTTATAAATTCCCAAAATAAGGATGCATGATGGCACTCAGCACTACTATAGCTATAAAAGCAAATAATTATCAGAGAGACAAGCACATTATTTCCATTTTGGTATGGATTTTGATGCATGTGAGAAAATAAAGGTCATTTAGCTAATGCTTCTGTAATAGAACCATTTCTCAGAGTGATTGCCTGTGGATCCACATTTCTCCCACATGAGAACATGGTTTTTGACTAATAGAAATAGCTACATTTGCTGATTTAGCCTGTTATCGTTTTACCTTATGTCAGCAAAAATGCATAATTATTTTTTATTTATCCAGCACTTGTCCTGAGCTGTAGACATGCTATACAATTTAAAATATGAAATAACTAGTCAAAAAAGGAAGCCATGTGTGTGAAAAATGTCTTTCACTCCAATCAAAAAGTGTTTTAAATTCCAGTATTTTCAACTTGCAGTAATGCTGGTCAAAAAGGGCAGTACTTTTTGAAAAAAATGTTTGCAAAACACATTAGCCCTTTCTTGCCAAAATATTCAAAATTCAAATTATTTAGCCAGTTGCAATAAGAACTGTTATAAAATTAAAAATTCAGTCCACTGCTTCAGTTATAACAGTAAGCCACCAGATGCCAAAACTCCACCCATTCAAAACCAGGGCATTGAACTCCAGTGAAAGGTTTGAAGTCCCACTACCCCAAAAACCCATGAACAAAGGTGAGCTTTGAAGCATGTCCAGAAAGTTAACAAATACAGGCTTTGGCCGATAAAGCAAGGGGAAGTGAATTCCTGAGAACAGGTCCACCACAGAAAACATCTTGCCAATAGTTCTCTCTCAAGTGGGCTTCTGATCAGGTGCATACTCTGATCACAATTTGCAACAGAATCGCATATAGTAAAGACAATGAGCAGAATGATTAGTTCATTTTTAAGGGTACTGGAAACGTGCCAGTATGAGTTCTGTGCAGAATAATCCCAGGGAACTCAAAGACACATAAAACTTGCTTGGTTTAGAGTTTCATTACAAACTGGGAATTCAACCCACATTAATTGGACGACTCCCACAATTTGTGTGAACCTGGGCCATGCAGAATTTGTGGGTTTGCATGGCTTTGGTGTGAAACTGGGAAAAACTTGCATTTTGCTTTGAGTTCTGGATCCCAATTGAATCCAAACTCAAAAGCATAATTCAGTGAACAGAAAGCTAAGTAGGTCAAAGCTAAAGAAAATGTGTAAAACTACGGACTTTTTCATAGCCACAATAGCACCTCTTTTACACATCATTCATAGCTAAACTGAGATTTGAGAAGAAGCTGTCTGAGGCCTTGTCTATATGAGGAAATTGTAATGATTTAATTAAATTGGTTTATAAATGGATTTGGTTAAATAGTCACAACCCCACTGTGTGGACAATCTTATTTCAGGTTTCAGAGTAGCAGCCATGTTAGTTGGTATTCGCAAAAAGAAAAGGAGTACTTGTGGCACCTTAGAGACTAACAAATTTATTTGAGCATAAGCTTTCGTGAGCTACAGCTCTCTTCATCGGATGCATTTGTTTCCGCCAAATGCATCCGATGGAGAGCTGTAGCTCACGAAAGCTTATGCTCTAATAAATTTGTTAGTCTCTAAGGTGCCACAAGTACTCCTTTTCTTTTTGCGAATCTTATTTCAGTTTCAGAGACAGAGAGAGACTTATATTGACTTCATAGATACTGAAACTAGGGGTGCTGCTGCACTCCCTGGTTTGTAGTAGTAACAACCACCCAAATACATGGCCTTCAGCACTCCCACTATAAAAATTACTCCAGCACCGCTGACTGACTTAGCTAAAGTGGGTAAGGAATCAACAAACAAAATTCATGAGGGAAACAAATTGCAACAGAAGTGTCTATATGAGAGGGTTGCACAAATTTAACAAGATCGGATTCTAAACTGATTTAGATAATTGATACAATTTTCTCATGTAGACAAGGCCTGAGTAACAAGCAACAGTGAAACTGGAGTGTATTTTTCCATATAAAACAAAGAAAGATTCTTCTGTGTCTGGCATTTTGTGTAGTCACCTCAGCAAAGTGCATACAATATGGCAGTCAAATCCTATGAAATCAAAATAGCAAGATTTTACACACACTTTGAACTTCCTTTTCACAGGTGGAAAAGAGACAAGGTACAAGATAGCAGAGAATTAGAGTCATGCTATCAAGAAATGAATATCAAATTCTGAGTTATGGTAGAAAGACTTTCTAAAATAACCACCTAGACACAGGAAGAGGATGATTTACTTGCCAAACAGAGAGCTTCAACAGATTAGAACAATCCACAATATCAGAACTGCAGAGAAAGTAAAGAAACAAATAGTAAGTTAACAGAGCTGAGGGTGTCAGCTAAACCTATCCTAGAGAAGCCCTAAGTGAAACAGCCAGAGAGACTAAAGGAATGAGTATTTGTATACACTGCTTTAGGTTGATATGGATTCAGTTTCTTGCTTTTCACCAGAATACTTTGTATAGTATTGTGAACTCCTCAAGTTGGGGAAGGGTACGTTTAGCTCTACCAACCAGCAGTTAGTTACAATAATCAGTACTGTATATGTGATGACAAAGGCATTAATTAATTTTGCAGATCAATCAAGTTACTACAGTGTCTTAATCCAAAATATTTATGCCTGTATCTGTAATTTTCATTCCATGCATCTGAAGAAGTGGGGGTTTTTTTATCCAGGAAAGCTTATGCCCAAATACATCTTTAAGTTCTTTAAAAACTCCTCGTTTTAATCCAAGATGATTTTCTGATAAATTACCAAAATGGAAAGAAGTGTTACTGTACTCATTTGCCTGTAGTGAAAGTTTAAAGGTAGAGCAGAATCAAATATAGCCTTAAGGTTTAGAGGACCCTGTATATATTGGTTATAACCCTCTAAGAAAAGTGGACTCAAAACATTTTTTCAAGGCTGATAGAATGCCAACCCACCAATTTGCATTAAGGTCAAGCGATTATCCATTCTTGAACACTTTGCTTAATCCCATATTGACTGTAAGAGAGTGTCTGCCTGCCAAAGAAACATTTAAAAAGCGGTAAGAGTATTGTCTGCATGCTAATGCTATCTAAGACCTTACGGGGACAGAATATCTGCTAATGCAATTGTGCAGACACAGAACACTACAAGGTCAAGAATTTATTTGCAGTCTTTGGAAGATAAAGCAACAGTTAACTAACAAGAATAGGATTTGTTAGTTAAAGGGCAACTGATCTGCTGTAGAAACATTATAAAGTGAATAAATGCGGTAGGTGAAGCCTAATGAATAAGCAAATTATTCCAGTGAAATCAGTAGCATTAAATGGAGAAGGAACTTCAGAAAATAATGTGGAAATATCACTTCAGAACATCTTAAAGTGCCATAAATAATATATAATGATGCAATTGCAAAGTGATTTAAACTTGGATGCATATTTAAGACAACAAGTATTATTCAAAGCTGAGATCAAGAAGTGCAACTTGTTCACAGATCTTGGATATAAATACTTCTAGAGAGGAGTTTGGAGAGACTCAGTTAAACGCAGCAAAAGGTTCTTTTAAAATAGACAAAATAGCAGATTTAAAGGTCAAGGACATAACCTACAACAGTCAGAGAAGTAATATTTACGTTAATGAAAACCGAAAGCTCAAGGAGACACACTCAGATATGATGGTGATAAGCATGATATAGATACCCAGACAGATATATAAACACTGCAGCTTTATTTCTAAAGAGTGTTGCATCAGAGGTGACATTTTTGATTGTAAAACTTGAGATGTAGAAAAGATTGCAGCCCAGCATGTTTATATTTCCTTCACTAATAAACCAGAATCTTTAACTCACCCTTTGTGTTTCAGATTAATGGTCATGCACTTCCCCATTAACATGCTGGCTATGTCTTCATTTGGAGCTAGGAGTGGGATTCCCAGCTTGAATAAACTTACTGGTGTTAGGTCTCATCAAGCTAGCATGCTAAAAATAATATCATAGCGTGGGCAGCAGTGATCACCCTGCACAGGCTAGCTACCCCGACTATGTAAATTCATCTTTTATGGTGAATTATAAAATGCATTTGAAAAAAGGAGCACTCTCACCAGAGTTTGCTTGACCACTCGTGCGTGGCCTTGAGATGAAATGAGTTATAGCAAAATCTATTCTGCCCATCTCTGGTGGAATCTAAAGATTCCATAGCACCTTTATAAAAGAATAAAGACCAAAGTCTGGCCAGCAGTCCCCTCTCAGTAAAACAGGTGCTAAGGTCTAAAGGCATATGTATAAACACACACACAGTTAAGTGCATGATACACGTTTATAGTCATGGGGCCTGATCCAGCTCCCTCTGAAATACATGCAAAGACTCCAATTAACTTAAACGGCTATGGAGCTGACTAATAGTCACTGCAAAGTACTGAGCTGCACTTTTCTACTGGGATTCTGTCTACAGTACTACTTATGGTACAGCAATTTGATATTATAAACAAGAAAGCTCCTAAGTTAAATGAAAGTTTTCTCTCCGAGAGGGAGCACCAGTTTCCCTACCTCACTACTCCACTCTACAGCCTTTGTATCTTGACAGGTCTCATCCCAGCTGAGGATGGTCACACCATTTCCTGCAAATGCCATCAGTGTCAGATAAGTTGTTTGAAATCAAATGAGGCAAACTCTCCTTACCCAGGAATTGAACATGCTAGGCCACATTCATCCCTGGTATAATACAAGACATGTAATTTTTATTTCCACTAATTCCCGTGGGCTTACACCAGTAAATGGGTTTCGACCAGGCATGAGTTGGCCTGTGTCTCAGCAGTAGTTCCAGAAGCTGCATACCAGAGAGAGTGTGACATTTCATGGAGATGGTGATATAACCGCAAAGATGTGACATCACATATTTGCAAGGATGGTTCAAGGCTACTAGCCATAGCTGTACTATCCCAGATGAGGGGTTATTATTTCCATTTCACAGCTAGGGAAATGAGGCACAGAGACATTAATGCCAAAAATATGCACAGTTTTTGGGTGCCCAATTTGTGACTACTATGATAGTATCATAATTCATATGCACAAAACCTGACCGAGTTCTCATAAGCCTTTTTTAGGCCGAGGTGCTCCTTACTTAACTAACAGCAGCCCAACTATTTAGGCAATTAACTATCCACAGGTGGATAGTGGTCTCACTCTCCTTAGCAGAGCCTGTCACTGGTAAGCTGGGTGCCTGACCCTCTCTGACAAGGTGCTTCCATTTTCTGGTTGGTGCCGGGGGGCGGGGGGGGGGAAGGACATGGCAATGGTCCCTCCTTCCCACTGCCCTTTCTCCTCCCCATTGATAACATTAGTATGGAGCAGTGGTACCATCCTCCTGCCATACAGCAACTGGCCCCCTTGCAGGGGTGCAAAGAGGATGAAAGGCTCCTTGTGCCCTCCTCCCTCAACATGCATTTCCCCCATGCAAGACAACAATAAGCGGGCCTAAGGAGTTGGGAAGCTGAAGGACATGCGAAGGAAACTGGCTGCACAGATGCACCCAGAGGAACGGCTACCCACATCACATATAGCAATGTGGGAGGGGAAGCATGCTCTGAAGAGTCCCTATATTCCTCCATCATGCATCTGGGGTGGGGACTCAGCAGAGCCAAGCCCTCTGCCCCCCTCAATGTATCCATGCTGGCACACCATCACCATGCTGGGTATAGACCTGGTGCAATTTGCTCCCTCTTTGGAGCAATGGGGGAACAGGGTGGAAAATCGTGACTCAGTTACAGCTTCCTTCACAGGCTTCTGCAGGGGCAGCACACCACCATGCTGCCCCTTGTCGCAAAGCCATGATTCAGCTTTATATTATTTCCACTTACTGATGCTGTTGTTTAAAGTGCAATGGTGCCTCAACTACCTGGCCCATGTTTCTCCATAAGTCATCTTTTGGATGAGTCCTCCAGACCATTTCTGGCCATTAAAAGTTCCCTAGCCCTTTTGGCAAGAGTAGAATTGTTATTTCCCCTAATATTCTGGTCGTAGTCTAGCTTGGGTAATTATACTGTACTCAACTAAATTTCCTCCTGTGATTTCAGTTGGATACCTGAGCCTTCTTTACTTTGAAAATGTTGGCTAGTGCTCCTGAGTTCTGTTAAGCATCCATTCTTTAAACAAACATAAAGCACTTTTGGTTCTTCCATCATTTTGCAAATTCTTCCTGGGACCGAGATTTTGTTCAGTGTGTTATGTTTCAGTCGAGAAGAAGTTTAGAAAGTAGGAGAAAACTGAAAGTGGGCATCAACACTGCAATATATAATTATTATAACTTTACCTGAATAATATTTAGACCAGCTGTTGGTACCAAATAATGCATGTAATATAAATTCACTAATGTTAACATTTATTTATAAAAAAGTGTTTCATCAGCATTCGTGCCATCAGTAAAGAGTTCTTAAAGAAAATTCAAAGCAGTCATCGATTTAGCTAGGGTGAGTACTGATCAGATCAAAACTAAACTGAATGCATTATAATGTGTTACAAGGACATTGATTAAGATTAAATCTGTATCTTATAATAAATCTTTGTGTCAGGGAACATAGACATTAGAAACTGTAGCCTGTCCATTATGGAGGTATGATAATTCCCTGCGGGAAAAACATAGGAGGTAAAAAAGTGTATATGTTGAATGAAAAAACATGAGTTATAAAGCCTTCTGTTCTTGAATTCTAAGTTTGGACTGATGGCTACGCAGGACTCAGACCCTGCAGAAAATATTTACTGCCAGATTCTGCTGCCCACGTATGTTCTGAGCAGTACCTTACTCCATGAGAGGTCTCACTGATTTGAAGGGATGGTTTCACAGAGCAGGATACTACTCAACGTGAGGAGGGTGTCAGAATCAGGTTCTAAGTGCAGGAGATCATAAGACAGACTTTAAACAATATATTTTACACCACTTATGTTTATCCTGGATACCAAGTCACATTTTTGCATACTAATTTCCACACTATGAGAGAGAATTTCTACAGATTTTTGCCTATTAAGAATTTGGCCCACTGATTTTCACTCAGTTTTCCTTGGGAAGGGGATTGGAAGAATTACCACTTGCTGCAGTGTATGGCTTTGCAAAAGCAACACCCTCAGCGAATTGCACAAAGTCCCGAAACAACCTTGCTGGTAAGACAGCATTTTTCCTGTTTCCATGTCAGTTGGTCACCATTTAAAAAAAAAAAATCCACATTTGACATCTATAGAGCATAAAATGTTGACTAGTATATACAACGTGTCAAAAATCAGTCCAGCAGGAAATTGATGGACAACAAGCCAGGATTTTATTATATAAATGGTAGTGAACCATATTACAGTGCAGTTCAGCTTTCACAGTTGCGCTTGAATGTTGTCAGAGAAGGAGAATAAAATAGAGAAGAAATAAGGGTAGAATCATAGAATCATAGAATATCAGGGTTGGAAGGGACCCCAGAAGGTCATCTAGTCCAACCCCCTGCTCAAAGCAGGACCAAGTCCCAGTTAAATCATCCCAGCCAGGGCTTTGTCAAGCCTGACCTTAAAAACCTCTAAGGAAGGAGATTCTACCACCTCCCTAGGTAACGCATTCCAGTGTTTCACCACCCTCTTAGTGAAAAAGTTTTTCCTAATATCCAATCTAAACCTCCCCCATTGCAACTTGAGACCATTACTCCTCGTTCTGTCATCTGCTACCATTGAGAACAGTCTAGAGCCATCCTCTTTGAAACCCCCTTTCAGGTAGTTGAAAGCAGCTATCAAATCCCCCCTCATTCTTCTCTTCTGCAGACTAAACAATCCCAGCTCCCTCAGCCTCTCCTCATAAGTCATGTGCTCTAGACCCCTAATCATTTTCGTTGCCCTTCGCTGTACTCTTTCCAATTTATCCACATCCTTCCTGTAGTGTGGGGCCCAAAACTGGACACAGTACTCCAGATGAGGCCTCACCAGTGTCGAATAGAGGGGAACGATCACGTCCCTCGATCTGCTCGCTATGCCCCTACTTATACAACCCAAAATGCCATTGGCCTTCTTGGCAACAAGGGCACACTGCTGACTCATATCCAGCTTCTCGTCCACTGTCACCCCTAGGTCCTTTTCCGCAGAACTGCTGCCGAGCCATTCGGTCCCTAGTCTGTAGCGGTGCATTGGATTCTTCCATCCTAAGTGCAGGACCCTGCATTTATCCTTATTGAACCTCATTAGATTTCTTTTGGCCCAATCCTCCAATTTGTCTAGGTCCTTCTGTATCCTATCCCTCCCCTCCAGCGTATCTACCACTCCTCCCAGTTTAGTATCATCCGCAAATTTGCTGAGAGTGCAATCCACACCATCCTCCAGATCATTTATGAGACCATTAGGTTTCACTCTTGGGGGGAAATCCACCCCACCCCCTACAGCATTCAACCCTGTAGCTACAGAGATCTGGTGGGTGAGGGGAGAAAAAAAAAAAAAAAGAAAGAGAGGACACCTCCCTCCTACAACAGGGAAAGAATGGCAGTAGAACTTCTTTCTTAAGGCTTGAGTAGCCCATCAAAGTGTATTTGTAATGTTTTAAAATGGCTTCTTACTCATTGAACTTTCTCCCTGTGTGTATCTGCGTAATAGGATGTAAATAGAGCTAGGCAGAAAACTTCTTATCCATCCTGAGACAACTTGTTTCAATAATTTCAAAACATTTAATTTCAATTTCAACCTTTTTTTAAAAAAAAGTCTAAATTTACTCAAGTTTTGAAACAGAGAGTCATTGTTGGGAGAAAAGCCGTGTTTAGGCCTGATACAAGCCTGCTGTGAATTTTAAGAGTCTGTGCTGATAAAGTTTAGCAGCATAACCAGAACTGCGCATCTGTAAGAAACTGCAGAATAATCATGCTTGTGAGGAAAATAAAAGCTGGAATGGCCACAAAGCCTGAAGAAACTCGTCTGATTTAACACAAAATATGAACTGACGGAGGTGGAGAATTGAGATGGAAATGAGACACTAAGGACATATCTACACTAGCAATTTTGTCAGCAAAACTTATCCCTCAGGGGTGTGAAAAAAACACCACATCCCTGAGTGACATAAGTGTTGTTGGTATAAGCGTTCATGTTCACAGCGCTATGTCACCAGGAGATGCTCTCCTGCTGACATAGCTACCGCTGCTCGTTGAGCTGGTTTTATTACGTCGATGGGAGAGCTCTCTCCCGCCAGCACAGAGCAGCAACACGAGTGCTCTTACAGCAGCACAACTGTATCAGTACCGTTGTAAGCTTGTAAGTGTAGACATGGCCTCATACAGATGTAGAAGAAAAGATGATAAATTATAAATAAGGCCTGTGTAACAAAGGGAAGCTGAAGCAGTGAATTGTCCAGCACTGGAGGCAACTGCATGGTGAGACTGTACTGATGAACCTTCCACTTGTGAGTAATTGATGTTAGTCCCATCTGCTAAATAAGTGAATCCCTCTATCCAAGAAAAAAAAAAACAAAAAACAAAAAAAACCTGAATTTTCTCATTTTGAAAATGACAAGCCATCCCAATTTTCAAATTTTTGTCCAATATTTTTTGGGATCAGGAGATTCAAAGCTAACTCTGTTTTGCAAACAAATAACGGTTAACTTTTTTGCTATCTGTTTGAATGTCCTTAATTAATTAGCTCAAAACAGAAGATTCATGCAACACAGTGTACAACTCCCTTGTTTCTATTGATGGACATTCAAACTACATCTGCCTCATTATCAGAGCTGATGAAACTGAGAAAGGAAGAAGAAAAATATCCTTGGTATGTCTGCTGCAGTGAGGGGATTTTTGTTTTGTGACTCTGAATTGTCAGAGGATGTGGAGAGCAAGAGCCTCTCTCAAAGGATTGAAACAAACATATGTCCATAGTATTCTTTATATGCTTGTAATCATATTATAATGATTAACCATACATCAGAGATAAAGCTGTGTTATTCAGCCCAGACCCTCTGAAAACTTTGTATAAATTGCTGCTAACTCAGTTGCAGTTTTCAGATCATTGTGGTGAAAAAGTAGATTCTGCTGGGTATTTGCCACAATAGTGCTGCAGTAGCATGAATTCTCTTAAATGCTAATTTGTAAAATGAAAGCTTCTGCAAGTGAACTGTAAGTATTTAGCCCCACATTTTACATAATATACAGACTGCAAGCTGGTTTCTGGTCTATTTTTATACTGTATCACTTCATGTGATTATCCACAATAAGAGATTGAACCATCTGGAGGGCAGTTTGCCTAATTGTGCTATCGAGCCTCTGGTACTCATGTGTTGTGCGAGAAGAGTGTTTACCACTGGATTTTATCTCCCTGAGTGCTAAGAGGATTGTTTTAGGTTTAGGCTATTGGAACAAAGACAATTATGGTGAATTCTAAATTCCTTAAGCAAAGTGGCTTATTTTCCAGATCTCTAAATCTCCAAATAAATGCTCTGTAAAACTGGGTAGAGGGTGCACATGCTACATCACTGCTTTTGGAAATCTTTGTGTCACTACAGAACTTACACACAAACACTGATGGCTTCCATCTCCCTGCTTTTCCTTCTTCATTGAACTACTCTTGGAGGAAAAAAGATTCTCTCTCTTATTACAACACTACTGCCATCTCCAAGATCTCCTTATTCATTGTTTGGAAAGCTCCCTAAGTTTCACCATATTTATACTACATTTGGCTCTAACCACTGCTACTATTCATTCACTTCCATGAGCACTAAGTTTACCAAAACATTTTGAGATGGAGCTATTTACATCTAGGACACTGGAAAGAATCCAACTCACGTAAGTAACGATTACAAGTTACCGGTACCACGGGATGTCTGCTCAGTAATATGCAATCTGTGGTCTTAGTTTTGTACCATTTGGACAAGTGCCTACCACACAAAACCACTATCCAAAAATCCAATAATTGACACCCATATTGGCAGAGTCAGCAGAGAGGCCAAAACTTAAATAGATAGAAAGACTGTCTTCTAACCTTAGTGGTTCGTCTAGGTTAAAGTTGACTCTGGGTACATATACATGCTTTGATTGTCAATGGGGATCAAATGCAGCACCAAACACACTAGCCTGTACCAGCTGAGTTAAGGGAGACCTCCTTTAGCTCTGGGAAGTAGAGGGCTGTATAGCCACTGGGATATGAGAAGTCATGATCACTAAGGTAGTGTCCTATTACATATTGCTCAGGGATGCCTGCAATGCAGCTGCTGCTGCCTATACAGTACCTGTTCAGATGATCCGAGGGCTTTGATTTCCTGTTTCACTGGTAACTTACATTTTTAAAGACAGAAAATTAAAGGGACACATACAATTGGTGAATGTACAGTTAGGTCTCATTTTAATTTGCAAGCGTATTCATTATTATTTATTTATTTATTAGAGTTCACTGGAGAAATTCTGAAGAAACAATTTTTTTTGCCAGAATTTGCTGATTCGTCAACATTAGAATATTTTCCATGAAGTTCTTTCAGACACCAGGTATTATTCTAATGGAATCCCACCTGCTGGGATATTTCTGATGGAGATCTCCTGGTTTTCTGCCAGCTTACTGCCCACCCAGCTCCTCAGCAGCCAGGGCTTCCAGGTCCACAGCTCTGTGGCTGTCTGCCTGGTAGGCTCCATTCCCTTTCATGGAGAATTTCAAAATTGCAGGTTTTCATTCCAAATATGAAAATTTGAATTTTGAGTTTGGAATATCAAAATGCTCTGTGAAACAGAATGATCTTTCTTTGCCCAGATCTATTTTACATTTATATCATGGCAGTAACCAGAGGCTCCTATCAGGATCGGGTTTTATAGCATTGGTTGCTGTACAAACATATAGTAAGAGCCAATATCTGCCCCCAAAGAACTTGCAATCTAAAGGTACAATTGGGACCCATGGTGCATACCCATACAGCAGTGTAAAGTAGCATAAGCCCCTCATGAGCTAACCATGTTGCAGGGTTGCAGTCCAAGTGGGGATAACAGCCTAAGGTGGGTATGGAGAGGGCAGACTCTTGATTCTCTACCCTGCTCCCCATCCAAATGCACTGGCCAACATGTCTATGCCATTTCAAAGCAGGAAATAATCTCTATCAGGTATAGGGTAGTGCGAATTACTCTAGGATCCAAGGGAAGCCAGAAAACAGCTTGTGACTCTGGGTTAGTCTACACTGCAATAAGAGGCATGGTTGCAGCTCAAGTAGGTATACCCATGCTAATTTAATCTAGCTAGCACAGTAAAAATAGCAGTGAAGATAAAGACGTAGGTAAATATATGTATGCAAATACATTCCAAGGGTTTTCCAGGTAGGCTTGTGCAGTCCAGACTGAAGCCCATGCATGCCACCACATCTTCACTACTATTTTTTGTAGCCACACTAGCTACATTAAAGTGTGACTATGCCTACACATGCTGAATCATACCTCTAGTTGCAGTGTAGACAGCCTCTGAGGCAGTCTGGTCTCCAGTCTGCTCTTGGTGAACCAAAACTATGTCCTGGCCCTCATTTAAAGTCTTGTAGTAAAGGCCACAGCATAACCCTGGGAAGCATTTATGCATTCATATTCCTGCATTTTGCCTGACTGCTTTAGTCCAGACAGAAGGATCATTATAATTTTATGTATCCTGCCTATTCATAGGAACAGAATGGACAGAGAGAGTACAAGAATAGTACAATCAGCAAGTATGCAGCTGAAATAGCAAAGAATCCTCATGCCTTAAGCTTCTTGTGAGCTGGTCACCTTTCTGAAAAATTGAGATTTAATGTCTATTACAGACATGGTTTTGGAAACCTGACATTTGTCTGGGTCTAGAGAGGTGAAAATAAAAATAGGATACCTTTAGGGTGGGTGGAATGTGGGCATCAAAGTTAAATACACAAAAAGTTATTTGGACATTTTAAACAAATAAGAAAAACAGAAGGATGGCTGTTCAAAGTCAACTCCTTCAACCCCAGAAAAGTCCTGAACTGAATTTGAAAGCCAGCCTTACTAGCTGTTGCTGAAAGCATTAAGGAAAACTAAAATAGAGAAGAAAAATTGTAACAAAAAACCCCAGTAAGCTTGCCCATTACTCACTACAAATCTCCTCTTCCCTACTTCAAGTCCCTTTACTTAAATTTCATATCAAACTGAAACTTTGTCCTGCTTCAAGGTCCTACACCTCATTGCACCCCTCTTTGTACCTCTGACCTTGTTTTCTTTTGCATGCCCTCATTCCTTCTCCATTTCACTGAGGGACCTCAAAGAAGCTATGTCATTTGTTTCTCCCACTTCCCTCCTTTATGCTGTTTTTCATGCAACTCCCTGTGCATGGAACAGCCTACCTCCCTTCCAATCCCCACTCTCCCCCAAATCCCACTCCCCATGCTACAACCCTCTCTTCATTGAAATCCCTTTTATAAGCATACTCCATCATGTTGCCAGCAGATGCAAGGATTTAAAAGAAACATCAAGATGGGCACATGCCTAAACTATGTAACAATTTATATTACTCGTTATATCTTCCCCATTCCACGTTTTTGCTTTTTCCTCTTACTTTTAAATGCAGATTGTAATCTCTGCAGGGGTTTACTTTTTCTATGAAGCACCTACTACAATTTTGGGTATGAAACAGAAATAAGTAAATAAATAAATAATAATGAGGAAAAGTGAATTATATATTACCTCCTACTATAGTGTTTGGATTTATTTTAAGGCTACTTGTCATTTTCTTAAAATTCATCCAGCTTTAATGTACAGAGTTATGTTTAAGATTCAATTTTTAACCTTCATATTTCCAACTTCTCTTCTCTATTCATGTAGGTAATGCTTAGTAAGTGCTACTTTTCCAAGTATTGGTACTCTATAACCTTCATGTACATCTGAGAGTGACAAAAAGTAATATTTTGTAGGCTACCTCCAAGAAACTGGTATACTTAGCATTTCTGCTCATTTCTATAACTAATTGAAAACTTCTGCAAAGGGACTAATAAAAAAACCCTTAAATTCTAACATCTTCATAGATCTACCATGTTCAATATTTTAATCCTTTTAGTCCGATTGGTATGGAGCTTACCTTGAAGCTGGCATTTATACCCTTAGGCTTTTTGGTGCCCCAGGCAAACTTTCTTTGAACACTCTCCCTTGCACCTGAGTGTTATGACTTAATGAAAAAGTACTTTCAATTCTATCAGTTTTAGGCAGCATAAAAGAAACAGATGGCTGGGCCTGAAGCTCACTGTGATAGAATCAGCCAACCCTGCTGCAATACTATAAAACTTTGTAACAAATCATGTCTATCTGGCAACTTCACAGTTGTCTCTCTGGTGCACATCATGGCAATGAATTTCATGAAAATGGTGGGAACAGAACTCAGTTTTCCAGCTTCAGAAACACCCATCATTATCACTATGCTAAGAGAATATGTATTAGCCTTTTGCAATATGGAACCTATGACACATAATTCAGAAGTTCTGCTTGTCTCTACTCTACACATAATGTATACCCACAACAAGTTTGCTACAGTTTTACCAAAAACTCTTGGAATACAAGAACCTCAAACCTCATGGATGGGGAATAATCAATGTAAACATGCGGAAATGTATCCTCTCCTAAAATCTGTTCACTAGAAGAAGAAAACAGCAGGGCTGTTGCCTTAGTTTTGAAGGCTTTTAAGGTCACCCATTGGCTTTTCCTTCCTCCTGCAGCAATTGGCACAGCTATGGAAGCACAATTTGGACACTTGATCCACTATTAGGCATTTATTTGATCAACTGCCAGTCTCCCCACCCAGGAATGAGGGCCTCATTCATTCATTTTGCTCTAAAGTTATTCCACAAAAACATTGCTACAAGAAAAGTTAAACGCAAAAGATGTATCCAATGTACTGTAACAATCTATAGAATGTATAAACAGTCAAACTTGAGACCCATAGCAGCCTGAAACTGGATAAACCTTCAATATAGACTTACAGGAGAGAGAGGGAATAGGAGCATACTGTAAAATGTTTGGTGGAGAAAAATAATTTGGCTCAATTCACTTCTGCAGGCTGCACACAATTAAAAGCTGCATATCTACTCTATTAAGCCCACACCATGAGGAAATAATGTGAGTACTTATTAGTATTACAGTAGCACCTAGAGGACCCAATCAGGATCAAGACTTCCTTTTACTATAACAAACCCACAATAATAGACAGTCCCTGTCCAAAAGAGCTTACACGACAATGAAGACAATCTAGAGAAAGAGAATGCAACATGTGAGGAGACGGAGTGTGATGATTGGTAAAATATTATATTAGTGTGGATTTTTTTCTTGGAGGAGGATATAGTTTTCTTTTCTTTTTTTAAATGGGTTCTGTGGCTTTTCAATCAACTGTTTTTTCATATAACCTTTCCATGTCTGCAGATTAATTTTAGCAGGGGATGATTAGTTCCATATACATTTTCCACTCTTTTTTTCCCCCTCATTGAGGGATGTTGTACTGAATTTAGAAATTTGCCTTGTGCATTTAGTTAATTTTACAATTTATTTTTAAAAGCTGCTATTGTCTTTATAGACAGACTATTCTCAAATGTTTTAAAAAAAAATTGTTCTCACCTGCTAAGAGAGGGCTTACAAGCTTTCTCTTGCAGTATCAAAATACACGAAGGAAAGCAAAAAAGCAATTCTGTTACTATTTCCTCCAACGGATTATGATCACAAGTTGCAAGATTGCATACAACTTTTAGTCTTTATGCTATTTTCCTTACAGATTTCCTCCAGTCAGTTTTATTTTATTAGTTCCTGACTGATGTTCATGAGGATTCATGATCACTGAGTTTGTCTCTGATCTTAGGAGGGTGGCACATCAAAGTAGCCAAACTGGGAGCACCATTTCTGGAACAAGAGCACTGGGCTTGCTTCATTAACTGGGGTCAGCCACCCTGTGACAGCTGGACTCCCTAGTTCAAGTTCACATTCCATTATGAACCATGCCCATGTGACACCACCTCCTCTCACCAAGAGGGGAGACTGTGGTACACCATGCCCAACCAGGGAGCCTAGCCTATAGACAGAATGGGAGTACAATAAACCCAAATCACCCCCATGAGGCACTGTGACAGCATTTCACAATAAAAATATTTCCGTTTTCAGCCAAAACCCAAAATATTTTGGCTGAAACATTCCACCCAAAAACCAGTGTCTCCTGAATGTGCTCATTCACCTACACATCTACCAATGCGATATAAGCCATCATGTGCCAGCAATGCCCCTCTGCCATGTACATTGGCCAAACCAGACAGTCTCTACATAAAAGACTAAATGGACACAAATCAGACGTCAAGAATTATAACATTCAAAAACCAGTCGGAGAACACTTTAATTGACTGACCAGAAAGATTGCAGACCTAAAAGTCACAATATTACAATAAAAAAAAACTTCAAAAACAGACTCCAACGAGAGGCTGCTGAATTGGAATTAATTTGCAAACTGGACAGCATTAAATTAGGCTTGAATAAAGACTTGGAGTAGATGGGTCATTACACAAAGTAAAACTATTTCCCATGTTTATTTCCCCCCCCACTGTTCTTCACACGTTTTTGTCAACTGCTGGAAATGGCCCATCTTTATTATCACTACAAAAAGGGGTTTTTTTCTCTCCTGCTGGTAACTGATCACCCTCGTTATTGTGTGTATGGTAACACCCATTGTTTCATGTTCTCTGTGTATATAAAATTGTCCTACAGTATTTTCCACTGCATGCATCTGATGAAGTGGGCTACAGCCACGAAAGCTTATGCTCAAATAAATTTGTTAATCTCTAAAGTGCCACAAGTACTCCTGTTCTTTTATAAATCCTAGTCATTTTATCTGAGATTACTGTCTTCAGCGACCATGTTCCCTGCCCCACAGGGATTCTTTTAGGCAAACCTGGAACAGGAGATACTGGCTTAGGAGGGTTCCCCTAATGAGTCTTAGAGACCCTCTGTAGCACTGGAGTCAGAGGAGAATTGAGCAGTACACTGTTATTGGCAATGCATTGTAGCTGTCTTCAAGTCTAAATACAGTATTGGTATTTTGATGCAACTAAGAAAGCATTAAAATAAATATTTTATTTTTTCCTAAACGTCTTATAAAGGTTCAGAGATCCAATTTCAGTGTGTAAAATATTTTATAGCAGTCCTATTACAGCAAGGGCAACAAAATGTGAATTATGAGTCTCTTTCTCTGTATATATTGTAGTAATGTTTGGAGCTTGGAGGTTAGACACTGAGAATAATCTGTCATTTAGGTCCAGCATGCAAGGTAGAAAATATCATTGCAAGACTCCCCTTGAAACAGTGACCCTACAGGTTGTGTTTTCATAAACACCTATGATATTCAATAGGCTTATTAGTGCTGGAGACTTCATGAATTTGTGGTTATGAATAATATTTTAAGGGAGAGTATCTTTCAGCATGAAGAAATACAAATAATCTTGCTTCTTCGGCAGTTATAACAAATGACTCTCAATGGGGCAGACAAAGGAAAAGGAAAATCTAGGGTATAAGTGGCCTTTCAAATAATTATAGCATCTGAACATTCTATATTTTGGGACTGACAGCAAGGAGATATTCAAGGACAAGGTCTTTCTTCATTCACCATTATGGGAAAGTTAAAATCCCAAAGCAGGACAAAGCACTCACAAATTGCAGAAGTGTGAATATGACAAGACAAACCTCTTCCCAACCCCTTCAAAAAAGACAAGCTGCAAGTCCTCCATCCGCTAAATAATTAGAGAGTTTTTCTTGATAATCTTCCAAAGGTCTGTTTAAGAAAGAACTCATTACATTAGAATCCCTTATTATTTGCCTTTACTTGTCCGCTATACACTGTATTGCCAGCCAAGAGTTAAATAACTGACTCCTTTATTTTCTGCAGTGTCTCTAGTTTTTCCCACATAATGTGAATTCTGAGGGTTTTTTAAAAAAGTTATTTGCATTCCACAATAGATTCCAGCAGCTTTCTCAAACTACTAAAGCTATTGCTAAAACAAATATGAATTTAGACTACAAACATTAAATAGGTGCTTTTTATATATGGAAAAGCATGCATTTTGGACAAAGTTGCTAAGGTTGTGGTGGCATGGTTCATATTTGATCCAAACTAGTTTATTCATCCCTAGCAGAAATTAAGTGTACAAATTTTTAAGGAAGATTCACCACATTTTATAAGGGATGGTGGCAAAGTTCAGAGAATATAAGAAACAGCTACTCTTAGCTATTGATCCATAGCCCACCGAAGTCAATGAAAAGATTCCCATCAACTTCTGTGGCCTTTGAATCTGGCCCTATGGATCTGATTCTACAAGGTACTAAAACATCTTCTGTAACATGCTGAGCACCCTAAACTTCCAAACTCTCAGGTGAGTGCTCAGCACAAGGCAGGTGATGGGTCATACAACTAGAGAGAAAGAACTGGGTCCACAATGATTACCTTTTCTTGTGGCATTACTAATAAAAACATAGACAGGTACTGAATGTTAAAGCAACTTACCATTAGCAGGTATCCATGAGAAGGATTTAAGAACCATTCAAGACACACCTTTGTTAGCTACTAATCCATTAAAATGTCTTAAAATACTTAAAACATCCAAGCAGATTGTATAGAGTACAGGCTTGATAAAGCAAGCAACACTAGGAGTGAACGGGAAAAAAGTCACATGACATTTTTGCAAGCGCTATAAGTTTAGGAGACATCTGGCTGGAATAGAAAGTAGTTAATTTATTATTTAAGAAAGAGGAGACATGCATTCAGAAGTTACAAGTTAGTTTGTTGAATGCAAAAGTCCTGTTCAGATTATCATGGGCCACATTTTAAACGTGTCCCAGCCCAAAACACATGGAATATTTGACCCTGTGAAGACCACAAACTGGAACCAAATCCTGCAAGTCCCATTGAAGGAAGAGTAAATAAATTCTCTTACTCATTCAGACCACACCGTGAACCCCTTACATTGGTGAGGAGTTACTTGTTCAAGTAGTCCCATGGAAGTTAGTGCAAGTAAGGGAGTGACAATCTGGCCCTCAATGGGATGACAGTTTGGATAATGCCACCTTTTTAAAGGTTAAATAATGTTCAACCCACTGCACAAAGAGAATTTTATATATATTTCCCCAATGCATGTGGAGTATTTATGTGTACTCCACATACTATTGTCTTTTCCATGTAAAGATTGCATGTTTTAAAATGACCAAAGCACAGAAGATCAAGTTAAGAGAAATATCACATCTTAAAAAAAAATTCAACCATTATTTATAAATATTATAAGCATGTATGCTTTATTAACTAAGTCATGTTTAAAGGCATAAAACCAAGAAGCTCTCATTGAAAAATTTAAAAAAGTGTGCTTTTAAATAAAGACAGGTAGGAATTGTATGTGTATTGTTGTGGTAAATTGCACCCCAGAAGTAGCTATCATTCAGACCCATGAAACTTTAGTATGTAACATGTAAAAATCTTTTGGGATCCTTCAAAAAAATCGTAATCATACGACTGGAAGGGACTTTGAGATGTCCCGTCTCCTGCATTCATGGTAGGGCTAAGTATTATCTAGACCATTCCTGACAGATGTTTGTCCAACCTACTCCTAAAAATCTCCAATGATGGAACTTCCACAACCTCCCTAGGCAATTTATTCCAGTGCTTAATTACCGAACAGTCAGGAAGATTTTCCTAATGTCCAAGCTAAACCACCCTTGCTGCAATTTAACCCCGTTGCTTCTTGTCCTCTCCTCAGAAGTTAAAGATGACAATTTTACTCACTCCTCCTTATAACAATCTTTTATGTACTTGAAAACTGTTTTCAAGTCCCCTCTCAGTCTTCTCTTCTCCAGACAAAACAACCCCATTTTTTTTAAATCTTCCCGCATAAATCTTCATGTTTTCTAGACCTTTTTAATCATTTTTGTTGCTCTTATCTGGACTTTCTCCAATTTGTCAACATCTTTCCTGAAATGTGGCACCCAGAACTGGACAGAATACTCTGATTGAAGCTAATCAGTGCAGGGCAGAGAGGAAGAATTACTTCTCGTGTCTTGCTTACAACATTCCTGCCAATACATGGTGATGTTTGCTTTTTTTGCAACAGTATTACACTGTTGACTCATATGTAGATTTTGATCCACTAGGACCTCCAGATGGCTTTCTGAAGTACTCCTTCCTAGGCAGTCATTTCCCATTTTGTATGTGTGCAACTGATTGTTCCTTCCTAAGTGGGGTACTTTGGATTTGTCCTTATTGAATTTCATCCTTTTTACTTCAGACCATTTCTCCAGTTTGTCCAGATCATTTTGAATTTTAATTCTATCCTCCAAAGCACTTACCAAGCTGGTAGAGGTTGCATCATCCACAAACTTTATATGCCATTATCTAAATCTTTGATGAAGATATTGAACAGAACAGGATCCAGAACAGATCCCTGCGAGGACACCATTTGATATGCCGTCCCAGCTTGACAATATATTATTTGCTGCTCTGACATGGGGTTACAGGTATGTGCATCCAGGGAGACCAATATATATGAAAGGACTATTTTTCTTCCAATTAAAAAAAAAAAAAGGGTACCAGTATCCTGCAAATCTATAGAATAGAGATGTGGTTATAATTATATGCTTCATTTTCAAAGGCTGCAATACATCAGTTCTGATTGCTTTAAATGAAAGTTACTTAGCAGCTTTTACCATATTCTGTTTGCATTGATCAGTTTAAAAAGTTACCAACGTTATGAGTCACCATGCAACCTCCTGGAGTCCATGTAAAGAAATATACGCTAATGTCAAGGTTCTATCCCCACTCTGAACTCTAGGGTACAGATGTGGGGACCTGCACAAAAGACCCCCTAAGCTTGTTCTTACCAGCTTAGGTTAAACGCTGCCACCACCAAAGTGTCTAACAATAATAACAGGGGAAATGCCCAGTTGGAAACATCTCCTCCCAAAAAATATCCCCCCCCCCCCAAGCACTACACCCCCTTTCCTGGGGAAGGCTTGATAAAAATCCTCACCAATTTGCACAGGTGAACACAGACCCAAACCCTTGGATCTTCAGAACAATGAAAAATCCATCAGGTTCTTAAAAGAATTTTAATTAAAGAAAAAGTAAGAAAATCACCTCTGTAAAATCAGGATGGTAAATACCTTTCAGGATAATCACATTCAAAACAGAGAATCCCTCTAGGCAAAACCTTAAGTTACAAAAAGTTACAAAAACAGGAATATACATTCCATTCAGCGCAACTTCTTTTATCAGCCATTTAAACAAAACAGGTTTCAGAGTAGCAGCCATGTTAGCCTGTATTCGCAAAAAGAAAAGGAGTACTTGTGGCACCTTAGAGACTAACAAATTTATTAGAGCATAAGCTTTCATGAGCTACAGCTCACTTCATCGGATGCATTTGGTGGAAAAAACAGAGGGGAGATTTATATACACACACACAGAGAACATGAAACAATGGGTTTATCATACACACTGTAAGGAGAGTGATCACTTAAGATAAGCCATCACCAGCAGCGGGGAGGGGGGAAAGGAGGAAAACCTTTCATGGTGACAAGCAAGGTAGGCTAATTCTGGGGTGTCCAGGATTTCCAGGTTTATGGATCTTGGGTAGCAGATAGAATACCCCAGGTCGGGGTTCAACAATTTCCATCCCACCATCAACCTCAGCCTGGACCAGTCCACACAAGAGATCCACTTCCTGGACAGTATGGTGCTAATAAGCGATGGTCACATAAAAACCACCCTATATCGGAAACCTACTGACCGCTATTCCTACCTACATGCCTCTAGCTTTCATCCAGATCATACCACTCGATCCATTGTCTACAGCCAAGCTCTACGATATAACCGCATTTGCTCCATCCCCTCAGACAGAGACAAACACCTACAAGATTTCTATCATGCATTCCTACAACTACAATACCCACCTGCTGAAGTGAAGAAACAGATTGACAGAGCCAGAAGAGTACCCAGAAGTCACCTACTACAGGACAGGCCCAACAAATAAAAAACAGAACGCCACTAGCCATCACCTTCAGCCCCCAACTAAAACCTCTCCAACGCATCATCAGGGATCTATAACCTATCCTGAAGGACGACCCATCATTCTCACAGATCTTGGGAGACAGGCCAGTCCTTGCTTACAGACAGCCCCCCAATTTGAAGCAAATACTCACCAGCAACCACACACCACACAACAGAACCACTAACCCAGGAACCTAGCCTTGCAACAAAGCCCGTTGCCAACTCTGTCCACATATCTATTCAGGGGATACCATCATAGGGCCTAATCACATCAGCCACACTATCAGAGGCTCGTTCACCTGCGCATCTACCAATGTGATATATGCCATCATGTGCCAGCAATGCCCCTCTGCCATGTACATTGGCCAAACTGGACAGTCTCTACGTAAAAGAATGAATGGACACAAATCAGACGTCAAGAATTATAACATTCAAAAACCAGTTGGAGAACACTTCAATCTCTCTGGTCACTCGATCACAGACCTAAGAGTGGCTATACTTCAACAAAAAAGCTTCAAAAACAGACTCCAACGAGAGACTGCTGAATTGGAATTAATTTGCAAACTGGATACAATTAACTTAGGCTTGAATAGAGACTGGGAATGGATGAGTCATTACACAAAGTAAAACTATTTGCCCTTGCTATTTCTGCCCCCCACCCCACCCCCCACTGTTCCTCTGATATTCTTGTTAACTGCTGGAATTAGCCTACCTTGCTTGTCACCATGAAAGGTTTTCCTCCTTTCCCCCCCCCCCCCCGCTGCTGGTGATGGCTTATCTTAAGTGATCACTCTCCTTACAGTGTGTACGATAAACCCATTGTTTCATGTTCTCTGTGTGTGTATATAAATCTCCCCTCTTTTTTCCACCAAATGCATCCGATGAAGTGAGCTGTAGCTCACGAAAGCTTATGCTCTAATAAATTTGTTAGTCTCTAAGGTGCCACAAGTATTCCTTTTCTTTAAACAAAACAGAATCTAACGCATATCTAACTAGACTTCTGACTTGCATTCCTGCTCTGGTCCTGGCAAAAGCATCACACAGACAGAGAGGACCCTTTGTTTCCCTGACCCCAGCTTTGAAAGCATCTTGTCTCCTCATTGGTCATTTTGGTCAGGTGCCAGCGAGGTTATCTTAGCTTCTTAATCCTTTACAAGTTAAAGGGTTTTTCCTTTGGCCAGTAGGGATTTAAAGGTGTTTACCTTTCCCTTTATATTTATGACAGTTTATTTATTGTCTTAACTTCTCTGAAAGATCATAAAATAAATTAGATTATCCAATTAGTTTCAGACAAAGCAGTGACTTTTTGTGTTATCCTTAGAGTACTTAGGATGGATAAAGAATAGGAAAATCAATAATCATTAGTAACCATGTCATCCAATATTTAATCACTAGTGCAGTATGTAGACGTACAGTTCCCTCTGTTTGCTAAATTGTCTGCCTAACCATAGACACTTTATAGCCTTCTATATTTTAGGATTTGGACCCTAAAAGAAAGTTACTATCAGGAATGTAAATTAGGCTTTGTATATTTTCACAGTGCCTAGAAACTGACTTTTACCACTGCTTACAGGCCTCAATTCAAAGCACTTAAGCACATGCTTAATTTTAAGCATGTGAGTAATTCCATTCCAATTCAGACTCTGAATCAGCAAAGCCCTTAAGTATGTGCTTAACTTTGATCATAAGCTCAGGTGCTTTGCTGAATTGAGGCCAGGAACAGGAAAAGAAGGTTGCCAAGTTTTTCATTTGTACAGCCTTATGATCTGTAGATAAGCAGCATCCTAAACACCAAAACAGCACTACTGAATACCAAGGGTTTCTCATTATTTCTGTAGAAGAGATTACTCCAAACTAACAACTAGGAGTGGGGGCATTGGTTTGAACCAGCTCGAACCTTGCCGTTCTGTAACATCCAGTCCACATCTGAAATCTTGGAATGTAAAACATGTGTTTTATGTACATAGAGTTTATGTGCCAGTCAATCTTCAGCTGGTGTAAAGCAGTGTAGCTCCATTCATTTCAATGGGCTATGCTGATTTATTGCAGCTGAGGATCTAGCCCATAACTTTTTTTTAATATACAGTATATTACATGCAAGAACTGAAATATATGAAAGTAGCTGCTTTCAAGTATAAATAATATATGCTCCAATACATTAAGTCTTTGATATAAAAATATGTATGAAGCATATGTTTTATATTTGTTTTAGTATTCAGATTAATACAAAATTCTTAGCCAAAACTCAGATCCTCCAGCTGAAAAGCCTCAAAACCATCTGCCTCAAATCATCTCAAAACCAGTTCCATTCCTTATAGGTTTTTATACCATGCTCAACACAGTAGTATCTGAGCCCCTGTTCAGTAGTGCATTAGGCAATGTGAATACATATGTTCTGGTTGTTCTCGGATCCTTTCCCCATAGAAAGGAGCACCTGCAATAGAGTGTCTTGTTGTTGGTTTAAATAAGCGAACCTGTTGCTACTTGTTTATATTTGAGAAGGCTAGGTCAAAGAAACGGGTCTTGCATTTGGAGGGTAAAGTGGTAAACATGCTCAGTTCTAGAAAGTTCTGTCTCCTTGTCACCAGGTGCTCTACTCACCACAAGATGGCACCTCCTCCTGGTCATTCTGGAGGTTGACTCTGCCAGACCAATGCCCCTTCCAGTGGTTACACTCTCCCACTTTCTGAGCCTGCAGCCCCTCTCTCACTCCAGGAACCTCTGCATCATCAGGCCAGGTCACTGTGTGGTTTTCGCTGTCAGGCATGGCAGGAAAGAGAAGAGGGAGGAATATGTATCAAAGTCCATACTCACCAGCAGTCACAGGCAGTCCTCCCGTTCACTCCCCCAGATTCCACTCCTTCAGTGGCCGGTAGCGGAACCCAGGCCTACCCTCTACTCTGGGTTCTGGCTCAGGGACTCTCTAAACAGCAGCCAAGGTTTGCTTCCTTGCTGCCTTCCCCCGAGCCTCTTCCTTACTTCCTAGCCTTCCCCATTTTTCTGGGTTTGTCAGTCTCTCAACTCCCTCCTCCCCAGGGGTAACCATAGGCTACTTGTCTCTATAATCTCCAAACACATTTCCCTTCTCCCAGGGAGTGACTACAGATTACCTCACAGGTGCCTCCTTTGCTTCCAATATCCTGTCTTCATACAAGCACCACCCGTTCCCACACAGGCAAGCTTCCTGTAATTAGGGTTTTCCTCCCAGGCTTAATTCTTCTAGATTGCAGCCTAACTGGCTGATTGGGTGCACTTGACCCAATTCAATTCTTGCAGGGCCAGTGTGGGGAGTTCACCTCATCACGGACCCCCCACAAACAATAAATAAAATAAAGATGGCTATGCGACTATCCAGGCCTGTGCGTGCTTGTGTTGTAAATGTATTACATATCACAGGTAAAGCTAAGGATTTTGCCATAGAATGGGTACATTTCACCCTCAAAGGCATCTAGGCTTTGAAATGAATACATGAGAAAACTGCACGAGGAGGATACAACCACTCAAAATAAATGTAAATGCAACAGAGAAATTTGGAATTATTTCAGTCATAATACTGTTTCATTACATGGGAGGCATACAAGATATTCATATTTGAAAATGGTATCATGAACAAGAAAATATCAATATGTCAGCAATATATTTGAAGATTACTGCCCTCCTACCAAATCCATATTAACACAGAAATAAATTAAAGTAAATATGAATCATTACTTTTACTTAAATGGACTTTGGATCAGGCTCATATGGAGAGGCAGAAATTAAAAAATGGAGGGGGAATATTGTAAAAATACATTTTTGTTCAAGGCTTGATGAAAATAGGAGGCTATTATTGTGTGGAATAGCAGAGTCACAAGAGAAATATTGTCAAACTCTGAGTGAGGCTGTACAGTTTAGCTCTGGAGTCTAGATACCTATTTTGCAGTTGTATCAGAATCAATTCTTAGATTTCCCAAAGTATTTTCTGAAGCAGAAGTACAGTGCACTGAATGTTCTTCCTGCCCTTAAGCAAGATTGGATGCAACTTCTTGGATCATCTTCTCCACCTCCCCTCCAAAGTGTTTTCCATTTTTTCCCTGCACCTCTCTAATGACTGTGCTATAATTAGGGCTGCTGGTTTGTCAATGTGGGAAAATGTCATGGATTCTGTGAGTTGTCTTTGTGTCCATGATTTTAAAAAATACACCCTGCAGCAGCGGTTACTGTCTCACTGTTACTGGGCCAACCTCCCTGCTTCAGGCATTGTGCCCTAGTGCATGAGGTCACAGCACCATTCACGTTTGACCCAGCTGCCCCTTCATCATACTGAGGTGGTATGGGTGGATGGGGCAGATCTGAGTGGATGGCTGTGCAACCTGGTGCATAGCATTGCAGCACAGATCAGGTTTGGCCTGGCATCATGATGGAGGTACAGCCAGGCCAAACCTGAAAGGTGCTGCAACCCTTGTGCCAGATCACAAAGCCCAGAGTGGGGAGTTTGGCCCAGCCATGTGGGACAGGAACCACATGACCTGGCATTGAAGTATGAGTGTGGGGCAGGCTCACTCTCCAGACTCTACTCACCTGGCCCGTGCTCCTCCTTTGCCACAGGATTTATCAAAAATCATGAAAAATGTGACAGGTTTCAGAGTAGCAGCTGTGTTAGTCTGTATATGCAAAAAGAAAAGGAGTACTATCATAGGGCCTAATCACATCAGCCACATTATCAGAGGCTCAGTCACCTGCACATCTACCAATGTGATATATGCCATCATGTGTCAGCAATGCCCCTCTGCTATGTACATTGGCCAAACCGGACAGTCTCTACGTAAAAGAATAAATGGACACAAATCAGACATCAAGACTTATAACATTCAGAAACCAGTTGGAGAACACTTCAATCTCTCTGGTCACTCGATTACAGACCTAAAAGTTGCAATTCAACACACACACAAAAAAACCTTCAAAAACAGACTCCAATGAGAGGCTGCTGAATTGGAATTAATTTGCAAACTGGACACCATTACATTAGGCTTGAATAAAGACTGGGAGTGGATGTGTCATTACACAAAGTAAAACTATTTCCCCATGTTTATTCCCCTCCCCCGCCCACTGTTCCTCACACGTTCTCGTCAACTGCTAGAAATGGCCCACCTTGATTATCACTACAAAATCCCCCCATCCCCCCACCGGTAATAGCTCACCTTACCTGATTACTCTCGTTACAGTGTGTATGGTAACACCCATTGTTTCATGTTCTCTGTGTATATAAAATCTCCCCACTGTATTTTCCACTGCATACATCTGATGAAGTGAGCTGTAGCTCATGAAAGCTTATGCTCAAATAAATTTGTTAGTCTCTAAGGTGCCACAGGTACTCCTTTACTTTTTGAAAAATGTGACGTTTACTAAATTTACTGTGACTACTCCATGATTTTTTATTACAAAATGCTGCTGACAAATCTGCAGCCCTAGCTATAATTAACTCACTCTGAAAATCTTAGTCTTTATAGTCAAAGAAAAATCAAACATCAGAAAAGAGATATAATGCTATATAATTAGGGACAAATCACCAAGAAATAACAACATTGGAAGTACACATTCTTGAAAGCTTAATCCATAAAAGACAGTAAATGATAAAGAAAACAAAGAATAGTAACACCCCCGACTCTCCAACTAACCGGAAACTGCGCTACAGTGATCATATGTCGGAGATGTGAGAAGAAATAAATCTATTGGGTCACCACTGGATTGTTTTTTACTGGCAACTTCCAATATTTTAATTTAGAAATCGAACTTGGGGTAAATTCAGGTCTCATTTTATCCAACCCCCTAAGCATATTCATTTGTTTTGTTTGAGAGGTGTTGAATAATTTTCAATTTCAATTCACTGAAACAATGATGATTTCTTCCCTAGACCTGAGATGTTATTGTTAGGAAGATTCTCCTTATATTTAGTCTAACTTTTAGCTCACTCCTCATTTTATATTCCCTTAGAATTAGATCACACTTCTTTCCCTGGTGCTCACACACTTCAAATACAGTAGATGATTAGCATTTCACCAGCTGTCTTTCTTCAACCAGGTGCCAACACTGAACAATCCTACATTCTTTATCTCACCCAGTAGGATATTTATTCAAAATGATTTATGAAATCATTTCTAATTTTAAATTTAGGCCCAAACAGGACGATATTTAAGTACATGCTTATCTTTACTCACATGCCTAAAGTCAGACATATGGTTAAACACCTTGCTAAATTGAAACCTTAGTTATTACAGTACATATTATGCCAATTTTAGAAAGGATAAGCACCTATGGGTAAATCTAAGGAGATTCTGGTTTGGCTCCCCCCCTTTTTTTTGGTCAATTTTGCAAGCACTTTGCTGATATGATGGTGTAATGCTACGATATTTATTTTTTGAAATATTACCTTCTGGGGGTAATTTGGGTATAATCAGTTGGTGTACACTGTTTCAGAAAGTCATGAATCTTAGATAGCTACAGTCACTAGGACACTGGGTATTTTCATGGTGTCATAATGTAGTTATTACTGTGTACTACAAAGTGATAATGCAACATTATGATTTGTTATTTATATAGCATGGACCGTGCACAACAAATTTAAATAGAGGTTGCAAATTGTTAGAGTTAAAGATCACTCAGTAGGCAGGAGTAATAGGTGAAACAATGGGAATGCTTAGCTCTCAGATTGAACTTTTCATTTCTTTTCATTTTTATAGCACTTTAAAAATAATAACTAATTAATCCTCAGAACATTCCTGTGAAAGTAGGGAAGATTCTCACTAATAATTGACATAAAAAGTGGAAGGGTTTTTCACAGTCAATAGTGTAAACAGAACAGCTTGTGACTGAGTTAAGTTTGGGCATTTATCTCTTGATTACTGTCAGTTTGCAATTTACTCTCTGATTAATCAGTTGGATATCTTTCCTCTCTCTAATTACATGTTTTTCCCCCTCAGTGTAAGAGCACTCTCCCCGTTTGAGGTATATATAAAATAATGAAGTTGCAGCAGAATTAGAACACAGTCCAAAAAATCAGATAGCACGCTTCTGGCATTTGCACAGTGTATACCATAATGCTTTTTATAATCTTTCTTTTGGAATGTTGCAGGCCTTTGTCTTTCCACCAGCCCATTAATCACAAATGTTTTAAGCATGTTTTAAAAATCAAAGGCTGGATCCTAACCTGTTGATCTGCTAGCAGCAAGCATCCTCTATGCATAGACCGCTCTCTGCCACTGCAGAGAGATTTCATCACCGTCTCCCCCCAGTCTAGATGGGAATCTACAGAGAAGTTTTAAAAAAAAGTAGTGTCATGTCCAGTGTGTCTGGGGACTGAAGTCACTTACAAAAATTCCTCTCCCAACAACAGGGAAGCATAATGGAGGATATTTCACAAGGCAAACCTTGAAGGGGCCCTCCTGTGAGTTTTCACATGGAAGGGGATAATCCTGAACCAATGTTTTGATTCGAGAGCATAACATTACTTATTTTGCAATCTCCTGACAAACCTACCTGATGTAACCCAATATTATTTAACCAAAATGACAAAGAACAGACGCCCAGAACTGGTTATTAGACCATAAGGGCAATAGTTCAATTTGAATGATCTTGGCTAGGAAGTGTACGTCGTTTGTGCTTTGAATATTATTTCCATTTGTAGTTTGTAATGATTGTACCACAAGCTATAAATGGATGCATGGCAAACAATTATGTAGCTTGCAAAAGTGGAGGTTTCCACTATGTCTGTTTGTTCACATCTCTCTGAATGATCATATATTAGAACAATAAAGGAAGGATTGATTTAGCTGTAAGTAATCCATACGCAGTAAACATCAGTAGCAGAATCATACTGCAGTGACCAAGTTATCTGCTAAGGATTATAGCACTGTATATCCTGTATAATTAAACATCACAAATAAATCCTCATGCTGATTAAAGAAATATGCCTTCAGTCTCAGAATTCTCTCCTTTTCTATCCACTGAGTTTTTTCAGACTATCTTAAATGAAGATGTATGTAGCAGCTCTTTGATCTGCCAAGGCCTGTTTGATTCTCCGAATGACTAATGCACCTGAGAATGACAAGGAAAGAGTGCCATCATTTGACAGCTACATCTTACAGCTTTTCATTCACACTGCAAACTGTTTGACCTACTTAAACAGAGAAGGATTACAACAAAATCTTGAGAAAACACAAAGAATATCATTCCACAAATGGATCTTGGTTTTTTTCCCCAAAAAACTGATAATTCATAACAAAGCTCCTGCAGTATCTATTCAAAAAAGTACTGGGGATAATGTGATGTTGACAGCTATGTAAGTGTCACTAATGGAACTGTAAGCTTTTTAAAAAAAATTCATTATTGCATGCAATTAAATGCCTGCCAGCTACAGGCTATTATGCCTGTCATAAATATAAAGGGAAGGGTAAACACCTTTAAATCCCTCCTGCCCGGAGGAAAACCCTTTCACTTGTAAAGGGATAAGAAGCTAGGAAAACCTCGCTGACACCTGACCAAAATGACCAATAAGGAGACAAGATACTTTCAAAGCTGGAGGTGGGGGAGAAACAAAGGTTCTCTCTCTGTCTGTGTGTTGCCTTTGCCGGGATCAGAGCAGGAATGCAGATCAGAACTCCTGTAAAGGGTTAATAAGCAATCTAGTTAGATATGCGTTAGATTCTGTTTTGTTTAAATGGCTGATAAAATAAGTTGCGCTGAATGGAAAATATATTCCTGTTTTTGTGGCTTTTTGTAACTTAAGGTTTTGCCTAGAGGGATTCTCTATGTTTTGAATCTGATTACCCTGTAACGTATTTGCTATTCTGATTTTACAGAGGTGATTCTTTTACTTTTCCTTCAGTTAAAATTCTTCTTTTAAGAACCTGATAGATTTCTTCATTGTTTTTAAGATCCAAGGGTTTTGGTCTGTGTTCACCTATGCAAATTGGTAAGGATTTTTATCAAGCCTTCCCCAGGAAAGGGGGTGTAGGGTTTAGGAGGATTTTGGGGGGGAAATATGTTTCCAAGAGGGCTCTTTCCCTGTTAGACACTTGGTGGTGGCAGCAATAAAGTCTAGGGGCAAAAGGTAAAATAGTTTGTACCTTGGGGAAGTTTTAACCTAAGCTGGTAAAAATAAGCTTAGCGGTTTTTTCATGCAGGTCCCCACATCTGTACCATAGAGTTCAGAGTCGGGAGGGAACCTTAACAATGCTCTTGGCATTCTCAGAAATATTGGATGGGGTGTGGATGAACCATGCTATAGCCAGAATCCCAGAAGGAACTCTGGCTGGCTCGTGTAGAATTGCTCCCTAATTGCTACCTGGAAATATATACTAACAAAGCAGCTACACAATCATTTCTGAAGGTACAGTGTGTTTCTCCATCCAGACCTGACTAATGCCAGGGGGAAGTAGGGCCATGCCCCTGCTCACTCTCCACTTTTTGGGAAGATTTTGTTTGAAGAAGAATAAAGAGGAAGGTAGGCCTGCAGTCCACAGCTACATTGTGGCTGCAGGTGCACAAGGGTGAAAGAGAGATGAAAATCTCTATAGGTTTTGTGCATCTGTACAGAGTCCAGGAGTGACAACTGCCATCTTGGCCAATACACTGGGGATTGACCAGGGGACTTCCAGAGACAAAAGCATGAGCTGCTACATCTTGAGCTAAAGAGACAATACTCTAGAGTTAGGGACTGTAAAAACTTGTATCCTCTGTGGATTGACAGAGGGGAACCTGCAACATATATTCACCAGTGGTTTACCCAAGTACAGTCTGACCCTGCACATTTAAAAGGCTTATTATTTAAGTGTAGGACACTGTACTGCATAGAATTAGGTGAATTTTTCAACCAAAACATATTTGTTACCAAAAAAAAAAAAAAAAAAAGCGCAGATTTGGTGTCACCAGAACATTTTGTGGGTTTTTTTTTGGGGTGGGGGGGTGGGAGCGGAGGGGAGGTTGTGGTGTTTTTTTTAAATTAGCTGAATTGTTTTAGGCCAAAAGCCCCTAAAAATTCCAAACACAAAAATATTCCAAACTCAAAATATTTCAGTATGATCTTTTTTAAATCAATAGTTTCATTTTTTTATTCAAAATGACTATTTTTATTTCAAAATTTCCTTTTATTTTATTTAAAAAATTTTAAAAAGTACTTGAAAAATAATTGAAACATTTTATTTTGGAACAAACAAAGTATTTTGTTCATCACCTTTTTTTTTGGATTGGCTGAAAAGTTTTTTAAATTTGTTATTCAGTCAACCCAAAATGATTTTATTTATTTTTCAGAATTTTCAGTGAACCAAAAAATCTGTTATTCCCATAGCTCTAATATTGCATTTTTTTTATTCAGAGCCTAAATGAACATATATTTTTAGGATATATGCTTAAAGTTTTCCTCATCACTAGTTTTGACAGTCTGGCCAAGGACTCTATGCCATCTTTGAAGTTTATTGTTACCTGATGGGATCCCCTCATCTTTTCTCTCCTATTCCCTGACTCTGTATCAGAATAATAAAGGGAAAAAGCAAAAAGGACAGTTGCATTTTGTCCTATTTCCTATAGCAGCTGTCCATTAGCATGATTAAATACTGCATTTATTTGACAAATAGGAAAGCAGAAAACTGTCAAGAATAATCCCCCCTCCCGGAAAAAAATTCAGTATAGCTTTTAAGCAATTATTATTAAGAGTTATTTGTTAAGTACTAGCAATATGCTAGTATGGGACATAGATGAGTCATGGACCATTTCTAAGGAGCTAACAATCTATACTGAGTGATTGCATAATCATAACAAATTTACAAGCGGAGGTGACTTGCTTGGAGTGGATATTAAAAGATTTCATTAGATTGTTCCGAAAGTACTGAAATAGAACATCCTTCTCCTGATACTAACCATAACATTAAAGAAATCAGAGAGCTGAGATAGAAGCTTTACCAGGAGCCACGATGGGGTGTAATGGGGAACATGCTCCTCACCCAGCTTTTTAATATCTATAGATGACCTCACAGATGCAGTTGTAGGTCTCATGTATTCTCACACCCATTCCCTCCAAACTTTTTTCACATTTTCACCTATTCATGCACAACCTCAAAAGATGTGAAAAGGAAATACACAACAAGAATATCAAAAGTTCCCCTTCCCCTGCCCATATACATGGGAACACACTAACTTAATCATGTGCTTAAATGCTTTTTTGAATCAGGGCCTTAGATTTCCCAACTCACACATCTCCCTTCCGGTAGTATTTACTCCTTTATATTGAAGGGAGTCCAAAGCTAACACTGACACCCTCTAATGCTCCTAACTCCTTACCAATCTCCACCAAAAAAACCCCCAAAACACCCCAAAAACCCTACTCCAAGCAAAATTTGAACTTGAAAAGGGAGAAGTGCCAGAGACTCCATGAAGACCACAAGGGTCTTCACTACTGCTATTGATTCTACACAAAAGTTGCTCAGATACTACAGTGATGGGCAGCAGTATAAAACCCTACAACAGATGGATTGATTGATCTATAGATCGACAAGCACAAAAACCTTATCACTATCCCTGATGATGTAATGTCATACATAGAAGTATTGTCTTCTTGATGGTGTGTCATCAGTAGGATGACCAGATGTCCTGATTTTATAGGGACGGTCCCGATATTTGGGGATTTTTCTTATATAGGTGCCTATTACCCTCCACACTCTGTCCCGATTTTTCATACTTGCTATCTGGTCACCCTAGTCATCAGGACAGTGTGTCATTAAGCGGAAGTACATATGGGTAGATGAGAGTAGAAGGCATTTGGTATCTCCAGGTAAAGGACCATTTTACATCCCAGTCTCATCTTGCTGGCTCTAAGTCTACAACAGAGAACTGTTTCACATTACAGAAATATTCTGAAAATATGTATCAGTCTGCCATGAAATTACATACAGAACATTATTCTTTATTTATACTGTCTACATAGCTTTTTGTCATAAATATAAAGGAAAGGGTAACCACCTTTCTATCCACAGTGCTATAAAATACCTCCTGGCCAGAGGCAAAACCCTTTCACCTGCAAAGGGTTAAGAAACTAAGATAACCTCGCTGGCACCTGACCAAACTGACCAATGAGGAGACAAGATACTTTCAAAGCGGGGGGGGGGGGGGGGCAAAGGGTCGGCTTTCTGTGTGATGCTTTTGCCAGGAACAGATCAGGAATGCAGCTCAGAACTCATGTAAAAAGTTAGTAAGTAATCTAGCTAGAAATGCATTAGATTTCCTTTTGTTTAAATGGCTGGTAAAATAGCTTGCTGAATGGAATGTATATTCCTGTTTTTGTGTCTTTTTGTAACTTAATGTTTTGCCTAGAGAGATTCTATATATTTTGAATCTGATTACCCTATAAGGTATTTACTATCCTGATTTTACAGAGGTAATTCTTTTACCTTTTCTTTAATTAAAATTCTTCTTTTAAGAAACTGATTGATTTTTTTCATTGTTCTTAAGATCCAAGGGTTTGGGTCTGTGTTCAACTGTGCCAATTGGTGAGGATTTTTATCAAGCCTTCCCCAGGAAAGGGGGCGTAGGGCTTGGTGGGATATTTTGGGGGGAGACATCTCCAAGTGGGCTCTTTCCCTGTTCTTTGTTTAACACGCTTGATGGTGACAACATAGGGTTCAAGGATAAGGCAAAGTTTGTACCTTGAGGAATTTTTTAACCTAAGCTGCTAAGAATAAGCTTAGGGGGTCTTTCATGCAGGTCCCCACCTCTGTACCCTAAAGTTCAGAGTGGGGAAGGAACCTTGACATGGTGGCAGAGCGGTGGGATCATTTTGAGATTTTTTTTAAGATCATTTTGAGATCATTTTTGAACCAGAAGCACAGCAAGATTTTAAAAGATTTTGTAAAAGAGGATTGCAGCTGTAAATTTTGTGTCTCTGCCTGGGGAGATGGAGCAGCAGGCATAACAAAGGGATCTTTCTTTTTTGAGCTAGAGTTTTCTCTACCTAAAGGCAGGGTAGTTAACCTCCTGCAGGGAAATTCACACGTTTTTGAGAGACCTGAAGAGTTGTTTTTTTTTTTTAAATTTAAGAGCAGCTAGAGGAGTTTTCTGTCTATTTGCCTGGAGACAAAGGTATTAGGTTTTTGTTTGTTTTTTTAAAAGGATTTTTCTGTAGACTGAGAATAGCTATTACAGCACAGCAAAATTTTACAAGCCAGGTTCTTTGTGCTTTTCTTTCTAACTCTTAGGTGTAAAGTTAGTTAAAAACAGAGAGGCTACGATGACAGAAATCAAGGCAAAATGCAAACTGGAGTTAACCAGAATGGAGGCTGCAAAAGAGGCAGAAAAAATCCAAGAGGCTGCCCACAGGAGAGCTGTGGAGGCAAGGGGAAAAGAACTGGAGGAAAAGGAAAAAAAGAGAGGAAGCATGCACTGGAGATGGAGAAGGGAAAGGCTCAGCAGAATATACCAACAAACCCTAGCAATCCTTCTCCAGGTACCACTTCCCACCCCAGAAAGTTCCCCACCTACAAGGCAGGCGATGATACCGTGGCCTTCTTGGAAAACTTCTAAAGGGCCTGCCTTGGGTACAGCATCTCTACAGACCAATACATGGTAGAGCTGAGGCCACAGTTCAGTGGACCCTTTATCGAGGTGGCGGCTGAAATGCCTAAGGAACACATGAACAAGTATGAACTGTTTAAAACCCAGGCAAGAGTCAGAATGGGGCTAACACCCGAGAATTCCCATCGGTGCTTCAGAGCCCTAAGGTGGAAACCAGACGTGTCATTTACCTGACATGCCTACCACATTGTGAAACATTGGGATGCCTGGATATCAGGAGCAAGTGTTAAATCTCCAGAAGATTTGCCCTTCCTAATGCAAATGGAGCAGTTCTTAGAGGGTGTTCCTGAGGAAATAGAAAGATACATCCTAGATGGGAAGCCCCACACTGTAACTGAGGTGGGGGAGATTGGAGCCAAATAGGTGGAGGTGGCAGAAAAGAAAAAAACTGGTTGCAGTTGGAGTGGATACCAGAAGGGACAACCTCAGACCACACCCTACTACAGGGGGAAGCCGAAGGCCCCAACTACATCCCAAGGAACCCTCCAGCCACCTTATCATCCCGCCACTCCATTCTCCAGTAACCCACCTCGCCCCAGTGACCCGTCAGCTGGACGATGTTTTAAATGTAACGAGCCGGGGCATATAAAGGCTAACTGCCCCAAGAACCCCAACAGATTACAGTTCATTGCACCGGAATCACGCCAGAGGTCCTCAGGCCCAGATACCTCCCAGATATCCTGGGAGTGGAGGGAAACTGAGTGTGGGAGGGAAGAAGGTCACCGCATGGAGGGACACCGGAACACAAGTGTCTGCTATCCATGCTTCCTTAGTGGACCCCAATTTAATCAACCAGAGATCCAAGTGATGATTCAACCCTTCAAGTCAAACTCTTTTGACTTGCCTACAGCCAAGTTGCCTGTCCAGTACAAGGGCTGGTCAGGAACATGTACTTTTGCAGTGTATGATGATTATCCCATCTCCATGCTGTTGAGGGAAGACTTGGCCAATCACGTGAAGCTAGCCAAGAGGGTGGGAATGGTCACCCGCAGCCAGGCTAAGCAAGCTGTCACAGCTAGCTCTATTCCGGAAACTTCTATCAGGACCCAGTCAGAGGTGATGGAACTGGACCCCATGCCAATGTCAGCAGCAGCAGTAGTGGATCCAGTCCCAGAGACCCGGACAGAGCCAGTCCCAGAACCAGAACCGGCGGAACAACCAGCACCAGACCCATTGCCAGCACTGAATCCCGTATTTGCAACCCCAACACCAGAGGGCACCACTGAACCTACACCAGCAGCAGCAGATAACCCTACACAAGAGGCTCAGCTGGAGCCTGAACCCCAACATAGTGCACCAACAGAGAGCAGTTCACAGTCAATGGAATCAGCCCCATCACCTGCATCGCTTCCAGGGGGACCAAGCCTAGGTCCACAATCCAAAGAGGAACTGATGTCTCCAGGATCAAGAGAACAGTTCCAGACCGAACAGGAAGCAGATGAAAGCCTCCAGAGAGCTTGGACAGTGGCATGGAGCAACCCACCACCTCTCAGCTCTTCTAATCAATCCAGATTTGTTGTAGAAAGAAGACTTTTACACAAGGAAACTCTCCTTCTGGTGGACACCAGGAAGACTGGCATCCTCAGAGATAGTTGGTAGTTCCAACTAAGTACCGGGTAAAGCTCTTGAGCTTAGCCCATGATCTTCCTAGTGGCCATGCTGGGGTGAACAGAACCAAAGACTTTTGGGAAAGTCATTCCACTGGGACGGAATGGGCAAGGATGTTTCTACCTATGTCCAGTCTTGTGAGGTGTGCCAAAGAGTGGGAAAACCCCAAGACCAGGTCAAAGCCCCTCTCCAACCACTCCCCGTCATTGAAGTTCCATTTCAACGAGAAGCTGTGGATATTCTGGGTCCTTTTCCAAAAAAGACACCCAGAGGAAAGCAATACATACTGACTTTCATGGATTTTGCCACCCGATGGCCAGAATCAGTAGCTCTAAGCAACACCAGGGCTAAAAGTGTGTGCCAGGCACTAACAGACTTTTTTGCCAGGGTAGGTTGGCCCTCTGACATCCTCACAGATTCAGGAATTAATTTTCTGGCAGGAACTATGGAAAGCCTTTGGGAAGCTCATGGGGGTGAATCACTTGGTTGCCACCCCTTACCATCATCAAACAAATGGCCTGATGGAGAAGTTTAATGGAACTTTGGGGGCCATGATACATAAATTCGTAAATGAGCACTCCAATGATTGGGACCTAGTGTTGCAGTAGTTGCTCTTTGCCTACAGAGCTGTACCATATCCCAGTTTGGGTTTTCACCATTTGAAATTATATATGGCCATGAGGTTAAGGGGCCATTACAGTTGGTGAAGCAGCAATTCGGGGGGGAGGTGTTACACCTTCTCCAGGAACTAACATTCTGGATTTTGTAACCAACCTACAAAACACACTCCGAACCTCTCTAGCCCTTGCTAAAGAAAACCTACAGGATGCTCAAAAAGAGTAAAAAGCCTGGTATGATAAACATGCCAGAGAGCATTCCTTCCAAGTAGGGGACCAGGTCATGGTCTTAAAGGTGTTCCAGGCCCATAAAATGGAAGCATCGTGGGAAGGGCTATTCACAGTCCAAGAGCGCCTGGGAGCTGTTAATTATCTAATAGCATTCCCCACCTCCAACTGAAAGCCTAAAGTGTACTATATTAATTCTCTAAAGCCCTTTTATTCCAGAGAATTAAAAGTTTGTCAGTTTACAGCCCAGGGAGGAGATGACGCTGAGTGGCCTGAAGGTGTCTGCTATGAAGGGAAAAGTGCTGGTGGCATGGAAGAGGTGAACCTCTCCATGACCTTCGGGTGTATGCAGTGACAGCAGACCCAGGAGCTGTGCAATAGCTACGTGCCGATGTTCTCAGCCACCCCAGGACTGACTGAACGGGCATACCACTCCATTGACACAGGTGATGCTCACCCAATTAAAGTCCAACCTTACCAGGTGTCTCCTCAAGCTAAAACTGCTATAGAACGGAAGATCCAGGGTATGCTACAGATGGGTGTAATCTGTCCCTCTGTCAGTGCATGGGCATCTCCAGTGGTTCTAGTTCCCAAACCAGATGGGGAGATACGTTTTTACGTGGACTACCGTAAGCTAAATGCAGTAACTCACCCAGAGAACTATCCAATGCCATGCAGAGATGAACTATTGGAGAAACTGGGACTGGCCCAGTTCATCTCTATCTTCGACTTAACCAAGGGGTTCTGGCAGGTACCGCTAGATGAATCCGCCAAGGAAAGGTCAGCCTTCACCACACATGTCGGGCTGTATGAATTTAATGTACTCCCTTTCGGGCTGCGGAATGCACCCGCCACCTTCCAAAGACTTGTAGATAGTCTCCTAGCGGGATTAGGAGAATATTCAGTCGCCTACCTTGATGATGTGGCCATATTTTCGGATTCCTGGGCAGAACACCTGGAACATCTACAAAAAGTCATCGAGCGCATAAGGGAGGCAGGACTAACTGTTAAGGCTAAGAAGTGTCAAACAGGCCTAAACAGAGTGACTTACCTTGGACACCAGGTGGGTCAAAGAACTATCAACCCCCTACAGGCCAAAGTGGATGCTATCCAAAAGTGGCCTGTCCCAAAGTCAAAGAAACAGGTCAAATCTTTCTTAGGCTTGGCCGGATATTACAGGCGATTTGTACTGAAATACAGCCAAATCGCCACCCCACTGACAGACCTAACCAGAAAGAAACAGCAAATGCCGTTCAGTGGACCGAAGAGTGTCACAAGGCCTTTAATCAGCTTAAAGCGACGCTCATGTCTGACCCTGTGCTAAAGGCCCCAGACTTTGACAAACCGTTCCTAGTAACCACAGATGCGTCTGAGCGTGGTGTGGTAGCAGCCTTAATGCAGGAGGACTGAATCAAGAATTCCATCCTGTCGTGTTTCTCAGCAAGAAGCTGTCTGAGAGGGAAAGCCACTGGTCAACCAGTGAAAAGGAATGTTACGCCATTGTCTATGCTCTGGAAAAGCTACGCCCATACATTTGGGGACAGCGTTTCCACATGCAAACTGACCATGCTGTGCTACAATGGCTTCATACCACCACAGGAAATAACAAAAAACTTATTCGGTGGGGTTTAGCTCTCCAAGATTTTGATTTTGATATCCAACACATCTCAGGATCTTCTAACAAAGTGGCTGATGCACTCTCCCGTGAAAGTTTCCCAGAATCAACTGGTGAAAATCATCTTTGAGATGTGGAAAATATTGTTAGTCTTTATACACTTGGTAGAATATTTAGAGGTGCATGTGTCTTATTAACTCTGTTTTCTCCTAGAGCTCCAGGAAGAAATTACAGCCAGTGTTTCATCATATCTGATTTGGGGGGCATGTCATAAATATAAAGGGAAGGGTAACCACCTTTCTGCCCACTGTACTATAAAATCCCTCCTCGCCAGAGGCAAAACCCTTTCACCTGTAAAGGGTTAAGAAACTAAGATAACCTCGCTGGCACCTGACCAAAATGACCAATGAGGAGACAAGATACTTCAAAGCTGGAGCAGGGAGAACAAAGGGTCTGGCTGTCTGTGTGATGCTTTTGCTGGGAAAAGGCTGGAGTGCAGCTCAAAACTCCTGTAAAAGTTAGTAAGTAATCTAGCTAGAAATGCATTAGATTTCCTTTTGTTTAAATGGCTGGTAAAATAGCTTGCTGAATGGAATGTATATTCCTGTTTTTGTGTCTTTTTGTAATGTTAATGTTTTGCCTAGAGGGATTCTCTATATTTTGAATCTGATTACCCTATAAGGTATTTACCATCCTGATTTTACAGAGGTGATTCTTTTACCTTTTCCTTAATTAAAATTCTTCTTTTAAGAAATTGATTGATTTTTTTCATTGTTCTTAAGATCCAAGGGTTTGGGTCTGTGTTCAACTGTGCCAATTGGTGAGGATTTTTATCAAGCCTTCCCCAGGAAAGGGGGTGTAGGGCTTGGTGGGATATTTTGGGGGAAGACATCTGCAAGTGGGTTCTTTCCCTGTTCTTTGTTTAAAACGCTTGGTGGTGGCAGCATAGGGTTCAAGAAGAAGCTAAAGTTTGTACCTTGAGGAAGTTTTTAATCTAAGCTGCTAAGAATAAGCTTAGGGGGTCTTTCATGCAGGTCCCCACCTCTGTACCCTAGAGTTCAGAGTGGGGAAGGAACCTTGACAGCAATAAATTGTGAGCCATATTAAATACTATATCAAAGAGAAAAATCATTTATTTGACCTTGCCTACTTCCTTTCCTAAAGCTCTATTTTCCTACCCACTTATAAGGAGTGAAACTGAAGTTGTTAGTCAAGTGGCTAAGTTGAGTATGCAGGAGGAACAGCTGCAATCAGAAGCTGTATAGCCTTTGGTGATTCACAGCTTCTCTGAATTTGCACAATGACACTTACGGGTCTGATTACACCCTCTCATATTGAACAGATGGCTGCTTTCCTGCCCACCAAACCCTATCCCAGAGCAGTACTGAAACTGAGAACATTGTGAAGAATAAAACGATGAGATACTTTTCCTCTAGTGCTAGTACTTTCTATTCAAAAGTCTGAGTATAACTATAAGAAAAATAGAGCTAGATTCTCTCCTGTGACAGAGCTCTGCTTAGTGCAGAAGAAAGATGGGAACATCATGGAGCTGCTTATAGTGCTTTGATTCTCAGAGTTGGGCCCAGGTCAGATGCAACTTAGAACAGCTACTCATATGCTCTAAGTTGTGCCATTTGAGAAGGGTCTTTAATGGACCCTACACTAATGAAAGATTGGAGTAGAAGAGCTCCACTTTGCCACATCCCCTTCCTGCCACCTATGCCAGATGTGGGTACCACAGCCCTGAGACCTAAGTACAGCACACTTGTACTAGCAAGGAGTTCTCCTACAACAGGGAACCCTCTGCTGAGGATTCGTGGACAGACTGTGGTCCATTTGCACCAGTGGGCACTGCAAAAGGGCCTTATAATGCAGTAGAAAATCTGGCCCATTATCCTGAGTCCAAGCCACCTATGAATAACCTTGGAAGTGCAAATCAAACAGTGTAGGTGTATTTATGAAGGCCAGCATAATTAGTTGCTGCTAGTAGACATTATAGTGAGATTTCTACCACGCTTTGAATAAAGTTAGTAAATGGAACTGACCCACATTGTTGCATATCCTTCTCCTGAAAGGCTATTTTGTATTTTTAATCAAACTGTAAAAAGGAAAGCATGAGCAAAAAGAAGCAGAGATACTGAGAGAGATGATATTTGAATTGAAGGATAAGTATCTGTTATGTTGCAAAGTTTGTCCTAGATGGCTTTTTCTAAAATATTTCTAAAACATTCAATTTTGAGATCCTCCTGTTCTAAGCAAAAGTTAAAATGATACTGAACAAACCCTTTGTATTCTCACATTGCTGGTCTATGAATCACCTTAATTAAGGGGAATCTTATTCACAACACTGCAGACATGAATTGTGTGCCAGTGTTGCAATCATTATGGCTAAATATAAAAAATAGAGTCAAATTTTTCTGTTACATTAGGGCAAATCTAGAGTAACTCCACTAAAGTTAAAATTTATTCTTTACTTTTTAGACTGACGAATACTAATAGTGATAATTAACAAGTGTCCGTATTTATAGAATAATACACTCCTAAACACCATATTTTATATTAGCTGTATCGGCCAGTTTTCTATTATACAAATGCATCTTCATCTGTCCTATCCTTGAATCACAGGCCTGTTATAATATTAAAAAAGCGCTATAAAAATACCAACTGTAGATAGATGAGCTCTCTCTTCCTATGCCATTTAGTGTGTTGTTTGAATGCTGATTTTGCTATCAATACACAATATCTTATACTTTTGATTCCTAGGCATTCCTACCCACTTAATATCTGATTTCCCTTAAGAACCATGTCCACCCTGGACAGTGATATTATTCATTCTACTGTAATGATATTGGAATTAAAATGATTATTCCATTCAATCAAGCCATTAAACCAGAAAAGCCCTTTGAATGGAAGCCAATCTATAGAAAGCATGTAGAAGAGTAACCACTGCAGTGCTGACCCATATGATGGATGGAGCTATGGGTCTTATCCAGATGTTCTGCTCTTTCCAGCCATCAGTGCTCTAACCCTGTAAGACAGGCTGTACTAAGTGTGGTGCTAAAGCCTGATCTACACTAGGAAATGAGGTCAGTATAACTGTTGCTCAGGGGTGTGAAAAATCCCCTTCCTTGAACAATGCAGTTAAACCTGACCTAACCCTCCAGTATAGACAGCACAGGGTTGATGGGAGAATACTCCCCTCATCCTAGCTACCATTTCTCAAGGAGGTGGAGTACCTGCACTGATGGGAGAAACTTGCCCATTGGCAAAGGTAGCATCTTCTCTGAAGCCCTGCAGCTGCACCACTGCAGTGTTTTAAATGTAGTCAAGCCTGGAGATATAATGATTATGGGCACCACATAAGAATCTGGACAGCTGATGTGAGTTATGTGTATTATTTTTATAAATATCATATGCACCTCAGTTTACCTGACTGCATAGAGCTAAATCAAAGGAAGCTTTTTTAGGGAGGGAAGCAAACAGGAAATGAAACAGTGACAGAGATAAGACTCCTCCAAGGAACAATGGGGACCACTATTAACAGAGTGATGCCCCTGCCTGGCTCCGTCCAAGCTAGCAAGCTTTACCCTTCACAGGCTGGAGCCTATTCAATATCCCCTGTTCAAAGAGGATATTAATCTACTAGTGATGTTGCACTCCATATGATTGTATGAAAATATGCTAATGTTTGAATATAATGTAACTGAAATATGCTTCATGCAAAAGGTCTCTTGTAAGATATCATTACAAAGCTTATAATCTACTGAGTGTGGTCATCCTATTTGTATAAATGTATCATTCTTGTACCTGAAACTAGAAATATGGAATATAACTGAGGGCCTATTGTAATTATGCAAATTGTGGGCCATTAATGGTGGTTTGGAATCTTGATGGCTCCCAAAAACTAGGACAATTGGTTATACATGGCTCTGTTTACTTGCAAGCCTTCCTGTGAATCAGGCCAGGAATAATGAAGGCTTGGGGTCTCCCAGGACATGTGACCATATCACCTGGTACTGGAATCCATCTTAAACCTTGTGCTTTTCCATTTAGAAGGAGGGGTGGGGAACCAGAGAGACACAAGATTCCTGTCTTGTGCCAAAGCTATATAAGAGGGTGAAACAGAACAAAGGGGGCTGTAGTCATGAAAAATCCACTAGCTACCACCTTAGCTGGAACAAGGACTGTACCAGGGAAAATGATTGGGCCCAGACTAGAAAAGAGCCTAATCTGTGAAAGAAGTTTATTGGAACTTCTGAGGGTGAGATTTACCTATATTCAGTTTTTTAAATGCATTAGGCTTGACTTGCGTGTTTCGTTTTATTTTGCTTGGTAACTTACTTTGTTCTGTCTATTATTTGGAACCACTTAAAAAGTAGGATTTATACTTTTGCTTATTAATTAACCCAGAGTAAGTAATTAACACCTGGGGGAGCAAACAGCTGTGCATATCTCTCTATCAGTGTTATAGAGGGTGAACAATTTGAGTTTAACCTGTATAAGCTTTACACAGAGTAAAACGGATTTATTTGGGGTTTGGATCCAATTGGGAGCAGGATGTCTGGGTGCTAGAGACAGGAGCACTACTTAAGCTGTTTTCAGTTAAGTCTGTAGCTTTGGAGCATGTGGTTCAGACCCTGGGTCTGTGTTGGAGCAGATTGGCATGTCTGATTAGACAAGGTAGGGTTCTGGAGGCCCAAACTGGCAGAGAAAATGGGCTCAGAGGTAGTCTCAGCACATCAGGTGACAGTCCCAAAGGGGTCTCTGTGACCCAACCCACCACACTACTAACGGGTCCTGGGCCTAGAAAAAGTAGTGAGTGGGTTGTATGAAGCAGCTGGATAGGAGACAAAGAAAGAGTCATAGAAACCACAGCAGGGCAGGACAGGCTGTTTCTCCCAATATAGAGATGGAGATAACTGGGCTGCAGTGAATTCCCCAAAGCTGGCAAAGAAAGGTTAAGGTTTATGTAAGGAGAAATATGCATATCGTCCCTTATCATTTTTAGCCTTTGCTTTGTGTAGTTTGTACCTTTGGGAGGAATAAACAAACAGTGCTTTGTTTTGAAGAAGCTGCTTTAAAGTCACTTTAAGCAGCTCGCTGGTTGCAGGTCTCTGGTGGAAAAAGTCCCAAATGCAGTTGGGCCTGTCATGTTAACACAATTGGAAAGCAGGGGAACTTCCATTTAATGGTCCATCCCTAGAGTGGATGGACCATAGGCTTCCCCCCACCCCACCCTCCACCTCTGAGAGAAGTGCCAGAAGACAGGCCAACTAAAAGGGGTCTAAAGAACAGCTTCCCCTGTAACCATGAGAGATACATAGTTGAAATCATAGATGATGGATGCCATAACACAATAACAATGTTGCAGTGTGATAAATTCTGTTTGGGGTTCAAAGTATTTATCAGCTAAACTCCAAAGTAGAGCCAAAAATTCACCAATCTCTAATTAGATTCATTGTTAATGAAAAAAGAAATATTGTCCCACATACAGAAGATAGGCCTATTCATCTCAAAATTGCCAAGATATCTTTAATTTCCACCTAGACAGTCACCAGACAGGGGCACCAGACTCAGTTTTGCTCTTCATTTTATGAATAGAAACTGTAAAAGAGTAACAGCTACATTGCCAAGTTAGCCCTGGATATGGTCTCTGCTTATGCTAGGACTAGAATTCCTCTACAACCTTCTGCTTTTCATCATCTGACAGTTACTCTTGAGACAGTTGCTACTGGACTGTTAGACAAATCTACTCCATCTTCTTGATTTAAAATTATGATTCAGAGTATGATTTAAATATGAATCTTCTAATATATAAACTGACCTTATTAAAGGGACTTTTAAATTTTCATATAAAGAGGATTCCCCCCCTCCCCGCTTGTTTCCTAGTTACAGCATTATGCAAAATAAAAATACACAATTCAGCAAAAATGGTCCATAAACAAATTAGCATAGACTGTTAGTACTGGGTCATTATAGAATCATGATAGATTAAGTCTAACGTGCATCATTATTCCCATAAGAAAATGTTTGCTTAATATGCAAAAGTATGTAAAGCACTTGTACATCAGAAGATTTTTGTGCTGTTTGTTTTAGTTAGAAATATTTACCTACTAATTACCTAAAACTGACTTAGCCAGCAACTCAATTTTGCGGATAGTTTAGAAATTTCAGTTTCATCATGTGGGTAGGATGTTTCACACTAGAGAGTTTGCTTTCATCAAACTAAATATAACTGTTGGCCTTTGTTGTATACAATATCTGTGTGAATGCACACAGGATTGGAATGGTGAACTTGGAAGAAACATTAATTTCTTACTCCTTCTCTGAACACCAAACCAATTTAACAAATATTTAATATCAGAAAAGAACCTTTTCTCCTTCAGTCTTTTTGTATCTGAAAAAATATTACTATTATGACTGTATGTTATAACTTATACTGTGTGAGTCATTTCTCTTTTCCTTTCAAATAGCATTCTAAAAGACTCACTGAATAGACAAATGGATTCTTAGATTCTGCACCTTCCTTTGTGTAGCATGCCACTTCAAACCAAAACAGGAAATAGTTAAACAGAATTTGAGTAAGTTGAAGTGTTAAATGAAATGGGTATTCTTGAGTAAGAAGAGAGAGTGAAAAATGAGCAAGGACTTCAGGATTTCACCCTTTTTTTTTTTTTAAATTTAGAGAACCCAGTAATGTATTATCAACAGCCTCATTGTGTGTGCTGTATATTTAAATATATCAATTTAATGCAACTAATGAAGAGGAAAAAAGGCAGAGAAATATTTAATGAATCATAGCATTTCCAATAAATGTGGTAATGCCTATAATAGATAGATATGCTTTAAAAATACTGTTTAACTTTCTTTAAAGTCATGGTACATAAAGTTTAATACCTTTGTTTAAAAATGAAAAAAAATGATCCTGCATTAAATAGATTACAGAAGAGCAATAATTACAGATTATTATAATATCTTGTAATAGTAAAATGGAAGAATACCATTCATCAATAAGCCTATAGTTAAGCATAACTGCTTAGTTTAAATTAGCACACATTTTACAATGACATAGAACCTTTAATACTAAAATAATAATAAAAAAGAACTATAAAACTGCATATTTATACAGTTCATAAAGCCTACATAAATTATTCACAATACAATAACCATTGGTAGAAACAGTGAATAAATACATCCACTTTTCTCTTTAGTTTTTGAAGTGCCGCAATGCCTTGGAAGAAATATGCTGGAGTTTTAGGAGTCTTGGACTCTAAAATTCTCCTTTAAGATTCTTCTACAGTATATCACAGTAGCCATTTCAAAGGAGAAAATAATTATGTTGGCAACTATGTTACTCTCCATTTTAGGGAACAAGAATGAACTTTTCTTAAAGGAAAGTTGGAACAGTACTTTTTAGTTTTTGAATGTCTGATTACATATCAATTTTTAAAAGGAACTTGAAATTATCCATGAATACATTTTAAAATAAAAATGTACATTGGTGCTCAAAATACCTTGCAAGTAACTTTTCACGGTCCTTTTATACTTTACAATCATGTAAATAGTGTATCCTCAAATGTCCTTGAAAATGAATCTACAGTCTAATTTCCTGCCCCCAAACAAGTAAACCATGTTGCAAATATTTCCCCTTCCTTGGGAATGAAGATAGGACTAAGCACATATCAGAACCAGGCAAGCTGTCATTCCACAAAATAATCTAACAAACTTCTGCTAAAACAGTTTAAATATAGGCTTTATCAGTGATCAGTAAACCAGTGGAGAAATGCACTGAAAAATATGCTAATTCTTTAACCAGAGTACCAAATGATATCAGAATATAATGGTCCTTTATAGTTCCCAGTGTCTGACTATGATCAAGCCTAATATCAGTTTAGTATTGATATAACACATAATGGAGTACTGTATCCTATTATGGGAGTGGGATAGAGTTCAGATCTAATAGCATTTATCCCTTTCAAACTAATATGATCCCATAAAATATTTGTTATAGGAGAAAAACTAAGGATAGAGTATGTCTGGCTTTGTACAGGTGTGTATGGTGATTGGTGGAGAGGTTGCACGAAGCATCCCACCACAGGGATGGTGGGCCACAGGGACGTGCTGGCCACTGCTTTCCACAGCTCCCATTGGCTGGGAACAGTGAACTGCAGCCAGAGAGAGCCATGGGGGGCTGTGCCTGCGGACAGTCAATGTTAGCAAAATGTCTCACGGCCCGCAATCAGATTACCCCGATGGGCCACATGCAGCCTGCAGGCAGCAGTTTTGCCCACCACTGATGTGTAGAGTTTCAAAGACATTAATCAAATACATTCAAAATAATGAATAAGAAAGAAGAATCCAGGGTCTGCTTGCAGCTATTCCATGAGCAGAAAGAGGGTATGTTGACACTTAGACACTACGACTGGCCTGTGCTATCTGACTCAGGCTCACGGGCTCAGGCTAAGAGGTTTGTTTAATTGCAAAGTAGACATTCAGGCTCGGGCTAGAGCCTGAGCTCTGGGACCCTTCCCCTTCACAGGTCCTAGAGCCTTGGCTCCAGCCCAAGCCTGAAAATCACACTGTAGTTAAAGAGCCCCCTTTGGCTGATCCCCGGGAGCCGTAGCCAGCTGGCACAGGCCAGCCATGGGTTTTTAATTGCAGTATAGACATAGCCAGCGATGCTAAGGTCATCAAACAAATTATTTATTGCAAATGACTGTTAGCTGTACTAGAAATTAAAGCATATCTGTCACTAGCATTCATTGAAGTCAAACATATGGGTCAAGTGGAAAATGAGCTTAGTATACCATGCTGGTACAAGCAGAAAGTCAATTACATTGCTTCCACTTACTTTACTAATGAATTTGGCCCCAGTTGTTTTTCTGTCATGGGTCTTCTCAAAATCTGATAGCAGAGTTTGCTAAACTCAGTAAAAGCTAATAGTACAGGTTATTAATAGATTTTCATCATGCACATGTATGAAGAGTGGTGCACAGGCAGTGGAAATGGATAGAATTGTGCAATCAGGGCCAAAGTGAAGGTTCTTGGAAAAAGGTCTAACAACATAACATTTTCCTCTCATTTTATTCAGTATCAGGATCACTTCAGGAAAAACTGTAAGTCATGTACACACAACCTGTGTTTGTTCCGTAGCGTTAGCCATTTATCAGACAGATACTGTTAGCAAAGGGAAACACGGAAATCAGCTGGAAAGTATTTGTTCATTGAGGCACATGAACTGAAAATCTGTACAAAAACAGAATAATGTTTCCTCATCTGTGGACGTAACCATGGTTCACACTTCACTGGCTTTAGAGAGAGCACCCAGGGGATCCCCCTCGCCCCCACCCTCTCTGCTTTGTATTGTAACACTTCTGCCAGGCAGAGCCAGCAGAAACCAGGGCTGGGTTCAATATCATGGGGTTCCTTTCCATCAATACAACAAAGAATGGGCTCAAGCTCCCACTCAGTAACCTGGGAAAATTACACACCACCACTGGGTGCCTCTGAGAGGCAATACTTCTACACTTGCAAGCACAGAGTCTGAGTGTAGAAAAGAACTTTTAATAAAAGGAGGGAAGTAACTCAGTGTTAATTTAGGGAACCACCACAAACAGAGTTCAGAAACATAAAACATGAGCAAAAGACCCACCTCCAAGTAAGTTGGGCAGTGTCCTTTTCCCCTCAGTCCAGCAACCCAAAAGTCCCTTTAATGTGCCTGTCCCTTTCTCTGCACCCCACTCACAGTTGCTGTCCTTGGTCAGTGTAGACCCAGAGTTCATAGGAGCATCTTCAGAGTTTGCCTCCCACTCTGGGTAGAGGTAAGGAGGCACTTTACTCGGTCTGCTGCTCAGGCATTCACCCACTGCCCCTCTCCACCAGCAATCCTGCTGGCTGCTCGCTGCACTTCTCTGCCAGCCTGCCCTGCAGGCCACTCGCTCTGCTCACCGTCTCATCAGCCACTCATTTGCCAACTGAACATCAGTCACCTTCCGCTGCCACCTACCTCTCTGCTGTGACCTCTGCACATCAGACTCTTAGCGATTTTCAGGCTGGACAGAAACACTGCCCCCTCTCAAGTGACTTCAGTTTTCAGTGATTGAGTATTTAAAGGTTTCAGAGTAGCAGCCGTGTTAGTCTGTATTCGCAAAAAGAAAAGGAGTACTTGTGGCACCTTAGAGACTAACAAATTTATTAGAGCATAAGCTTTCGTGAGCTACAGCTCACTTCATCGGATGCATTTGGTGGAAAAAACAGAGGAGAGATTTATATACACACACACACACACACACACACACACACAGAGAACATGAAACAATGGGTTTATCATACACACTGTAAGGAGAGTGATCACTTAAGATAAGCCATCACCAGCAGCAGGGCGGGGAAAGGAGGAAAACCTTTCATGGTGACAAGCAAGGTAGGCTAATTCCAGCAGTTAACAAGAATATCAGAGGAACAGTGGGGGGTGGGGTGGGAGGGAGAAATACCATGGGGAAATAGTTTTACTTTGTGTAATGACTCATCCATTCCCAGTCTCTATTCAAGTCTAAGTTAATTGTATCCAGTTTGCAAATTAATTCCAATTCAGCAGTCTCTCGTTGGAGTCTGTTTTTGAAGCTTTTTTGTTGAAGGATAGCCACTCTTAGGTATGTGATCGAGTGACCAGAGAGATTGAAGTGTTCTCCAACTGGTTTTTGAATGTTATAATTCTTGACATCTGATTTGTGTCCATTCATTCTTTTACGTAGAGACTGTCCAGTTTGGCCAATGTACATGGCAGAGGGGCACTGCTGGCACATGATGGCATATATCACATTGGTAGATGCGCAGGTGAACGAGCCTCTGATAGTGTGGCTGATGTGATTAGGCCCTATGATGGTATCCCCTGAATAGATATGTGGACAGAGTTGGCAACGGGCTTTGTTGCAAGGATAGGTTCCTGGGTTAGTGGTTCTGTTGTGTGGTGTGTGGTTGCTGGTGAGTATTTGCTTCAGATTGGGGGGCTGTCTGTAAGCAAGGACTGGTCTGTCTCCCAAGATCTGTGAGAGTGATGGGTCGTCCTTCAGGATAGGTTGTAGATCCTTGATGATGCATTGGAGAGGTTTTAGTTGGGGGCTGAAGGTGATGGCTAGTGGCGTTCTGTTGTTTTCTTTGTTGGGCCTGTCCTGTAGTAGGTGACTTCTGGGTACTCTTCTAGCTCTGTCAATCTGTTTCTTCACTTCAGCAGGTGGGTATTGTAGTTGTAGGAATGCATGATAGAGATCTTGTAGGTGTTTGTCTCTGTCTGAGGGGTTGGAGCAAATGCGGTTATATCGTAGCGCTTGGCTGTAGACAATGGATCGAGTGGTATGATCTGGATGAAAGCTAGAGGCATGTAGGTCAGTAGGTTTCCGATATAGGGTGGTGTTTATGTGACCATCGCTTATTAGCACTGTAGTGTCCAGGAAGTGGATCTCTTGTGTGGACTGGTCCAGGCTGAGGTTGATGGTGGGATGGAAATTGTTGAAATCATGGTGGAATTCCTCAAGAGCTTCTTTTCCATGGGTCCAGATGATGAAGATGTCATCAATGTAGCGCAAGTAGAGTAAGGGTATTAGGGGACGAGAGCTGAGGAAGCGTTGTTCTAAGTCAGCCATAAAAATGTTGGCATACTGTGGGGCCATGCGGGTACCCATCGCAGTGCCGCTGATTTGAAGGTATACATTGTCCCCAAATGTGAAATAGTTATGGGTCAGGACAAAGTCACAAAGTTCAGCCACCAGGTTAGCCGTGACAGTATTTGTAGAGAAGCAAAGTGTGTTTTGTAAATGGCTTGTGATACTGTCACGGCTAACCTGGTGGCTGAACTTTGTGACTTTGTCCTGACCCATAACTATTTCACATTTGGGGACAATGTATACCTTCAAATCAGCGGCACTGCGATGGGTACCCGCATGGCCCCACAGTATGCCAACATTTTTATGGCTGACTTAGAACAACGCTTCCTCAGCTCTCGTCCCCTAATGCCCCTACTCTACTTGCGCTACATTGATGACATCTTCATCATCTGGACCCATGGAAAAGAAGCTCTTGAGGAATTCCATCATGATTTCAACAATTTCCATCCCACCATCAACCTCAGCCTGGACCAGTCCACACAAGAGATCCACTTCCTGGACACTACGGTGCTAATAAGCGATGGTCACATAAACACCACCCTATATCGGAAACCTACTGACCGCTATTCCTACCTACATGCCTCTAGCTTTCATCCAGATCATGCCACTCGATCCATTGTCTACAGCCAAGCGCTACGATATAACCGCATTTGCTCCAACCCCTCAGACAGAGACCAACACCTACAAGATCTCTATCATGCACTCCTACAACTACAATACCCACCTGCTGAAGTGAAGAAACAGATTGACAGAGCCAGAAGAGTACCCAGAAGTCACCTACTACAGGACAGGCCCAACAAAGAAAACAACAGAACGCCACTAGCCATCACCTTCAGCCCCCAACTAAAACCTCTCCAACGCATCATCAAGGATCTACAACCTATCCTGAAGGACGAGCCATCGCTCTCTCAGATCTTGGGAGATAGACCAGTCCTTGCTTACAGACAGCCCCCCAATCTGAAGCAAATACTCACCAGCAACCACACACCACACAACAGAACCACTAACCCAGGAACCTATCCTTGCAACAAAGCCCGTTGCCAACTCTGTCCGCATATCTATTCAGGGGATACCATCATAGGGCCTAATCACATCAGCCACACTATCAGAGGCTCGTTCACCTGCGCATCTACCAATGTGATATATGCCATCATGTGCCAGCAATGCCCCTCTGCCATGTACATTGGCCAAACTGGACAGTCTCTACGTAAAAGAATGAATGGACACAAATCAGACGTCAAGAATTATAACATTCAAAAACCAGTTGGAGAACACTTCAATCTCTCTGGTCACTCGATCACAGACCTAAGAGTGGCTATACTTCAACAAAAAAGCTTCAAAAACAGACTCCAACGAGAGACTGCTGAATTGGAATTAATTTGCAAACTGGATACAATTAACTTAGACTTGAATAGAGACTGGGAATGGATGAGTCATTACACAAAATAAAACTATTTCCCCATGGTATTTCTCCCCCCCACCACACCCCCCACTGTTCCTCTGATATTCTTGTTAACTGCTGGAATTAGCCTACCTGCTTGTCACCATGGAAGGTTTTCCTCCTTTCCCCCCCCTGCTGTGGGTGATGGCTTATCTTAAGTGATCACTCTCCTTACAGTGTGTATGATAAACCCATTGTTTCATGTTCTCTGTGTGTGTGTATATAAATCTCTCCTCTGTTTTTTCCACCAAAAGCATCCGATGAAGTGAGCTGTAGCTCACGAAAGCTTATGCTCTAATAAATTTGTTAGTCTCTAAGGTGCCACAAGTACTCCTTTTCTTCCTACCTTGCTTGTCACCATGAAAGGTTTTCCTCCTTTCCCCCCCTGCTGTTGGTGATGGTTTATCTTAAGTGATCACTCTCCTTACAGTATGTATGATAAACCCATTGTTTCATGTTCTCTGTGTGTGTGTATATAAATCTCTCCTCTGTTTTTTCCACCAAATGCATCCGATGAAGTGAGCTGTAGCTCACGAAAGCTTATGCTCTAATAAATTTGTTAGTCTCTAAGGTGCCACAAGTACTCCTTTTCTTTTTGAGTATTTAAAATAACAAAAGAGGCTCCTAATGAAGCCTATTTAGCCCTTTCTTTGAACAGTGGGGAAGAACAGGTTAAACCAGTCTAGGGAGAACACTTGGGGAGGGTTCACAACCTCCAGGCTAGGGCATCTGTCCCCCTCTCTCTTACCCTTCACAAGCCTCTGGCATTCGAGCCCCAGGCTTAATGAAGTCCTTTCAGCTGAGCGTGACCCCCTCATTTGGAACAAGTTAAGCACCGTTCTGTTCCCCTTTATTCATGATAATGCCAACATTGGTAACATTTCACTACCCCTGCATTCAGTATTAAGGTGATTTGTAACCCAACACCAGCCCAAGTTGATCACTTTAAGCAGAACACCCCTCTATCTGCTGAATATCTAAGCACAGCAGGTGTGCTTATGTAAATACAGATTGCTCTTGAAGTGTCTCCCCCTCCCAGCTAGCTGTTGAGGAAGAATTCAGCAGACCCTGCTTACAGTATCAATGAACAAGAAAATTTGGGGAATTCGAAAGGGAGAGGAAGCAGCTCTTAGATACATACCTAAATGGTTTCAGAGTAGCAGCCGTGTTAGTCTGTATTTGCAAAAAGAAAAGGAATACTCGTGGCACCTTAGAGACTAACAAATTTATTAGAGCATAAGCTTTCGTGAGCTACAGCTCACTTCATCGGATGCATTTGGTGGAAAATACAGAGGGGAGATTTATATACGCACACAGAGAACATGGAACAATGGGTTTTATCATACACACTGTAAGGAGAAAAGAAAAGGAGTACTTGTGGCACCTTAGAGACTAACAAATTTATTAGCGCATAAGCTTTCGTGAGCTACAGCTCACTTCATCGGATGCATCCGATGAAGTGAGCTGTAGCTCACGAAAGCTTATGCGCTAATAAATTTGTTAGTCTCTACGGTGCCACAAGTACTCTTTTTCTTTTTGCGAATACAGACTAACAGGGCTGCTACTCTGAAAACTGTAAGGAGAGTGATCACTTAAGATGAGCCATCACCAGCAGCAGGGCAGGGGAAAGGAGGAAAACCTTTCATGGTGACAAGCAAGGTAGGCTATTTCCAGTAGTTAACAAGAACATATGAGGAACAGTGGGGGGTGGGGTGGGGTGGGGTGGAGAAATACCATGGGGAAATAGTTTTACTTTGTGTAATGACTCATCCATTCCCAGTCTCTATTCAAGCCTAAGTTAATTGTATCCAGTTTGCAAATTAATTCCAATTCAGCAGTCTCTTGTTGGAGTCTGGTTTTGAAGTTTTTTTGTTGAAGGATAGCCACTCTTAGGTCTGTGATCGAGTGACCAGAGAGATTGAAGTGTTCTCCAACTGGTTTTTGAATGTTATAATTCTTGACGTCTGATTTGTGTCCATTTATTCTTTTACGCAGAGACTGTCCAGTTTGACCAATGTACATGGCAGAGGGGCATTGCTGGCACATGATGGCATATATCACATTGGTAGATGCGCAGGTGAATGAGCCTCTGATAGTGTGGCTGATGTGATTAGGCCCGATGATGGTGTCCCCTGAATAGATATGTGTACAGAGTTGGCAACAGGCTTTGTTGCAAGGATACCTAAATGGATCCACTGGCCAAATATCCTCTCACTGGGAGGGAGGGACAGAGAGAGAGAGAGTGTGTGTGAACAGGACACAGACCCCAATGCTGCAGTAGCAGCCATGGAATAGCTCCACTGGTGTTTTACATCCTAAGAAAGGCGAAAATTCTATTCCAACTCCTCCCACCAAGAACACTTGCATGAATCCCATTTTCTTGGCAGCTGTACAGGAATTAAAGAGCTGGCACACACAGAGATATTGAGTTTATCAGAGAAAGAACTCCTGCTATCCATGAAAGCAGTAGATATGTCAGGAGCAGCTGAGTTATTTTATTGTGTCTTTTGCCTCTCAATCAGTTTTCTTTCAACATTATAAAATTGGAAACAAATCTCCAGCTTCATCTCTCAGAAACTGATAGGATCATTTTCTACTTTCCTCCTTGTTTCGTTCTCTCCACAGCTTTGTGTTCTCTGTAGTGTTCATCTGCAAAACCATTCTAACATGGGCTGTTAGTATTGTATCTTAGGAGAATGCAGATTGCTTTTGGTTTATACTAAAACATTCAGATATTTGGAAGTTTTAGATGTGTTTAACAAGTAGAAAATACTTGTTTCATTAGACATGGTAAAATATGAATTCATATTTTTGTATCAGCAAAATAAATGACATGCATGACCTGACCAGTATTCCTTGCCAAATAGTTCCAGCATTTGTCTTATGGCAGTTCCTATTTCTAGCATTGCTCATCACTTCAGAAATGTCAGAGTTATACTTCTGCTTATGGATGCATTTCAGATGCAAGTATTTGGGCATCAGTAAACAGTTCTCTTCCTGCATGAATAGCTGTTACATTAGCATGCATTCTCTTCTCCTTTTGACTCATTTTCCCACACTGAGGCCTTGTCTAAACTACAGGGGAAATTCGATCCAAGCTATGCAATTTGAGTTCCGTGAATAGCATAATTCAAATCAACATAGCTTAGACCTACTTACCGCGGGGTCCACACTACACTAAGTTGACAGGAGACACTCTCCGGTCAACTCCCCCTACTGTTCTTGGTCTGGTGGAATACAGGAGTCAACAGAAGAGCGAGCCACAGTTGATTAGACTCGATAAGTTGACTTCAAATGCATTGATCGCCACTCATCGATCCCCCAGTAAATGTAGACAAGCTTTGAGTCACTTTAGTGGTTGTGCAGCACATGCATGCCTAATCTAAGCTATTACAATAATTGGTGACTCAGAAGGTAAGTGTTCCACCAGCACATTGTAACCAGGCACAGACTCACTGGTGACACCTCCTGCTGGTCGTCTCAGGGAATTTGCATTCCAGTCTCCGGAGCGCCCTCTCTCAGTCGGTGTCTCGCCTTGCTGCTGGCTCCGGTATCCCATCCAGTGCCCCTTTAACTGGGTGCTGCCCCCTGGCAGTACCCCACAGTTCCGAGTCTCCCCCTCCCAGGGGAATCCCCCACCCACTATCCCCACCTCACCTCAGTTGTAGGCTCCTGCCAGTCACTAGCTAGCCCCCATGCCCTGGGGCAGACTGCAGTATGAGCCACTCATCACAGGCAAGGCTGGGTTTGGACCTGCTGCCTCTGGCTACCCATGGGCTGTCCCCTGCAACTCCAGTATCTAATAGGCCTTACCAGGCATGCAACCTGGTACTTTCCTTGGCCGGAGCTCCCTGGCTCCATTAGCCTTTCCCCAGCTCTGCTCCAAACTGAGTCCTCTATTCAGGTCTCTGCAGCCAGGTCCCTCCCTTTCAGGGCTAGAGAGGGAGTCCCTCTGCTCCTGGCTTCCCTGGCTTTTATAAGGCCTGCTAGGTCTGTTTGGGGCATGGCCTCCAGCTGCAGCTGCTCTACCACTTAGCCCAGCTTTTCCCCTGCCCCAGCCTTCTCCCAGGAATGTTTTAGGCCCTTCCAGGCAGGAGCAGGTGGCCACTCCTCTACACGCATATTGGTGAAATATGTCCTATTCTAGTACACTACTGAAAGCTTTGTATTTACAGAAGGCTGCTTTCTACATATGCAATCATAAGGCAAGTGGACACTTCCTACTGAGATCAAAGAATATAGTTAGAAAAATTAAGTTGTTAAGTGTCATAAATTCGTAAATAAAAGTAGGATTGTGAGGGGTTCGGCCACAGACACTCCCCTCGAGACTTTATCACTCGATGAGCTGGGATACCACCGAGAACAACCCTCCTGCCAGAACAGGTGCCCCTCCACTCCAGTCTTGCTGAGTTAGACACTCCAGTCAGCTCCAGCAGAGACCCAGAGGTCAGGCCACACCTCTTTGCAGTTCACTGAAACTGAGATTCACTCATTTCCAGGGGCTTCTCAGTTAACATGGACTTTTCCAGTGCTCAGTGTTCAGCCTTTCTGGGAGCCTGAACCCCAAATAGATCCATTTTACTCTGTATAAATTTTATACAGGGTAAATTTGTACATTGTTTGCCCTCTATATCACTGATAGAGATATGCACAGCTGTTTGCTCACCCAGGTATTAATCACTTACTCTGGGTTTATTAGTAAACAAAAGTGATTTATTAAGTCTAAAAGTAGAACTTAAGTGGTTTCAAGTAATAACAGACAGAACAACGTAAGTCACCAAGCAAAATAAAGCAAAAATATGCAAGTCTAAGCTTAATACATTAAGAAACTGATTACAGCTAATATCTCACCCTCAGAGATGTTCCAATAAGCTTCTTTTACTGACTCCTTCCTAGTGTGGCCCTCATGTGTTAAGCAGGAGTTTTCTCATGACTAACAGCCCCATTTGTCCTGCTTCCCCCCACATTTATAGCTTTGGCACAAGGCAGGAATCTTTTGTCTGTGCTTGTCCCCACCCCCGCCTCATCAATGGAAAAGTACAAGGATTAAGATGGATTCCAGTATCATGTGACATGGTCACATGTCACTGTAAGACCACGTAGTCTCCATTTTTCCTGGGTTGGCCCACACGTACACAGGAAGGTTTCCAGGTAAATAAACCATTTACAACCAATTGTCCTAGTCAATAGGAGCCATCAATATTCTAAACCACCATTAATGGCCCATACTTTGCATAATTACAATAGGACCTCAGAGTTATACTTCATATTTCTAGCTTCAGATACAAGAATAATACATGCATACAAATAGGAGGAATATATTCAGTAGGTTATAACCTTTGTTATGATACCTTACAAGAGACCTTTTGCATAAAGTATATTCCAGTTACATCATATTCAAACTCATAAGTATATTTCCATAAAATATATGGAGTGCAACATCACAATGATTTTAAAATGTCTTTTTTATTAGGAATACTACTTAAATCAGGGATAGGAACACATCAGTCCATAGTCTCTCTTCTGATCAAATATGTTTAATTTCTTGTCTCATAAGTAAACTATTTCAGTAGACACTGTGCTATTAAAATCTGTCTATAAAACTAGGTACTTTTATTTTTCTTATTTTATAGTAGTAGCAAGAAAATTCAGAGATATAGTTAGCACTTTTGTCATAATTTACTCCATTACATCTTTTTTTTTTTTATTTAAAGACCCCTGAGTTAAGGCTGGGATGCTAGTCTGAATTCTAAGTTTAAATCTGAAATTGATTTGTTTTGTGGATAGTCAACTGATTATTTAATGTTGTGTAGAGTAAATATAAATTAGGGTTGTTGTTTATAAATACCAACATGAAAAGATGAGAGCTTAGTTGACTGTAATATTTCAGAATCCTGTACCAAAATCATTCAGAATAAATATAATACGTTACTCAATGCACATTTTCAGCTACTAAAACTTTTATGATTTCGTAATTCCCATGAGCAAAGTTGCTGAGACAAATTCTGCCCTTGGTGATTCCCTGCCCCCTGAATTACAATGGTGCATTTGTCAATGGGGTCACAACTGAGGGTAAAATCCAGCAGACTGGGTTTGTGTTCAAACCCAAGAAAATGAATAATGCTTTTGTTAAAAAATGAAAAAAGTCATAAAGAGAGCTTCTGCAAATGTCTTCTATAACATGCAGAAAAGTAATACTAAAAGCTGAAGCCTTGTGTATAGGTTATCAAAATATGAATCAACTATTTGAGTTGGCAAACACTTATTTTCTCATCTGCTCTGTTCCTCTGATCATCAGAAAAGTAAGCAATAAATAATTCATGATGTTTTTGCAGTGGAAATATTTTGGGGAAGTTAAAAAGGTGAGATGTTTTAAACCAAAGTCATAAAACTTTGCTTTTGTTTATTTATTTTTTTTTTTACTTAACACTTCACAGTTTGTTTCCACCTTTCTTTCTCTGCTCCCTTTTAAGTCACTCAAGTTTTTGGTTTTAAAAGACAAAACTATATAATTCAGTTTTATTATTTGCAATGGTTTGTTTATTTTACAGATGAGTAGTAATTTTTAAGGGTTCTATTCATTAATAATTATCCTGAGGTCATTGACTTTTGCCCCATAGTAAGACAACTAATGCACTAGGTCAGCTGCTCCAGAAAAGCCATTTTTTCCCTATTTACATGAGTCTGAAGCAAAGGGGGTAAGGAGGCAAAGCTAATCATATTACCAGTTGGTCGACCTGACTGAGTCATATGGTGATCCACCATCATGAATGGACCTCTTTGAAAGATTAAATTAACTCACCAGTGCAGCTACATAATTTATATTGAGCTCATTCTAATTTCTTACCCTCCCTCACTACTTCCCCACAACCTCTCATCCCATTAAAAATAATCAAATATCACCAGCTCTCCTATAACTTGGAAGAATGTCTGAAACTGCTAATCCTACCCAGACTCTCCTCATTCCAAGGAAAAGTAAGTACTTTTTAATGCACTGTCATTACCTACCTACCCCCCACCCAACCACCCCCGCCACACAGACACACTTTCTCCCTTTCCAACATGCTTGGCCCCAAAACACACAAAATCTCATCAACTCTGGCAACTACAAATCCATGAATTCTTTGGTTCTGGCCTGAAATCAAGACAAGTGCTGGACAAGGAAGCTGTCCAAAAGGCTGTCTTTAGTGCTGCATGGAGTTACAATGATATACATAGCTCAGAAACGTGTGTGGGAAAAGAATAGGTAGCTTTGTGGTGATAATATATATTTTTGGGAACTGAAGATTCAGCTTTATGGCCTAGATCAGGATTTGCCTCCATGTGTAACAAGCTATCGTAGCTAGCAAGATGTACAATAGCATGAGAGCCTAGGGCCTTTAAATTAAGGTATGGCCCATCAGTGGCCCATTTAGCAATAGAACAGCAGAGTGATTGCATAACTCTGAATCCTGTTCATGACCCTCTTGGACTGAGAACCCCTGACTGATCTAGCTGGGAATTAAGTAATGTGCAAACTAAATAGACCATCTTTGGATGGAGGGAGAGGCACAAAAAGGGCATGTTTCCAAGGGTTTATTATATTGTTTGGAGTTGGTTTTACTGTGGTTAATTTTGGTTTGGGAGTGAGAAGCAGCTCCTGGCCATATTTTTAGCATAAGTGCCAAGACGGAAAGTAATTTTTTGGTAAATGTTTATTATATAGCTAAGTAAATAGATAACTATTAATGTAAAGAGAACTATAGAAATGCCTATTTCAAAAATAAACGGAGGGCATTCAATCTCCCTCCTGTAGTTATGTGTTAGAGTTGGTTTAAAAAGAATCTCTGTGGAAAATTTTGAATTTTCAGTTACTACAAAACAAAAATGAAAAAAAAAGGGGGGGTTAATTGAAAACTGAAATTTTCAGCTAGGAAATGCTGGCATAGTCCCTCAAGCAGTTGTTGTTCAGGTGCCTTGTGGTCCCATTTTCTCTATGGATCAGGCTACATCTTCTATGATCCACCACAGTCTCTCCTCTTACTGACTCTTTGCAGTGCATGTTGGGAGTCTCTGGCCTAAGCGTAACATGGAAGATTGTCCATTGTCCATTGAAAAAAGTTTTGATTGAAAATCTTTAAACAGCCCTAATGAGTGCATTTAAAACACTTCATCTATTTGTGATTTACTTCATGACAATAATCATTGTAATGATCTAGAACAAAATCAGTTAATTTTTATAGGTCTGACCATGCAGATCCTAAATTTAATGTGGAAAAAAATCAATAATACTATGAACTAAAAAATGAATAAAATGCTGTAAGGTTATCCCTCTGTTAGTAGGCAAAATGGGTAACCAAAACCCCAGTTTTCTCTAAACTGACACAAATTTTCCACCTGTCTCAAATGATGTCTGTGGCACCCAGGGCCAGTTTAGATGAGTTGCTATACCTAGAGTCATATAGTCAAGTGGCAAGGTAAAACCATCTTCAAGTGTCCTGAGTATGTTACCTAGGGAGAGAATGATTCTGCAGCCCTTACTAATTCTGAGTAGTACTTACTAACATGAGGAGGCCAACTCACTTCAGAATTGCACCCAGAGTTTGATAGTTTACGACCTGGACACTGAGCCTAGCCTTATGCCCAAGAAAGAAGGGCTTCTGGCATAAGAAACTCTCTGAACCTTTCAGGATGGTTGGCCTAGATGAAAAATGATATGAGAGAAACATATCAGGACGAGGTGATGCCCATACTGAAGAACACTGACTCACTATCACCATGCCTGAGGTGGAATAATTGTGCCTTCAAGATCTAGTCCCCTTCCATGTATGAAAGATGTAGGAGGAATAATTGTTTGGAAGCTGTAGAGATGGCATCTCTGATCATAGGGCATCCCATTATGTACAATGCTGTGGAAGGAATGCAGTAATCACATAGTTAAACCAATTTTACACCTCATTAAAATCAGGGGTACCATTGATATTGTTTTTAATATTAACAGCCCAGTGAGAAATATATTATGAATCTGATACTTCTGGGTGTTAAGTCTATGTAATAATCATTCATAAATAAACTTTTGGTGTAAAAGTTTTTGTTAAGTCAATGATTGGAAAAAAATATCTTTTTATAATTCATAAGCACTGACTAGAGTTCTGTGTTAACTGAAAACCCAGGCACTGGCTGTAGCCCTGAAAAAACATCCTAACCCAAACAAATCAGAATTAATGCTTGGAATAGAAACGTGTGTGCACTCTGCTGCAGCCAGGTCCTGTTATACGAGTTTAAGAGTGTACATTACCAACAGATTAAACTAAATTATCAAACAGCAAGAGGCTGTCTCTTTAAAAATAAAATGAAAAAAGAAAACCCACACAATCAGATTATTGTGAAACAAAGCAAGGAAACTGATGTTTCACCCTTAGATTGTACTGTTTGCCTAAGTGTAACAGAACATGTGTAGCTAATATCACACATTGATGGGAGACTCTTTCAGCTTTTATAAACTCAATGTAATGCTCAGGAATAGTGCCAGTTTGACAGTACTTAGTAACGGAACCCTTATGTTTATTATCCACAGAACAGGAACAATAGTGGCAGTCCGGCCTTCTGCATACTGCTCTGCCAATGTGCCTCAGATCTTTTTCAGAGCAACAGCTGCTGGGAACATAAGTTTATTTTTAGCATATTCTTGGCCTCTCCACTGCAAATGTCAGCAATAGTGCCACATTATTGTGATGGATCACCAGTCTTAGGGTATGTCTGTATTACGGACTAGGCATGTGATTTCCCCTACCTACCTATATTCATGCTAGCTCTCATCACACTAGCATGAGTATCAATAGCAGCATAGCTGGGATAGCATGGGCACTGGCTGCGGAGGGAGGGATGAGCTGTGCCGAATACATACCCTCCAGGATATGAGTTAGGATGCATATGTGTACACGAGTTGGGTAATCATACCCCTAGCTCGTAGTGTAGACATAAGTCAAAAAGAAATGGACTGTGACCTTGAAAGGAACTGACATAGGCCAGTCAAACGGTTGTCATGCTTTGGGTCACACCCACTAGGAACAATGGGTCAACTTCCAGCTGGTAAACTAATGAAAACAAAGCAATGTTATTGGGTAGGGAAAGATGTATGTGTAGAGGGAGAGGGGAAATATTTTTCTTAATAATTCTTATGAGAACAAAATGAACAGTTTCCAAATGATGTTTTAAGGGCCTTATTTTCAGCTGCTCTTACTTGGGCCTCCGTTTTTCCAGATATAACTTTATTTCCCCCGTTATTTCCATATGGATATGTAAATTCTTGTGGTTGTAATAAAGTAATTGGGTAAGTAGGTGTAATAAGGTAAATGGCTAAAGGATTTAATGTCCACAACTGTGGGCACAAAAAGGAAGGCCAAGTTTTGCATATGACCCTATATGTAGATGATTATTATTATTGTGGTAGGAATATGATCACCAAAAACAACTATTTATACAAAGCAATAATTTGCAGTTGGACAGCTTTCATCCAAGAATATCAAAGAACATTATAAATGACATTTAAACATCCTCTAACAAGCTTATGAAGAAACTACTAGCATACTCCTTTGTCCCTTTGGACTAATCACACATGTAAACTAAGTGTATTTCTCAAGTGGGGCCCAACCTATCTAAACCAGATTCATGAACTAACATTTCACTAAATCACTTCATCATTTAAATCTATTTTAGATTCTGTGCTATCTGTATGACTAAAACCACATTTTTGATCAAATGACGTAGAAATTAGGTATTTAGCAAGAGATCCTTATGGCCCTGGGTAATCTGCACTGCACTGTTCCAGAAGCCTGTTGGGCCACTTAAGGTTTATGGTGCCATAGCTATTTAAACAATGACATTAAGCGCCTAGGAGGCTTTAGATTGAGCTGTTTAAATAAAAAAATTAATTCAAAAGAAATTGGTGTTGAAGCATGTCAAGTAGAGGAAGAAGTTAGAAGGATTTCCACTTTGAAGACCACAAGAAAAGTGGCCAGGCATGATTCAAAGAACACTGCCATATCCCTACCTGGTTGTCACTGCTAATTTTTAATTCTGTGCCAGTTTAAAACAGGGAATGTAAAATTCCAGGTCAACAGTGTTGCAGTCTTGTAATTTTATCACCAGTTTCACGCTAGTTGTGTTTTCTTAAAGCACCAATTTGCTGGATTCAGGTTATTACCAGAGAATCTGAGATAAGTACATTTCTAGTCCTCCTGGCTGCAAAACTTCCAAATGCTCTAAACACCAGAAGGAATATAAAAAGATCCCAACATTTATTATATTTTAAATCTCACAATTTTTAAGCCAATCCATGATTTTGGGGGCTTGACTCTTGATTCTTGAGCTCTCAAAGTTGGCGACATTTGATTCATCACTATCCCAGTCCAAGGTTTTGCTCAAAGACAGACAGATGGCATCATGGATGCAGTCACAGAAGAGAAGACACTGCATACAGTCACAGCTTGTACTTTGTAAGGGAAATCCCAGACTGATAACTTTGTTTACAGCACAAGACTAGAATTTTAAAAGGAGGGCATGCCCAAATCTCCTCTGCCTGCAGAGCTCAAGGATTGTTGGGAAATGTAGTTCCAAAGCACTCCGGCTGTTGTGCTGGACTAGGGTAGGACAAGCCTGGAGAAGCCCTTCACCCCATATTGCCTAGAAGAATAGACAAGCAATCCATTGCTTATTTTGGTGTTTGATTTTGGAAAGACTTAGCATCTTCACCCTTTAAAAAAAAAAAGTCAGTTCAAAAAATTGCAAAAGTTTATTTTTGGACAACTCAAAAGAAAAATATTTTTCATTGAGCTAACCAGCCAAAAAATCAGTTATTTGCACAGCTCTGCTCAAGAATGCCTGTATGCACAGTGCTTTGCTAAACCATGTGATCCTTATTCAGGTAAATTTCTCACTGAAATCCAGACTCCACTTTTCGTAGTTAAGGACAGCAGAATTGAGCCCATTATTGTTGAACCAAGTTTAGTCAGATGTGTTGAAGGTACCTATCCCCACGGGGGAGGGGGGGAGGGGAATCTTTTTAAAAAATAAGGAGATATCTGATCACAAAAATAGCTTTAAGGAATTTCTTAAAAACAAGCAAAACAATGTTTGTTTGGAGTTGGTTTACTATCAATCCAATGGAAATGAACACCTCTCTCCAAACAAGTTCACCTTTCAGTGGAAAACAAGAATAAGCAATTTAAATCAGAGGGGCACAGTTTCCCTCCCAAAAAGTAATAAGCACCAGAAGGAAAATTTATTCTTGTTCATAATATCCCAGTAGCAAAATTAGGCTAGTGATCATTATTGGATGACCTTGAAACAAAGATTTAAACTGCATCCAGCAATGCATGTAATTATTGCTGATAGATTGTGTCATAGATTGTGCCGTGTCTTGTCTGGAACCTGGGAAACAATTCACATCCCATTATGATAGGGGTGCTATCACTTCTGCATTCTGATTGCATTTGGATTATTTCCAGCAAGAAGCACATCAATCTTCCCAATGCTGGTAGATCAGATGCTTTACCAGCACTGATTTATTAAGGGCAAACTAGTCGTCAAACTGTTTTTTTCCCCTTTCTTTCTGCATGTTGACTGCTGCACAGGGTTTTCTTAAAGAGCTTAATACAGGATCCCATAGGCTTTTCTACTATGTGACGCCTGTGTTATGCTAATGTGACTCCAATGAGGTCAATGGGATCACATCAGGGTAAAACCGGCATAATGCAGAGAGTAGTATCAGGCCCAGTACATGTTACAGGTAAGAAAGTAGAAAGTATGCAGAAGCTCACATCAAGTACTTAACTATCAAAGTCATAAGATACTTATTATCAATGATGTAAACTGTTCCCAGAAAAAGGGAGGTCAGCTTTTGAAATCTGGTCTATAATACGTCATACTTTTTTCAGTTCTAAAAGCTCGCAATTTCTATTGATCAATGTTCATAGCCTTTCAAACTCTCAAAGTAATGCTAATTCAGTTCATTTGTCTTAGGGGAAATATTTATAGTTTAAATTAAAAAGAAGAAATCAGAATTTGAAGGACCAAATTCAGAGGAGAACCTAAAGGAATCCAAATGTGTGTGTTAATTACACTCTCTATCTACACTAACTTACACTTCCTTTGACTCCCATCCACTTATCTCTGTGTACATCACTTCTTCATTTGGTCCTCTGAATACTAAAAGAGGACATTGCTGTATCACAATAGGGCACATGTACTTGATCTTACACACTCATAGTGGTTGCTTTTTCTGCTACATAACTATTACTTCCCCCAATTTACAACAGTGTTAAATTGAGAGGTGATGGGTAATGGATTTTGATTATTATGTTGGTAAGTGGACAGTGTCCAAGTCTGATACTAATTGGCTTAATTTACATGATGAGGGAATATGAAGATGTAAATGACACCAACTTAGACTCTTCTCCGAATTTGGACCAAAAGGTATGCAATGTATTCCTTTTTTTTTTTTTTTTGGAGCTAGTGAAGTCACCTTCACTTCTTAGAGAGAAATATGAATGATTTTTAATGAAGGTATGTCTTAACTGTTACTGAACTGAATTCCAATATAACCCCCACTCCCAATCGGCTAAATTCTGCTCTCAGTTACAACAGGTTAAATCCAAAATACTCCAGTGTAAATGTGGAATATCTCCCTAATATCAGTGGTTTAAAGAGAATTGTTTGAGAGTAGAATTTGACCCCATAGATTACACTGTCCTTTCTCCGACACAAAAATACTGTCCTTATACAACAAAGAATAACCACTGAACATCTGAAATGTGCCATCCACCCACTTCAGTGCCTGGAGAAATTTGAGAGCCAACCCCAAATTACTGGTTATGTGATAGAAGCCTAGAAACCCCCACAACTGGAACCAAATCCTAGCATGGGTGATGAGTGGGTGACTCCCCTCTGATGTTCAAGTTTAATAAAAGTTGCAACCTGATGCTTAAAATCCATCCATACGTCTGTTCTCATTTCAACAATATGTCCGCATCAGAGATTAACATCTTAAAAATCCTTATCTCAAGGAATATGGCTGTTGCATTCATGTGAGAAAGGAACCCCTGGCTCTGCCATGGTATGTCCTTGGGCAAGTCACTTCATTGTTCTATGCCTCTATTTTCTATTTCACGTTTTGTCTGTCTTGTAAAGACAGATTGTAAGATCTTCAGGATGTGGATCATCTCTTACTACATATTATATATCTGTATACAAGCACAAATGCACACACATTTATATATGGTGCTTAGCCCAGTTGAACCTTGTTTCCAGCTACAAAGGTGCGAATTGAAGAATATAATACATAATAAAGATAGCAGGTGCAGCTAGATTATTAATATTTTGTGTAATAGAGAAGATGCCAATATTACTGGTGTACATAAGCAACTGATTAGACTGCACTTGAAAAAAGAATACCAATAGTGGTCACTATCTCTAAAAAAAATAAAATTACTCTTGAAATGATTTAGTACAAGATATAGGACAATTAGACTGAGGAAAAAGGTCAATCTCACATTGGAACACAGGGACGATTTACGGTAATTAGTTATTTAAAAGTTACACAGATGCCATTTTTGGTCAAGCGTATGGTAAAAGGGCACAGATTCTTCTGTGACAAATCTGGAGGTTCAGATTATGAAGGAACAGTGCTCACTGGTTTTTTCTGTTATTTTAAATCAAGTGTGTTGCAGAATCTTGCTGCTATTGCTCTGAAGTTTAATTAAATAGTAGCATTTGAACGTTGTTCCACAAGGATACTAATGGAAATGAAGCTTGTTTCTCATGATGAGGGTGTCCCAAGGAGCAAAATTAAAATAATAAAATTAAACAATTGATTCAGTAAAAATATCTTTACAATTTCAAAGCAGGACAGTAAAGTAATGTTTTCTCTAGGTTGGAAATTAAGAATTAAATATAGTGAATACTCACACAATGAAGTCAAACTGAGAAAACAGCTATATAATCTCATAAGGGATGGTTTCTGGCGCAGAGTGAAACAGCTGCATGGTAAATTGATAAAAATTAGGAAAGAAATATTTAACTGTACTAGAGCAACATTGGATTTAATAATGGAATTTTCAAAAGAAAGAAATGGGTGTGCATAGGAACAATTATACCACATGGATATGCTATAATGCATAACTTATATTGAAAAATGGCAGTCTCTCAGGAAACCTATGAAGGTCATAATTCATTATCAAAAACTAAAAACAGATGGTAGGGCTCTAACCCAATGAAATGGTATCCATGGCTTCACAAATTTTACTGGTGAACTTTCATGAATAGGGTTCGGACATTCAGCAAAATTCAGAAGAAAGCTTTTACTCTAAGTGCACAAGATTGATTAAAAGCAGACAAGACTGGTAAGAAGCAAAACATTTTCTTTATCATTGTACAATACTGTAGCAAACAAAATATTAGCCAAGTAAGAAGAAAGCCAGCAGAGCTGTATGCTGCAGCAACATATTCTTTCACCATGTTCTACAAGTAACTTCCATTGACTGAACCGCTGGGGAGAGGTGGCATGGTATTTTTGATAGAAAGCACTGAAGGCTCGGAATGTCGTTTCCTGTTGCATTCTTGCCCAAATTTAAGACTGGCAACTTTTAGAATATGATGTTAAACAGTTTGGCTGTGTAGCTAGCAGGGAATTTATTGTCAGTGGACATCAGGTGGTAAGTGTGATGGGTTTAGTCCCAGAGACCTCCTTGGGACTGTCACCTGATGTGCTGAAACTACCTCTGAGACCATTTTCTTTGTCATCTTGGGACTCCATAACCCTGTCTTGTTGAGCCAGACACTCTAGCCTGCTGCAAGACAGACCCAGGGTCTGAACCATGCCTCCAAAGCTGCAGACTTAACTGAAAACATTCAGCAAGTACTCCTGTCTCCAGCACCAAGATACCCAGCTCCCAATGGGATCCAAACCCCAAATAAATCCTTTTTACTCTGTACAAAGCTTATACAGGGTAAACTCATAAATTGTCCACTCTCTCTAACACTGATAGAGATATTCACAGCTGTTTACTCCTCCAGATATTAATCACTTACTCTGGGTTTACTAATAAACAAAAGTGATTTTATTGAGAATAAAAAGTAGGATTTAGGTGGTTTCAAGTAATAACATACAGAACAAAGTAAGTTACCAAGCAAAAAAAAATAAAACAAAACACGCAAGTCTAAGCCTAATATATTTAAGAAACTGAATACAGGTAAATCTCACCCTCAGAGATGTTCCAATAAGCTGCTTTCACAGACTAGTGTCCTTCTTAGTCTGGGCCCAATCCTTTTCCCCTGGTACAGTTCTCGTTAGTTCCAACTCAGATGCTAACTAGGAGATTTCTCATGACTGCAGCCCCCGTTGTTCTGTTCCACCTCCTTTTATAGCTTTGACACAAGGTGGGAACCTTTTGTCTCTCTGGATCCCTACCCCTCCTTCTAAATGGAAAAGCACCAGGTTTTAGATGGATTCCAGTTCAGGTGACATGATCACATGTCACTGTAAGCCGCCTTCATTTCCTAGTAGCTGGAAGACAGGTACATAGGAAGACTTGTAGGTAAACAAACCCATTCACAGTTCATTGTTTCTGAAGCACCCTTAATGGCTATCACTTAACATTTTTACATCAGTAGCACAAGTTTATATGACAGGTTTCAGAGTAGCAGCCATGTTAGTCTGTATCCACAAAAAGAAAAGGAGTACTTGTGGCACCTTAGCAATTAACAAATTTATTTGAGCATAAGCTTCTGTGAGCTACAGCTCACTTCATCGGATGCATGTAGTGGAAAATACAGTAGGGAGATTTTATATACACAGAGAACATGAAACAATGAATGTTACCATACGCCCTGTAATGAGAGTGATCAGGTAAGGTGAGCTATTACCAGCAGGAGAGGAAAAAATAACAAAAACACCTTTTTTAGTGATAATCAAGGTGGGCCATTTCCAGCAGTTGACAAGAACGTGTGAGGAACAGTGGCGGGGGGGGCCCACGGGGGAATAAACATGGGGAAATAGTTTTACTTTGTGTAATGACACATCCACTCCCAGTCTTTATTCAAGCCTAATTTAATGGTGTCCAGTTTGCAATTTAATTCCAATTCAGCAGTCTCTCGTTGGAGTCTGGTTTTGAAGTTGTTTTTGTTGAAGAATTGCGACTTTTAGGTCTGTAATCGAGTGACCAGAGAGATTGAAGTGTTCGCCAATTGGTTTTTGAATGTTATAATTCTTGATGTCTGATTTGTGTCCATTTATTCTTTTACATAGAGACTGTCTGGTTTGGGCAATGTACATGGCAGAGGGGCATTGCTGGCACATGATGGCATATATCGTATTGGTAGATGTGCAGGGGAACGAGCCTCTGATAGTGTGGCTGATGTGATTAGGCCCTATGATGGTTTCCCCCGAATAGATTGTGGACACAGTTGGCAACGGGCAAGCATATTCCAGTTACATGATATTCACACTTATAAACATATTTCCATAAAACATACGGAATGCAATGTCACAATAAGGATGAAAAAAGGAGAGCAATTTGATGTGGTGACAATATTGTTTGGGCATTGATTCTATATATTTCTCTTTTTTATGTGTGTCCAGATAATATTTATGTGCCCATCATGTACTAAGTACCATATCATTACCATATAAATAGCTACATGATCACAACTTTCCTTGTAAATTATTTGGGCCTCATTCTGTTGTCACTTGCATGGGTGAAAATCAAAACTAACCATTATAGTCACTGGAGTAAAAGAGAGGAGAATTAGAGCACAAGTTCCAGAGAGACTAATTTTCAGAGATACTGAGTACCCACAACTTTAGTTAGAATCAGTGGAAGCTATGGGTTCTTAACATCTCTGAAAATAAAGCCAATAGGGTTTAATTTTGCATGTGAAATTACCCAGCATATGTTTTAAATCAGTTACGTTCCTACATAATTAAAGAGCAGTTAGTTTGGGTATTACAGAATTTTTTAAACACCATCTTTAATTAAAAATATTTTAGGGAAAAACATTAGCAAGATAGTCTGCTTTGGATTTATTCACACTTACATTTAATTCCCACCTGCCCCATGCAACAGAGCCTTCTGTCACATTATTTTAATAAAAAGAAAAGGAGTACTTGTGGCACCTTAGAGACTAACAAATTTATTAGAGCATAAGCTTTCGTGAGCTACAGCTTCGATGCATCCGATGAAGTGAGCTGTAGCTCACGAAAGCTTATGCTCTAATAAATTTGTTAGTCTCTAAGGTGCCACAAGTACTCCTTTTCTTTTTGCGAATACAGACTAACATGGCTGCTACTCTGAAACCTGTCATTATTTTAATACCCATAGTAACAAATTAAGAATAATTGACAGCATGAAGCGATCTAACTAAATTATTCTATCATAAATGTATGGCAAATCTAGAGGAAATATATAAGCAAATACTCATTTTTGTGATGCTTTTGATGTTATTACTCAAGACTTGATGTATACCACAACTTGGTCACTCATTACTGTCTAGAAAACAATGCTAGTATTTTCCATTATGCTAGCTAAATGAATGTGCTGAAGTATATACCTGTAGGCTGCAAAGGGTTAAAAGGAACACAAACTTTTATCTGATGGCAGGTGGTCACAAAGCAGCCCTTTTTTTACTACCTACAGGAAAATGTGTCTGTAGGTATTATGCTAACCCCACTATATTTGCGATAGCAACAAAAGCACCTCAGGAGTGTCATGTTACATAGAAATGCTGGGAACAAAGGAATGCATAGAAAGAGCATTTAATAAAAAGTCTTTTCTTTTGGTTCTCATCACCAGATTTACTGTAAAAGTAACCCTTTTTTATATAAAAATTGTCAGGGCTCAGGTAAAAGCACCTGGTGACCAGCATGCTAGCAGTTTTATTAGAAACACTCTACCAATTTTTAATCCAAAAAACTGGTAACAATTTTTCAGCCTAATTCAGACACTGGAATCCTTCCCCTCAGAAATAAAAATATATAAAGTGAACTGGTATTACTGTACCAGTTTTGTACTAGATTCATACAAAGTCTTTCAAAGAAAACAAAATTATGGGATATCCATAAAAACATAGGTATAATACATCAACCACATATTCTTAGGGATACAAATATCTTAAGATTCCCAGCCTCTAACTAATGTCATGTGTACTGCAATAAAACAAAATAATTCTCCAAGAAATGTTTGATTTTTTTTTTCAAGTGCTCAAGCCCCCTTCACTCATATGGTTTCTGCAGGAGTCCTCCTTCAGCGATGGCAGTTGAATCAGTGAAACAGCAGCATTGCAAGACTGGAAACAACATGCTCAGGAGTTAGAAAGGCCTCTGCTCCTCACTATAATACTAGAGATTGAGAAATTAACAAGATTAGATCTCGCTGGGGTTGTGACAATCCCCCTCACAATGCCAACAACCCACAGGCTCTAGGGTGAACAGATATCAAATGTGAAAAATCTGGACAGGGGGTGGGAGGGTAATAGGCACCTATATAAAAAAAGCCCCCAATATTGGGATTGTCTCTATAAAATTGGGACATCTGGTCACCCTAACAGGCTCCCACTGCCTCCCAATCCCCTTGCTAGAAATTTATTTCCATTGAAGAAGTGGGTTGAGTTTAATTGTGGGTGCATTAACTAACCACCTGTGGACGAGTTGCAACACCTTTTATTTTGATTGAGCCAGTCAATGGGAAGCCTTGGGTATGTTAGGAAAAACATGTGGATGGGTGAAGATTAGTTAGCTCACTGCAACCTAACTTCAACCCATTTTTCCTAGTGTAAGCATGCCCCTAGGATCCCGACCAGCCCACCAGTTTTCTCACAGTGTGCCAGGCTCTTCCACCGCCTCAAAAAAATCTCTTTTCTCTCCTCTCAGCAACCCTCTTTCAGAAGCTTCACTGGTTTTAGAATTTGCACGTGGATTTTCTTTTAAACAGAGATGTCCAGGCATAAGTGAAGGCAGAAATTTGTCCTTAAATTGCTCCATTGCTGAATTTTATTTTAGGTTCTTTATAAAGATATATGTTGAAAAAATACTCTATAATAAAAGGCTTGAGACGATGGAGTGTTCCCTTTGTTAACTGGTTCCTAGTGAGCCTAGTCATCAGTGCTTTTCTACACTAGTATAAAAGGAGCACACCAGCACTATATGTTCCATCAGAGCACAGTACTTTCTCAGAACTCACTTTGTCATTTCACACCTGTCCATGTCAACATTCAACCAAGCCTAAAGACATGTCAGCAATAATCACCCCGGCAACCCCGTCACACAGGGGGGGGGGGAAGCATGAAAACTGAAATAACTAAATTTTATTTCTCAGTGATGTCAAATGTTTCCACAGTCCCACTGCTGCATTAGTCATCTATTTCCATAGGCTACTGATCTATAAAAGATCAGTCTCAAATAATCTAAGACAAAATGAAACAGGAGAAGTCACAAAAAGAGAAACTCAACGGCTATAGCCACTACCTCTGGGCTTGCTTCTGACAATATATTACCTCCTTTGCTATTGGTGCTCTTGCCAGTGTCTCCAGGGCACTGAGTGACAAACAAATGCCTTCTTGAAGAATAGCCTGCCACCAGGAATTTTTTTTTTTGAAACCTGTTATCATCCAGCAATAGAATTGATACAGTACCGTTTCTACTAACAGAGTGTGCTGTGGTAAGCAAGCACTTCTAAAAAAGGTATCCAAAACTTTTGAATAAAATAATGCATTTCAGTTCTCTGCATTTTCCCAAAGTCATTACCATAACCACTAAAATCCTGCCTGCCAGGCAACTTCATTTGATTTTCTTTTCTTCTGTTGGAAATATATGCAGCTCCACTTCTTCATAAATTCTCCATAAGTAACTCTTGTTATGCCTCAGTACAGTTCATGACAGTCCATGTGTTTTATAGCACATATTTTTGTCAGATGGGTCTACATAAAAACACTCTTAAGGAAATTAGAGTAAAGCTATTATCATAAATCCAATTTCTGTCAACATTTATTTAGTACCAACTAAAAAATAATTATTTTTCACCAGATTAGTTGAGTGACATGATGCAATCTTGCCAAAGACAAAAAACTAATTCTGCGTGTCCTAACGTAATTAAAACCCAACAGTTTAAACAGGAATTGGATAGACAAGCAAATAATTTGGTGGTGGGCACAGTGAAAACCTCAGTAAAATAGGATATCTAATGCTTAATCAAGAGTATCCTAGCTATGAATGGACCATTTCCATATTTTGGAGATCTTGTGAGGAAATCCTGCAGAATATGCTGGCTGAGGGGTAAACATTAAAAGGAAAAATTGATTCCTGGGTTTTAAGAATTATTTTAATAAGTTACATCCAGAACATGAGTTCTTAGCTCTATATATTTATAGTGTGCAAGAGACACCATCAAATGAGTATTAACTTTTTAATTGGAATTTTTAAAGATGGGTTACATACATTTTCTGTAGACTTTCCAATCTTTGCACTAGTATATCAAACGTTTATTCTGTTCATGAGCTTTCAAGCTTATACAGAGCTCTTCTTCCAGTCTGGGAAATGCACTCAGTGTCACAGCTAAATACAAGGTGGAACAGGATTGTTTAACATAAGGAGATAATACATATTTCAAGGGACCATTTAAAGGTGAAGTGGCCCATTAACCTTTCTCCACTCATGGGGGGGAAAGGAAAAAAAATGGGGGAAGTGTTCAGACTTTAGTAGAGAATTGATGTCAGCTTATTATTATTATCAAATTATTTTCCAGTGGGAATTTAATGGACTATCACAAAAGTTTCCATGACAACAGCATATAAACAAGGTGCTCAGTTAATACCAGAGTTGTTGTAATAAAATAAGCTGTTGGCATTTACATGAGAGCAATTTAATCAAATTTATCTATCAACATTTTGTCCATTTCATTATTTTCTTTACACTTATAAAATGTCTGAAATGGCTGAGAAATGCTAATAAGCTCATCTGACTGATGTGATTTAAACTCCACAGTTCATAAATCTGAGGGATTCTTTCCTTATGGAATTTCTTGACTGGAAGAAATGGAGTGATGCCTTTGTGAAGATGTGTTATCCAGCTATACAATTCTGACAGGAAAGCAGGGTAATTCAGCCAGCTCCTCTCAGAAAACGTGAGATCAGCATGCTCTTAATCAGATATTCAAATCCTGCTGGGTTTGTGACCTCACTGCTATTAACCTGTTAGAAGCTCCTTTGTGCCAGGGTTTTCTGATTGCTTTGGCTAGTGCATCAGAAAGGCTGCTGCTGACATCATCACCAGGCACTCTGGTCTGATCCATACTGAAACTGTCAGATGAAACTGGTACAGAGAAACAGTAGTTGGCTTATAAAATAAGGCTTGAAGCTGGCTGTTTATTTCACATCTAAGCTTTTCATAAAGCTTTCAGAGAAAAGCAGAGATCAAAAGTGGGGTTCTTCAGCAAGGAGGGGGAGGGGGGGAAAGATGGGACACATTTGCTTAAAGTTACTTTTTATTTACTTTGTAGATAGATCAATCTTGTGAACGTTGATGCCTTCAGGGCCCTGGCAGTTCAAGTCTTCTATTTACACATAGAAAATATATAGTACATCATGGGGCACATCAATGCAGGTTTCCCAAAACTATTCCACCAATGTGCCTCATCTCTGACTCAGAATGTGAGAGGTACTTTGAAGGTTAAGTCTTAATGTGTATTCAATCCTTAGCCTCTGCTGAGACAGTCAAACAGTGTGCCCATGTTCATTTTAAGTCAGTTTGAGATGAGCTGACAAGATAGCTCATGAAACACTGTTTTGAACTCAAACTACCTCTACTCAGCCCCAGCCAACACCTTGTCCTGCAAGGAATTATTTTATTTTTCATAAAAGAACACCCATATCCAGAATGACTTCAGAAGCCACTAAGAGTGACAAGGGACAGTAGGACCTAAACACTACACTCACCTCCCAAGCCTCAATGAACAATGTAGAAATCACAGAAACATCAATGCCAATCAAGGTCATCTGATCCTTGCTCTTTCTGTACAGTAGAAAATTAGAGCACAGCTGGGACTCCTAGTAACAGAAACATTTCAACATCTCTTTTGTTGAGGGGAATTAGGCATCCTCCCTAGGTAGTCTGACCAATACCAAACAGACCAACAAATTCCAAAGGAACCATCACTCAACAGGAGAGACCATGCAAACTACTTCCATATGTCTAACTCATCTTTCCTGAGCAAGCTAATCGAGAAGCTAGTGCCAAGAAGACTAAAGTATCATCAAGTATTAGGGGCTAGCCGTGTTAGTCTGTATCCACAAAAACAACAAGGAGTCTGGTGGCATCTTAAAGACTAACAAATTTATTTGGGCATAAGCTTTCGTGGGTAAAACACCACTTCTTCAGATGCATGGAGTGAAAATTACAGATTCAGGCATTATATAACGACACATGAAGGGAAGGGAGTTACCTCACAAGTGGAGAACCAGTGCTGACAGGACCGATTCGATCAGGGTGGATGTAGTCCACTCCCAATAATAGATGAGGAGGTGTCAATTCCAGGAGAGGCAAAGCTGCTTTTGTAACGAGCCAGCCACTCCCAGTCCCTATTCAAGCCTAAAATTAATGGTGTTAAATGTGCAAATGAATTTTAGTTCTGCTGTTTCTCTTTGAAGCCTCGCCAGTCATCTCAGATCCCTGTCAGTCAGGCTTCAAGCTCAGGCAGGGTACAAGAGATAGTATTTGTTACTCTAGTAGACAACATCCATTTGTTAACCAACAACGGGAAGTTTGAGTGCAGGAAGTCTGAGCGAGAGAACTGGACCTTGATGGTTGAACTTAACTCCTGCAAAACAGAAGAAGAATGATCACAAGCCTCAGTAAGTACTTCACACACACAGAAATGCAAAAACATATAAATGAATAAAACTACTTCTTCTACAGAAGGAAGGAAGGAGAGAGTATTTCTATTTTAACAACAAGAAAAGGAGTACTTGTGGCACCGCAGAGACTAACAAATTAACAGTATTTAACAGTATCTGAGACACTCAAATATTATACTTGGGACCAGATACCTCAGATACTAAAGTGATAAGTGTAGTATTAGAATCTATATAGAACAGAATATGAAATTATTAAATGAAAGAGGAAAAACTTGCTGTTCCAATTTTGACCTTGATTTATTTTAAAATTATTAACTATAATTTGAATTACTTTCTTGCTGGAACAGTATCTTCAGGACTGATATCACAACAGCTAATACTGACTAGGTAAAAATCTGTGTTTTCACTCTGGCAAAGTATTTCCAGGCAGAGACTGAGGTTTTATGGGCAACATAAAAATTAATTTAATGTACTGTGCATACTGGTAATGAAGGTGATTTATAGACAAAATTTAAAATACTCAAGCATGACTAAATGAATCCTGGCCCATCTCTAAAATACAGTAGCATAGTAACTTGGCTCTGTATGAATGTTTTCATATGTGAGAAGAGTGAGAAGAAAAAAGTCAATCATATTGTTTTTAAATTGTTCTATTAAATTAAATCATATAGGCTGACATTCACTCCTCCTGCTCAAAGTGTGAATTCAAATCATACACACATTCCAACACACAACACCAGGGTCTCTGAAATACAACCCTTCTATAACTCCAACTATAGGCCATAGATGGGCATAGCAATAACTGCTTGTCTGCAACTAAGTATGAAAGCTTTGAAATATTCTGATATAAATCAGAAGCAATGCACATTTAAAAAAACAAACAAACAAACAAACAAAAACAAAGGGTGAGACATTCCAGACACTCACAACTTCACTTATGATGTATCTACAAGTGCACAGTAGTATTACAATTAAGAATCTGAGCTAAAATAAGCAATAAGATGACTAGCATGTAATTAATAATATATGCAAGTTTTTTTGTTGTCATTCAATGATGTTTACTTAAAAGTATTCCTATTTAATTGAACTTCCCTATACCCTGACTTTGTTCATCCATGAGCTCTATGTATTTCTTCACGCTGAAATCACCTCACATCATTATTGTATATTTACTGATAAGAAGGATCTCATTCCAGCAATAAAGCCATGTGGAATGTATTACCCAAAGGTCTATTAAGCACATAAGAGTCAGCATTTATTTACAGCACTGAAAGAAAGGAATCCTTAAAAGGTTATTTAAGCTATGGCACACAGACTAAAATATATCCAGTGTCCTATTGATTTGACAACCAGCCATAACTGTCAAGAATAGTTCTAAGTAGCACATAATACACACACAAAATATCTCCTGGAAAAATGTTACCAATTAAAAAACCCACAACAAAAATAGTTCTGCTTTTGAAAGCCGTTATGCATATGTTTGTATAATCTTGTTGGATACCTATTGTAACTGAAAGGTATGCGTCTTCCTCACCCTATGAAAGGTAATATTGGCATGAATAAAAAAAAAAAGGCGTCTAAGCTCCTCCACCCATGTGACACATTGCCTGCTTTCATTGAACTTTTCATCTTGAAAGGGGAGGGGGGTCCACTTGCTATTTCTCATTACCAACATAACGCATACATTTATTCAAGATCAGAAATAGAACTCTAGGGAATGAAGAAATGTTTTCTTTGCTTCCGCTCCACTGAAAATATAATAGCTCCACCTTGAGGCATAAGTAGGTGAAGACCAGTCAAATGGTATAAGCTGGAGTAGAACTGAAGATGTATTTCAAGATGCTGTCAAGCACAATACCAACCTCAATTAATAAAAATGAGCTTCTTCCACCTTCCTTTTCTGCCTCTTTCCTGAGCACAAAAAAACGTTGGTGTACTCAGGCAGGATTTACCATGAATCTGTACTGACTGTATAGTGAGAAATCATCTTAAAGGGATATTGCCAAAGATTTTACAATTCAAATTTGGAATAAGTTGACAACAGTCCTACCTGTGAGACTTTACATTTTAGTCTCTCTTTTGTCATATATTCATGCACTTAAATCAGCTATTCCCGTGAGTATTCCTCCTAATACACTCTTTCATTGTTTTAGTATTCATTTTCAAAGAATATGGCAATGTCAGCAGAGCTGAAACATCCTTATTTAATTTGACTCAGTATTTACAAAAACATTGAGAGATTTGCTTAACACTAATTTATAAGCCACTAATTTTATCTTTTCATAATAATCCCATATGCAATGTTTAGGTTCAAGTCTTTTCTGCATAACAAGATTCTGGGATTGTCACTGTAGGCATCACTCTGAAGCCTAGAATGTCTGTTGAGTTAGTGTGATGCAACAGAAACTTCTACAAGCATGGCTGATAGCTCTTTTTGTTCAAAGTATCACCAGGTTTAATCATCACTGGAATCTGTGGTCTGTTCCCATACATATTGGTAAACAGAGGCACACAATTTTATGAATTTACACCCATCTGACAAAAGAGGTTTTTAGTTAATTTATTATGGGTCAGAACCTCAGTGGTATAAACTGGCTTTGCTCTATTAACCTCCTGTGGCAAAATATGTCACCATGAAAATAATGACTGCATTAATATCATAAAGACATATGGGGCCAAAATGAAGATTGTATAATCAACCTTTACTATGGGCTTGGTTACACCTGAAAAGCTACAGTGGTGCAGTGGCACTACTGTAACGCCTCAGTGCAGACATTACCTAGGCCAATGGGAGCGCTTCTCCCATCAGAGTAGGTAATCCATCTCCTGAAGAGGCAGTAGGTAGGTCAACAGAAGAATTCTTCTATTGACCTAGTACTGGCTATACAGGGGGTTAGGTTGGCTCAACTACACTGCTCAGAGGTGTGGATTTTTCACGTCATTTACTAACTTTTGAGTGTCTGACTTTATAATCTTAATTTTTTTTAACACTGGGTTTTATTGCATGTAAAAAAGTACAGAGGTACAAACTGAACAATTATAATAGCAAGACATTTCATAGAAAGAACTTTTTAAACTAACCACTATGGGAAATGTACAGACAGCGAATTTGAAATACGTAAACAAACATTTGCCCTTGAAACCAGTTTTTAAGAACCATGCTCACATATTAGATAACAGATACATGTGTCCATTCATCATTTACCAGGATTATTATTATTTGTGTACAAAAGCACCAATCAGGACTGTGCTGGGCACTGTACAAATCCATATTAAAATACATTTCATGTCTTGAAGTGATTATAACCTAAAAATCTTGATCCTGCAGTGAGCCCCTTGCAGGCAGATGGAATCCTGCATTCAGTTGACTTTGCTGGGGTGCTATATAGCTACAAACGTCCACAAGACTGCATGGAAGGGACTCCTGTCCGAAAGCACGTGACCAGGGATAGCTGCTTCTGAGCCTCGTGCTTCCCCCAGAGGAGCTGCCTACGCATGCTGCTGCTTTTCACCACGATGGTTCCTGGTAGAGCCCTGCAGCTCCGTGGATATTTGCTGTATATCCGTGGATATAAATTTTGTATCCATGCAGGGCTATAGTTGTGAACCTGTCCAGGAAGTTTTGAACTGAGGGGGTGGAGAGATTTTGCCAAGTATTGTTGTCAGGTGGGAGGGGGCAGAGGCAGAACACAAAGGTTCAGAGAGAAACACACAGTCTGAAGGACCAACTGAAAGCATGACATCCCACCTTGGGAAGAGGTTTCTGGGTCAGGGTGCAGGCTGAAAAAAGTGTTATTGGTGCTGTGAGCAGAAGAAGCTGTGTCCTGCTAGTTGATTCCTTCTGCATTCAGACACTGAGAATTTTGTACATTCATTGTAAATAAACAAGACTGCATCACAAATTTCCCTTCCTAACTTGAACCTCCCTGGGGCCCCAAACTTTGACTAGATATTAGGGTCAAAAGGGGCAACAGTAATGATCTCAGTATTCCCTACTGACTACCTGCTTCCTGATGGTCAGTACTGAGTAGTTGCAATGAATTGCTAGTGGATGATCAAGAATTTTTTATGGAAATTTTTCAGCAAATAGTGAAACATTTAAAGTAATTATAAGTTGCTCATAGACTATTTGCAAGCAGAAAACAGATGTAATATTTTTTCAGCTTTATTTTAAGATTGTATTTTATAGATGTACCTTGAACACATAGTCTGTCCAAATGATGCCTATTAGATCAATTAGTTTAGACAGACAAAAGCAACAACATTTTGCTTTGCCAGGTTAGAGAGCTGCAGTTGAGTCAGTACACCACAGAGGATATGTCTATACAGCCCATCGAAGCAAGCCTCACAGCTTTCAAAATATCTGTAGACAGTGCTTTGAAGTTGCAGCTCAGGCTGGACCCCACCCCTTTCCGTAGGCTTCAGAGAAGATATTTGCAGTTGGCTATGTGGTAGACTACCAAGGAATGGATAAGGGGCTAGGCAGTAGGGAAGAAGTGAAAGACAAATGTTTGAGATGTTACATATGAAGAATCAACAGGGTTTGGTATCGGACTAGATATTGGGTACAGGAGGGAGGTGACACGGAGGTATCAGGCCTGAGAAATGAGGAGGTTGATGGAGTTACTAACATGCTGGAAAACTGAGAGAAGAAAAGTATGGAGTTTGTATTGGCAGTGGAACATCCTGGAAGAGAGACTAGAAATACAGTTGCAGATAGCTTAGAGACGGAGACAGCAGGGGAGAAAATCTTGGGTCCATTTAAATCAATGGAATTTTTGCCATGGTTTCTAAAGGAGCCCAGATTTCACCCTTGGGGTGTGTGTATATACATAGAGAGAAAGGTGTCATATAGGTATATATGCACACCCTAGTTTCTCCCCCTACTTAGTCTCATATGTGTTACCCTTGCTTTCTATGAACATTGTATTAGTGGTTTCAGAGTGGTAGCCACGTTAGTCTGTATCAGCAAAAAGAACGAGGAGTACTTGTGGCACCTTAGAGACTAATAAATTTATTTGACCATAAGCTTCCATGGGCTAAAACCCACTTCATCAGATGCATGCAGTGGAAAATACAATAGGAAGATATATATATGAAAAATGGGTGTTGCCATACACACTATAACTCCTTGTTCTTTTTATTGTACTACTGTTAATTTATAGAAAGGAATAATCTAAATCCACTGAATCCAATGCTCATTGAAGTCAATGGGGGACTTTCTACTGAGTTCAATGGTCATTGGGCAAAGACCCTTGATACATGGACAGGAGTATAAATAAAACTTCCAAAGATGTGGTATCAGACTAGCTTTCATATTTAAATACCAATGGCTCTTAGTGTTTAATGATTTTTCACTACTTATGATTCATACACAAAATGTACTTCCAGTCCCTCTGACTGTGGCTTCTTTCAAAGCTTACAGGCAGGCCTATTAACTTTAACTAAATTTCTAATTTTATTAAAGGAAATGCAGTGTTTGATAGATTTAGAAATGCAGTGCTCCAACTTAAAAAAATAGGTATTTAACCTGATTTCAAAACTCAGACAGCATCTATAATTTGCAATGCAATCCCTTTTATGGTTTATTAAAATAAGCGTTAGTGAAACATTTTAATTCTATACAGCTGAACAGTCATAAATTTATGAGTGCAACAGATGTTTCTACTGGCTCATTTAGGCTGCTTATCCTTACATTCCCCTCAGCTGATGAGGTGCCCTTCTATATTACAAGGAATTCCTTTCACATCACAATGGTACAGCTGGTTCAAAACACCACCTGCACTCATAAATGCCTGGGTTGTATGTAGCTACACTGTACAGAATGTAAAGTTGCTTTCTGAAACCGGTGATGGAGTTTCACATTAGATTGGGTGAAATTTACCATGTGAAAAGGGCTAGTGCAGGAGGCCTGTGTACCACTTAAATTCTACTTAAGACCTATTCTGAGGGTGTAAATGGCACTTCAGCTTTGCGATGGCCATTTGTGTTGGGAGAAGTTTCACTCTCAGGTTTTTTCCCCTCCCTTCAGTTAATCTAGTTATGGCTCTCCCCCTCCCCCCGTTTTTTTAAATAGGGGCATATCACTACAGTACCTACTTATACGTACAGGGAGGGAGAGAATCACACGCTTGAAATTCAAAATGAATTTCAAAGCAGTGCTAAGACTTCAGTCACTATCTCCTAGCCATACCTGTTCAATAAAAAAAGTTTAAAAAGATATATTTACAAAATACTAAAACATTATTATTAGTAGTAGTATAATAGCACCTATAAACCCTAGCTATGGCCCACAACCCCATTGTGCCAGTACATGAGACTCATAATTTACTCTAAAAATAGATTTTAAGGGCTAAATTTTAAATCAGCAAAGCTTCATTGTTATCAATGACCTGCAACTCACCTGGTGATGTGAGGTGATGAGTCATCTCTGAACGAGAGCCTGATTAAGCCACCTGTGGTGACAAGTCATTTCTTTGCTGGGCTCTAGCCAATCCACAAGCTGATCTGGTGACTCTCACGGCAAACATATAAGCCTCACCAGTGAAACAGCAGCTCAGTGTGCCCCGTGTCACTTCACGACTTAGAATTCTCTTGCCTGGTAGTGGTGACAGATTCCACAGGGCTGCTCTTGCTCCAGCCCTGGTCTAACTTCAGTCTTGTTCCTAGTCCTGCTCTAGCAATGCCTTTGCTCCAGCCCTACTCTTACTTTGTTCTGAACTTACTCTTGACTCATAATTCTAGCTCCAACCTTGGGCTCCAGTTCCTGGCCTGGCTGCCACTACTCAAACCACTAGGCCTGACCGTCCATATCTTGGTTTCTGACAGATATTTCAGTACAACTGCTAATTTTAGGCAAACATACTTCCATATATGAAGTGTTCAAACTACTCGAGATGTTTTGATTCAACACAGAGGTCCAGGTTTCCATTCCCTGACACAATGAGCTTGACATCATCGGCTCAATGTCTAGTTGGCAGCTGGTATCAAACAGAGTGCCACAGGGGTCGGTCCCGGGCCAGTTTTGTTCAACATCTTTATTAATGATCTGGATGATGGGATGAATTGCACCCTCAGCAAGTTTGCAGAGGACACTAAGATGGGGGGAGAGGTAGATATGCTGGAGGGTAGGGATAGGGTCCAGAGTGGCCTAGACAAATTGGAGGATTGGGCCAAAAGAAATCTGATGAGTTTCAACAAGGACAAGTGTGGAGTCCTGCACTTAGGAAGGAAGAATCCCATGCACCACTACAGACTGGGGACTGACTGGCTAAGCAGCAGTTCTGCAGAAAAGGACCTGGGGATTACAGTGGACAAGAAGCTGGATATGAGTCAGCAGTGTGCCCTTGTGGCCAAGAAGGCCAACGGCATATTGGGCTGTATTAGTAGGAGCATTGCCAGCAGATTTAGGGAAGTGATTATTCCCCTCTAATCGGCACTGGTGAGGCCACAACCGGAACAGTGTCCAGTTTTGGTCCCCCCACTATAGAAGGGATGTGGACAAATTGGAGAGAGTCCAGTGGAGGGCAACGAAAATTATTAGGAGGCTGCGGTCATGACATATGAGGAGAGGCTGAAGGAATTGGGGTTATTTAGTCTGCAGAAGAGAAGAATGAGGGTGGATTCGATAGCAGCATTCAACTACCTGAAGGGGGGTTCCAAAGAGGATGGAGCTCGGCTGTTCTCAGTGGTAGCAGATGACAGAACAAGAAGCAATGGTCTCAAGTTGCAGTGGGGGAGGTCTAGGTTGGATATTAGCAAATACTAAGAGGGTGGTAAAGCACTGGAATATCTTACCTAGGGAGATGGTGGAATCTCAATCCTTAGAGGTTTTTAAGACCTGGCTTGACAAAGTCCTGGCTGGGATGATTTAGTTGGGGATTGATCCTGCTTTGAGCAGGGGATTGGACTAGTTGACCTCTTGAGGTCTCTTCCAACCCTAATATTCTGTGATTCTATGACATTGTAAATGAGAATATTCACACAAGAAAATAGACAAGTTTTGAAATTTGCTTTTCAACAAATATTTTCCAATATTTACTTAAAGTGTATTATTCTGGCAATCTTTTCTGCAAGTGAGCTTGTTTTCTGGGACACTCACAAAAAGCAAATGGAGAAGAGGCACAAATACAGGTAAAGTGGACACATTTAATGTTGGGAACAAATATTTACAAGTAATTTTTCAGCACCTGTCCCATTCTAGTCTTGAGTGAAGTTTCAAATATGAGAAGTTGTGTTGTTGTTTCTAATACACAATAGTCCTAGGATGATCCCATCAAACACTTTGAATTCTGACAGGAGACAGAATTTGAGCACAGATTTACCGAAGTTGACAGCTTGTGCACTAATCCACTGATATGGCAAGTTCTTGGCACTGTTTTACTTATACATTACTATCTTCTATGACTAGATAATAGCGGTTTCTTCAGAGAAGGATTTGTGAATGTCTGCAGAAAATTTTCATTTCAAAATACAGAACTCAAATTCTCAAAGATTATGGCACATTCCTGACATCAACTCTGGACTGTATAATTTAACTTTCAAAGTCTAAACAATTATCCTGCTGAGCAAAGTGTGTGAAAATTGGGCCTCCAATCCAGTTTGTAGTGCACTGCCTGAGAGTTCAAGGTGGCTCTTGTTAGTGAGTGACTCATGTCCACTGTAATTTCTTATTAAGACTTTATATTATTCTTTCCTTACTGTTCCCTTTACAGTAAATCATCCAAACTGAAAGTCCATTGTTGCTCTTTGTCTATGAAAACAACATAAAATAGTGCACATCTTTTACCAGATGGGAGAATGCAAGAATCATAGAATCATAGAATATCAGGGTTGGAAGGGACCCCAGAAGGTCATCTAGTCCAACCCCCTGCTCAAAGCAGGACCAAGTCCCAGTTAAATCATCCTAGCCAGGGCTTTGTCAAGCCTGACCTTAAAAACCTCTAAGGAAGGAGATTCTACCACCTCCCTAGGTAACGCATTCCAGTGTTTCACCACCCTCTTAGTGAAAAAGTTTTTCCTAATATCCAATCTAAACCTCCCCCATTGCAACTTGAGACCATTACTCCTCGTTCTGTCATCTGCTACCATTGAGAACAGTCTAGAGCCATCCTCTTTGAAACCCCCTTTCAGGTAGTTGAAAGCAGCTATCAAATCCCCCCTCATTCTTCTCTTCTGCAGACTAAACAATCCTAGCTCCCTCAGCCTCTCCTCATAAGTCATGTGCTCTAGACCCCTAATCATTTTTGTTGCCCTTCGCTGTACTCTTTCCAATTTATCCACATCCTTCTTGTAGTGTGGGGCCCAAAACTGGACACAGTACTCCAGATGAGGCCTCACCAGTGTCGAATAGAGGGGAACGATCACGTCCCTCGATCTGCTCGCTATGCCCCTACTTATACATCCCAAAATGCCATTGGCCTTCTTGGCAACAAGGGCACACTGCTGACTCATATCCAGCTTCTCGTCCACTGTCACCCCTAGGTCCTTTTCCGCAGAACTGCTGCCGAGCCATTCGGTCCCTAGTCTGTAGCGGTGCATTGGATTCTTCCATCCTAAGTGCAGGACCCTGCACTTATCCTTATTGAACCTCATTAGATTTCTTTTGGCCCAATCTTCCAATTTGTCTAGGTCCTTCTGTATCCTATCCCTCCCCTCCAGCGTATCTACCACTCCTCCCAGTTTAGTATCATCCGCAAATTTGCTGAGAGTGCAATCCACACCATCCTCCAGATCATTTATGAAGATATTGAACAAAACGGGCCCCAGGACCGACCCCTGGGGCACTCCACTTGACACCGGCTGCCAACTAGACATGGAGCCATTGATCACTACCCGTTGAGCCCGACAATCTAGCCAGCTTTCTACCCACCTTATAGTGCATTCATCCAGCCCATACTTCCTTAACTTGCTGACAAGAATGCTGTGGGAGACCGTGTCAAAAGCTTTGCTAAAGTCAAGAAACAATACATCCACTGCTTTCCCTTCATCCACAGAACCAGTAATCTCATCATAAAAGGCGATTAGATTAGTCAGGCATGACCTTCCCTTGGTGAATCCATGCTGACTGTTCCTGATCACTTTCCTCTCCTCTAAGTGCTTCAGGATTGATTCTTTGAGGACCTGCTCCATGATTTTTCCAGGGACTGAGGTTAGGCTGACCGGCCTGTAGTTCCCAGGATCCTCCTTCTTCCCTTTTTTAAAGATGGGCACTACATTAGCCTTTTTCCAGTCATCCGGGACTTCCCCCGTTCGCCACGAGTTTTCAAAGATAATGGCCAAGGGCTCTGCAATCACAGCCGCCAATTCCCTCAGCACTCTCGGATGCAATTCGTCCGGCCCCATGGACTTGTGCACGTCCAGCTTTTCTAAATAGTCCCTAACCACCTCTATCTCTACAGAGGGCTGGCCATCTCTTCCCCATTTTGTGATGCCCAGCACAGCAGTCTGGGAGCTGACCTTGTTAGTGAAAACAGAGGCAAAAAAAGCATTGAGTACATTAGCTTTTTCCACATCCTCTGTCACTAGCTTGCCTCCCTCATTCAGTAAGGGGCCCACACTTTCCTTGGCTTTCTTCTTGTTGCCAACATACCTGAAGAAACCCTTCTTGTTACTCTTGACATCTCTTGCTAGCTGCAGCTCCAGGTGCGATTTGGCCCTCCTGATATCTTTCCTACATGCCCGAGCAATATTTTTATACTCTTCCCTGGTCATATGTCCAACCTTCCACTTCTTGTAAGCTTCTTTTTTATGTTTAAGATCCGCTAGGATTTCACCATTAAGCCAAGCTGGTCGCCTGCCATATTTACTATTCTTTCGACTCATCGGGATGGTTTGTCCCTGTAACCTCAACAGGGATTCCTTGAGATACAGCCAGCTCTCCTGGACTCCCTTCCCTTTCATGTTAGTCCCCCAGGGGATCCTGGCCATCTGTTCCCTGAGGGAGTCAAAGTCTGCTTTCCTGAAGTCCAGGGTCCGTATCCTGCTGCTTACCTTTCTTCCCTGCGTCAGGATCCTGAACTCAACCAACTCATGGTCACTGCCTCCCAGATTCCCATCCACTTTTGCTTCCCCCACTAATTCTACCCGGTTTGTGAGCAGCAGGTCAAGAAAAGCGCTCCCCCTAGTTGGCTCCCCTAGCACTTGCACCAGGAAATTGTCCCCTACGCTTTCCAAAAACTTCCTGGATTGTCTATGCACCGCTGTATTGCTCTCCCAGCAGATATCAGGAAAATTAAAGTCACCCATGAGAATCAGGGCATGCGATCTAGTAGCTTCCGTGAGTTGCCGGAAGAAAGCCTCATCCACCTCATCCCCCTGGTCCGGTGGTCTATAGCAGACTCCCACCATGACATCACTCTTGTTGCACACACTTCTAAACTTAATCCAGAGACACTCAGGTTTTTCCACAGTTTCGTACCGGAGCTCTGAGCAGTCATACTGCTCCCTTACATACAGTGCTACTCCCCCACCTTTTCTGCCCTGCCTGTCCTTCCTGAACAGTTTATAACCATCCATGACTGTACTCCAGTCATGTGAGTTATCCCACCAAGTCTCTGTTATTCCAATCACGTCATAAGAAGATTTAAGCTATCAAAGTTGCAATATAAGCAATTACTGCAACTAGGAGATAAGCAGGTTTAACTCTTGAGACATATTTTTCATAACTGTTAAGACTCCAAATTTAAGGCTCAACTGCTAGTTTCTTCAGCCCAGTATCTTTTTGTTATAAGCCCACAGGTAAACTTTTAAAGTGGCTAATGGGAGCAGTGAGGAGTTAGCCATGCAACTCCCATGGAAGTTTCACAGTAAAATCAACAGGAAGGGCTTGGAAAATGTATCCCTAACATTAACTCCTTGATTCTCCTTACTCTTTTTTTGTTCCTTTTTGGTTCCACGTACGTAGCTGAATTCTCCACCTCACTCCAAAGAAAACTACACACTCTGGTTCCAGTTCTGCAATGTACTGAATCAGGTGCATAACTTTAGCCTCTTATGAACAGCCCTATTGAAAAGAAATTCAAGTCAGTGGAGTATCATATTTCAGGAAACATTGGCAGTCAGCTACATCCCATTTTTGTTATTACAGCAACACTAAAGAATGTAATCGGATTTGTGGGTCCAATTTGTGCTAGGACTTTACAAACCATGTGAAAGTTTCCTGCCCCGAAGAGTTTATTATCAAAGAAGGTGCTGATGTACTTTATGCCACTAATCCTCCTCCTTCCCCCAGAAAAAAACAATTACATTCAGAACATGACCACTGGATCCCTTTCTTGAAAAACATTCGGTTTCCTCATGGCCAGATGCTCCAGTTTTGTGGCCAAACTTTCCAACATAGTACCTGATCTTTATTAATGCAGGTACAGCTGTATTTCCATAATCACTCATGGAGTGCATTTGCTTGGATGCTCTCACTTGAACACTCAAGTGATGGAATTTATATGCACAAAATCCATCACTTGACTCCATCACAATGGAGCTATACTCGATTTACACTAGCTAAGGATCTGGCCCCATACATTGAAAATCTGGACTTAAATGTATTCCTTGGATTGATCTTTGTCGCAAAACAGTGCATGAATTCAGGCTTACCATAAAAAAAAAAGTGGCTACCATGCAACTACTGTAAATCTAGATGTAGGGGACCCTCTATCTGAACTTTTTTTTGTAGTTATTTAAGTGAAAATTAGATTGAAAGTCCTTATAAAGAGTAATAAATTTTCCTGTCTTTCCCTTCATCCCATACATTTGAAATGAGAATTTTCTGACTAGGGCATGGGTACTTTATTACTGATCTTCTGGCAATAGCTATCAGTTGAATATTGCTGCTTCATTCAGCCACCTTTTCACTATACTGAAATGACGCAGCTTGCCAGATATAATTTCATCCTTATGCTTGCAAACAGACTATTTAAGTAATTGCCTTCATGAAACATTCAGACCATTATTTTAAAGCTAAAGGCAAAGAAGGTTATAGTCTTTGCCAGTTACTAAAACTGCTGTGGAAGGACTGTGTGTGATAGTATTATCACTTTACACATCAGCCCTAAGAAAACCAGTAGCTAAAGTGAGAATACTGATTTTTTTTAATTGGCAAGGAAATGCCAATTCTGGAAAAAAAACAGTCTTTTCATGTCACAAAAATGTGACCATGTTTAGTAGGGTTACAGCGTCATGTACCTTTTTTCTGAATCCTGCTATCTATCCTGCATCTTTCACAATCAAGAAAAGAAAAACGTGTTTCATCATAGAAGTATTTAAACTGACGAATCTGTTCAACTATCATGAAGAGCATCTCTATTTTTCAGTGAGATGAGCTGGATCAGAAATACAGTTGAGCCCGTTTCCATGTACAGAAATGCTCCATCTGTGGGAGATTAGATACTCTAACACGCTCCCCACAAAGGCTTTCAGGTTATTGTCAGTGCCATTGGATGGCAACCACTACACTGAATGCCTTATAAAGCCATATTAATGGTCCCCCACTGAACATTGTATGCTTAAGGCCTGAAAAGAATGATTAATTATACACAAAATAATTGACATGGGCACAGATTTTGATTCCCTTACTCACTCAGGTAGCACCTTACTCTCCAAGTAGCACCACTGTAGCCAAGGGTATCACAAGCTGTCCCTTAAGAAAGAATGTTCAGGTTTCAAGCAGGAAAATGACTTACTGTAAACAGCATCTGAATGGTGTATTAGAAACAAGGGCTTGAAAGAGCTGCTGGAACATCTTTCCCATCACTAATACAGACATGCCCTTTATATTAAATCCCTCTATACCTTTTGTCTAGTCTATTCCTGAATACTTCTAGTCGTGGTGCACCAATGACCACCCTTAGCAATTTATTCCATTATCTAACCAGCCCAACTCTCAGAACTCTTTTCAAAGTTAATAGAAGTCTGCACTTTTAACTGCACTGAGATGTTCACAGGCATTTCAAAGAATAAATGAAAAGCCCTCTATAAAGCTCATGAGCCAACTAGACCCAGAGCCACACTGGTGATATCCCCACAGAGTGTTCTTATCTAGACCCACAGGACCAGATTTTCAAAGATATTTAGGTGACTAAAGATGCAGATAGGTATGTAGTGGGATTTTCAAAAGCAACTTCTACATCTGTAGGACTCTAAATAACTTTAAAATCTGGCCCATAGATAAGGGACAGCTGAGCACAATATAAGCACTAAATCTGGGAAAAGTACTTGAAGGCATTAAATTTTATAAGTAGCTGGTAGGTGGGTAAGTTAATGAATATTGTTCTGATTTAGTGATGCTAGGAGCACCATTAATGCCCAGTTGGATAGCAACAGGGTTGAATGGAAATATGCCATGGAGAATGTCAGCTTACTGACCCTATTCTAACCTTGCCCTGTCTCTAAACACTTTGGGTGAAATCTGTGTTCACTGAAACTCCTATTGACTTCAGTGGAACTAAGATTTCTCCTGCAGACTCTAAACCAGGGGTAGTCAATTATTTTTTGTCAGGGTCCAAATTTCTTAGACAAGGTAGTGTCAAGGTCCAGACTCCAGAGAAAATAATAATAAAAATAATAATGATAAGTATATTCAAAGAGTTTAGGGTCTGTTCAAAAGTGTCTGGTGGTCTGGATTTGGTCTGTGGTCTGGCCCCCTGCTCTTATCCTTTTAGATCACAAGATGAAAAAAACATTCTTATACTACCAATGCCAGCATATTTCTGATTGCTTAGTTTAGTAGATTGAATTCCATTTAATAGGAATGTATTAACCTGACAGCACTTGAAATGGAAACCCCCAAGAAAGAATAAATATGGATCAGCATTATGTTGCCTGTTATTAATCACTTTTGATCAACAGCCAAATGGGGGGTTTTTTGGTTTGTTTTTTTTAATCAAACCTGACAGATAAGGCTTTATTTGGAAGTGAGCATATTTCATTGCAACTGAGAGTAACTTTTAATTAAGCTCTTGAACTCGTGATCTTTGTTTTTAGGCAAACTTCCAAATCAATTCTCTTTTACAATCTCTCGCAGCTTTACAGTTCAACATTAGCCTTATCTCAGACAATATTTGTTGTCAATTCTGAGTGGGTGTGCAGTTCCACAGAACATTGTACTGGACTGGTCACCTTCATTCAAGTGTGTCTGTTGTGCAGTTCTGGATGTATGAAGTTGTGGGGGTGGAAGAAAAAGTAATTGTTTTCCTTTTCATGCCAAAGTACCTTTCTGAAGTTTGATACTTCAGCTTAATAAATGTGCCATTCTACAGTGAATTACAATTGATTCTTTAATGGGTTTGATACACCTAAGTGTGCAGAACCAATGAATAATGGTATTTTGATAGCTTTATCATCCACATGAACTTCCTTTAATGTCTATTGTGGGATCAAGTCTCTTACTTATACTGTGGACTTGACTGAAAGATCATTAAGTCTATTTTATTTTTTTATAGGTAGAATCATCTCTATCTGTGAGCTGAGAACACCATACCCACTATCACAGTGCCATGCATGACCTTGTGCATTGTATTTTATATGGTATTAGTTGAAAGAAAGTACTTTTGCTAATAATACAACTCTGTTCTTGCTCTATTGTCAGCGTTGAGTCATTCCTCAACACAGATCCTCTCTTCAGACACCAACTATTTGAAAAGCTAACAAAGAAAGGTCTCCGGCAAAGTTTTTAGTGTTACCAGTGTCATTCCATAGCTTGAATGCTACCATTCAAAATCTAAGCCACACAATGGCTCAGGCTTGATTTTCTAGGCCACTCTATTGATCCAGTCTTGCGTATATTAATAAACAGGTCCTTCAGAGTCTTGATTTTTTTTGCAGTTTGCAGTGTTTGATAAAGAGTTTATGCTGAATAATTTGAGACATTTAACATTACTCATAATAGTTATATTTCATGCACTGAGGAAAAGGCCACCTTTTCTCTATAAAATGCTATTTTTAAGGAGTTCATAGGACTAAGCCAGAATAATTGCATATTTAAAAAAAGAACAGATCAAAACAACCAATAATATAAGAGCTGATCTTGTCCAGTGAAGTCAGTAAGAGTTTTGCCATTGACTTTGATGGGAGCAGGATGAGGCCCTAAAAGACTTAAGCTGAATAACTTTCTCTGCAGTTGGACCTAATCCTACTTTCTTTGGAGTCAATAAAATTTTTGCAAATAAGTTAAGATGGAAGACTGATTAGGCCTATTTTCAGACATCTTATGGGACCTTATTCAGACAGAATAGTTTCAAGGTAACAAATAACCTCACAATGGGAAAAGGCATTTCTATAAAAGCTTCATTTTAAGTTTGAGAATGTGCAAATAATGTGACCTATTTAAAAATAGTATCTCATACCTAGTCCATTTCTTCCTTTTCCTTGGCATAAAAAACTGACCCCATTCTGTCTGATTTCTAAAAATATTTTCAATGAACTGCACCTCTTTGGTTCGGTAACTTGGTGGTGATAAGATGACTCTGAGCACTCCATAAAAGCAATTCATTAAAAAAAAAAATGGAGAGAGAGTTTGGATGGGAGACCAGGGCTGCAGAATTATATCCAATCCGAACCAATTTCTACCATTAAGTACTAAAATAAAAGAAAACAACGAAGATGAACTGTTAGACACTAAAGGCACTCTAAAAGAACTCAGCCTTGATTTTTTTGGATGTGGAAGAAGAGTACGTTACATGTATTGCTAACTTAGAAGCAAGTGTTTTTGGGAAGCCTCCCCATCCCCCATTAAAATTATGGCAGTGCATCACCCTTTGCATTCCCATTAGTGCAGGACTCCAAATGTGCTTGACACTTGCATGGCAAGTGAAAAAGATTGTACTCCTGTTCCCCTGAATACAAAGGCCTGACACACATGAACTGAGTGATGCACAGCCCTGGGCAGTAAAGCCACTGGGGATAGAGCCTCAGTTAGTGTAAATTGTCACACCTCCATTTAAGTCAATAGAGCTGACAATTTATACCAGCTGGAGATCTGCCCCATGGTACTGAGGATATCTTCCATATGATCTTCCAAATGATCATACTTCCATATGATCTTCAAACTTCTACCTAGAAGATTACTAGAAGAAAGGGATAACCGATTGTTGTACTTAGATTCAGTCTGAAAGATACTAACTCTGGCAACAGTTTTTATTCATCACTCAAATTGTGCTAGGCATTTTACACGAGAAAACTACTTCAGTTTAAGTAGACAATGATCAGTCAAAGGATGGTGTAATAAAAGTACAAGTGACTGAGAAGTTCTGATCAGAGTTTGTTGTCTTAGTTCCAGATTTTTTAGTGCACATCTCAGAGACAGGAGAAGGGTTTACAGGAAAAGCGTGTTTTAAGAAGGGACTTAGCAGTGAACTGCATTGCAGAGTCAGGAAATGAAGTCTTAGGAGACCTGAACCAATGTGACCTAAAAGTCACAGCAGAACTACAAGAGGCCTTTCATCTTCCTGATGTTTTCCTTTTAAAATACACGTCTTCAATTATACCCCCTTTACACTCAATATGAGCAGTTTTGTCTTATGTAGAAGCCGTGATGCAAAATTACAAAATAGTTGTTGCTAGCTCAGATCTATAAAATGATTTAGATTTAAAGTCTTTGGGGAAAAAATAATCACAAAATAAAATTGCATAGAGCATTACTGATGTTCTGGAGCCCTCAGCAAATTACTGTAGATATCTAGGCAATCATTCGCTCTCAGCTATTAAGCAAAAAAGAGTAGTTTCCATAGTAACCGCTATACTCATAAATTACACTATATGCTGATAAAAAGCAACTTCTTCAGTAAATCCACATGGTTATGTGAAGGGAGCTAAGGGGGTTGGGTGGGGTTTAGTTATTTATTTGAAATGTCTAAGAACAAATGTTGTAGATTCATATCTCAAAGCTGACTGTCCTAATTAGAACTATGCAAATAACTGATTCTTTTGGTTCTTTGGAAGTTCCAAGACGTCCCCAAAAATCATTCTGACACAAAATGAAGCATTTTGTTTTGACTGAGCTTTATGTAGCCTCAATATTCTATCTTGATTACATAATGATGAAATTTTGTGTTGTACCTCAAAGATTTCAGGCACAAAGTGCACCCATATATATATGGAATCTGAAGCCTCAGCTCAGTTGAAAATATTTAAGTTCACATTTCCTTGATTAGTGTAAAATATTTGCCTAGGGAATTTAATATGGATGAAATAAATATTCTATAGAAATTTCACTAAAAAAATCCATAATAATACTTAGAAAACAAAGGAAAATTCATATATAGATAGATAATATCCATCTCTATATCTGAGAGAGAGAGAGAGAGAGACATTCATAGGAGGTTTTTAAAAGATTCTAGAAAGTATCTTTCTCCCCTTATGGAAAATATCTGCAGAATTTAATAGGGATGTAACCAATAAAATTCAGTAGAAACTTCTCTAAAACCCTAATTTAAAAAAAAACATCTGAAATTAATGGAAAATGATTAGAACATTCATATAAATAGATATATTTAGAATATAGAGACTTCTATACCATACTATAGAATTATGAAGTTGGTTTTAAAATTCTATACTATTACTTTTTCCCATAGAAAAGTTTGTCTTTTTAATAAGACTTTTTTTGGCAAAGCAAAACATCCTCTCTGTAGTACTACATGTCAATATACTATTTTTCATAACCTATTCCAAACCTCAATCTGAAGGCTCCCGATCCACCACATAAAATTGCTACATCAACAAACTAGTGTGACTTTATTATTAACATAACAAAGATAAAAGTGTAAACAATTTGTTAAGGAACAAGTTTGCAATACTATCTTCACATATGAAAATCTATGAACTTAAAACTGTATCACTATAAACACCAAATTTATTTTCAGTTATGGCTCTATAAGAACAATCAAACTCTAAACTGGGAAAATGAAACAAAATCTGATGGCAGATTTCCCAAACATGAACAAGGATTTTACTTCCTTTCATAGAACAAACTTTTTCAAAAATCTTCCTAAAAGCGGTACTGAACTATTCCTGGGTTTAAGTCTAGCTCATTGTCCTTTTGCACAAGCAAGTTCACTCTGTACTTGTTTTCCATTACAAAAAATAAAGAAAAAATAATTTTAATAGCTTGGCAGGTACATGAACCTGAGGGTTAGGAAAACTTATTAAAGCAGAGGATGTGGTGAATCACCACAACCACTATGGGAAACAGTATCACCTCGTCACAGATTCCTTGGTAATCATTTTTTTCTACTCTATGGCCAATGACTCACCATTCGTCAATGAAGCAGAAAATGTAACTCCTTGTATCTGGACACTTTCAGTGCCAGGTCTTGAAAATTGATCTTCATCTGATGGATGTCATTAGCATTTTGGAACACCTTTTCTGTCTAGGGCTTGTGGCTATACTTAGCACAGGAGGGGGTTTTGACCTTTGGAGACAGCATTAGTCAATGCGACAGTGTTATCTGTAACTTTAGCAGAAATACTGGTACAGCCTTTTCTTTATACCAATGGTTAAAATTAAAATATTAACCTGAAAATAGACTATATAAACTTATCTTTTATTAGGGTGGCAAGAAGATCTTCAGTAAAAAGTAGCAAAAAGCAAACTGGGATCAATGCCATGCATGCCTGAATGATATTTCTTTTTCCTAGCTAGTCTGATTTTTTCCATATTGTATGTACAGGGAACCAACTCTTCCTTAATTCACCTAGGGAACCTACCACCTTAAATCCCCCTAGTATTGTGATAGAAATATAGTTTACCACACTATGACCTATAGATGTAATGCGATGGGCTAGGGCATGGGATCAGGTTTTCTCCAGTGGTTGGTTCTAGCACCTATATCTTCTATTACTAACCCTCAACTAAAGTACATATTCTTTAGTTCAAGGGGAAAAATGTATAGAATCATAAAAAAGGAGAGCTGGAAGGGACCTTGAGAGGTGTCGTCTAGACCAGCTCCATGTGCTGAGGCAGGACTAAGTATAACTAGACCATCCTTAATAGGTATTTGTCTAACTTGTTCTTAAAAACCTCCAACAGGGATTTCACAGCCTCCTTGGTATCTTATTCCAGAACTTAATCATCCTTACAGCTAGAAAGCTTTTCTTAATATTGACCTAAATTAAGCTAATTACTTCCTATTCCACTTGCAGTGGACACGGAAAACAATTCATCCTTGTCCTCTTTATAACATACTTAACATATCTGAAGACATGTTCCCCCCCTCCCCCTCCATTTTCTGTTCTGTCAAGACTAAACATGCTCAGTTTTTTAAAATCTTTCCTCCTACGTCAGGTTTTCTAAACTTTTTATCATTTTTGTTGCTTTCCTCTGGACTTTCTCCAGTTTGTCCATAGGACACAGTACTTCAGCTGAGACCTCAAGAGTGTTGAGTACAGAAAAACAATTACCTCCTGTTTCTTAAATGTCCACGCAACATTAACTTTGCCCTCTTTGAACAGTGCCCACTCCCATAACACACACTCACATTGTAGTGGACAGGCGCTACCGGTCAGGAATCAGGGCCTGCAGCACAGCCAGGCTCAAGGCAACCAAATGTGCATAGCTGGCCTAATTAGTTGGAAGAGGCAGCAGACTGGCTTTCAAGCCAGCAGCTTACCATCTGCTCAAAGTATTTGCCCATAGCTAAGATAGCACTTCTGCCTTTCTCAGGCCTGGCTTGGCCCCTGCTCCTGTCTTGACTTATTTCAGGTAAACTGGTTTTGACTCTTGGCTCTGGCACCAGACTACTGACTGACCATGAGGCATGACTACCCACGTCCTAGTTACATAGCAATATCTGCGCTTGCCCTACACTCAAACACTGAGCCTACTCCTCTGAAAGGATACCACACTAATACAAAGGATACCACGTAAACCTAAGCTTCCTCTTTCCCATCATTAAGTCCAGATTGCTCTCACTGCATCTCAATACTGACCATACCCATAGCCAGAAAAACACCAGTGCCCTGCTGTTGATATAGACTGGATCCTCAAATAGTTCTTTCCTTTGATAACACACATGGTAGAGGCAGGGGAGGGGGGAACTCCGACCCAGATCTTCTCATATAACAATCACAGTTCTTCCAAGCTGCTCCAACTTATTCCTCCATCACTCAACACAGCTACAACTACCCATAACACAATGAATGCAGAGGGAGTACATGCAGATACTTCCCAGTGACTCTTGCCAATTCCAGAGAGGCAGGGTTAAAGTAATTGCCTACACAATGTTAACTTTTGTGACATGGCAATTTCCTGCCATAACCTTGGGAGACCTTATTGAATTAAGTATTTTGGGGGTCCATTGTATATTATTGTAGGCCAGGATTGTATGTAACCTCTTAAGGGGAGATGTGATAGATGAGAGACCTGGGGGTTTAAAGGACTATATTAAAACAACGTTCAAGACAAGAATGGACTTTTGGAAAAAAAAAGCGTTAAGTGATATTCCAGACGAATATCTAGGGGGAGGTGAATGCAAATTCTCCACTTCCCATTATGCAAAAATCCAGCCTTTTGAAGGCACACCCTGAGTAGTGGGCCTTTGTCTGCTGATCACCTGTTACATGAGGCCAGAATCCAAAGACTTAAGCTGTGTTAAGGAAAAACTGAACACTTCCTGGTTGTTCTGGTTCTAAATGTGAAAGAGTTATGAACTTGAAACCACAGGGAAAGCCCAGTTGTGGGTTTTGAAGGACTGACACCTACTGGAGCTCAAGGTTGGAATTGGGGTAACCTTTGATAAAGAACCTATATGCGTGCTCAAAAGCTTTATAGTTTCTAAAGTATTCCCTGCAATGGTTTCGCCTTAAAAATAAATGGGCTTGCTTATAAAGAGCTGTGTTGTAACTTGTAACTGCAGCAATTACGCTATTCATAACCTCTGGAAAGAGAACAAAGTGCAGATGCTGACCTGTTTAGGCCAGGAACTGTACAGCCTGGCAAAACCCTGCTCAGGAAGGTGAGAGATGCCGGTCTCTGCCCAATAGCTGCGGAGCAGAGCGCCTAGAGTGGGTGCCCTTGGGGGATGGTGGAGGAAAATACAGGTGAAGTTGTCCTGAACAGACTTTTATTTCCTGGTCTTTGAAAGTCTGAGTTTCACGGAACTTGACATTCTGGAAGGGCACAAGCTATCACCAGGCAACCTCAGCCATTCATTAATGCTGTTTTTTTGTCATTTAACATATAAAATCTTCCCAAAACAAAAGTTAACCTGAGTAAGTGGTTAAATATTATTCACCGTAAGTACTTAACAGATATTGAGAATGTTACAGATGATCAAAATGTCAAGTGCTGGAGGGCGTAACACAAAGATTAACTAAAACAAGTATGCTTGGGCTTTTCCACTATCCTACTCCTTATGAAGGTCAATTAAACCCCTATACAGAGAGTGTAAAATGCTATCTGATAAGAATCTGTTATACCAACTTTGCACAGATGTAGGTGACTACACAAGGCACAGGACAACAGAATCAGTCCCACTGTGTGTTCAGTAGGAGCTCCTCCCACCTTTTTTTTGGGACAAAAAAGTCAACATTTTCTGCTGAAGGAAACATTTTCTGATCAGCTCTAGTTAAGTCTACTTAAGGGAGTTTTAGTTGAGCAAATGAAGAGTTGTAAAGAGATAGTGGCAGGAGGCTTAGCCAATCCAAACAAAATGACAGAATACCAAATCTGAAGATGAGAACTCTGAAGCAAACAAAACAAAACAAACAAAAGGATCAAACTGAAAAACCACAGGCCAAGTTTGTGACAAAGGATCTATCAGATCTTCTCCCCAGATTATTTCTCCACCTTTACATTTCATTGTTTCTCTTAATGGACCTTTATAATCACAATCAGAGCCTACCAAATTCCCTGCCTGTATAACCTGTATTACATGCTTGAATTGAAGAGATTGTTGGGTTATTTTCCTTCCTATTACATTAATGAGCAAATCTTTGTGAATGCAAACCATGCTAAGGAAGAGCTGTATTTTGGTTCTACAGTATTTACTGTTCTCATTTTCTACTGCTCTTTCCAGATATGGGTATTAGACAAAACAGAATGAGGAAGTAAAGAAAAAAGGAAAATCTCTCTTACCGACTCTATGAAACTGCTTCCTGAAGCATACACCTCACAAGGATGAACTCCAAATGCAAAATAGCTTGTTTCTATTTGTCCATTTAGTGAAATCAAAAAATGTTTTCTAAGAAAGCAGAATATTTTTGTAAAGGAACAGCTAGAAACAGTATATGCCTTACACAAAAGTCAACACAATCAAGGATCGTCAATTTCATCACATGCCTCCAGTTGACATCAGCCTTTGATTTTGGTTTTTGCTCACTGACTGTTTATAATGGTGCCCTTACTTCATGCAGCAGAACTAGTCCTGTTCTACAGCACATGGGAAGAGTTTGATTTGAAGGGACAGCAAACGGGATGCACATTCTTGCATGGCATGCTGCACAGCTCAAGGCAGTCACAAGATGGCAGCACACAGGTGTTGGGTAGAAGCAAGGGAAGAGCAGTCTCAAAGGGACAGTGAGAAAGCAAAGTATTCTTGTTTTTTCCTCCCTCATACAGTGGAGCCTTGTTAGGAGATACAAAGAGCTCATCTTCTGCCTCCGTGGAACAGCTCCACAGCCTTGGGTAGAGGAAGCTTTCTTTCCTTCCTCCCACAACTTCCCAGCATCCAATCAACCTTCTGTATGGGCTTAAGTCAGGGCTGAATTTGTCCCATTAATAGAGCTGGCTAAAACTTTTCCATCAGAAAATTGGGCTTTGGGGCTAAATGAAGGTTTCAGTGAAACCTGTGTGCTTTCCACTGAAAATATGGTTTTTTTTGGTAAAATATTAGTTAGGCTAAGCCTCTGTGGTGCCTCATGGGAGTTATAGTTTAGTTGCCTCATGTCCTTGTTCTCCTCTGTGGGCAAGGCTCCCCAGCAGGACTTCATTTCATGAAGCACCATGGCTCTGGGACTCCCACTGTGCACCAAGAGGTAAGATCATGGTACATAATAGGTGATTAGTCAAACTAGGGATCTTGGCCTCTAGAGAAAAATGGGAGCATGAGGTACACCATGAGGTACATCATACTCCAAACTGAACTATTTAAGAGATTTACATCAAACAAAAACAAAACATTTTCCATGGAAAATTCATGAAAGTTATTTTTTCTTGACGTTTTCTGTGGAAACAAAACATTTTTCCAAACAGCTGAGCCCCTGCAGTTTGATCAGAAACCAGAGCACAAGTTCCATTGACTTGAATAAGAAATTTGTGTATATAGTATTCTCAAAGGTGACGCTTAGCTGCATCAGACAAAAATAAGCTATTTTAACTACTGTACACTGTCCTTATACTAATGTAACACTTACTAAATTTGCTGAGAGGTGGAACAGACTGCCATTTTGCTATATACATAAGAAGTGGAGCCGCTACATTTTATTCAGCAGAATTTTGACATTAACTTCAGAAGATTCTCAGTGACATTAATCCATGGTCTTAGCTGCAGCATCTTTACTTTGGTAGATCTTTGATAATAGAGGAATAATGGGAGGAAGATGGTGTTTCAGTGAAATCACTGGACTGGGACTCCAGCGTAGCTACAGACTTCCTGTATAACCTTCAGCAAATCACTTAATTTTGTGTCAGTTCTCCATCTGTAAAATGTGGATAATGCTACATCACACACGTGTTAGGATAAGTCTCTCTTTTTTTTTTAAGTGCTCAGATGCTATAATAAGCACCAGAGAAAATCCCCTAAATAAACCATTAGACTAATAGCAATGTATAACATCTAGCACATTTTCTAGCACAAAGTGTGATGGATTTACTGCATGTTTACTGTTGGTTGGACAGAATGTCATACATATAGGCTTGGTTACATGAATGGCTGTATCTTTGCCACTTCGTTAGGCACCATTGCTGTAAATAAAAACCATACATGGACTTAAAAATATCCTCTGCTATTTCTGCAGGAAATTTGTTACATTTGCATGATAGCTGCATTTCAGTTCCTATGTACAAGCCATGTTAATAATGATTAAGGAAGATACCTGTAAATTTTACATTAAGCTGACACTGTCTTCCTATTTGATTTTTCACTAGTTCTCCTGTTGTGTAGCTGTCTTCTTAGGTCTGCCCTTTTCACTTGTATGATTTGTTCAATGACTCCTTCGAGACTGTTTTGTTCACCCCAGCAGTTCTACTGAAGGCTGCCAAAGAAAGCATGCCACACACAATTTTGTAGTTAGAATCATAGAATATCAGGGTTGGAAGGGACCTCAGGAGGTCATCTAGTCCAACCCCCTGCTCAAAGCAGGACCAATGCGAGCAGATCGAGGGACGTGATCGTTCCCCTCTATTCGACACTGGTGAGGCCTCATCTGGAGTACTGTGTCCAGTTTTGGGCCCCACACTACAAGAAGGATGTGGATAAATTGGAAAGAGTACAGCGAAGGGCAACAAAAATGATTAGGGGTCTAGAGCACATGACTTATGAGGAGAGGCTGAGGGAGCTGGGATTGTTTAGTCTGCAGAAGAGAAGAATGAGGGGGGATTTGATAGCTGCTTTCAACTACCTGAAAGGGGGTTTCAAAGAGGATGGCTCTAGACTGTTCTCAATGGTAGCAGATGACAGAACGAGGAGTAATGGTCTCAAGTTGCAATGGGGGAGGTTTAGATTGGATATTAGGAAAAACTTTTTCACTAAGAGGGTGGTGAAACACTGGAATGCGTTACCTAGGGAGGTGGTAGAATCTCCTTCCTTAGAGGTTTTTAAGGTCAGGCTTGACAAAGCCCTGGCTAGGATGATTTAACTGGGACTTGGTCCTGCTTTGAGCAGGGGGTTGGACTAGATGACCTTCTGGGGTCCCTTCCAACCCTGATATTCTATGATTCTATGATTCTATGATTCAATCCCCAACTAAATCATCCCAGCCAGTGCTTTGTCAAGCCTGACCTTCAAAACTTCAAAATCTCTAAGCAAGGAGATTCCACCACCTCCCTAGGTAACGCATTTCAGAGTTTCACCACCCTCCTAGTGAAAAAAAGTTTTTCCTAATATCCAACCTAAATCTCCCCCACTGCACTTGAGACCATTACTCCTCATTCTGTCATCTGCTATCACTGAGAACAGTCTAGATCCATCCTCACTGGAACCCTCCTTTCAGGTACTTGGAAGCAGCTCTCAAATCCTCCCTCATTCTTCTCTTCCGCAGACTAAACAATCCCAGTTCCCTCAGCCTCTCCTCATAAGTCATGTGTTCCAGTCCCCTAATCATTTTTGTTGCCCTCTGCTGGATGTTTTCCAATTTTTCCACATCCTTCTTGTAGTGTGGGGCCCAAAACTGGACACAGTACTCCAGGTGAGGCCTCACCAATGTCAAATAGAGGGGAACGATCACGTCCCTTGATCTGTTGGTAATGCCCCTACTTATACATCCCAAAATGCCATTGGCTTTCTTTGCAACAAGGGCACACTGTTGACTCATATCCAGCTTCTCGTCCACTGTAACCCCTACGTCCTTTTCTGCAGAACTGCTGCCTAGCCATTCGGTCCCTAGTCTGTCACGGTGCATGGGATCCTTCCGTCCTAAGTGCAGGACTCTGCACTTGTTGTTGTTGAACTTCATCAGATTTCTTTTGGCCCAATCCTTGAATTTGTCTAGGGCCCTCTGTATCCTATCCCTACCCTCCAGCGTATCTACCTCTCCTCCCAGTTTAGTGTCATCTGCAAGCTTGCTGAGGGTGCAATCCACACCATCCTCCAGATTATTAATGAAGATATTGAACAAAACCAGCCCGAGGACAGACCCTTGGGGCACTCCACTTGATACCGGCTGCTAACTAGACATGGAGCCATTGATCACTACCCATTGAGCCCAACAATTTAGCCAGCTTTCTATCCACCTTATCCATTCATCCAGCCCATACTTCTTTAACTTATTGGCAAGAATACTGTGGGAGACCATGTCAAAAGCTTTGCTAAAGTCAAGGAACAACACGTCCACAGTTTTCCCCTCATCCACAGACCTAGTTATCTCATCATAGAAGGCAATTAGATTAGTCAGGCATGATTTGCCCTTGGTGAATCCATGCTGGCTGTTCCTGATCACTTTCCTCTCCTCTAAGTGCTTCAGAATTGATTCCTTGAGGACCTGCTCCATGATTTTTCCAGGGACTGAGGTGAGGCTGACTGGCCTGTAGTTCCCCAGGATCCTCCTCCTTCCCTTTTTTTTTTTTTTTGGCGTTCTCCACTTCTTAACCAAGAGATTTTTTCCTCCCTTTGAAGAAACAAATCTATTTGCTTTTATAAGATGATTCACTTAAAACTGTAATGGTTTAGTTGTTAGCGTTTCATCTCTAAGCCAAAGTTGTGGTCAAACTTATTTTGGTTACAATCAAGCCACTTCAATATTCAGATAAATTCACTCACAGTTTATTTCCACTTGAACTAACATTGAAAGCTCTGCATCTACTTTGTGACAATTTTACAAGCATAATGGAAGCACATGGCATCTGCAAAATGAAGTATTTTAATTGCCTTTGTGAAGTTTCATGGAGCTAGAGAGTATAGGACTGCCTCTGTGGCACTATACTGACTCTTTTAGATACAGCTTTTGTTCATTTGAGTCAATGACTTCAAGTACCACACATTATTTAAAATGTTTTATAATAAATAAAGTCTCATGGCATAAAATTGATTTTAAAACCTTCAGAATTGAAAGTGACCAGTTTCTCAGTATGCAATTTAGTATGAACTCAAAAGTCTTCAAGGGTAGTTTAGATTATAGAATAGATTATGTTCAGTCATGCTTGTACTCAACCAACCTGTTCTTCTCAGAATAAAGACATAAGCAATTACAGTACAGTCAGGAAAATAAGGACAAGAAGGTTCACATAATATCTTGAAAACTGAAGAGATACCAGATATTCTGTGGTTCTCATTGTCTTTGAGGAAAACGGCCTTCTTTTCACAGGTAAACCAAATGGCTAAATCATGAAACACTGGTATTTATCTATTTTACATTTAAGCATCTGGAGACAATGTGATGTCCCTCTCTTCTCATACAGACTGCTAACAAAAGCTAAGGCTATAAACAAAAAGTGAGGTTTTGTTGCTTGATCTCATAGTAACTTTAGATGTTTAACCACCACACAGAGGAGTCTTTACTTCCTCTTGTCTGCCAGCCTTCTGGATTTGAAGCCCAGTATACTAAACATCCTTCTCCCTTTACTTCCATGCACACTTTTAAAAACTGAAATAAAAGTTTTAAATGGCTGTTTTGTTCCAAATATTTTATACCAATAAAGAGAACAATGGAGAGACATACCTACATGCCAGATTTAAACAGGTGCATTTTTATTGGTTTAAATGGAATTGCACCTGCTTTGATTAGTTACACCACTATCATTTTACTAGCATAAATGCATGATTAGCAAGTCTACCATTAGATTTTGTCTTGGACACTGCTGTCTGTGTGGCAATAACCTTATTGTTTACAGTGAAGACTCTTGTCATAATGTGGTTCTTCCATCTGGGCAATACTGAACTAATCTAGATTATGTTGGACCACTAAGATTGTTTTGGTGACTCACCTGGATACTTATATTTCAGTAGTTACTATCCACATCATACGCAACTACATATGGTTTGTGCACAAAAAGCTCTGTAATAGGAGGCACCCCACATGCCTATATTCGTCCTGGGGCCTGAAATTTTAGCAGCTTTTTTTTTTGTGCTTGGGCATTATATCCTTATTGAGTCTTAGTCTTGCTGTTGCATGACTTAAGAATCATACCCAGAAACCTGTGATTGGTCCAATTCAAGACTGTTGAAGCCCTGCAGCACCTTTTCATAGACCGGGGTTGGCAACCTTTCAGAAGTGGTGTGCCGAGTCTTCATTTATTCACTCTAATTTAAAGTTTCGCGTGCCAATAATACATTTTAACGTTTTTAGAAGGTCTCTTTCTATAAAGTCTATAATATAACTAAACTATTGTTGTATGTAAAGTAAATAAAGGTTTATAAAATGTTTAAGAAGCTTCATTTAAAATTAAATTAAAATGCAGAGCCCCCCCGCCCCGGATCAGTGGCCAGGAACCGGGCAGTGAGAGTGCCACTGAAAATCAGCTCGCGCATGATCGGTTGCCTACCCCTGTCACAGACCATCATCATTTAAATCAAAACCTAAACTATTTTTTGATGTAAACTTCCCTAAGAGCCCTTATAATCTTTAACCCAATGATTAGGGAATTCAATCAGGATGTTGGAGACCCTGATTCAATTCCCCCCTCCCGTCATGCCTGATGAGGGGGGAAGAGATTTGTGATGCTTCCCAGGGTCATGAGGCACCTCCCCACCATCTGCCATTAGCATGGAGGAAGTCTTGTCTGCCTGCTGTGAATCAGCTCCCTGAAACCACCACCTCTGGCAATACAAGTACTACTTTCCAGGTCTTGCTTTCTGTGTGCAAACTAACAATAGGCACATAACCACTGTGTCCTCCAAGCATCCCCCTGGAGCATCCAGCCCCTGTTCTGTGCTACACACTCATAACTGCTTTTCCCAAAGAAATATTACATGTCACCTTGTAGGATTCAACTCAGGATCACCTCTTTATATAAAGTGCTGTGTGTTACATGAAGAGACATACCGATTACATTATGTAGATATATTAACAATAAGTTTATCAAAGACCAGAGACAAGTGATAGTGAGAATATTGGAAACAAATGGTTACATAAGAATCATAACATGCTTTCCAGACTCTAACAAGATAACTTACCATAAGTCCTTCCCTTGCATTTTCAACCACATTGGTTAAGATTCCTTCTCATAAGATCAAGCCCACTTGCAACTTGTCCTTCCATATTGAAAGAAGGAGGGTCTATCTCCATACCCCTAGTTACACCACTAAAAATTCCATTCTCCTTACATGTAAGCAGGGCTTTCCCCTGCTGGTTCCCTTCTTCCTCTAAATTTTCTCTTTAGAGATTTCAGTCTTTCATTAGCACTTGGCCCAGACTGTAAAGGGATGCCCATTGTGAACTATACAATACTTAATTTCAGCATAAACAGAAACGTTTCTTGCCTGAAAGAAAGCCTGTGTTTTTCCACTTTTCTGGTGACCAGTCCATAGTCACAGAACTTACCATCATTTTTAATATCTCTCTCTCTCACACACAATCTTTTTGCAATGATCATAATTACCATTGTGAAACAGGCTCACACATTCATTTCATTATACATGACATTCTTTTGGTGAAACCAGAGGATCCCTCTGCCAGCTAGTATCCAGAGGCTCCTGGGTCATATGATTTAAACTAGGGTTTCCGCACCTTAATGGGGAACCACTGGACTACAGGGAGATTCTGAAGTGCGTGTCCAATTGAAGTTGTTTCACTTTCCTTAAATAAACATGCATTAGGTCTGAGAGAATGACTCTTTACAGCCCAGATCCACAAAGGGAATTAGGTGCCTAGAGTCCAATTTGAGTTTCATTTACACCATGGGTAACTCCATTGTGGATGAGATCTGAATCATTTATTTTCTAATCTATGATATACATAGCAAGGTTAAACCATAAAGAACGGAGATAGGAAAACAGACATCATGCCAGCTGACATTTTATTTAACCTGTACAAGGAGAGCAGCAACCTCCTGTTCATTCATTCTTTCACAATTTTTACAAGCCATTAAAAACAAAACCCCCTCAAATAGGTTTCAAGTCAATATAATTTTCATCTGAGTGAATTCTGATAGATCATATCAGGTCTATGAAAACAGTGAAGTCTCTCTCCCCTCCCCCAATATCTGTACCTTCAACACTTAAAGTACTTAGGAAGTTTGCATTTCTCATTTTCCTAACAGTCCTCTTGTTAATCATTAAGATAGCTATAACATCTTTAAACACTTAGCAAAATGGTTTCTAGTGGTACAGAACAGTTTCCCAGAATTTGACATTATAAGAAAAAGGGTTTGGGGAGAGTAACAAAAGCTTATTTGTGCAATGGACTTATAAACTTAACTGTAATTACTTCTTATGAGATGTCTGAAATATTTCATGTATTTGCATGGTCCAAATTCTATTTTCTTGCAAAAAGAAATCTATTTTCTTTCTCCATTGTATTGCAAAAAAATCTACGCTGATATGCAAGCATCCTGGGCAAACATGCAAGATTTCAGTGAATGACCCAGCAATAATTTCTCACTTGCTGTACTGCTATATAAGAAACTTCTTTACAGAATACAGAAGGTTGGATACTGAAGTGATCACAGAATAGCAAGAGTGAAAGAGACATTCTGGAAGAACAAAGCATCAGCTGAGAAGGGACATATGTCTGAAGCCTAAATTCCAACTCTTAAAAATGGAAATTTGCTCTGTGTTAAATCATAGAGCTTGAAGGGACCTCGAGACGTCATCTAGTCCAGTCCCCTGCACTCATAGCAGGACTAATTATCTTGACCATTCCTGACAGGTGTTTGTCTAACCTGCTCTTAAAAATCTCCAATGATGGAGATTCCACAACCTCCCTAGGCAATTTATTCCTGTGCTCGACCACTCTGACAGTTAGGAAGTTTTTCCTAATGTCCAACCTAAACCTCCCTTGCTGCAATTTAAACCCATTGCTTCTTGTCCTATTCTCAGAGGTTAAGAAAAATTGTTCTTCCTTCTCCTTGTAACAACCTTTTACATACTTGAAAAGATATATCCCTTCTCAGGCTTCTCTTTTCCAGACTAAAACACACAATTTTTTCAATCTTCCCTCAGAGGTCATGTTTTCTAGACCTTTAATCATTTTTGATGCTGTTCTCTGCACGCTCTCCAATTTGTCCATATCCTTCCTGAAATGTGGAGCCCAGAACTGGACACAATACTCCAATTGAGGCCTACCTAATCAGAGCAGAACAATTACTTCTCATGTCTTGCTTACAACACTCCTGCTAATACATCTCAGAATGTTCATTTACTTTGCAACAGTGTTACACTGTTGACTCATTTCGCTTGTGGTCTACTCTGACCCCAGATCCCTTTCTGCAGTCATCCTCCCTAGGCTGTTATTTCCCATTTTGTTTGTGTGCAACTGATTGTTCCTTCCTAAGTGGAGTAGTTTGCATTTGTCCTTATTGAATTTCATCCTATTTACTTCGGACCATTTATCCAGATCATTTTGAATTTTAATCCTATCCTCCAAAGCACTTGCAACCCCTCCCAACTTTGTATCATCTTCATACTTTATAAGTGTACTCTGTTATGCCATTATCAAAATCATTGATGAAGATATTGAACAGAACTGGACCCGATCCCTGCAGTCCCCACTCGTTATGCCCTCCATCATGACTGTGAATCACTGATAACTACTCTCTGGGAACAGTTTTCCAACCAGTTTTGCACCCATCTTATAGTAGCTCCATCTACGCTGGATTTCCCTAGTTTATTTGTGAGACAGTATCAAAAGCTTTACTAAAACCAAGATATAGCACGTCTATCGCTTCCCCCCCATCCACAAGGCTTGTTACCCTGTCAGAGAAAGCTATTTGTTTGACAAATCCATGGTGACATATTTATCATCTTATTATCTTCTAGATATTTGCAAATTGATTGATTATTTGCTCCATTATCTTATCAGAAGTTAAGCTGACTGGTCTGTAATTCCCTGGGTTATGCTCATTTCCCTTTTATAGATGGGCACTATATTTTCTCCTTTCCAGTCGTCTGGAATCTTTCCAGTCTTCCATGACTTCTCAAAGATAATCACTAATGGCTCAGATATCTCCTTAGTCAGCTCCTTGAGTATTCTAAGGTGCATTTAATCAGGGCCTGGTGACTTGAAGACATCTAATTTGTCCAAGTAATTTTTATTTGTTCTTTCCCTATTTTAGCCTCTTCTGATCCTACCTCATTTTCACTGGCATTCACTACATTAGATGTCCCATCACCACCAACCTTCTTCATGAAAACTGAAACAAAGATGTCATTAAGCACCACATTTTCTTTAGTTTCCCCCGCCACCCCACATAGAGTAACGGGTCTTCCTCTTGCTTCTAATATATTCTTAGAAGGTTTTCTTGTTACCTTTTATGTCTCTAATTAGTTTGATCTCATTTTGTGCCTTGGCCTTTCTAATTTTGTCCCTACATACTTGTGGTTGTGTGTGTGTGGTTTTTTTTTTTAAAATATATTCATCCTTTGTAATTTGACCTAGTTTCCACTTTTTGTAGGATTCTTTTTTGATTTTTAAGATCATTGAAGATTGACTGGTTAAGGGTGGTCTCTTGCCATACTTTCTGTCTTTCCTTACAGCTGCAAATACTCTATGTATAGTTCTAGGATTATTAGGAAATTAATCACAATTTCATGAAACCATCTGACTTTTTTCCTTTGTGTTTCAGATTATTTTTTGTGACTAGTGTGTTTCAGGAACTCCGGTTTGATCAGATATTTTGAATAAATGTCAATTAGCCACACACACATTGATTCTATTTTTCTCTTGAAGAGATCACAGTTCCCTCATAGGAGCTCCTTCATTACATTAAAAAGGCAAGATTCATAGCTTCAGAGGTTGTTGAACGTCAGGTCTGTGTATCAAAGAGCAGAGGAAAGCATAGAAAATGTACAACCAACACTCTGCAAGGAAAAGTCCTTGCAGTAACATAGTTCATATTGTTTAATCTATGCTAAAGTTTCCTTTAAGACAATAAATTGAATCCAGAACTGGCATAAGGTCACATTTTCATGACATATCGAAATATTGTAAAACCCAACAGCAAAGAATTAATTGGTATTTCCCAAAAATGGCGCAAGACTTTTGGAGCTCAAGGAAAGCCATTCACAAAAGTCAACAATAACTACTATCCTTATGTTTAAGCAATAACCAGATACAAAGGACACAGGAAATAAAAAGGAAATTATCCTTAGAAATGAAGAACAGGTTCAACTGGCTATAGATCTAACTGCCACAAGCAAACTTCTCTGAACTCTTGTTCTGGTGGAACATTGTTATTAGTATGAATAAATTTTTTTGTTATAGGTGCACCTGCTAGCATTTCTGTAGTTGATAGTCTGTCAGAATTTCCATTATAAACCTGTATTCTCAGGAGTTTAACTCTGCTATAAAATATTGCTCTGAGCTGTAACTTTAGAATAAAAGGCTCAGATGTGGATCTTTTATAACCTATTTCATTTAAATCACTTCAGCGTAAAGTATGTAAGCACACAAACATCTCCTATAAATTCAAAATCATTCATTTTTAAAAATAGTAAGAGTGACTAGGCTCATTTCATTCTTCCTCATGTTCCTTGAGGCTTTCTACTCTCCTTCCTATTCCATCCACTTCTCTGTCATCACTCTTCCCTCTCAATCACTATACAAACTTGTCACTTTCTACAGAGACATGTCTGCCTGTGAAAAAGCCTTGCTGTGGGTTGTCTGCCCTGTGGGGTTTTGCACTGGGGCAGCTATATTAACAAAACAGTGCTGTACTAATTGCGGGGTGGGGGTGGGGGGGAGAGAAGATGCCTGTGCAGTTTGCCCTGTAGCATCACAGCTACCCTAAGGATCTGGATTCAGCACGTGAACAACTACACAAATGCAAACCACCCTTATATCAACAAGCCCATGTGTAATTCTGCTCCTCCTCAACTCTCCCTCTTTTCAAATACTATGTAAAAAATAGAGCTTTACTTCCCTGCCCCACCTCAGTTCCTCTTCCATTGTTATTTATCTATATGTAGAAAAAAAGTATTTTTAATAAGAAGAGTGAAAGTGCCACATAGATGGAGGATGGCTGTACATCAGAGGGAAAAGATCTAAGGAAGTTATGCCATTATTAATTCATTTCTTCAAAGACATTTAAGATTTAGTTTATCAAAAAGTGTCTGGTTTTTGTTTTTTTACTCTTCAGGATTGACTGTAGGTGCAATCCTGCTATAAATACGCCCTTCCCCCAATCTAACTTGCATTTATGGCATTGTTTTTGACACCAACACATTTTTCTAAGTTGATTGGTTTGACAAGTTGTCATATTATTTACTTCTGATGTTGAAACAACCACTCTGTATTTTGTAAATGGGTCACAAGTTAGTAAAAAGCTAATGCTAAAATAAATGAAGGGCCAGGATATGAATTTGAATGAACTAGAACACTTCTAACTAAGAAGAGAAGATTCTTGAATAGCACATTTCTTTTTGCCTCATTGTCCATTACCAATGAAATGGACATAAGGCTGAGGTGACCTCTGTAGTACTTCATTTACGTGTTAAGAATGAAAGTGCGGTATTTTGTTCAAGTCCAATTTTACATGAACCTAGGAGTGTTTGGTTTTTTTTGCTGCAGTACAGTTTAACAGGGAAATAACGTCTCTATTTTAGAGTACTAATTGCTAATGATGGGAGGTTTGGACCTGATCCCGCAACATTCTTGGGGTCTCCTGAAAGATAAGAGTCTTAAATACAACCTAAGGAAAGTCGGGGAGCACCTTGTATTGTCATACCCTTTGTTTGGATAAGCATCCAAAACATTTATTCAAATCTCTTTAGCTATACAGCTAAAATTTCACATGACCCAGCTCTTGCTAAGATTGCCAGTATTTCCATATTCCATCTCACTGCTACTTTGGTTATTTGGTTTTGTCAATGCTTTGTATGAGAAAGCTATAGTCAAGGTTTAGTTTTATAGTATCTTGCAGCTTCTTTCTGGGAGTGGTGTAAAACCCATGATTAGTCTTTATTTTAAGCAGGACCTGCAAAAATAGAGCAGGTTGAAAAGTTATGAGAACACTAATGTCAAAACAAATGTGCAAATATTTGGCACAAGCCAAATGTAAAGGCCCCCATGTAGACATTTAAAATTAGAGGGAAACAAAACAACAAAGCACTGTCTAGTTTAGGTGCTTCTCACTCTGTAGAGGGGAATGTCCTACTCCCATTCTACCCCAGAATGGATGCAGGAACATTAACCAGTGGACCAGCCCCTGGCAGTTGCCAAGGGACCAGAGAAGGCCAGAGGGTTCACAAGGAAGACTAGAGCATAGAGCCTGACATGGATAGCTGCTTTCCGAAGCTGATTTCCAGAAACTGCAGGGATGGGAGATAGAAAAATCTAGTCAACAACAAACAGCAACAACAACAACAACAAAAAAGGAAAGAGTTTCTTATATGGGTCTCTCTCATGAGGGGGCAATCTGACCCCATCATTTCTGAACATGGAAACACTTAAGGGGGCTGATCCCAGTTTTAAACCAGTGAAGGAGGAGCAAATCATGTCAGGTTAATATTAGCAGAGTTTAAGATTCAAGATGGAGTGATCATCTGATTAAGTCTTAAATCTGGGTTTGGATGTAAATGCACTTAGAGTAAACAAGTACATTGGTGAAATCATTATGACTTCTCTGCATTGCTCACAGAGAGTGGCTTCCAACTGAGACAAGCTTGCCACAGCTGCTACTGCCTCAGGGAAAGATCTGGATTCAATTCCTAGGAGTTCCAACAACACCTGAATAAGTCACTTACAGATGGGAACTGAGGCAGAGAGAGTAAAAGGGAGATGGCACAAGGAAGGGTTACTATCTGGCTTGCCTATTTAGACAGTAAACACATTGAGGGGTCATTTGATGATTATATATGCAGTAATTGACAAATCTGAGGAACTATCCCAGACTGAGGTATCAATAGAGGGAAAAAGGTGAATTTTAAATGGTTAAGGGATAGCAAACAGAACAAAGCAAATTACATTAGTAAATAAACAAAAACTGCACTAGATAGGCAGGATACAAATTAACAATTTCTCACCCTGAGTGAAAAACAAGCTGGCAGATTCTTAAGGCACAAGTTGCCTTGGTTTTCCCAGGTTTTCTTACACAGGCTAAAGATCTTAGCCCTGGACCATCACTTCTCACAGTTCAGTCTTTGTTCCTCAGGTGTTCTGTAGGGAGAGTGAGGACCCCTCATGTTGTCATTGTCCCTCTTTTATATCTTCCCCGCATTTGTAGAAAAGCTTTTTTGCTGTGACCTGGGTTAAACAGTTCCCTATCTCAGAGGTTTCTCTTGCACACAATTCCTGGAGTAATGTTTGTGTGCACATTTCTTCAATAAGCCACTAACTTTGTTTGGCTTCATCCAACATTGTACATCTGAAATACAGAGACATGGTCAATATTCCCAGCTTCAGATACAAAAATGATACATGATTACAAATTGGATAAACACATTCAGTAAATCAATCTTTCTTTCATGAGCCATCTTGCATAAAGTGCATCTCAGTTATGTGATATTCATATCATAAGCATATTTCCATAAAAAATATGGAGTGAAACATCAGAGATTTCCACCATATACAGGGTTTACAGTGTGGTTCAATGACTCAGCGCCCCCACTATACAAATTGTTCCAGTAAAGACAAGAATTATGAGACTCACAGATTAACAATTTGTTGGAGGAAAAGTCAACATAGCTTTTGTAAATGTAATTCATGCCTCACTGATTAGAATTCTCTGAGGGGGGTCTGTAGCGAAGCGACAACTCACTGGCACAGCTCCTCCTGCTGGTTGTCCTGGGAATTAGCTCTTCCAGCCCAGAGCGCCCTCTGCAGGCTGGTGTCTCACCTGCCGCTGGCCCCCTATGTCCCTCCCATACCCCGGTGCCCTTTACCTCAGGGTTCTGCCTTCTGCAGTACCCTTGCAGTCTCTGGGTCTCCCCTTCCCATGGAACCCCCAACCCTCTATCCCCACCTTCCTCAGTGGCTACTGCCTGTCATCATCTAGCCCCGCACTCACTGGGGCGGACTGTAGTCTAATCCACTCATCACTGACAAGGGGGATTTGGACCTGCTGCCATTCCCTGCAGCCCAGGACTTGCTTTGGCCTTTCTATCAGGCCACAGTCTGGGAGGTCGCCAGACCTGAGCTCCCCAGTCTCTGTACCCTGAGCTTCCAAGCAGCCAGGTCTGTCTCCCTCCAAGGCTGGAGAGAGTCTGACCTAGCTCCTGGCTCACAGCCCTTTTATAGGGCCAGTTGTGGCCTGATTGGGGGTGGCCCCAGCTGTGGCTGCTTCCCCAATCAGCCTAGCCTTTCACAGGAGCAGAGTAATGGCCTTGCTACAGGGTCAAACAAATATGTGGACAAGGGTGATCCAGTAAATATAGTGTACTTGGGACTTTCTGAAAGCCTTTGACAAGGTCCCTCACCAAAGGCTCTTAAGCAAATAATAATGCAGCTAAAAGAAAAGTAAGCAGTCATGGGATAAGATGGAAGGTCCTTTCATGGATCAGTAACTGCTTAAAAGACAGAAAACAAAGGGTAGGAATATATGGTCAGTTTTCACAGTGGAAAGGAGTAAACAGCTGGATAAATGATCTGGAAAAAGGAGGTAAACAGTGAGGTGGGGAAATCTGAAAATGCCAAAAAATTACTCAATATATTTAAGTCTAAAGCAGACTGCAAAGTGATCTCACAAAACTGGGTTACGAGGCAACAAAATGGGAGATGAAATTCAATGTTGATTAATGCACGGTAATGCATATTGGAAAACAATCCCAAGTATACATAGAAAATGATGGGGCCTAATTTAGCTGTTAGCACTCAAAAAAGTGAACTTGGAGTCATTGTGGATAGTTCTCTGAAAACATCTACTCAATGTGCAGCACCAGTCAAAAAAACTAACAAAAAAGGTTAGGAAGCACTATACAAATCTATGATATGCCCATACCTTGAATACCGTGTGCAGTTCTCGTAGCTGAATTTCAAAAAAGATATTTGAATGTGAAAAAGTACAGAGAAGGGCAACAAAAATGATTAAGGGTATAGAACAGCTTCCCTATGAGGAGAGATTTTAAAAAAAGACTGGGACTTTTGATCTTACAAAAGAAATGATTAAGGGGGAGGGGAAAGAGAGGTCTATAAAATCGTGATTGGTGTGAAGAAAGTGAATAGGGAAGTAATATTTACTCCTTTACATAACATGAGAAGCAGGGGTCATCCAATAAAATAGGTAGCATGTTTAAAACAAACAGGCAGTCAATCTGTGGAACTCATTGCCAGGGGATGTTGTGAAGATCAAAACTATTTTTTTTAACCCCTGGTATAGATAGGTTCATGGAGAATAGGACCATTAATGGTTTTTAGCCAAGATGCTCAGGGATGCAACCCCACGCTCTCGGTGTCCCTAGACTCTGATGGTCAGAAGCCGGGAGTGGACCACAAGGGGATGGATCACTTGAGGATTGCCTGGTCTGTTCATGCCCTCTGAAGCACATGGCATTGGCCATTGTCAGAAGACAGGATACTGGGCTAGGTGGACCATTGGTCTGACCCAATATGGCCATTCTTGTGTTAAGTAGAAGAAACAGCCTGAGCTTCACATAAAAGTTTGACATGCAGTGCTGGCAATTAGAAAAATCATGTTTTTACTTACAAACTGATTCAAATAGATATTTAATGATTTATAATAATGAGCCCATCATCACTGGGTCCATTTACAGTTTTTAAATTTTATTTTGAAACACCTAAAATTGTTCTTAGTCCAGCAATTGAGAGGGAGAACACACATGAGCAAGTACAACACTGAACTGAGGAGGATGGTCTGTTATTACTTATGATCTAACAAGGTCATATAAGCTGAAGCGAACAGGAGCTGCAGACTGGTGGTTCAGAATATTACAGTATCCAATATAGATCATGTGGCACTCAGCAACTGGCCATAAAGGCAACATGTTTCCGTGTCAGTGACTGCCCCCATAGCTGATGCTACTTTTACAATATTACCAACATCAAGTGTTGAAAACTTATGAATCAAGCCCTGCAAAAATCATGAGATTGAGCCAAAACAGTTCTTTTTGGGTTCTTTTTATTTACTTCCGGAGCTTTCAGGATGCATGTGGGACACATTTTCAAAATAAATAGAGTTAAAACTTTGGGGTTTTATTTAATAAAAGCAGATTTTTATATGGTCACTTGGCATGGGGCTTTCGTAAAGCATCAAATGTCATAAGACTCATGATTAAAAACTGAGTTAGCAACACTCCTTATAGTTTTCTCTGTGCGCATCTCTTCCATATACCCAAGTGAGCTACTAAACTTGGTGACAGGATGACCAATTAGAACTCTAAGAAAGAGGTACTACACATTCACCACTTTCACAGGCTATCCCTATTCTATTCCATCATGCTTAACTTCCCACTAAGTGGAGAGTGCTGTCCCTGAAAGTCTCTCAGTTTTGTACATTTAGCTTTCTATGCACACCCATCATTATGGTATCCAAATACCAGAAGAAAAATACATAAAACACCAAGGTCATTTGATAGGGTCATAGGGGCAGGGATAGCTCAGTGGTTTGAACATTGGCCTGCTAAACCCAGGTTTGTGAGTTCAATCCTTGAGGGGGCCATTTAGGGATCTCGGGGCAAAAATTGGGGATTGGTCCTGCTTTGAGCAGGGGGTTGGACTAGATGACCTCCTGAGGTCCCTTCCAATGCTGATATTCTATGATTTCCAGTAATTTATCTATCTGACTATGCAGTAGCTCCAGTTTAAGCAATTTAGGAAGATTCAGTCATGTGAAGTGCTGAACCCCCTCAATTGCCACAGACCATTTCTTCCACAATAGTTCTTTCTACTTCCTTTGCAAAGGAATCGGAATACAGTACCAAATTGGCATTATAAGGAACTAGAGTGGTTGTATTAATTCCTTCCTCAGCCATATTCAATTAAATCATACACCAGATCAGCTTAAGGGCCACATATCCAACAACCAGTCTTTAAAATAGGTCTCCATTCATACTGCTTGTTTCTTTTTAATTTGAGGACTTGGCTACAGTCTGGACTAGAATGTACACACTTTCCTTTCCCTTGAAACCTTGGTGGAGCAAAGCTAAGACTCACTGGCATAGCACCTCCTGCTGGTCATCTTTGGAATTAGCTCTCCAGCATACAGAGGGCCTCCTCCTGGCCGGCGTCTCACCTGCCGCTAGCCCCTCCCGGACCCTAGGGCCTCTACCTCAGGTTCTGCCCCCAGAAGTACCCCACAATCTGGGTCTTCCCACCCAAGGGAGCCCCCAACCCTGTAGCCCCACACTGCCTCAGTGGCTACTGCCAGTTATCATCTAGCCCCCGCTCACTGCGGCAGACTGCAGTCTGTAAACACTCATCACTAGCAAGAGGTTAGGACCTGCTGCCTTTGCCTATTCCCAGGCTGTATCTCTGCAGCCCCAGTACCTTTGATAGGCCTTCAGCCTGGGGAGTTACCAGGCTGGAGCTCCGCAGCTCCTCTTTCCCAGCACTACTCTACCTCAGGTACCTATCTCTCCCAGGCAGCCAGGTTTTTCCTCTCTCCAGAGCTAGAGAGAGACACTGATTCAACTCCTGGTTCACAGACCTTTTATAGGCCCATTTGTTGCCCGATTGGGGCATGGCCCCAGCTGTGGCTGCTGTCCCAATCAGCCTAGCTTTTCCCAGCCACAGCCCTCTCCAGGGCTGCTTTTAGCCCCTGCTTTCTGGAGTTGGGCAGCCACCCCACTATACACTTGGGTCTAGTCATATCATTTTGGGTTTGAGCAGGGTGCTGGACTAGATGACCTCTTGAGGTCCCTTCCAACCCTGGTATTCTATGATCACAAAACTAAAAGGAATATGGAACAACATGACATGTTGGCAAAGAAGCCAAACAGGAATTATATTAAGCCATTCTACTCTTTTCCCCCAGAGAGGCCTTATTGAGCCATATGCTGAACTGAGATATTCTCCACAGAGACTCTAAACATAGATAGATGTTAAAGAGGAAAGACCACTAATCCCAGTCCGGTGTTTTTCCATACATGCAGACATCAAGTTCTGGTAGTAATCTGAGTAAATTAAAAATTTCTCTAGAGAATTATTCCATATTAATTATCCCTAGGTTGTTTACTTGAGTTAGTTTGCTACTTCTAGATGTGTTCAGATGATAATTTGTATCACCAGTAGTTTTGCTTGGAATCAGATGTACCAGAGTGCCAAATGAACCTGAAGTACTGGTATGCATAATGCAGCTAAAAGAAAATTCAGTGTGGCAGAAATGATGCACAATTGATAGCTGACTTGAGCTGATTTTAGGTCACGATAGACTACCAGCAACTATGTGGTTTTATGTAATCTGTAAATTTATGTTAGAGGAAAAAAGTAAAGAACTTTTGAAGTTAAAACAGGATATAGCTTTTTATAGACAAGTCATTCTTGCTCATTAAAAAAACAACACCTCATTCTTGTTAAATAGAGTTCTTGGACTAGACCAACAAAGGCACTCAGGCATTGCAATGGTCAGTGTTGGAATACTTAATTTTAGATACTTCACACCCAATAGAATCCGCATCCCCAAATTCGGGACCCAGGCTCCCCTATGCAAGGCATGGGGAGAGTTTAGGCCTCTAAGAATAGGATCTACAAAAACCAGCATGGTCAGCAGGGAGCCATCTAAGCTAGCCAACAGTGGCTGAGCCAGGATTTGCAACCATGGGGGCCATTGGGTAATTGGTGGTGGGGGTTGGAGTCTGAGTCCACCCCACACTCACCTGGGTGTGGCAGCTCCCATCCTGCAGGCTGGGTCTAGCTCCCTACTCTGGATGTTGCAACACTCTGTCCCAGTTCCACTGAGATTTGCCCCACCTGTCCCTCCATCGTATGCCATGTCACAACACCGGGAGCTGGGCCCAGACCCATGGAACAGGAGCCACTATTGCCAAGTGAGTGCAGGGCATGCTCACTGTTCTCCAGCCCCATGTGAAATGGATCTACATCTATAGCTAAGAGATGCTGGAAGGGGGGGCAGGAGGGGTCACCCCCATGCCCCCCATTAGCTCTGTTACTGCTAGCCAATAAGAAATGTCAAGGAGAGGGGTTTGGCCTTAGTCCTGTCTCTTTCAGGGAGTTAGGCACCCGAGCCTGGGCCAGAGGGAGCTGCCTATCTCAGTTCAGAATATTCAGCCATATGTGGGCGGCCATGCCTGCGGATGGTCGTGTAAACAAACAGTCTCGCAGCCTGCCAGCAGATTACCCTGACGGGCCGCACGGGCTGCAGGTTGCCCACCACTGGTTTATAGCTATTAGAAAACAATCCCCTCCAAAACCTGGAATTGAACGTAGGAGTCTTAAGTCAACATTCCTCTGCTCTCAAACATCCGTTAACTGCATATGCCTCAGCCTCCTTGCATGCCTGATCCACAGATGAGGATGGCCTCACACTGTCACCAGCTATTCTGCTAACTCAAGTGGCAGTAGTTGGTGCTATGGACTTTAAAGTGCGAATCCTGCTGATGACCCATGTGAGAGGGTCAATTTGGTTCCACAAGACAGGTGTGGGGTTTTTTTAAACCTTTTAAAAAAAGTAGAAAATTTTACACAAAAATCTACATTAAAGAACATGGTTAAGGTTAAATGGTTCTCTTAATAAAGAATCAGTTTAGTTTTACAAGCATGGAGTCCTTTCATGTTTCATGTACCACGTGCTAGGTAACAAAGGCACCATACTGTAAATAAGAATAAGGCTTTGCATTTAATGATGCTGAGATCTTGATAGAAATCATATACATTTCACACCAAACATTCTAATTTTCCTACATTTGATTATTAACAAACTCCAAGTGGTTTATCCAGAATTCTTTTTGCAATGGCTCTGTGCCAGCCTGAACATTCAAGGTTTATTTATCATGGAATAGATGCATTTTACCATTCCAAAGTGAAATAGAGCCAAGATTTTAATCTTATCTATATTAGGGTTTCTAACTGAATTCTATTATTCCCTCAGGATGCATGATAAGGAAACTGAAAATGTTTATTTTGTTTAGTTTTCAGAGAAACATTACACTAAAATGGAGCTACAGTAGAGTATTTCTCTGGGGATGGGGGGAATTACAGGGATGTTGTAAATATCCCTAAAATAAGCATAATAAACCCAGGAAATTAAGAATTTAGGTAAGATTAAAATGTCCAAAGATGCTAGTGTAGAGATGTATAATTAAATACCCCCACAACCTTAACTCAGCCCTCTAGTGATGTCACGCAATAGCCATTTATGAATAATGCATATGGTAATCTGTTTAAATTAAAAAGTGATTTTTTTAGGACACTTGTATTTGTGACACCATGAGAAAAATGCATAAGTGTTCACTTTTTAAATTGTCAGCATTGTTTCTCATTTTATTTTACTTGCAATAACTGTAGCAACAATATCACTAACCTGATGCTGCCTCCTTGTGGGCATCCATTCTGGGCTGGTGTTTACTTTCATCCTTGGCAAACTTTAGCAAAATACTTTCACCTTTTGTTAAAGCAATTTCTACTTAAGGATTTTTTATTTTATTTTTTTTAAAAAAGGCATGAGCACCTCAAAGACTTTGATAAAGCAACTTGACAAAAAAAATCCCATGCTGGGATCCCTTTTACATACTGTCATTCAACACTTTGAAGGGAGGTCTGAATAAGAAAACACATACATTAATAGGTATATAGAATATTCTAAGTAGCTTATTTTGCGTAAGTTCATAGTGAGTGAGCACTATCCTAATGAAAAAACAGGTGGAATATAAAGTTAAGACCTCTAAAGTAATTGGAAAGGCTTCCACTGTTGTTGTTTTCCCCCCTTCTTCCCCCGTCAATGTTAATGGCAATTAAGCATCCAAATAGCATATGGCAACTTTGACATCTCAGCCTACTTATGAAATTAAATACAAAAAAACTTTTAATGTTAAGGTTGCAAAGTCTAGAACTCAGAAGTTAGGAAATGCTAGAACTAATGTTGCCTGGACAACCTAAACTTGGCTTCCCTTGTGAGTATTCATTATGATAGTCTTCAATTACATGATCACATTATTTTTCCCCTGCATCATTCAGCACACAGGATGGATGCTGCTCACAAAATAAGTAGTTATTCAATATTTCCCTTTATACTCATTCCATCTCTGGCCCCTCTCTTTAATTAGAGAATCCTATTCGAAACCTGCTCTGAATATAGAACTATCAATTTCTTCATGGTGCTTTCATCACAGTATGAATTTCACTTAATGTATGAATTTACCTTAATACCTCTGTAAGGTGAGGCAGTATTATCCCTCTTGTACAGACTTTTTCATAGTGCTTAGCATTTTTATAGCACTTCCTAAGTTCAAAACTGGGTCCCAATTGACTTCAGTTTATAGCTATAACAGCTCAGTCCTTAGGCAACTAGAAGCCAAAATTTGCTGAACTTGAGACACCTGAAGTCAGGAATGCAATTAAACAGGTGAAATTTTGGTTCAAATGAGTTGCCTAGCATCGCATAGGACTTCTGTAGCAGAGGCAGTGATAGAATCCAGTTTTCCTGGGTGGCACTCAACAGCCTTAACCACAAAATCATCCTTCTCTACGTTCAGTCTCTTTACTTATTCACTACACACTTTCCATCTTCTCCCGTAAACAAGGAAGGGTTCCTACAGGCAACAGACTCATTCACTACAAAATTCTGAGTCAGCACTTTTCATCCTGTGCCCTGAATGAGGCAGGAATCCTGTGGAATATATGTATGTGCTCATGTAATGAAACAATATATTGAAGTGTATACACATAAGAAGGCCAAATTAAGATTACATAAACTTAATTATTTCATTTCCTAACTTTTGAGTATTTGACTTTGTGACCTTTAATGTTCAGTAATAGCAGTGGTGCTGCTGGAAAATGAACAACAAAATCACTGGGAATTTGAGATACAAAAGATGCAATCAAAATGAAACAAAATTCAGGATCCATGAGTGCAATTCATATATTGGTGAACTCTTACTCAAACAAGTAGCCTTATTGTAATCATTTTGAATGCAAGTGAAGCCCTGCTTTCCACATCACTAATATAGTCAGTGGGACTACTCATGAGGGTTCACAGTGTGAGTAAAGGTTACACACTTTGGCCCTTAATGTTGTTATCATCAAGCCATAAGTATATAGAATCTATTCTATTTACAGATTCCTAAAAATAGGACAATGTACATGAATTCCCTAACAAAATGTAAAACAAACTGTGTGGGTGGACACTCATTCTCTCCTAGTGAATTATAGAACCCAAAGCTGTAACTATTAAAGAGGTTTCCCCAAGAACAGAGCTTCAGTAGAAGCGATACTACAGTTGAGTGCTATTTAATTTCACCAGCTGTTAATTACTGGTGGATTGGGAATAGTGCTCTTAAAAAAAAGGCACTTAAATGAAAGCAATGAAGTATCTTTAATTCAAACACTGTATTCCAGGTGATCCAACAGGAAGAACGTTAAAATCCACCAGACTTATCAAAAGAATCAAGGTAGATATTCAGCAGAATACAAATGGGTGAGGAACATTTCTGAATATAAAATTTACTGAAGTGGTACCAAAGGGTTAAGAAATGAAACTTTATTGCTCCAAAAGTAGTGTTTTCCAGTATTGTTTCTAGTTACTTAGTTTGATTTTAAATTAGGACTGAAAATGGATCGTTCCCTCTTGTAAATGGGCTCATGGGATATTTTGTTGACATTCTGTATGTTAAGTAGTTAACCTTGCAAGGTACATTGCTTATGGTGTTACTGCTGCAGCATTTTGTTTTAATAAAGGTTCTTGTTACTGAAAGTAAATGCATATGTTCTCACTTTATGTCTGCTGGAAATATCAGTCCATTACCATTCACTACCCCTTTAACTCATTCCCTTAGGTCTAAAAACATACCTGTTTCCATTCAAAATTACAAGTAAAGTAAAGAAATGTTAAAAAACAAAAACAAAACAAACCTAGGAAGAAAAAAATCTTTGCCTTTAATCTACAGTAAAATTACAGCAAGGAGTAAAATATGGACTATGGAACAATTTGAAGGAACGCTATTTTTAGCTTTAAATACTGCTGCCGCGCCCCGCACGACCCCTCCCCCGGTAGCCAATAAAACCCTTAAAAACCTCATACTCCTTTGTTACAACATAAGGAGTATAATAGTTTCCCTTCCTATCATACTACAAGTAAATTGCACTCTAGTTACAACTGTTTGTATATGCAAAATAAGATGACTTTATGCTAGTAACTGAAAGTGTCACAAGCATATCCCTCCTTAATACACATCTCCCATGAAGCCTACCATTGCCAATATGCCAAGCAACGAAGTACTGTCAGCCGTGTTTACAGAGAGTAAAATACATTCTGTATTGCTTTGTGATAAATCCTTTGTCTGATTTCTAGATACTGTATGATCGTGTGTCAGAATGATGCCTGCTATTTTTGGGCCCCAAATTAGGTATGCACTTAGGTACTTTCCTAACTTTAAGCACACGCTTAAAGACCTGTGGAAATGGATGGGACTACTCTGATGCTTGAAGTACAGTACATGCTTGAGTGATTCAGTCAGTCAATGAGACCTTAGGCACCTCTTCAGAAAAATAAGCACATTCTGAAAGTTAAAGTATGTGCGTTAGTACTTTGCTGAATTGGGGACTTGGATAGTTACCTGTCCCATGGAGTTGTCATCTTTCTTCTGAAAGTTTTGAAGAACACCGAGTATACCATTGTCATTCAGATATAACAGTCATACTACATAGCAGCATTATTAAACAAATCAAGATTGCACATATACAGACCACAAGTCACCCTTAAATACATGGGCTTCTTCATTATTGTCATGTTCTGTTCACTTAGTACCTTAGGAATGCAGTAAATATTGAGCTAACATTATTTAGTTATCTTAGGAAACTGAAACATTTGTACGGTGACCAATACGCACTGGTATGTGAGAGAGAGCCATACACGAGACGTGTAAGTAACCCGACAACCAAACTAGTTTTGCCAAAGCAGTTTGTTTGAAGGAATTATTAGTGCACATGGTTTACGACAAAATATTTTAAAATTTAAAAGATGGTATTTTACAATGGCTATTTATTGCCTTGATGGCTCATATGTTCTCTCTTTTCATTTGGATAGAGGCATAGGTACTCTGCCAGATTTTCTTTCAATGCATAAGATGAATGGGTAAAGAAGAACACATATTGCAGGAGGGCGTTAGGTCAGTATTCATTCTACAGCCTATTTTATAGTTAGAGATTGTGCATATATATATTTGCCTTTTACCTTCAAAGTGAAAATAGAGGTTACACAATGTAAACAAGTCTTTATTCTGATCCATCTTAATACTTGCCAGATGTAAGGGGAACAAGAGAACACTTTCTCAGGCTACTGTTATGCCAAGTCTAACCTCCCAAGAGAGATTTCTTCAGAGATCAGTTCCTTATGCTCATAAAACAAATGAGCTTGTGTGAACCTGTTCTTAGTAGTTGCAGAGTTAAACTATGCATGACTCTTGACTGCTCATAGCATGAGCAAATTTCAGCGTTCCATGAGTTATTTTTACCTTTGTACTAATATTTAGGTTTTCTTGTGGCTATTTAACTTTGTAGTAATACAATGAGGCATATTTATAGTGCATAATTACATCTAACTAGCCATTCATTCTTCTGGGCTAGAGTAAAGAACCAGCATTGTTATAAAGCTCGCTTCACCCAGTTTTAGAAGCAACAGGGTTTTCTTTGTAGTTTTTCATAATTTTCACCCCCTTATTGTTTCATATGCAGGTTTATAAGCCAGTATTAGTTCATAAGCATAGCAAAAGATTGTTTTAAAAAAATAGAGAAATATATCCCCCTACAATTTAAATTACTCCTCTCCTTATAGAGGACTTTTCACACAGATCTTAAAGCACTTCCTATCATTATCCCCATTTTACACACCCAAAAACAGGGAAAGCTGCAACTTGGCCAGAATCGCCCAGCAAACCTGTGGCAGAACCGGGACTTGAACCTTATTCTCCCAAGTCCCACTCCAGGTCCCTATCCACAGTTTCAAGCTTCAGAGGGATAGCCGTGTTAGTCTGGATCTGTAAAAGCGGCAAAGAGTTCTGTGGCACCTTATAGACTAACAGACGTATTGGAGCATGAGCTTTCGTGGGTTAATACCCACTTCATCAAGCATCTGACGAAGTGGGTATTCACCTACAAAAGCTCATGCTCCAATACATCCGATAGTCTATAAGGTGCCATAGGACTCTTTGCCACTTATCCACAGTTTAATCTTTTGGCTACAGTGCCTGCTGCTGTTCTGCTTAAGCACGATTATGCTACACTGAAGCAGCTCAGCACAGTACAACCCATCATGAGGAGAAGCAACAGTATTCCTAGCTTGAAATATTCAGTATTTTCTCCTTCTATGCAGTCTGCAATGTATCCAGGTAAAAGTCTATAACAATACTAAAGCCCAAACATCAGCTGCCAGAAAAATTGGAGATCATGGCTAGGAGAGAGGTAAGAGGTGGCAGTCTATGATTATGCCAAGACAGATAATCTCTAGTAAAGGTTATGGACTCTTCTCGACCTGATCTAGATTAGCTGTTGCTAGACTGTACATCGGGAGATGAATCAATCAGATGTTTGTGACTGTATCTTGCTAACATACAAACAAACAAAACCAAAGAGCAATACTACTTCATAATCTTAACACAGTGTAAGCAGTACTTTGATTATTTAGTGTCATTTTGGTCAGAAGATTGCATTATGATACATTGAATTTTACTTTATTGTGCACTCCAGAGCAGACTGATGTTCCTTATACCAATGGATCCTTTGAAATGCATTGATACTGTCTTAGTCTGCTATTTTAGAATCCCATAAACTATCAGTTAAGTGGGAATTACATGTTAATCAAAGACTGAAATTAACAGGCTAAATTCCAGCCTCCTTCAATCTTGAGTTTTGGGGACCAATCCTCTATAAGAGCATATGAAGTGGTGTGGGGCAACTGTGTCTCACATACCACAGAATAACATGATGGAAACTGGGTAGAAATTTATTGAGCTCCCCTCCTTCCCCCTCATTTGTGAATAAGAGACTGTGCCTCATATAAGGATTACAGGATTTGACTGTATAGTATCAGATCATACTACCATTCTACCCCCTCTTCTTTAGCAATGAGCCAACACTAAAACTTTCTCGGCATCCAGCTTCTTGTTAAAGAATGATTAAGATGAAGCATGTGGTGAACTGGCATTTGCCTGAGTACATAAAGTATTTGTTTAAAAAAAAAATCAGATAAAACTAAGGTATTTGAAAAATACTATCCAGGTCAGCAGTCTTCAAATACAAGGAACAGCCACTACATAGCAATTAAAAACCACAGCCACTCCTCAGGACATTTGCAGATAAAACTAGCCACCATTTTCATGTTGTCAATAAATGGGAAACAAAACATCTCATTATATTCTTCTAGTAAGAGCTTATCTAAAATGGAGGTCACTATCTGCTAAATGGTTTTAAAATCAGTTTTTACTCCTAATGGTTATTTTACATAGGCAGAAGTTATGCCAATTTCTCACCTGGAAGTTAGCATCTTCAAGTCCTGAACTCGTTTCACCAAAAAGAACTATAAGGTATTTCATACATAATTTTCAAAAATGTTACCTGAAAATATTTTCACTTTCAATTATGGCAGCTTCCTAACTTGTAATACAGCTTTCAGAAGGGAACATACATTTTTCCTTTTTTAACAGTTTGCACATTAAATAAAATGAGTTATATTTATCTTGACTCACTCTCAGGCCTTTCACAGCTTTGGTTCATTGCATTCAGAATAACCTGTTCAGTCACACAGATTTCTGTTATTAGGAAATATAATTTTCTGTAGTTATGCAAAATTATATTTCAAATTAGACAGTGCTGCACATCACATACTAACCAAATATATTTTGAACTAAAAAAAAAAAAAAGCTCTTTCTTAAGCACAGTAAGCTTCTATTTAGAATCTATGGGCCCCATCCTGCAAGCACATATGTATGTGTGCAACTTTAGTCACATGAGGAGCTCATTGTCCCCAGATAATTGTCTGCTGGTATCTGTAAATATTTAATATATGGTAAGGATTCCCTTACTGTATCACTATTTATGGGATTGAAAGCTAAACAAGTGTTGCCTATCTATTTGGTATTATTTTATACAGGGATTTATGAAACAAGGTAGGTGAGGTACTATCTTTGATTGGACCAACTTCTGTCAGTGAGAGAAGCTTTTGAGCTTACACAGAGCTCTTCTTCGGGTCTGGAAAATATAATCAATGTCACAGCTATATATAAAGGTCAAAGTTTAGCATAAGTAGTTAGCACAAATTCTAAAAAGACAGGTCAAGGTGAAGTGGCCCATTAACACACTTGTTAGGACAAAAAGGGGGAGGAGGGGGTTACTTGGTTACAGTTTTTTGTGATAAGCCGTAAATCCAGTGCCTTTATTAAGACCATGATTTTTAGTATCTTGCAAAACTTATGAATTTAATTTCCCAGTCTCATCTCTTGATGAGGTTGAGCTGGTTTCCTTGGAGGATGAGAACTCTGTGGGGGAGGGATGGGGGGAGGGCGGGGGGGGGTAAGATATAGACTTAACTTTGTGAAAAGTGTTCATCCACAGGTGATTGTGTTTTGGTCTTATTTTTATCATTGTTTTGTGGGTTCATTTGAGAGCATAGTGATTGTCTGTTTTCACCCACAGTTGTTACTAGAGCATTTAGTTCACTGAATGAGGTACACCACATGTTGATAGGACCCATGAATCTTGACAAGTGTGTTGATCATTGTAGCAATGGAGATATGTCTGCATATTTGCATCTGATGTTCTGGCAGGGTCTGGTGCTGCTTTGAATTGGTGTGTCCTGGACCATGGGGAGCTAGCTTCTGACGAACTTGTAGAGATTGGGGGTTGTCTGAAAGCCAGAAGAAGGGAGTTCAAGAAAGATTTCTTTCAGATTGGGATACCCATACAGGGGATCATCAAACTATAACACATAGTCGATGGGTTTCAGTGTGGGGTGGTACATGACAACTAGGGGTGTGTGGTCAGAGGAGGTACTATTTTTGTATTGAAGCAGGTTCTCTGAGGGTATTTGGGTGGCCCATTTCATGATGTGATCTGCTTCTCTGGTGGAGTGTCCTTATTTTGGGAAAGTAATTTTGAGTGTGTTAAGATGTATATCCTGGACTTTTTCCTCAGAGCACATTCGATGTTATCTGAGTGCCTGGCAGTCGATAACAGATTTCTTGGTGTGTTTGGGATGGTTACTGATCAATGAATTTAGGAGTGGTGATCTGGGGATTTATTGTATATAGTTGTCCATTGTAGAAGCTGTCCAGGAAGTTGATGCTGGTGTGGGAGGGTTCCAAAGAGTTTTATGGGAGGGTGATGTTTGTTATAGTCGTGATGAAAATCTGACGGAGTTTAGGTCATCTGCCCAGAGGATGCGTCTTGGGTAGATCATTGGTTTTGTGGTACATTTGTCCAGAAATTTCTCAAGCTGGCTCATGAAGAGGTTGGCATATTGGTGAGCCATAGAATCAGACTTTAAGGTCAGAAGGGACCGTTATGATCATCTAGTCTGACCTCCTGCACAATGCAGGCCACAGAACCTCACCCACCCACTCCTGTAACAAACCCCTGACCTATGTCTGAGCTATTGAAGTCCTCAAATCACGGTTTAAAGACTTCAAGGCGCAGAGAATCCTTCAACACGTGACCCATGCCCCACACTGCAGTGGAAAGGGGGAAAAACAAAAACAAAAAACAAAAACACAACCCATGGCCTCTGCCAATCTCCCCTGGAGGAAAATTCCTTCCCAACCCCAAATATGGTGATCAGCTAAACTGTGAGTACGTGGGCAAGCCTCACCAGCCAAACACCCAGGAAGAATTCTCTATAGTAACTCAGATCCCACCCTATCTAGTGTCCCATCACAGGCCATTCTGCATATCTACCACTAATAGTCAAAGATCAATTAATTGCCAAAATTAGGCTATCCCATCATACCATCCCCTCTATAAACTTATCAAGCTTAGTCTTGAAGCCAGATATGTCTTTTGCCTCCACTGCTCCCTTTGGAAGGCTATTCCAGAACTTCACTCCTCTGATAGTTAGAAACCCTCATCTAATTTCAAGTCTAAACTTCCTGATGGCCAGTTTATATCCATTTGTTCTTGTGTCCACATTGGTACTGAGCTTAAATAATTCCTCTCCCTCCCTGGTATTTATCCCTCTGATATATTTATAGAGAGCAATCATATCTCCCCTCAGCCTTTTTTTGGTTAGGCTAAACAAGCCAAGCTCTTTGAGTCTCCTTTCATAAGACAGGTTTTCCATTCCTCTGATCATCCTAGTAGCCCTTCTCTGTACCTGTTCCACTTTGAATTCATCCTTCTTAAACATGGGAGACAAGAACAGTACACAATATTACAGATGAGGTCTCACCAGTGCCTTGTGTAACAGTACTAACACCTCCTTATCTCTACTGGAAATACCTCACCTGATGCATCCCAAGACCACATTAGCTTTTTTCACAGCCATATCACATTGGCGGCTCAAAGTCCTCCTGTGATCAACCAATAGTCCAAGGTCCTTCTCCTCCTCCGTTACTTCCAAGTGATGTGTCCCCAGTTTATAACAAAAATTCTTGTTATTAATCCCTAAATGCACGACTTTGCACTTTTCACTATTAAATTACATCCTATTACTATTACTCCAGAAGGTCATCCAGATCTTCCTGTAGGATATCCTGGTCCTTCTCTGTATTGGCAATACCTCCCAGCTTTGTGTCATCCACACACTTTATTAGCACATTCCCACTTTTTGTTCCAAGGTCAGTAATAAAAAGATTAAATAAGATTGGTCCCAAAACCTCCACCTGAGGAACTCCACTAGTAACCTCCTTCCAGTTCACCTTTCAGTATGACCCATTGTAGTCTCCCCTTTAACCAGTTCCTTATCCACCTTTCAATTTTCATATTGATCCCTATCTTTTCCAATTTAGCTAATAATTCCCCATGTGGAACCATATCAAATGCCTTACTGAAATCAAGGTAAATTAGATCCACTGCATTTCTGTTGTCTAAAAAAATCTGTTACCTTTTCAAAGAAGGATATCAGGTTGGTTTGGCACAATCTACCTTTTGTAAAACCATGTTGCATTTTGTCCCAATTACCATTGACCTTAATGTCCTTAACTACTTTCTCCTTCAAAAATTTTTCCAAGACCTTGCATACTACAGATGTCAAACTAACAAGCCTGTAGTTACCTGAATCAGGTTCCCCCCCCCCTTCTTAAAAATAGGAACTATGCTAGCAATTCTCCAGTCATATGGTACAACCCCTGAGTTTACAGATTCATTAAAAATTCTTGCTAATGGTCTTGCAATTTCATGTGCCAGTTCCTTTAATATTCTTGGATAAAGATTATCCAGGCCCCCTGATTTAGTCCCATTAAGCTGTTCAAGTTTGGCTTCTACCTCGGATGTGGTAATATCTGCATCCATATCCTCATTCCTATTTGTCATTCTACAATTAGCCTTAAGCTCCTCATTAAAGACTGAGGGCAAGTATTTGTTTAGATATTGGGTCATGCCTAGATTATCCTTAACCTCCACTCCATCCTCAGTGTTTAGCGGTCCAACTTCTTTCTTTGTTTTCTTCTTATTTGTCTGGATATAGAACCTTTTACTATTGGTTTTAATTCCCTTTGCAAGGTCCAACTCTACATGGCTTTTGGCCTTTCTCACTTTATCCCTACATGTTCTGAACTCAATAAGGTAGCTTTCCTGGCTGATCCCTCCCATCTTCCACTCCTTGTAGGCTTTCTGCTTTTTCTTAATCACCTCTCTGAGATGCTTGCTCATCCGGCTTGGTCTACAACTCCTGCCTATGAGTTTTTCCCCCTTTCTTGGGATGCAGGCTTCTGATAGTTTCTGCAACCTAGACTTGAAGTAATTCCAGGCCTCCTCCGCCTTTAGATCCACAAGTTCTTCAGTCCAATCCACTTCCCTAATTTCCTTAATTTTTTAAAGTTTTTAGGGTTTTTGATTTAAAAAACCCTAGTCACAGATCTAAATTTTGTTAATCCTTCCATTTAGTTTGAACTGAATTAGCATCATGATTGCTTGAACTAAGGTTGTGCCCTACAACCATTTCTTTTATGAGGTCCTCACTACTCACCAAAACCAAATCTAAAGTGGCATCCCCTCTTTTTGGTTCAGCAACTACTTGGTGAAGGAATCCATCAGCTATCACATCCAGGAAAATCTGAGCCCTGATATTATTACTAGGACTTGTCCTCTAGTCTATATCTGGGAAGTTAAAGTCTCCCATGATCACACAATTCCCATTAGTATTTACTTCATTAAAAGAGGACTCTATCCATATCCAAATTGGATCCTGGTGGTCTATAGCACACCCCAAGCACTATCCCAGGGGAGGCTCTAGTAGCTTTCTTCCCCCATGTGATTTTTGCCCAGACAGACTGTCTTATCCATTCCATCACTTCTTATTTCTTTACAGTCTACCTCATCATTGATATACAATGCTACTCCACCACCTTTGCCTTTATTTCTTGTCTTACCTAAACAGCACATGCCTTCAATACCTGTACCCCAGTCATGACACTTATTCCACCATGTTTCTGTTATCCCTATAATATCTGGTTTCACTTCCTGCACCAATAGCTCTAGTTCCTCCATTTTGTTACCTAGGATTTTGTACCTTGCATTAGCGTACAAATATCTTAATTTTTGCTGTTTGGCTTCTCTCACATTCTTTACCCGACTAGGCACAGACATTCTTCCACCAGTATCACCTATTAGACTGATATATACATTACCCTTCCTCCTTATGTCCATTTTTCTACCCACAGCTGTATCCTTTCTTACTTCATTTTCTTCCCTCTCAATGTTAAAATCCGGTGTGGAGATTACCTGGACATCTTCCAACCATCTCCCCCAAATTCCTAGTTTAAAGCTCTCTTAATCAGTTGTGCCAGCCTCAATCCTAGAAGTCTATTTCCCTCCCTACTCAGGTGAAGTCCATCCCGAGAGAACAGTCCTCTGTCCATGAATGCTTCCCAGTGGCCATACATCCCAAAGCCCTTCTTATAGCACCACTGCCTGAGCCATCTGTTGATCATCATAATCTTGTCACACCTTTGTTGCCTTTCTCTAGGAACAGGCAGAATCCCACTGAAGATCACCTGAGCCTTGATTTCCTTAAGCATCTTCCCTAGCCTGGCATAGTCTCCATTGATAGGTTCCAGCGAGAATCTAGCCATATCATTTGTTCCCACATTAAGGGCAATTAGTGGATTCTTTCCCGCTCCCATTAGGATCTCCTTCAGCCTCAGGTTCACATCCCACGTTTAGGTCATCTACCCAGAGGATGCGTCTTGGGTAGATCACTGGTTTTGTGGTGCATTTGTCCAGAAATTTCTCAAGGTGGCTCATGAAGAGGTTGGCATACTGGGGAGCCATCTTAGTACTCACAGCTGTTCCCATGGTTTAGGCAAACAGTTGAATATAAAATTATTATGGTAAGGATGAAATGGATACATCTGGCAATGTGTTTGAGCTAGATATTGAAGGTTGTCCATCATCCTATAAATACTTGAATCAGGCAGTTATGCCTCCATTGTGAGGGATGTTGGCGTATAGGGAAATGACATCCATGATGTGTTCTGAGGAAGGATGTTAATGTTGCAGAGTTTGTGGAGGACGTAGGTTATGTCAGGGAAGAATCTGGCCCTTTGTGTGATTAGTGGTTTGAAGATACTCAAGGAATATTGGGACTCATGGAAACTAAGAATGTCATGTCCAGATATGATGGGTCTGCCTGGGTTCCCTTGTTTATGTGTCTTGGGAAGCATGTGGAAGATCTCTGTGGTGGATGTGTGGATGAGTTTGTAGGAGTTTCTTTGGGGAAGACTTTGATGATATGCTTAAATTCCTGAGCAAGTTGTGAGGTGGGGGTCGTCTTTGATTTCTTTATAGTAGGTGGTGTCAGAGTTGTCAGTTGGCCTCATTCACATAGTAATCATGGTTGAGGACCACAATGACACCCACTTTGTCTGCTGGTTTGATTTCAGGGACTGTATAGCCAGTAAACTCTGTTTGACATTGAGCATCAAAGTTAATCAATGCCTTTCCCAGACCTAAGGAAGAGCTCTGTGCAGCTCAAAAGTTGGTTTCTCTAACCAACAGAAGTTGGCCCAATAAAAAGATATTACCTCACACACCTTGTCTCTCTAATATCCCGGAACCAACAGCTACAAGACTGCATACAGGGATTTATGAAAAAGTTATTTGGTATTATCAAAGAAATTTCACTCTACTACACACAATATAATTGTCACTGGCTTATAAAATATTAGCAAGTCTCTGGTCCATGAGCAATAATGATTTTTCTGGAAGTCTATCTTTCAGATAACAGCCATCCTAAGACTGTTAAAGACCTTAGGAAAATTGGAGTATTCTTAAATCACTATAACAGTTTAATCTGTAGTTTATACCTGTAAACTACCCACTGTCCCCCAAAAAAAGACTTACCCCATAATATATAGACATCTCTTTCCTAGCTGGATCCCAAAGTACTTCATTAAATAATGGGACAAATTTCAGCCCATCATGGAACTTACTCCTACATTAATGGAGTATTAATGAGTCTATATTCTGACCATCACTTCCAGCCATTTGGACTGTGGAGGATTACCCTATTAGGAGCATGATTAACATATTGATAATAGTGATTGATCTCAATTGACACAGGGTGCGGGGTGGCAGGGGTGTTCTTACACCAATGTGAGGTTCATGCTAGCTGACTCCTAGGCCTTGTCCTGGAATGACCGTCCACGACTCCCATTACAAAAGGCTTCAAGAGTCACATGTCTATACATTTATTAGAGACCCAGAATCATCATTTTTTATATTGCAACTTGAAAAGCAACATTGAAGGTCAACATCCAAGTTTTTCCATCTACTGTGTGGCTTCTGGTGATTTGGAATGAATCAAGACTGCCACTCTGGAGAAAAATCATAGGGAGCAGCAGTTCATTATATGTTGTTCCATGGTTTAGATGTTTTCTCCACATTCCATTTGTATAGTAGATAATTGCAGTACCTGTGAGGTTCTGATATAGTTTTCTGTGATCCATACATAGCATGGTGAAACCAGGTGGTTTGTCTTTAGGATCTGTAATCATGTCTTAATTCTTGACCCCTCTATTTTCATACATCCTCTGTGGACAGTCCCAAGATTTAGGCTGCTAATCAGAAGGGGTACCTGGATTTAAGGTGGCATCTTGGGGGTGGAGAAATGAGGGAGGAAGTAAGACAGATGTGTATATCCTACCACCATCCTGCTGAAGAAAAGCAGCAATAATACAAGAACACATCTTCATGATAATGAACCTAGACTTCCCAAGGACAGGAAGCCAGACTATAGGCATTGACTTCTGTACTCCTGTGACAATTCTCATGGCAGTTTTCAACTGGATATTAACAAGTTTTCTAACTAAGCTACCTCCTCATACTGGCACACAATATTCAGCTGCTGAGAAGACAAGGGCCAAGGTAGCTGACGTTAAGGTCTGAGCCTCTCCTCTCCAACTAGTCCCAGCTAGTTTGTGGATTATATTGTTCCAAGACTTAATCTTGGCAGTGGTCTTCAGGTGTTGGCCATACGTAGCATTCTGATTTGCAATCCAGAACCACTCCGAGATATTTCAGGAAATCCTCATATCTAAGTATGATGTTGCAGAAGGTGAAATTCGGGGACTTGTGAGTTGGGCGGTTGATGAGGTGGAATGTGGAGACTATTGGGTTTATGAGGTTTCTGTCAGTCACCATAATCATTAATTCAGATCTTCTGTTAGGGTGCATTCCCAGAATAAAGATATAAAAATTTCCACTCTACACTCCCCCAGCTGGCTTTTTGGTATGCTTGTAAAGTACAACCATTAGTCAAAAGGTTTGTCTTATCTGGTATGCGTGTACTGTTTAGGAAGGGACTTTTGTGCCAGTACATAAAATGTTACTGGGTCTAGTACCAGTAAAAAGAATTAACTTAGTTAACTTTACATAGTAAATACAGCTCAATTGCAGCCAATTTCAGGGTTGGAGATTGGCAATTACATAGACAGCTGATACACAACACCAGAAAGAGAGAAAGAATTGGCCACTGGTGAAAATCCCTGTTTTTTCAAAAAGCAGACAGAACTGTACTGTTGTGCTCAGGAAGGGAAACACACCCGTGGATAATATTATTTTTGGATATTGTTATTTCCCTAACTTGCACACAATTTATACTGGCTAAATATTTTATTTGAGAAAAGGAAATTTTCACTTGAAGGAGGGAGTGAAGATAAAACCAAGTATTAGCATTCAAACCAATTTTTTCATCCTCTGAATATACATTTCTTCTCCTGTTGGAGCCTTAAAAAAAGCCATATCACCACCTTCAAGTTGGAGGCAGAGGGATGAAAACCTGCCAGATCCCCAGCCTGCACATGTGGAATAGGGTAATGTCATCCCCACTGAATCTTTCCCCTTTCCACAACCTCACAGAAGCCCTTGAGAGCTTGGGCTCTACAATACAAGAGAAGGTGAATCAGATAAACCACTGGCTCTCAAAAACCACACACAATTCTAAAATGTATAGGAAGTCTAGGACAGCAGGGTAAGGCAGCTTTGAATGTACTTGTGTATGAATACCCTAAATAGGTCCTCTTACTCCTCAACTTGGCAAGGAAATTTGGGAGGGTAATAGATGCAGAAATCTGTTGCTTAAACGACTTCTTAAACCTACCCAATTTACACAGTTACAAATAAAATTACACACCCACACACCACATTCACTTTCAAGCACACTGAAGGAGCTCAAACACCACACATGCTTTTTGCAATAATAATCAGTCTGGTAACATTTTTGTGGAAGACACCATCCAGCATCTCAATGTAACACCAGGCAAAGAAACATTTTTCTTGTGCAACATTCATTCCACAGAGGGACACCATGAGATTTCTCATGCCTATAGCATTTTAATAAGATGTCAGCAGGTGCAGCCTACTGCCCTGCATGCCTCCTTCCTCTAAGAAACAATGATATTGTTCAGTCTAATGTAGTGTTCTTTAAAGGAGTCTTTTCTATTGATTCAAAGGGTACCACAGGGAAGGAAGTCACCAAAGTTGCAAAGTCTCATCAAGTCCAGTAAGATCTCCCAGTATTATTTCATAGGAAGTATTCTCTTAGAGTGCTCTCTCAGAAGGAGGCGCCCTCCTGTTGAGGTAGCTGTGAACTAGTGAGCTGAGTCAAGAGACCTGGGTTCTTTACCCAAGTGCCACAAACTTCCTATACCTCATTTATGAGCTGGGGATAAGTGCTTTGAGATCTATCAAAGAAAGGCATGACTTAAGTACAAAGTGTATTATACATAAATAATACCATTTCTGCTGTGAGATTATACATTCTCTGAAAAGATCCTGCCTTTGTTACTAATGTGACAGCTCAAGGGCTCCTTGGTATGGAGGAAAGTTCTGAAGTATAACCCAATTCCATGGTAAAAGTTAAAATGATTGCTTCAGTCATAAAAAGAGGAAACAGAAGTATTGCTAGTTCCTCTTACTAGCTGGAAAGGGAAAGGCAACAAGCAGAAGCCATGTGCAAAATGGCCACTTTGTCTCTGCTAAATTTAAAGGGCCAGTCCTCAAAAGGGGTGCTGGGAAAGAGTTTGTATTGGGTCATAATATTACATGGGGATGGCTTAGCAGAAACCAGACCCGTACAAAGAAAGGCACTTTTATGGAAGGGATCATTTCTCTATCATACCACTATATCAGAGCTGGCTATTTTTTAAACACAAATATTTCCAGAGAGGGGAGTGGAAGGGCCTTGACCAATGATCGGAGGCAGTGGAACATAGCGAATAACGCCAAACAGGGACTTGTATTTCCGTTGAGGGGTTTTTTTTGGGGGGGGGGTGCAATATTTACTATTAAGCTACAGAACCTAAGACTTCATTTTAAGTGATTTTAGATTTCTGGATGTTTCACTAACAGGTGTAGCATTCAAGTGAGCTAACACCTGTAAATCCAATCTTGCAAAAAGACATTCAATGAGATTCTGTGCGGTACCTCCAAGAAACTCAGCATAGAACTTGTACCTACATGGAGAGGATGGAGGCTAAGGTGGCTTTAAATTCAGAGGGGTAGGAATAGCTCTTGGTGGAATTTAGCAAACTCTTCACATGGCCTAGGGATAGCAGTAGTGCTCAAGATCTCTGTGGTCCATGGCCTTGCCCAGGCATGCCACGATGCCCCAAGCATGTGGCAAAGCCCCATATACCAAGGCTTGAAAGGGGGTTCTTGGCGTGGAGGGGAGAGGAACAGCTTTATGGCTTCTCACTTCTTGCCTCTGATGAATTCTCCTCTGGCCATATCTGGGGCTTTTAGGACCTCTTTATGACACTGACCTTTTTACCTGGCATAAAAAGGATCCAAAGCAAGGGTGAGGAGCTCATCTATTGGCTTAAGTGAGATCAGAGTTAGGGCAAGACTGAACACTTTTGAAAATCCAATCCCAGTAGTAAAAGAGTAAGGCTAGTCCTAAACATAGGTCTTTTACTTTTCTAGCTGATAGGAGGCTCTCTGTAGCCCTAGCTGTTGAATGCTTGAGCATAATTACTTATGCCATTTTGAAAAGGCAGTAATACCCGACTTGATCTAGGTAAATAATTATTAACAACATGTGAATGACGACCTCAATTTGTTGCAAGAGTAGAGCAAAAATCCTTGCCAAAAATAAAAAAATAAATTAAAAAATCCTACATTTTCTTTTTGGCCCTTCCAACTAAGTGAGATAATGCTGCTACCAACTTTTCAAATGCAGCCTTCATCTAAAATGTTAGGGTTAAAAATGAATGTGAAAACCAGCTATCCTTCCAAGGTAAGGTTAAAATGTGAAAAGCATGTACTGATTGTTTGATTCAAACAACACTTTTACTGCTGTCTGAATCTCAGCTTGACAAAATTGAATTCAGACTATGGCCCCTGGAATGCTAATGTAGCCAGGTGAGTCATATATGTGAGTGTCAGATTTAACACGTAAAAGCATTTTTTAAAAAAATCCCAAGGATATGGAAGGAATTAAAAACAACCCACAACTCCAAAATCCCTTGTAGGATATCTGCATTCACTGTTAATTGGTCTCTGTTTCATATAGAAAAGAGTCACTACAGAATGGAGCATTTACACCTGCAACCTCTTGACTGATACTGTATCAGTATATATTATGCATATAGTTTTGCACTGAAGTCTGTTTTCCTCTTTCAACAAGATTTTTATTTCCTATCCTCCCTTGGGTTCCTGTAGCCTGAAGTGTTAGCAATGGCATATTCTGTTTATCGGGAGCTCTTAGAAAGTGATATTAGCAACCTTGTCAATAAACTGAAAGTATTTAATTGAGTCTGGGCTAGGTTTTAAATTTATGCTGATTAACTGAGACTCCTTACTGCTATTCATGTGCTGTACTTTTCTAACCTGACCTTGAGGTAACATTTCAAAGAGGTGCATGGAGGAAAATAACAAAAGGACCCTTTCACAATTTACTACCCATGAAGCGTTAGTTTACGTTTAAATTTTAATGTGGGGTTTGGACTTCTGCACAACAGTCCCATTAGAGTTCAAATTTATTTTTATTAAAAATGCAGAAAAGTTACTCCTTAAAACAGGATATTTTTTCTCCCCAACAGATTAAGAGATAAAATGAGTATTTAATACCATCACCACAGCTGTGGAAGCTTAAGGTGTAGTCTACTTTACAGTTGTAAAATCCAAATATATGGCATGATGTCGAGTTCTCACTGGAACGGTTGTGTGCTTCTGAGCCCTTGAGTGTCAAGAAAAATGACAGTTTCATTAGAACTTACAAAAGCAGAACTTCGCTCCAAAATGGGGATGTAAGGTGAGAAGAGATGAAGTTGAACAGGATCACGATTTTTTTGTTTACATTTTAGAATGGTAAACAGGAGAGTGGCCATCTTAACCATTTTAATTTTGTCGATCCAGACAGGAAGGAAGAGGGAAGAATTTTTTTTTAAAAAAACGGCTGGTATGTTATATATCCATACATTGATGGATATGCACAAGTCATGATCCTGAAAGTCTCTCAAACAGTACAATGTTGTTTTAATCCAGCATCAGTAAAATAAAGCTGAGAGCGGGTACAAGTAAAGTCTGTCACCAGACATAACTCTTTGCATTGAACGATGATTAAGTCAAGCACTTGTGCACCTAGAGCAAGATTCTGAGTGGCATAAAAGGGGTCTAAAATACCACCACAGATGCATGGGAATGCTTTTCTCCCATCCTTCTTTTATAATTCAACAGTATTTTTTGAATCATGTTTTATTTCCCTCATCCCAATCATCATTAGCGAGTAAAGAAAAAGCTTACTGCTCTTCCAAAAAGAAGAACCTAAGTAGTAAAATGAATTTGACTACCTGCCGCAAAGCGGCATGAAGCTGACCAACATGCTTTTTTGGGTAACTGCACACTAAAATTTGAAAGGTGGTTTCTCTGTTAGGTGAAATATACCAAAAAAACTGGATGGCAAAAGATGTTAATTTCTTGGTAATAAACAGCCACAAACCTTTGATCAGATCCTGTCACCCCCACTACAGTCTGGTATTTAATGTATTTAAGCAAAATGAGGCAAATCAAAGAAAAGTTTTTAATTGGTGGTTTAACTATATGATTAATGATGTCTCTTTAAAATAAATGGCTCTCCTGCTTAAAAACCCTGTTTTTGAAAAAGTCAGCTTCTTCTCCTTAATGACTCCACTTAATAGAAAGGCAAGCTGAACAACATATTGTATGAAACCCATTAGGTTTAGCATTTTCAAAGAAGCTGAAAAGTCCCCTGAATGATGTGTTACTAGTTGTTGATAACCAGTCTGGAAGTGATGAATCACCACCACATAAGTTGTAATTCAAAATGAATAGTAGCTTGCTTTGAAACATACAGTATAACAAAAATAGTTTCCATATTAAAGTAACCTATGACATTAATGATGAAAAGTGAAATTTAAAGTGCAAAGAATGTAAACCTCAGTCTCCCCTTTTATTCAGAAAGATAGGAAATTGTGGGCAGTCCTGCCAATTTGGTAGCATGCATATGCGCCACCCCTCAGGATTTCAAAATTAGGTCTAGTCTACACATGAAAAATTTGTTAACGGCAAACTATTCATGTAGACAGTTTCTATTGTCAAGAGTGTCCTTTTGCCATTGTAGCTTATACCAGTTCCTGTAGCAAAATAAGCTATTCCTGGCAAGATATATATTACTTTTTGCTGGTGTAACTGTATTTATACTAGGGCATTTCCCAGCATAGTAAATATGAGGGGGGGGGAGGAAATCACACCCTTAAACATAGCTATTCCAGAAAAAAAAAATTAAGGTAGACCACGCCTTAGAGCCAGTAGATTGATCTGACCCTTTGAAAGTCTCCCGAAGGGACTATAGAATCCTACTCTCCTATTTTTAGGGATAATTCAGCAGGTAGGTCCATGGAGTGATTTTCAAAGGATAAATGCCCATGAAAAGTAACGACTCACCAAGGGAGGTGGTGGTGAGGGTAACTGAACAGCTAGGTAGAAGAATGCCTTTACTTCTGAGATGGCACAATGTTAGGCTCACCATTTAGAAAATAAAAGCCACTGACATGGCTAATAAATAAATTGCACAATCCACTATATCCAGCATTTAAAGTTCTTTTGAATATTATACTTGTAATTTCAAACAATGGAATGTATAAAGATGTTGGGGGGGGCACCATCAGCATAAATACATTAGCAATATGAGCAATCACCTTCATTTTAGTGCTGAGTTATTAGTGCCCAGACTCTACTGAATGAGAGTTCAGTGTTGGGATTTGAATAGTAGCGGATCCATTGGCCCCCACCTTCTCCTTATACAAGCCACTTGTATGCGCTGTCTCTAGCCTAACTGCCTATGGTGTTTCTAAGATGCCTATCACCTTGGTACCCAAGTACCAAGACCTACAGTGAAAATAGTACTAATTCTCTCTGTTCCCATCCCACAAACAGGGGTGTGTGACCTGTACTCATTCTGTTCCATTCAGGGCCCACCACACCTGCAAGGAGAAGCAGGCCAGGATTTGTTCTTAAACATCAATGGGGTCTTAATCCTGGAAAATGCTAAGCACTAGAGCTGCTCAGGAGCTTTTCAACAAGCCATTTTTTCCATTACCAAATGATGATTCATCGAGGTTTCTCACATCCAGCCTATGAGAAAGTCAGGCCACCCTATTCAATAGCCCACTGATTCAGACCACCACCAACCTACAAAGTCAGTCTCTCTCCTGTTGGAGCTGTTCCAATTTGTATAAATAATTAAATATTCACTGGATTAGAGAGAAACACATGCACACTCTACACTGCCCTAACTTCTAGATTATGGAATCCCTCTCTACCCCAATGAGCATTTAATTCTTTATACAAAGTGGAACAGCTCCAACAGGAGAGAGAATGACTGTATAATTTGGTGGTAGTCTGAATCAGACAGACTTGCTGGGTCTGCCACATCCCAGGTACATACCCTAAAAACAAAACAAAACAACAAAAAAAACTGACTAAAAATTTCAAAAGGTCTCTCACTAGGCAGGACTTCCCCTCAGCTTCCCAAGGACTCACTACCATGCCCACAGTCTCTTCCATGTAGTTTTATTATCTAAACTTAGACAAACAAGCAGCTCCCCAACTCACCTTTCACATCTCAGGATCTCACTACCTCCCAGGGGCCTCTAGAAGTCTTGCTTCTACATGCATACAACTAGTTCTGATATAGTGGCTGCCTTTCTGATCCTTTACAACCTCAGGTGAAGACCCACCCAATTAATTGATCCAACTGGGAGCAACTGTTCTGGCATAGGGTGCTGGACATACTTCAGTTATAAGAGCCAGCCACCCAGTGATAGTCTCATTTGCACTCTACATAGGGATGAAAACAAATACCAAAACCTCAAAAAAATTAACAAAATGGAATTCTTGGCTTTTGTCTACTGAGCACCATTGCCATAATCCAGTAAAACACATATATAGTCCCATTGAAATCATGCCCTGAAAGTTCAGCACATACTTAAATACTTCGCTGAATGAGGGCAAGAGCATTCAGCACCTTCCAGGATCAAATCTGAAGTTAGTCAGAAGGGCGGGTTCCAAATATTTGAAGTTTCAACAATTTTTGGGGGAAAAAATGCAATGTATGTTGCTTTTTCAACCACCTTTTAGAGTGATTGAAATGTTTTCAAAATTTTCTGTTAACCAGAACTAAGAAGCCATGTACGATTTTACAATAAGAGATTGTTTTTGTCATATTTGTAATTAATTTGAAAGATGAACAGGGTAATTCCATTCTCCAGCTATTCCACAATTTGGAACATTTCAGCCTGTAGCCCATAGTATAAATGTTACTGGCATGAAAGCAAAAGGAGCCTTATCAAAGCTTATGAGCTTCTGTAACAACAAAGTACTCTTGGACAGAAAAGTGATTTTGGAAATAAAAACTATATAAAGTTTATAAAATGTTTATTTTGTTGTTCAGTGCAAACCTTTACATTAATTTAAAGTCTTTTCATGTAATGTAAAATCAAAGATACGTTGTTTCCTCATTTCTACTTAGGATATTTTTGTGAGAGGAAGTAGGGCTTTTTGCTATAATGAAATAAAAGCTTGAAGAATTCTTCATACTGCTCTATATTTAGTTCCTAAGATGGTTTTATAATGAATGTTTATAGATTTTCAGCATTATGTCTTCAGAGTTTCCCCTATATTATCTCTAAAAAGTGACTCAAGAACCTGAATTCATAAGAAATTTGTTTAAAACAATTTAAGTATAATGGGTTAGATCTTCAGCCTATGTAAATTGGTGTAGCAATTTAGAAGTCAGTGGAGCTATTCCCATTTACAGGATCTGGCTCAATATATGTTGGGGATATGGACTTTGTAAAGCCTGGATACTTTAGACCATACCATTACCTTTTTAGGTGCTCAAATGCAAAACTATGAATAGATCGCAGATTATTCATGCAATGACTTTAAAGGGTCAAATATACTTAAATATGTAATATAAACTCAGAACTCCTGAAAAAATGAAATGTTGTGCAGTTATGATTTACCAATTTTTTTTACATAAAGCCTAAAATGGAAGTTTTTCCTCATGCAAAACTATTGAAACCAGTGGGTGTTTTGCCTGAATAAGGAGTTTAAGATTAGGACCACAAGGATTTTATCAAAAAAAGAAAAGGAGTACTTGTGGCACCTTAGAGACTAACAAATTTATTAGAGCATAAGCTTTCGTGAGCTACAGCTCACTTCATCGGATGCATTTGGTGGAAAAAACAGAGGAGAGATTTATATACACACACATAGAGAACATGAAACAATGGGTTTATCATACACACTGTAAGGAGAGTGATCACTTAAGATAAGCCATCACCAGCAGCTGGGGGGGGGGAGGAGGAAAACCTTTCATGGTGACAAGCAAGGTAGGCTAATTCCAGCAGTTAACAAGAATATCAGAGGAACAGTGGGGGGTGGGGTGGGAGGGAGAAATACCATGGGGAAATAGTTTTACTTTGTGTAATGACTCATCCATTCCCAGTCTCTATTCAAGCCTAAGTTAATTGTATCCAGTTTGCAAATTAATTCCAATTCAGCAGTCTCTCGTTTGAGTCTGGTTTTGAAGCTTTTTTGTTGAAGGATAGCCACTCTTAGGTCTGTGATCGAGTGACCAGAGAGATTGAAGTGTTCTCCAACTGGTTTTTGAATGTTATAATTCTTGACGTCTGATTTGTGTCCATTCATTCTTTTGCGTAGAGACTGTCCAGTTTGGCCAATGTACATGGCAGAGGGGCATTGCTGGCACATGATGGCATATATCACATTGGTAGATGCGCAGGTGAACGAGCCTCTGATTGTGGGGCTGATGTGATTAGGCCCTATGATGGTATCCCCTGAATAGATATGTGGACAGAGTTGGCAACGGGCTTTGTTGCAAGGATAGGTTCCTGGGTTAGTGGTTCTGTTGTGTGGTGTGTGGTTGCTGGTGAGTATTTGCTTCAGGTTGGGGGGCTGTCTGTAAGCAACGACTGGCCTGTCTCCCAAGATCTGTGAGAGTCATGGCTCGTCCTTCAGGATAGGTTGTAGATCCTTGATGATGCGTTGGAGAGGTTTTAGTTGGGGGCTGAAGGTGATGGCTAGTGGCGTTCTGTTGTTTTCTTTGTTGGGCCTGTCCTGTAGTAGGTGACTTCTGGGTACTCTTCTGGCTCTGTCAATCTATTTCTTCACTTCAGCAGGTGGGTATTGTAGTTGTAGGAATGCATGATAGAGATCTTGTAGGTGTTTGTCTCTGTCTGAGGGGTTGGAGCAAATGCGGTTATATCGTAGCGCTTGGCTGTAGACAATGGATCGAGTGGTATGATCTGGATGAAAGCTAGAGGCATGTAGGTAGGAATAGCGGTCAGTAGGTTTCCGACATAGGGTGGTGTTTATGTGACCATCGCTTATTAGCACCGTAGTGTCCAGGAAGTGGATCTCTTGTGTGGACTGGTCCAGGCTGAGGTTGATGGTGGGATGGAAATTGTTGAAATCATGGTGGAATTCCTCAAGAGCTTCTTTTTTATTGTGATTAACAAAATGCAGTTGTATGCACATAGTGGAGACGCAGTGCAGGTAAAAAAAAAAGTGTTACAGTAGAAGGGAATGTAGCTACAATATAGAGGGTTGGGCTGTCACCTCCATTTATAATCTGGGGGGACCCTATGCATGGTAGGAAAGTGAAGAAGGAGATACACTCTGTCTAATACCATGCTTGCTCTCTTGTTCCATTAACTTGCCCCTGCCCTTGTTCCATGAGGAAGGAACTTCTCAGATTTCAGAAAGTGGGGTAGGCAAAATATCATGAAGACCTTAATATTCTCTGTAAAGATTCCTTCCCCACTCTGAACTCTAGGGTAGAGATGTGGGGACCTGCATGAAAACCCCCTAAGCTTATTTTTACCAGTTTAGGTTAAAACTTCCCCAAGGTACAAACTATTTTACCTTTTGCCCTTGGACTTTATTACTGCCACCACCAAGCGTCTAACAGATATATATTTGAGAAAGAGCCTGCTTGGAAAAGTCTTTCCCCCGAAAATCCTCCCCAAACCCTACGCCTCCTTTCCTGGGGAAGGCTTGAGAAAAAATCCTCACCAATTTGCATAGGAGAACACAGACCCAAACCCTTGGATCTTAAGAACAATGAAAAAGCAATCAGGTTCTTAAAAGAAGAATTTTAATAGAAGAAAAAAAGTAAAAAAGAATCACCTCTGTAAAATCAGGATGGTAAATACCTTACAGGGTAATCGGATTCAAAACATAGAGAATCCCTCTAGGCAAAACCTTAAGTTACAAAAAGACACAAAAATAGGAATATACATTCCATTCAGCACAGCTATTTTATCAGCCATTTAGATTCTGTTTTCTTTAATGCGTATCTAGCTAGATTTCAGAGTAGCAGCCGTGTTAGTCTGTATTCGCAAAAAAGAAAAGGAGTACTTGTGGCACCTTAGAGACTAACAAAATTATATTTGAGCATAAGCTTTTGTGAGCTACAGCTCACTTCATCGGATGCATCTGATGAAGTGAGCTGTAGCTCACAAAAGCTTATGCTCAAATAAATATCTAGCTAGATTACTTACTAAGTTCTAAGACTCCATTCCTTTTCTGTTCCTGGCAAAAGCATCACACAGACAGAGAGAACCTTTGTTTCTTCCCCCCATCCAGCTTTGAAAGTATCTTGTCTCCTCATTGGTCATTGTGGTCAGGTGCCAGCGAGGTTATCCTAGCTTCTTAACCCTTTACAGGTGAAAGGGTTTTGCCTCTGGCCAGGAGGGATTTTAAAGGTGTTTACCCTTCCCTTTATATTTATGACATTCTCTGTGGTTGAAAATTGGGTTGGGCTATGGAAAAATGTCCAATTAACATCTTCATTGCCTGATCTCCACAACAAAACAGTTTGTTGTCTGGATATACTGCAAGAAGGACAGGAGACTTGTTATGGGTTTTAATCAGGCTGCAACTTTATTATATAGATGTCTGGGACACCCTGCAGATAAAGTGTACAGTGCAGGCAAATCCATGCTTATTCAAATCAATTCTCCGGGGCTTCCACCAAGCCCCGCTTTGTTTATTCCATGCTTATTCAAATCAATTCTCTGGAGCTTCCACCAGCCCCCCTTTGTTTCCATCCAGATCCACCAGCCGACCCATGGCTTGGACCTTACCGTCCACCAGCCTCGTCAGTGGGTTAAGGAGGGCTATGAGAATGGAGAGGGGGGAGGGCGTGTTGGCTCCCTGCCATACCGATCATAGAAGTCCCCGAACCCCCTCCCCCATTCTGTTCCTTTATCCAGAACCTTCTTTTAAGTCCTTTACCGGGCCATTTATCTGGTCACTGGCTGCCCTCCCGATGGAGTACCTGCACTAAACATCTGCCCAATATTACAAAACAAGTTGCGACGTATGGCCTGCCACCTTTTCTATTCACCAGAAAAGGTCCATCCTCACACCCGCTGTGAGGAAGGCAAAAAAACCCACACTCCACCGAAGCCAATTCCGGTGGTGCGGGAAAAATTCCTTCCCAGCCCTCCTTTAAAAGGGGCGACTAGCGTAATGCCCACAGCAGGTCCTAACCCAGCCTGCCATTCACCTCCACTAGGGGAGGGAGGGTGGCCGCTGGCTTCCTCGCTGCTTGGACATAGAGACTTGCCCCACCCAGGTTTCGTACCTTTATGCACATTCCTGGTGTTGAGGGGGGTGAATCATTGCTGCAAAGCTGACCACCAAGCATCTTTTACATCAGTTTCTGACCTTCTTCCTCTCCCCCGCACTCAACTACAAAGCAGAGCTGCCCTTCTTTGGGTAAGCCCAGACAAATTCTGCCCCCCTTTAATTGTGGTGCAGTCAACTTCAGCAAGACCCTAAACTAAGAGTCTCTGCAAAGTGTCAGAATTCCTCAGTTTTTCTATCACATGGACTGTGACCCAACGGGGGAAAAAAATCAAATCACCAGCAGTATTCGCTACCCACTATCTTACTTACTTGTAATGAAAGAATCCTTTATAACTTCTCAGTCAGGATTTGCCAACACCGTATCAATTTAGAGATACTGTTAGAAGGAGAAGCAGCCAGCTGAATTGTTAATAGTTGCTAAACTGCAACTTCTTGCCCCTTGTATATATTTACAAGCTGCTATTTTGTGCATTCAAATCAGGTATCTGCCAGCTGTACTTACAGTTGCCTGTTTCAATTAAAAAATATAGAGCTTGCAAACAGATGCATTGTCAAATATTGCAGCCCCACTTAAGAATGACCATTGGAAATTTTTTGTTCTTTTGTTATACAGTAAGCAGCAATGGAAAGCATACTATATGTGATTTTCACAACACATAATTGTGTTAACTTTAAAAGGAAAATCTCCATGTTGTATTTTAGGTTAACACAGTGAATTATTTTGTGGAAAATGTGATTTGAAATGTCCTGCTTTGTGTGCAATTTGATAATGAGTTGTACAAAATATGAAATAAAATAATCAGTTGTCTAGCTTAATATGTTTACATACATAAATATGTTCCTTAAAAGTTCCTTATAAATATAGATTCAGCTATGTATGAATGGAATTACTCATGGAGTAAAATACAACTCCACTAAATAAAACTGGGAGATCTAAGCCCATAATCTGTTTGAAGATTTTTGTGACAAGTTTAAGGCATATATTTAAAGCATGTTAAATATTCTTAGTATATCTCCTAATCTTAATTTGTTTATGAATATAGTAAGAGGTTAAACACAGTACCATCCTTATCTTCAACTTCTTTCCTTTTGACAGTTCTTACCTAATGCTAAGAGTGGAATAAGTTTACTCTGTAGTGAGTGAACAGGTTTCTTTCTTCAAATGATATCCATTTTTTCTTTAAATTTGTTTTGGTTGAATATATTTACCTGGTCTCTGAATGTTTATTATTAGGCTAAACATGAATAAAGAAGCTTGGTGTTTTATGTCATCCACTTGCTTTTTCAGAAGTCATGGCATTTTGTTGGTAATAATAATTAGATAGTTTAATATTCATATAATCAAGAAGCCTCTATCTATCTATAACAATCTTGAAACCATAAAAGGTTTTGAAGCAAACAGCTCTGCAAAGTTATCCAACATACCAGAAAGAGCCATTTCTAACATCATTCAGGTTTTTTCCATCAAAGCAATGATTATTTTAATGGTTGATGGGAGGGATTGCTGTTTCAAAAACACTTTCCATTATGACAGGTTTCAGAGTAGCAGCCGTGTTAGTCTGTATTCGCAAAAAGAAAAGGAGTACTTGTGGCACCTTAGAGACTAACAAATTTATTAGAGCATAAGCTTTCGTGAGCTACAGCTCACTTCATTGGATGCATTTTTTTATATACCTTGCTAACTTTACAAAACTTGCATCTTTTTAGGCTGAAGTTTTCTATATATGCTCTCTGAAAAAGAATGTGATATTTGTGTTCATACACGTATGTATATACAATTTGAGCAATAGCTATTAAGTCAGAATCATTTTTTAGTTTTGAATATTGATATACATTAGTGAATATTCAAATATATTTCTCTCCTTGTGGAACAAAGTTTCAACAGCAATTTTCTGAACAGAGCTATAGCAAAATTGATTGGAATTTCAAACTTGGCATGGATGTAAGGCAGAATCCTCCACCCTCTGAAGGAAATGCAAGTTTGTATTTTACTTCTGTGAGTGCAGGATCAGGGCTTAGGTCCTTTTAAGGAACATATACATGCTTAGCTTTGGCTTGGGGGGGGAATAAAAGTAAAATAGTTAAACTATTGAAACCACTTCTGAGCATGCTCCCTGACCCCTTACTAAGATTTCTGTACAAATTCTATTCAATTCTTATACCACTTTCATCAGTAGAGTACCTGAACACCTCCTAGTAATCCATTTAGTGACACAACTAACATCTGTCAGGTGTGGTTTATTCTCTCTCTAATCCTCTACCAAGGGAGAAAAAAAACCCTTCAATAGAGCTTACTGAAACCTCTTCTCTTTGTGACATTATTGCACAGTCTGCCTGCCTGGCCTAGTGGTCAGAGCAGGTCAGAACCAAAGTCAGAGTCCAAATTCCAAAGCCAAAGGTCAAAAACAGAGTCAGAGCCAGAAATCAGAGCTGAGAGTCAGAACTGGATTACCTGGAATCAGGGAAGGTAGAAGCAGGGCTTGGAAAGGACTGGAACAAGGCAGGATCTAGGCTGGAGCAAAGCTGGGTGCAGGGCTTGAAGTGAGGTGAGCACAGGGAGGCAGAAAATCTGCAGACATGTGCATGTGGCAGCTGCTGATCTTTTGTCTTTGTTGGTTTTGGTGCAGCAGTCCCATGATACGAGGCTACGACCCCACTTCATTCCTTGTTAGCGTGGAGTTTTTTAAAGATATATATCCTTTGTTTAGTATCTTTAAAGAAATCCAACACTTTTTTTTGCACTAGTCCATTTTCCTGACATTCTCACTAGTCGCTCTAGGGAAAAATCTTAGATTCCAAGCTTACTCAATTTTTCATAAAGAAACATTCTTTCCGTAGAATATTGCCGACAATGCCATAGAATATGATCAACAGTTTCTTTGGTTTGATACATATTACACAGCTCACCTGTATGTCTTTTTAATGAGTTTAACTTATCATTTAAGGCACAATGTCCTGCTAGCACTCTAAAAATGACTACTTCACTTTTTCTATCATGACTGGATTGTAGTACTCTCTTTAATTTTTGAGCATGCTTCATAAAACCTTTCATAGAATATCAGGGTTGGAAAGGACCTCAGGAGGTCATCTAGTCCAACCTCTGCTCAAAACAGGGCCAATCCCCAACTAAATCATCCCAGCCAGGGCTTTGTCAAGCCTGAGCTTAAAAACTTCTAAGGAAGGAGATTCCACCACCTCCCTGGGTAACGCATTCCAGTGTTTCACCACCCTCCTAGTGAAAAAGTTTTTCCTAATATCCAACCTAAACCTCCCCCACTGCAACTTGAGACCATTACTCCTTATTCTGTCATCTGCTACCACTAAGAACAATCTAGATCCATCCTCACTGGAACCCCCTTTCAGGTACTTGGAAGCAGCTCTCAAATCCCCCCTCATTCTTCTCTTCCACAGACTAAACAATCCCAGTTCCCTCAGCCTCTCCTCATAAGTCATGTGTTCCAGTCCCCTAATCATTTTTGTTGCCTTCTGCTGGACGTTTTCCAATTTTTCCACATCCTTCTTGTAGTGTGGGGCCCAAAACTGGACACGGTACTCCAGATGAGGCCTCACCAATGTCGAATAGAAGGAAACTATCACGTCCCTCGATCTGCTAGCAATGCCCCTACTTATACATCCCAAAATGCCATTGGCTTTCTTTGCAACAAGGGCACACTGTTGACTCATATCCAGCTTCTCGTCCACTGTAACCCCTACGTCCTTTTCTGCAGAACTGCTGCCTAGCCATTCGGTCCCTAGTCTGTCACGGTGCATGGGATCCTTCCGTCCTAAGTGCAGGACTCTGCACTTGTTGTTGTTGAACTTCATCAGATTTCTTTTGGCCCAATCCTTAAATTTGTCTAGGGCCCTCTGTATCCTATCCCTACCCTCCAGCGTATCTACCTCTCCTCCCAGTTTAGTGTCATCTGCAAACTTGCTGAGGGTGCAATCCACACCATCCTCCAGATCATAAATGAAGATACTGAACAAAACCGGCCTGAGGACCGACCCTTGGGGCACTCCACTTGATACCAGCTGCCAACTAGACATGGAGCCATTGATCACTACCCACTGAGCCCGACAATCTAGCCAGCTTTCTATCCACCTTATCATCTATTCATCCAGCCCATACTTTTTTAACTTACTGGCAAGAATACCGTGGGAGACCGTGTCAAAAGCTTTGCTAAAGTCAAGGAACAACACATCCACTGCTTTCCCCTCATCCACAGAGCCAGTTATCTCTTCATAGAAGGCAATTAGATTAGTCAGGCATGACTTGCCCTTGGTGAATCCATGCTGACTGTTCCTGATCACTTTCCTCTCCTCCAAGTGTTTCAGAATTGATTCCTTGAGGACCTGCACAATGATTTTTCCAGGGACTGAGGTGAGGCTGACTGGCCTGTAGTTCCCAGGATCCTCCTTCTTCCTTTTTTTAAAGATGGGCACTACATTAGCCTTTTTTCAGTCGTCCGGGACCTCCCCCAATCACCATGAGTTTTCAACGATAATGGTCAATGGCTGTGAAATCACTTTCGCCAACTCCTTTAGCACTCTCGGATGCAACACATCCGGCCCCATGGACTTGTGCTCGTCCAGCTTTTCTAAATAGTCCTGAACCACTTCTTTCTTCACAGAGAGCTGGTCATCTCCTCCCCATGCTGTGTTGCCCAGTGCAGCAGTCTGGGAGCTGACCTTGTTTGTGAAGACAGAGGCAAAAAAAGCATTGAGTACATTAGCTTTTTCCATATCCTCTGTCACTAGGTTGCCTCCCTCATTCAGTAAGGGGTCCACACTTTCCTTGGCTTTCTTCTTATTGCTAATATACCTGAAGAAACCCTTGTTACTCTTAACATCTCTTGCTAGCTGCACCTCCAGGTGTGATTTGGCCTTCCTTATTTCACTCCGGCATGCCCGAGCAGTATTTTTATACTCTTCCCTGGTCATTTGTCCAATCTTCCACTTTTTGTAACCTTCATTTTTTGTGTTTAAGATCAGCAAGGATGTCACTGTTAAGCCAAGCTGGTTGCCTGCCATATTTCCTATTCTTTCTACACATTGGGATGGTTTGTCCCTGTAACCTCAATAAGGATTCTTTAAAATACAGCCAGCTCTCCTGGACTTCTTTCCTCCTCACGTTATTCTCCCAGGGGATCCTGCCCATCAGTTCCCTGAGGTTGTCAAAGTCTGTTTTTCTGAAGTCCAGGGGCCGTATTCTGCTGCTCTCCTTTCTTCCCTGTGTCAGGATCCTGAACTTGACCATCTCATGGTCACTGCCTCCCAGGTTCCCATCCACTTTTGCTTCCCCTACTAATTCTTCCCTGTTTATGAGCAGCAGGTCAAGAAGAGCTCTGCCCCTAGTTGGTTCCTCCAGCACTTGCACCAGAATATTGTTCCCTACACTTTCCAAAAACTTCCTGGATTGTCTGTGCACCGCTGTATTGCTCTCCCAGCAGATATCAGGGTGATTGAAGTCTCCCATAAGAACCAGAGCCTGCGATCTAGTAACTTCCATTAGTTGCTGGAAGAAAGCCTCGTCCACCTCATCCCCCTGATCCAGTGGTCTATAGCAGACTCCCACCATGATATCACCCTTGTTGCTCATGCTTCTAAACTTAATCCAGAGACACTCAGGTTTTTCTGCAGTTTCATACCGGAGCTCTGAGCAGTCATGATGCACTCTTACATACAATGAAACTCTCCCACCTTTTCTGCCCTGTCTGTCCTTCCTGAACAGTTTATATCCATCCATGACAGTACTCCAAACATTTGAGTTATCCCACCAAGTCTCTGTTATTCCAATCACATCATAATTCCTTGACTGTGCCAGGACTTCCAGTTCTCCCTGCTTGTTTCCCAGACTTCTTGCATTTGTGTATAGGCACTTGAGATAACTTGCTGTTTGTCCTGCCTTCTTAATATGAGGCAGGAGCCCTCCCCTTTCGTGTTCTCCTGCTCGTGCTTCCTCCTGGTATCCCACATCCCCACTTACCTCAGGGCTTTGGTCTCCTTCCCCCGGTGAACCTAGTTTAAAGCCTTCCTCACTAGGTTAGCCAGCCTGCTTCCAAAGATGATTTTCCCTCTCTTCGTTAGGTGGAGCCCATCTCTGCCTAGCACTCCTCCTTCTTGGAACACCATCCCATGGTCAAAGAATCCAAAGCCTTCTCTCCGACACCACCTGCGTAGCCATTCATTGACGATTCGACAGTCTCTACCCAGGCCTTTTCCTTCTATGGCGAGGATGGACGAAAACACCACTTGTGCCTCAAACTCCTTTATCCTTCTTCCCAGACACACGTAGTCCGCAGTGATCTGCTCAAGGTCATTCTTGGCAGTATCATTGATGCCCACATGGAGAAGCAGGAAGGGGTAGCGATCCGAGTGCTTGATGAATCTCGCAGGCTCGCCGTCACATCGTGAATCCTAGCTCCTGGAAAGCAGCAGACTTCTCGGTTTTCCCGGTTGGGGCGGCAAATAGATGACTCAGTCCCCCTGAGGAAAGAGTCCCCGACCACCACCACTGCCACCTCCTCTTCGGAGCAGTAGAACCCCCATCCCTAGGACAGTGCATCTCATGCCTTCCAATCGGCGGAGTCTCCTTCTGTTCCCTTCCCTCAGATGTATCATCTAGTCCACTCTCCGCATTAGTAGCTGTGGAGAGAACATGAAAACGGTTGCTTACCTGTATCTGCGCTGCTTGTACATGGACGCTCCCCTTTCTTCTTCTGGAGGTCACATGCTGCCAGATTTCTTCACCATCCTCCTGTCACTGCTGAGCAGCCTGCTCTGAATCTTCAGAACACTGTGCCCGTAGAAGCATATCCTGACGTCTGTCCAGGAAATCTTCAGTTTCTCTTATGCAACTTTGTGCTTTTGTTTCCTTAGTTCATAGTTCTTGCCACTCCTTTGAAAACTCCTATGTGACTCCACTTTTAAATTCTTATCTACTCAAAGGTATCTTAATATTCACCTCTTCATCTTTTTAGAGCATGTTTTGCTGCTTTGTCAGCCATTTCATTTCCAGATAGTCCGATATGCTCTTGTTACAGAAACTTGCATGTGCTATTTCTGTTGTTAGGGACATTATTTCACTTATGTCATCTCTGATTTTCAGAGTCCTTGTTCTGATTGTCATAATGCCAGACAAGAAAATCAGATAAATTACAGCTGCAGCCAGTCGTACATCCCTTACCCAGGTGCCAATGTTATCCCCATTAGTTCAGCCATCAAAACAGTCTCATAATTTGACAGTCTTTTAGATTTCTGTATTCCAGGATTAGAACACAAAAGGCTGTTCCCACTCTACCGGAACTGTCATCTTTTGATCCATCTGAATAAACGTGGCAAAACTGGCCCCATTTTTCATAAATAAATTCAGAAATGTCATTGGTCATAATGTGTGGTTTTTTTCCTTCCATTGATTTTTTCATACAATTCCACATCCCAAATGGGGGAATAACCGTTCAACACTACTTTAATTTCTTATGGCTAAAAAGTTTTAGTTCTCAATTTTCTTTGTACAATGTCTCCTTGCCCCCTTTTTGAACCAATAGCATGAGGAAGTCTGTGTCATATAACTTTGGCCTAAGCACCCAAGAATCTTCATAAATCTGTTGTGTACCTCTATTTGCATTATTCCCTTTTACATTTGCCCAGAAAGTTAGATCTAGTAGTTTCATCGTCAGATTTATATCCACCATATTCATCCTAGTGCTTCTCCAGCGGCTATTTGCAACACACACACTGTTGTTATCATTGCACCACATGCCAGTCATAGACCTTGGGCCTGGAGCAGTTCCAATTTTCTAAAAACTGTTTGATGCTAAACCAAAAGCTTGGCATCTGCAGTCTAAAACTGATCTTATTAATGCTTTATACATCATCATCAATACCTTATTGACACCCCCATTTGTTTCCAGCTACACTTTTAAATAAGTTCATCCTACTTTTACACTTTTGTTTGATATTATCTAGGTGACCTTTCCAAGTTAATATATTATCAAACACTACTCCTAGGAACTTAAACTTTTGAACTGTCTGAATATTTTCATCATAAAGAAATAAGTCCCAGTCTTCCCTAATTTTCTTCCTGATTAAAAGCATTCCCATAGTTTTTGTAAGTGAGAATTTAAATCCCCAATCATTTCCCCACTTGGAAATTCTCTGGAGTGACTCATTTGTCTTTTCCACGGCTACTTTAAGTCTTTTATGCTTTGTCCACACAGCACAGTCGCCTATAAAAAAGGAAATATCTATTCCTGTCTACTCACTTTCCAGGAGGTCATTTATCATAATGGAAAACAAAGTAGGGCTAATAATATTCCCTTGTGACGTTCCATCTGTAAGCTTGTTGGGTTTTGATAATGCTGTTTCCACTTTGACTTGTAGAGTTCTATCACTTAAGTCCCATATCCACCAAAACATTCTTCCTTTAATTCCAACTTTGGCTAGTTTATACAGGAGGCCTTCCCTTCATAGCATGTCAGATGCTATTTCAATGTCCAGGAAGACTTATAAAGTTTTTAGTCCTTATGCTTTTTTGTTGTGCCATTTCTAATCTCCCTATATGATCAACTGTGCATCTTCCTTTTCTGAAACCACTTTATAGCCCAGTTATCATATCATTTTTCTCCAGGGATTCCATTAGTCTTACATTTATCCCTTTTCCATGATTTTCCCCACACATGGTATGAGGTCTATAGGCACCAGGTTTTGTATGTACCTTGCCTGGTTTCCTAATTGGTATCACCAATGCTTATTTCCATTCTATCAACAGCAGTCCTTCCTCCCACCCCACCCCCCGCCCCAATATATCATTATATAACTACAATAGGATCTTTAGACTACCTTCTGACAAGAGTTGAAGCATTTTGTTATTTGTATTATCTTTATCTGGGGCTGTATTTTTCCTTTTTGTAATGCCTGCAATAAGCACCTGCATACTAAAATTTTTGTTTAACACATCAGTATATTCTCTGAAGCCACTTATCAATTTAAAGTTTTACTCAGTAAATCACCTTTTTTTTGTTCATGAAACTCACTGCTTTGATTCAAATTACTATTGACCTTTTGGAATTCTTTTTCTGAAATGCCTGTCTTTGCTAAGTTGGAGACCCATGTTTCATTGTTTACAATAAGACCAGGTTTACATTGATTTTTACTTAAAATTCCATTCATTCTTTGAATTTGCTTATATATTTTTGAAAGCTTTGAATCCTTGTTCAATATCCCACAGAAATTCTCCAATTTTTTTTTTGGCTTTTTGATAATCCTTTGCATCACCACCTTACATATTTTAGAATTAATGCATTAAGACTTTACTATGTAATGTATATATATTCAATGTATATTCAATTCAATGGCATGCTTATATGCCTTACTTGTTTGCTTGATTACTAATTTGCAATCTTCATTCCATCAGGGAAACAAATTTCTAAGTCTCGGGGAAATACGATGATTTGTAGCTGGCCAGATCAGCTGCTGATCTTTTATTTTAATTCCTTTTATTGTTCTGTTATAGAATTCTGTTAGCTTGTCACTTGTCCAGTCACTACATAAATATTTAACACATTTAATCTTGGAAAGGCCACAGTCAGCTTTTTGAAAATTCCAGCTAGGAATCTTTACATTTTCCACTTTTCCTTGGCCTTGATGCTCAATAAGAGTGATCACTTCCCATTCCATCTTCTTTAGGAATTTCTCAGCTGCATTTACTAGTTATATTATTTGTTGCAGTTCCCAAATCCAAACCAGAAAATGATTCATCCACTATTTTAAATCTTTTAGATGCCCCTGTATTCAATATTACCACGTAATGCCTATCAATAAATTGCTCTGGGTATTTACCATTTAGGTCAGTTTTCTTAATTGCCCTTAACTCATTATGACTATTAAAATCTCCACAAATTAGTAATGGGGTTTGGAATTATTAGTTAGTTTTTCTAATTCTGGAATAACTAATGTTTACATGTATTTTAAACATTATAAATCTGTATATAAGTGTTTTTGTTCTGCGTGAATCTCAATAGAATTATATTCAAAACCTAGTTTTTGCACATCTATTTCAATCTAACTAAGTGCCTCTTCTAAAAATATACAGACTCCCTCACCCCCACCCTTCTCTTCTGGTACCTGCTCAACCCTTTCAGACTATACTGTAATTTGGTAGATTGAACACACATTTACTTATTAGCTACTTTTTTTGCATACATATGACATCAGGCTTTTTTCCCCCATTTCAAAGATGGCTTTCTTAAATTCCTGTCCATGCATTATTAAACTTCATGCATTCCAACTAAGGATTGTTAAGAACATGTTATACAAGCTGCATTTTGCCTTATTTAAAATAACATGATGCGATCTATTGAGAGGTTGTCTATCTTTAGATATTTTTCTGCTGGTTTTGTTATGATTTTAATCCTTTCATTTTTTCCCTCATCTGCAAGGTTCAGTTAATTACTTCTATAATGAATGCTATAAACTTCTCTTTACCTACAAGTAATACATTGTCTCCCATTCCTCTCATTCTCCTCCCTGACAAGAGATGTGATCTGCTGCCTCTGTAAGTCTTTTCTCTCTCTTATGTATTTTTCTTTTTCTGTTTTCTGCATTGAGTACTTTTTGGCAGCCTCTACATACAGTTTTTGAATTATTTTTATTTTTTGTATTTCTCTAATTCATTCTGCTACTGCACATCCTTTATATGCCGCACTGTGCTTCCCCCCCCACCACCAATTGCTGCCTTTAGGCTCTGTTCCTTCGACACCGTTCTCATATAAGTGATTTCTTCCACATTTACAGCATCTCATTGTTCCCTTACAAACAGCTGCCACATATCCAGACCTTTGACAATTTTGATTGTGACAGCAATCCCTTGATTGGAGGATGATCTCTACCACGGATTTACATGTGGGTCCTGAGATGACTCAGGAGTCCGATCCTGAAATTGCAAATCCACCCACAGTAGGTACAGACATTTTGTGGCAGGCCATAGGCCTGCTGCAAGAAAGTTTTTTCTTTTTCCTTCCTCGTCTCTCTCTTTTCAGCTTCGAGGGCAAGGCACTTCTCCTCAAAGCGGGCCAATGCCTGATGGAGGATATGGCATCATTGGGGTCAGTTGGTGGCTTGCTCTTCCTAGCTTGTGATGGCCATATCACTTTTCTTAAGATACACTTTCAGTGTGTCATTGTATTGTTTCCTCTGACCACCACGGGATCTGTGACCAGGGGTGAGCTGAGAGTAGAGGACTTGTTTTGGGAGACGAGAGTCTGGCATCGGCACACTATGTCCAGCCCAATGGGGTTGGTGCTGGAGGATCATTGCTTCAATGCTCATGACATTGGCTTCAGTGAGGACGCTGGCGTTAGTGCAGCGATCTTGCCACTTGACACGAAGCATCTTCTGGAGGCATCGTTGGTGATACCTGTCCAAACTCTTGAGGTGTTGTTGATAGGTCACCCAGGTCTCGCATCCATAGAGGAGTGTAGGAACAACAATTGTCTTATAGACCTGGATCTTGGTGTCCTGCTATAGGTCACAGTCCATGAAAACATGTCGGAACAACTTCCCAAAGGAAGCACTTGCGCACTGGATCCTGTGCTGGATCTCACTGTTGATTTTTGCATTTTAAGAAAGTTGGCTACCAAGATAGCAAAAGTGCTCAACTGTCTCCAAAGTCTGACCTTTCATGGTGATTTGTGGTGGGTCATGTGCAAGGCCTGAAGCAGGTTGATAGAGCACTTTAGTCTTCCCAATATTGAGTGAGAGTCCTAGGCTTCGGTAAGCTTGTGCAAGAAAATCCAGTATGGACTGAAGGGAATTCTCAGTGTGCGTGAGGATGTACACAGGGTCAGAGGTACACAGGATGTAGCAGGGTCAGATGGCACACCAGCTGAAGTCTACAAGATTGACAATTATTAGCACCTCATAGGAAGGTGGGGAGAAATATATGGTGTAAACCAGAAAGATACTCCATTTGGATCCTATCCAGAAGTGTCCCACCTTTAAGCATTATGTGTACAGGCATAGATGCCCAGTTTTCTCCCTCTCTCCTACTAAGCAGCCATTTAAAAAACAATACTTCACCTATACTAAATCTTCACCTATACTCTTTTTGATATCATCCTCAGATAATCCTAGTGACACTCCTTATATAACCCCTCTTGCTTCCATCAGGAATTTAGGCAGTTGACAAGTAACTTCCATTTTCCCTCAGGTTTCAGTTTGAAGACATTTTTCAGCTTGCTCCTTATGTGTAACATTCTATCAATATATCTCCATGCTGCATTCTTTTAGCTCTTTGTATGGCACAAACACTTTGCTTTATCCATTCTGCCATTTTTCAGGGGGATAACATCTCCTATTTTCACATCACTGTCACTGATTTGACATTTTTGTTTTTAATTTTTATGCATTTATTCTTGTTCAAATCCTGATACAGCTAGTTTCCCCCCTCCCCCCGCCACCTTTCCTGCTCTGAGACCATTCCTTATTCCCTGTGGCTTCTCCTATAGTCCAAGGAAATTTTCTCTCCCACCCCCCTGGCTGGCATTGTCAATTTCAGTGTTCTACCTTGTTTCAGTGGGGGCCAAGGCAAGCCACAGCCCTCCACTCAGCTTGCACTTGTAGCACACCATCTTCACTCATACATTAGCAACTGATCCTCTGTAGCTGCTGGGCTTCAAATCAAGCCACCTGGCTGCCTTAGCCAATCAGGTGGTTCTGCTGAGGCCCAGCAGTGCTCATTGGCTGTCTGACAATTGGGCAGGCACAGCTGTGGCCCTTATTCCTGAGGGACAGAGCCAGGGTCTATGGCTCTCATGCTGATGTGGAGACAATAAGTCTGAGGGAGCACTGTTTAATTAAAAAGCATATCAACATCCTTCAAGAAGTGCCTTAATAGCAGCAACAGAAGAAAATGTGTGAAAAATATACCATGGATGATCAGTGGCATAGCTGGGGGGGAGCAGGGCAGCGGCCACTCTCCCACAAAGCAGAAGTGGCGCCTTTTTAATTTTGGGGCTCCTTTTTAATTTTTTCTCACCCAGCGGTGCTCTGGGTCTTGGGTGGCAGGTCAGGCGGCGCTCCGGGTCTTCAGTGGCACTTCGGGTGTGTACAAGTGGGCGGCGCCTTTTTTTTTTTTTAATCTCCGCTCCCCCTGTTTTCTCCACCTGGCTACGCCACTGTGGATGATGTGCTTTTATGATTGCTCCTCAGTTTTGTGTATATTATACCGTTATTCAAATTAAGCCTTCATTTAAAAAATAAATAAAATCAGACCTTGTTCCACTGTGAGAAAAGCTACAGCCATCACAAAGAGCACCAACGTGCTGCTGCTCTCCTAGCAACCCAGCCTTCCAGAATGCTCTCTTCACCCACAGATCCATTCTTAGGCCTGTACTTAAGTGTGTGCTTGAATCAGTCCTATTTACTTTACAGGGATTCAAGCATCTGCTTAAATGCTGGTGTGAAGAGGGATGGACTTAGGCATAGTCATAAGTGATTGCTGAATTGGGACCCAAGACAAGTGTGGGGGCTCACTACATACAAAAACGTAACATTTTCCTACATCCTGCTTCACCCTCCTATTTTGATACAACTACTTTTCTTTTTTTCTTTTCTTTTTTTTTTTTTTACAATTAAGACAATGTGGTTGCTTTATATTAATTTGCCTACTCTGGTGCACTGTAGTGTTAGATATAAAATAGCACCACAGTAAAAAAATATATTTTTGCATTGCAGTCATTATTTGAATGGCTGTGTCACTAATCTTCACCGTCTCTGGAAAACTTCCTTTAATTTATTATTTGGAAGTTTATATGACAAAATCACTTTGGAAAATGTTGCACTACTTCTGATTGTAACAAATTAGGGCCTTTACAAAATAATGAGACATTTTAGTTGAGTTTAGACTTTTTATATTTGCTGGTTTATTGATAATAATTTGTGCAGGGGCAGTAAGAATTAATCTTAAACTGCTGTTCATGGAAGCAGAAAACTGGAGCAGAAAGAAATTCAGCAATTATTAAACTATGCCAAGGAAGAAATCTAGAAGACCAACATGCACTTAAGTCAAGAATATTGGGCTACATGTTCGGTACACCAAGTGCTGAAGAGCAAAGCAAAATCAAACTGATGGAGGAGAGCAATTGATCGTGTGTGTGTGTGTGAGAATCTGCAGTGAAAGACCCTGCATTCCAGGTGCCCACAACACAGGGTCAATGGTTTGGGGGAAGGAGTTTTTGGAGGTGGGAAGGGATCAAGAGTGCGGTAAACTGCCCTCATGCCCTTTTGGAATTGGCAGAAATCCATTTAAGTGTTTATAGAACCCTCTGATTTCTACTCCTGGGGAAGGGATTAGCAGGCAGGCATGAAGTGACTGTTAATGGCTACATGGATCTCACAGGGCTATGTGCTGCCAGGACTGAAGAACAACTGAATTGTGCTTGTCAGATATGGTCCAGGATTGGGAGTTCAGCAAAATCTGTGGGATCAGCTTAGATTCACTCCATTGCCAGGCCACACTTCTTCCATGCAAGGCAAAACTTCACCTCCCCATTGAAAGGGAGAGGTCACTTAAATGTCAGGAGTGCTAACTCATGGAGTGTTGGGTGCATATTTTATCCTCCTGTGGGTTTATCCACTGAAGTGTAGCATATGATCCATTATTTTCTCACCTTTATTCCTTTCCTGCCTGTGAAAAGTTAGAACCAACATGCAAGATGACATTCTTCACTGGGTTTAGGTGTCTTTTTTAAAACACATTTCAACTAGAAAATGTTTACTGGCAAACCATTTCATTTTAATCCTCTAACTGTGCTCCGATGCCACAGTATCTCTTGCACTAAGCTGTGCTATGCAAAGCAATGTGATGTTATGAGATAATCCTCACTGGAAGTTGACAAGATGTAAAATATATGCTAAAAGGTAACCTACATAAACATTAATAACGAACTCATGAAATGAAAAATAAATAAGAGTATGGACATAAATCTGATCTAACTTACTAAGAGCCTTCTGCTGCTGAGCACAGGGAGCCATTCACCAGCCCATGTTTGTGTATCCTTTTTTGTACTTGACTCTCGGTTCCTTCCCTCTTTGTTCAGAAGTGTATTTAGCAGGGAAGATAAAATGGAGAATTAAAGATTTAAACCAGATGTTGGGGTGAACCACCTGCAACATAGCCAGATTCCTTACGTTTGTTATCAAATTTATTTTGGAAGTAGGCATCCCATGTTCTGTTTTCGATTGAATTAAGTGTCTTTGGAACTATTTAAATATATTGCTTCCACAAATCCATAGTTAAGCTTCTAGGTTCCTTCTAACACGTGGGGCAAGAGGATGGGATCTGTAGTTCCTCTTCATTGCACTCTACAGGGCATGCATGAGACCCAGGACCCCAAACGGGAGTTAGAGTATTTGAGGGCTCAGGATCTATTGGGTTCAGTGCATACCTCCAAGGACCTGATCCAGCAACATTTACGCAAAGTTGGATTAAATTTAATGGGGCTCTTCACATGTGTTAATTTAGGCACATTCATGTTTGCAGGATTGGAGTGCAAAATTGGGGATCAGTGGTTTAAAGCATCCTTTCTGTGTCTGATAGATGCTACAGAAATTAATCAAATAAAAATTTGAAAAAATCTGTGGAAACAATATATTCTGAGAACTCTATTTACTGCCTCTAAATAATTAATTTTCTTATGGCTCTTGCTTATAAATCACTGTGGAAAGTAAAAAACGGTTACTCACCTTCTCATAACTCTTGTTCTTTGAGATGTGTTGCTCATATCCATTCCAATTAGGAGTGTGCGTGACACATGCACAGTCATCTGAAAGTTTTTCCCCTAGCAGCACTTGTCAGATCGGCTGTGGAGCCCCCTGTAGTAGCACCTTCATGGTGCTCAATGTATGACCCTGCCAACCCAGCGCCTCCTCAGTTCCTTTTTGTCAGTTACTCCGACAGGGGAAGGCACGTGGGTTTGGAATGGACATGAGCAACACATCTCAGAGAACAACAGTTACAAGAAGGTGAGTAATCATTTTTTCTTCTTCGAGTGATTGCTCATATCAATTCCAATTAGGTGACTCCCAAGCCTTACCTAGGCGGTGGGGTCTGAGTTATGGAATTGCTGACTGGAGCACCGCTCTACTGAATGCTGCATCATCTTTGGCATGCTTGATGATGGTGTAATGAGAGGTGAACATATTCACCAAGGACAGGGGAAGGCGTGTGGGTTTGGAATGGACATGAGCAACACACCTCAGAGAACAACAGTTACAAGAAGGTGAGTAATCATTTTTTCTTCTTCGAGTGATTGCTCATATCAATTCCAATTAGGTGACTCCCAAGCCTTACCTAGGCGGTGGGGTCTGAGTTATGGAATTGCTGACTGGAGCACCGCTCTACTGAATGCTGCATCATCTTTGGCATGCTTGATGATGGTGTAATGAGAGGTGAACATATTCACCAAGGATCAAGTTGCTGCCCTGCAGATTTCTTGTATCAGGATCTGGGCCAGATGAGGTCTGTGCCCTTGTGGAGTGTGTCATAAGTGTCGGGGCTGGTATCTTGACCAGCTCATAACACATGCAGATGCAGGACGTGATTCAGGAAGATATTCTTTGAGCTGAGACGCGGAGTCCTTTCATCTGGGCTGTCACCGCTACAAACAACTGGTTCAACTTCCTGAACGGCTTATGCTCAAATAAATTTGTTAGTCTCTAAGGTGCCACAAGTACTCCTTTTCTCTTTTGAACGGCTTAATGTGCTCGATGTAGAAGGCTAGCACACGCCAAACATCCAGAGAGTGCAGCCTCTGCTCACAGCTACTGGCATGAGGCTTTGGATGAAAACCAGGCAGGAATAGGTCTTGGCTAGTATGGAAATGTGACACAACCTTAGCAAGAAAGGCTGGGTGATGCCTGATTTGCACCTTTACCTTGTAGAAAACCATTTAAGATGGGTCAGAGGTAACACCTTTAACACAGACACCCTCCTTGCTGATGTCATGGTGACCAGGAAGGCTACCTTCCAAGACAGGTAGAGAAGGGAGCAAGTTGCCAGCAGTTCAAATGAGGCCCCATTAGTCTGGAGAGAATAAAATTAAGGTCCCACACAGGAACAGGCTGTCTAATCTGAGGGTGTAGCCGTTCCAGACCCTTGAGGAACCAACCAACCATGGGGTTGGTGAAGACGGAGCATCCAGATACTCCCAGGTGGAAAGCCGAGATAGCAGTGAGGTGTACTTTTATGGATGATGCTGCCAGGCCTTGCTGTTTCAGGTGCAGAAGGTACTCTAGGATGAGGGGTACAGGTGCCGTAAGTGGTGGTGTCTGACCCTGGTCACACCAGCAAGTAAACCTTTTCCACTTTGCCAGATATGTGGCCCTAGTGGAGGGTTTCCTGCTGCTGAGTAAGACCTCCCTTACCTGTTCTGAACACAAAAGCTCCATGGGGTTCAGCCATGAAGCTTCCAGGCTGTGAGGTGGAGGGACTGGACATTGGGGTGATGAAAATAACCATGGTTCTGAGTGATCAGGTCAGGGAGGAGCAGCAACATGATCAGAGCATCCACCGACAGCTCCAGGAGCATGGTGTACCAGTGTTGTCGAGGCCACGCTGGTGCCACCACAGTTATCTCCGCCCCATCCCTGAGGATCTTGAGTAGGACCTTCTTTATGAGAGGGATCAGGGGAAAGATGTAGAACAGGAGGCCTCCCCAAAGTAGCAGGAATGCATCCATTATTGAGCCTGGGCTGTGGTTCTGGAAGGAGCAGAACATTGGGCACTTTCTGTTGCTCTGGGTGGCAAACAGATCGGCCTGGGGAAATGCTCATTTTTGGAAGATGGAGTGTACGACATCCAGTCAGATGGACTACTTGTGATTGTGGAAGGATCTGCTGAGGTGGACCACCAGTGCATTCTGAATTCCTGGTAGATGGGATGCTTCCAAATGAATGGAGAGGGTTATGCAGAACTCCCAGAGCCAGAGGGCTTCCCAGCATAGGAGAGAGGAACAGGTCCTATCCTGCTTGTTGATGTAAAACTTGGTGGTGGAGTTGTCTGTCATAACTGCCACGCACTGGCCTTGTAGCTGGGCCTGAAAGGTTTGGCATGATAGTTGCACTGCCCTCAGCTCCTTGATATTGATATGTAGGGAGAGCTCATCCTGCGACAAGCCTGCATTTGGAGGTCTCCCAAATGCATGCCCCATCCTACAGCTGACGCGTCTGTTACCAGGGACAAGAAGAGCTGGGAGCTATTGAAGGGGACTCCTTTGCACACTGACTGAGGGTCGAGCCACCATTGGAGGGACTCAAGTACTTGATCTGGCACTATGACCACTGAGTCCAGGCTGTCAAGCCTGGATAGGCTTGGGTGATAGGCTGAAGCGAACCACACCTGGAGTGGCCTGAGCCTCAGTCTGGCATGCCAGATCACACAAGTGCAGGCTGTCATCTGGCAAAGGAGACTCAGGCATCCCCTTGCTGTAGTGGTCGGGTACCACCTCAGGCCTTGAATAATGTCTGTCATGGCTTGGAATTGAGTCTCCAGCAAAAACGTTCTTGACTGTACTGAGTCCAACACCACCCCGATAAACTATATTCTTTGGGTCAGTGACAAGGTTGACTTGTTCCTGTTGAGGATGAGATGCAATCTCTCAAAAGTGGATCTGACTAATCGGACTTGAGACTCAATCTGCTCCCTTGTGTGCCCCCAAGCAGCCAGTGGTTGAGGTAGGGGTATACCTGCACCTGCCTCCCTTGGAGGAAGGCTGCTACAACCGACATGCACTTGGTGAATACTTGGGGGGCAGCTGACAGTCCAAAGGGGAGGACCATGAACTAATAATGTTTGTGGTTGACCACATACCGTAGGAATCATCTGTGCGCAGGCTGAATAGTTATGTGAAAGTATGCGTCTTTCATGTCGAGGGGAACATACCAGTCTCCCAGATCCAGAGAAGGGATAATCGTACTGACAGAGACCATGCAGAACTTCAACTTTAACATGAATTTGTTGAGTCCTCGCAGGTCTAGAATGGGTCTGAGACCCCCCCTTGGCTTTGAGTATTACGAAGTATCGGGAATAGAATCCCTTGCCCTATAGCTCCTGGGGAACCTCCTCTACCACTTCGATGGTGAAGAGTGCCCGCACCTCCTGGATAAGCAGTTGCTCCTGAGAAGGGTCCCTGAAGAGGGACGGGGAAGGGAGTGGGTGGTAGGGAGGAGAGGAGCAGAACTGGACAGAATATCCCACTTCTACTGTGCGAAGAACCCAGCAGTCCGATGTTATTTGGGACTAAGCACAGTAGAAGTGGGACAGACGATTCAAGAAAGAAGGGGAAGGATCTGGAATCGTGGCTGGTGTGCCATCCTCAGGCACACCTTCAAAAGGACTGCTTTGAGCCCGACTACGATTTGGTCGGGCCTTGGTCCTGCCCGGACAGCGGGTGGGAAGGCTTACACCTGCTGTTCCTGCCCCTTCTCCTAAAGAACTCCTGTCTCGGCCGAGGAGGATAGGAGTGTTGCTGCTGTTGCTGTGGCTTAAAATGTTTACATTGGTTTGCAGGGGTGTGCATATCCAACAATTTCATTGTAGCCTGGGAGCCTTTTTAGCTATGCAGCCAAGTCCGTCTGCTCCATAAACAGGCCTGCCGCACCAAAAGGCAGGTCATGCATGGTCTGTTGGACCTCAGGCGGAAGCCCCGAGGCCTGCAGTCATGAGCTATGCCTCATGGCAATTCCAGAGGACAAGGACATGCCACCGAGTCTGCATTGTCCAGTGAGGTCTGTAAAGAGGTCCATGCCACTGCCTTGCCCTCCTCCACGATAGCTCCAAACTCCTCCCTGGACTCTGATGAGACCAGCTCCTTAAATTTCAGCATCAAGTTCCAGGAGTTGAAGCTGTATCTACTCAGGATTTCCTGCTGGTTGGCAATCCTGAGTTGTAAATCCCCAGTGGAGTACGCTTTGCGCCTGAACAAATCCAGGCACTTTGACTTAGGTACTGGGTCTTGCTGTCCCTGCCTCTCCCTCTCTTTTACCACAGCCACCACCAATGAGCAGGGTTGCAGGTGTGTGAAGAGGTATTTGTAGCCCTTAGAGGGGATGAAATACTTTCTCTCCACCCCCTTCATGGTGGGAGGGATTAAGGCCAGAGTCTGCCAAATAGTCTTTGAGTTGGCCTGGATAGTTTTGATAAGAGGTAGAGCCAACCTCAACGGGCCTTCCGGGGCCAAGACCATTGGGTCCCCTGACTATATCACCTCACCCATATTCCATGCTACCCTGTGTAGGAGGTCCTGGTGGGCATGGCTGTCTATGGGGGGCGGTCCCGAGGTGGAGGTGCCTGCAACCACCTCATCCAGGGAGGATGAGGAAGCGGCTAAAGGGGGAATGGGATCCTCCTGACCCTCTTGGTCCCCAGGAGCCTCCTGCCCTGCCTCTATTTCAGGGCCAACCACCCCAGGATATGGCTTGGGGATGGGGACTGATTCCACAGGAGGTAGTGTGGATGGTACTTCCTCAGCACCCTTGGGGGGGCAACTGGCCGATGCCTCCAGCACCCTTGGTTTGGACACCGCCGAATGGGTACCCTTGGATTGGGTGCCCAGGGCCTGGTGGTATGCTCATAGGGTCCAAAATGGCCATTGCACTGGTGCCTGCCACTGTGCAGGCCATGGCCCTGAACATACATCAGGCCTTCCCCGGGCCGACCAGTGCCACCCCGGTCCAAGTATCTAGACCCTACCTCCGAGTCTGAAGACGATGCCAAGTGGAGCTGGGCTGGGGAGTGGTGCCGCGAGGCTAGGGAGTAGTGCCATGAGCGAGGTCTGTGCGGAGACATGGACTGGTGCCGAGAAGACCATTGCTGTGAGTGGGACCTGCTGTGCAATGGGGATCAGCATGAGGATCGGCGTCGTGATTGGGAGCACTGGCACGACCTGGAGTGATGCCGCAAGTCCGACCAGTGCTGCGAGTCCGACTGGTGCCGCAACTACGAGGGCTGCCAAGACTCTGAGTGACACCGGGGCATTGGCAGTGCTGGGACTCAGAGTGGTATCTTACCTCTGCTGGCAGTGCTGAAGGACAAAGCATCACTGGTTTGCCTCGAGACAATGTCGCACATTGTGGCACCGGAGGCAATTCCACCACTTCACATGGCCCAACTGGACCGGGTTTGATGCTCCCCCTTGCAGGGCCAAAATCGATGGTTCCAGCTCCAAAATTCTCGGCACTGGGTGTTCCTCCCTGGAATGCGCCCCATTGGTTGGCTCCAAAGGGGTGGGTTCCAGAGTCAGAGATCCACTCCTCACCTGCTTCCGGTGCCGCTTTTGCGCTGGGGAATGGGACCGGTGCTGGGCTGTTCCCACTGGTTTTGGTGCCAGGCAGCGGTGGTGCCATGGATCTCTTGCAGAGTCCTTCCATGGTGCTGCTTATGCCACTGCTGTGGGGCACTGCGCACCAATGAGCTTGGTTCTGGGTCTTGCTGCGCCGATACGGGTTGCGGTGTAAGTGCTGCCTCCATAAGAAGCTGCTCTGGGAGGAAGTCCCAATCCTTTTTTGTTTTGGGGAAAAACCCTTTACAAATCCTGCACTCATCTGCTTGGTGTGCTTCCCCCAGGCACTTTACACAAGCTTTGTGGGGGGGGTGGTCGCACACTGGCATGGGCTTGTTGCAGGACTTGCAGGATTTGAACCCCAGGGACTTAGGCATACCCTGAGTCCCCAAAGGGAGAAAGTGGTTGGGGTGGAGTGGAACCCCACTCCCAACACCTATCTGTTGCCTACCGGAAACTAATTAACTAAACTGAACTGGGCTAGAGATAACTGTATTACTACACTAAACTGAAAGACTAGGGAAAACGAGGAGAGCTTGCTAAGCAAGTCACCACAGTTCCAACGACTATCACTGGCAATAAGAAGGAACAGAGGAGGTGCCGGGTCAGCAGAGTCATATATTGAGTGGCATGGAGGTGCCACTCCAGGAGGCTCCACAGCCGACCCAGTGAGTTCTGCTAGGGGAAAAACTTTCCTATGACTGTACACGTGGCGCACACACACCTAATTGGAATTAATATGAGCAATCACTTGAAGAAGAACAAATAAACTGTCAAATTAATCCCTAGAGTGCCTACATTAATGTCAATGGAGTTACACCAGTATGAATTTGGCTCATCTTGTTTATAACATTAGCAAGTAAACACAGGCATGTTTCCGATATTGGTCATATAATTTTAAATTTCAAAATAAACCAATACATTGGATGATGAGTCAAATGATGTGACCTTTCCCAACCAATTTTCTTTAATTAAAAAAAATTGTAAGAATAAAGCAGACTGAAATCCCGTGAAAGGAACTACCTTAATGAACTACACAGAGAACAGTTACACGGGGAGCGAGCAAGATATGTGTTTGTTAGGAACTTTCAGTAATTTGGGAGCAGGGATGCTGAAGACTTGATCCAGAGCCCACTGAAGCACCACCTTCCAGATATAATGTGATACTGTGATACAAACACAGTATAAACTGTTAAAACAATTTCTCTGAATAGTTCAAAAGAAGAAGTCAAAGATTTTAAAAATGGTCCTGTGATGAGGTTCACTCACTAGAGCAGCACTTCCTGCTGGCTGTCATGGGGATTAGTTCTTCCAGCTTGTGCACCCTCTCCAGGTGCCTTTCCTATCTCTTCTCCACCTGCAAACCCACCTCAGTCTATGTACTACAGCATCCTGTTCATGACTCGGCCCTCCAGCCATGTCACCATCTTTGTTTCCCCCCTTCTAGGGGTAGGTATCTCAGTCCAATCCTGCCACATCTCCAGACCCACCCACTACTCCGGGTCCCAGCACAGGGAACCTGTGGATAGCAATCTCCGGCTGCACCTCTTTAACTTTTGTCTCTGTTGCTTCATTTCTCTGGGCCACTTGCCTGAGGCCCCAGCACCTTCTTTTCACTCTCCTCAAGGCCTTTAGTCAGCTAGTCCCTGCAGCCAGTCAGGAGCTCCCTTCTCCCCCCCAGTCCCTGTTAGCAGCTGCTCTATCCAAGATACTATCCTATTCTCTCAGGGACACAGTCCTCACTCCCTGAGCACCCAGTAGCCACTGAGCTGCTCTGCAACTCCCTATTACGCGAGCCCACTGGGCCCTGATTGGCTGCTCCATGCAGCCTCCCTCCAACTGGTTGCTTCCCATGCAGCCTCCCTAGGCTGTTCTAGAGGACTCGCTCTCACTTCTCCTCTCTGAGACAGGGCGTGGCAGGCCCATGAGGCCTCCATTAACCTGTTGCTCTTTGGTGTGGGTGAACACCCTATAACAGGTCTCTATTCAAACTGACCAGAATAACAGTGTTCAATCCATGTTTTCAGGAACCATTTTAAACCCCATTTTTAAGTTTCTTACAGAAGAAAATGTCAGTCCTAGATATACAGAGAATCATGGTGCTCAGGTTCTCTGAATAGAACAGAATGCTCCAAAGTTAGAATACTCTTCAGAAAGAGGTAAAGCCTTAAACAGGGAAAGTCATTTGAGATTCTGCTACACGGTCTGTTGAGATAAAAACCACCACAAAGAGGAAGGTGGAGAGTTAAAAGATAGAGAGTTGAAAGATGGAAAGTTTCAATAAACTATTCCTAGACTTAAATGTGAACAAGGTGAAATGTTCCCTTATTAATATACTAGAAAGGGAGGCTGAATAAAATAACGATCCTAACCAGGGCAAGTGGGAAGAGGAACATGAGAGGTAGGTTTTATCTTACAGACAATTTGTGGATGGAGAAAGGACAGACTTATTTTAGGAGGGTTTTTCTCCTTCACGCCCACAAAGCAGAATTCTGGTAGTTGTGATAGTGGTTTTGATCATGTAAAACATTGACACTACTCACACAGAAAAATAAGTATATATGTACATTCTGTCAGACATTCAGACACCTATATCAAGGGGCGAGATGACTGCTAAAAGCATTAGAGAGACCAATGTCACAAATGCACAATAGGACAGCAAAAAAATCTAATTAACCCAAAGCAAACATTTCATATGAAACTAACCAGATAGTGTCCAAGTTGTTAAAGCTGAAAGATCCCTTTACAGTTACAGTAGATTCTCTTATCTTTCTCTGTCTATGGATGTGCTGATGGGAACTTACTATTAGTATCCATCTCTGTTACAAGATAGATTCTCCATTACATCAATTGACAGCAGGCTTGATTGCTCTGCTATGATAAATGGGTGGATATTGTCTTTTTATTCATTCACTTTTCTTCATCTTTATCATATATCCCACCACAAGTACAAATGATATTGATCCTTTTTTCCCCCATTAATCACAAGCAGTCTGTTCTTTCATTTGCCCCAGGAAATCATGTAATCTAATAACTGGAAAAATGTAAACAAATGTCATCTTTCCTTTTCTTTTAGCTACCCTGTGTCTCTCTCTTTAAACTGGTGAAAAAAATACATTAAAAGACATCCAAGATGTCTGGTGACCAAGAAATTTAATAACTTAACCTTTATTTGCGAATAATGTTTTAAATTACTATTTATTATAATCAAATTCAAAATGTACTGTTATCTTTCGGAAGATCAGCATTATAAACCAACAAATAGATTTTGTGTGTGGGAAGCTCATTGTTTCATGAAGTGGGAGCATATACATTTTTAAACTCAGTTTTGAGGAACTTAAAGATTGTCTATGTCAAGGAATCAACAGTTGAAATGACAGTTACCCTTTCTGTGAAGGAAAAGGAAAAAAAAACAGAGTGGGGGAGGGTTTGGGATGAGTTGAAAGTTGGTGACCAGTTGCACAGTACTTGCTTTTCGTTTGGCCATATTATGATAGAGCCCAAACATATCTGTAAAATTAATATTATTGTGTCATTTATCTCCCACTGTATTAGATAACTGAACTGACTTACAGGAAAATATAACTGTGCTTGCTATCCTCTTCAGTTCTGAACAAATCAAATAGTTCATATATTAAAATGCAAACTCGAAATCTAATCCAAAAAAGGAGGATCACTTTCCATAAGATTCATGTAAAGAGTCATTGCAACCTCATTATCAAAAAAGAGAGAGGAAATACAGAGAAGAGCAACAAAAAATATTATTTGGCTGGAGAAATTATGATCCTCACACCCAACTCCAATCATAGAAAGGGACTTCAAGGGGCCCATGGTCCTACCAGAAAGGTGTGAGCTGGAAAACAACTCTGCTCCTCTTGCCAATCACTGAGTGTTTGACCAGCCAGTTGCCAGAACAGCTGGGTGTAGGGAGTTCCATAACAGCCAGAAGCTAGAGGTTAAGGGGTTTCACTGCCAGTGCGAAGAACTATTCCATCTGACTCAGTCAATTATGCAGGCATTGCCTACAAAGTCAGACCTGATTTTCCATTGCCCTGTTCAAGGGCAAGGCCACTTCCAAAAAACCCTTACCACATTTATGCAAAGGTCATTTGTGTTTCATGGGAGTTATAGCATGTCACATTTTTAATAGGTTAAAGGACTGCAACATTCATAACAGTTAATATGAGTCACATAGGTCCAATGGAGGAGCCAAGACACACTGGAGGTACTCGGACACTATGCAGATAGGCACCAAAGAAATGCCTGCATATGCTAATTTTATAGTATTTACCTATCTGTTTACATATTTGCTCTCATGGTAGGACTGTGAGGAGAATTCAGCCTTGCTTGGTGACCTTCTGAAAATCTGCAAAATAGTGGGTTGGTACCCCATAGTATGATGAAGATCCATAGAAAAGCCTCTTAGTCCTTCTGAATATATCTAATGTTTATAAGGAAACTCTGGGGCTGGGAGAGGTAGGAGTGAACCTGAGAAGAAAGGGGACAGGTAGGGTGGGAGAACGTTGTCCAAATTTCATTAGTCCAGGTTTCCAAAATTTGGAATGATGTTCAAGTTCTGAAGAGGAACACAGACCAAACTTAATTTGGAGTGAGCCTGGAGTTCTGCGTGAGCATGTCAGAGAGCTCCCAGATTCCTGTTTGATGATAACCTCTCACATAGCAGCATCCGTGAGTAAAGTTTCTACCAACTCTGGTTGGCTAGGATACTGTTTATTCTTGCAGATAATGACTTGGTCTTAGTTTTACATGCCTTTGTCACTTCCAATGTGGACTACATCAGTGCAATATACCTGGGAATGATGCCATTAGCTTTTAGGAAACTCCAACTAGTACAAAACCCTGCAGCTAGTCTCTTCAGCAATGCACACTATTGTGAGCACCTCACATCTGTCCTCCATTCTCTACACTGGCTTCCCATAAAACACTGAGTCAAATTCAAGGTCTTGGTTTTTATCTTCAAGGAACTCAATGGCTAGGGCCAGGCATATCTAAAGGGTCACCTTAAAGAACCAGGATGAAGACCCTGACTGACAACTCTGCTCCTCAGATAGGGGAACTTTCTACCATCAGGTTACAGCTCCTATGTACAGGAGACAGAGCTTTCTCAGGGACCAGCCTGAGACTGTGGAGCAAGCTCCTAGATGAACTAAGTACCACTGTCTATTACTCCCAGTGCAAGACATATTTCTTTGACTACCCTTCTGTAAAGCAAACATATAACATCATATAACACCATGTATGTATCATTGAGCTAGCATGAGTTTAAATAGCTATGTAGCCACAGTAGCACAGACAGTGGCAGCAAAGGCATGACTGAGCCACACTGAGTACAAACCCGCCTGAAACTGGTACGTATGTTCTCGTCCCAGCTCAGCGGTACCTCCACTACCACTACTCATGCTACCACAGCTGCACTGCTATTTATACTCACGCCAGACTGATGAGAACTCGCACGAGTATGTGTATGCAATATGGGTAACCCCTAGCTCATAGTTTAGGCATAACCTTCAGTAGCCAAGCAGGTGTCTAAGTTACACTGCTCCCGATAGCAGCCCAACATAAGAAACTAATTTTCTTATGCTCTCCTGTTATTTACTTTTCTTCCTCCCTCCACTATTCTGGTCCCTTGACATGCAATTTACAGAAACCTAAATTCCCTTACACTTGTTAGGCTCAGAGAACCACATTCAGAGATGTAATGGAAGAGGGACATTTAATTACATGCTGGTAAGTGGGTGAAAATCAAAGTAAGTCAGACATGGGGAATCAAGATAAGTCTAAGGAGGTGTAGAGGGAATCAAAGCTCTGATAACATACTCATTTAAAGGGGTTTGAAAAAGATGCAAGTTACAGCAGTTTAGACTCATGTAAACACCTTAGAATTTGTCCCATTCTCTAACTTCAATACAAATATTTCTATGCTTGTATAAAATAGTATTAATAATGCACAAAGGTATAAATCACTATACAAAGTGCAAATCAGAGGAGCATCCAAGTCTGGGGTTCCAGCCATTAAATGAATGCTTTCTAGCAGTAAATCTTGACTGCAGTTTTCTGGTGCTAAAATATGACTTTCTGTGTATAGCTACTGGAGACTGGAACCATCTAGTATGAAGAGCTACTATACTGTCCTATTAGGGCAGGGGTTATCAAACTGTGATCTGTGGATCATGAGTGGTCCACAGAGAGCTGGCAAATCATGACTCCTCCTTATTATTTCCTCTTGCTATATTGCATTTTAAAAAGCTGAAAAATAGATTAAAGTTTCCTAATGTTATTTTTCCAGGGAAGCAATTGTTGTAGTAGCCATAGACTGCCATGGAATCCCAAGCAGGAAGGCAGGCTGTCTACAAGACCATCTCTGCATCAAATGTTTCCAGTGTCTATGGGGATCTATGATATACACCCAGGACGGAGAGGAGACTCCAGGGAGAAAATTCACGAGTATGTTCAAACTGGCATGTCGATGGTATGAACAGAGAGATTGTCTTCTTCTCACAAATTATCAAGCACCTAATTAATGTCAGTCTGTGGTGTATAATCTACTATCTGAAATTCAGCCATCCTTCATGAAGAACATAGAACACTCCTTACTTTCACTATCTGCCTTCGCTAATGTATTCCCCTAGGGATAACAACCCTTAAAGGAAATTAAAGCATCACATTCTCTATGACTGTCTCAATTGCTTTATTTTATGCACTTGTTTATACATCTCAGAATAGTCTGTACATTTCTAGTTCACCAGGAGAGATTTGATGAGATTATGGCAGTGTTTAAAACACTGTCATTTTCATATGTTGACTTAATAAAATGAATTAATGCTAAGATTAAAAAGAGGCCCAAGAAAATGTAATAAATGCATCCGTGCAGGTATTTTGGTGCTGCCAGCATTGCTCTTAAGGTGGCACAAAATCATGGCCTTATTCTTCTCACCAGTATTAGGAGAGAAGGGGAACTAGATCAGGTAGATGAAATGGAACAGGTGTGGAAGCAGCTTGAGCATAAGACTCTGCAGTGTGATCCTCTTACTTGCTGCGTCCACAGAAGCCCCTTCATTCTAATTGTGTAAAATCAAGATTCTGAGAGTCAGAAAGGGACATGACCAGGATAGAATAAGGAGGAACTGGAGAGAAGCCACACTGCATTGTGCCTGGGGGCACAGCACCTGATGAACCTTGTTGCTCAAATAAATTTTTTAGTCTCTACGGTGCCACAAGTACTCCTTTTCTTTTTGTGGATACAGACTAACACAGCTGCTACTCTGAAACCAGAGGATATGATGTGATTGACAAAGCATCTAAGAGAATCAGTTCTCACCTGCAGAGGCTCAGAGACCCAGTGGGTTGGAAGCAGTGATCCTTTTGGGTTCTTGGGCTCTGAGGATTTGCCCCTCCACTGAGGTTAGGAGGAAACCTCTACTCCTTGCTGAATTTCCTGTTCCCTCTATCCCTCTTTCATGAATTTTCCCTCAGGAGGGCATAATATAGACCTCCGAAAAGAACAAACAAGTCAATTTTATTTATGTCTGCAATTCATCTAAGATATTAAGCCTGGTATGTACTAGAAACATTTTTAGAAAGCTCAGTTCTGATCACACACCAAACAGAGAGGCATACATTGTAAAATCAGCTACTGTAATGCTCAGCAGTACATCTGAGATCAGAATTTAAATCAAAACCTACAGGTTGTTTGTGCTGGTTGATCAAGCAAGATCTTTGAAATAAAGAACTCATTCAAAAGCAAGTGTTTTGTCCATGGAGGCAGAGTACTGAAAGACAAAAAGTCAAACCCAGCGAGTCATGGGTTCTAAGACCAGAAGAGACCATTGTGATCATCTAGTCTGATTTCCTGTATAGCACAGGCCGTAGAACTGCCCCAAAATCATCCCTCAAGTATATCTTTTAGAAAACCATCCAATCTTGATTTTAAAATTGTCAGTGATGGAGAATCCACCCCAACCCTGGATAAATTGTTCCAATAATTAATTAATCTCACCATTAAAAATGTTCACCTTAGTGCCAGTCTGAATTTGTCTAGCTTTAACTTCGAGACATTGGATCATGTTATTCCTTTCTCTCCTAATTGGAAAGCCCATTATTAAATATTTATTCCCCATGTAGGTACTTACAGTCTGTAATCAAGTCACCCCTTAGCCTTCTCCTTGTTACACTAAATCGATTGAGCTCCTGGAGTCTATCACCATAAGGAATGTTTTCTAATCATTTAATCAACTTGTGGCTCTTTTTCTGACCTGTTTCCAATTTATCAACATCCTTCTTGAATTGTGGGCACCACAACAGGACACAGTAGTCCAGCAGCAGTTACATCAGTGAAATTTCAGAGGTAAAATAATCTCTCTGCTCCTACTCAAGATTCCCCTATCTGATTATCCACTATGACCCCCAAATTTTTTCAGAGACACTGCTTCCCAGGATAGAGTCCCCAAACCTGCAAGTGGCCTACGTTTTTGTTTCTAGATGTGTACCTTCAGAATTGTCAATTTTTAACGTTCTCTCTTAAAAGCTCATGACCTTAGTACTAACCATTTCAGCTGCAAAGGGTTAATAGTTTGTTTTCCAGCCCTGTTTAAAATCCACAACATAGACTTCTTCATTATTTAACTATTATTGACCTTAAAATATATTCTAGTTTGAACGCGGATAGAGTTAAATGTGAAAAGACTTATATAACACTCAAATGTTCTGGCTGTTTTAAAACTCCAGTTATGTAACAGTTTTCTGAAAAACTAACAGAACGGTATAAGAACAGTGTAACCTTTTCTCAGAAGTTTCCATAGCAACCCGCTTGAACATCATTTTAAACAGAACTTCGGTATTACTTTTATTACTTTGAAGTTTATCTTACTGCTTTGATTTATAATGCAAGACAAAATGTTGCAAAATATGAGTTAGAAAATCCTGCTACTAAATTTTATTTGCATATAAACAATAATTCACTGATGTTTATATTGATATAGTAGATACACAGATATTTGTGCATGTAAGAAAGCTATGCTGTATGTATGCATATGTATATAGTAGGTGAGAGCAGTATGGCATTTTGACCCCCACTGCTTACTGAGTGGAGCATCCAGCATGATAAAGCTTAGAGAAAAAGTACTGAATACTAGTCATTAAGCTCACATATAAAACACTAAGGATAAAAATTTCCCACTGCCATACTGATTTTGATCATTTATCCTGCTAAATTCTTCTATGTTTTTGTTGTCATTATTTCCAACTGTACACAGAGCTGTACACAGAGGACCTGACTGTGCTCTTGCTCATGTTGTGAGACACACTGCAAGATGACCTCCAACCTGAGCAACTCCTGACAGCTCATACCAGTTGACTTCAGTGAAATTATTCATGATTTTACAGTCAGGCTCCAAAATTTTAAACATTTTACTCCCCTTCTAAATACTGCTCACCTATGCTGTGCTGACAAACTTTTAAAAACACAAGTTCTTCCCCACAAAGGTTTTGCAGATAGTGAACAGATTTAAGAAAAATCAATGCACCATAATGAATATTCTTTATCAAGTGATTCTTCAAGTGTTAGTACAGTGGTTACCACTAAAAACGATCAGTCTGGGTGGAGTGCCTACAACTAGTGTAACCCACATTATTACAGTTACCAAGAACTTTTTAAAATTATTTGTGTAGTGATAGCGTACGATCCATCTTGCATGCTGCCAACAAGGAACTTTGGCAAGGCAAGCACTGAAAACTGTGTGTGTAAAGAGCTTAAACAAGGCCTCCCTAATAACTGACTTTGTTTACTGTGAAAGCTCAGGCAACCATGATATGACTGAAAAATGAGGTCCAAGAATACTTATGAGATGACTGAGCTGCACTTATTGCTGAAAACTGGGTACCGGATTTAGGCAAGATTTCAGTGTGTACTCTTTAGTGCAGAATTTACTTTTGATCTTTCTTGTTTTATTCTTCAATTAATCTAAAATAAAGTCTGTTTGCTTTTTGAGTATGGAAAAAGTTTAACATTGAACCCTCAACACCAGAGAGATGTGTTTAAAAAGCATAATCCTAAAGAATATAAATTAGCTCTCCATCCCAATGAAACTATTTTAACAATCATTTTATATTCTCTTGAGATCATTTTTAACACACTGGGAGATACCACTTAATTCTTCTGCAAGCTATATTTAAAAAATATAGTTGCTTATAGTACTTTGAAAACTGATAATCTGAATAGTAGAAAAAATGCTATCAAATGGCCTTTAATCAGATTAGTACTATTAAATAGGGGAAAATCTTTGCCCATATATCACTCACTGAAATACAATAACTATTCAGTTCCTGTTTCCTGAAATAGTACTGGACATATTTTTGTCTTCTGCTTTCTCACAAATTCTTGTTCAAAAGAAGCTGAAGATAAATCATTTACAAATCAGCAACAGTGTTTCTAAATCCAGTCCCAGCGAGACTCCATCATTTATTGAAGGGCTGTCCGAAAATGCATTACCAGCTTTAATTTGATGTTTTACTTTTAGGTAAGTACAATCTAAGCCAGTACTGGGCCATCACAGTTTGTCAAGTTAACTTATTTATACAGGAAGTGTTTTTCCTGTACCGCCCAGTCATTTACTAAACATGAAATAGTAACAAAAAAGTTACAAAATATAATCATTCCTTTCAATTACGATGATGTGCATACTTAGCAGTATGCAGGACATATTCAGCAGATATGAGTTTACACTACTACTATGCTGAGACTCATGGTGATGCTGCTGCATCATCAGACTCTAGAATAGATGCAAAGACCCAGCTGCAATGGAAAGGGATATCAAAAACATGTAATCTCCTTAAGAGCAAATCACTTGCAACTAATCAGTATTCTGGGGCTAAACTTGCATTTGAATCACTCTATTTTCTTCCTTACAATTAAGGAAGACCATTTCACAGCCTGGGGCCTAACACTTCAATGAATTGTTGACACATTCATAAAAGATGTTTGATGTATCAAGCAGCGTGCACATATGAGATTGTTATGGTCTCATCAGATTCCCCTTCCTAGTACACAAAGGTGGTGTTTTAATAACAAAAGGGCCATTCCCACACAAAATGATGATAGGCCAAAACCCACTGAAAACATTCTTAATGTTTAGGCAAGCTAAATAGGCAAAGTTGAGATATATGTAACTTACCAATGACTTACAGACCAGTGTACGTTTAAAGCTTGCCTTTTCAGTTAAGCACTGAGATTACAAATAGATTAGTCCTTCAAAAAGTGTTAATTTATTTCATATTTTGACCTGCATTAGAGATTGAAGAATTATCTCCTCTTCTCAAGACAACCAGAAAAATTAATCAATCAAAAATAGTATTAGTGATGATATATCCTTTTAATTAGTACCACAGAAAGTCCTATTGCACTACATGCAGATTTTGCAGTTAGCTTGCAACAAAGATTAGTTTCAAAAGTAAAGGACTGCATTAAGCATAATTAGAAACATCATGCTCCTAAAACACATAACAAAACAAACCAAACCTTTTGAAAGAGTGAAAGTTATTAGAAAATCTGAACATATCAGTGGTCTGAAATGGCAATGATTTTTAAAACTCTCGCTGAAATGGAGTTAAAGTCCAGTTTGAGACAAATACATTAGTTTTATGTATATTTGAACAAATATTGAAAAATGTTTCCCACAAATATTTGTTCAACTCTTCTAAAGAGGTTTTCTTTTTACTTCAGACAGGTTGGTGCCCTATTTGTGATTGTTTTTCATAAACATTTGTGCAAATGAACTTGGCTACCACAAATGAACATGGAAAACAAATTTTAAGTTTACATGCTCAAATGTTCAGATCAAGTGAATTTAAAAGTTGGTTTCTGCAGGAATTTGTGCTAGTAACTGCTCATATGGAGTTATAGAGAACAGTGTTGTGATCTGAGAGTCTTAAATGGAAGAAAAATATATCTTACAGCAACTTAATCAGATCTGCTTATAACGCACCTTAAAAGTATTCTCTATTCTCAGAGCTGGAATTAATTAAATATCTCTTACTAGAACAGTTATTTTTCTTCTGGACTGACCCCAACAGTCTTTTGTTCCACATGCTTCAGGATAGAATCAGCTCCAAATTCCAATGCACTGTTAAGGCTAAGAACATCTCAATTATTTAACTGTTGGGGCCAGTCAGTCTGAGCTTTTAATACTGAAGAGAATGAATTCTGTATTTTAGAGATTATCTATTCTTCCTGTGAACAGGAAAATGGGGATAGATAATTACATCAACATTTGCTGATTCATGTTGACATTATTCCTTTGAAATAATGGTAATAAATTACTCAAAGTACATTTAAATTGCACTCAAATAAATTCCACTGCCTAGCATCTAGTGTAGTCCCTTAAATCTATATGAGGTGGGTGTAAAAAATCTGATTTGCAAGCATTTTTACACCCACCTTGCATTTACTTTACATGAGGTAAATTATGACACAAAGTACCTGATAGTAGAAAATCAGCCTCTTAATATTTAATCAAATATTGAAGGTATAGCAAAATGATGAATCATCAAACTTAAATACTACTACTACAATAAGACATTTATTAGAGCAAGTCATATCAGACATAGCTGCAGAGGGTTGAACAATAAAGTGGGCCCCCCGCTCCTCAGTTCTTAGAGGCCTTGAACGGATGACTTCTGAGCAATCCACAGAGCTGATGCATTATTTCAGGGATAGGAAGTATCAAAATTGTTGTTGCACCTCCTGCTGTCACAGGAGCTAAGGAGTGGTTTCAGAGTAGCAACCGTGTTAGTCTTTATTCTCAAAAAGAACAAGAGTACTTGTGGCACCTTAGAGACTAACAAATTTATTAGAGCATTTTAAGCTTTTGTGGACTACAGCTGACTTCATCGGATGCATAGAATGGAACATATAGTAAGAAGATGTATGTCTATATACACACACACACAGATAAGTTGGAAGTTGCCATACAAACTGTGAGAGGCTAATTAGTTAAGATGAGCTATTATCAGCAGGAGAAAAAAACTTTTGTAGTGATAATCAAGATGGCTCATTTAGACAAGACAAGAAGGTGTGAGGATTCTTAATTTAAGGAAATAGATTCAATATGTGTAATGACCCAGCCACTCCCAGTCTCTATTCAAACCCAAGTTAATGGTATCTAGTTTGCATATTAATTCAAGCTTAGCAGTTTCTCACTGGAGTCCGTTTTTAAAGCTTTTCTTTTGCAAAATTACCACCCTTAAATCTTTTATGGAGTGGCCAGAGAGGTTGAAGTGTTTTACATTGTTTCAGGCCAGGGGGTTAGGATGTGTATACAATACTCTCCTCTTCAACCATAACTAAGAGAAATTCAGGTTACATTAAATTACACAATAGCAAATCTAACACCAGAAATGAAAAAGAAACTGTATCTCTAAATGGAAAAGGAGTACTTGTGGCACCTTAGAGACTAACAAATTTATTTGAGCACCTGTCAACAAGTAGAGCAGTGGCTGAGTCCAGGCCAGATGGCCACATGCCATAAAGAATAAACAGAATGTTTTATCTTAAACAGACAAGCAGGAATGTATTCTGATCATAATTACACATTAACACCCGTCTGTGAATTTCATTTCTGTATCCCCATAGATTACTGTGCAAAGGCAAGTATCATAATTAATACAACAGGACATTGTCACCAGCATTATTACAATCCAGTGCCACATCATCAGCTTAAAGAGCTATTGTCAAGGTGGATAGCCCCAACAACTTAAAGACTGACTTTTATATTAGCTTACGCTTGACAAACAAAGAACACTCATACAAACATATTTCCAAAAGCAATATGCTCCTTTAAGTATACCTGTATTAACTAGAGCTCTTTGGAAAACAGAAAACATGTATTGACAAAAAGGATTTCTTATTTTTAACTGAAATTTCAAACATTTCTGACCATCTCTAATATTAAGGATTTTTTCCCTCAAAACCTAGCATCAGCGATGCTGTGGAAACAAATATGATGTTTCAAATGCCAAATTATTTTATTACTGCCCTGAAACGTCCAATAAGATAAGATGGACTGAATAAACTCTTGTTTTATACTTTGTTAGTAATTAAAACATACAAAAAATTGAGACAAAAAATGAAAATATCAAATTATTTCTCTATTAAGATGGATATATTTCTTGAAAGTCTTCTTTTATGAATGATCTTTTTTAATGTTCTCCTAAGTCTCCCTCAAGACAGAAGGCTGCAACTTTAATAAACTCCCAGCCACTCAGCTAGAGGACCCAATTACAACAAACCTGAAGTAATAGGGTTCTTCTCGATCATGAGAGGCATGTGCAGAGACAGTTGCTCTTCCAATTTGCCACCTGTTCAGTTACATATCAAAACAGCAAACAACATGAGCTGATTGGTGCTGAGATCTTTTGAAAATCTGGCTGTATCACTTAGGAATCTAAATGGTAAAAGAGCTCTTTTGAAAGTGTGACTTTCAGAGCCCCTACTCTATGGGCAAAGTCAAAGGGCAGTGCAATATATTCAGAAACCAGAACAATGCTGATGGATCTAAGTTGAAGCTTGATAGATTTGACAATATTCCTTTAAAATTGGGATTTTAAGACCCAGTAACATAGGAAAGGTGGAATAAATTCTTAAAATGTTTAAAATAATCCCAAATAGAGTAAATATTCCTGATTAATTAATGGAACTTTGTTTCTTTGTGGAATGGTTTCTGACATCATCTAATTTTTTTCAAAACAATGTAATTTAATCTTGTGGGAAGCTTCACTTGCACTACCATTTAGGGAATTCTGCTGAAAGCTGAAATTGTTGTTTTGTAAGAGAAAGACTAGAGGCTGTAAAAAGATTTCACCCTTCCCCCAACAACTAAAGCTGCAAGCCAAGGTCCATAACTGAATAAATACATAAAACCTGATTTCACTCTTTAGGTCGGACACTGACTTTATACCAGGGAAATTTCATTGACATCAATGGAGTTATTTTTGTTTTACATCCATGTAAATTCAGAATGAGGCCCACAAAATAATTGTGAGAACACATATTTGTTTACAGCACTGGAAAATGCATCAATTTTACAACACAGTCAGGTTTCAGAGTAGCAGCCGTGTTAGTCTGTATTCGCAAAAAGAAAAGGAGTACTTGTGGCACCTTAGAGACTAACAAATTTATTAGAGCATAAGCTTTCGTGAGCTACAGCTCACTTCATCGGATGCATTTGGTGGAAAAAGCAGTAATCTCTCCTCTGTTTTTTCCACCAAATGCATCCGATGAAGTGAGCTGTAGCTCACGAAAGCTTATGCTCTAATAAATTTGTTAGTCTCTAAGGTGCCACAAGTACTCCTTTTCTTTTTACAACACAGTCAATGATTCATTTGAAAATTGTTTAAATCCAAACATATGCAACAAATAAATAACCCCACAATTATTTTGGCCGAGTGATTTTCATGCTGCTAAAATTTATATGAATTTAGTTCATTTTTGGTACTTTCTTCTGAGTTGCAAATATGCTCAAATTCTTATTCATAAAATGGCTGCACTCATTTCAGTGAAGGAAAACCTATCTCAGCCCCTGGGCATTCTGCCTTTCAGTATAGTAAACAAATATTTGCCTTTAATTTTGGCTCCCAATTTTTAACCAGTGTAATAACTCTGAGCTCTTTGTATGCATTTTTATTACTTGTTTTTTTCCAAATAGCAACATTTGAATCACAAATAGCCCAAAATAAAGATGGTATTCAACAGAAAGCACAATCACTGAATAACAGAAGGGACCTCTCTAAATTTATTTCCTCACCTCTCAGCAGGGTACAATATAGCTGTAAGTGGACTGTTGGGGAAAATACAGTATTCAATAAGCAATTTTCAATAGTTTTTTTAATAGTTGCTGTGGCTGTAGTGCCATAATGTAGATGCTTCCTACAGCAATGAGAGGGGTTTTTCTGTTGTTGTAGGTAATCCACCTATTCAAGTGGCAATAGCTAGGCTAACAGAATAATTCTTCTTTTGTTCTGAGTGAGGTTGGCACAGCTGTGGCTCTCAGGGGTGTGAATCTGTAGCAAGAGCTAAACATTACTAGATCCACAGAGGTCACCCTAACATCCTTTCAATTACAACAATTTTATCCCAGATCCATTTACTCTGGCTAACCCTGAAAGATATTAAAACAGACAAAACAAACAAAAAATCCACCCTACGTTAAAATACAGTACAGTATTATTGCATGGATGGCACGCATGTTCTCAACTTATTCTCAAAGCACAGTGCTACCCAAGCACAATGGTATGGGTTAAGTTTGGGATAAGAAGCCTTAACTAAGAATTTCCCACATTTAAGTCAGATGTCTAGAGTTCGTTTTTTATAATTGTGTTTAATTAGACACACTACAAGAAACGCTCACTGAAACCAGTAATTTCTAACGAGAACATTTAGAAGAAACATGTCTAATATAGTAGTTCAACTGCAATTACCATACACAATGTAGAACTGAAGTAGAGGAAAAAAAAAAAAAAAACCCAACAACCTTGCAGCAGCAAGTCGGAGTCTAGGTCAACAGACTCAGGCTCTCAAGACTTGAGTTGTGGGGCTAAAAATCGCATAACAGACATTCAGGCTTAGGCTGGAGCCTGGGGTTGAGATGCTCCCCCCCTCACCAGGTTTCAGAACCCAGAATTAGGGTTGCCAACTTTCTAATCGTACAAAACCAAACAGCCTAGCCCCACCCCTTCCCTGAGGCCATGCCCCACCCCACACCTTCCCCGAGGCCCTGCTCCATGTTCACTACATTCCCCCTCCCTCGGTGGCTCACTCTCCCCCACTTTCACTGGGCTAGGGTAGGGGTTTGGGGGTGAGAGGGCAGACTTTGGGCTGGGGCCAGAAATTAGGGATTCAGGGTGTGGGAGGGGGCTTTGGTCTGGGGAAGGGGGTGGGGTGGGTGAGGGATCTGTCTGGAGGTTCAGGCTCTGGGGTGGGGTCAAGGATGAAGGGTTTGGGGTGCAGGAGGGAGCTCCAGGCTGGGGGGGGGTGGGGCAGGGGAATCCAGGGTATGGGATGGGGCTCTAAGATGGGGCAGGGGATTGGGGTGCAGGCTCTGGGGTGGGTCCGGGGATGAGGGGTTTGGGATGCAGGAAGGGGCTCCAGTCTGGGGGGGTGGAGCAGAGGAGTTTAGGGTGTGGGAGGGGCTCTGTGCTGGGGCTGGGGCAGAGGTTTGGGATGCAGGGGGGATGAGGACTCCATCTGAGGGTGGGGATGAGGGGTGCAGGACGGGGCTCCAGGTTTGAGGGGGCTCAGGGCTGGGACATGGGGTTGGGGCTCGAGGTTGGGTTGTGGGCTTACTTCCATGTCTCCCAGTCAGTGGCATAGCGGGGGGCTAAGGCAGGCTTCTTAGCCTGGCTCCTAGGCGGAGGCATGGCAGGCAGCTCTGCGCGCAGCTCTCGCCCTCAGGAACCGCCCCCACAGAGCCCACTGGCTGCGCTTCCTGGCCAATGGGAGTGCAGAGCTGGTGCTCAGGGCAGGGGCAGCACGTGGAGCTTTGGGCCCACCCCCAACCCCACCTCGGAGCTGCTGCTGGCCACTTCTGGGGCCTGGACAGGACAGAGCCAGGACACGTAGGGACTAGCCTGCCCTAGCTCCAAAGCACTGCTAACCGGACTTTTAATGGCCCCGTGAGCAGCGCTGACCAGAGCCGCCAGGGTCCCTTTTAGACCAGGTGTTCTGGTTTAAAACTAGACACCTGGTCACCCTACCCAGGATCCAGCCCAAGCAAGGACTTCCACACTGCTATTTTTAGCCCTGCAATGTGTGTGCCCCTACCCCGAGTCAGTTGACCTGAAACTCAGACTCGCTGCCCCAGGTCTCTTTTTGCTGTGTAGACATACCTATTAGTCTTGTCTACACTGAGAACAAGTCCCAGTCTCAGCCTTCAATCATGATTCACATCATGGAGCTTGATATTGGGTAAGTGTCCAGGATCAAATTCTGACCACATCTAAGTCAATGGCAAAACTCCCACTGACTTCAGCAAGCCCAGGATTTAACCCCAGGAGTGCGATTGTGGTTTACCTTGTCTACACTCAGGATTTGTATCAGTGCAACTACATTGGTAACTGGCATAGGGCATATTCTCAAAACGTGCAATGCATTAGGCCTGGTTTACATTACAGAGTTAGGTAAATGTAAGACAACTTATGTCAACCTGTAAATATCTACATTACAATGGTGCTCCTGCCAAAGTAAATTGCCCACTATGTCGACTTTATAACTCCATCTCCGCAAGAGGCATAGTATTTAGGTCGATTTATTTAGGGCAACGCAGTGTCTGTGTAGACACTGCATTACATGCATTGCCAGTTAGCTGTCAGCTCCGCACAGGGTTCACAGCTGCTCCCATCCCGCCCTGGTGCTGACAGCCCTACTTGGGGCGGGGAGGGGGCAGCTGTGAGCCCTGGACCCAGCTGACAGCTCGGTCTGTCAGCATAGGGGTGGGGGGATGGGGTCTCACCTGAGAACAGAGCTGACAGCGGAGCTGACAGCTGAGGCTATCAGTCTCAGGACTGCCAGGCTCCAGCTGCCAATGTCCCACAATGCCTCACCTCAGTCGGTGGAAGCGCTTTTGGTGAGGATGTGCACCACCCCCAGAAGAAGCAGAGAGTGGATGTAAACTGCCACTTTAATTACTGTGGTGGCTATATGTCGACCTAACTTAGGTCGACTTAATTTTGTAGTGTAGACAAGCCCTTACACTTACTAACTCATTACAACAAGTCTTCTTAGGACAAATTGTTCAGGGCTTGTCTACACTTAGACAGCTGCAGTGGCACAGCTGCATCCGATGAAGTGAGCTGTAGCTCACGAAAGCTTATGCTCAAATAAATTTGTTAGTCTCTAAGGTGCCACAAGTACTCCTTTTCTTTTTTACAGCTGCAACAGTGCAGCTGCACCACTGTAGCGATTAGTGAAGATGTTAGTACCGACACTGACGGAAGAGCTTCTCCCATCAGCATAGGTACTACACCTCCCCAACCAGCAGTAGCTATGCTGAAGGAAGAAGCTCTCCTGTCAACATAGCACTGTCTACACTGGGGATTAGGTCATTCTAACTGTCCATACCCCTGAGCGACGCAGTCAAACTGACATAAGTTCCTAGTGTAGACCAAGCCACAGTTTGCCTCCAGGTATGTCATTTGAGAGTTTGCAGGTGGACATAAAATGTCTCTTTCTGAAAGGTTACCAATGGTACAGTACAAAAAGAAGCTATTTGGCAAATTTTGCACATTATTTTAACTTCTTATTTCCATGGGAATGCGGTTCATAAAAGTTAATAGACCTGGTTACTGCTGCTTAACTCCCTATCAGAATTGAATTATCTCACCAAGTGCCTTAACCAGTTGCTATTTAACACAGCTCATTATTGCTTATGGGTTTAACACCTTCTAACAACATATCTCGTCATCTCAGTCATAACTTACTGAATTAATTTGTAAATCTACCTTTCTCTGTCAATTGCTATGATAAAGTAAAAACTGTATATAATTCTTATCTTTGACCTCCTCACACTCGGGCCATTAACAAATCTTAGCTGAAACTATTTAAAACCCTGGCCATCTTCTAAACAGCAGCATTTTAAAAGACAATAGGCTACAAAATATTTATTTTTTGCCCTCTGCTCATGTGGAATTGCCCTTCTTCCCCCTTCTCTCCCCACCTCCCGCCCACAATAACATTGTTCTGAAGTTCATGACAAGACAGAAGTGGGTACTTTATATCATCAAGAAGTTGGGCATTCCCCCTTTGTAATCAGACACAGTGCTTCGCTCATAGCAAGGTATTAGCCTTAAAAATGTAACGTCAGCTTTACAGGTTTCTAAAATGTAATATGAAGCTGGACCCCTGAAGTGAAAAGGACATGGCTTTCCAGGAAGGTAAAAGGATATGGAAAAACACCAATAAGATCAATTAAATGCTAAAACCAACCAAATAGAATTTTACATATTTCTTAAACTAGTTTTTCTGTAAAATATTGTGACATAAAATACACAATAGATGGTACAGTAAAAAGGTTTTAATGCTGCTTGTTTGGGATTATCTGTGTAATTAATTCATGGTTTTCCTAATACCAACTCACGTAAAGAAGACCATTATGTATCCCTCTTTATGGGTTTGATTCTGATCTTATACTAGTGAAATTCTTTTAATTTCAATGGAGTAAATCCAGATTTACACTGGAGTAACTCAGTACACAATTAGGTGTTATATTTGTATCCATCTATATCTATAAGGAAAACAGACTGGAAAAAGAAAGCCTTGTGAAGCAGAACAACAAACCAGTATTTTGCTTTGTCAGTCAGTCCCCTACCTTCTGTTATTTGTTGTTCTTCCATTCTCCCAGATAGTACTGAGAGTCATAGGAGAAGGGCACAAGCATTATTATTAACACTGTCTCTCTGTCCCCATGAGCAAGATAAACTGACATACCTGTTTAGCATACACAGAGGGCAAACCCAGCAGAAACACAGTTTCCTCCTGATCTGCCACACAGAATTTTTATTGTAAATTAGTGTGGGATACATGTTTCAGAGTAGCAGCCGTGTTAAAGTCTGTATTCACAAAAAAGAAAAGGAGTACTTGTGGCACTTTAGAGGCTAACAATTTTATTTGAGCATAAGCTTTCATGAGCTACAGCTCACTTCATCCGATGCATTAGGTGGAAAATACAGTGGGGAGATTTATATACACACATAGAGAACATGAAACAATGGGTTTTATCATACACACTGTAAGGAGAGTGATCACTTAAGATGAGCTATTACCAGCAGGAAGGAGAGGGGGAAGGAGGAAAACCTTTTGTGGTGATAATCAAGGTGGGCCATTTCCAGCAGTTAACAAGAACATCTGAGGAACAGTGGAGGGTGCGTTCTTAACTGTTAACAGTTAGCAGTTGTTAACTGCTGGAAATGGCCCACCTTGATTATCACCACAAAAGGTTTTCCTCCTTCCCCCCCCCTTCCTGCTGGTAATAGCTCATCTTAAGTGATAAAAAGAAAAGGAGTACCTGTGGCACCTTAGAGACTAACAAATTTATTAGAGCATAAGCTTTCGTGAGCTACAGCTCACTTCATCGGATGCATTTGGTGAAAAAAAAAAGTGATAAGTGAGCTGTAACTCAGGAAAGCTTATGCTCAAATAAATTTGTTTAATAAAAAAGTCTCTAAAGTGCCACAAGTACTCCTTTTCTTTTCTCCTTACAGTGTGTATGATAAAACCCATTGTTGCATGTTCTCTGTGTGTGTATATAAATCTCCCCACTGTATTTTCCACCGAATGCATCCGATGAAGTGAGCTGTAGGTCACGAAAGCTTATGCTCAAATAAAGTTGTTAGTCTCTAAGGTGTCACAAGTACTCCTTTTCTTTTTTGTGGGATACATGTACTTTTCCAATAAAGGCGAGTTTTATAACAGTGCCTTCTGCAAATGTTTTCAAAAGTCCTTTGCTGCCCTCATGTGTTCAGTAAAATATTTCCTTCATATTGAATCTTGAGGTTGGCTGTGCATGAGTTAGTAAAATATTTTTCCTCAGCAGGACAACTGAGGCGTATGTTAAGAACAATTGTGTGTAGTCATCAGGTAGAGCCAAATTGCCTGTTTTAGGGTGCAAAAATTATATATTAAAATTAAGTAAATATAGTTAAATTTGTAAGCATCATTTGCAAACAATATATTCCCAGTTATACTGGTATAACGCCAAATGCTCTGCTGGCAAAACTTCATTGAAGTCAATAGCGTTAGGCTGGAAGAGAATTTGGCCCACACTATTCGAGTCATATTGGAACAACTATAAAAGTTTCCATTAGAATTAATTTCAATGTTATATTTAAATGTGTACATCTTTGTGCTGTTTCTGAAGTGACTGGCAAAATGAACTGTCGTGCAATTACGTTATTCAGTGCAAAAATGATGTGAATGCTATTTTAAATCTGAGATTTTAAATCCACTAGTCCGGAAATTCAAAAATCAAGATTCTCACAGAAGCCTTATTTCTGACCGTTATAATTACATTACCAAGTAACGTTGGGTCATGTGACATAATAATCAGGAAAGGCTGATTTTATAAATATTGATTAACTCTGTGGAGATAGTTTAACCAGACATATGTGGTGTGATGCTGAAGATGTGTATTGCTTGTTATATTTTGATGCTGAATAATGCAAATGTTAACCCACTGTTTTCTTGCAAAAATTTCACAATAATTATAAACTGTACAATACTCTTATTGAAATGAAATGACATGACATGACATGAAAATTTTCAAATGAATATTTTGTATATATATTTGTATGGATTGTAAATCATGTATCAGGGTCCATGGCTAAAATATAAATTGCAATAAAATATATCCAGTGGGCATTTTTAATGATAAATAAAACCAAACTTACACTTTTTAAAAGTCCTCGTTATTTCTATATAGTCTTAAATGCTGAAAATGACTTATCAGAAAGAGAAAGGAAGAAGAAAATAACTTTTCTGAAGATTCATTTGGACATATGTAGCAGTGCTCCTATCTACTCTTCAGTTACTTTAAGAACACTATGATCTGCTTGAGCAAATATAGCATTATGTCCTCTATTTTTAAAATACTGAGAATTGATAAATGCAAGTGATTTTATATTTTTAAATAAAATTGCATTGCACTTAAACCAAATGTTCCAAATGGCTTCTGCATTGTGAGCTTGAATTCAATTCATTCTACTGTGGAACTGGAGAGAGGAAAATACACAGAGAGCCAGATTCTCTACTACATTGGGAAGAAACCCTCAAAGGAGGCAGGAAACTCCTTGTGTTTTATGTGCACAGTTTCTTCATGGTTATTTCATTAGAGAGGCAGGGCTGCCCTAAACTCCCAGAGAGAGGACAAAATGATTGGTAAGTCCCCTAACGCAGAGGATCCTGTCTGATTAAAATCATGGTTATAGACTTTGGTTGTTAAGGTTCAATATCTTCACTCTCTACATTCAGGGTGAGGGCCATTCCTCCATCTCCCTCTCCCTGACTATGGACATTTCTTTCTTGTCATTTCTACTAAAGTGTCCCATCTAATGGATTAAAAAATATTGTAATTTATGCAACCTGTGGGACAGCAACAATGAATGCACGAATTGGAACTTGATGGTATCGGGCTATCCAGATCATTACACCCTAGGAACCAAAGATTAAGAAAAAAAAAAAACTTGTACGTATGTACTTGCTTACTAGCAAGATACAACCAATTGCTCAGGGAACTGCAATAAGTTGAATGTTCTAAAGATGCATCTTTTCAGTCCAACTGCCTTGTAATCATTTGATTAATAATGTCATTGATCTTGTATGTGGTGATCACATTCAGTCTGCTCTTTGGGCCAAGATCAGGAATCATATTATGCTAAATTATCTCTGATCTGGAAAAATGTTGATTCTCTTCAAGCATTTGTGTGTGCATGTTCCTGACCAGAAAGCAGACAACTAGCTGATGAGCCAGGACACCTTCCATCATAAAATCTTATATAATTGTCTACATTCAAATCCAGCTATCTACTAGGACATATGGATCAGGCATTTTTTCTGCCCAATGCAAAGTATCTACTGGTTGAATTAGAAAAATATCACTACACTTATACACTTGGAATATCAGAGAGGCTTAATGGCAGATAAGAACACATCAAGTTGTCTAAATGATATCAGAGGAACCACCATTGAGCTCTTGGAACATCTTCCAATAGTATTTCTAAAAGCAGAGACTGTGGCTTGCAATAATTGACTCTTCATCTGTTTAACCTTTGCATTCGTACATTTGCTATCATTGATGCTATTCCTGATATCCAGTTCCCATTCTAATCCTCTATTATGTGTACGTCCACATTCTGGTCTCCATTACCCCACTGTAAGTCAGTGGTAACGTCACTGAAATCAATTCTGGATTTACATCAGGGAAACAACTATCAGAATCTAAATGATTCAAACTCTCCAAGCTCTTTCATGTGCCTCAAGATATTCTAGCCAAAGAGAATTACAGTACCAAAAACAGCACTGCTCTAACTTAAGCAGCTGGAATGGTCCCCTGACAGCTGTTCCACTGGGCCAGAATCACCTGAGTTTGGTGAACTCTAGTCTTACACTTTCCTACCCATGGTCACAACCCTGGCCCATTCCTGAACACTATTATGTGGGGGGTTAGGAAAGGCGTCATAAAGCCAGATATTATCGCTTTACAGTGCTGGGAGACTTATCTATGACAAGAACTTCTGTGGCTTCTATTGTGATTACTGGTTTATTCTGAGGTATACATGTAACTCTGCATTCCAGGTCTAATATTAGGGTTCTTTTCAACTCTCTCAGCCTTACTTTTCAATTGCAAATAGTATGTTAATCTTCTTCTCTATTAGCCCAAGTATGTTGAAAAAATTGCAAACTACAAAACCAACTTTGTTTCTCAACTTTCTTCTGAGATGGCGGAATATTACTCATTTTACAACCAAAATGTGCTCAACTTAGTTAGAAAGTTGGTTTAGTCAGGTAAGTTTCTTCAACCAAACACAAACAAACACAAAAATCAGAAAAAGAGAAGAAAAGAAAAGGAAAAAAAGAACAGATGCTTCTTTGGCAGTCTGGTGGAAGTTAGCTGGCAATCCTTGTCAGCTGCAGGTGTAGAAACAGGATTTTATAATTGTACTATAAGAACAGAGGTACTAATGTATGTCTTGATTTCATTTTACCAGCCACCCTTTTTGAATAGCAGAAAGGAATGACCCTCTGGGACATTGGTGGGAATGCATCTGAGACTGCCAGTGTTTGTACTGATGTTAAGGCAGGGAGAGACCAGAACAATCTTTATGACTGATTATGGTCACCCTTTTATTTTAGGATAAGTTATAATGTCTGCTATGGTTTCCTATACGTATTACAAATTAGGCACTCTAGTTAAATATACATTTCTTTGTTTTAAGGTTTAATAAGTAAAAGACAGGATCTTGTACTATGTCTATGTTAAGGAGATTCAAAATAAACTGATACTGTTTGTATTCTCAAAGGTCTCTGTAAAAAGAGTACTTGTGGCACCTTAAAGACTAACAAATTTATTAGAGCATAAGCTTTCGTGAGCTACAGCTCACTTCATCGGATGCATCCGATGAAGTGAGCTGTAGCTCACGAAAGCTTATGCTCTAATAAATTTGTTAGTCTCTAAGGTGCCACAAGTACTCCTTTTCTTTTGGCGAATACAGACTAACACGGCTGCTACTCTGAAACCTGTAAAAAGAGAGTGTTTGTGTGAATGAGGAATGTATACATCAGGAAAAGATAAGGTGTGAAGGCCATTGTTATAGCCAGATGGTCAAGGAAAAAGGAGTAAAGACACCAGAAAATCATCAATGCACATCCACGATGAAGGAAGGGCAAATTGACGACCCTGAGGTGAAGGCTGGCACAGCTAAAGACAGGACAATTGATTAAATCGGAACCAGGATAGGATAACCCTCTCGGAGGTGTACTGGAATGTTTACATCAGAAGATAACACCAGTTAAGAAGTAACCTGTCACAAACTGACACAGCAAAATCCATAGACTTCAACAGAGAAAAGGAACTATAAGAACAGGGTGCTTTGCCATGGGATTTTGGGTTCATCTTGCCACTACTCCAGGAGCATCAGATAGCAACTGACAAGCCAGCTCCCCTCTGCGACCAATCTGGCTGGCCACTAGATTGATCCAGACTGGTAACTATAAAAACATCAACTGGCAGGACTGTGTCCATGATGTGTATGTGTGTGTAGCTGAAAAGCATATGCTAACTGTTGTATTTTCAATAAATATGGTGTATTTGCCTTCTCTCTTATAAAAGATCCCGTGTGCTTTGTATAGCATAACACAGGCTGGAGTGGTGGCTTTTTCCCTCAAGTAGCCAGGATCTCTAGATCAACTAATATCAGATTGGAAAGGCTGATTAGGAGGTGTAGTCACACTGCTAGATAAAATTTCTCTCTCTCTCAATGGTAGGAACTCGCAGAGACAGTGTCTGAGAAACAGAAAAAACCAAACCTTGGACTGTACATTGATAAAACCCGAAAAACATGCTGGCCTGACATTCAATAGGCTTGATATTTATAATATGGATCAGAAAATAAAGACAAGCAAAAAAGGACAGACACAAAACACAACCCACGAAAGTAAAAACATAGATGAAATAAGTCCTTGCCCACTTTTGGGTTGTTCTGGGTTTTATGCTACACATTCCAAAATTATTTACAGCATCTTGACTAGCATTTCCAATAATCCTTGTAGTCCAAACAATCTTAAATCAGATTAAGGAAACCTTGAACAAATTCAAAATATGTTTACCTTAGCAGCCCTTCAACATAACAACAAATGTCCATTTCTTAAATCAAAGTTCAAATGATGTTCCAGCATGAACTGGGGTCTTCACAGCATAATTGGGTAAATGATTTTTAAGCTTTTCCTCAAAGTTTAGGAGAATAATGCATTGTTCATCAGTCTTAAATCTGTTACAGTAGCTCTATGGGAGGTAGGCTAATTTGGTTGATCCCGTTGTAATGATGACACTTATCAGATTAATAATAGGAACTGGTAAGCCAAAGGAAATGCACTAGCTAAAGACAGACCAGCTGGTAGCTGAACTCCCCACAGAGTTGCAGCTACCAGGCTCTTCATCTGCCTATCCCTGCAAAACAGATACCTGCACTTCAGTGAGGAGTACAACTACAATACCAATTCCCTCTACAGTTCCACAGTCAGCAAATCATCAACCATTAGGTGGCAAATGGCAAGTCAGACCAGTGTTAGCACTGAGGAGGGTAAGAATGTGGCCGCTGAAAGGACATAAATGAGCATACTAGCCACTGTTTTCCACACAGACACATAGCTTACCACTACCACAAATGGTGTACACCACAGTCCACTAACCACAACCTGAACTCTGCCCCCACAAGGATAACATCCCTTTCCAGTACCTCTTACCCCATCCAATACACCAAAGTATTCCCCAACCCTTCTTTCTAATCAGTGGTAATAGAACTATGACCTGTATCATTGACTGACCCTTTTCATTATTTTTTTCTGACAGTTTTCTCAGTTACCTTAATTCTCCTTTGTTTTCTCACCTTTTGGGGGCAGAAAGGAGAGGGAAAGGCAGCTATTTTTGCTACTATGACAAGTAACTTCTTTTGATGCCTGAACAAATGCTTGTAAGTTAGACACTTTTTATATAGTAGTCCAAAACTGAAATTTACAGGTCTTACATTGCATTTAGATGGCATTTTTTTCCATTTATGTTTATATTGTCAGCAGAAGCACTGAATGTAACAAATGGTCCTCTCTCCCCCCCCACACTGTTCCTCAGATGTTCTTGTTAACTGCTGGAAGTGGCCCACCTTGATTATCACCACAAAAGGTTTTCTTCCTCCCCTCTCCCCCTTCCTGCTGGTATTAGCTCATCTTAAGTGATCACTCTCCTTACAGTGTGTATGGTAAAACCCATTGTTTCATATTCTCTGTGTGTGTGTATAAATCTCCTCACTGTATTTTCCACTGAATGCATCCGATGAAGTGAGCTGTAGCTCACGAAAGCTTACGCTCAAATAAATGTTAGTCTCTAAGGTGCCACAAGTACTCCTTTTCTTTGAGCACTAACCCTGTAGCTTGATTTTTAAAAGCAGATACTATGACACAAAGTTTATAATTATTTTATAGTGTACAAGCAAGGTAATCAGCTTCATGGTTCAGACCATTTACCTTCAGAGTCAGTATAACAACCCTACTTCCTATCCACAGGATCACAAGATTGGCTAGTTGTATTTTGGCCAGTGAAAGAGAATGCCTTTCCACATTTTTATTATGCTTTAACAAATACATGAGGGAAGAAGCAGAAATGTTTAAGAAATCAAACCAGCTGGAAAGCAATGCAATAACTGTAATCATGTAAATGTATTATTTATTTATAAATAAAACCTGAGGTATCTAAAACGTTCACTTGCTAGAGCTTAAGTGATAGAAATTTACAAAAGGATTTTTGTCCTTTTCAGGTTTCAGAGTAGCAGCCGTGTTAGTCTGTATTCGCAAAAAGAAAAGGAGTACCGGTGGCACCTTAGAGACTAACGAATTTATTTATGTCCTTTTCACACACACTCAGAGCGTAAACAGTCATAGGCACCACTCCTGCAAACACATACCCACATGCTTAACTTTAAACCCCTGACTAGTCTCATTGAACTTAATGGGACTGAAGTCCTTAATGTTAAGCATGCCTATAATTGTTTGCAGGATTAAGTGACAACCCAAGATAACCGGGCAAAACAAAAACCCAAACAAACAGAAAAAGCTGTTTAGACAAGTACAAGGGCCAAACACAATTGTGCTGGAAATCCTAGAGCTATTTTAAAGTAGTCAGGAAAGAGGAGGGCCTATTTGGGAACATAGGGCTTGCCAGACTGGCTCAGCCCCATAGTGCAGCAACTAGCTGAGTATCTTGTCTCCAACCACGGCCTTGGGAAAAGCTGTAAAAACCCCACAATAGGAAGATGTGTGATCATCTGCCCACGGGACAGTCTCACCCCTAGGAGTTAGCGGCTGGATTAAGGCCCGAAGCATGACGTTAGTTGTCCCTTCCTGCAGGGGGGAGGGATAGCTCAGTGGCTTGAGCATTGGCCTGCTAAACACAGGGTTGTGAGTTCAGTCCTTGAGGGGGCCATTTAGGGATCCAGGGCAAACATTGGGGATTGGTCCTGCTTTGAGCAGGGGGTTGGACTAGATGACCTCCTGAGGTCCCTTCCAACCCTGATATTCTATGAATATCTATGAAAAGACTCAGCAGGGAGCGGGCGGCTGCAGGACACCTGCTGAAAGTATCAGTCAGACTGAAGCCGGGGGAGGAGGGGACGCGGGGGGGTGGCTCCAGCGAGGCGCGCGCCCAGCGCGGTGCTGCGCACCCGGCCGCCGCAGGGACAGGAGGAGGAGGAGCCGCCGCCGCCGCCGCCGGAGCCCGGAAAGTGAAAGGGAAACTAGACCCCCGGGCTCCATGAAGCTGCTGGGGCTCTGGCTCTTGTGCCGCCTGCTCCCCGGCGGCGGCGCCGGCTCCTCCTCGAGCCCCGCGGGGATCCAGCCAGAGGGGAGCAGCGGCGGCCGCACGGACTTGCCCGGTTGCCGGAACCTCAGCCGGGCTCGCTGGGGCGGGCGGGAGGAGGCCGCCCTGCGGGTAGGTACCGACTGCTCCTGCGCTCACCCGGGGGAGGGGGCTGGGTCGGCTCCTGCCTCTCCGGCCGCAGCCCCGCCCCGTCTCTGCCGGCAGCTCCCCGTCCTGCACCCTGCCCACGTACCTCCCCGGAGCCAGCCGCCCTGCCCGGGGCCTCCCACCCGCTGCCTCTGCGTGGCAGAGCGGGTCAGGAAGGGGGCCCACTATGTGCCACCCACCCCCACGTGGCTGGCAGCTCAGCCCCCATACTCACCATCAACCCTTCCTGCCGGCCGGCCAGCCCCCTTCGTCTCCATACCCACCACCAATCCTGCCCCCTGCACAGCCTCCACGCCTGCCATCCATGATCCACCCCTCCCGCCTGCCCGCCGACGGCCCAGCCTCCACTCGGGTCACCCACCCCCCTGGCTGGCCGCCAACCCTCCACACCTGCCTGCCAGCCACCCACCAGCTCTCCATAGCTGCTGCTCCCCGGCCTGCCGCTCAGCCTCCGCACCTGCCAGGCACTCCTGCCACCCAGCCCTCCAGCCTCCATAGTACCCCCCGGCCTGCCACTCGGCCTCCATGCCCTCGCCTGCCAGCCACTCAGCCTCCAGACTCGCCACCCACCCTGCCTTGTGGCTGCTCAGCCTCCACACACGCCACCCAGCCCTCCTGCCTGCTGCTCAGCCTCCATATCTGCCAGCGACTGTCCTCTCCCCACCTCAGCTCCCAAAGCTTTCTCTTTGCGTGGTCATAAACTGCTGCTAAAACATTTCCCTCCCCCCCCCAGCCCCCCTTACAGGCCCTTGTGTTAAGGGTCAGCTCCAGACTCCCCTTTCCTCCTCCCCCCATTCGCCATCGTGAATATATGGCCATTCTTGATTCTATAGCTGACAGGAAGAAGTGTATGTAAAATTCAGTCAGTGCTGTGGTGGGGGGATTATGTGGTGAAATGGGGACAAGTCATGTGTGCCTCACACATCTTTTAAAGGTAATACGGAAAAGGAGGGAATTGTGGGGTTTTGATTTTAGATGTATTAAAGAAAGAATTAAGATTTGTTTTAAATTGAGGCCTGGCTTTTCACATTAAATATATGCCTTATTCTCCACTATCTTGCACCTTGTGTAATGATTTACAAACGTGTTAAGTGGGTATGAAATATCAGCAAATCAGAATGGTTATAGCTTACACATTCTTTGCAGGGATATAAACCAGGGAAAACATAGTGGAGAATCAGACCTATCTTGTCTTGTCTACCTTGTTTTTCCCGCAGGAATTTTATGGATGACTGAGAATAAGTGGAACTGTAACATTGCAAGTGACAAGTGATTACAAATGAATCAATTCAGGAAGAAAAGGATATTTAGTCAGAGGATTGAAAACACTTTGGGCCTCATTCACCACTGTGTACTAAAGTTTGCATTGACATTTTAAAGAAAATGAAAACTGAAATCTTCCTTCAAAATAAGAGTAGAGGCATAGCAATGGATTTCCTGGGCCACAAAACCCTGGCTCTGTTTGGAGGAAAGATTTCCCCAAACTACTATCTGTACTTTTCATTTTCCCCATAAGGTGTCAGCCTTGATATAACAAAAAACCCTGAGTTTGCCCAGTTCTCTGTAAGATGATGGTGGTGGCGTTTTTGGTGGTTGGATGTGTAAGTGGGAGTGGGGAGGGGAGAGATGAGGAATTGATGGAATAAGTTAGAAGAAGCATGTATCCAATGAAGTGAGCTGTAGCTCACAAAAGCTTATGCTCAAATAAATTTGTTAGTCTCTAAGGTGCCACAAGTACTCCTTTGCTTTTTGCAGATACAGACTGACACAGCTGCTACTCTGAAACCTCTTAGGAGAGGGAGAGAGAGAGAGAGTGTGTGTGTGTGAGAGAGAGAGAGATACAATCAGTACATAAAATGTGTTAGAAACAAGAAAAAAATTACAACTTCAAAAACAATTGCCCATCATAATATTGGAAAATACATTTCCAATAGCCCATAGCTGAATAAATTGAGCCAAATCATGTATAGAGTATAATATCTGAACTCCAAACAAAGGCATACAACCACTAAACATAAACAAACAAAACAAAGAACATCAGCAACCCCAGTACCAGATAACTGACATCTTCTGTTTTTCAAAATGGCCATATTTGCTTGACCCAAAATAAAGTTTGCAAAGTATTCTAAATATTTATTTGTGAACCTATACTTAGAGATAGGGAAGGGGTAGTGGAAGAAGAGGAAAATATATATGGGAGGAGAGAATAAAAGAGAAAGTGGTATGTGATGTAGAGAAAAGAAAAAAAGATGTAAGGGTTTCAGGTAGAGAGAAGGAAAAGAAGAAATGAGACACCAAAGACAGTAGAGGAAAAGATATACTGTGCTCTATAGAGGAAAGAAAAAGTAAAGTGAAGCCAAGAATGGAAAGAAGCTGCAACAAAAGTAAGAGACAGTTTAAAACACAGAAAGTTGATAGAGAATGTTACAACTAAATACAACATAATAAAGAAGACACATAGTTTTTGTCCCTAAATTCTGCAAGCACTAGTGGTTTTCACCTTGGTTAATATGCTTAGTACTCAGACATGTAGATGTTAGGTAAATGCTACAAGCCCTGCAAAGATGGTTACATTTCTTAAATGAATAGAAATTTCAGGAATTTGTAATTTTCTTTTCTAGGAAAGTATTAAAAGAATTAGGAGTCTGAATTCTTTATCATCAGATGACAACATGACTGCTTTTTATGGAATAAATCAGTTTTCTCACTTGTTTCCTGAAGATTTTAAAGGTAAAGAACTAACACACTGCTAATCTCATATTTTTATTGTTTTGCTCTGTCATTCTTGCCCTCCCCACTTCTTGTGTCATATTAACAAATTGTATCAAATTAACAAACAGTTAACTATATTTAGTACTGACTAAAGTCTCTGTAAGTATTTCTAAATGCTACAGCAATGCTCGCTTGGGTTCACAAGGTTGGATTGCCACAGAACTTGAACTTGATTCAGAAACCAGACTGTTGTCTGTTTCTTTCTGTTGGTGTTAAGAAGGTCCTTTAGCTACAGCCATCAAGTTGAAAGGCTGATCTGTTACACACGAAGTATTAAAAGAAGTGGTGCTGAACTGATTTTATGCTGAGTGAGAAAACATCTAGGTGTTCTCAAAGATTGACTGAAAATACTTCTGCATTGTGATGGTCCTTAAGGAAACACACGTTTGCTATATATGCCGGTCTAGCTGTGTTAAATCATTTTTAGGCTTTGTAGGACTGACTTTCCAATTCAGTGCCTGATCCAAAGCTCACTGAAGTAAAGGGAAAAACTACCACTGACGTCAATGGGCTTTGGATCAGACCACACTGGTGACACAGTGGAATTGCCAATCTGTGAAAGAGGTTTGGATGAAAGGTCCATTGCCAACCCACCAAACCTCTGTCAAGCAGCACCAAACAAATAAAACTGTACTTCAAGTGGAGGGTCATAGAGTATGGTTTTATGTACAGACATACAAAGAAACAATTTTACAAAATCTTATACAAAAAAGTAAAATTAACGCCCATGACTTTTTAAAAAATCAGTCTTCTTTTGCCCTAAATCTTAAACTTTCTTGACTGTTATCTATTTATAGCACAGTAATAAGGCCTAGCTCTTCTGCAGTACTTTTAATCATCAGCTGTCATTATTCCCATTTTTCAGATGGGGAAACTGAGGCACAGAGCAGCAAGGTGATTTGTCAAATGTCACCCAGCAGGCCAGTGGCGCAGTTGGGAATAGAACCCACATCTCCTGAGTCCCAGTCCACTAGGCCTGGATAAATGTGTGGCTTAAGTGGCTATTGCCTATTGCATTCATAAATGTATATGTTATACACTTTTGGGGTTAAATCCTTCCCCTATGAAGCTATTCTTCATCACTTTATGGAACTGAAAACTGTGCATCATCTAAACTGGAAAAAACTTTGCCTGCCACAGCTGTACTTGTTTGCAATTAGATATCTGTAGTGGCCAAAATATTGGTGGGTTTATCTATTGAAATTCGTGGGCTGTTTTTTCAATCCATCAGCCTTTTGGAAGGAAAAACAATGGCCTAGACTGAAATGATGAGTGAAATAGACACTGGCACAGGCTTGTAAGATCTAGAACAGATCAAAAATATTTTTGCTGAAAAATGAGGTTTCAATTGCAATGAACATTTTAACGAAATTTTTCATTTGACAGGCATTTGTTTTTCAGTGCTTATTAATTGTTTTTATTCCCTCCCTCCTTTTTCCAGTAGGTGGGGGGGGGAGCGAAGGGAAAAATTAAGAATGCATGGGATTTTTTTCCACCAAAATGAAATTTTGTGAAAATTTAAAAGTGAAAAAATTCAGGTTGTTTTCCAAAAATCAATTTTTGTCCAATTTTTTTGACCAGCTCTAATAGAACCCCCTAATAGATAGGCCCACACTCAATTTCCAAAGGTATCCCTTTTTCTAGGATTACAGATTATTTTAAAATAGATCTAGAATATAGTAATTGTTTTGGATTACTTGAATTTTATCTTTATATATTTGAAAAGAATTTAAAATGCTGTCTGGTACTCAGAACTAAAGCTCACAAACAGATTTTAATAACTTTCTAGTGTTCTTTCTGTAATGTTACAAACAATTTTTAAGATGTAATAGTTTGGGTATGTCTGTGTTTAGCTATTTATTTAAGAAGCACACCTTACAGAGTTCCCAGATACACAGAAGTGCTGAAGAGAAAGGAAACACTGTTACCAACAAAGTTTGACTGGAGGGACAAGAATGTTGTCACCCAAGTGAGAAATCAGCAAACAGTAAGCTCTGGATTTTCTTTTCTTCCTAACATTCAGTATTTTATTGTTACACAGATTATGGACTAGGATTAATAAATTTCTCCTAACTGGACTGCTCCTGGTGGCATGCTCAGGCCTGAAAAGGAGTTCTACATGACATATGATGCATTTCAGCATACATCGTCTGATTAATTTGTAGAGTGGCATTGACTGGAGGGAGGCTTAATCTAAGGGTCCCGTTCAAATTCAAATTATAGAGATTATATTTTGCCTACCTAAAACTCACATGTAGTGTCTGTTTATTTGCTGTACACTAATGTTGTGTGCTCTGCGAAAAAAAATCAGTTTATTCGTCCTCAGAGATGGCTGCATTTCAATGGTGGGTGTTATAATTTTTATGTACTCTATTTTAGGATCCTTCTAGATGAAAGGCACTATTAAGCTTAAAATGTAATTTTAAAAGGGCATTATGATCATAGCGATCAGAAGGGGATATACAGATATACAAATGACAGGGATCATTTCCCAAAACAATGGCAATAAATTATTTGGAGCTGCCTTAATTAAATGATGTGACTACCTAGTATCTATATACTAGAGCTAATTGGAAATTTTTTGTCTAATGGTTTTTCGATAGAAAAATGTGGCTTCTGCAAAACCAAAATTTTCTGTGGAGAAAATGTTAATGTTGCCAACATTTTTTTATTTTCCTTTGAGAAAATCTAAACAAAATATTTTATTTCAAGTTGGTCATACTAAATCAAAACATGACCAGGGAGTCCATCCCACAAAGAGCAATTGGTTCATGAGGTACCCTAACCCTGACGTGCTCCTGTAGCTCAGAGGTACACAGCTCAGTGATGAACTCAGTTAAAATGAAATGTTTTGATTTGCTGTGAAAAACTGAAATTAAATGTTTTGATTTGGGAGTGTTGGAATATTTTGTTTCAATAAAAAGTATCAAAACAAAACACTTAAATGCTTCTGAATCCAAATTTTTCAGAACTTTCTGTTCTCTGAAAAATGTCGATATTTTGACTTTTGTCCCAAATTGGGATGGAAATTCTGATTTTGAGATCAGTTCTACTATACACTTTATGTGTTACTGACTCAAGAGCAGTTCTTTGAATGCAGTGCTGACATGCAACAGGAAAGCCTCTTGAGATTTAAACAGTTTGTTTTCACAAGTGCATGGGAGGGCTTGTCTGAAAAAAAATAACAGCATAGATCCAATAAATGTCTAAATTCATTAAAAAGAAGAAATCCAATTGATATAAAAGTATTGAAAAGGGTATGTAAAAGGTCCTGCTTTGAGCAGGGCGTTGGACTAGATGATCTCCTGAGGTCCCTTCCAACCCGGATATTCTATGATTGAAAAGACAAAGCTCTAATTAGCTAGATTTTACAGCATAATGAAGTTTCTTGGATTATATAAAGGACTTCTAAACTCCTTTGATTATAGGCAACAAACATTACTTTTTAATGTATGATCAGAACAAAAATACCTTATATAATATATGGTTTGCTTGTGTACTGATTTTTAAATTACACCAATATAAGGAAAGGAATTATTCCCATATACATTATAATTGAGTACTTTTACCTGTGTAGAGGTCAGTTAAAATGTCTACAAGCTATAGAGTTATATAATAGTATATACTTGATACATCTATGGTTTTTAAATCTCCAGTCTGATTGACTAAAACTATTTACACCCCCAGACTTAAATGCTCAAGCCTTTGTATTTTTCTAAACAGAATGAGACAAATTTACTACCCAGCCTTGTTATTTGTTTCTATTAGTGGCTCAAAAGGGAGAAGATACTGCTATGTTAACTAGTTAACTATAGCTAACAGACCTTCTGCTAGGAATTCCCTCAGTGTGGGAAGACTCCAATGGATGTAGAATTCAATTCCAGTGCCTCCCTTTCCACAAACCCTACAGGTAGTCTGTTGGGAGCAGGCAGAGACATATCAGTGCCAGGGCAGAAAGGTGGCTAGAGCAAAGTTGGTTCCAGCTATCTCCACCTAGTTGCAGTAGCCACTAGGCTACTCTAACCTGCACCGAAGACCAGGAGGAGAATCAGGGAGTCATTATTCACTCTCTGATGCCCCTCGTTCACTGCTGCATTAACTGTAACTTGTATAAAGCTGAGAACCTGGCCTAGTATTATTCTCTCTTTTGACTCTTCATAGTAAAATAGACCCTCTGGGTATGTCTGCACTGCAATAAAACACCCTTAGCTACCCAGGTCAGCTGACTCAGGCTCTTGGGTCTTGGGCTGCGGAGCTATAAAACTGCAGTATAGATGTCTGAGCTTGGGCTGGAGTATGGGCTCTGGGAACCCATGTTTGGGGAAGCCTGGGTCCAAGCCTGGACGTCTACTCTGCAATTTTAGAGCCCCCAAGCCCCGTGAGCCTAAGTCAGCTGATCTGGACCAGCAATGGGTGTTTTATTGTGATGCAGGCATATCCTAAATCATGCTCCTCCAATCATTTATGCCTTGTGCCTCATCCTTTGTGTTGTCCTTTCATTCTTTCACCTAATTGTTGCTTTTCAAAATATAAATTAGACATAGCAACTTTCTGTAGCAAGCATTATTTAAACATAACTGTTGAAAATAGACTAGATATATCTTTATTAATTACATCATGTTAATTTTAAAAAAATCCATCTCGTTCTAAACAAAACAAAATTATTTGGTTAAAAAAAAAAAAGTTCCAGAGTAACAAGTGTCAAAACCCAGATTAGGAGAATATTATTCACAGGACAGAGAGTGGTTATGGTCTGTATACTGAAGAGATCGTTTTAGTGTTAGCAAGGATAAATTGGAGAGGAGTATAGAAAGAGTTCTTAGAATAGGATATTAGGAATGCTAAATCATGGAGGAGTACAGAAGAAAATTCACTGTTCTGTAAGAAATAGTAAAAAGGCTAAATTAATTTTAAAACGTGATATTGGATACAAGAAGACACTGTTTACTGTGATTTTTGGCTGATGCTGAAATAATTAAAACAATAAGAAGAAACATACTCTATTTAAACTACTTCCTTTTCTTTTTTTTGTTTTGTTTAGCAGTTATAGGCAGAAAACTGTTCAATGACAAATATTGGATTTTTCCCCCCCCAGTGTGGAGGCTGCTGGGCATTCAGCATTGTGGGTGGAATAGAATCTGCCTATGCAATCAAAGGGAATAATCTGGAAGAACTCAGTGTACAACAGGTCATTGACTGTTCGTACAACAATTACGGCTGCCATGGTGGCTCTACTGTTGGTGCTCTCAGCTGGCTGAATCAGGTCTGAGTCTTTTCATAAATCTTAAACTGTTCCTTAGAGACTTCCATACTAATGTATTTTATAAAAAACAAATAAAAATAGCAGGTAGCGCAAAATGTGCATGGATTACAGCATGTCTAAATTATTGGGACCTAGTTAGTTCCACATGGAATCCAGAGTACCCGAAGTTTGAACTGTGTATAAATTGGAAGATTTAAATTCATTGCTTATGAATGCAACAGATCAGCCCTCAGGGATCCACTATGAGCAAAACAGCATCTGGAATTCAGCAGCATCTTAATTTCAATTCACCATGAATTTTAGGGCATGATTTTAAGTGGTGTTAAGAACCTAAGCTCCCATTCAGACAAACAGAAGGGGCAGGCACTCTGTGCCACTGTAAAATAAGCCATTTATTTAACTGTCATAATATGGATTTACATGCCTAACTATTCTATTTAAAGAGCTCTCCCATCCTGAGGAATAAGGTGGATGTGAGTCAGGATAGTAACAGCTCCAGATGGCAAATTTAATTTTTTGTTATATGGGGTGCACATCCCCATTCTCCATGGGCTCCTTGCATGGCAGCTCAGGAAGCTGAAAGAGACATTGCTGCATAGGTCCTCTTCCCTCCACCAAAGGCATACAAGGCATACAGACGGTGTTTCATTAGCCAGTAGGTGGAAGTAGCCTGTGTAGAAGGTTCACAGCTGCATTGTGGCTGGAGAAGAAGGATTCCTCCCTGAGTTCTCCCCTCCCAGCCCAGCCCCAGCTGTTCAGATGCTGGCTTGAGCTTTTGGCCATATAAGATGAATTGTTTGAGAATACAATATTTTACAGACGTCCTCATGAGGTGTCAGTGGTTCTTAAAACTTCGGTAGGGGGTTAATGTGCATGAATACACAGGCTCCACACCACTTGGAATTCTGCAATGCCAGGAGATTACTCAAGAGACCAGCTTTTATACCCTCTTTAGCATCAAGCATTCATTAATATATCTTCTTGCAGACACAAGTAAAATTGGTGAAAGATTCTGAATACACTTTTAAAGCTCAAACTGGACTGTGCCATTATTTCCAGCCCTCTGATTTTGGAGTTTCAATCACAAATTATGCTGCGTATGACTTCAGGTAACCACTATTGATTCTTTTTATTTGCTGTACCTTTTCCCTGTGACCATGGGCTATGAACATAGTGAAGCCAGAGCCTTCACTGCATTGGGAAACCAAAGGTTATTTTTACTTATGGCATTAGTCAGTCATGCAGGTATATGTTAATCTTGCTGCCGTATATAAAATCATATTCATTTGGGCATTTGTGGTCCAGATTCTTTAAAATGCAGTTGTTGTAGCCATGTCGGTTCCAGGATATTAGAGAGACAAGGTGGGTGAGGTAATATGTGTTACTGGACCAACTTCTGTTGGTGAGAGAGACAAGGTTTTGAGTTACACAGAGCTCTTTTCAGGTCTGGATCAGAGTAAAAATAATTTTCAGCTCCTAAAAAGTCAAAGTGCACTTTCTCTTTGGTTTCAGTTTTATGCGTATACTTTTTGAATGTTAAGTCACCTATGCCTCATGAAGAACAGATCCTAGTGCTAAGTATCAGAGGGGTAACCGTGTTAGTCTGGATCTGTAAAATCGGCAGAATGTCCTGTGGCACCTTATAGACAAACAGGCATATTGGAGCATAAGCTTTCATGGGTGAATACCCACTTCGTCGGATGCATGTTGATCCTAGTACTGTCATCAAACTTCACGGAAAAAAAAAATCAGCAAGTATTTGATTACTTCAGTCCATATATATTTGCATTCCTTTCCACTGCAAACATCCCTCACTTTCCAGTTTGTGACTTGAGCAAACACTGCTATTGACTGAAATTGGTAAAGACAATTTGTTTTCTTTTTAATTTTGTACTAGGTTTACTTTTTAATTTTTTTTCAGTCTTTTTTTCAGTATGTCAGTAGAATACAATTTGCTTTCAGAAACACTATATTAAAAATCATTCCAGTAACAGGATGATGACAATCAGACACAAACAGGTAAAAATAAAAAAACAAGGAGTCCTTGTGGCACCTTAGAGACTAACAAATTTATAGGGGCATAAGCTTTCGTGCTCAAATAAATTTGTTAGTCTCTAAGGTGCCATAAGGCCCTCGTTGCTTTTGGTGATACAGACTAACATGGCTACCACTCTGAAAGCTACAAATAAGTAATTCTGTAGCTTTATTGTTGAATAATTTTGGTAATAACCAAACTAATCATACTTAGAGTGGCTGAGGATATTTGAGGGCCATTGCATAACTCCAGTAAAAAAGAATTGTGAGAGGGACTTAATCGCTTCATTTAACTGCTTTTGTTCTGAGAGCAATACATTTAAAATAACTACAGAAAAGTGTAAGTGGACAAACTAATTTAGAAATTCCTATTAATGATTGACTAGTGATGTTACCCAATACATTCGTTGTGCAGCATACCTTTTTTCACTAAAACATTGTTATATTTCATTAGAATTGCAGTTTTGTTAGCTAAAATGTAATATTTAATACATATTGTAATATAGCTTTGGTTACCAATTGTCCAAAGCCTACACCTTGGGGGAAAAGCTGTTGTCTGGGTATACCGCAAGAAGGATAGGAGACTTGTTGTGGGTTTTAATCAGGTTGCAACATTATTATATAGATGTCTGGGACTACCCAGAAGATAAAGTGTACAATGCAGGCAAATCCATGCTTATTCAAATCAATTCTCCGGGGCTTCCACCAGCCCCCATTTGTTTCCGTCCAGGTCCCCCAGCCAACCTATGTCTTGGACCTTACCATCCACCACCCTCGTAAGAGGGTTAAGGAGGGCTATGAGAATGGGGAGGGGGGTTGGCTCCTAGCCGTACCAGTCATAAGAGTCCCCAACCCCCTCCCACATTCTGTTCTATTATCCAGTACCTCCTTTTAAGTCCTTTACCAGGCTATTTATCTGGTCACTGGCTGCCCTGCCTATGGAGTACCTGCACTGAACAGCTGCCCAACCTTACACAATAAGTTGCGACATATGGCCTACCACCTTTTCTTCTCACCAGAAAAGGTCCATCCTCACACTCGCTGTGGGGAAGGTGAAAAAACTACACTCTGCCAAAGCCAATTGTAGTGGTGTGAGGAAAAATTCCTTCCAAGCCCCCCTTTAAAAGGGGCGACTAGCATAAAGCCCAGAGCCAGTCCAGCCCAGCCTGCCATTCGCCTCCACTATGGGAGGGAGGGTGGGTGCTGGCTTCCTTGCCGCGTGGAGCAAAGAGACTGTCCCCACCCAGGTTTCATACCTTTATGTACATTCCGGGTGGCGGGGGTGTGTGTGTGTATGTGTGTGTGAGAGTCACTGCTGCAAAGCATCTTCTTTGCAGCAGTTTCTGACCTTCCTTCCAACCTCCCCCCCCCCAAAAAACCCCCATAGAGCTGCCCTTCCTTGGGTTTGCCCCACTTTAGTTGTGGTGCAGTAACTTTGAGCTTCAAAAAACATGTTAAAGACTCATTAAAGTTTTCTTTGTAGTGTGTTAACATATTTTATGGGTTGTCAAAAGCCATTCTAAGTGAGGAAGAGGAGAGTCACAGTTACATAGTACCTAAGGTTCCCCTGCAGTTGTACCCAAAATCGACTTAATTATCATTTCTTTAATACAGGCAAATTCTTTGCTTTGTATCACCTACCTTACCCTGTTTTCATTTTGACATATAAACCTGTGATGTTTAACTTTGACAGGAAACAGCTTGGTTATTTGAATATTAAATTGGACAGAATCAGCTGAGTGACATGGAGATTGCTTTGACACATTAAAGACTAACAGTTTTAGATTATGACTCTTCTCTTTTTCGTAGTGACCAGGAAGATGAAATGATAAAGAAGCTTGTTAACTGTGGACCTTTGGCAGTGACAGTAGATGCAGTTAGCTGGCAGGATTATCTGGGTGGGATCATACAGTATCACTGCTCCAGTGGAAAAGCAAATCATGCTGTTCTCATCACTGGTTTTGATAGAACAGGTAACATTTCATTAGTTAGAGTCACAAAACTGTGGCTTTTATATTTATTCTGCTTCACTGAATAATTTTATCTTTTATTTAAAAAAAAGGTGGTTAGAAATTAGTATATTTAAGCTATATATCTTAAAACAAAAATAGTTAAATATTGTGCCCATATAAGCTCTGGACTTGCAATGTGATCCATGCAGACAGACACCCCCGCCCCCCGTGCACTCTTGCAGAGTCCCCTTGACAACATAGCAATAAGAATACAGGTTAACACAAATTCTGTCAATCTAGTATATGATGTAAGTATAGTGTTTCAATATTAGTTTCACAAGAATGAGGTTATGCTATACCAGCAGCAGTATGACATCTGCTTGTTGGCTATACTGTTAATAGTAGATTCCGCTACCATTACATCAAGTCAGCATGAACTGAAACATTATAATGACTGATAAAACTCTTAATGCATTGTCTAACTTATCAGGTTTGCCAAATTTGCTATTTTCTGTAATTATTTATGAAAACGTCTCTCCTTTTACAGGTAGCATCCCTTACTGGATTGTACGCAACTCATGGGGACACACATGGGGAATAGATGGTTATGCCCATATTAAAATAGGTAGTAATGTCTGTGGTAAGTCAAACAAATGGTTGATTTGAACTGTAAAGGCACATGCTGGGCTATATTTTTCCATATATGTGAAAGGACCTGGAAAACACTTCAGCTAGAAGTTCAGATTGTAAAATCACAAAATCACTTTATTTATAAAAAGAGGACGAGATGAGTGCAGGTGAAAAACAACACATAAATAAAACAATCTTTGCTAGTGGCGCTACTTCATACATTTAAATGATTAGTTAATATTTATAAAGCTCTTTGGAAATTTAAAGCTCTAAGGCATAACAAGTTAAAGTACATGTTAGTTTAGTTAAATTACATGGACATGGAGAACCTTATTATGCAAGGATTCAGTCCTGCAAGCAAATCTGCAACCATGAACACTTATACCTGTACGCAGCCCGGTGATTCTGCAAGGATTTCAGGGTTCTTGTCTGCAGGTTTTCCTTCAATAGTCCCTAAATTACCCGTCACCAAGTCTCCTCACAAAGACCATCTGCCATTTCTATTTTGAACTTTTTTTAGGGTCTGATTCTGTGAGGGGATGAAGTCTAGTCAGCAGCTTACGAGATCAGACCCTTGTTCCCAAATGAGGGTCTCACATCTGATTACAATAATTGGACTAGTAGTTAGTCTGACTACCTTTTGTACAGGAATCCTAACAGCAATTAATGCAATGGTGGGTTTGTTAATCTGTCTCAGGTTAGGTGTGTCAGTTTTTTGGACTTACCTACCATATTTTACACATACAGGGCCTGATTCACAATTGCTCAGTACCTTGGGTAGTCAATTACACTAGTGCAAAGTGAGTATAAAATAGTATCAAATCAGCCTGAATAACGTTTTGCATCCCCCACTTTGCACTAATGTGATTACATAAAGATCAGGGCAACACGAATCAGGCCGTAGGACCAAGTCCCGCTTGGAAGGAAAATTGGGCCCTTATTTAGCTGTTTAAATTTGATAATAATCATTTATTATTGTATGAACTAGCTACCTGATAACACTGTTGATTTGAGTCTTGATTACTAAAGCGAGCCAACTGTAGAGGTGGACCAAAAGAACAATCAGTAAAATTAAAGCTCACTAATTCAATAATTCTCACATTAACCCATTTGTCTCTTCATCTGTCTCAGCAAAGAAACAAAACCAAATTGCCTGTGCCCTAAATTCAACATAGAGGAGCAGTAGAAATTCTATGAATCTATTAATCTCAGTTTTTCTCTGTTCATAATTTCTCTTTTTTGAACTAGACAGTTCTTTCTGATTTAGGACTAGATTGTGACAGGCCCTTCAATTGGTGCAGAAACTTTCCCTTCCATCTCCTACCCTCGTCATTTTGGACAAGAGCCTGTCACAATTGCAGTCAGGTAGAATACAGGGACTGTTCTTTGGTGCACCTTTGGGAGAAGTACAGCTACTCAAAGAGGGTTGAAATGAGTGTGAGCAGGGGTGTGGACTTCTGCACCCTGGGCATCCTCAGGAAGGATTGTTGAGTCGCTTTCTTTCTGGAGCTTTCTTTCTTTCCTGGAGCTTTTGGTGGTGAAAACGTGGCATGCCCACCACTCACTACACAGGGCTGTTTAACTCACCCTATCAGTCCACTACCTTTTTCCTGGAGGACATTTAGGAGCACTAATAAGAGAGTAGAAAAGGAGAGACAATTGTAGTAGGGCCTCCCAAACATCTGTAACTGGGATGAAATGGGGGTAAAATGGGAGGGTGGGGCTCCAGAAAACATGCTATACTGGGGCCACAAATTTCTCTAGATGGGCCTTGTGTAATCTGTGGAGGACCTAAAACATGGCAGCACATCCAAATGGTAAAATTTTACCAGCAGTTTTTCCAGTCCTTAGGGGAAAAGGGAAAGGATTTTGAGTCTTAGACTAGGAAAACTACAGCTCACATTTCAACATCCAGTTGTGCTAACACATTGTAAATTCACCAGAGTTGCATTAAATTCCCCAAGAAAAGAACTGAAGATCTCTAATGTGAAGATAAAGGCGAACTCTTTTATTTTGTTTGGGGAGGTGAGATCTGTAGCTGTTTTCATACAATATAAAGGAGTAAAAGGGAAAACAATTTAGTTTTGTTTCCTTTTACTTTGTATTTCACCTATCCTGGCTCATGAAGTAGGACTTTGGGGGGTTACGTTTCAGTTGGTTATTTGGGACAGCAAGTTTAGTTTGAAATAAATGCATTCTTAATACTTATTCAACATCTAGTTTGTGTTTTACTTCTTCTAGGTATAGCAGACACAGTTTCATCTGTGTTTGTTTGACACCGACTGGCCGAACAAAAAAGCACTCTGCTTGCAGTCATTTGGCAGATACTAGGATTCTGTAAATTTACACTTACTCAGTGTAAAGATATTTTACTTCAAAATTTTAAAAAATGATATTTGTATGAGGGGTTGGTCTGCTGGGCATTACAGACATGGCACATCCAGAATTCGGGAAGATGCTTCAGCTTCCAGAGTCTGTGCCCCTAAATCTGATTGGGGCTGCACAGACAACTCTGCAGAATACCATACACTTGACCTTCTGTTCTGAGAAAGAAAGATGAAACAAGAGTCACACTGTGGTGGTCAGTTTGGAAGTTTGAGCTTTATGCAACGCCTACTGAAGTATTTTAAATGGGAACCCTAGATGGAAGGCATGGAGCACTGGAAGTTTCTCAGTCCCAAATAATGCCCACTGACAAATCCTGGCAGAGAGTCCTAGAATGTCACTAATGTCACAATTGGTTCAGAACGAAATGGAACAAGGGAAGAAATGACAGGAGATAATGTTGTTTGCTGGAGGTTTTCAATCCAGAAATCTAGCGGTATGACAGGGCGCAGTCTGAAGGCACTTTAATATGAGGAGAAACATAATGTGTCTTTCCATTTCCTCGTCTTTTATTTTCAAAAACCTTGTGTGAAATGACAATTCTTTATCACTCCTGTACTTTTTGAAGTGCCTGAATTGGCTTTTTTTGTAACTTTGTTTGACAGCAGGTGCTGTTTGCACTAGCATGGACTTTCTCTCTTTCTTCTGCTTTCTCTGCCTCTCCTCTTATGGGCCACTTAGGCATTATATACCTAAACAAGCAGCTTGCAACCACATTATAATCTCTCCTAACAGCTCACTTGTATTATGAAGGCTAAAAGAAGCAGGGGGAAGGAAAAAGAGCATACCACATAGTGATGGAACCATCAAAATGTATATATGCCTTCTTGTGTAACCATGCAACTTCATCTCTGCTCATGTCTTATTAAATCTAGTTTTTATGCTCTTCAAGGCAGGACATTTTTCGGGGGGGAAGTGCCAGGGCATCTTGGAGAATTCAGAATGGATTAATAGTTCTCATCTTCCAATGTACTTGATTATCCATTAGTTCAGACAGAATTTAGCCAATTAGGGTTACTGCAATAACCAACCTGAGATACAAAAGCATATCTGCTGTACCCTCTCTTTGCATGTAAAGTTGCAAATGGACCATTTCATTCTTTAAAAAGTGTTAGAGTAGCACCTGCTTCAATATCCTCTCTCTACCTCCATTAATTACATTTCTGCCAAAGCAAAAGGGAAAGTCAGACTATGATTGTCATAGCTAAAATATGCTTATAATTCACTAAATTTGTGTTTTACATATTAATATCTGTCTAACAGTCCACCCTTTTTCAGGGCTAATCATCAGTTGTTGCTAATTATTAGCGGGAGAATGAAGAACAGCTACTGAGATACCTCATTTTCTCTCTGTATTTCCCCAACCAGCACCTTTAACTGGCTTATCACAGAGATCATCCTGCCAGCCACAGATTACTGGATTCATTTCTGTACAAGACCCATTTATCTCTGCCCTTATTCCATGTGTTGGTCAGAGGAAATCTCTGAAACATAATTATAAAGGCATTGAACTTTTTGATCTGCAGAACATCAGAGTAGAAAGCAATGTCATTTCTGAATTTTAAAGCATTCCAGTATTATATTTATTTAGTAACTTTTGTGAATTTTTGTTTTTCTTGTCTGTGGTAGTCCGTTTTTGCTGTGCAGAAATAATTGTGAATCAATAGTTACATTTTTTATAAAAACACGTTTCTAACTTTTAGTTGAATTGTGAAGAGATTTTTACAAATATTTTGCACTATGTTCACTTTGAACAGGTTTGCTAATTACAATGTTGAATATGTGTTTTAACAATATTCTTTCTAAATAAAAAGAATTTTGAACATTCACTTATATCCTGTTCTTATTCGAAATATGCTAAAGGGATAAGAAAAGCTCTGTGAAGTTCTAGTAATGGCTGCTGTTTCTGTTTACTTACAGTTTTGCTAACTCTCCCCAGTTTATCCTGTGTCTCGCAATATTTGCTGTTTGTGTTAGTGCTATACTCCATTTGCCATTCTGGCTCAGCAAAGAAAAGGTTGAGTGACTTGACTACAGTCTATAAGTATCTACTTTACTTATAAGAGGAACAAATATTTAATAATTGGCTGTTCAACCTAGCAGAGAAAGGTATCACATGATCCAATGGCTAGATGTTGAAGCTAGGCAAATTCTGACAGGAAATAAAGCATAATTTTTTAACAATGAATAATTATTCATTAGAACTACTTACCGAGGGTCATGGTGGATTATCGCTCTGACTGTTTTAAAATCAATATTGGATGCTTTTCTAAAAGATATGCTCTCGGAATTATTTTGGGGACGGTCTATGGCCTGTGTTACTCAGGAGGTAAGCCTAGATAATCATACTGGTCAATTGTGGCCTTGGAATCTATGAATCAGATCTTGGATTATCAAAATATAGGAGGGAAAATTCCTGAGTGCAAAAGTACTGTTACTTTAAGTTGTCTTGCTGGTAACTTGTTCTGCTAGCAAAATTGAGTTGGTAGCAATGCACGTATCTAGGCTAGCAAGAGGGAGGTTGCAACTTCACTTTTGTAAACCAGTGAGGTAAGGCCACTCAGTGGAGATACCAAAAAGGGTTCTAACTACAGGCAGTTACTATAGCATCCAGTTTCTGAAAGGCAGACTTTAGAAACTAAAACACAAAGGAAGCGGAGTATAATGCTTCCATTTGGAACAGTTTTCTATTGTTTCATAGAATTATAGAACCAGAGGTTAGAAGGGACCACGAGGGTCAACTAGTCTAACCCCCTGCCAAGATGCAGGATTTGTTGTGCTTTCTAATTAAGCCCCTTTGCTGTAAGAGAGATGAAAGACTGGTGAGGACAATTAAGCAGTAGCATTTATTACTTATTGGAAGAATAGCATCAGTACAAGTTCCAGCTGAGGTCTGATATGAGCAATAATGATTTTTTTGTGTTTGTGTCTTATGTTTAAAAGTTTTTTCCATCTAACTGCTATTGATAGTCTATTTCTCAGTGAACAAGCATGAAGGGTATTAAAAACTTCACCTGAGAATTTGTGCCTCAATCTCAACAGGTTGGAGTGTTCAAATACAAAGATTTAATGGACAAGAATACCTATTGTTTCCACATCCTCTAAGGTAATATGTTTTAGTCCTGATTTGAGGCAAATTGGCAAAACAGTTTGATGGAACTTTGTATTATTGCTACCCTTGCTATACCAGTACTTTGGATAAATAAAAAAGACTTCTCTTTCTAATGCCTTCATTCTGGAACCATTTTATACAATTAAATTCCTTTTAAAAAAAGAATAAATAGTAAGAAATAAAGAGCTTTAAGTTTTTAACAATCATTTATTTGAAGTGAAAAAATGAAGTCGGGAGACAAAGTATTTAACAGAATATCAGATACTTTATTTTGTTACTCTTTTACAGTTATGCATTATTACACATTTTTATTATGACACATAAGAATCAAGATTTTTCTCTTTTCATATAAATTATTTTGGGACACTGACAGGTCCAGTTTGGCTCAATATTTAGACTTTTTAGCTGTATAAAAATCTGTCATTTTAAAAGTAAATCCTCATCATCCTAAAGCATTTTTTAGTTCATGAAAACCTGAAAATTGACAAGAAATGAACTGAACTAAACAAAAGTAAAAGTGATTAGTCCACTTTCATTGTCCAAGCTGCCAGAAATGCAAAAATAAGCATAAATATAGAAAAGTAAATTGGATTATTTAAACTAAAAGAAATTTTAGAACTCCTCTGTGATTTTTGGTAACAGAAATATTTCTAAAAAAAGAAAGTGAGCTACAGCTCACTCACAAAAGCTTATGCTCAAATAACTTTTAGTCTCTAAGGTGCCACAAGTACTCCTTTTCTTTTTGCGAATACAGACTAACACGGCTGCTACTCTGAAAGAAATATTTCTGTAAAGATACTGAGCAAAATGAATCCCTAGCATTAACAACAGAATTTCAACTGATCCAGTATTGCTAAGCGTCATTAATATCTCTATATACTGTTTCCTTCAGCAAACTGTGCCGCCTTATTTCTGTAATGTTCTAAAAATACTTCAATATGAATATTTAGTAGTTAGTATCATCTCTAAATCATACTATTTATAATGTGTCCAGAATTTCATCACATGTTTTAAATCTCACAGCCTGGCTTGCATAAATATATATACATGCTTTGTAATGTTTAATAAATTTAAGGGACCTCACAAAAGGTCAGAACCAGTTCATATGACAGTTCAAAGTTCTTTAAAATGGATCACCATGGCAGGCTCTTTAATCTGAATCATCACTGCTAAAGTAGGAGCTGTCACAATATTCTGCTGTGTAAAGGAATTTATGAATAGTTGGGTTCATCTTTGGTATCCAGTGTCTTGGCACCAAATATGTTGAGAGGTTGAACAAATCTACGAACACCTTGTACCTGTCACTGAAAAAAGAAAATCAGATGCATTAACTTTAATATGGTAGCCTGGAGAGGCCATAATTGGCTTCTACAAAGCCTAATCTTGGTTCAGATCTATCAAATTACATTACAAAGGGTCCTGGGAACTCCCAATGTGTTTGAATGATATATTACACAAGCTAACCCCCATGATCTTCTCATGGAAAACATCTACTAGTAATGATTTCAGATTCTTTCCACCAAGTGTGGCAATTCAGACTAGACCTCAATGACACAAGACTGACACCACATGAACCCAAATCAATCTCCATGATTTTTCAATCTTAAATGAGCCACAAAGTGAAACTCAACTAAAACTGCCATCATGTCAAATCCATGTTTTTTCATGGCTTCTACTCACAGTCATTAGCTGATTTAGGCTTGAAATTTAGGTTCACCAAAAAGCTTGAGACCCTTTTGTAACTCTACCCAAAGTTCCATTTGTACTAGAACCCCAAACCTGGTGCATTTCTACTTTGACTGTTTGATGAAAATTACAGACAAATCTTATCTCCAACATCATGTCAGGGGAGTGGGCTAAATCAATATTAGAGCAGTTGCCAAAAGCCAGAGAGTGTTTGAAACCACTCGTTGCATAATACCTTCTACCCAAAATTCCAGCTAGACTAAGAGATGTTTCCATGTATGCTTCAAATAATCCAAAGTGGTTTTTGCATTTTGCTCTCCAGGCACAAAACTCAACTGTCAGGTGTAAGTACAAATATAAGCTTTAGGGTGGACTAACTGACTGAATATAAGAAAATATTAAATGACTGAAACTGTGCATATTCAGGAATGAGAGAGCTAGCTGAGGCTGAAGCTTCCAGCCCAATTTAGTTGCCGTGATGATGGACGCAACAGGCAGGAAGCCATTTTTCCATCTGGAGTGCTGCGCTGGAGAATTTGTCAGACATGGAGCCAACATCCATGATCATCTGTTCCTTGCACAGCAGGGAAGACCAACAATTCTGAAGGACGACAACTGTAACTGATTAATTAGACACTCCCCGCCCCCCGCTCTCAATTATTGTAATAAATCAATGTTCACAACTGCATTGACTTTTATGGACTATCCCCTCCTGTCACTTGGAAAAAAATCTTCACTCTCACAAGTTGACTGACAAAACACAAAAAGGAACTGAAAAGCTATAAACAATAAAGCTAATAGCTTTTACCAGCATACATTCAAGTGTTCCTGGTCCCTAAATTGAAAGGGTAGTTTAACTTTTTTAAGATAAAAGGTCACTATCTTCCTGCTATTTAAACACAGCTATTTATATAAAGACGCCAATGTTCAAAGTATCAGTAGACACTGATTATGTAATACTAATTGCTTATTTTCTGTAATTTTGGGTCTATGCTCTTTTTTTCTGGAACTTTTCACTAATATTAAAATACTTTTTACCTGGATATGACTGAATGAAAAGTATTATTCATATTAAGTAATGTACTGTATGCAGATTATGGAGTGGTAACGAATAATATTATGTAGTTTACATAATTTTTCTTCATGCTTACCTCACCGTTGAGCGCAAATACTGATAGCCTGATGATCCTCCAGTGCCAGCTTTGCTGCCAATCATTCTGTGCACCATGCAGACATGGTTGTCTAAGCAACAGAAATCAATAGAATTTGGCATTTCTAACTTACTTTTTATATTAAGTTACTGCTTTAGGATACAAGCAAGGGTTTGGTTACAATGGTGTTGACCACTGAAATGCCAGTTAAAGCTGGCCATATAGCAATTGTATATTGTATTATTGTATATTGTATGATACTATTGTATCATAGTTATATGTGAGGTAATCAGGTTCAGGGGAATGCTTATGACCATTTTCCTGGGACATCAAAGATAAAGGTCAGAGAGGGTGACCCACTAGGTCATCAGGGAAACTCATCACTCTTCAGCATGTTGCATATTGACTAAGGAGTACTGTTGACAATCATCCCATAGATTGCAACATATTTCACCCTGTTTTGTAGATGGGGGGGGGTAAGAGTGTGCAAAGAATGGGTAGAGAAGAGTCATGAGGTGTGGGGAGAAACTGGGAAATATACAGTAGTTCCCTTAGATAAAAAGAAGTTGCCCCAATTTTAGGCATATCATGGAGGTGATAGGTTTAGTTTCAAAAGGAAGGCAATGGCTGTTCCATATACATGCATCAACAGCTAAGGAGGTGTCACACCTGCCCTCCAGATCAAAGTAAAAGCAATTGTCCTTAGAATAAGAAGGGGAAAGAGATCTTTTGAATTCTAATTGAACACACCTTAGTTACAATTATAGTAATAAAGGGAAAAATAATTTGTACCTAGAAAAGATACTACACAACAAAGAAGGGGAAACTTACATCTCCATTTGGTCATGAGTACATCAATATCCATGAGAGAAGTAAGAAGCTGAAAGGGAACCTGAAAGCGAGGCTCCTCTCTTGAAAAATGAAAAAGACAAGACACAAAGAAAGTTCTTATTACCGTATTGATATTTTCTTATGTCATGTTTGTCAAAGTACCACTTCAAGTGTGCATAGCACTGACTTTGGTAATTTTTCCCCCTAAATTCCTTCTACCAATACAAAAATCAGTATTCTAATAGGTGCTTTCACCCTCCTAAAATGGGAGTTGCATTTTGTTCCATGTTTATAGCAATTTGTCCTTAGGAGAATTTAAGGACCCTGCTAAAGTACAGTATATGATTTAGAATATCTTTTCAACAATTAATTGCAATAATAAGTGGATCGCAAATTGTGTACATACACAATTTGTGGTGTATAATACGTCATCTACCCTTGACTTCTTCCTTCTGTCAGAATTCCCACTAAATCTTGCAGCAATATCTCCTTACTGTACCTGTAGAAGTAGATCATTAAAGCTCCTTTCAATGCTTTATAAGAGAGTCTTCTTTCTCCTGCAAAATTATAGATTTTATTAATTTTTGTGTTAATTTTCCTGCAAAATGTCCAGAGTCCACTATAGTATAAACTAAGGATACAAAAATATATGGTAGGAAAAAAGTATATATTATAGTGTTTAGCTATCAGAGTTGCTTCAAAAGTAGCTGTATACTGAATTCCACCATTACCTGGAAAATTGCCAAATCATAAAACTCAAGATTAAAAAAAAGCGAATCACAAGTAACTTTCTAAGACAACTTTCTTCCTTGTATTTTTAAACTTCTTTTCACAAAGGGTCCAGTTACTGTTGTTAAACTATCTTTTTCCAGATGTGAACATAACCTACCTTTACTAAGAAGATGTTCATGGCGTTTTTCATCAAATAATGAAATAAGAATCTCTTTTTGTTTTTGAAGTTCAGCCAGTAGGTCCTCTTTTTCCTCCAATTCTTGTTTGGCCTTTAAAATATAAAACAAAATGATTATTTTTAGAAGAGGCCTACAGTTTTTGAATTATTTATTATACAGTTGCAATTTTCAGCATCATACTTCTATGAATTTACACATTTAGTGTAAGGACCATATTTTCAAACAAGTTAGATGTACCTTGCCTATGCAAAACAAAAAATTATTACAAATCAGTGCATGCACAAATGTACCTAAATCACTACATTAATTAGCCAGTTTTCTTACCCAGTTGAGATCAATGCATGCACAAGATGGAGACAAAATTACATAATTAGTTATTTTTTAAAAAAATCTGTCCTTAAGTTCTTAGACATCTGATTTTATAGTTTCTTCATTTGAATGAAGAAAGAAAAAGAAACCCAACAATTAGAAAGATATTAATCTTAGAACTGGTCAAAGTTTCCCAGATTTTGAATATAGGATTTTTTTTCATTAAAAATGTGATTTGACCTAAAGAAATTCACTTCCAAAAATGAATCCTCAAAATACCACATGAGAGCATTTTGTTAGATACATATTCACTCACATCTAGATATTTTTTGTCTTCGAGCAACTAAATGATTGTTTTTTAAAAGCAAAACATTCTTCTCATGGTATTATTCATATATAGTTCAATAAGTTCAATGTCAGTATGTAGAAGTCCGTTGTTGTCAAACCCATATGTACCATTTAGTAAAGCTACGTGAAACAGCACAGTTCCACCTCACAATGATGTATGCAAACATTTCCTTCCAGATTGATTTCCATGGGTTTGTTCTTAGAAGATTTGGACTTTGATCTTCAGACTCAAGTGCCTGGGGTGAAATTCTGACCCTAGTGAAGTCAAGGGCAAACCTCTTATTGACTTCACTGGAGCCAGGATTTCAACCCTGTTTTTTGCAATCAAAAAATCACTCAAATAGCACACATTTCTGAAGTCAAATAATAAACTGGCCCATAAATACCTGAAAGAAGTGCATAATAAACAGGTTTCAGAGTAGCAACCGTGTTAGTCTGTATTGACAAAAAAGAAAAGGAGTACTTGTGGCACTTTAGAGACTAACAAATTTATTTGAGTGTAAGCTTTCGTGAGCTACAGCTCACTTCATCGGATGCATTCGGTGGAAAATACAGTGGGGAGATTTATACACACACACAGAGAACATGAAACTGTATGGGTTTTATCATATACACTGTAAGGAGAAAAGAAAAGGAGTACTTGTGGCACCTTAGAGACTAACAAATTTATTAGAGCATAAACTTTCGTGAGCTACAGCTCACTTCATCGGATCACTCCTTTTCTTTTTGCGAATACAGACTAACATGGCTGCTACTCTGAAAACTGTAAGGAGAGTGATCACTTAAGATGAGCTTTTACCAACAGGAAGAAGGGGGGGGAAGGAGGAAAACCTTTTGTGGTGATAATCAAGGTGGGCCATTTCCAGCAGTTAACAAGAACATCTGAGGAACAGTAAAGTAAAACCATTTCCCCATGTTATTTCTCCCCCCACCCCACCCCCCCCACTGTTCCTCAGACGTTGTTGTTAACTGCTGGAAATGACCCGTTTTGATTATCACCACAAAAGGTTTTCCTCCTTCCCCCACTCCTTCCTGCTGGTAATAGCTCATCTTAAGTGATCACTCTCCTTACAGTGTGTATGATAAAACCCATTGTTTCATTTTTTCTGTGTGTGTATATAAATCTCCCCACTGTATTTTCCACCAAATGTATCCATTGAAGTGAGCTGTAGCTCACGAAAGCTTATGCTCAAATAAATTTGTTAGTCTCTAAGGTGCCACAAGTACTCCTTTTCTTTTTTGAAAGAAGTTGCACAGTTCCATTGCTCCTTAAAAACAACGTTTGTTTAAGATTGAATGAACCAAGGGAAAGGAACAGTGATTGTGTTAAAATGTTAACTAAAATGGCAGGATCTTCTTTTATCACATATCTTATGCTTGTTGATAGACTAAGGATACATAATTTACCTGAACCATTGCCAGTTCCTCTTCTAGACCTTTTAACACATTCACTTCAAATTTTCCCCAGAAATTAAATCCTTCTGGTTCTAGTCCTGGTGTTCTTTCCAGCCATGCCTTAAAAATAAAACAACATAAAACAAATAGGTGATACAGATCATGAGTTACTCTTAAATGACCCCAGAATTGGGAGGCAAACTCCCTACTTCTAGACCTGGACAAGTTACTTCAGCGCAAAAAGTGTTTAGGCACCTACTCCCATTGATTTCAATAAAATGCCTAAATACCTTTGAGAAACTGGGAATTTCTCTCTCAATCAATTTCTCCTTCCATAAATAGGGTAAGAATACTAATTTAAAATAGGGCAGGTCTACACTTAAACACTTACCTCCACTAATTGCAGAAGCGTGGGCTCCTGCTCTGATTTAAGCAGCAGTTCATTCTCATGTCCCTTGAAGTTATCACGGTAATGCCTTCTGTTATAAGGAACTCTCAGACTCTGCGGGACACCAATCTTATTCTCTAAAAGGCGGAACTGCAGGCTCTGAAAACCTGATGCTGGGCTCAAGTAATCTCTTTGGGTATGGAAGTAGATAGAGTAATTACATATTATTTCAAAAATAAGGCTATTTTGTGGTTTTCCTATCCAAAACTAAAAAAAACCTATATAGACATTTCTAACATTAAAAGCATTTCAAATAGACTCTCTGATATACCACAACATTGACATTTCCTTTGTTGCAACCCAGGTATCACAATGAAAATCTGATTTCTTTATTTTTAAGTAAATAACAAATTATACATTGAAATGAATATTTAAAAAACACATTCAGGAGGAAATTTAATATGAATATTAATTTATTTCTAAACATACACAGCCAAACAGGTATTAAGAAAGGTGTCTTAAGTCACTAAAATTAAAACAAACAAACTATAATATGTTTATTGATGTTTAAATTATTTCATAGATCTGAACAATTTTTGTTGGGGTTTTTTCTGGACAAAAGGATAAGGTGGCGGTGTCACCATGGCTAGTTTTTTGTTATGTGGGACTGATGTAAAATTAAACTATGTTGGCAAGTTGGAAGAACTAATTAATAAAAATAGCCATGATTCCCATTCCCTGGCAATTTTAGTGGTTCAAAAATGAAGGATAAGATGGTTATAATAATGGAATTGAAAGTAATTGACTTGGTTGTATAATTGCTTATTATACAATAATACATTTCTGAAAATTGCAATTGAAGATCTCTCAAAATAGATGGTTAATCAACCTATTTCTCTCTCTCCCCCTTTTCTTTTTAAGTTTAAAAATGGGAGAAAAGGATTCTGGCAACCTTTAAGGGCCATGAGTGGTGGGGTATTATGAAGTGGTAATAGGGAGAATTAGAAGACAAATATATAGATTGCCAAAAGGATCCAGGAAGGGATGGGAGTTGGCTGACATGGCCACAGGTGACCCAAGTCGAAACCACAGGAAAGCTAGGAATAGGGGTGCATGCAGCAACAGTGGAGCTTGGGAGTGAAAGAATTAGGAGTTCTTTCCTGGAAGCGAGACAGGCAGATGGATCCCAGAAGCCAGGCCAGCAGCCAGAAAGAGGTATACAGGCTTCCAGGCAACACTGTCTGTTTCTATTGGTAGATGGAGAGGAGAAATTCCTGGTGGGAAAGGGGGAAGTGAAGAGAGATGGAGGGTTGGTGGCAAAAAGCTGGCAGCAACATGCTGCTTCCCACAGGCTTTTGAAACATTATATTTCAGTGATCCAGGACTACTGCAAACCTTATGAAGTTTAGATGTGTGAAGCCCCAGAACCAATGGGTTAAAACATCTAGCTCATGCTCTAGATGTGGAGCGTGGGTTTCTCTCGCCCACACAAGTTTATGAATTGACATAAAATGTTGCAGAGAACATGTGGCTGTGAGAAATGTAAAGAAATTGCTAAGTCTTAGCTTGGCATTACCAAATGACAGGACATTTTGATTATTTACATACTGTTAGTTTTGTAATGGTGATCTCAGCTAGTAAAGTCACATCCAAATAATTAAGACACACATCTGTTTAAAAAAATCTCAGAATACATTGGACTTGCAATCAAGTTAGAGACTGTTAATGACCTTTATCTGTTACTAGTACAGCTGCTTCTCTCCCAAATACACACTCATGGTGCTGACCTAATTGATTTAGTTCTTCAGCTGAGTGGTAGAGGCTCAGACTTTCAGTTCTGAAAGTCCTGAATTCAAACCACACTGTTAGCTCGAGTGAGGACAGTTACATAAGCACTAATGCTAATCAATAAAAATAAATCATATTTACCTGAAATCAAAGAAGTCCAATGCAGTCATAGTTTCTAGAACTGAAAATTGCTCCACAAGTAATTTAAGGATCATTGAAATTCTGTGCATTCGAGCAACAACCTTGAGCATGTTTCTCTCATCTCTCACCTTATTAGAAAAGAAATACTTATGACCAGATTGAGAGTGATGAGCTGATAAGCTGTTTATACCTTTGTGTTCTACCATCAATCTCTTTTAGGGTGTTATTCATCTATCACTGCAGTAGCTCAGTGTATTCCATGTAAAAACCAATAGCAAAGTCTTGTACTTAATGTAGACTCCTGCATATAACTAAAATCATGCTTTTTAGGCTTATGCTTAAAAGATCAACTGTGAGGGCTTTTTGTCTGGCTGGTTACTCATTCTAACTGGGTCAGTTATAAAGGAATTATTTTCCCCATGTTTTTAACTCAAAAAGTTACTGAAAGAGTTGAAAGTCTAGGCCAAAGTCATCCACAGTGTAATTCTATTAGAGTCAATGGAGAAGCAGACTAGAGGAAGCAGGAGAGGTAATGTGGCTAAGAAAGTCGTGTGGCAAAGCTGAGAAGATGCTTGCTAGCAAGCAGAAGGGGGAAATAAAGGAAGAAACAGGAGAAATGAGTGGGGAAGGAACTGCAGAGCCATTCCCAAGCCAACTCTGTGTTAACACGTCCATTGCCTTCAATGGGATCAGGATTCCTCTTGAGATTTCTGAGGCAGTCAATGAGTATGACCAAGAAATATCAATGGAAGGATGAAAATGCTACATTTTAATCTTTTTCATAATCCTCCCACTGGTTTCTGAATTTCAATTTTTCAACATTTTAAATTACATTTCAACAAAATATTACTTCATGGAGAAATGTATCCCATTTTAGAGATGGTTAAAATTTGCTGAATTTCAGATTTCAACAAAAAATAATCAATATACTAAATTTCAGTTAAAAAAAAGGGGGGGGGGGCTAATTTTTCTTGAAACTTTTTGCATTTTTTTCCCACATTTTATTACCAGGTCTACTTCCAAACAATGCTACTTATCTTTATAATATCCACAAGTGCTTGATTTTCATTTACAACTATCAATTTATTATTAAAATCACATACACCCAGCCATCTCTGATTGACAACACATCAGAGGAAACTCAAGAGTTTGTCATTACAATTCATAAGTGTATAAAGAATTTCACTTTGGGGCCGTGTTAATAAAAGCTCAAAATATTCACCTTTCCCCCCCCCCCCCCAGGTGTCATCATATAAGCATCTGCTGTTGATTTGATAATTCCTTTCCAGTTTCATCAAATCACATCCAAATACCAGAGGATTTTTTTCCTATTTTATTTACCAGCAATTTATACACTGATGAATAATAAAAACAAGTATTTTGCATAAGCGACCAGAAAATCCAGAGGTAAGGGACACTTTCAACATAAAATAATAATTTTAATAATTTATATTTTAAAAAAATCATTTACCAATTATTATTTTATTATTCATCAGTGTATAAATTGCTGTAAATAAAATAGGAAAAAATCCTCTAAGTATATTATATATAATTTTTCCCCTAGCCATGCTTTTTTGGCAGTAAAATACACACAAATAACCATCACCAGAGCTTGTGACTGGTTTGGCCAAAAGCGATTGCTCCTGAAGAGTGATCTGTGTAGGCCAAAAAGAAAGAGTACTTGGTGGCACCTTAGAGACTAACAAATTTATTTGAACAAAGCTTTCATGAGCTACAGAGAAGATACAGTCCTCAGAACAGTGCATGATTTTACAGATCAAAATATGTGGACTATCATAATGGCAAAGTGGTGTCACAAAAGAGCTGAATTTCAGCCTTAAATCTCATTTTTGGGGCATGTTTGGATATGGTAAAAATCAAACTTTCAGAAAGAGGCTTGGGTTTTCATATGATAAATATTTGCACATAACTTACACGGCCATTCTGAAAGATCACCCGAACTGAGTCCAGTTCCCACAGAATCTGCTTAAACCAAAGTTCATAAGCTACAATGAGAAAGGCATTATTAGTGTTAATTTCATTGCCATTGCTGATATGTAGAAAGAAGTTAAGCATGTAGATTAGGAGGTTAATTTCTGAATTTATTGTTAAACCTTCATTTAAAATTAATGTTCTATTTCCATGTGATTGGAGTATAAGAAATACTGATTTACAAATGTACCTGCTGTTTAAAGAATCTCTCCCTTCTTCAGACCATTGTTGCATGGAATAATTTAGCACCTGAGACTGTTAACAGAACTAATCACAGTATATTCACTTTTGGAACTCTATGGTGGCATATAGCAGATTAACAACAGTTTGACAGAGGGGAAAACCTGGCCAGGCTATCAAGACAAACCAGTGCTCTTACACAAAGCACCATGGGATGTGTAATGTACAAAAAGATAAAGACGGAACCTCAGTTTTAGCATGGCATCTAAAAAAGACCCAAATACAGTAAACAGCATAATACTCATTTTACTATTTCAGATGGCTGAATCTGCTCCATCACAATTGAACCTATGGTTCTGAGGAGTCTAGGAGTTCTAAACCTGATGCTTAGGTCACTAAGCCATCTCCATTCTTATGTATATAATTAATTATGTTGAGGAGTATTCTCATTCTCTACTAAAACTCTTCAAATATGGATTATGGACTCTCTCTCTCTCTCTCTCTCTCTCTCACACACACACACACACACACACACACACACACACACACACACACACAGAGTGTTGGCAGAGGAATGGGAGAGAAAGCTGGTATTCATGAAGGAATTTATAACAGTTGCAAAATCAGAACAACTTATGTACTGCATGTTTTAGCACCAAAACAAACAAATGGTGTGATTGCACCAAACAACTACCTTTTTCTGTCCTGCAGCTTACCTTGATGGGTCACAATGAAAAGATGCTCATCATGGATCTGTGTTCCTTTTTTTTCACCTCTGCAGCTGTTGAGCATTCAATATTTTGTCCAGCTTTAAAAGAAAGAATTTTTGTAATAATCTCAAGCTCCACTGTTGGTTTTGGGACAGAATGTTCCTGATGGGAATTTAAGTGAATACAACAACAAAACAACCCCCCCCCTATATATATATATATATATATATATATATATTGGTCTTTAGTTGCATTTTATTTATTCTGCATTTTAATAGTGAGCCAATCCATTGATTTTTTTCTGTTGTTTACAACTGGAAATAGATGAAAGAATATGATTCTGCCCCCTCAGTGGGCCTATTTGCAGAATAAAGTACTATTTGGAAAACATACCTTATGAGAAGGGCCCTACCAAATTCTTGGCTATGAAAAACTGTGGACTGTGAATTCTGGTCTTTTATGTGCTTTCACCCTAACAATACAGATTTCATGGGGAGACCAGCGTTTCTCAAATTGGGGGGTCCTAACCCAAAAGGCAGTGTGAAGGGGGGGTGACCAAGATTATTGAAGGGGGGGTCATGGTATTGCCACCCTTCTTTCTGCACTGTCTTCAGAGCTGAGTGGCCAGAGAGCAGTGCCTGTTAGCCAGGACACCCAGCTCTGAAGGGTAGCGGGTCTGCCAGCAGCAGTGCAGAAGCAAGGGGTGACAATACCATACCATGCCACCCTTACTTCTGCACTGTTGCTGGTGGTGGCTCTGCCTTCAGAGCTGGGCTCCTGGCCAGCAGCTGCTGCTCTCCAGCTCTGAAGGCACAGCATCGCTGCCAGCAGTAGCACAGAAGTAAGGGTAGCAATATTGCAAATCCCCCCTACAATAACTTGAGACCTCCCCCCCACACACACAACACACTTCTTTTTGGGTCAGGACCCCTATAATTACAATACCATGAAATTTCAGTTTTAAACAGCTGAAATAATGAAATTTACGATTTTTAAAATCCTATGCCTGTGAAATTGACCAAAATGGACCACAAATTTGGTAGAGCCCTAATTATGAGAGATACTGGAAGTTTAGACGCTCAGTCTATTTAATTTATCAAAGAGAATGTTAAGGGGTGATTTGATCAAGAATTTGGGAGAGCCCTAATTATGAGAGATAGTGGAAGTCTAGACGCTCAGTCTATTTAGTTTATCAAAGAGAATGTTAAGGGGTGATTTGATCACACTCTAAATACCTACACAGAGAACAGAATTTTGATAATAGAGGGCTCTTCAATCCTGCAGACAAAACTATAACAAGATCCAATGGCTGGAAGTTAAAACTCAACAAATTCAGATGAGAAATAAGGCACAATTTTCCAACAGGGAGGACAATTAAACCAATGGAACAAATTACCAAGGGTTGTGGTGGATTCTCCGTCACTGGAAGTTTTAAAATCAAGATAGGCTGTTTTTCTAAAAGGTATGCTCTAGTTCAACCACTATTTTTGAACTTGAAGCAGGAATTAATTCAGGGAAATGCTTGAGTTATGCAGGAGACCAGATTTGTTGATCACAATGGTGGTGCGTGATCTTAAAAATCTATTAATCTCTAACATGAAGCCATCTAATGACTTTTAGATACTCATGTGTTCTTTCAGGCAATATAGTTCAGAAATCCATTTGAATAGCTTTTTCATTTGCTTTTTATTAAAGAAGATGAGAAAGGGATAGGAAAGGAAAATAACTAATGTAGTCTATAAATCATATGTGAATGAAATTCATTTTCAGTGAGGCAGAAGTCCTGTAGAAAAAATGCTATGGTGATCATCTTATTAAAGACTGTATTGTATGAAGACACACAAGCGTGCTGAACCAAAGTTGCCCAGGAATCTTATTACTGGAATTTTCTAACTTCTGAGTGCTTGACATCGTTCTTTTAATGAAGGTTGCTTTTTAAATGTAATTATGTAATTATATAACTATTAGGACAAATTCTGTACAAGTCTGAGCAACTTAATTTATTTCAGTTTTCATCAGTGAAACTGATGAAAAAACTGGGTCCATGAGCTAAATTTAAGACATTTTACAGACACTTAGATGTATTTTTTTCAGATTACAGCTCAGGGAATTTAAGCAGAACGGCTAATGGGAACTGCACAGCCCCTGCTGAGCATACTGAAGGTTTGCCCTGAGTAACCATCTGCCAAAATAATGAATCTTCCGCTTTGCTGTTATTTATCAAGGTGATGTGTTATATGCATCTCAGTGTAACTCTGTACTTTAACCCTTCTCCATTCACAATTTAGCTGCAGAACTAAAAATAATTCCTGTCTAAACAACAAAATTCAATTTGTTTTCTCAAAAAGTTAAAAAATAACTAAGCGTCCCATTACCAGGTATGGAGCTGTCATGGAATCTGGGGTGGGAGATGTTTGTTTAACTTAAATGTCAAGAGATACAGATGTCTGTGGATACATCCTTAGAGCTGGGAGTGAAACAGTGATCAGAAGGACTTGCCTTGAGCTGGCAGAGGGTGGGAAAGGACAGTACCATATGTCAACATCTCAGATTGTAACAGGCATCAGGGCAGTAACATAATCCAATCCTCACACTTACATGTAGATAGTCGCCATAGATAAGTCCACCTTTGCATGCTTTATTCAGCCCTTCTTGTGACTTGTCTTCTCCTTCCCCATCCTCCAAAGACAGTTTATTAAAATTAAATCTAGGATTAAAAGAAAATTATGAAAGGAAATAACAGAGCTAAAAATATCAGAGCAGTAATTGTGCCTAAAATTCAGGCACTGATCTGCTTTGGTGGCTCAGTTTCACAAACATTTTTTTGATAAGCAAAATAAACAGCATGTATCTATCTTCAACCTTTATAGCACACACATCACTATAGTATCTAGGTACAGTCATATCTAGTATATCCCAATAGCCAATACTCAAAAGAATTCTTAGTCCAGCTCGCTTCATTCAGTGTTGTCTATATAATTATTTAACATTGATAGTTAATGAATAGCCTCCTTTTGAATTTTACACTTAACATTCACATTGCATCTATCGTGTTAACTGACATTATGCAGTAAATAGAGAAATATACTCACTGATATTTGTTCCCCCAAAATGGGCACCCACTCATGACTCCAGAATCCAATAACTCACTGAGCAATGTTCCCCAGGGATATATTCTACTAACATTCCCAAACCTACTGCAGCTGCCTTTTACGTAACCTGATCTTAGTGTACAGGCCAATCCCCTACAACTCCATCTGACCATCCCTGTCATTCAGTAATAATTACAGAAGCTATCCTGACACAAACCTCAGTAAGTATTTGTTTTATTGGCTGTTTAGTTAGTTGAGTCACCCAAAACAAGAAGAGTTGCAATGCTCATGTTGCAAATGTCACATACTTTGAGCAGCTTTCACTAAAGTTCTTCTGACCTTGGTCATTTTCAGTCAGGCACATAGTATGGGATCAAAGCTAATACAAATAAAAAAAATCAATGGGAATTCTGTGCATGAGTCAAGGGCAGAATATGGCTCTAAATATTGAATCTCATGAATTATTGACACAGGATTGTAATCTTTAGACCCTAAAGTCAAAATTTCAAGGCACTTTTGATGAAAAACAGAGTGAAGTCTGTATAGGCAGAGATGGACTATATCCCAAAGGTGACCTGAACCCCTCTGGAATTACTTAAAATAATTATTTTTAAAAAAGATTATTACACAGTTTCTCCAATTAAAAGCAAAATAATTATTTTATTAATAATATCCATGTAAATTATCATAGGGCAGATAACTCCCCAGGGGTTTAAATATACGAGGGTTTCTTAACTCTTGAACTATATTCCCATGTAAAATCACATTCATATTTGTGACAATGGTTACTCAGTTCTGTTTTAATCATCAACTTAACCCACAATGGAGTAACGGACACACATGCTGGAGTAGCTGAATATGGTTCTTTCTCCTCTGTGCCGCCAAGTTGCCAGGATTTCAAGCGAACATTATCAATGTTCTGTTTTATTGCAAACACTCCAGCCACTCCCCTAAGCATCAGAGTCTGCCTCTGATGCCTCATGACAACCCTCTGGTGCCGTCAGCTGCTCTTGCCCCTGTGAACTAACACATTTTCATACCCAGGGTGTGTGGTAATGGAAGATATAAGCTCCCAAATCAAGTGAGTTTAAGTCTTTACAAATAAAGGGCTAAATTGTGCTTTTAGCACATTAGCCATGTAAAGAGAAGATTGAGTGACCAGACCAACCACACAGGACTGATGGGGCATTCTGCTAGTGCAGTGCAAAAAACATTACAGTACTTTGAACAAAAAGAAAGGAGTACTTGTGGCACCTTAGAGACTAACAAATTTATTAGAGCATAAGCTTTCGTGAGCTACAGCTCACTTCATCGGATGCATTTACATTTACAGACTAACACGGCTGCTACTCTTAACCAGTACTTTGAACACTTTCTCTTCAGATTCAGCAACAGCTGATCAATCAATCACATAATGTATAGGTCAGACAGGATGCAACACAAGAAATTCCTCCTGACATCTCCACAATGCTTTAAATATGTAAAGGGCGATGTTGTCTGATGAGGCCCCAAATAGCTTTAAGGGGGAAAAACCCCCCACCACCTTTGTAACACCCATGAAGCATAACAACAGAAATAGAAAATAGACAGTACTCTCTGAACACCAGTGTTGCTTCTTGACAAAGATTTATAGTTGCTTCATTGACAAAGATTTATAATTCCTTCTGACCACTGGCCCCCATTTGGCTCCTCAGTTAGGTGTTTATTTTTGAGGGATGATGCCAAGTACTTTCCTGCTTATAGGGATGATTCTTGGCATTTCAGTGTAATGATGCGAGAATGGTGGATACATTTCTCCGTGCTTTTGGATGAGACATATGGAAGAAGGAGTGTGCCTGCCACTAGTTGCCAAACAAATTTTGTGGTGCTTATGGGGAAATATCCTCCACTTCCCAATAATAGCAACAAGTAGCTTGTTTGTATACTGCTCCACTGTGGCATAGCTCAGAAAACATTCACATCAATTCACCACGTGTGGCCAAATGCCCTAGTCATGGGCAGCGCATATAAGAGACTTTGGGGAAGGCTAAGCCTCCCCAAAATAATTTGCCCAAATAATCAGGAAGAAAAAGGCTGGCTAAGAAGGGGTAAAATGCTGGATGCGTGTCACCTCTCTTTGGAGGCTCATCGTTTGCATTGTTTTTCACTTTTTCAGAACCCTCCCTGCTGTGGCGGGGGCACCTCTCTTCCTTTTCCTGCCTTTGCTGGGTGGACAGCCCAGCTCCCCCCTGTCCTGCTGCCTGCCCTCGGCCTTGCCATCAACCTGCTCTTGGGCTCAGGCTGCCTTTTGCTCCAGAGGGAGGCTTTGGTGCTGCCAATGCATCTGGCCACTACCACTGCATTCGAAATCTGGCACCAGGACTGATTTACTAGAGATTTCAAATGAGCTTTGGAAAGCAGGTTGGTGGCAGCCTGCCACCTTTGCACGCAAGTCTTCCTCTAGATCATTTGGTTTAGTAAATACAAGGCAAAACTTTGGAGTAACATCCCCAAACAAATGACTCGTGCACCATCTATGGCTCTAGTGTCTTGTATCCTCACATCTGCATCTTCCAGCAGTTTCTCTACTATTTCACCAGCAGCCAAGGATCTCAGTTACATAATAATTTGAAATATAAATGTCTGACAAGATACAAAAAAATTATTCCCAACATCTCCAAAAGATCACAAAGATATTGGCCAAAGGCAATCTCAAAGGGCATCTCAAACACTATCTGGGCCACAAATAAATCTCCTCACCATGCTTACGGAGCATCATGCCAATATTAAGAAAATATACATGAGAATTCTGCAGTCTGCACATTCAGTGGGATCTCCAGAGCCAATAACTCAACAAGAATTTCGACCAGACCCCAGAAAGACAGAATAATCTGAGTACCAATAGTCATTACAGTCACTTAGTCCTTACTCAGCTCCCTTGGCTGTCACCCCATTTATCCATGCAGTCACACAAACTCATGAACTGACATTCAGAAGACACAAGTACCTAAGTTTTCAAAAGTAGCTAGTGATTTTGGTTGCCAAAGTTGAGATACTTTAACAATGCTGGATTTTCGGAAGGCACATGCTCAGCACTTTGAAAAATTGAGGTCCTTCTACAGGGATCAAATTGAGTAGCAAAAAGGGAGGCACCTTTGGAAACTTAAGTCTACATGTGTCTTATGATGCTAGTGCATGTGGCTGCATGGATAAATCTTCACTTTTGAAAAATTTAGGATGTAATGTTTAGAATAAGAAAGTCACTAATAAATGGGGCTGTCATAACCATACAGCTAAGGGTAGCCTAGAATTCCTCCTTACCTGTAAGGGGTTAAGCAGCTCAAATAGCCTGGTTGGCACCTGACCAACAGAACCAATGGGGAAAGAAGATACTTTCAAATCTTGGGAGAGGGGAGGTTTTGTTTGTGCTCTTTGTTTTGTATGGGGGTTCTGTCCTGGGACTGAGAGGGGCCAGACAGAAATCCATCTTCTCCAACCCGTCCCAATCCAAGTCTCCAATATTGCAACCAGTATAGGTAAACTAATCCACCTTCCCTGGCTTATCTTTTGTTTTTCTTGTGAATTTTCCTTGTGTTAAGAGGGAGGTTTATTCCTGTTTTCTGTAACTTTAAGGTTTTGCCCAGAGGGGGATCCTCTCTGTTTTGAATCTGAATACCCTGTAAAGTATTTTCCATCCTGATTTTACAGAGATGATTTTTACCTTTCTTTTTTTTTCTTTTTTTTTTAAATAAAAATCCTTCTTTTAAAAACCTAACTGATTTTTCCATTGTTCCAAGACCCAGAGGTTTGGGGCTTTGATCATTTTGTAACCAATTGGTTAGGATATTATTCTCAAGCCTCCCCAGGAAAGGGGGTGTAAGGGCTTGGGGGGATTGCTGGAGGAAGAGGAACTCCCAGTGGTCCTTTTCCCTGGTTCTTTGTTAAATCACTTGGTGGTGGCAGCATTACCTAAACCCAAGGTACAAGAGAGAATTTGTGCCTGGGGAGTTTTTAACCTAAGCTGGTAAAAATAAGCTTAGGGGGTCTTTCATTCAGGTCCCCATGTGTGTACCCTAGAGTTCAGAGTGGGAGGGAACCCTGACAGGGTCCCTCACATACAGTGTTTAAAAATCAGTTATGATGGCAGAACTCCTTCCTTATTTGACTCTGGGCTAGGTGTGCGATGTTAAGGGATGATGCCAACTATTTTTCTTCTCTGTTCTTGAGTCTTTACACTGAAAGGTGAATCTTTTGACATTTCAGTAGAGCGATGAAAGGAGCATGGATACATTTCCCCTTGGTTTCACATGAGATATGAATGAATGAGATTGTATCCTTCAAAAGTGGAGGGGTGTCAGTGTTGCAAATGTAATTGATATGGTAGAAAGGCTTTTTCCAAAGAGGAAGTTTTCTGAGGCATTTCCCCAAAACAGGATTCACCTGATCTCTTCTAGAAGATTGTTCCATAGCCAGATCTGGTCAACCAAGAACTCAGAATCTAGGCACACAATAGACTGGGAAAATCACCTATGTAGAAGATCAGAGATATAGGACTGTTATATTTATGGGTGTGACGGATCTCAGGCCTCAACCCAGACCCACAGGCACCACTTGGGCCATGACTGCCACGCAGCAGCTCACCTGCTCACTGCACAGTCCAGGGAAAGGCCAGCTTGCAGAGGGACCTGCCCCAAAGCTTCTGATTGGGGGGAAAATCCAGCTGCCTTGATTGTCTAGGTTTCAGAGTAGCAGCCGTGTTAGTCTGTATTCGCAAAAAGAAAAGGAGTACTTGTGGCACCTTAGAGACTAACAAATTTATTAGAGCATAAGCTTTCGTGAGCTACAAAGTGAGCTGTAGCTCACGAAAGCTTATGCTCTAATAAATTTGTTAGTCTCTAAGGTGCCACAAGTACTCCTTTTCTTGATTGTCTAGTGAGTATAATATAAATCAGAAAGTAACAACATGAAGTTGTCTGAGCAACTAGAGGAATCCTTGGCTGATGGCAACTATGAATCCCACCAGCTTACCTGACTTCTGAGCCCTGTATTCCTGACAGCTCCCGGTTCCCGCTTCCCTGCCTGCTCCCGGATCCTGTCCTCCCATTGCAGGGCCCATCTACTCCCAGTTCCTGCTGACCTGCCCTTAATTCATGCCCCTGCTCCTCTGCCTTATCCCTGAACTGTCTCTGGCTCTGACCCCTGGCCTGGCACCCGGCACTGTCTTAGTTTTGACTGTTTGTTCTCACTGGGGTTGCCAATAGTCCCGTATTACAAGGGATGTCCCTTATTTCTTCATCTCTGTACAACAAGATCGGGAGTTGCTGAGTGCTGCAAAAAGCAACAAGAAATACCCCTGGTGAATGTAGTTGAGTGCTTCTTCTTATTAATAATAAATAATAAGAATAAGAATATCGGAGAGAAGGGTGGGGCATGGGTGCTAAGAAAACTATCCTTTATTTTTGAAATGTTGTTCATCCTTCGAGTTTGAAGATGACCAGGACATCACTGATTAGTTTAGTTTCAGTGAACACGTGGGTAGCTGATCAAGCCAATTTGAGCTTTGAACTGTCTCTGGCACACTGAACAAGAAATGCCACTATTCTTCTGCATTCAGAGGCAAGTAGCCATTTCTTTGCAGATTTCCATTGAAATAACACTGAGGAGAAGTTTTGGTGATAAAATACACCATGTTTCATCTTGAAGATGCACAATTTCAGCCTTTCCAACAGGACTGTTTAGAAATAGTTTTGTGTTTAACTTGAGGGGAAAAAATACTGATTATTGCTATTTTCTGTAAATGACTGCAAAGATGAAGAGTGTGGGACTTAAACTGACAAGTTGGCCAGGACAATTCCCATAAATTGCCTGCTTTCTAAAACCAGCTGGTTGTATAGGATGCCACTGCTCACTGCACCCATTTTTAAAAAGCCACATTCTCACTCACTCAGACTGGCTGGAGCACAGAACTAGTCTATCAAATTCTAACCTCCTTCACTCTGCCCACCCTAAAAGTAAAAAAGGGGGCTTAAATGAACAGTTGGAGACCATTGAAACAATAAAAACAAGAGTAAACAACTGCTGTCATTCCTTGATAGTAAGGGCTAACATCAATGGGACCTAGGTGCAATCCAAGGCCCTGATTCATCACTAGCCCATTCTGAGATCTGCGGACCACTTGAGAGTAATGACCCAGTCATGTCTCCTTCTGCCTTTGGCACACCACCTGCGCCAAGGGCTCCTGTGGGATGCTGGCTCTGCTTTTACTGGAGAGGCCCTTTTGGCTGGCCACAGGGCCTCTCCAGTACAACCACAAATGGGCTCCAGGGTATGGATAAAGCTCCCTTATGTGAATACATCTGAGGGCAGAATTTAACCCTCATTTTAATTAATAGTATTACCCAGTGCTTTTGAATGTGACATCTTCCTCTTTCCCATTTTCATGTTTGAGACCCAGAATCATTCAGGGTCTGATGCAACAAAATATGCAGCTGCCACTCTTGCTATGGGAGACTAGGCAAGGCTGTAATGGAAATCAGCTTTGAGTGCTTCCCCCTAACCTTGTACAGGTTTTTTCAGCGTGGAAGCCAGAGTGCATTCTTGGATGAACTGAGATCCTAGTCAATAAAGGACTCTAATCCTAACTGTACAGTGAGAATGTTCTGTTCCACCATGAGGCTAAATTCAATACAAACAGTAAAACAGAATGGGAAAACACAGATTCTTGAAACTCGACTGAGTGGCCTTCAACTCAACTGCCATGTTCTCTTGGGCGGGGCTTAGAGTTATGATGCTATAGCATCTGGAAACAGATGCCTGGACACAGGAATACGCATCCAATTAACAGTGTCCTCGATCGTCCCCATTCCCCACTCCTTCCTGGTGGCTGGACTAGCTTACCCTCTCTTAGCTGTGAGAATGTTCAGGCTGATTCAAATGAGGTCTGGTTTGTTTGCTTGGACTGAAAGCAGCAGCTCTGGTAAGCAAGTCACAAAGGGCTAGATCTACAAGGACATAGGCACCTAAGTCCACCATTTAGACCCCGCCAGAGATCCTCAAAACTCCTGCTCAGCTTCCCCCGCCCCTTATAGGTGCCTACTTTTCCACAATTAATGCTCCCTGGGAAGCTATGTTTCTGTCAGTGAGCATGCACACAGCCATCTCAATCTTGGCACCTAACCTCCAGCAGGATCCCCAAGCTAGATGTTCCCCCACCTATGCTGACTACAGGATCAGGACCAACAGGCATGTTCAGAGCATGCATGACTCCACACAGAATAGCTTTTAATATTTAGCCCAGTGGTTAGGGCATTCACCTGGAATGTGAGACAGCCCAGTTTTGTTCCCTCCCTCCTCCTCCCCAGCCTGATGACAAGACATTTGAACAGGAGGTTTCACTCCTCTCAGATGAGTGCTCTAACTTCTGGGCTATGGGATATTCTGGTGTGGGTCTTTCTCAGTCTCTGCTGTTGCTCTTTCACTGTTTATAAATAATTCATATGCATTGGCCAGAGAGTGGGAATGACTCTATAGTCCACTTTTAGGCCACTCACCTGAACAGCGTTTAAATGCCTTCTCCATATCAGGTAGTGGGGGGAATTGAATCTGTCTCTCCCATATCACAAGTGAGTATATTAACCACTGGGCTAAAGGTTATATGGAAGGCTACAGCCTTTCTCACATGAAATAGCTAACTTCAGGAGAAGGTTCATGAATCCCATATGTAGCTTGGCACCTCCCTCCAGCCTGGACTTAGACACCTAAGTCCCTTTGAGAGGTGTGGCTTAGGATGCACCCCTCTCTTTGCCATCTTCTATTGGCTAGTTTTAGTTTTCGGTTTAGCATGCTGGCAGCTTTCGGTTTAGCATGCTGGCTTTTGTGGTTCCTATTTTAAAACCCCTCTCCTCCCCCAGGCATTGTGTAGGGACCCTAGGCACTTAATTCAGGGTTGTAGATTTCACTGGGTGGCAAAACATCCAGAAGTAAGGTGCTGCAACACTGAGCATTAACAACGCCTAAGTCTTTTTGTGGCTCTAACAAAATGCCAAAGGGGAAGCTCCCTCTGGCCCAGCCAATTGGAGCTCTGCTAGACTGGTGTCAGCCAAGCGTTATTCTTGGCACATTTTACAGTTGCTGGAGTGAAGGCTACAAGACACATTTTTGCGTGTGGTGTTCTAGATGTAAAATTTTAATGTACTGAAGACAGAGAAGTAACTAAGACCTGCTACTTACTCTCAAGTATCCACTTGGAATTCTCTCTCCTTTTGGAGCAGAACTGATTTAACCCATCTGTCCAACTTGGCCTATCGGAAATACATTAGAAAAAATATTTTATATATGCAAATGATCTGACCACCAGCATCCTGGTTTCTATACAGTAATTATCATTATGATTAAAAATTTACCTCGACTTAATTTTCATTTGCATTCACAAAGTTTCCATATTTCGGCAAAGAGCTGGGAAACTCTTTGGCTATATATAAATGACACATCAGGAATACCATACGTATGATTCTTCCCACACTACTGGTAACATTTTCTGTCATTAGTGTGACAGGGTCAGGCCAGATGGCTCCAGGAGAGTAATAGAAGGTGGATATATTAGCCCCAGGTTAAGTAGGTCCCTTTTCCCTGGGTAAGATAACAGGGAAGGTTCCAGAACAATCAGGAACCTTCTGGAGACAATTAAGACAGACAGACTGATTAGAACACCTGCAGCAAATCAAGAAGCTGCTAGAATCAATTAATTCAGGCTAATTAGGGGACCTGGGTTTAAAAAGGAGCTCACTTCAGTTTGTGGTGCTCGTATAAGGAGCTGAGAGCAAGAGGCGCTAGGAGCCGAGAGTGAGAATGCATACTGTTGGAGGACTGAGGAGTACAAGCATTATCAGACAGCAGGAGGAAAGTCCTAATGTGAGGATAAAGGTGTTGGGAGGAGGCCATGGGAAAGTAGCCCAGGGAGTTATTGCTCTTGCACAGCTGTTCCAGCTGCATTCCACAGGGCCCTAGGCTGGAACCCGGAGTAGAGGGCGGGCTTGGGTTCCCCCCCAAACCTCCCAACTCCTGGTCAGACGCAGGAGGAGTTGACCTGGACTGCGGGTTCATAAAAACGGCCAAACTGAGGGCTGCTGTGAAGCTCCCAGGCGAGCAAATCCGCCAATAATAGCAAGACCCACCAAGGTAGAGGAGGAACTTTGTCACATTAATTACACCCACGCAATTCCAGTGAATTCAATGAAAGTGGAATATGATCTTTGGATCCCACAACACTTCCAGCATAGTAAATAAAGGAGAAGTAAGCAACATTACAGCCACTTCTCAGAAATTCTATTTGCAAGTTATACATGACATTACTTCTAGAACCTCATTATTCTGTGCTCTCTCAGCCCCCAGTTCAGATAAGCACTTAAACACATGCTTAATTTTAAATGTAAACATGTGCCTAAGAGCTGTCCTGAACAGGGATGCTCTTCCTGAACTGAGGCCTCAAACACATAAAGTATGAATTTCCTTTTCCTCTTAGTTTGTATAGTTGTGTTGGATGCATCAGCATTGTCCATTAACTTGTGTTTACTAGGGGCCCAGTCCTGCTCCCTTTAATGTGTACATTATCACTTTATCTATTTATATAGTTGATTATATTAAAGGAGGTTTCCTTACACACCATCTCTAGTCTTCAGTTCTTTATTATTATTATTAATTATCTGTATTGCAAATGCACCTAGGAGCCCCAGTCATGGACCAGGACTCCATCGTGCTAGGGGCTGTACAAACACAGAACGAAAATATGGTCCCTTCCCCAAAGATCTTACAATCTAAGTGTCTGACAAGAGAGAACAGACAAATACAGACAAACAGACCAATGGGTCCTCATTTTTTTAATTTAGTTTCCCTTACAGGTTCCATGAAAATTGAGCCTAGCATAACTTTTCATTACTACGTATAATCCATGCTCTAATCCAGCAGTTCTCAAACTTTAGCAACCTGAGGACCCCCATTTTGTTGTAAAATTTTTCACGGACTCCCAAGTTCCCTGCTCAGCCCCAGGCCGTGCCCACACTTCACCCCTTCCCCCAAGACTTCACCCCACCTCTTCCTGCCCCCTGCACCACCCATGCCCCTCCTCTTCCCCAACTCTTTTTGCCCCCTCCCAGAGTGCGCCCCATCCCTGCTCCTCCCCTGCCCTCTCAGCGCCTCCTGCCCACCACTGAACAGCTGTTCTCTGGCGTGCAGGAGGTACTGGGAGGGAGGGGAAGGTGTTGATCATTGGAGCCTGCAGTCCCAGACATGATTCCACCCCCTCCACCAGCGTGCCCTGTCCCCGCTCCTCCCTCTCCCTCCTGCACACCACTGAACAGCTGTTCCCCAGCGTGCAGGAGGCACTGGGAAGGAGAGGGAAGATTTGATCAATGGGGCCTGCAGACCCCAGTTTGAGAAATGCTGCTCTAATAATTTATGCATTTCCTCTTCTTTTATTATGTATAAAATTGTGGATGAAAGATAATATTAAATAACAATGCTTGATAATGATTCTACTAACAAAAACATATAATCTTTTATCTTGGTTTTGGCAGGAAAAAGTACTTTGACAGATCAATTCTGTCACAAAACATCAATATATTAACTGTATGCTATTAAATTCACATCAGAAGCAAACGTTCCCATGTGCTCAATGAGTATTTTGTAATTTCCGTAGCTTGTAGTGCCCTTCGCAGTTAACCATCACTTGTAATTAATAGTTTGTTTTAAGTCAAATAAAGATTCAATAACTCAAGGTTAGACAAACAAGGAAAAAGGCTGACACAACATTAATAACCCAATCAGCCATTTGTATTTTGTGGGAGGAATAAAGTTAAAGGTCTTGCAAACTACCAGACAACTGATTTGTAAAACATAGTGAAGAAAGGTAGTAACCAAGAGGATTTTTTTCAAATGCTACATATGACGGGCCTTCTAAACACAATAGGCTGTTGTCTCTCCTCAATATTTCTATCATTATTTCCAAAGTATATTCAGAAAGATATCTTCACAGTTGTTACCAAAACTCCCCTCTTCCCCAATTAAATATATCAATAGCAATGAAAACCGTAACTACAAAGATAAACCTTAAATAGATGCACAAACTTGTAGACTTTTACAGCACTCTGCCAAGCTATTATTTTGGAGGAAGAATCTCATTTCCTTATCTTAACAACTGCTCAGGATTTGTGTTGCAGTGACTCTCTCTCCAGCTGAGGAGAGTTGGCTGCCTTTTCCTCCTAAACCTGTGGATGCCACTCAAAAGCCATGTGAAAGAAACTAGAGTTCATGTACTAGGCATGCATCTGATGAAGTGGGCTGTAGCCCATGAAAGCTTATGCTCAAATCAATTTATTAGTCTCTAAGGTACCACAAGTACTTCTGTTCTTTTTGTGGATTCAGACTAACATGGCTGCTACTCTGAAGAGTGCTATAAGGCACTCCCATTCCTCCCAACATGGCTGAGCACATGATACTGATTGTTTTGTAACACAGTCAGCACAGCTGACCAAGAGGAGAGACTGGGCAGGGCTCAGGACATGAACTCTAATAATGTTGCGCCACCAGACCGGCTGACTGTGTGTTGTGTGAAGAAATACTTCCTTTTATTTGTTTTAAACCTGCTGCCTATTAATTTCATTTGGTGACCCCTCATTCTTGAGTTATGAGAAGTAGTAGACACCACTTCCTAATCTATTTTCTCTACACCAGTCATGATTTTATAGACCTCAATCATATCTCCCCCTTAGCTGTCTCTCTTCCAAGCTGAAGAGCCCCAGTCTTATCAATCTCTCCTCCTATGGAAGCTGTTCCATACCCCTAATCATTTTTGTTGCCCTTTTCTGACCTTTTTTCCAATTCCAATAGATTTTAATTATATGCTATAATTTGGTCAGACATATGCTTAAGCCCCTCGATCTTGACCTCCACTTCCTATTCTAAAGTATTGATAGATTGCCTATCACTATATTGCACAAGCATTGGCTGATGAGTGAATCCTGAAGTCATCCCTTTGTGGGGTGAAGCAGCGAGGGCAGGTCCCCAGTCTGTTCCTGATTGACTTCATGCCTGCATACCCTGAAAGTTTCATTCATCCAAAATTTTGCAATTTGTCCAAGAATTCATACCAGACACAGGATATTGGTTATTCTACCCTTTTTGTTCCACTCACTGGGGAGCAAATACAATTCCATGTAATTTAGGCTATCTCTACACTATGAGCTAGGGATGTGATTTCCAGCATGCACAGATGTACTCTCATTGAGCTAGCATGCTAAAAATAGAAGTGTAGCCATGGTAGCCTGAGCAGTGGCTGAAGCAGCACAAGCTAGCAGCCCTGAGTACAAACCTGCTTGAACCCCATGGGTACATATTTGGGGTGAAGCCCATGCGGCTGCTGCCCTTGTCCATGCAGAGATGGATTAAGGTTTCATGGGGCTGTGCCAGAGCTGGGGGCCCCCCTCCCCACCTGGGGCCCACCCCCATTCCACCCCTTCCACATACAGCCCCACACCCTTCTGCCCCTTCCCCCCGGGGGTGCTGGGGCTTCTCCTGACCACCCTGCCCAGCACTTCTGCTAGGGCTCCAAGTTCCTCTGCCCTGTGACAGATGTCTTCTGGGGCAAGGCCCCCATTTTTCTGGGCCCCCCCCCAATTAGCCAGGGTCCCTGGGCATGGGCCCCATCGGCTAATCCGCCACTGTCTCCATGCTACCACAACTATGTTACTATTTTCAGCATGCCTGCTCCATTAGAGTTAGCGTGACAAGAGCTGGGAATCACCCCCTGAGGACATAGGATAGACCTAACCTGAGGTGACCAGCCACACCATGCAAGTAGTGGGTGGACAAAACAAATAATTTGTTAGCTTCCCATAGCCTGAAAATGATTTGTGCAAACTTAAATACGAACAACATACATTGCAAAATGAATTTTTGGTAAGTATTTGCTTAAAAAATAATTTAAAAAAATTTTAAAAAATTTTAAAAAAAGAGCTCAGTTCATAAAACATTTCCACTAATTATTTCTATTTCTCTGTTGTAGTACAAATGATATAGTTTGGCCATGATGTTAGGAAAACACCAGGAGGAGCAAGCTAAGACTTTACTTTAAAGAATGTGATGAATTTCCAGAAGGTAAATAAAAAGAAAACTGTAAAACACGTAGGGAGAAAATAAGAGATAATCAGTTTAATAAACCAAATAAACTGACTCCTCCTTCTTTTAGGGCTTAGATATGAAGAACATTGATCCCTTTGTAGGAGATTTTTTAGAAAGACTCATTTAAGACCAGAAGGCAAATATCTAATTTTAGAGAGGCTCACAGTTCATATTGCTTTCTCTCATCAGATGTGCATTAAAAAGTGATGTTTCAACCCAGTGCAGAGGAGCCATGAAATTCTCCAGTAAGGGCGAATGTGAGTTAAATAATGCAGTGGACCTTGTGTGGGCCTTATGCATTAGAATACATTTCACTGCTAATGAATAGATCAACAAATACCTCCCCAGTAATGTATTGGACATAACTGACAGGAGCCTTATTGTTCGCTATTTAATTTGATGAGAACACAAATGCAGTTCTAGATTTGCCCCAGCAGATGGCCTCATTTGTGACCAATAATCAGTACTCTTTACAAGAGCTACAGCAATTACTAAAGAGCCTTGTAAAACAATAGATTTTATCTCTAACAACAATAAGGACCAGAGGTGCTTCAAAACAGGGCTTAATTCTGGTAAATAGTTTTTGGTGGCCACACAACAAAATGGAGCCAACTCACAATAAGTGAGAAATTGGCTGTTAAGTGAGGGTCTCATCCGAAATCCAAAGGAGTACTTGTGGCACCTTAGAGACTAACAAATTTATTAGAGCATACGCTTTCGTGAGCTACAGCTCACTTCATCGGATGCATCCGATGAAGTGAGCTGTAGCTCACGAAAGCTTATGCTCTAATAAATTTGTTAGTCTCTAAGGTGCCACAAGTACTCCTTTTCTTTTTGCAAATACAGACTAACACGGCTGCTACTCTGAAATCCGAAATCCAGACTCCCATTAACTTCAATAGGCATTGGATCAGGCTTTTAGTTTCCCCTTCCATTCCCCATTCCCCCACCAGAAAAATTTAAATCTAAGGTTCTGTTTCTGTGCAGAACATAGCTATGATGGGAAATGGTGGTGGTCTTCCTAAAAAAAAAAAATCCCTTAAATCCATCACAATCCTAGAATATCTGGTATTGTCTATAAGCTGGTATTAGAGGATCAGTTCTTCCTTTTTCATGTTACGTCCTTTGGCCTTGCTCACACAACAACCTTCAGCCTGTTTCCATCAGCAGCTGCCAAAATGGTTGGCTCTAAATTGGTTTGCGAACTGATATTGCATCACTAATTCTCAGTATCTCTGTTCAGTCCATGATTTTTAGTGTCTAGCAGAGTAATGAATTTAAGTTCCCAGACTCATCTTTTTGAAAGTGCTGTGCAGGTTTCCTTGGAGGACAAGGATGGATAGGTCAGATATAGAGTGATTGCTCTGTGAAAAAAAAGTGTTCATCCACAAGGGAACAGGGTATTTTTGTCTTTTATCATTTACCTGTGTAAGTTCATTCGAGAGCACAGTGATTGTCTGGTTTCACCCACTTAATTGTTGTTGGGGCATTTAATGCACAGGATGAAGTATACCACATTTTGTGACAGTCCTGTGTAGGATCCATGAATCTTGAAAGGTATGTTGTGGAGAGTGTTGATCATTGTATCTGTGGAGATATGGCTGTAGGTTTTACATCTGTTGTTCTGGTAGGATGTAGCATCACTTTGAGTTGATGTGTCTTGGTCTGTGAAGAGCTTGCTTCTGATGATGAGCCTGGAAAGGTTGGGGGTAATATGAAGGCCAGAAGTGTGTAGTTCATCAGACTTCCAAAACATAAAGTTCTTCAACCAAACTCTTTTCTTCAGGAACTCTCATAATTTTTGAGGTATTATTCTTTATTTATAAGAATCCTGTTCATTGCTGCCTTTCCAGCGTCGCAGAGACTACTTTCATACAAATTGTTATTAACTGAAATTATTTATTGAAAAAGAAAACTATTTGCACTTGAGGCAATGTACTTCAGCACAAAGACAGACTCTCCACTGTTACATGCCCAATATTATATGCATTTAACATTATATACCCGATCCTGCCATAAAAATTAATCTTTTCTTTTACTTTGCAGCTCATGTTATTTAGAAAGCAAAGCATAGCAACACAGGCAGGTAAATTGCCCAGTGCGGTGTGCCAGCTAATATATCCACCCCTTTAGTTTTCTATAAAAGTCATTAACTAGCAACGATCAACAATGAAAAGGAAGCTTTATGTACTTGTTCCTCCCTTCTGAAACTATGAAGAGCCTAATGAAGCTGTTTGGGAAATGTATAGGATTTGATGCCAGAGGTATGTAACAAGAAATATTATAATGCATTAGCTTATACTTTACCTTTACTTGCCTTAAAATAGGTTTTTAGCATCTACAACCAAAATGGAAGTGGGGAATAATCTCCTTTTATTTGGAAGCTTGCTCCAAAGTTTTATTCATGTATGGTGAGAATACACAAAGAAGAGGAGAGAAACAAGCGAAGTAATGAAAATTTAACATAATGAGTGTGACAGACAGAAATATGTATTTAGAAGTAGTAATAACTCATCTTTTAATACTACAGTTTTAACTAGACAATGGCCCCTATAAGTGGTGGAATTATTTAATAACTGATAGATTTTAAGGCCAGGAGGGAGGAACTATTGTGATCATCTAGTCTGACCTTTTGCATAACATGGGCTACATAATTTTCCTGAATTAATTCCTGCTTTAGGTCCAATATCTGAAGTTGAACTAGAACGTATCCTTTAGAAAAAACATCCAATCTTGATTTTAAAATTTTCCAGTGATGGACAATCCACCACAACCTTTGAAAAGTTATTCCAATGGTTAATTACCCTTACAATTAAAAAATTGTGCCTTATTTCTTGTCTGAATTTGTGTATTTTTAAACTTCCAGCCACTGGATCTTCTTATACCTTTGTCTGCTAAATTCATGAGCTCTCTATTATCAGATTTTTGTTCCCTATGTACGTATTTCATAAGTGAGAGCAAATAATTTCTTCTCTTTGATAAGCTAAATAGACTCAAGGAGCTCTATCACTGTAAGGCATGTTTTCCAATCATTTAATCATTCTCATGGCTCTTCTCTGAACCCTCTCCAATTTTTCAACAACCTGCTTGGTGTGGACATCAGAACTGGACAAGGTATTCCAGTAACACTTGCACCATTGCCAGATACAGAGATAATATAACTTCCCTATTGTAAATCAATGTTACCTGTTTTATACATCTAAGGATCATATTAGCCCTTTTGGGCACAGCTTTGCACTAGGACGGGGCGGGCAAACTACGGCCTGCGGGCCATATCTGGCTCATCAGGCTGTTTAATCCGGCCCTCAGCTTCTGCCGGGGAGTGGGGTCCGGGGTTTGCCTCACTCCGGCGCTCCAGCAGGTGAGCTGGGTCTGGGGCTTGCCCCACTCTGTGCAGCTCGCAGGAAGCAGCCAGTATGTGGAGGAGTGGCCAGGCGGCTCTGCTTGCTACTCCATCTGCAGGTGCTGCCTCTGCAGCTCCCATTGGCTGCGGATCTTGGCCAATGGGAGCTGCAGGGGCAACGCCTGCAGATGGGGCAGTGCGCAGAGCCGCCTGGCTGTGCCTTGGAGCCAGAGGATGACATCTTTCTGGTAGCTGTTTGTGGTAAGCGCTGCCAGGAGCCCGCACCCCTGAGCTCTCCCCCTCCTCCCTTGCCCCAATCCCCTGCCACAGCCCTGATCCCGCTCCTGCCCTCCGAATCCCTCAATCCCAGCCCAGAGCCCCTTCTTGTACCCCAAGCCCCTCATTCCCAGCCCCACCCCGAGCCCTCACCCCTCATTGCCCCAAAAGCCTGCCCCATCCCTGATCCTCCTCCCACCCTCCGAACCCATTGGTCCCATACCGTAGCACCCTCCTGTTCTCTTATTGTTCTCTTAATTCTTTATTAATTGAGCCCCATATCAGCGATTCCATTATTTTGTTAGTTAAATACCATTAGCACTTATGTTGTTTCATACACTCAGACACAAATCTTAAAACACTTTACCTGTGCTGAATTAAATACTTGCAACTTCCTTTCAATACATTGTAAATGAAAATATTCACATTGCAAATATATGATCAGGCAGGTTGCTCTAATATATTTAGACATTGCTGTAGAATGCTCAGTTATCTTGTTATAAAATAGTATTTTCATGAGAAATCTGTAAATGACATAAAGACAGTTCTGAACCCCTTACTCACATGATGAGATAGAGCTGAAGGAGCAGACTCTAAAATACTTGGTAACATCATGTATTATTACAAAAGTATCTACATGAATACATACAGTATTATGTGTGCTTATTGTAGTTGCTAAGTACAGTACTGGAATTGCATGTTACATATTTGCACATGACATATAAAACACTATTTTGCTGAATAAAGTAGCTCGAATTTTGTAAGAGTATATCGGTCATATGATATACAGGTGAATGATACCATACATACTAAGCACAACCCTAGCCAGTGCAGCAAGTTGGAGCAGAGATACAGGCAAACATGGTCTCTGTTATAAGGACTGCTTTGTGAACTCAGCCAGGGCTGGATTGCTTATTGGGAGCTGAGGGAAACAGATGCAGATACATGCTATTAATTCACTTTGCTTATGCTCAGAGGAGCAGATCCAGCTACCATTGATACCAATTGCAACATACACGTATGGTGACTTGGGGAGAAGTTAAACCACCACTTACCTGTGGTGGTGAGGTCTGAAGTCCCATATGTTAGCTGGACATCTCTCCAAGAAACTTACTTGAGCTCAATTGAGAGATTCTGCCTGGCTGCATGCGTAGGGGTGATCTAGGGTAGAATGGGTTCCTTGCTCTGTGACAAGATTTAGCTCAGACCAGTAAAAGTATTTGAGCTTTAGGAATAAAAAGGTGCTACGTAAATAAACATTTATTTGGGATTTTCAGAAGAACTCAGCATTGGTCCAACTCTACTTCTATTGGAATCAATGGAATCTTTAACAATGATTTCAATGGGATCAGAATCAGACCAGTGTTGCTTGCTTATGAAAACTCTGCCCACAGTGCCAAATCCTACAAACAGTTGCCAGCATATGTATGGTGGAGTCCAGGGGTACTACCAGAAGATGTAAAGATGTGGAGTAGTGACTTTTTTTTTTTTAGGATCAGACTAAAATATTAGCCGTTAGATGAGATAAAGGCCTAGACTTTTCTTTTTGTACTCAGCCCTGAATATGGGGGTGGGGGGAGAGAGAGGGGGAAATGCGCAGCTGCACTTTTCAGAAAGAGATCTAGGAGGCATTGTGATAGTCACAATTTCTTCCATGCCCCACTCTTCCTCTGAGATAGAAACAGTAATTAAATGCAACTCCTGAAAGGGTGCAGCTCACTTCCTCCTGCTGGCCCAGCCAGCTTGTTGGCCATCATAGGTTAATGGCAGAAGGTTAATGGCAGAATCAAGAATCTACCCATTTCTCACCCCTCTCCATCCTCCACTTGCCCTCTGGAGTTGGTGCATCTAGGATGTAGCCCTTGAGCTCTGCACAGGTACCACCCAAATCCCAGGTAGCCTTAATGTGACCACAGGGAGGCATTAGGGGGCGGGGCTTACAGCCCATTGGTTGCTTTGTGTGGCTCTATTTGGGATAACGTTCCATCCCTAAATAGGCTGCAGAACTACTGAACCTACTTCCTGCTAAAATAAGGTTTATGTGGGTGGATGGGTGATTTGTTGTTTTTTGGGGGGAGGGAGGTGGGGAGGGTAGTTAGTAGCTGTTAAGGATTGGGCTGAGGGAATCACCTATTCTCAGATCCTCAATATTATTTCTAGGTGAAGTTTCTTTAGGTTACTATTGATCTGTATTTTACATGACGAGTTAGCATACAATATCTTCCACATAACTACCGTTAACTAAAGCACTTTGCCAAACTGTTGATCCTACTAGGGCTTTGTTGTACATGGTCATTGTTAAAATTCCCTCCTTTTGATGTTGCGAGGTAGAAGGCTCTATTCCAAAACCTCAAAGGAGGGTTTAACACTTAGCATTTTGTGTAACTACTATATTTTCAAGTCCTTTATTATATCCACTTCTCTAGCTCTTCAATTATTTTAAAACCAATGAAAAAAGATGGGGGTAATAAGATAAAGCTTCTCTGCTTTAAAGGTTTGGAGCCATACTATACCCAAGAAAAATTCACGTAGCGTTAGCTCTAACCTTTGAGGTTGTAGCCTTCTAGCTTTTGTCCTGAAACATTCAATAATGAGAGAGTGAAATTTATTTAAACATATTGTTTCCCCTTTTAGCTCATTTGTAAGACTCAAGGCCTGACCCTGCATGGTTAATAGGAAGTTACTAGGAGCTCCAGCTGCTCAGCATCTCATAGTAGGTGTGCAACATTCCGCAGATTAGAGCCCTTATTAAAGTACCTCATCATTTAAGCCTTTGTCATAACATGCCAGGCTGAAGGGACTGTTAGTTTAAATTGAAGGACTATAGTTAAACTATAAGGATATGTTATTTCGTGTTCTCTGTCGCCAGGGCTCTTGCTTTCTCAGTGTCTCATTGCAGTGGATGTTCAGGATGGACTGAGCTAATCTTCTTGTGCACAACTCTCTTGGAATTCTAAAACACCTTCAGGAGGGAGCTTTCTATTTCTAATAAATTTTCTATTTCTATTCTATACGAAACAATATACTAGCTGGTTATAAACTCCTCTCTGGAGGGGCATTAGAAGTCTGTTTCGTGAGGAACTTCTGTCTAACGTAACATTTAAATCACTACCCTTTAAAAATTTTAACAAAAAAACCTACTGCTCACTTTTTATCTTGTCCAATGTCAAGGGTTGCTGGAAAAGATAAGGCTATACTTAACAAGGAAACCATTTTCTTCTTTGGAAGAAAGAAGGAAGTTTGACCATGAGTTTGCCATGTCCACTTCATTCCATGGGGTGCAACATATCATCCAAACCCGGAGCAGGATACGAAAGGTCCTGTGGATGTTAGTGGTCCTGGGCTCTATCACCATTGTCGCTTGGCAAATCTGGAATCGATTCACCAATTATTTCAGCTGGCCAACCACAACTTCAATAGTAGTTCAGTATGTGGAAAACATTGAGTTCCCTGCTGTGACTTTTTGTAACTTGAACAGGTAAGATACATCTAATACATGCTGCAATAAAAGATCTCTTTAATGTCCTAAAAGGCATAATTATTCTGCAAAACATCTATTCAAATAAAAACGAAACACTTGGACAGCCTACAGTCAATTTTCAACCTGGTGGACAGGGACTTAGTTTCATGCTGCTAGCGGGAGTTGACTGAATAGAAGAAATTCCTGAGAAAAATTTTAAATATCTTACTCCACTCAATACATCTGACTGCTCACAGAGCACAGTTCAAGGATACAATCGGCAAAGTATGTTGTTCAGCATTAAGGGCCATATCCTATTCGGTTTATTCAAGTGAGCAGCTCTTGACTTATTTGAACAAATTAGGTAAGTAAGACAAGCAGAGTTTGGCTCTACAGGCTATTTCCCATAGTTCTGGGTAAAATATTTAACTGAAGAGGAAGACATTTGAGTATCAGGGAATTTTTGACACTGAATTTCACTACAGAAGAGAGAGATTTTACATTGTTTTAATACCTCTCAGGTCAGGTGTCAGACTCAGTGTGGGTCATCAGAAATCATACTTTACTGACAGGTAGAATGTACATACATTATATAACCACAGGGTCATGAGCATATTTAGGTGACAGATGCTCATCCTGTAATCTTTTCTCAGGGATTGTTGCCAATCCCATCACAGAGACCAAACATATAGGCCAAAATTTGCAAGCCTAGGAGGCTAAAACTAGGCTTCTAAATCCTTTTTTAAGTTCCTACATAGAAGAAACCTGATTTTCAGAGGTGCAGAGCCCCAGCAGCTCCCGTTGATGTCAGTGGGTTGATGGGTGTTCAGCACTTCTGAAAACTGGGTAACTTTTATTTAGGAAATCATTTCAGGAATCTACGCTTGAAAATATCGGCCATAATTCCCAAATCAGTTTAAAGTGCAATAATATTTATATACTTCACACAGATTCAGCTGGATACTTTTTAAAATAGTATATTGAACCTCATTACTATAGCAACCATTAGGTCCAATCTCAGAACCATTCAGTGTTTCCCCACAATGTTTCATCGGGGAAATGAGCTTTGCCGTCTCCAATCTCCCAGCAGAATGAGTCACAGGTTTAACTTTCAGATGTCTGAGGCTCCCCTGACCCTCAGTCCCTCCAGTTATTAAGCCATAGCATTCAGAGTAGCAGCCGTGTTAGTCTGTATTCTCAAAAAGAAAAGGAGTACTTGTGGCACCTTAGAGACTAACAAATTTATTAGAGCATAAGCTTTCGTGAGCTACAGCTCACTTCATCGGATGCATCCGATGAAGTGAGCTGTAGCTCACGAAAGCTTATGCTCTAATAAATTTGTTAGTCTCTAAGGTGCCACAAGTACTCCTTTTCTTTTTAAGCCATAGCAGTTAGTGTTGCAGAAAATGCAATGCCACCACTAGAATCCCATTTAGAAAGCAAAATATACTACAAAATGATTAAACTAAGTAGGCAAGGTAATCACATATGCACCATGAAGAGAGTGGGTGGTGGGACATACTATAAAAATACAATGCAGTTATTGTAACTATAGCTGCAGAATGTTATAGTTACTTATCAGCAATTCAGACCATGACAGCTGGCTACTAACACGTCAGTTTGCTTCAACCCCCATCTGTTCATTTCAATCTTTATTATTTCTTTCTGAATTTAGTTAGCAGTCCTACTTTTGGAGAAAATGACAGTCATGGATGTGGTGTGCTTTCAAAAGTAAAATTACAACCAAAGTTAACCCAGGAAGTAATAGATCTTGTTGAAACTCAACAAAATGCTTTCTACCCATCCAGCCCACTATTTTTTAGATATTAAGGTCCATTTGGTCCATTTATTATCCTGCAGTATAAGGATATTTTCATATTAGTATTAGCATAAAATAGCAGTCCCAGAACAAGTCACATAGTAATGGCTTATTATTCTCTGTTCAACACCTTAAGTTCAAATCTACAATGACTGTTCAGCAAATCCCTAATTCATGTCGCCATAAAAGCATTTAACATTTTATATGGGAAAGGTGTTTTTAGGCCCCATAATATTTTAGGATTTTTAAACCGATGCTAGGTGTTAGATCCCCACCACCACCCATGATTTATACCACTGCCTGCCACCAGGCTTCCTAGTAGTGGATGTCGGCTGTGCAAGATAGTTAGAACCTCCTCTACTCTAAGAAGTTGTGGATGTATACGGTAGGTACAACCTCTTCTGCTGAGACACTGCTGTAAACAGACCAGACTGTCTAAGTGATGCATCGGGATATTCTTAGTTTTCAGGCACACAGGGTAACTTGATTTATAAAAAACAAGATTGTGTTATCCATTCATTGTAATGCAGAGTAAGGTGTGATTCTGGTGGCCTAGACAATTAGTGTTTGGGGGAGAGTTTCAGAAAAAATACTGCTGCTGCTGTTATAACTGTTTTCTTTCCTACAGATTCCAAACCCATGCAGTAGCCAACCTCAGTATCATTTTTTTCCTTTGGAGCATTGTGTCTGGAGTTCTTCGTGCATTTAGTATTGACAAAAAGTTCTCTCAGGAGCTAACGGATTTCCTTCAGGGAAACCAAAACTTCAGCATTAAAGAGTTTACAAGGAATAATGGCTTTTATCTCAACAACAGCACTTTGCTAGAATGTGATTTTTTTGGGCAGCCATGTTACCCAGAGGTAATATTTTTGCTTTTATCCTAAGAGTAACACTGTAACTAAAATGTAATATTGTCTCAAAAATAGGCTGTTTATAGGTCTTATCAACAGTCACGAAATGAAACTAATCTGAATCACCAAATGACACTGTGGTGGGTAAGTCTAATTTTTCAAAGGCCACCTTTCAAGTGCCTCACAAGACCTGATCCTGCAGACCTTATATATGCAAAATAAATCTCCCACTGATTTCAGTAGGAGTTTCTGCACACGGCTAATCAATGGGATTACTCATGTGCTTAATTTTAAGCACATGCCGAAGTGCTAGTCAGGGCTTTACTCCTCCCATGAAAACGTATCAATTACGTGCAGAAACAAGAGGGATGCTTAAACAAAGCCAAAGTCAAATTTTTAGAATTTTTGAGCAAAAACAAAACAGAGGGCCTGATTTCTAACCTCACTTTACACCTATTTTATATCAGTGTACTTCAATGGAGTCACTCCCAATTTACACTAAAGTGAGAACAAAATTAGATCGACAATCTTTCAGTTTCACCGAACCTTTATTGAGAACCTACAGCATGCTTAGAATTACTGATAGGGTTGTGTTGACTCTAATTTAAAATATATTAGCAGTAACAACAAGCCCTTGTAGTTAAGACTCCAAAGCAATGAAAGACAATCAAAACAGCAAATGTATTTAGTCACACTATTCAGCCCTAATACCATTAGGGTAATATGCAAGTACTAGTCCATACTCATCTAGTTTACTATAGCTTCATACATTCACTTGAAACAAGGAGCAGCTACTGAACTAATCATCATCTATTGAAAATTCCCCACCCCACACTGTTCTTCAGACGTTCTTGTTAACTGCTGGAAATGGCCCACCTTGATTATCACCACAAAAGGTTTTCCTCCTTCCCCCCCTCCTTCCTGCTGGAATAGCTCATCTTAAGTGATCACTTTCCTTACAGTGTGTATGATAAAACATTGTTTCATGTTCTCTGTGTGTGTATATAAATCTCCCCACTGTATTTTCCACCGAATGCATCCGATGAAGTGAGCTGTAGCTCACGAAAGCTTATGCTCAAATAAATTTGTTCATCTCTAAGGTTTCAGAGTAGCAGCCGTGTTAGTCTGTATTCGCAAAAAGAAAAGGAGTACTTGTGGCACCTTAGAGACTAACAAAAGGTGCCACAAGTACTCCTTTTCTTTTTGCGAATACAGACTAACACGGCTGCTATTCTGATACTTGGAAGTGATCACCCATTTCCTTATAGAGAAATCCTGCAAAACTTAACCGGGTTAAAACCAATAGGATCCTATAAAGGTTACTGTAGGTAACCCACAGATTTAACAGAGAATGATAGTCCTTCTACAGAACTCCATAGGCTGGTTTCTCTCAAACAGATCTCATACTGTAGGACTGTTTCTATCAGTGATTTACACACTCAACTGCCATTTTCACAGGATCACAAGCAGATCATTTAGAAAATTTAGGCCATAAACATCTCCTACCCCACTAATTTAGGTTTAGATTCTCTTGTTTCAAATTTTTACTTTTTTGTTTGTTTTCATTGTTTTAAAGGATTTTGAACATGTCTTTACTGAATATGGAAACTGCTTTACTTTTAATCACATGGATCTTCCAGCAAGGAGAAGAGTGAGTGTTTCTGGAAGAGGCTTAAGTTTACTTTTTGATATCAAACAGGTATAGACATCAAAATAAGATATATACCTAAACATCCATTAACTTGTAGCTTCAAAGATTTGAAAGCTTGAAGGGACCATTATGTTAATTGAGTCTGATCTCCTGCATAACAAAGGCCATATAATTCCACCCATTAATTCTTGCATCACTACTTCTGGAGTGAGCTAGATCATATGTTTTAAAAAAGACATCCAATCTTGATTTAAGAATTCAAGTGACAGAAAATCTACCACATCCCTTGGTAAATTGCACAAATGGTTATCATTACATTTGACTTGTATGAAATTAGTAATCCAAGGGCAAATGCAGGATTTACTACAACTTCAAAAACTAGAAGTAATAATGTGAGAATGAAAACTAATTTAAAACATCTTCAAGATAGTGCCTTCAGCTTTATTCACTGACTTATTTGATTTTCCATTAAAGTCTGTTCAGAACTCCAGGAGATAGTCATTTGGGGCCAAATCCTGAGTGGTGCTGAATGTTGACTTCAGTGGGAGCTGCAGGTACTCAATACCAATTAGGATTTGGCCCTAAATTGGTTACCTCAGATCACTCTTGGCAGATTTCATAAAATACCACCACCAAGATACAGAAAACTGTATGGGGAGGGAAATTTTCTAAATGACATAAAGGAAGAAAACTAAAAAAAAATCATCTATGGTAATTTAAAAAAGGGGAGGGGAAGCAGCTGAGCACCAAGTATTTCTTTTTAAGTGATGTAAGGAACAACAGTGGCAGCTTCTGGAGGGAATAATGGGAATTGTGCTGGAACATGAAGACAAGTTGTCATGTAAAGAGATGATTCTCAGGGTTGTGAAAAAAGCTTTATTATCCCTCATTGGAAGTTAGGGAGGGGAGAGGAAAGAAGAAAAATTAATCATTTTGTAAACTGGGAGGAACCTTAGATACCAAAGGACATTGAATTTGATTTACCTTTATATTTGGGTTTTTTTTTTTTAAATTGTCAGAGGTGATTTGTTACCAGTCACTAGAGGTTCAAATCCAAGCAAAATGGTTGGTGCAGCTTTACCCACAGGGTAAATATATATCAAGCCTTTGCTTTTCTAAGGAATTCTTTTTCTACCAGGCACAATTCACTGATGACCCTGCCTTTGGCTTTCTTGATGCTGGTATAATTTATGTTATCCATTCACCTAAAGAACCTCCACGTTTTGATGGTTTAGGCTTATCAACACCAGTAGGTATGCATGCACATGCTGCAATCAGCCAGCTGAAGGTAAGCAATTTGTATCAGCATCATTCCCTATCTTGCAAATGTATAAGTGCATTTCTAATCTGAAAAGTGATAGTAAACTTGATATTTTGAAGGTTCAGTATTTATTATGTCTCAGTGACTTCCAGAGGAAATTTTCTTTGTTTACAAGTAAAAAGCTGAATTCTTTCCTGGTCCCATATCACTAGTAATGCAGATGATACAGACCAAAGTATGTCTGTTTTTAGTTCTACCTTGAAAGCCCATTGAATGCTAGTGCTACAGTGGTACTACTATAATTTGAGACAGTAGTATCTTTATTAATGGGGATGATGCATGAAGAAAAAAAAGCAGCTTGATTTTCAGAACCTAGGCTGGACTGGCAATTAGAAAACAAGCATAATTCTACTTGTGAACTGAGCAAATTTGCTCTAGAAGTCATAGGGACAATAAAAATAGTGCCCGGCCGTATTATATTTAATTACAATTTTTACTGAAAAACACCAGCCTGAAAACAGTGCAGATTTTCTATACTATACGCACAGAGATCAAGGAGATAGTGGATTTTCCGCAGGGATTAAAATTACTCCCCTGTGTTTCTGCTAACTGCACTCTTGGGATGCTGTTTGAAGGCACATTCCCATAGAGCATCCATTTCAGACAGATATTTTAGACCTGCTTAAAGAGGAAGTATTTTGACCACTATCCTATTAAACCACAAAATGTGTATATATGTGCATTTTAAAAACAAAAATACTCTTCAAGAATACAGTTTTCTGTTTCTCCTTCATCAGTGGACAAGATAGCTAGAAAATCAAAAAGAGCAACAGTCAAATTCTCTTCTCACTGAATTTAGGATTTGACCCTGGAAATTCTGCTTTCTGAACTGTTTCAAGGTGCTAGTGTTATCACCAACTCTTGAACTCAGTTCTTAGAGAGGAAGTAAGTCCCTGATCTTGCAATGAAACCAGTCAGAGTGGACCCTTCTTCCTTGTAGAGCCCTACTGAAGCCCAATCTTCCAGGGTTCAGAGTAGCAGCCGTGTTAGTCTGTATTCACAAAAGAAAAGGAGTACTTGTGGCACCTTAGAGACTAACAAATTTATTTGAGCATAAGCTTTCGTGAGCTTCAGCTCCAGGGGTTTGTGCCATCAGATTGCACAGCAGAATCAGGATCTCTGAGAGGAACCGCTACATTATTTTTTAAAATTAGTTTGATTTTTTAAACTATACTTTGTTACTAATTTGAGATTATTTTTGACAGCAATTCTGCTTAACTTTTACTCAAGTGTCAGTTAACAAGATATCAGATAAAGCTCTGTATTTAAAATAATGACAAGGATGTTTTAAAGAATGCTATTTTTTAATCTAAAGACAGTTAGCCAAGAATACCCTTGGGGAGAGTGCAATCCTAACATCAAACTTCAGCACCACAAGATCTATAGCACCTATGGATGTTTGCAGGAATGTAAGGCCAGGCACATACAGGACAAGTGTGGATGTTTGCCATTTCTGCTTCCAGGTACTTTTTTTGAGACATGCTACATTTGTGCTTCAAAAGGTGCTCTGTGGCTCTTTTTAAATATTCTGCCTTGTCAAGTTTTACTTTCATTTAGAGAGCTCAGTCATCTCAGAATCCTGAACCCAGCTAGTACAGGTTGAAAAATGTAATAAAGTTTTAATGAATATTTTAAATTTCATTTTTTGTGTCAAATTTTGATGGTTTTAGTGAAAGGCATTGAAAAGGTTTGACCAGTTCTAAACCCAACATCTGCTCAGACATCAGCCTTCTGATGCACCCTGAAAATGTTAATGAACATCCAAGATTACACCACAAACCTGTAATAGCTTCTGTCTTGTCTTTAAATTGACCCCTAAAGCACTGGGGTTAAAGCACTTGACTCAGCTGATGGGGATTAGCAGGACTGTAATATATGTGTTTTGCTCAAAACTTCAAAACGCTCAGAGTGAGCTCTCTTGAATCACATGGCCATCAACAAGGGTATTCTGGGTAGATGACTAGATTCACCCCAGGGCAGGGAGGTACACATTGCAAGGGTGTAGATTTTTCATCTAATCTAGTTCAAGCTCTTATTTTATACTATTTACACAGAGACCACCCATCATAAAGAACATACATTAAAACAGATTTTACGTAAACCAGATTATTTCAGTATTAAATAGCAGATGGTTAGCAGCAGCAGCAGCAGGAAATTTATAATATAAAAGGTGAAGTTAGCCTGTGCATTGTATTTAGTATATTCTCTCTAATAACTTATCTAGATATTGGTGTGTAAAGAGGAAGGATTTCCTAATGCTGAAGAAAAGGAAACCCGACTATTGCATCCCTTCTTTATAACTCAGATCATCTATCCCTACACACACTCTCCCGACTCCATGCCACCCTGTTTTCTAGCACTCTAGCACTCAAATAAATCAGAAGAATATCCCCCTTAGTGCTAAGTGCAGAGGGAATTACATCACTTACATTGGATTAAAGGTCTTTTCATTCCCATTGAGTCAGGCAACTTATTAAAGTGCCGAACTTTAGGCACCCACTTTAGAAAGTGTTTGTCTATTGATTCATCACTTTTCTGTAGAGAGTAAACTTAATTGCTCATTAGTAGAGTTGGACAGAATTGTCTAATGAAAGTTTTGTTGGAAAATGCTGGTTCGTCAAACCTGAACCGTTTCATGAGAATGGCTTGAGTTCAACAAACTTTCATTGAATCAGCCAAGATTCTGTCGGAAGTCTGCCTGGCAAGGTGCCAGGGACTCCAGCATTGTAGGGTCTATGGCTCTAGGTCAGATGCACCACTCCGGAGCTTTCCAGGAACTGGAAAGCTGAAGCCCTCTAATGAAGGTTTGGCTCCTGGCTCTGCATCAGACAGCCTGGATGTCCTTAGAACCCCAGCTCAACCCATATCACATAATATAGAAATCAAGGTTACAGATCAAGCATATCTATGAGGAAAAAAAAACTGAAGTGATAAGACACAAAGAAGCCCAGCTGCCTCTGAACAGCTGTGAAAAGGACAAGTTGGCCAAGCAGGATGTGCCAGTAAGGTTAAGATTGGGGTGGAATCCTAGCTCTCCTGAAGTTAATAGGAGCTTTGAAATTTACTTCAATGGGGCCCAGTCTTTAGGCTAGCCTTGCACATAGTTTAAAAACTATCAATCAAAATAGTAAGAAATAATACACACCTCACTTCCTTCCTCCATTTTACTTATGTAATTAAGAACTGAAGTTTCTGACCTTACCTCCCTAAAATATTTGTTTTACATAATATATTGGGTGGATGCCCTGAAGTCAATAGGCAGGATTGATAGACTCACAGCTATAATAAAATTTACTCTTATTTTTAAATTTTACCAAGTTTTTCTGTTATGTGCCATATTATGTTGATAACAATGAACAGTGTTGCACCAAACTGATCTTTCAGTCACTGAAAATGTGGAATAAAGCTGTAGATTTCAAAGGTGTTACTTTGTATTTACACTACTGCAACTGAGAACAGAAACTGACCCACTAGATTTAGTGAAGTAGTTAATTTGAATTTGTATACTCCAAGTTTTAATTATTATTACTACTGTTTTTAAGGAAATGGAACAGAATGTGACCTACAAAAATTCTACAATTGTGTTTCTCCTGCTCTCTGTAAGTAAGTTTAATTAACATATCAATATTTTTCTATTCTTGAGCTTCATTAAAAGTACATTAGATGGCTCCAAGTGTGCACTGGAAAATAGCTAGAAATTGGTAAGAAAATGAATACAACATTGGAAGTGAACTAGAACATATATGGTTAGGTCATTAGACAGTCTCAAAACGAAGACTGGCAATAGGACATTGAATAAATGTCTTTTTTTAAAAAACCTCATTACCCATGTTATGAATGACCCCTTCCATTTTAAAAACAAAGACTGCTTATCTATTCATTTGCACCATTTGTTTGCATTTCTGCATCTCCTGAGTTTGGAAACTGCTGATGAGTCTGCTTCAATTTTCTACTTAGAGACAGCTTTACTTTTTGGGTCTTCTGCCCTAGTGCAAGGCTCTTGCATTTCCAGTGACACAGAGGGTTAGTGAAATTTTTAATCTGTTTTCATGTTTTCACTTTTATTCGTGTTAGGTTTTGTAAATGTAAACCTTTCACTGAAAACTCTATTCCAGCAATTGTGCTGTAGAAACTTCCTCAGAGGGGTTTTTTGGCCTTTAAGGAAGGATTTATCACTAGCCCATACCCTGCACTTTTACTCAGAGCCCAGTCTGGCTACTCTGGGTCCTGCACTTAAATTCTGCTTCTCTGGTTATTAGAAGTGCTTAGTACTTTAAATATTGGGCCCAAAAATTAGCAGTTACATGTTATTACTATTATACAGCTATCATTTCTTTCTAGTACTAGAATGAATAGATATCTTTGCAGGAGGAAACAAATACATTTTCAGGGAGTTAGACACTCTTATTGCATTTAACAAATCACTTAAAAACTTTAAATTGGAATCATATTTTTTGTTTCTGAAATAAAAATTAGTTCTACATTTGTTAAATATCACAGTAATTCACTTCTAGGTGCAAATGATTAGTGCACACTATATTTGAAAATTGTTAGTCACTTTTACAAAGTGCATTCTTCTATTGCAAGTGATGATGTATTCTCTCTCATCAGTGTTGGAAAACACCTTCTCAATACTGTTTTGTATATCATTACCTGAACTGAATCTTCATTCTCAATGGCATGAAAGTGTAAGAAAAAGCCAATAAGGTCAACTTTTTGCTTCTTTTGGAAGGCTTCTAAGTGTCAGACACACATGGTTCTCAAATTAAATCTGTTATGACTGAGGCTGGATTTTTGTCACCATTCTTAAGGGAGGCATTGATTCCATAATGTTCATGTTCTTAAATATCAATGATCTTAGACATTTAGGAATTTTAGGGAGGAGGTATTTCAGTCAGTAGATATTCTGAGAAGGAGCTGAAAGCTTCAAAGAGAACCTTGAAAGATAGAAAGAAAAGGAGTACTTGTGGCACCTTAGAGACTAACAAATTTATTAGAGCATAAGCTTTCATGAGCTCGTTGAAGTGAGCTGTAGCTCACGAAAGCTTATGCTCTAATAAATTTGTTAGTCTCTAAGGTGCCACAAGTACTCCTTTTCTTTTTGCGAATACAGACTAACGCGGCTGCTACTCTGAAACTTGAAAGATAGAATAAAGGTAAACTCTGAGTTTCATGGAAGGTGAATAGGAGAAGAGCTCAGAAACAATATAGCAGTGACACAAAGAACTAGAACAGTAGGCTTTCTCCGAGAGCTTTAATTCCACATTGGGATACAAGATTCTCAGGTGCTAAAAGAAAATAAATAAATATAGCTATTTAATAAGTGCCAAATATTTATTATTTTAAAAAACCCCTACAAAAACCACATTTGAGATCCATGTTGAGTTTACCAAGGTTTTCTCCAGGGAAGCAACTTTTATATTATGATTACAGTGAAGGTAATAAATTCTGACCAGATCTTCAAGTCCATTTCCCCTGAATGCATGAAGTTGTCTCCATGTAGACAATATAGCCTATATACACCCAACCTTGGCAGAAAAGGCAAGGAAGTGCCAAAATTACTAACACAGTTTATGTTAGTTACACCAAATTGAAAAGTTAAAGTTTATTTAGGAAAACCACTGTCTGAGGGCCACATACTATTCTAAATCTTTTTAGTGTGCTTAGCATAGGAAAGGGGGAAGAGGGGCAAAGGCTGGCCACTCCACTGATGAGACTATCTAAAATAGAATTTGCTGTGGCCATGCTCCCTGGCATTTCCCACATCCTACAGAAAAATTCACCTTACACTTGGAGTAGGGGAGCATTTGTTATGAGAGCCAAGGGAGATCCTATAAACTTGTACTTCTTTATGCTATTTCAGCAGCATAAAGGGAACACAGTGCCAGGCTGAATTTGTATAAAAGACTTAAAAATCCTGTCTATAGAATTTTGACAATTTTAACAGTTTTCTAGTACAGTGACTTTTCCTAAGAATTGCCATGACAAAATGACAACCCTACATGTGGAATTACTCATTGTCACAATGACCATACAGATCTGAATATCTGTGACTTCAAGTAACAATGCCAGAATGTAGAAACACACAAAAGAAGCGTAAGACAGACAGAATGGATTCTGTCTACACCAAAAATGTTGCACATACCGTGCTTTAACAGGGATTCTTCTCAGATAGTGTAAAACAACGGGATTATCAAAATGGAAATCTATTAAATGGACAAAATGTTCTTACTGAGATTTGCAAGATAATCATCAAGAACTAACAAACTTTAGCCCACAGAACATCGACACCAATCCTGCAATCACTTCTGCACACAGAGAAACTCCATGATAAAAGGTCAGCAAGACATGGTCCAATGGATTAGCCTTGAGCCTTAGTGGCAGAAGACCTACATTCCCATTTCCAGCTCTACCATGAACTTTCTGTGTGCACAAATTGTTTATAAGGACCTGAGCATCCAGCCTCTCACTGAAGTGAGTGAGAATAGCAGGTTCTGAGCACCTTTGGGAAAAAAGAAAATCAGGCCGTTAAGAGTCCTGTGCCTCAGTTTCTACCTCTATAAAATGGGAATAATAATACTTATTCACTTTTGTAAAATGTTTTGGGATTCACATATAAAGAGCCATCTATAAAGACTATGTTACTTATTGGAATCAATTCTATGCATTAGTTTCCCAAACTTCCTTTGTATAAAATGAAATATTACAAACTTCACATTCCTTTGAACACACATTTGTATTGATTCATTTTCCTGAAATTTCAGATAACATAGAACTAATGGGACTATGTACGGTGGGAACCCACAATTCCACTTGTCCTGTGCCTTGTGAAGAAACAGATTATCCCACCACTGTCACCTATTCAAGTTTTGTGAATGAAAAAGCCTTAAAATTCCTTTCCACAAAGCTGAAGAGAAGACCAGAGTATGTCAGGTAATCTTATTTAAAACTTTGTCTTTACGAGGAATATTCTGGATCACTTACAGATGCCATCTTTATTGATTTATTTCCAGGGCCTGACTAAAATGTGAACTCTGTTCAGTTACATGAGCTCTTGCTTTGTATACAATATTAAGAACAATGCCTACAATAGATGTGAAGTATGCTCATGGGAAATTGACCAAGACACAGTATTTTATTGTTGTATACCTGTTGCTATGTGGGTATCAAATTAGATACCTGAGACCACTAGTCTCATAGGTTATTTTCCCCTGCAGTGACCCCCATATTAGAATTATTATAGCCGTCAAGTTTTAGAACCCCTCCCACACCTAGCCATAAAGAAAGAGGTTGTGGTTGTGATCCTCCTGAAACCTGTTAATAACCCCAAGGAAGAGAGTTTGTACAATAGGCAATACTGAGATCTTGATCCTGATACAACTGAAGTCAATGGTACAATGCCACCCTACATCAGTGGAAGCAGGATTTTTCCTTCCCTAATGATAAAGTAGAAGTAAAAACCTGAGGAAAATGAGCTGTTCACTGCTATGGGTTGAAGGTTACAGGTCGAATGTTGAGTTTTATCAATATTAGGCTAACTATAATTCACCCCTCACACAGAGTACTCAGATAATATTTGATGCTGTATCAATTCCCAAGAAAAAGTAGATAAGGCAGATAATACAGTACTATTTACTAGATTACCAAATATTGTATAACATACAAGTTTTTCAAAAGGGAGACCTTCACTTGGGAAAGAGATCTTTCAGATGCTTGTGTAATCTACTTTATCAGTTGGTTCAATAATATATACATCACATACCTACATAATCTTATAGATGACATTAGCTCAATAATTCATAGATTCATAGATATTAAGGTCAGAATGGACCATAATGATCATCTAGTCTGACCTCCTGCACAATGCAGGCCACAGAATCTCACCCACCCACTCCTGTGATAATAAAGATCTCTGTTTAGCAAATGTATGAACTAATGTAATCTAACTAATTTCTCCTTAAATTTGCAACAGGAAAAACATGAGCAAGCACTTGATATAGTCTGTTTTGATAAATTCTTACTGGATTTACTTACTAAAAGTAGTCTTCAAGTCTGGAAGAAGAGAAGAATTTGTAGAACATGACATTAGGAAATGCAGAACCCAATTGTCAAAGGGTCTTTAACTCAGTACATAAAAACTCTTTGTATATCTGTAAGCACAATTAGAAGCACAAGTACAGTAGAACCTCAGCGTTATGAATACTTTGGGAATGGAGATTGTTCATGACGCTGAACAAAATGTTATGGTCATTCTTTCAAAAGTTTAGAACTGAACATTGACTTAATACAGCTTCGAAACTTTACTATGCAGAAGAAAAATGCTTCTTTTAACCATCTTTAATTTAAACTAAACAAGGACAGAAAGTTTCCTTATCTTGTCAAAATTTTTTTTAAAACTTTCCCTTTATTTTTTATATTTAACATGGTACTGTACAGTATTTGCTTTTTCTTTTTGTCTCTGCTTCCTGATTGCATACTTCCAGTTCCAAATGAGGTCTGTGCTTGACTGGTCAGTTCATAACACTGGTGTTGTAATTGATATTCTACTTTAAAATGCAATAGATGTGAACAGGTGCATGGACAGATACTATATACACAAAAGATTGTAGATGTTTTAAAGAATTATTTGGAAGTTTAGAATATCCAAGTTGCTTAATTGTTTGCGAGAGTGTTGAATTTCTTGTTCTTGAAACCATGGTTAAACGTGTATTTTGCACGTGAACACAGGGCATACAAAAGGCATGCGAATTAAGCACATTATTAAAATAAATCTATATTAAGCCATTGAAAATTCCACAACAACAACATGTATTTCACTTTGTCAATTATTTTATTGTTTTTAAACATTAGACAAACCAGCAATTACTCAATTAACCAAGTCAAAATACCAAAAATTATTCTGTTACCAAGTCTGTAGCCAATATGAATCAAGACAATATATTAATTAGTACATACCATAAATTACCAAATGTAGGGATCTATTGATTTTTGAGGATGTAAAAGGGTAGAGCTAACTATTTACAGCCTTATTACAAATATACACAATAGCAACTCCTCAGTAATGCTTGGAAGCATAAATTAATAGGATCCATTAACAGATGGATGTATTGTGATTATCAGATGTCATGTACAGTCTAGAATGGTCATCTGATGAGATTGCAGAAGAAAATCTTGGGCAGCAAATACTTCATTTTCAGTGAAAGTGGGTAAATGAGATACCTTATATCGTTACACCTAAAAATTGTAGTTATGAGTTTCCATAGAGAATTCACATTATTAAAAACCATGACCACATCTGTGTTTAACAATATTTCCATTTGACAAATTAAAGTGAAACACTTATTTTTGTGTTCTAATCTACAGTGATTATGGAAAGAACTCTTAGGATCTCTGTGATTAAAGGTGTCTATTTAGCAGCTATATGGAATCTCTTTCCTGTTAACTATGGCATCATAGGGCCAGAGTCTGATATCCTTATTCTCACTGAGTAATGCCATAGGCCCGATCCAGAAAAGACTTAGTCATGTGCTTAATTTTACACACTGAGTAGCCCCAATGAAGTAATGGGGCTAATGGCAGAGGACAAAAGTCACACATGTACATAAGTCATTGCAGGATTGGGGCTCTAAGTAGCCTGGTCTACACTTCCTAGGCTGGCATAGCTATGGCGCTCAGGGCCGAGTGCCATGCTATTCCAATCTAGCCCCCAATGTATATGCAGCTAAGTCAACAGAAGAATACCATCAACATAGCTCCTTGGGGAGATGGAGTTCCTACAGTGACAGGAAACAAACATTTGGCTGCGGTACTCTCATGACTGAGCTATGGGCTATTTTGATGTGGGGCTACTTCAACCTCGCTTTTTGAAGGTGTTCTATTTTGGATAAATAGTTAAGAGTCATTAGGCCAGAAACTCTATAGCCTGATGGTTAGGGCACCCACCTGGAAGGTGCAAGGCCCTTTTCAAATCCCCTCTCTCTCAGGTAGTGGGGGGTAGAATGGGGCGGGGGGGCAAAGAGAATTAAAACCAACTCTCCTACATCCCAGGTGAGTGCTCTTACCATTGGGCTAAAAGTTATGAGATAGGTAGTGACTCCTCCTGCTTCTCCAGCCAGCTTTTGAAGGGGACCCTATGTGGTAGGCAGCCTCTGAGTGTGCCTACCAGATTGGGCCTCCCAGGTGAGATAGGTGCGCCTCCATCTATCTTCCCCTGGTTCATGTATTGGTGGGAACCAGGCATCCAGATGCCTAGAGCAATACACCAGCGCACATTCCCATAGGCAAAAACTTAGGCTACTTTTACAGTGGAAAAATTTAGCGCCTACATCATTTGGCAGCAGATGAACATTGGTCTTCTGGATCACATTGTAGCCTAAAACTCTGATTTATGTGCCTATATTTGGGGTTTAGGTGCCTAAGTACCCTTGTGGATTGGGGCTCTGCTTCATATCTTCGTCCACCCAGGCTTACTCCCTATAATACGGTCTTCAGCCCTGATCCCTGCATGGTTGGATCCCTATACTTGCGCAGAGTTCACTATATGAAAGGGGTTTTAAGAGGGAAATTCTGGCTGTACCTCCACAGTTATGAACAGACAGGCTTCCAGCACTTCACAAGAGAGTTTGTTCCACACTCTAGTAGACAACTGGTAGGAAAATTTCCCTATCATCTTAAATTCACTTTTGTCAATTTCATTTCATTGCACTTTGACATTGACAATCATTCCTGTAACATTTTTCCAGTAGGAATTTAATTTCTAACTATACATTTAATGATAGAAATAAGTAGCAGTACTGACTGTCAAATTATACTATATTTGTGTTTGTCTTCAGGGAGAATCTTGTATATATTGACATTAAATATCATAATCTGAACTACAAAATGACTCGGCAGCAGAAAGCCCGGGGTGTGTCCGAGTTGCTTGGTAAATATCATTGGTTAATATTTATTTTTCTTTCAAATCTATTCTTTTTCCAGACACTCCGGTCAAGTTTCTGAGCAAGAGTAATGTCCACTTTATTCTATCAGCAACTGTCAATCTCCGTTCCAGCACTTAGGTTCTAAGAAGAATGTGCTGCTGTCCCATTAAAAGGCTCAGTAGCATAGACAGTACCTCTAATGGAGATTAAGAGCCATAATCTGCTTCATTGTACCTAGGTCAGTTCTGGGGACAGTGATCGCTTTTACTAAAGTTTTCTTTAAAAAATTGTAAATACTGTACAATGAGTTATGTTGGGTTGTAGGTTTTATTTTGAATATTTCTCCCATTAACATTCAAAAAACAGTTAAATGATGACTTATGTATAATTAGTGTATTTAGTACTTGAATCTGGCAGGGTTTTCTTTGCTTGCTAGACTAAACCAAAAGCTTAGGCTGACATGCATTTATTTTCTTCTATTACAGCTGACATTGGTGGCCAACTTGGTTTGTTTTGTGGAGCTAGTATGATTACAGTCATAGAAATTGTTGAGTATGTTTTCACCAACTTCTGTTGGCTGTGTGTCTTTCTTCTACTGAAAGCTCCAGAAATGCCCCGGTGGAATATTCCAGCCCAGAACGAGCAGACAGACAAGAAGAGAATACAAGAATGCTAATGGCTTGTCAAGGCACAAAGCCTCACTGTCTCCTGGAACTTGCCTTCATTTTTAATATATTAAGAGAAAATTGATATTTAACCTCAACTGGTTTTCCCCACTTAACAGCTATAAATAACACAACAATGGAATTCTAAACAATAGTCATTGGAAAGACTCTGTTTCTTTCTCTTACGATGACAAATGTAATCTTTATCTAACCCAATATAATTTTTAGTGGCTGAGCAAATGGTTTATGCTGGCACATAACACTATTGCATGTATGACAGAGTTGAAGACTCTTGCAGTTTGGGTAAGCTAAATTAATGGTCTTACAGAGATAATTTCAGCTCTCCAGGGTCACTCTCCACCACTCTCAAACAAATCTTCCTAATAATTATTATTACAGAAGTGATGATGCACTGCTAAAGAAGAGGGTATCCCCACTGACCACAGGACTTTTTGCTGCAGTCCACCAGCAATTAGGGTTAAATGTCCCATTACAAAGTCTATGGAAGTTTTGCCATGAAACTAGCTCAATGGAATTAGGAGTTGGCCCCTAATGCATAACAAGATTTAAATTAGTGTGTGTCAGTCCCAAATTAGATAAATAAATAAAAACCTGTGGGTCAACCTACCATAGTGCTTAGAAAGGCAAGAATACCCTTGGCATTTGCCCTTAATGAGAGTGAGAGCTGGGAAAGGATAACCAAAACTTGACATTCTTGGTCTCCTTAAACACAGCTTGTGGTAAGCATGTGACTTTTTGTATTGAAAAAAGTATTAAAAGGTTATAATTAAACTACTGTAAAAGGTTACTCACAGTTAATTACCTTATCTCACATACTTATTTCCACTAATAACAGACTCAATAAATACAGTAAATGAAGAGACTTCAGGGTGACTTAACAAAGTTTCCAAAATTATTAAACAGATTGATGAGGATTAAGGTCCAAGTCCTGTGGAAATTAACAGAAAGAGCCCAATTGTTTTGGACTTGGATCAGACCTAACTGTACATACTTATGAAATGTTCAAAATCTTGTTACTACAGTTAAAGAATTAAGTGCAAATAAGAGTTCTCAGCCAGAGAACTTCATGTATAAAGTAGTCAAGATGGAATAAGCTACCGGAGAAATTTATGATGGAAGCAAAATGTAAATGGACAAAACAAAAACTTTGATAGCAGAAATCTTAAAGTTGTGTTTACTAAAGTGTATTACAGTTTTTAAAAAACATAACTATTTAAAAATTATGGAAATTAATAGGGAAGGTCTGTATTTATAATAACCAGAGCTTCAGACATTTTTGAAGGCAGAGGACCATATTTTGCCCCGATTTAAACTCTCAGTTACCCCACTGAAGTCAGTGAATTTGGTCTCCTAATGCAAATGAAAATGTGGAATTTGGACAGGATAGTAATGAGCCATTTTTAAAATAGAGACAAACTGAAATTTGTAGTCAACATTTCAAAATCAGAGTCATTTCTTTTTAAGCATCTTGTTATTCAAAATTAGTTTGACCTATTCTCTTGAAACCTCACAGACAATTCTCCTTAGCTTTCAAAGTGAATTCTGGCACTTTTCAGGCCTAACCAGCTTTGCTAGCCAATAGTTCCATAGTTCCAATAGTTAAATTGGGTTTATAATTAAACCTGGTAGTAACATGGAGAAATTGTAACCTTTAAGGCACTGATCTGCATGATTTCAGATCACTACAAAAATTATAAACCCATATGAATAGTCCACAAAGTGTACTCCTCTATTCATGTGGCATGTCAATATGGTGTATATAGTCCCATTTATACTGTGCCTCTCTGAGCAGCCACACAGTACTGTATGACTGGCAAATTCAGATAATTTCTACATTGCAGAAGCAAAGTGGATACGATCTTTCCCCAAGGAAGTAATAAATGTATTTATGCAAGCTGTCAGATAAAATTAAGTTTTGACTTAATAAAATTCCATCAGTGGTCAATGACAGACCTAGCATTTCTTTCTGTGACTCTACTTTAAGCCCTGAGATAATCTGTTTCTGCTCTCAAAAAAAGAGAAAAGGCCTCAATTTTACTTCTCAGTAAGTAGGAGTTTGAGTGAACTTAAGGTCAGCATATAGATTGGTGCATAAAAACAGCTAAGGGCATTGCTTGCTGGGAAACCTTTTTTTCCTGGTAATATCAGATCTGGTAATACCAGAGAAACAGTAAGAAGAAGAAATTGCTGTCCTGAGGAGGAGGAGGGGAAAAAAGAGCCTGTCCTGTCATACAGTGGAGCAAAAAGCCAGCAAGATCCCACATTATTTTCTAAGGGAAGACGTATAATTGCTGTAAGACTAGACCTTTACTTTGTGAAATCATGATATTAGAGAACTTAACCCCAACTCCAGTTATGTGCCTATCTTCTCTTAAAAAAAAATCTCATACTATAGCACTCAGTCTTGCTTCTGATACTTATAATGGAACTTAACACCTCAAATCCAAACAGAAAGGAAAGAGTGATTGAACATAATGATCCAGTACAATATAATACTAAATAGAACAAGGTGTTTTGTAAGTGGTACAATAATTTTGCTTTGATGCTCCTAATAACACCGGACTAAACAATTAGTATAGTTTTGCTGTGTGGAAAGTTATCAGGTAGCTCCTTTTTGAGTGAGTGAAAGACAGGACAAATGATATGTAAAGATTAAAAAGGAAACAAGTCTGACATGGAGGTTAAAATAAAAACAACCGGAAGCACTGGACCAAATTTACCTTAATGCAATTGCATTGAATTTTGACCAAAACCTCTCAATTAACTGGATATCAATTATTTTAAAATGGAAGCCAGAAAGAGCTTTAAAGAAATGAGCAATGGCTCATGATGAGGTTATGTAATGCAATCGATTCTTCAGTACAGCTAGATATAGCAGATGTGCTGTGAAACACAGTCGAAGCTTAAAATGCTTTTTTCTGCTTTGTGACATATGTTTGATAAATGCACAGGAATGACTGGTGAAGTTTAAAGGAGAAGATATTGAAATGAAAAATAAAATGGCTTTGTTGGATGGGTAGGAACAGGAAGTCCACATAATGAGAAACAAAGATATTTTACTGAAGGATAATCTAATCAGTCTCCAGCAAACAGAACTTTGCTACTTAAGTGTCTGATCATTTTCCAGTGCCTATCCAAAGCTCCAGATTCAAAGGTTTTCCTTTCAACAAGCTTTCTCCAATCTATGGGTTTTACTATAAAAAACCCAACTTATTTTAATCCTAACAATAAAAATATTGTAATGAGAAAAGTAGGGTTTCTTTGGGCTGCCCACAATTCTTAAAAATCTGCCATGTATTGGGCAGCATGACTCATCTGAATTTTAAGGCGAGTGGCAGTAGATGGAGATTTGTCAGCCAGGAGGTGGCATTTCCAGCTGCCTAGAAGTTGTGATTGTTCCACAGTTAGCTACCTGATGAAAAACAAATTGAAAGAAGATGCAAACTCTAAGATTTAAAAGCCATTAAGAATGTGTTTTGTTTTAATATTACATTGATCAACAATGAGGGTTTGTGCGTCTTTTTCTACACAGGTTCTGTTGTTCTAGAATATTATGTTCCATTACAAAGAATATTCAGCTGATGGGGAGATAGTAGTGTGAAGGGAGCTGTAAGAAAACTGAGTAACAAATAGATCAAGCAAAGATCAGAGTAGAATAGCTCCTAAAAACAAAGACAAAAACATTATGATCCAATCAGTGGAGTCTCCAACTCCATTTCAGAATCAGAAAGTTTAGATGAAAACGAGATTGACAAAAACACAGGTTGCAGCCTTTGAAAAGTTTTGCTAGGTCCCCCCCCCCGCATCTCTCTTTTTCTAACGAGGTCCACTATAAAGCCAGACAAATTCTATAAGGTGAATAGCTGGGCATCTGTGAAGATTGAGAATCAGTGGCCGAGGGCTTTTCACACATGGATAGGTTAAAAGGAGATAATGTTGGCCAAAGAGGAATCTGCATGTGGGTCAGGAAGTAGCTTACCCAGCTGGGGACAAGGAGAAATGAAATATATTCTAAAAATGAAGGGCTTGGGATAATGTTCTACCAGATTATGAGTAAAATTTGGCTCTCACTTAAGTCCAATTAAATTCCACTGAAGTTCCTCCAAATTTACACAGATGAACCAGCAGATTTCTACTTAAGTTTCACTCATCACTAATTGCTGTTAATCGCCAGCAGATGTCCTACTTACTCTTGACTTGTTCTATTGCCCAGTCTGTAAGGGAAGATTTCATATTCAGAGCCAACATTCTCAGCATTGTACTATCAAACTCTTGTGATATTTAAAAATACTTCGATCCTTCATGAGCTTTGGAAATGCCTCTAAAGAATTGTTTGTAAATCCAGTATGGCTTGCACTGTTCATATTTCATAGTTCAAGCCCAGTCAGATTTCTTTATTCCTTTCTTTTACATTTTCACTTACTATTATGACAGGTTTCAGAGTAGCAGCCCTATTAGTCTGTATTCGCAAAAAGAAAAGGAGTACTTGTGGCACCTTAGAGACTAACAAATTTATTTGAGCATAAGCTTTCGTGAGCTACAGCTCACTTCTCTTACTATTATGGAACAAGAAGTGTGTTTACACCACCGTATACTACTTCCAAAATTATACTAGTCCTAGCTAAACTCCGATGGTAGGGAGGTGGGGGGAATGCAAAACTACTCCGAACTTAATCACTGGGATCAGTAAATTGATTAAGATAAAATAAGAACCAGCCCATTGAATTTTGTCAATGATCAGAGCAGTTTGCATATATAGGCTCTCAAGTTTTGGGGAAAGTTTCATACACTTGCCCTCTTGCTCTCCTGCAACATATGCTACCACACTTAGCTTTCGTGCAGGTAAACTTTAGGGACAGCAAGGTGACTTGTTCCACTTCAGTGGCAGGACCCAGCAGACTCCTTTGGTCTCTGCTATGGTTCTTTTGCAGTTCAGTAATTCTCAGGGGCCTGCCCAGAAAGCGTGTGTGCATTTGAAATCCCAGAGCATGTTAGGTTATAGCAGTGCATTCATTACAGCTGTTAGAGCAAAAGTATACAGTTTTAAAATTATGTAGATGATGCACTAATGTTTATAATGTATCGAGTTAATATAACTGTATCCTGAGTTAAATACATGCTCAGGCTGACCAGCAGATACAGCTATTAAACTCAGGATACAGGAAGTATCTGAAAGTTAGTATTATCATGATTAGATTTTTTCATTGTTGAGACATGACAGGGTTATAAATAGGCTTGGAAGGATTAGATTTTTATCAGTAAATGTCTGTCAACATCAATTTCGCAGTACAGACACAAAATGAAAAAATATTTCCACTGATAATTAAAATTTACAGATAGCATTTTTTCTTACCTTTGTCTACTTGAAAACTTATTAGAGTTTGATTTAAGGATATTTACTTTGTATATTTTAACATGTGATGTTGACAATGTATTTGAACCATTATAAACCTTTAACTTTTTGAATCTCAATATCTATTGTCATTTAATTATTGTTTGCCTTCCTCCATAATTTCCCACAACAGTGAAAATTTAAAAGAAAAACTGCTTTAAAATATTGATATTATCAGAACTATAAAACCCCCCAAATTCTATCAAATGTAATTATAAATGGCTTGTGTATGTAATAGGAGCATGATGTTGCTGTAGATTTCAGTATCAGAACCATAGTCCTATCGCATGCCACAGAACCTCACCCTGTAATAGACCCCTAACCTCTGGCTAAGTTACTGAAGTCCTCAAATCATGGTTTATAAAGACTTCAAGTTACAGAGAATTCACCATTTACACTAATTTAAACCTGCAAGTGATCCTTGCTCCATGCTGCAGAGGAAGGCGAAAAAAACCCAGGGTCTCTGCCAATCTGACAGGGAGAAATTCCTTCCTGACCCCAAATATGGCAATCAATTAGACCCACCAGCCAGACAGTTGGGAAAGAATTCTCTGTAGTAACTCAGCGCCCTCTCCTAGATGATGATCTTCCTTCATTGGGGAAGAAAACTAGTAAAGCCTCTCTAACGATAGTGCTTGGGGTGTGCTATAGACCTCCGGGATCTAATTTGGATATGGATAAAGCCCTTTTTAATGTCTTTAATAAAGTAAATACTAATGGAAACTACATGATCATGGGAGACTTTAACTTCCCAGATATAGACTGGAGGACCAGTGCTAGTAATAATAATAGGGCTCAGATTTTCCTAGATGCGATAGCTGATGGAGTCCTTCATCAAGTAGTTGCTGAACCGACTAGAGGGGATGCCATTTTAGATTTAATTTTGGTGAGTAGCGAGGACCTCATAGAAGAAATGGTTGTAGGGGACAATCTTGGCTCAAGTGATCATGAGCTAATTCAGTTCAAACTAAATGGAAGGATTAACAAAAATAAATCTGCAACTAGGGTTTTTGATTTCAAAAGGGCTGACTTTCAAAAATTAAGGAAATTAGTTAGGGAAGTGGATTGGACTGAAGAACTTATGGATCTAAAGGTAGAGGAGGCCTGGGATTACTTTAAATCAAAACTGCAGAAGCTATCGGAAGCCTGTATCCCAAGAAAGGGGAAAAATTCATAGGAAGGAGTTGTAGACCAAGCTGGATGAGCAAGCATCTTAGAGAGGTGATTAAGAAGAAGCAGAAAGCATACAGGGAGTGGAAGATGGGAGGGATCAGCAAGGAAAGCTACCTAATTGAGGTCAGAACATGTAGGGATCAAGTGAGACAGGCTAAAAGTCGAGTAGAGTTGGACCTTGCAAAGGGAATTAAAACCAATAGTAAAAGGTTCTATAGCCATATAAATAAGAAGAAAAATAAAAAGGAAGAAGTGGGGCCGCTTAACACTGAGGATGGAGTGGAGGTTAAAGATAATCTAGGCATGGCCCAATATCTAAACAAATACTTTGCCTCAGTCTTTAATAAGGCTAAAGAGGATCTTGGGGATAATGGTAGCATGTCAAATGGGAAGGAGGATATAGAGGTAGATATTACCATATCTGAGGTAGAAGCGAAACTGAAACAGCTTAATGGGACTAAATCGGGGGGCCCAGATAATCTTCATCCAAGAATATTAAAGGAATTGGCACCTGAAATTGCAAGCCATTAGCAAGAATTTTTAATGAATCTGTAAACTCAGGAATAGTACCGAATGATTGGAGAATTGCTAATATAGTTCCTATTTTTAAGAAAGGAAAAAAAGTGATCCAGGTAACTACAGGCCAGTTAGTTTGACATCTGTAGTATGCAAGGTCCTGGAAAAAATTTTGAAGGAGAAATTAGTTAAGGACATTGAAGTCAATGGTAAATGGGACAAAATACAACATGGTTTTACAAAAGGTAGATCGTGCCAAACCAACCTAATCTCCTTTTTTGAAAAAGTAACAGATTTTTTAGATAAAGGAAATGCAGTGGATCTAATTTACCTAGATTTCAGTAAGGCATTTGATACCATGCCACATGGGGAATTATTAGTTAAATTGGAGGAAGATGGGGATCAATATGAACATCAAAAGGTGGATAAGGAATTGGTTAAAGGGGAGACTGCAACGGGTCCTACTGAAAGGCGAACTGTCAGGTTGGAGGGAGGTTACCAGTGGAGTTCCTCAGGGATCGGTTTTGGGACCAATCTTATTTAATCTTTTTATTACTGACCTTGGCACAAAAAGTGGGAGTGTGCTAATAAAGTTTGCAGATGATACAAAGCTGGGAGGTATTGCCAATTGGAGAAGGATCTGGATATTATACAGGAGGATCTGGATTACCTTGTAAACTGGAGTAATAGTAATAGGATGAAATTTAATAGTGAGAAGTGTAAGGTTATGCATTTAGGGATTAATAACAAGAATTTTAGCTATAAGTTGGGGACGCATCAATTAGAAGTAACGGAAGAGGAGAAGGACCTTGGAGTATTGGTTGATCATAGGATGACTATGAGCTGCCAATGTGATATGGCTGTGAAAAAAGCTGATGCAGTTTTGGGATGCATCAGGAGAGGCATTTCCAGTAGGGATAAGGAGGTTTTAGTACCGTTATACAAGGCACTGGTGAGACCTCACCTAGAATACTGTGTGCAGTTCTGGTGTCCCATGTTTAAAAAGGATGAATTCAAACTGGAGCAGGTACAGAGAAGGGCTACTAGGATGATCCAAGGAATGGAAAACTTGTCTTATGAAAGGAGACTTAAGGAGCTTGGCTTGTTTAGCCTAACTAAAAGAAGGTTGAGGGGAGATATGATTGCTCTCTATAAATATATCAGAGGGATAAATACAGGAGAGGGAGAAGAATTATTTCAGCTCAGCACCAATGTGGACACAAGAACAAATGGGTATAAACTGGCCACCAGGAAGTTTAGACTTGAAATCAGACGAAGATTTTTAACCATCAGAGGAGTGAAGTTTTGGAATAGCCTTCCAAGGGAAGCAGTGGGGGCAAAAGATCTATCTGGCTTTAAGATTCTACTCGATAAGTTTATGGAGGAGATGGTATGATGGGATAATGGGATTTTGGTAAGTAATTGATCTTTAAATATTCAGGGTAAATAGGCCAAATCCCCTGAGATGGGATATTAGATGGATGGGATCTGAGTTACTATAGAAAATTCTTTCCTGGGTATCTGGCTGGTGAATCTTGCCCATATGCTCAGGGTTTAGCTGATAGCCATATTTGGGGTCGGGAAGGAATTTTCCTCCAGGGCAGATTGGAGAGGCCCTGGAGGTTTTTCGCCTTCCTCTGTAGCATGGGGCATGGTTGACTTGAGGGAGGCTTCTCTGCTCCTTGAAGTCTTTGAACCATGATTTAAGGACTTCAATAGCTCAGACATGGGTGAGGTTTTTCATAGGAGTGGGTGGGTGAGATTCTGTGGCCTGCGCTGTGCAGGAGGTTGGACTAGATGATCAGAATGGTCCCTTCTGACCTTAGTATCTATGAATCTATGATCATGATGGTCACTTCTGACTGTAAAATCTTTGAGTCCTGCTTTATATGCACCTTACATGACTATCCTGGCCCTGAACATTGTTAACCTGGCAATTAGAGAGTATGTCCATGATAAGCTCTCCACACTGCTCTAACAGGAGAGTTACCATGAGTCTCTAAAACACTAGTTTCAGAGTAGCAGCCGTGTTAGTCTGTATTCGCAAAAAGAAAAGGAGTACTTGTGGCACCTTAGAGACTAACAAATTTATTAGAGCATAAGCTTTTGTGAGCTACAGCTCACTTCATTGGATGCATTTGGTGGAAAAAACTTTTTTCATCCCCTCAAAACTGATTCGCATTTCCCATTATTTCCCCCCCCCCCAAAAAAATTACTCCATCCATGGGGGAGAAATTCCCACACCCAAACTGGTAAGAGTACAGGCACAGCCCCCACCCTCACAAGCCATTCCTTCCAAAAAACCTGCAAGGCTGGCAAGATTGTGGGAAGAATATTTTTTTAATTCAGTTTTAAGAGTTAAATTAATGTTTGGAGGGGGGGATTGTTTTGTTTTAAAAGAATTTGGGGTCAGACACTCTTGATAACTGCTCAATCTTAGGAACACGAAGGAAGGCAGTAAGGAAGGGACTGGGATAGGATTTTCTAATCTTAGTGTTACCAGAGATCAGGAGCGGTTGCACAACAGTGCATGGTAGAACTGTGATACTGGCACAACTGTTCGAAAGTGAGAGCTCAGATAAGCATCCAAATGCTGAGTCCTTTGAGGCTTTCCTATCACTAGAGAAATATGTCATTTGGCTATGCTGAGGTTGGGTAGTTTAGCTGTTTTAGTACTAGGGCTTGCTTTCTCCTTTTTAACTAATTAGCCTTGCCATAAGATTCAGTAATGCTTTCAGGACATCACAGGATTCTAATGGAAAAGGGGGCTTATAATATGTGCTGTCACAACACAAACAGGAATACCAACAATTATAACTTCAGCATTTCTCATTTTAACTAATCAATATTCTGGTTTAAAGTCACTGTCTCCTTAACTAACATGATGTACCCAGTATAGAACCCTATGACAGTGTAGCCAGAGTACATACATCCTTGTCCATTTCCAGGTGTGGGTGTATTACAAATGAATATATGACATCCTCCGTGTTGCTATATCCACCCTATGTTCTCTCCCCAACCCAAAAAATGACAGATATGGCTCTTGTGATAACTCTGCACCATTTATTGCATGTGAAAAGCCATAAAATTTCAAACTGAATATGAATTTTACATGTCAAGTGGTGAAAGAGTTTTGGGGCCCTCAAAATTATGTAGAACTCAAAGTAATGAGGTCTCATAGTATATGCAAAGTAAAAATTGTTGTTTTTTTATTAAAAAGTTTTCATCATTTTTGAGCATCCCTATGTCTTAAGCCATATAGCCATTGTAAAATGACTTCATTCCAGCAGCAGTTTTCATAGTTGGTACCTGGTAATTTTTGTTAAGTGCATAGATGTGTCTTTGCTGGTACTTGCCTCATTCCTGGGGTAACCCACTCTAACTCAGTGTGTCTCTGTCCCCCATTAGCAGCTACAACATGGAAAGAAGTTTATAAGCCTGTACTACCTCTAACTTAATAAAGCTTGTCCTTTCTCAGGCAGTACTGGTTCATTTTAGATCCAGAGAGTCTAGATGACCTGACCAGACAGATTGTTACATGGGGTATAGCACCCCCACCCCTGAATTGGAAATATCCTTGACATCTCTAGTCCCAATTTACAGGGTCAAATATATTTATTTAGGGGCTGATTCAAATCTCAAACTAAATGGGAGTCGTTCCATTTCCTTTAACAAGCTTTGGATCAAGCTCTTCATAAACCAAGATTATCCCTCTTATGTAGTTTGAAAGTTCTTATAATTAGTCTGTAAATATTACACCATTAGTCTGTAAATATTACACCATATCTTGACCCTTATTGTAGTTTTAATAAATGGGATTTAAACTGTAACAACCCAAGCAGCCTGTTAGAAGGAACTATACGATGAATACAAATGGCAAATAATGCCCAGCATGATACAAATCAGACATACAAGGAGACTTCATTTAACTAGTGTAACTTTATAAAATGTCTGAAGACTAACTCTTAAGAGATTTTGTTTACTGTTGAAATAAGAAAATTCAACTAACAATAACAAATAGCTAAAGAGATTTGTGGTTGAAATAGTCATTCATAGGTTATTTACGATGACGATGAATAATCACTGGGACAGGGAAAGCATGAAATGACTTTATAGTCTGATGGTCAGGGCATTAATCTAGGTTGGAGAAGATCCAAGTTCAAGTCCTTGTTCCAAAGACTAATTATTTATGCAAAGTAGAACAGCTTCAACAGAAGAGATTGAGAAAGACCCACACCACAATATCCCATAGGTACAGCGGCTAGGACAGTTTCCTGTAATGTGGGAGACCCAAGTTCAAATCTCTTCTCCACATCAGGCAAATGGGAGAATTAAACCTGGGTCTCCTATATCCCAGGTGAGTACCCTAATCATTGAATTAAAAGCTATAATGAGACCACTACATCTCCTCTTCCATAAACCTAGCCCTTTAAAAATACCCAGAAACAAAACATTTTGAGCTGAACAACATGTTTTGTTTCTCCAAAATCTGATTTTCTCAATTTGGAAAAAATTTTCAGATTCAGTTTGGCCTAAACTGTTTCCTCCCCCCTCCCCCCTTTCAATATTTTGGAACTGTCAGCAAACTGAAAAGTCAGTTGTTCACCCAGTTCTACCTCTGAGTCAATATAACTAAGGAGTATTAGAGAGCAGGTCACCTTGCACTACATCATTGTATTTCAGAGATTTACCCTTATTTTAAATGAAGACTAGAATACAAATTGTTATTTATTTATTTTGTAGTAGCACCAAAAACCCCAATCAGGACAGGGGATCCATTGTGCTACATTCTGTATAAGCACATACAAAGATACGGTCCCTGCTCCAAAGACCTGAGAAAAATGTAAAATACATCTGTTTTCATTAATTACTTGCACACTGATCTTGAGAGGTATTCAGCACCCTTAGTTGATTCAATTTTATTATGATAATTTAAACCATTTCCAGTTACTTCATTTCCCTTGTCCATTCCCTACAGTAGACCCAGTTACTACCACTACTTCACAGTCAACTTGCCTTTAACGCAAAATGAAGTGGCCATAGTTAACAGCTAATGATAGCACATGTTCTACCAAGGTAATGAGCGTACACCTCAATATGCTGGCTCAATAATTTCGACCATTTCTTAGAGTATAGTCAAAGCCCAATCATGCAATCCTTAACTCATGAGAGCGGTCTCATTGACTTCAATGGGGCAACTTGAAGGATTGGGTCATTAATCTATGAGAATATTCTATTCTATTAAGATTCAAGATTTGGATGTCTTTGTTTCGACATATGACCATATTTTCTGACATGTTCACTGATTGAGGGTGCCCCAGTTTCTGGATGCCCAGCCTGAGATTTTCAGAGCTTTTCCTCAGAGAAGATGAGCTGGGAAAGAAGGGCAGTTTGAAGGCTGAGATCTGGAACATTCATTCAGTTGAGGTTCCAAAAATAGGCAATCAAACTTTACAAACTGCCTAATTAATGCACTCCAAGGTGAGCAAGGGAAGAATCAATTTGTTGGAACAAAAAAAGGCTTCCAGCACCAAAACAACTCAGCTACCAGAATGATCCTTGTAACTTTTGAAACTCTTTGATGGGAAATACTATTCACAAAGAAGTCAGAAGAGCTCAAAAAAGGGAGCAACTCAATTTCCTGTATTCCTCTCCACCCCTAACTATACACCCACTTTTGTGAAAAGATGTAAACATTCCTGGGAAGTTAAGAAATCACTAACATAACATTTAATCTACCTTGCCAAGCCAAAGTTCAGTTTCTTGGACAGATTTATAGATTCCCTGAGAATGTGAAGACCTTTCTCAATGCCAGATCTGCTTAGCTCAGAGGGATTTCACAAGACAGAGCAACTCAGATACAAAGGCATTTTCGTAGATTCTTATACGTGTCTTTTACCACATGTTTACAGCAAACACAGACCAATGTTTTCATCAGCTGTTTAACATTTATGTTTAGTTTCTAGTCACATTAATATCTAGAGACTGGGGCTTCTTTCCAAAAATGAGGTGGAAGTCAATGGAACCAGAGTGCACACTACACCTGACTGGATCAGACCCTTGATGTTTAACAGATAGGAGACCTCATCTGGGGGACTGCCTCAAATCTTTGCCCTCTTATTTCACCTCTCTTTCCTCCAGGATAAAGAATTTGAAATGCACCTTCTGAGGGCTGAAGCTCTTAGTGAATTTGTACCCAGCAATAAATACATACTGATTCATGCCTCAGGAGAGTTTTCTTCACCGGTCTCCACAATTTTAACAGTCAATATAGTTGAGAGTTCAGTTGTGGGTTACAAGAGATCTGTTAACATTGTTTTAACTTGGGGAGTTTTCTGCCATTATTTTTCACATAGAGTGGTTACAGTTAAATCGTGCACAAAAGTGTGAAATCAGTCATTTTCAGGATTGGACCCCAAAAGGGGTATAGGATGTAGGAGGGAATCATAGAATTTAGGGCCAGAAGGAACTACCAGATCATCCAAGTCTAACCTCCTGCACACCACAGATCATCAACATCACCAAACCCAACCACCCAAATTAGACCAAAGTATTACAGCCCAAAGAAGACTAAAGTATTATATGCCATGGGCAGAGAATGGGAGGGGACTAAGGTGCACCATTACCCCAGAACTGTTGTAATAACTGGGCCTACAAATTTACAGCTGAGCTCACATTTAGGGTAAGTACTATGTGAAAGTACATAAGCTGTCACAATAACTTATAATAACAAATGGAAAAAAAGATATGAAAGGGAGACTGAAAGATGGAATTAGTCCAAACAAAAAGACCTACTGATATAACACAAGGACTGTGTTAAGACCGTGCTTGGTAAACAAGAAAAGTGTGGCACCAGAAATCAGTGATCCAAAATTCGTATGTCAGAAACTAGGCATAACTGGTGGACAAAATGATGAGGGCATAGACAATTCCATGCCATCATTCCCCTTTGGGGGTCCTTAAAGAAAGAAACTTTGGGAGAAAAATTGGCTGCTGGAGAATTTCTCCATTATGGCTGCCATCACCACGATCTCCTGGGACCCCAGGCCCTAGTCCTCCTGATCCTTACAGCTATCCTGACTAAACCAGGCCAGAGGGAGGGTCCCAGATGACACTGCCAACTCTACCAAGTCCAACTGAATCCTAGACACCATATGCATAAAACAAGATCAGACTTCAATCATGACAGCTCCAGCCCATCTCAACTACCTACTTCTTTCCCACCCCGCAAAAAAAAAAAAAATTAGCATCTTTGATATCATCTAAAAGACTCTCATGTGAAGGCGATTTTCTTTCCAAAAACTCTGTCAAGCTAAAAGGAGAGGGGGGAAAAGGGATGTTGTTAAAATGAAAGCCTTATTTAATAGTTTACATTTCAAATGCTTTAACTGCTTTCCTTCTTTTCTTTATCTTTAATAAATTATTAGTGTGAGTGTCATGGTATTAAATAGGGTAAAGTCCCTATATATCAATCCCAAACCTCATCTAAAACACTGTTTAATATTCAGCAATGCCTGAGTTACATTAACACCTTTGGCCCACATATCCACCTAAATTAATACAACAGATCCCCGCAATACCCAGACAACCCTGGCAAGTGACCTCCACCCACCTCCTGCAGAGGAAGGCAAAAAAAGCAAACCCTCAAACCTCCGTGTCTGTTACTTCTACTAGTTTCATCTGAATTATTCATTCCTCAGTTTTTTCAGAGACACAATGGGCCAAATGAAATGGAATTACACCAGAGATAAATTTATTCCACTGATCTAAAATCCTGCCAGAGGGACAAACAGGATAAATCATTTATTTAAAGAGTTTTAACCTTCAAAGAGCCAGCTGAGAAAAAAATCAAGGGTTACATTATCTAACTTTTCACCAATGAACCATATGACTGAAAGTCTGAATGAAAACTATATTGTGATCAGAAATGTAAGGTTGAAGAACTTTGAAACACCCATTCTACAACACAGATGCATGGGTTCAGTTAGGATTTGCATTATTATTCCACTAATTATTAATTTACATAAGTAGCAATGAGACATTGACTTGTTTCTGTATGCAGTTTTTTCCAAAATACCATTTTACTTTCAGCAACAGAAGGAATGGTTGACCATTTGAACAACTTCCCCTTCTCAGCTAGCTGGGTTCAGGTCATCAGATCTGTCTTTTCCAGGCTTGCCACTCCAAAGCTCACTCCTTATCCATTCTGACCACTAGAACATAACCTTAAATTGTAAGGGGCATAAGAGGTTGTGGTTGCAAAATTTTAACTGTATGGCTTTCTGGGCTCTTCCAAACTCACTATAGGTTGGTCCCTCTGGCTCCTTTTATAGCAGTGGTTAGGCATCCTGTTTCTGCACAAAATGCCTGCTGTGGACTCATGTTGCAGGCACAAACCCCGAGTCAATGTGCTTCAGGCTGCATTCACTTAGATATTGAGCTTTGCATAACCATTATGGGAAGAGTACAGCAGGGAGCAGCTCCTCCTGCATGCTGCCTCACAAATTCACCTATCCCATCCCCATCCCTGCAGAATGAAATCTCTGAGGAGTAGCCAGGTTCCAGGGAGGAGGGAATAATTCTACAGAGTCAGTACTTCCTCCTTGCATGGCCCTTGCTGCTTGCAGAAGCACAGGGGATAATCTGGGCCTATGGCAACATCATTCTTGATGACCAGGTACCAGTATTACACTGACTATTGCTGATGAGATTTAATGCTCTTATAGTAACATGTCTAATTGTTTGCTTTGTATTTTACTCTTTTGCTACCACAACCAAATACTATTATTTGTTTGCTTTTCTTCTTTGCACTGGACTGTGGGTGTTGAGTTTCCCAAAATATCCTTTAAATCTTTTTTATTCATCTGTGTGCCGGAGGGGTTATTCCTTTCATCAACTATTCCCTTGCTCAATTTTTTGTCACCCTGACTGCTGTTACATTATACCAAGTTGCAAACTGATAGAGCTGCAGCATTTTAACAAACTATAAGCTGTTTGGCCAAAGTCAAGCTTTTTGTTTTTCTGAAGCAAACTTTGCATAAAAACAGGCTCTTAATTTAGGAACAAAAGATGTTCCAAACTCTGGCCCTGCTACTGTGGTTAGTAACACAGATGACTTACTGATGTTTCCAAATGCTACGAGCAAGCAAAACAATTCTTATGCATGCTGCCAAAACACTGCAGCTTATATATCCTGAATAAATGAAGGGAGGGGGCAGGAAATTGCAATAGAAATAATGAGGAATTGCAGTAAACACTCTCTCTAACATGAATCCAAGCCCATCTGTTTCATCTAAAGTTTAGTAATTAAGTTTGTACAGTTCTTTGAAAATTACAGCACATTAGAATCAGACTCACAGGCCTTTGGCATATTCCCCAGGATTACAATAACCTGGAACTAACAGTAATAAAGTTGATGTGTTTCTTATTATTTGTAAGAATTTCTGCCTCCACCCTTATTTCAGAGACAACTTCAACCTGTCTTCACCGTTCAACATTCATTGCTTGGAATGACTGTTTCAATTTCTAAATAGCAAGCTGTAATTGGTAATGCATAACGTAACATGCCGGTAGCCAGAACATCCGCATGACTAGGCAGCACAGACTCTGCCTGTGCCCCTGAAGGTGCTATCTGCCTGAAAGAGGAGGGATAGACAGAGCAGCGCTAACTGGGTTTAATGTGGAGTGCACACTGCGCCCTCTCAAAGGATGGCAGAACTTACTCTCACCTATGTGCTCCACAGGAATCCCTAGGAGGAATTCTGCTTGGGTCCCTCCCCAGCTTGAAAAGTCAGAATCTAGCCCTAGAAAAATGGATTGTGGCAAGATAAGCTGTTACAGAGAAAAACTGATCAGGTTTCTAAATGAAAAAATACAGAGGCTCCCAAAATGCAGTCATGGACTGCCAGTGGTCAGAGCGCTTGCTGGTGATCCAAGGAGAATTTCCTGGATGCATGGGGCCAATTTTCAAGAGCAGCCTCTAATTTTATGTGCCTCAGTTTTTGGGTGCTCAACTTGAAACACATTGGGCATGATCTCCCAAACCCACAACTCCATTTAAAGTCAATGGGGAATAGAATTGCTCATCAGGTCTTCGATGTTTCTGTACAGGAACACAGAAACTGAAGATCTCAAAAATCAGAGGCTACTTCTGAAAGCATTGGCTATGGTGCTGGCTCTTCCTGGTTCAGCCTTCTTATTGCTTTAACAGTTGGCTAAAAATACATTACTTTCCTAGTATTACTTTGGCTTGCAACAATTGCTGTGGCTACCTGAGTGACATTATTTGATCACCAATGGGAGGAGAAGTAGTCTGCATGATTGTGACTGGGCCTGGAGATAAACCATGCCACACACATACACACACACCTATATATACCATGGTAGCGGTTTTCAAACTGCGGGTCACAACCCAGTACTGGCTCACAGAATGTAGGTCAATGGGTCGTGGCAGCTCTGGTTAGCACCGTTGACCTGGCCATTAAAAGTCCCTACCTGTTCGGACACTGGGCTGCACCCTGGAAACAGCCAGCAGCAAGTCCAGCTCCTAGGCGGGAGGTTATGGGGCTCCGCGTGCTGCCCCCCGCCCGAGCACCAGCTCTGCACTCCCATTGGCCAGGCAATGGGAGCTGGGGGGAGGGGGAGGGCGGTGCCTGTGGGCAAGAGCTACACAGAACCGCTTATGCACCTGCACTTAGGAGTGGACTTGCTGCTGGCCACGTCCGGGTCGCAGCGTGGTCTGCAGTGCCAGGACAGGCAGGAAGCTTGCCTTAGCACTGCCACTGACTGGGAGCTGCACGAGGTAAGCCCACGCCCCAATCTCATGCCCCAATCCCCTACCTGAGCCCCCCCCAAACCTGGGGCTCCTTCTTGCACCTAAACCCCTCGTCCCTGGCCCCACCCCAGAGCCTGCACCCCCAGCCCAGAGCCCAACCCCCTCCTGCATTCCAACCACCTGCCCCAGCCCTGAGCCCCTCCAAACCTGGAACCCCCTCCTGCACCCTAAATCCCTCATCCCCGGCCCCACCCCAGAGCCTGTACCCCCAGCCCAGAACCCTGACCTCCTCCCATACCCCAACCTCCTGCCCCAGCCTGCCCCCTCCCACACCCTGAATCCCTCATTCCTGGCCGCAGCCCTCACCTCTGCATCCCAGCCCTGAGCCCCTCCCACACCCCAAGCCTCTTATCCCAAGCTCCATTGCGTCATGGGCATCAACAATTTTCTTCAACTGGGTCCCCAGAAAAAAAGTTTGAAAATCACTGTAGTATGGTATGTCTACACTGCAAAGAAAGACCCATAGCACCAAGTCTCAGAGCTCAGGTCAATTGACTCGAGTTTGCAGGGCTCGGCGTGTGGCTCTAGAAAATAGCAGTGTAGATATCCCTGCTCAGGCTGGAGCCCAGGCTCTGAAACCCCTGGAAGGGGAAGGGTCTTGGAGCCAGGACTACAGCCCAAGCAGGAATGTCTATACTGATATTTTGAGTGCCACAGGCCAAGCCCAACTGATCCAGCCACTGAGACTTGGCACCACGGGATTTTCTTTGCAGTGTAGTAGTCCTGAAGATAAAGTGATAGTAGATTGCACTCAAGAATAGTCTTGGGTTTTGTAGGAGGAATAAAACTTGTTGTACAAGTGCAAATCACTTCCTTTGTGCAGCTCTTTACAACAGTCTATTAAGATGTGATCTATGCTATTAAATGTTTAGAAATCTCTGAAGTAGCATATAATCTTTGGCTTACAAGCCTCCTCTTCCCCCCCCCCCACTAATTTTAAAATTAAAATAGGAGCTGACTTCTAACAAGTGATATATGTACATAAGAAACCTTATATTTTAAGAACTGTATATTTCCTTTAATGGTATTTATGGGAATACTCTGTCTAGTTCTGGAAAAAAGCTTCATGATTTAAATTGAATTGGAAATCATAAGCGTGTTATGTAACCCATACAAAAAGTCCTTTAATAAATGAAGATATTTTAACTGTTTTGATTCAGATCCTAAAATACTTTATGTTCATTTTAAAAACATCAGGTTAAATTACATCCTTTGCCATGAGACAGTTATTATGATACAAACCACCAATACTTCTACCAAAAAGATGGTGGCTGTTTCAGGTACTCCTAAATGAACCATATGATACATTTCTCAAAGAGTATGAACATTAGCGCCATGCAGTAAGATGAACTTTTCCAAATATCAGCTGTAACAGTCACATGGCTAGACAGTGGGGTTTGCATGTACCAAAGCGGGGTTAGGAGGAGTGTTCCAAGTTTCTTGAAAGCATACCATCCAAACAGCTACTCAATTTAGATTTTCCCACATATGAGTGGCATCTCAACCATTTACCTGTTCATTCACAATGACAAAAATAATGACAAAATACTCCCACTTCATCTGCTGGCTCTTGTGTAGCTGTTGCTACCACCTTCAAACCCTGCCCATCATAATTTTGATTATAGATTTTCATATACAAGGTCAGCAGATTTTGGCTAATTTCAGACTACACTGGAGAGGGGATTCCAGAGGAAAGGTGTCCTCACCGAGAATGCTCCCTCTCTTTTATACCAAGAGCAATCCAGCTCACATAATCCTTGGGTGGAGAGGTCCTAGAGTTCTTACTGGAGTTCAGTTTAGATTTCTGTTCAAATAATGGCACATCTAAAATTTCATTTACATTAAGCATGGGCACTATTGCTGGGACAAACACTGCAACTAAGCCTCCTGCACTAGTGTAACACATCTTTGCTCACAGGTGCTGGAACTAGGGGTGCTGCAGCACTCCCTGGTTTGAAGTGGTTTCCATCATATCCAGGGTTTACAGTTTGGTTCAATGGCTCTCAGCAACCTCATTATAAAAATTGTTCCAGTGCCCGTCTAGGCTACCACCAGGCATTTGAAAGACACTTGTGGTCCACCTACAAACAGTATTCTCTCCACCCACTGGAGCAGCAATGCACAGAGAGACTCCCAAAACAGTTCTACAGAACATATTTTATAATATATGGTGTAGCAGCAGGTGCATATTTGGCAGTATAGTCTTACTAAAATAAGTAATTTCTTTTATTATAAATAAAAACACCATATCCATGGCAGATAGAAGATGATATGAGTTGGGGAAGAAGACTTAACGTTTTTAGCGTGCTTGATTCCTAGTAGTGTGTTCCAATAATGGGGTTTGATGTGACTCAGATGGCATGTGTCCCAAGGAGCTACATTTTCATGCTATAGTAAGTGGGATTAATGACAGAAGTAACAGGCTGCTCCTTTACCTCCCGCTCTACACCGGTGGGAGCCTGGGACTTGCAGCCCATTGTGATGAACACTGCCCCTCAGGGGTGGCAGTGATTTCTGATGTAAGTTAATTTGTTCACATAGTTTATTTTATTGAAGAGTTTTAACTTGGACTCAGCCAGTCAGCTCCTAGGAACCTTCCACACTATCTGTTAATTTCACTCTCGGGGGCCAAATTCTGAGAAGTGTTGAGGAACGGCATATCCCATGGATTTAAGTAGTAATTTTGCCCGAGGAGGGAATTCAGGAGAGGACTGTTTAAAACGACCGGGATATGATTCTAAGAAGAGGCAATCAGACTAACATGGTGCAATGTTACATCACGGTATAGTTGGATTGGGAGAGGGTATTATTTTTGGGTTTTTTAAGTAGTTTTCCTTTGCAAAAAAGGAGAGGAAAGAGTAAGGAAAATCTACACATTAAAAAGAAATTTGTTAAAACACAAAGTATTGCTACTGAAGGGAAGCTGAGGTATGGTGAAAACAGAACATATCAGACACAATCATCCCATCAGTTGTGCAGCCCCATTACCTTTAAAGCCTAGCTGGGATGGTATCTTGGTATTAGGCTATGTCTACACTGGCACTTTTGTTGTTAACACTTTTGTTGCTCGGGGTGTGAAAAAACACACCCCTGAACAACAACAGTTTTAAACAAAAAGCGCCAGTGTGGACAGCACTTCATCGGCAGGAGCTGCTCTCCTGGTGATGAAGCTATTGCACCTCATTGGAGGTGGTTTTATTCTGTCCCCAGGAGAGCTCTCTCTCCCGGCAATAAACAGCAGCTACACAGCGCACCTTACAGCAGCTACACCATTGTAAGGTGTGTACGCATAGACATAGCCTCAGGTGTTTGGCTGCAGATGTTTTTAGCCTGTTTCTTAACATTGTTCTTGCAGAAGGCAACCCCACAGAGACTACTACAATTAAAATGCATCCGATGAAGTGAGCTGTAGCTCACGAAAGCTTATGCTCAAATAAATTTGTTAGTCTCTAAGGTGCCACAAGTACTCCTTTTCTTTTTGCGAATACAGACTAACACGGCTGCTACTCTGAAACCTACAATTAAGATGAACAACACTCCATTTAAACTCGAAGTGCAAAGCTGTGCTCTCATTTATACTAGTGCATCCAAATGCAGAATTTGATACTAGTAATAGACTTATATATTAGTTATGTGCTCTGCTGGATACCGAAAACAAACAAAGTAAATCCTCATTAAACGTCTAACCATCTCCCAGCCAAGTCAATTAAAGTCTATCCATTGATTTTATTAGGCCCTAGATTGGGTCCTAGTGCTTAACAGTCTCACATGTATGATCAATGGGTTTATCTCTTTGGATAAAATCCCTAAGCCCTTTCTTAGTCAAACTCACACTGAATTTACCAAGAATTTTTCCTGACTGAGGACTTCAGGATTTTGCCCCTGGGTTGCAAACTAGAGTTTCACATCTCTGGAGACCCTGAATAAATATTTATCTTTAGAAGAACAGAAATGGTCTCAGTTAGCTTTCTCTTTTCAGGGATATCAGTTTCTCTCTCCAGGGCCTTACTCAGGGCCCAGCTGAGCCCCCGCACAAGCAAAGAGTCCCTATCCTCACGCAGAAATGGAGGCAAGGTGCCCACTACTGTATGCCATCCTTCTCCCAACCCATGAATATCTTTCCATCATCAACCTCACAGAGATCAGCAACTAGAAGTAACATATGTATGTAGAAGTAACAACAGTATGTTGTTTTTCCTACAAAAACCCCTTCTTTGTGGGGATCTCCCTTTAGACAGGGGGAATCAAACAGTAGTCCTTCACACCAGGACCCCATTACAGCTGTATTGCTATGTAGTGAGGTGCCAGTACCCAGAGCTGGGGCAGAAGCCCAGAATCTCGGAACCTTGCTTCCTGGGGGGGAGGAAAGCTGTAGGTTTATGAGCTGGACCTCTCAGAAAGATTTCTTTCATTTTGCCCCCCTACACATGCACATTCCATGTGTTTTTCTATGGGGGGTTCAACTGAACATTTAGTTCCAGGGTTTTCTGAGGCAAAACTCTTATTGAAGACAGGAAATATTATCAGTGAGGTCACGCATACAGAAAGAATACATGTGAATGGCTAATGGCAACACAGTAGAGACAATAATCTAACACAAGCAAGGTCACTCAGAAGGGTACAGAGAGATAGACATACCTAACCTGGATATAAGAAATTGCCACAATTTACTATAGCCAATAGTTCTTCCTATGTCAACTCTGTTGGACTCACACATGTCTGTCAACTCAAAATTAGTGCTCTCATTGATATACATATTGTTGGAAATGCAGTGAATGGATGTATCTTATCAATGCTGTCAGAAACACATTGATTGGAAAAGAGAATAACAGATGTTTCACTCCTTCAGTAATTAAGGGACTGCAAGGGACAAGGGCGAGTAACATAAGCTAACACACAGGTTCCAATAAAGGCACACTGTTAGTACATCAGTATAGGATGCAGGACACCAGTGACTTATTTTTAGTTTGTCAGTGGCCCATCCTGCAAGTCCAGACGGCAGCAGTGACTTCATGTCAGCACCAATAATACCTATATTCTCACATGTTATGAGAAACTGGTGTGATTTGAATCTGTTTGCTCATTTCTCCTTTATTTTTGGAAAGGAGTATATTGAATGTAGAAGTTGACTTATATCACATTGCTTACATGTAAAGCCACACATATTTTATACACTTTGTATAAAGAGTGAGCAAGCCACACATGAATACACCAAATTCTGCCTCTTTTCTTCCTTGCTCATAAGAGGAGCATAGAGTAACATTTGGGTGTAATACTGTAAAAATGGTGAAGTAGTTCAGCACAAAAAAAGCACAGGCCCTATCAGTTAACCCCCTTTCCAGGGAGAGCTGTATCTCCTAATATACACAGGCAGGTTGAAAACATTGAAACATGAAAATTGCCTTTAGATCAGCATTTCTTACCCACAGATGAAAGCTCAGAGAACAGCTTTGTCCTACATCTCCCCTTCCTTTTCTGAAGCAGCTGACCCTAGAACCCCTCCCTAGAGCACCTGCATGAGCCTTAATTGCTATTTAACTCTGTTTCCTAGGGGGCTGGGCAGGTACCCCATGTATATTAAGTGTAAACAAAACTGATCAAATTTAGCAAACATCACAATAGGGGCTTATTCCAATACCTCACAAATTTCTTTAGCCCATGACTCTGCTGTATTCCCCCAAACCAGAGGTCCCCAAACTGTGGTGTGGGTCCCCTTGAGGGACACAGAGAAACATTCAGGGGGGCACATCTAGAGCCCAAGCCAACCCACACGGGGTAGGGAGCAGCACCCAGCTCCACTGCTGGCCCTGGTCTCAGCTGCTGGCCTCATCTCCACTCCCAGCCCCAGCCCCCAGCTGTGGCCTCAGCCTCAGCCCCCTTACCCTGTCCATGTCCCCCCTTCCTGGAGCCACAGCCCCTCTCCTGGCCCTGGCTCAGGGGGAGGGCATGGAAAGGGGTAAGGGGAGCATGAGGTAAAAAGTTTGGGGACCACTACCCCAAACATTTACTAATTCTAACCAAAATGTTGTTCTACCCATTCCTTGCTCATACTGCTGTGGGGACTCATGCACTACGACAGACTGGCATATATGAAGTGGCTTGGTAAAATCTTTTGGCCATCCTACACCTATGACAAACTTGCCAGGCACAGTATTGCCAAGTCTTGCAATTTTATCAGGAATTTCATGATATCTAGTGTTTTCTTAAAGCTTTGGAGTCAGGTGATTATATGAGAAGCTGAGCTTTGAAGTTAAAAAAAGATAAGTCTCTAGCCCTTCTGGTTGTGGAGAAAAGCTTGAACAGGTGAAGTGAATGCATCCTTAAGTCTCAAAACAAGAAGGCAAATAAAAGAACCCAACATTTATTATTTTTAAAAATCTCATATTTTAAGGCAATCATATTTTTTGGAACCTGATTTACAATTTTGGGACATTTTAAGGTGCCAATATTATATCCTCCTGCTCATCCTTTTTCACCAATAATATCCACTCCCAGCACCTGTCTTCTTCATCTCCCTCCACCTACTGAACCTTTCACCCCTACAATAATCATTCAGTCCCACTCATGCCATGACACCAATAAAAGCAACACAGCAGTTGAGGCAAAAACCTGCTGAGTAGCACTAATGGACCCTCTGAACTCCTTTTACATTAGAGCAAAAATATTCTCTTTTGTGATAAATAATAATACCTAGCTCTTATATAGTGCTTTTCACAAACAGATCTCAAAGCACTTTACAAGAGAGGTCAGTATTAATAACCCCATTTTATAGATAGCAAAACTGAGGCACAGAGCTGTGATGTAACTTGTGTAACGTCACCCAGCTCTAGAAGCCATGTTGCCCAAATACCAGTCTAGGATTCGGTCCACTAGGATAGGTTCCCTCACTCAAGAGGGCTCTCTCACACACTACAGACCTATAGGCCTGCCCTTTTAACTGTTCTTAAATCACTATTACCAGCCCAATTTTACAGTTTTACACACAAGGCTGAATTATTCAAATTCCTTTCTTATTAATAGCTATATAACAATACTGTGGGGATCTAGGAGATGGCACTCTTTGCTCTGCCTCAACATTGAGCCAACAGCCACCATAGCATTAGGAATATCATGTTGTTGGGGAGCAGGCTTTATTGAAGGAGACAATAAAACCATGGCATTCTTCACCCCAGCAAACTCAGTGAGCTGTCCAAATTCCTGTGCAACCTAATTTCCTCCCTGAGATTTCTACTGGAAAAGTTATGCCTCATTTCTTGCCCCAAACTAAGTGTACAGTATTAAGCTATGTTTCACGTCAAAGGCGGCTGCATTTCCCTGGTGAATGAACTTACCCCTCTATGTAGTTTATACATAACTTTGAAAATTGAGGTTCTTTCCAAATGGAGGATGTTTTAAACATGCAGTATTACATAAGGGCTCTGGGAGATGTCTTTTCTTTCTATTTCAAATGGTATGGACAAAACACATTTCCATCAACCAAAGGATTTTAAGAAAGAATTCCTCTGTTTTACAGTAAAGGACATCAATGAACATATATCTTATCCAAGTTTGAGCTCACACTGATTATAAATCAATGCAGTTTTACTAATTTCAATGGTGTTACTCTTGATTTTCACAGGGCTATGTGAGATCAGAATCTGACCATGAACTGAAAGGCACAGACAAAATTGTAAGTGGAGCACTACCTCTAGCTCTTGGTTATGAGCAGACATTAGAGGTAACAGAATTGAGCACAACAGTCTAATATGAAATTGTGTTTATTTTTCTTCTAGACTGACGTGCTGTACCATGAAGAGCTATGCAGGTCAATCCTGAGTGGCACTGTGACCCCATGCACCAGGTTGCAATGCCCAGAGCAGAGAGGCCGACCCAGCCCGTGGGACAGGAGCCACTTGTGTGGAGTGAATGTGGGTGGGTTCACTCTCTAACACTCCCCATCCCACACATACCATGGGGCCTCCTATCTGCAGCAGGCCAGGATGAGGACTGTAGTGCTTGGGAAGCGGGTGCTGCTGCAGGTGGTCGGTGCTCCATCATCATATAGTCCACCCATTGAATTGGGAGTCTACATCCACTGCAGTAGGAACATTAGGATCTGAGGAATGGCAACTGTGCAAGAGAGAAGCTTGTCAGTCAAGTTTATTGATTCACTATGCCTGATCTCAATGTGGCATCCCTTCTTCAGCGTGCAGTGGCATTTAAGGCAATCCGTTGGAGTATTTTTTGAATGAAGGGAGCCAAAGGGCTCCCCGTGGCCACTCCCTCCTCCTCCTCCTCGGCACTGTTGCTGATGCAGCACCTCCTCCGTGGGTGGTTGAAGGCCCTCGGAGCTAAAACAAAGTCCGAAGTTCTCACGGGGATGGTGAAGGAGTCTATGTTTCCTCTCAGCATTTCAACAATTTCTAAAACACATGTTCTTGGAATGAAATGGCCTCCTCCATGTGGGGCTGGGACATCCAGGGGTGGTGCTACATTCTGATTGGTAGAGGTTGGTAGGGGAAGTTCTTAGAGGGGTCACACAACCCTCTTCTGGGTGGATCACCCTGCCCCAGAACTCCCCCTCGTTAGTCAAATACGCTCTCAGGAAGATGCTCTGAGGCTGAAATCTATTCTGATTATTAGAGGGCAGTGGTAGAAGTTCTTAGAGGGGTCACATGAACCACTTCTGGACGGATCACCCCACCTCGTAACTTCCCCCTGATTGGTCAAATCTCCTCTTGGGGCCTGTGGGGTGCAGCCTTCAGAACTGGGCACTCAGCCAACAGCCACTGCTCTCCAGCCACCCAGCTCTGAAGGCAGCGCAGAAGTAAGGGTGGCAATACTACAAGTCCCCTAAAATCACCTTGTGACCCCCGAGCAACTCCCTTTGGGATCAGGACTCCCAACTGAGAAATGCTGGTCTCCCCCCATGAAATCAGTATAGTATAGGGTAAAAGAACAGAAAAGACCAGATTTCATGGGAGGAGACCAGATTTCACAGTTCATGACGCGTTTTTAATTGCTGTGAATTTAGTAGGGTCCTAACTATGAGGCTCAGAGTTCCAGGGCACTAGAACTAGTTTCTCTTGCCCAGAAGTTCTCCCTACAAGATGCCATCATATCTAATATGGACTTTTCCCTTATGTATATATATTATCGCCCTTTGAGTGTGAGTTTCTAACAAATCAAATTGTAGGGAAAATTTCTGCGTATTACATGCTGGGTTACAAAACACAATCGAACTGTCTGAAACAACATCATATGGCCTAATTAGTTTTACACTCTTGTTCTTCTAGCTGGCCCATCCTTCAAATTAAAAGATTTCCTGTTTTTATAGAACTCAGTGTCCTCTGGACACTACTAAGTCCCCCCTGCCAAGGATGCCTTCATGAGCTGAGGATTTCCCACCATTTAGAATGCACCAGATAACAGGTGGATTCAAAAAAGTTTCTCGTGGACCCTATATTTACTTACATTATTACACACAGTTCTAAGGCAGCCCCACTAACATGTCTGTATGAGAGCTACACAAGAAGGCCCTGATCCTCCAAACACTGAACATTACTGCTGTGATTGGTTCCACTGAAATCATAGTAGTAAAGCTAAACATGCATGGGATCAGGGCCCAAATGGCAAAAAAGTGCATAAAAATATGTCCCTATTTTCATCAGAAAATGTCAAATGTGTATATTTTTAATGAGCTCTAATCTATACCTCTCCTTTGGTTTTACTCTCTTCTTCCTCCCCCTCCAAATCACTTAGGATTAACAATGAACTGGTCATTAGTTTTTGGTACAGAGGGAGAGTTAACCTGGCTGCCTGACTTCTTGTTCCCTGCTTTAAATGATGCCTCTCTATCGCTTTCTGGATATACCCCAATCATGAAATCTCTACTTCAGAGCTGTTAATAATAGTAATGTAGGGCTGGAAGGGACTTTGAGAGATCATCTAGTCCATGCCCCTGCACTGAGGCAGGACCAACTTAACCTAGATCATCCTCGACAAGTGTTTGTCCAACTTGTTCTTAAAAATCTCTAGTGATGGAGATTCCACAACCTCCCTTGGAAGCCTATTCCAGTGCTTAAATATCCTTACAGTTAGAAAGATTTTTTCTAATATCTAACCTAAATCTTCCTTACTGCAGATTAAGCCCATTACTTCTTGTCCTAACTTCAGTAGACATGCAGAACTATTGATCCATATCCTCCTTAAATCAGCCCTTACATTTGAAGACTGTGTTCAGGTCCCCTTCAGTCTTCTTTTCTCAAAACTAAACATACCCATTTTTTTAAACTTTCCTCATAGGGCAGGTTTTCTAAATGTTTTATCATTTTTTATTGCTCTCCTCTGGACTCCCTCTGATTTGTCCATGTCTTTCCTAAAGTGTGGCTCCTGGAACTGAATACAATACTCCAGCTGAGGTCTCACCAGTGCCAAGTAGAACGAGGCAATTACCTCCTGTGTTTTATGTACAATATTCCTGTTAATGCACTCCAAAATATTAACCTTTTTCACAACTGCATCACTTTGTTGACTCATATTCAATCTGTGATTTCAGTATATCCCCCAGATCTTTTTCAGCAGTACTACTGCCAAGCCAGTTAGTCCCCATTTTGTAGCTGTACATTTAATTTTTCCTACCTAAGAGCAGTATTTTGCATTTGTCTTTTCTGAATTTCTACTGGTTGATTTCAGACCATTCACCAATTTGTCAAGGTCATTTTAATTCTAATCCTGTCCTCCTGGGAGTGCTAGCTGCTCCCAGCCCCAGCTTGATGTCATCCACAAATATTATAAGTATACTCTCCACTCCATTATCCAAGGTGGTCTTCCACTTTAAGGGCCCTGGCTTAAGGAGAAGCCCAGCAGGCAAGCACTGGGAACCAGCTGATCCAGCTAAGTAGCAGCTAATGATTGGCCTATTAACCCCAGAAAATTGGACCCCCACATCTGTGTGCAGGGCTGCAATTACCTATGTGGGAGGGAAGAACCCTCATTAAAATGGGGCTAGACACTGACTCTGAGGCATTCCTACTGACTTTTAGGTGAGTGGCTAGGAGTAATGGGCCACTAAGACTGCACCTTGCCTGACAGGAAAAGCCCAGGCAGCATATCTTGAAGGTAGAAGGTAGAAGCAGCAAAGCATTAAGGGACACTCAAAACCACCATACTAGCCCATCTAAGACTGAGTGAAGGGGACTATCATCATCAATTCCACAAGTTCCAGAGAGAATGAGTCTCTGGTTTCAGCAAGCACAAACAAAAATTAGAATCATTGGATATAGCCCTCAATCAGGAATCTAGTGCAAATGGTTCATGTCAGAATAACTGATGATAGCCCTCTTACGTAAGTTCTAGGAGGTCTGGTATGGTGGCTTTAGTGTTCCATGGTCCTTTGCTGACTATACGCACAATGCATGATATGCTGCTTAGGCCTCTCCTGCCAGAGAGTGGTCCATTCCCAGAATCTGCTGCTGATTTTGTAGTTGCTGTTATTCTCCCATCCATTTCAACAGGGCTTCGGGATCCATGCTTTTCCTGGGGAATGGCAAGTCTGCCCATGCTTTCTAACATAAGTGGTCTGGTGGGTCTAGCCACCAGCTTGGGGAAAAAACAGTCAGCCATGCCCAACTCTTTTAGCCTTCTACAGGAGCTCTTATTATTCTGGCACACAAACTGAAAGTAATAAAAATTATAGTCCTGCCTGCATTGATACTGCACAGTCATTTGCCCTCCAGTAGCTCAAGGGTCACAGCCCTCCCTTCACCTCACAGGGCTTACCCACCCTGTTTTAATCTTCCATTGCTCTCAGTGTAGTGTGGCTGGTCTAGTCCCTCCCTTTATGGAGTTGGCTCTTCATTTACATCTTTCAGCTGGGAATCAGAGCCAATCATTAGCCACTGGTTAGCTGGATCAGCTGGCTAGCAAAACCTGCCCACTAGACTTAGCATGAGACTGGGGCTTGCTGCTTCCACAGGCACTTAAGGGGACAGATCCCTCTGCTACACCAAGTCATTAATGAAAATGTTTAACCGTACTGGGACCAGGACAGACCCTTGCAGGATCCCACTAGATATGTCCACCCAGTTTGAACCATTAACAATTCCTCTTTGAGTATGGTCATTCAATCAGTGGTGCACCACCTTATAGTAATTTCATCTAGATGACACATCCCTAGTTTACTTATGAGAATGTCTGGTGGGACTGTGTCAAAAGCCTTACTAAAATCAAGATAGATCATATCTACATCTTCCCCCCATCCAATAGTCCACTAATCCTGTCAAGGAAAGAAATTAGGTTGGTTTAGCATGATTTGTCACTGACTAACCCATGCTGGCTATCATTTATAACTCTCTTATCCTTTATGCTTACAAACTGATTATTTAATAATTTGTTCCAATATCTTTCCGAGTATTGAACTTAATCTGACTGGTCTAGAACTCCCAGGTCCTCTTTGTTCTTCCTTTAAAGATGGATACTACATTTGCCCTTCTCCAGACCTCTGGGACCTCATCCGTTCACCATGAGTTCTTGACAGTAATTGCTAATGGTTCCAAGACTTCTTCAGCTAGTTCCTTAAGTACCCCCAGGGTGAATTTCATCAGGTCCTACTGCCTTGAATACATCTAACTTATCTAAATAATTAGATATTAGTTAATAATTAGTTAATAATTACCACGTAGACAAATTTGAGAATCCATGTTTCCCTAAAAGAAGCTAGAAATCTACTGCCAATGTATTTTGTTATTAGTTTACCTATTCTTATGTATAATTTTACAAGATGATATTTATTACTTTGTCTAACAGAAAATAATTTGTGAGGGGTTATTTAAAAAAAAAATCTCAGCCTCTATTTTTTTAAAGTTTCAAACAATTTTTCTTTTTTATGCCTATCTACAAAGTCTTTGTACTTCACGAAACAGAATAACTTAAGACAAACCCCCACTACAATAATATTATGAACATAAACTGTGATTGAGACACTCATTTGTGTTATTCTATCTTTGTTTTTTTCACCCATTAAAGGGCCCAGTTTATTAAACTTGAAGTTATGTTCCCAGAGCTTATTTCTGTGGAAACATTAGTGTACTATGCATATCACACTGAGTGTAAACACACACAAATACCTGCTGCTCAAGTCTTCAGAACTGCAACAATCCAATCAAGTTTGAGGAATATATTCATGCATTAAATAAAGGGAACATAGTGGTAACATATCACTGAAGGAACAGAAGAATTAATTATGTTTTAGCTAAAAGATATTATTGATATACACTCATCTACACCTAAAGGTCCAAATTTAGACTTTGACTGAGTTGTATGGGATAAAGGTCGATGAAAAGACTGAAACTTTTAACACACATGTGCCAAATAATCAGACTTGTCACAGAAGACTTGGAAGTCTTCATAAAATAACCCTTAAGGTCTGCCAGTTTGGGCTAGGTAGGCCTGATCTAAAACCCATTGAGGCCAATGGGAATCTTTATTGATGTCTTCCATTACCTTGTATCAGACCCTGTACTGTAAATGATGTCTGTATATTATTCAAGAAATCTTGGGTCAATGGAAATGGGGAGCTCAATGAAAGTAAAAGCCAGTTCAAAATTTTCCAAAAACCTACTGGTTTTGTGGGAGCCCTAACTGAGATTACTGGAGCTTAAATTTCAGAGGTTCTGAGGATCAGCTGCTCCACTGAATATATTGTATTTTTCTGCATAACCTGATCTCTCTTATTTGCTATGTAACCAGGTGGAGCAATATCAAAAAAGCATCCATTTTGGAAACAAAATATTGAAAAACATTGATTTAATTTTAACTCTTCCCCTCTCCCTTTCTGAAATATGCTGCCTGCTTTATAATATGACAGAGACAGAAAAGACATCAAAGGAATCAGATTCCCACAGTGGAAGCCAGCTGTGGTGCCAACTGTAAGACAGTAGACCACATCCTTTGCAGAGTCAGCCTTATCTGAGAAAAATCACACCAAGCTGAGTTGATTTCCATGTTTTTCCTGAGTAAGAACTGCAGCATTTATCCCATGCAGATTACAACACAATTACATCCAACATTAGATCAATTAGGTTCCTTGTTTCAGGCACAGCTTTCCCCTTGAACTTTCCTCTACTTTGACTTTTTTAGCATCCTGAGATAAAATTATCTATGAAAAATGTCTATGAAACAAACTCGAGTGCTGGCAACTAGCTAGTTCTGGTCAAGACCTTAAAGAAGTGTGAAGTGTACCAAATTCATGGATGGGTGAACTTCAAAGATGTGTTAAAAGATACTATTGTATATCTAGCATAATGACAGGTTTCAGAGTAGCAGCCGTGTTAGTCTGTATTCGCAAAAAGAAAAGGAATACTTGTGGCACCTTAGAGACTAACAAATTTATTAGAGCATAAGCTTTCCTGAGCTACAGCTCACTTCATCGGATCTCACAAACTGTGAGAGGCTAATTAGTTAAGAAAAGGAGAACTTGTGGCACGTTAGAGACTAACAAATTTATTAGAGCATAAGCTTTCGTGAGCTACAGCTCACTTCACCGGATGCATTTGGTGGAAAAAAGGTTTTTTCCACCAAATGCATCCGGTGAAGTGAGCTGTAGCTCACGAAAGCTTATGCTCTAATAAATTTGTTAGTCTCTAAGGTGCCACAAGTATTCCTTTTCTTATTGTATATCTAGACAATTCATTTGTTAGATTAGATGTTAACTGTTAGTTGTCTTCATCTACCTACATCCTGTTTAATGTATATTAGTGTAACTCAATTAACCTGTTGTTGCAAAGTATATTCTTTTTCATGTCCTGTAACTCTGTAATTATCTTTACATTGTATGCAATTCTGTTTAATTAACACTATGTCAAAAGGCCTGTATTTAAAGATTTGGGAGTGAAGTTACTCAATGTATAAAATCTAATGAAGAATTGTTCCTGCCCATCACATTTTGTTTACATTATTGCTAAATGACCCATCAACTGGAATTGAAACCTTAGAACTTTGAATGAGAAGGCTGTTGACTTCTAAGCATGGATCATTATGTGAAAGACAATGGAAAATCCACAGACTTTGCTTCTGGTCAACAAAGCAAGACCCATGGGTTGATGTAAATGCTTGCTAGATTGTTTTTATCTATAAAAAGGCACACTGGGAGCAATTCTGCCTCTCTGATTTATCTGAATGCTATTGGGGGCATTCCAGACAACAAAGGGCTCCAAAAACATTTTTTTGGGAAGACCTGAGGAACTTATGAAAGGACTCTAAGAGACTGGAAGACTACTACACCTCTGCGATCATTTGGACTACAAACTCTGACCCAACTGTAATGTATTTTACCGGCTTTAACCTATTAATAACTCTCATTTCTTTTTTTAGCTAATAAATCTTTAGTTTAGTTTACTAAAGAAATTGACTACCATGTGTCTTTAGTGTGAGATCGACTCGAGATGCATCCAGTGACCTGGGGTGAGTGACTGATCCTTTGGGGTTGGAAGAACCGAATATATGTGATTTTTAATTTTAATAACCTTTTATCACAAAGTCCTGTTTGCCTGGGTGGTAAAGAGAAGCTAAAGAGAGAGTAAAGGGATTGTCTGTGACTCCATGGCAAAACTAATATAGTGATCCAGCAGTATAATACAGTGATCCAGTAACTTTTGTTACTGGCTTGGTGAAATCTAATGATAGAATATACTACTAGTCTGAGGTGTCTGTTTCTGACAGTCTGACCTGAGTTTGGCACTCTTGGCTGTGAGCCACTCCAGGCACCGTGACACAAACATTGGTAATTTGGCCTCATATCATTTAGATTGGATGCCACTGTATCATTTTAAATTGGAAAAACAACATTAAACCAATTAAATAAAAGAGGCAATGAAATATAGGTAAAGAAATCAAATAACTGTAAAAGTTTTTAGTGTAATCTGAGAGGAACATTTAACTCAAGACCAATTTTAGTAACCAAAGTGGTTCAGTATCTAAATTGCACACGTTCCTTTGGGATAAAAAGCATTCTCTACATATGAGCTATTATTATGTCGCTGCAGTAATTGGGGTGTGTGTGTGTATATATATATTTCGCTCATTCAAATGGCCAAAAAAACATAGAGAACATAAACTCTGAGCACTATTTGAATTTTTCAAAGTGCCCCAAGTTCACTGAACTTGCAGTGTAATGCAAAAATTTAACAGGTTTCAGAGTAGCAGCCGTGTTAGTCTGTATTCGCAAAAAGAAAAGGAGTACCGGTGGCACCTTAGAGACTAACAAATTTATTAGAGCATAAGCTTTCGTGAGCTACAGCACACGAAAGCTTATGCTCTAATAAATTTGTTAGTCTCTAAGGTGCCACCGGTACTCCTTTTCTTTTTTTTTTAAATTTAACAGTGACCTTTTATGCTTTTATATCTGTTTATCAACAGCTCAGCACATCTTACAACATGCATTTGGGAAATTATTCTACCTGAACACTGCTGAGGTCAATGTTAAGGCTTTGTGTTAGAGTGCAGGTTTGATGAAGTCAGGGTGCACGTTGCTTTTGAGTATCTGAGGGGGATGGAAGTGACAGCCTTATGGAGTAAGTTATCAACAGTTGCAGACAATCTGGTGGAAAAGAATGTACAAGTATTGCCACTTAACTTCTAATTTTCTTGCTTTTAAACTTTTGGGTGAATGAGCTGAGTCCTCCCACAACCTTCACTCTCATTAGATGTAATGTTATGTTGCTAATTATTGTTTAAATGTATCTAAAGTAATAATTGTACATGCAATTTTATGTCCTCATTTACTTTTGTGAGGAGAGAACCTGCACATTTTGAGCACTACTTTAATCTAAAACCCTGATCCTGTAACCGGTTCCACAGGGGCTGGCTCCTGTGCCCATATGAGCACTGACTGCAGGATTGGAGTCATAGTTTGGCAAATAGCTGAAGAATGCACTCTGCATAATCCTTCCCTTGACTTGGTGGGGAGGCTTGTGTGCTCCAGTGACCCTGTGAGCTATGCTGGCAGGAGTTTTAACTCCTGCTAAGGGTACTTCAGCTGGATATGTCAAGAGACAAAAAGGAACCAGATGAAAAGCAGTCCTCTGATCCTCAAAATTGGGGGTTGAATGATAGACCAATAACCTATTCTCATAAAAAAAGTTAAGCTTTAGAAATACAATGGGGAGCCATTCCAGCAAACAGCATGATAGACAAGGATGACAGAGCCTTGTTAATGCCCTAAGTGACATTTGACAGGATGGGAAAGATTCAGATTCAGACTTCATATAATAGAATTAAGAAGAAGATACATATGTTATAGCAAGTGTAATATTCAGATATTTTTATTGAAGAAAAAACTTTCCAAAGACCAATGGAAAAAATAATTTATTGCAGTTCCTTTTACACATTAGCATGAAACATTTATACATATATTTTTGTGCTGATAAGATAGATTACTATAGACAAACTTTTATTTTGTGCACAGAAGTAATTGCATTGTACTAACATATAATTATATAAAGCAGATACTCAGAAAATATCATTGAGCTAAGAATGAATGTATTATTCCAAGAGGAATGCCCTATACATTGAAACTAATTTAATTATTTGTGACTTGTTGTCCAGAATATTATCATATTCTTCCAAGGGCTGAAACAAAATCACTTCTGAAAATTAAAAAGAGACTAAAACAAAAGGCTTTGCCTGACAACCTTGTCCCACCAATGTGCCTTTCAGTGTTTATGATCCATTGGAAATGAACAAAAGCACTGTGAGTGACACAAAATTGTCCAGCAATCTATTATGCACAAGTCAGTTGCATTCAGTTAATATAAACCAATGAAAACTACATGGCAAGAGACCAGCATTTGGATAGAATTACATTTACACATGATTCAAATTGCAGTATTAGACAACCAACCCCCTCTTTTCAATATAAAAATGTACATGCAATATATACAGGTGGAAATTGTACAATAACATCAAAAGAGCTGTTTTCTCATCACTAATTAGCACAGTATGTCAAGTATTATTCCCTGAAGGAACTGGAATACCACATGATGACATCTTGAAGGAAAATGGACAGCATTAATAGAATAGTTTTAATAATGATAATGAAGATAAAAAGCACATACGAGAAGCATCAGATTAAAAGGGTTAGTTATGGCACACACATTGCATAATGTTATTCAGTAAGTACTATCAGGACATAACAAAGGTTACATGAGCCACAAAAAGGGCTTGGAATACACACCCACAGCAAAAATAAAATAATATCAAAAGCTGAGCCAAATAACAGCAAGAGATCCAGCAGTGAATATGATACTTTCAGAGTGGGGCAGATAGGCAAATGAGAAATGCAAAATGAAGTAATACCCACAAATCATCATTACTGCCAGACCAGTAAGTTGTTTGGGACACAGCATTGCACCCTATCCAGCGTCCTCTTCCTCTTCCCCCAGCTCAGTAAACATCTTGCTTTATTTCCTTGAGTGCATGTAAGGGAAGTTTGAGAAATAAGAGATTTTCTTTGAAACAGCAATGTGACATGCAGTGACAAAATAAGTTTGATACTTTTCATTGCGGCTTTATTACAAATAAAGAAGACAGTGCATAGTGAAGCAGGAATATTGTTGTGCCAGGATCACAGGCTTTGGGTGCCTTATTAGTAGGATTATGACAATTCCACCAGTTACGTGACAAGTTACCCTAATATATCCCCGACTGTCCAAGACTCCTGTGAGCCTTGTAATAGTGAAGACATGGGACTACCCCAGTCACAGAGCACTTCCAGCCATTTATGCTGCAGCATGTGAACTCAGAGAGATTGCTATTGCAGGAGGGAATACGTTTGGGATAAGATTGGGGAACGAGCAGTGTGAGGAGTAAGTGAAGAGTCTCTGAAAATGGGAAACATGGGGTATGAGGCATCTGTAGGGATCTTAGCAATACTTACATCAGCTGCCTCCAATATGGTGGATGTTATATTAAGTAACCAATATTTTTATTCCCTATTCTCTTTATTTTGGCTGCAATTTTCACCTTTTGGAATGTTGTAAACCATAAAAAGATAAAACAAAAACACCTTAGCTTTTCTACTAACTGGGCCATCCTAGTTCTGTGTTTTTAAAACAAACCTGCCTGTCAGGAGTGAAGCTGCAGCTGCACTTTGTTCTAAAAACATGTAAACAAGGGCATCAGGAACTGCAAAACAAGAGATAGAGCCACAGCTACTGTTGCCAATGCTCAGTTCAGACGCAGTCCTAAAATTGTTGAGTGCTTATGTGGAGAACAGAAAAAGAACACAAAATGCAAGCAAATACGGGTGCTTGGAAAGCAGAGCCTCCTAGGAGGTAATTATGTTGCACTATGTGATTGGATGACACAGCTAAGAGGTGCTGAGCCACTACAACTTCCATTGCTATCTATTGACACTGCAGAGGCTCAGGGCCTTTTCAGGTTTGTCATAAAATCTCTATCCACTTGCTGGAAACATTTGCCTCCTATGTTAATTATTGTGATCTAATTAGCGAAGGTGATTTCATGAGTGCCTTCTGGGATGAAGGGGACGGAAGTGGCACATTATCTCTGATTCTGATTAATTGATTCATGTTGGTAATGGAGATTAAAAAAAGAAGTTCACTGGTGTATTGGAGAGAACAATTAGCAGGAAGATGATCTGGTTAATTTAAGAAATCTTTTTAATCTCTAACTGATTCTATGATTCACTCCTTGCAATATGCAGGAATGCCCCTACTGGATATCAGTGAGACAAAGTGGGTGAAGTAATATCCTTTACTGGACCAATTTCTATTGGTGAGAGAGGCATGCTTTTGAGCTTACACTGAGCTCTTCTTCTGTGATTGGAGGAGTCCTACTGTACAGGAACATCGTATTTGTGTGTACATCTGAATTTAGTAAGAAGCTAAAACAAAAGAGATCCATGGCTTTTATCAGTCAAGGAAATAATTCTATTAGTCCATCACAGTCTGAAGGAAACTGCCCAATGATTGGAGTGAGGCATGTCTGGGAATTCTAGGAAAATCTACCCTAAGTGCAGAAGGCCTTTATGTAGCACCTGGTCTGAGGCAGAGCTAGAGGCATTGCTTTATCCAGAACAAAACCGAGCTTCCCTACTTCTGGGAGAAAGGTGTAAAGGTCTATTCTCCAGCGCACATCAGGGACTTATTCCTTTGGGGAAGATCTCTGCTTAGGCCACATCTACAGAAACTGTTAGGTCAGCTATCCAGAAAGAGATTGAGCAGAACCAAAAAGCTTGAGTTGTTGTCCTGTGATAAGGATGGCTATAATGCTTTGTAAAACAAATAATTTCGTTATAACTCTTAACACTAGAGTGAAATAATCCTGTGTGTACCTCATACAATGGACAGCCCCATCACAAATTTCAGAGTAGCAGCCGTGTTAGTCTGTATCCACAAAAAGAAAAGAAGTACTTGTGGCACCTTAGAGACTAACATTTGTTTGAGCATAAGCTTTCGTGAGCTACAGCTCACTTCATCGGATGCTCAAATAAATTTCAGAGTAGCAGCCGTGTTAGTCTGTATTCGCAAGCTGTAGCTCACGAAAGCTTATGCTCAAATAAATTTGTTAGTCTCCAAGGTGTCACAAGTACTCCTTTTCTTTTCCCCATCACAAAATTACACAAATCTTTTAGTTAAAATATACCTAACGGTATTCTAAAAGGTACTGTGCTCTACTTTCTATTAGTGTTTTAGAACTAGCTAATGATTTGTGAAAGGGTAAATGAAAATGAGTCAGCAGAGCAGCTCATTTATATGGACATTTTAGTCAGTTGTCTATTGTTAATCATTTATCTTACAGTAGCATCTAGCCTTCTGAGCAAAAACCTGAGAACCATCAACTCCTGAGTTCTAATGACATCTCTGACTGTGGCTATAAGCACGTTACTTATAGACAAATTGTCAAAAGTTGCCATTAATCATGGGTTCCTCAATTTTTAGGAGTTCAATTTGAAACACCTTAGACTTGGTTTTCAGAAGTTCTGAGCACCTGTAACTCCATATGAAATCAATGGGAGCTGCAGGTACTTAGTGCTTCTGGAAATCAAGCCCAAGGCGTCTCTAGCTGGGTTCGTTTGCCTCAGTTTCCTCCTCTGTAAAAAAGATTAACAATATTATCCTTACCTACCTACCTCCTAAGGGGGTTGAGAGAATGAATAGTTAGTGTTAATAAAAAGCTGTTTAGATAATTGCTACATAATGGAAGTACTAAATATTATTAATACCAGAAGCAGCCTTGATATATGTACCCTTTCAAAATCTATTTTAAATATATGTCTAGGCTAAAGCAGGTAGTACCCACCTGGCTGTGCATTCCTCTCTAACGTTACATTTAAAAATAACACAAGCTTTGTTAAATAGGATCTCTATTGGTAATAATGTAGGGAAAAGTGAAAAGTGTTTTGATAAAACCTCTTTTACCTCTGACTATGGATCTCAAAGGGAAACGTCAGTCATATGAAACTACGGTATATTCTGCAATGGGTATAAAACACAACTAGCAAAGTATCATCAAAAGGTGACAGAGAATATTCATGAAAGTTTCGAGTCTGTGCTAAAGACTACAGATAAGTTTTCTAGAGAAAATACAGACTGTTCTCTGAAGTATACTGCCCTGGAATAAGAAATATCAGCATTTAGTAGATACCATTAAAAAGTCAGCATTTGCTTGCTCAAATACTTGCAGTAAGAACTGTGGGTAGAATTTGCAAAAATGACTAAGTGGCTTAGCAGCCTAAATCCCATTTTCAAAAGAGATTTAGGCACTTGGGACTCTGAATGAGACTTAGGCTGCTAAGGCCCAGATTTGTAAAGGTATTGAGATGTTGCTCCTTAAGTCACTTCTGAAAATGGGATTCAGGCTCTGAAGTCACTTCAGTGCTTTTACAAAGTTCTACTCTGTATCTTCCTAAATTAAACATGCAACAGCATCTGTCCAGGCAGAATCCTGTACCCTCACAGAGCTCCATTGACTGCAATAGGGAGCCCATACAGAGGTAGTTGCTGGACTGGCATCTAAAAATAGAAGAGACTGCAGTATTGCACTCACTACAGGCAGGCAAATGGAGAGTTTTCAAATGGCACTAACTATACATGTCAGCTAAACAGAGATGTACTGTATATTAAAAAGTCTAATATAATAGAAAAATCTGTAAGGACAGATAAATATTTAAACACTTGGCATTCCCTCAAGGACTTTTTAAAATACAAAAGTATTTTTTTAGAGAATGCATAAACAGCAAAGATAAATAATCAAGACCTTTCATCTGCTGTCAAGACAGTAAACACATTAATGGAACAACATTTTACAAAATGGTTCATTTCTTGTAGGGAACATTTAGTTTTGCAAGTGAAAATGGTTCTCAATGGTTTGGATTAAACTTCTTGTATTTATGCCTTGTTTTAAAAAACGAATTACTTTTTGGCTAGTCGTACCTCTGTCTCTGTACTCTTTCTGGACAAAAACCAAACTTGCATTGGTTCTTTTTTACCCTTCATGGAAACAGGGCCTCTGTGTTCGAGGTGAAATTGAGGATCTGAATTTTCTGGTGACATAAGACACCTGAAATTAAAAACAAACATTAGATTACCCCTCCACACACACACACACACACACAAAACATTAAACATGCTACATCTGAGGGGCACATTAATTACATTGTCAGGCAATATTGTAGGCTGGGCTTAACATGAATAATTGGACATGGGTGAGGACTCATATCCTGGGACACCGAATTAGGGAGATAAATCCATCAGTAGTTTGGAAAAAGAATATTTGTATTAGCTAAGATAAGGGGGGAACACCCAGGGAACCATTTACAATGGACAAGGTAACAATGGATAAAATAAGCCTGGAACATAAGATGAGGGAAAGAGTAAGTCATTCATGGACAGTGAATATACAGAGCATCCTCTACAGGGGTTGGTTCCTACAAAGTAACCAAGCCAGTCCCAAAACACATATAGTGAATGCAATGAAATGTGTAAATTGTGACAAAGCTCTGTCCTTGCCTCCATGGATCCCGCGTTTCCTGGTGGATTTTGCTAGCCTTAGAGGCTCACTATGACCCTCCACGTAACCCTTCTTTCTCTAGAGACAAGGGTCACAGTCTACTGAGCCATTTTCATCATAAGTCAGCGAGGGAAGTGAGGAGAAGTTATCCTTCCTTGCACAGTCTCTGTTTTCTCCCAGTCTCAGTGATTAATCGGGGGCAAAGGTGGCGGGGGAGCCCGGGCCCACTCTTTACTCCGGGCTCCAGCCCAGGGACCCTAATAGTATCAGCTATGGTAGCTGACCTTTTAGAAATATGACATGTACAATTCCCTGGGCTACTTCCCCCACAGCAGCCCTCACTTCCTCAAGCTCCACTTCACCCTTACCTCAGGGCCTCCTTCCTTGTGTCTGATATGGTGTGTACTACTCAGCCTCTCCAACAGCGCAACTTCTTCCCACAGCTCCTGACATGCCCACCCACCTGACTGACTGGGAGGCTTTTAACTAGTTTCAGCCAGCCCCTGATTGGCTTCAGGTGTCCCAATCAACATAGCATTCTCCCTGTCTCTGGAAAGTTCTTAATTGGCCCCAGGTGTCTTAATTGACCTGGAGCAGCTTCCATTTAACTTAACCTGGGATTTGTTTAGCCTGGAGCGAATATATCTATCTCCCACTACTTTTCTATAGCCATCTGGCCTTGCCCCATCAGAAAATGTATATTAAGGAAGAAGTTTGCTGCATAACTTTGGATGTGTGATACCCCCTGTACCAACCCCCTACACCTGAGTCTGGTCAACTCAGTATAGCTTTGCTTTATGCCAAATAAAGGAACCTGAGTGACAAGCCTGGAGTCTGATTGAATTCTTGGGTAACCTGAGTGGAAGATCTCAGGGGAACCCTAACAAATATCTGAAGGCGATTATCATGTCTCACTACAAATTCTGGCGGCTGAATATAATTGTTTCCTAAGGAAAGAGTGATTCGTGGTAATGTAACTTGACACAACATTTCATGAAAATACACGTGCAGTAATGTACTGAGTGGGATTGTCACTATCACCTCTAAAGTTACTTTAAAGGTACATTGATAAAGTTGTTTCTTTTGAAATTCTTATCAAGAAGGGGTTCTGCATTTCTCACCTGTAGGTGTACTCAGAAACATTGATTTTTCCTTTTTCTCCAGTGGTTTCTGTTCTGCTTGTTAGATTAACAGTGTTTCCAAAGAGACAGTAGCGGGGCATCCTTTGGCCTATGACACCTGTAACCACCTCCCCAGTGTGGATACCTATTGTTATCTTTAACAAGAAAAAGCAAGTTTGAATATTTTATAGTTCATGATCAATTTTACTAACTTAATGTTTCCAACTAAATACATATAATATGCATTTTCTAAATGCTGGAGTTTATGTTTTATAAGACACCAGTCTTGATTCTTTTTCGCCTTACACCATGTGTAGTTATTTACTGCTGTGCAGACTGAGTGTAAAATGCTATTCATTCAGAATGGTAGAATTCTACACACATTTTGCACAGCTGTACAAGACTATACAAGGTGCAAGGCAGTGGAAAAATCAGGCCCACTTTTTCAAAGCATAAGGACAGATTTGGCTGGAGAATTATCTTGGCACAGGATACTGATCACTGCAGGCTCTCTTATGAGGCCCACTCCACAAATCCGGGTGCAGAAGTGTGCTGGTGGTGGGGAATGGAGACTAAGGGCCACAGTAGACACTGTTAGGATGATTCTGTGTGGTACTATCCAAGATTCTATGTGGCCTCCAGGGCTATCTAAGTTACATCAGGTGCCATTTCAACCTCTGTAGCAGTCCACAACTGAAAGGACACAAAGGTGGCTTCACATCACCATAGTCCCTTGCCCAGGCTGTGAGTTGTGTTGCACCCCACAAAGGAAGAGCATAAGAATACACTCATTGATTTTAATGAGTTTTGAGTGCAACTCAGAGCAGAATTTGGCTACTGTGCATGCTACCTAAGCCACCTGGAGACTTCAAACACAGAGGTTTACATATTAGGTGCACAGGACACAAGGTGACTTTTATATCTATCTGTCTATCTACCTACCTACTTATGTTCTTGTTTTAAAAAAGTAACATAAGGATTTTGAAGTTAAAATTTAAGAGTAATGAGCAACTTTTAAATCTAACATATTGCATACTGTCTTTATAAATGCTAATTTCTAATCTGAACTGAGCACACAGATACATAACTCAAAAATCTCACAGTGTGAACACATCTACAAGGGTGATAGTGCGTCTTCCTTTTCCTTTCACCAAGTCCATTGCCTGAAATTAATGACTAACCCCATCTGATCACCAAGGTACACAGCACATCTTGGATAGCACAGGGCAGTACTTATGTTAGGAATAATGTCTGAATTACAGAGCTTTTTGGTAAAATCATGGGGCCAAAGTCTCTGTTACAGAAGCATATATCCAATGGAGCTTCTCCAGAGTGAGAGCTCACCTCTTGTTAAAATAGTTCTTCTGTGAGATTGTTTTATTTCTCCTGCATTCAGAATAGTCTCTATTTTTGCTAACGAGGGGCATAATTCCACTCTGAGGAAAACTGGTGTAAATCATGCGTACCTCCAATGAAGCCTTGACAAATGGCCTCTTTCTATAAATGATGATTGAATTATTCATAATCCATGCCTAAAGTAATCAGAAGAATGGGTGGGAGTAATATTATTTTAAAAACAAATAGTTTGGTTCCTGTTTTGATTAAATTAAGCAGTTACTGAATTAAGTACAAGGCACCATCCTACAGTGTACCTCATAATCTGTATGGAAAAAATGTGACTCAGAATTAAGAACTTGTCCCTTTCCGTTAAACCCTGTACATATACAAACAAATTGGGAAAAATCTTGCAATTATTTCACTACATTTTTAACAAAGCCCAATTCATCTCCTGTAACAATTGGCTCCAAATTTATAATTATACAAGAACAGGAGCCAGCCGGATTTCTTACTTATGGAGGATCCCAACCATTTAATATATAATGATTTTATTCAGTGATAAAAAGGTCACAAGTGAATTATGTGTTACATACACTCAAAGAACCCTACAAAGATAGTATTTGTTCAGTGGGGTTTTTGTGGCTCAGTTTCATACAGACAAGATGCTTATTGGCAAAGATGCTTCTCACTGTGAAGAATGGGCTAAGTCCTTTAACAGACTTCTCAATTATTGCAGAGCTTCAGATCAGGCCTTCTCCACTTCTATGCTCACAAATAGAGTGAAACACCCAGGAGCTAATACACTACTGTCAGATGCATGGGCAATTCCATTCATGTACATAGGAATGTGCCTTTTTATCCTGTGATTATTTTTCTGAAAATGAGAGATTATTGCAAGACCTCTAATTCGGTGTTAATTCAAAATGTAACTTCTAGTAGTCACAGAACTGCCATTCTCCACCTCAACGAATCCCTATGGAAACAAATATTGCTCTAGAATGAAAGATTTTCCCATGGCTCTGAACCAGAATCAAAATGGGTTGTTGAGAGAACACTATTGTTCTATACTCTGTGCTTCAAGCAAATACATACTGCACTCAGATGGGCAGTTGCAGCTCGCACTGAAATCAATGGCAGCCAAACATACATGGCCATGGGCAGAATTTGGTCCTTAAGATTGGTAAACACAGTAACTATGTTTTGGGGTTTTGTGGGAGATGAGTTATATCACACATATATCTGTTTCTTCATATCACTGAAAAGATCACTCATCTTCTAGCAATAATAAAATTTGTGAAGGCTGGACTTTGAGTTTTATTGTATTTCAGTGGTGGTTTTTTTAAAAATTCAACAAGTCTTTACTGAATCCTGGATAAATACTAACCTGTACAGGCTCTCCATCTACTTGAACCTGTCCTGCTATTTCCATCATATCCAATGCCAGGTGGCAGATAGATCGTGCATGATGAATGCATGGCTCTGGTAGACCACTAACTGTCATATACTTGTCTCCAACTGTCTCCACCTATCAAAACATGTTTGGGAATTATGCTTCAGAAAGCTAGAGCTACTGTGGTGTTTCTTTTAAGATTGCTAGACACTTCAAATACTTTCCCCTTCACCTTTTTCTATACTCCTAACATCCTTGGAGATTCATGTATACAACTTCTTAAAATTAGTTGGAGAGCTCACTATCCATTGATTAGCAGCTTATTCTACCTTTATTTACCTAAAAGTACTTATTTTAATGATTGCATGCATTTATTTCAACGTGCAGCATTCCAAATAAGAGTTCTTCACTCTGTATGTTGTTATAACTAGCAGTGGACGTGTTCTTTTCTTCACTGTGGACTAAATCCACACCAAAGTTGTAAAAACATCTAAAGTCAATGAAATGAACTGAGATTATATTTATTTTATGACACTATCTTATAGCAACACAATAGCAATGCCCTAAAATCTCATGTTTACCTTATAAACGAACGGATTCCTTCGTGAATCAGTCAGAATATCAAATCTTGTGTAAAGGTCATTTAAAAGATTAACAATTTTCATGGCTCCCTCTCCAGAAGCATGTTTACTGCAGAATGCATTGAATCCAACTATGCCACTGAAGAGAATGGTCACATTATCATACCGCTTAGCTGGCACAGGACGCTTGTGTCTCAGTTCATTTGCAACAGACGGTGGAAGGACAGAATACAGCAATCTAGACAGGTAAAACAAGTAAGGGATATGAGAGAGAGAGAGAGAGAGAGAGAAAGAAAGAAAATGAATAAATGTATTATTTAAGTATGACCCTGATATTTCCGTAAATGGTTATTATACATTAACGATTTCTAACAGTTAAGTGATGTACGAGGCTTATAATGGAGTCTATTCCTTGAACACCAGGCTCTGATATACATCTGTGTGGTTCATATGGTTAAAGCAATTACATTCCAAACACACGTGCTAATAGGTCAAAGCCACCACTTAACTATGAAAAAATATATTGCAATTCCTTTGACATAATCTGTTAAAATACCTGGTACTACTACTACTTATTCCTAAAGAATGTGGGCCAGATCCTCAGCTGGTGTAACTTGGTTTTGCTCCACTGATTTCAATGGATCTACACCAATTTACACAAGTGTTGTATCTCATCCTTAGGGTTTATTACATTTTTTCAACAAATCGAACAGTCCATATGACAAAAAGAAAAAACAGTGTATATTGTAAATCACAATGCAAATTAAAAACTAAATCATACACATAGGCCCATATTCTACCCTCATGTTCACCCCTTTTCAGCTTTCCATCTGCCACTGTACAGAACTCAAACTCAGCAATTTGGCAAAGCAGGAACAATTCAGGGCTTAGCAAAAAAAATCTGATGGTAACTCAGATAAAATGATACTACTTTGCAATCTAAAATTATGCATTTTAAAGTTCTGGCAGATCTCATCGGTTATTCAGCCTGCAATAAACTACAGGCTAAGAGAGACATGAAAGCTAAGAGAAGAAAGGAATAAACAGGATGAGAAAGATAAGGAAGAGAGATAAGAATAATGGATAGATGCATTTCCCTAAAGAATAATAGATAGAATTTTCTAAAATTATTTTATTTTAAACACATCAAAGTGTACAGTCTCAATTACTGGAATTATTTAAACTGGTTTAATACATCCCTGATCTCCCTATGCAATTCTAAACTCTCTTGCAACTTATGGGTATGATTGTGGTGCCTTCTGCATGTGTGGAAAAAGGGAGGGAAAGAGGGTGCAAGGAGTTTTTCCTCCCTTTATGCAATGACACACAAGAAATCACGTGTCTTGGTCCCTGCCATCAGCAAGTACAAGGAATGAGGTACAGTTCTGGTGTTGGGGATAGCAAATCCAAAAGAGAGATTTCACTGGAACTACTTACATGAGCAAGGGCTACTTTCATAAATAAAGGTTGGATGGCTGAGTCCTATTTCTATGCTAAGTTTCAAACTTCTGTCATTTTTTGCTGTAAGTCTGTTCAGAAAACTCTAGGCAGAACGGTTTTGCAATCTGATGGTACTAACATCTATCAGATTTAAGTGAGTTTACAAGTAAGCAAACGTGGCAGGATTGGATCCAAAGTCCCAACTGAAGAGTATATGCTTTTCTAGGTTTTGGTGAGGAAGGGAATAATTTATAAATACAAGTTAACAGCAAAAGAAAAATCATCTCTGAGCATGTCCAAAATGCATCCATTTAAATATTTTTAAAGTCTTTTATGACATCACTCCATATTTTTTCTCATTACATTTTTGCGTATTGGTGCTGATGCTCTCAGACTGCTGCTCAGAGGGATACCACTCCTGCAATCAGCCCTGTGCAGGTGGCCTCCTCTTCCTGCATAAAGTTCCATTAACCACAATGGGACACTGTGTGAGGACGGGGGATTGCCCATATAGATCTGATCACAAGATCCTACCCAAGTATGGGTCAGGGAGGATTTTAAATGCCTCACTCAAACTCAAATAGCATATGCCTCCAAAAAACAAACCACATCAAACAAAGAACTATATCGATACTATAGAGGAGACATCCCTGGCATGAAGAACATTTTGAAGTTTTTAACAGATTCCACAATATACTTGAAATTTTAAACTTTCATTTTAAAAAAGGTGATCTTATACTGATGTGCTGCAGCCCCTGCTAACCAAGTCTTATAGAAAAATGTCTCCAGCTAAATAAGAGAAGCAGCAAAGGTAGGAACATTCCACTCTCACACTCTATTCACCTCAGTGAGGTGTGAAATTTAAAGCCTAACTGGGACAATTTAAAAGCTAACATTTTAAAATAGATTTATTTATTTATTTTTAAAGAGACTCAAATTGCATGCAAAAATGGTTTGGATAAAGTTAAAAATTAGAAATGCAAAAGTTACACTTCTAACAGTGGAAGTTGTGTATTACACAGATACAGCATTTTCACTCCCTAGATTCCTATTTTAATGTGCATCTTGAAACTATTACCGCAAGGTATGTCTTTAATCTAATATTGTATACAGATGCCAAAAAACATATAGGATTTGCAACATGGCTCAATTAACACTGTCACCGGAATCCTAACTTTTAGACTTTCTGATTTTTTGTGCAACCTTTCTGTTGCATTAAATATAGTTCTGGACTATTTTCTGGCGTGTTATAGTAATAATTCATGCTGCCTTTCCTGTTGGGTGCCAAACAGATTACTGTTCACTGATGGTAAAAAAGTGTTTCTACGAGTCAAACAAAAAAATAAAAATAAAAAATGGGTTTTTTTTAAAGCTTCCTTTGTTTTCGAGTTCCTCAACTCATCATTTCCTTGCCACTCATTTACAGCGACAGACACTACTCTACAGGATAAGCAATAGGACAACAGACTTGATGGCAGGATATTGTCAACATCCCTATTAGGTACTGACAGACCTGGAGAAACTTTGCTACTACATCACTGGTGAGTATTTTTCAAATAGGACATTTGACTGCTCGTCAAATCCTGCTTGTCTCAGAGCCAGTTACTTAATTTACCAGTAACTAGTCTTCTCTCTGAGTCCTGTTTAGAGAATATTATGTAATAGTAATAATTTGCATGTTCAATGTATTGTGCACTAGTTCACCTCTCACGAGGCATAGAAAAGCCAAATTCATAGCATCATACCATAGCAGGACTTTAAATAGTCTTTTATTTTTGTCTGCCTCTAGACTGTAATACAGTTTTCAAATAAGAAAATCAAATTCCTTTTAGCCTGGCTGTGTTTTCTGTCATTTTCAAATTTAAATTTTCATAATTAAATGTTACATATGGTAGATCAAGAATGATTTACTACTTTATTATAACTCTCAATGTTATTTCAATTAGCCTGATCCCTATGAATTATCTCCTTTATTTACAGGGCACATAGTAAATTATAGAGTGATTTCTGCATCATTGGCACTTTGTCACTAACTCTGGCTAATGCAGCCTCAGTAAGATGCTTTTCTGGAACACTGCTCTCTTATGTCATTTTTAAAGCTATGGGGACTGTTGGTTCGCTTTAGTTTTTAGCTCTCTACAGCAAAGAAGGGAAGGAGTCCTTCAGTTTTCCATGCATGTGGTATTCTATATTGCTGCTAATGTTTGAGAACCTTCAGAATATACAACAGTATAAAGACAAAAAAAGTTTGTGCTCTCTTGGCTCCACAATTACCAGTTGTTTTTGTTCCAGTTTAAAACTGGGAATTAATTCTTACGTGTCTGTCTTTTTCTTCTCATCTTCCAGTGCTCTTAGTGTGTGCTGAAGTCTGTCTGTGAGGATCTCCAGTTCTTGAGTCAGCTTGTATTCCTCTCTGAACTGCTCTCCCAAAAGGACTAAGTCACGGGTAGCATCATGCAACGGAATGTCACTCAGATATAACCCTCTTCTGGTTAAATCATCCAAGTTCATCACACTGTTATATAGAGAAATGTATTTCATTAGAAATGAAATGAACATTAAACTAAACTTGCCTAAGGAATCCTTTAAAATATTGATTAATAGCAGGGGTTGGGGATAAATGGGTAAATAGTGAGGTAATACATTTAATTAAAAGATTGGGAGTACAGTAAAACAAGTAGCTTCCATCAACTATCTTGTAACTGTACGCACTAATGCATGTTTTTTTACTGTACATGTGCATACAGAGCCCTGACTGATGCATTTTATAAATGTCTAAAATAACACCCCCCCAATAATAGCAGTGCTATTGTAACCTACTGTTCAGTGCATGTTACCAGTCTCCCACCTGTGCCCGCTCCACAAAGGATATGAATGTGTTATCTCACTGCTACAAAACTGATCCTTTAGCAAAACTATAAAGTTTTATGCTTTTAGCTCTAAAGGTCCTCAGTTCAATCCCTCGTCACAACCAAGATGACAGTTATCACGCTATGACATGAGTCTATTACATAATTTATTTTCCGAACTAATTTTCCAGCTGATTCTTAAATATCATTGCATCTCACTGTGAAAATTGCATTGAAACTGCTATGCAAGCACATCACCAGTTGAGAAACTGATTCCTACTTCTTCTTAGGGTTATGAAATTCATAAACCAAATGTCATGACTTATTAAAAACCTCTCAGTTAATGAGGTGTTCTGCTTAAAAACAGATGGGATAATATGTACCAATGTTTGTAATGAATGATTTTATGAATGCACCATATTCTGTTCTCTATGTGCAACTCCCTCATATCAGTGGGCTTGCACCACTATAACTTAGAACAGAATCTGGTCCAGTGTGTTTCTGTAGTCGTATACATTTAGAGACACTCTTGCAATTTGGTGGCTATTCAGCATGGTCAATAGAGTACTTTTATTGCTTAAACTACCTTGGAGAACAAAGAAAGAGAATACTGTCTGCTTCAGGTAAGTAGATCATTTGACCTTTGAGGCGTAAGCAGCTGATTTCCGTGCCAGTTAGTTCGTCTTCACACTCCAACTTTTCTACATCCAACAGTCCTTCCTTGTAATGAAAAAGTAATAATAATTAAACAACAATAATGATTCCTCTGTTACTTCACCAGGCACATGTGCATGTGCGCATGCAAACAGACACACATAACCTTCACTAGAGGAAAGCTCAGGATGTCTGGAATCGATCCATGAAGCATAGACTACACTGAAGACCAAATGAACTTGTTTCTTGAACATGCCAACTATAGTATTTAAGTTTTCTAAGGTTTCCTCTCTCAATTATTTTAGTGCAGTGGTTCTCAAACTAGGGCTGCCGCTTTTTCAGGGAAAGTCCCTGGCAGGCCAGGCCAGGCCAGGCCAGTTTACCTGCCGCATCCACAGGTTTGGCCAATCACAGCTCTCACTGGCCGCAGTTCGCCGCTCCAGGCCAATGGGGGCTGTGGGAAGTGGCGCGGGCTGAGGGATGTGCACTTTGCTGGTTTTGTCCTCCTTTTCCTCTGTTAGATGTCATTTCTCAAACTGAGGGTCTGATCCTGTCAGTGCATATGCAACACTTCTCCTTCAGCCTTCTGGGATATTACTTCCAGTAAGTAAGCAGGTTACCTGGTGTAATAGTTGCTACTTCACGTGCTGCACTCATTTACATGAGTTTGCCTGGCTCTTTTGCCCCATCTACAGAAAAGGACGCAGGAACATGTTGGGGGAGGAAGGAGGGAGAGTGTGTGTGTGTGTGTGTGTGTGTGTGTGTGTGTAAGGGCCCAAGCAGTGATATGCTACATGCTGGCCTTTCAAACTATTACACAGTTGCTTCTCCCCCAAAAGCAGGAGCAACTGTTGTTATACAGTTACTCCTAGCAGAAGGCTGCAGTTCTGTAATGTCATTTATTGTACAGGATCGTCATTTATAAAGAAGGCATCATAGGTGCAAAAAATATGCACCCCCCTGTATCTGCGCCTATAGCCCACCCTAACAACCACATATGAATTCATGCATCTGGCTTTTTCTTGGCCCAAAACACAGAATGGGCTCAGAGCTTACTACTGTGCAAAATATTTTTATTGAGGGCCTCTGAGTTTCCTCTTATCTCTCTAAAATATACTTACTTATTCAAAAGCCAGATGAACGTTATTTGGTTACCTTGCTCCTCAATACAAAGACAGTGTTGATATGTGAAAGGATCCCATGGAAACTAATATCAATATGAGGCCGAACCAAGGAAAAAACTGACAACAGATTGCAGTTTCCTGGCTGAAGCTAAAACATAAACAAGACAAACAGAAGCTCATTTTCTAAGGAAATAAAGGATTTTTCTACAACCAGAAAATATTCACATGGTGATTGTATTTCTTTCACTTCATATACAATGCAATGTGGAAGAGAATAGAGACAGAGAATGCAGGTGTACATTCTTTATATAAAATATTAGATTAAACTATGGTTTTCAAGTTGTGGCTGTGGTGTATTTTAAAGTGCAGTTCTATTCTGGAAAGTGACTTTGCAAAAGTAGCACTGCACCATATCATGTTTGAGGTCTTTCAGCGTTCCTTCACTTTACAAGTAAAAAGCTGTTTTTTCTAACTGTCCTCCCTACAAACTCACCTTAGGGTCAAAAAGTCAAGTTGTGTTCTCTCACCTATTATCTCCTGTAATAAAGATTCTGCAGGCCATATTCGGTAGGTCACTAATTACATGTGTTCAATGAACCACCCCTGAATTCATCTGAAAAACGACTGACCTCTCTTCTTTCCAATTCCCCCTCAAGAGCCATGTCTAGGAAATCACCAAATCATAATGGTGAGGTGAAGGGTTAGTAAAATTAACTATATTGTAAAAATATTTAAATGATTCAGAACCATCAAGATATGCACAGTGCCTATGTAACTGCATGATCAATTGACATTATCCTCATCATACCTCTTATATTGTTTACTACACATATACCCCTTCCCTTATATTGTTTATTACACTTCCTAGCTCTATCTTGTCTTAAATTAGATTGTTCGTTTTTCAGGGCAGGGACCACATTATCCTATGAGTTTACACAGTACATAGTGTAACAGGGCCCCCAATCCTAAGTGAGAACTTTGAGCACTACTGTAATATAAACAACAGAAAACAATATCAATTGTGTTCAGCAGGGTTTCATAGGCATATACTGAGGTCGGAAATTGGACCTTAGAAATTGGTAATTAGAACTTAGTTAAAACTGATGTTGCTGATGTAAAAGAGCATTCAGCACCCCATCATACTGCAGCTATGTTGCTCTACAATGCTAATAAGCCTGAAAAATAATAAAATATTTTTTGTTGTCAAAAGTAAGACTCCCTGAATACATAGAAGGCAGACCTGTTCCAGAAGAAGGTGCTATTTTTACATAGTTCATTTTCAAAGTGCAACTGCATTTTAAGGTGAGAATTAAACACTGCACTGTAATGTAGAAAGACAATCGCAAATCTATTTAATGTCTTCACAATGAACCCTTGCAGAATATATCGTATCACAATATACCTTAAATAAAAAAATTATAATAGCACTTGAGTGTTATTAAAATAATATCTAAAACACTTGTTACAGCTTTTCACATAAGACAATAGTCTGACCTGTGGAAGGACTCTGTATATAGCATTGCCACACTGTGTTACCACCAGATCTCTGTCAAATATTATGTGGAAAGGAAAAGCCTTGCAGAAAGTGTAAGGACTGATGCGGGACTCTTGGGTCCCATTCTCTTCAAATCTGTCAAGGTCTTCATAAAAGTCCTCTTCCTTAGACTCCTTCTCTTCAATTAAAAATTGAGTGTGGTCACACTCCTCATTTCTCTGTTGAATAACCTGGATGAAAGAAGAGAAAGATTGCAGGTAGCAATAACCTCTATCACGTGTTAATAATTGGAATTCTATTGTAAAGACCAGAACACATTTAGAGAAAATAGATACATAAATATCAAAATAATGAGTTCCAGTTCTTCCAAAAATACAGTATTCCCATAGAAATCTTCAGTTTTAAAAAAAATCTCTACAAATCAAGGGAGGAATAGCATTTCTTTATTCAAGCACAGTTGTTCTTGGCACTAATTGAAGCCCATTCAAATATGAACTGTAAATTCTAAATCAGGGGTCAGCAACCTTTCGGAAGTGGTGTGCCGAGTCTTCATTTATTCACTCTGATTTAAGGTTTCGCGTGTCAGTAATACATTTTAACGTTTTTAGAAGGTCTCTTTAAGTCTATAATATACAACTAAACGATTGTTGTATGCAAAGTAAATAAGGTTTTTAAAATGTTTAAGAAGCTTCATTTAAAATTAAACTAAAATGCAGATCTTATCAGTTTACTGTGATCCTTCCCCTTGCTTTTCCTTGCTGAGTTTTCCAATGTCTGGCACCTATTTGGATACTTTAAGCTGCACGCAGGCTTCTGAGTGATCAGTTGTTAAACAGCTCCGAGAGGGACAGAGGACAGATTTCATGTGTGAAAATACCTGTTCACACAGGTATGTGGATCCAAATGCTGTAAGCATTGCAAACACAAATTTTCTTCAAATAGTTAAATTTCACTGGCAGGGACGCCCAGCAGGTCAGAATAGAGGCTCCCTGATCTCTTTCGGTAGCTTCAAGTGCACTCCACAGATCTCCAAACTTCAATGCCCACAATTCTGAGCTTTTTAACTGAATGAGCTGCATTTTGAAATCTTCAACACCCATCCACTGAAATACAGACAAATCCAAGTCGCTTTTGTTGACTTTTTCAGGTTTAATTAGAAAAGAAACCATTGGGCCAAATCGCTGGAAATCTTGAAATCTGTCAGAAAATTCTGATTCCAGTTCTTCCATGTACATTCTTATCTCAACATCAAACGCAGTGCGCTGTTCCATATGGCATGATAGTGATGTAAGCAGAAAATCAGGATTTAAAAATATCCCAGTATAGTGGTGCTGAAACAATTTTTAAGGAGGGGGTGCTGAGCTATGCGCCCTCTTGCCCCTGCCCCAGTGGGCCACAAGGCCAGTGGGGGTGGCTGCAGAGCCCTAGGCCAGCATCTGGGACCTCAGTCTGGCTGGCCCTGGACCGGTGGCTGGGACTCAGAGGCTGAGCGGGGCCAGTGGACGGTACCCTAGGCCAGCAGCGAAGCCCTCAAGACTGGTGGCCGGGACTGGCAGCGGGCTGAGCGGGACCAGCAAACGGAAACCCAGCTGGCAGGGGGCCAGTGGCTGGTGCCCCAGGCCAGCAGCAGAGACCCCTAGACCAGGGGCCAGGACCCGGGTAGTGTTAGTGCCACTGAAAATCATCTGGCGTGCCGCTTTTGGCACACATGCCAGAGGTTCCCTACTCCTGTTCTAAATTAAATGGATATGTCTACACCAACTCCTGATCCTGGAAATAAGGAGCTACACTCAGCTTTGCATTATGCTTGGTTCTGCTGGTATAGCCCAGAACACAGGACCTCTTGTGAGGGAAAGTGCCCCTGGACGGTTTTGCATTGTCCAACTGCAACTTTATTTCTATGGGGAACCTGCACCTGATCAATGGATCCCCCAAAATAGGCAGAGCTGGCTGGCGATAGACCATGGCATGGCTAGTCTAAGTATGGGCTCATGCCGCACTTAGCTTCAGGAGACTGCACTGCTGGGACTCTTATACAGTATGAAACTGCCCTACCCTGGTGAACTTCCAAGAAAAAGCTGCAATGCAGCCAGCCACCTACCCTCCCCAAGGGTGAAAGAATTCCATCTTGTTGGAGCAGCGCCTGCTAGTTCAAGGAGGGACAATTAGCTCCTCCTTGCACCAGTGAAGGTGGATCAAGTCTATGATGTCTGCAGAACATAAATACAATAGCAAATAGCTGGCTTATAACAAAGAAATAATTCCCCATTACTCCTCACTTTGTAGAAATAAACTAAAGAAAAGCACTAGGCTATTCCCACTTGTAACTCAACTTCTGTTATTACAGAGTGAGACTTTAGCAAAAAAAAGTCTACAAAGTGTGAGCCTTTAACAAACTATACACAATTTTCTTTTTTAACAAATTGTTATGACGTGTTAGAATGCGTTTATTGATGCAGCCACAGAAGTGAAATGAGGACAGACACATGCATGGAATTAAGCGGCTGGCCACAACTTTTATTACACTTTAACATAGGGAAGGGGCATTTCCTGCCCATTATCTATACTCTTTAATACTAGACATTTAATTGGTTCCAGTGCAGTGGTTACAGGGCTCCTTACCATACAGCCCATAACGGGGTGGCTCTCCCTAGCTTACCCTTGGGACTCAGCTCTCTCTGAGTCCTAGTACTCTCCCCTCAGTGAGGGCAACAGAAGGTGCAGCAGGGTGGGGACTTCAGCTTGGGAAAGCTACAAGGTCTCACCCTATTCCATGATCCCTAGGCCCATTGCCAAGTCTTTTACTTCTGGGAACTGTATGTTCTCCTAACTGCACTGGAAATGTGGCCACAAGTTGCAATGAATAAACAACTCCTCCCCAGTACCTCAGCTAGGTACTAAGTGCATTCCTATTTACCCACTGTGGTTTGAAGGTGCGGCAAGGAAAGCAAAAAACAAACAAACAAAAGACCTCCTTGGTCCTCTACCAATTGTCCCATGGGAGAAAAATTCCTTCATGACCCCCAAACAGGTGATTGGCTATACCCACAGCATCTGTCAGGCTGAATTCCCATTCCTAATTCTGGTGAATTGGTTGGGACTGCTGGAACAGAGTCAAAAGAGGTTCCACATGGCTTCCATACTGGGTTAAACCCTGGGAGATGGGGAATGCTGTCTGTCACGAAGCACACACTCACCCAGCAGCGCCTCCTGCTGGTTGTCATCAGGGAATTAGCATCCAGCTTCCAGAGTGTCTCTTTCAGGCCAGTGTGTCTCACCTGTGTCCCTCCTGGACACCGGTGCCCTTGTCTGGAGTGCTGCCCCCTGGCACCCACTATCCCCACCTCACCTCAGTCTTAGGCTACTGCCAGTCACTAACTAGGCCCCGCTCACTGGAACAGACTGCAGTACAAGCCACTCATCACAGGAGAGGGGGTTTGGACGTGCTACCTCTACCTACCCATGGCTGCCCCTGCACCCCCGTACCTAACAGGCCTTCCCAGGCCTGCAGCCTGGGGCTTTCCTAGGCCCAAGCTCCCTTGAGCTTCCCCCAGCCCTGCTCCAAACTAGGTGTCCTGCTCGGCACCTTGCAGCCAGGCCCTTCTCCCTCTTCTGGCTCACAGCCTTTATAGAACCAGTTGGGCCCTGATTGGGGTGTGGCCCCCAGCTGCTGCTACTTCCCCCAGTCAGCCGGGGTTTTACTCCCTTCCCCAGCCCCAGCCCTCTTCAGGGCTTTTCCAACCCCTTCAGGGCTGGAGTGGGTGCTCACCCCGCTACACTGTCCAATCAGCACCTCTCTCCCACACCTCTCTCTGCCCAATCAGCTGGCCCAGAGACTCCTGGGGTGTGAAGCTACATACTGTCTCTTAGTGAGTGTCTCCCTACTTTGCTGCTCAGAGTGTGCCTCTTCCCTGCCAAGCACATCAAGTTCCCCACCTGTTGAGGCAGGGGAGTGGCATTTTTCACACATCCAGGTTGCTCCATTGATTATTAGGACTAGTCTAACTTTTGCATGTCTGCTCAGAGCTGGGCAAATATCTGGTGTGTTACTGATCACAACAAATATCTGGTGTGTTACTGATCACAACAAAGGAAAAAATAACGCAATCTTCTAGCTGTTTCATGATGTGTGCAAACTAAGGATGCTGAATTTGCAATCATTACTCATGAAAGCAATCAGGATTACAGGATCAGGCCCTATAGTTAAAACTAAAAGCATCTTCTCCAAAACATAGCTGTTAATGCGTAATATTTAAAAACCAGCATAAATTCATATGTTCTATTGGTTTAATCTCATATTAATATCTTGAACATATCATCTCACTTCACTCTAACAATCCTACTCAAAGTTCCTTGAAATAATGAAATTAAAAGGGCTAATTTTGTTTGCCAGGAGAGCCATATATCATGGTATAATTAAAGTTGATGCCTAATGAAATATCATAATTTATCAAGTGTCGACAAATGTATCTCTTGCCAAACCTAATCAGATTTAATGGGTAGAACAGAATAATTCTATTTAGGCAGTATTGTTTAGCAGCAACATATTGGAACATATTAGGCTAAGTTCTGTCCTCACTTCAGGCCTAATCCAAGGTTTATTGACATCACTGAGACTTTTCATAGACTTCAGTGAACTTTGTTTCAGGCCCTTATACCCTGAGTAATTCTATAGATTTCAATGGGGTGTAAATCAGGGCAGAGAAGGCATTTCTATTCAAGCGTTCAGAAAATACAGTTAACATGGATTCAAGAATGTCTTGAATATCCTTTTTTTTTTATTCCAGACCAAAAATTCCACAACAGACAAGATCAAAACACAGAAAAACAAGCCTTCAGGAGTTCTGAGGTGGGGAGATTATCCTTTTAGAACTCATATATCTCTGAGGTGGGGAGATATACAAGTTGTTCTAAAACATTTCTGGACGTTTCCAAAAAATATATTGTTACCAATTATTATGCACAAAGAAATGCAATCACTAAAATATTTGGCATATTAAGAGGTCTTTTTCCCTCTGAATGGTCATAACTCATGTGTTAGCAGTAATATACACACAGGAAGGGATGTTACCAAAATCTGGTTCCCATTTTTGCCAGGGGAAACAATATAACAATACTTTGTGATTCTATGGCATCGGGAGGTCAGGATCTCAAAATGCTTTACAGACATCAAATAATTAAGCCCCAAAATATCTTTGAAAGCACTGATATAATTACAGTCTCCATTTTACACAGAGGAAAGCTGAGTGTCACAGTGACAGAGTGTGGCAGAGTCTTTTGGACTCCCAGTCTTGTGCATTAAACACAGACCCATCCTTCCTCTTTGTAGTCTTGTAAAATATGTTATTAACTCCCTTTCTCTATCTCCTTAGTTTCCTAAAGCCTGATGCTGTTCTCTATGTGTATCATCAAAGTGGAACTCCAATTCCACAGTGGAAGGTGTTGCAGTGAGTAGTCGCAGCTGGAGAGCCAAGAGTATATATGTGGGGTCAGAAATTACTTGTGGCCACTTAAAGGGAAAAAAAAATCTGTGGGTTTGTCCAAGCACCAGTGTGGCTTAGACTTGTGTTTCTTTTGAATACAAAGCTTAAGTGACCCCCATCCCTTCATCTTCCAAGAGACCATTACCCTATATTTGAGAAAAGGAATGAGGCTGTAGTCACACTGTAGTTAGATAGTACTGGTGGTTCTGAAGTGAAGGGAGGATCTCTCTCTCGCCAACAAAATGCTTTGTTTTGTTTTTTGTTGGTAAGGACAACTGGGCCTCTAGAATTTAACAGATTAACCTTTTCCAAAATCCATGGATGTATCACCATTATTAAACTAGGCCTTCCAGATTATCATTTCCATCAGTGACTTTTATGGGATTCGCAAAAAGAAAAGGAGTACTTGTGGCACCTTAGAGACTAACAAATTTATTAGAGCATAAGCTTTCGTGAGCTACAGATGCATCCGATGAAGTGAGCTGTAGCTCACGAAAGCTTATGCTCTAATAAATTTGTTAGTCTCTAAGGTGCCACAAGTACTCCTTTTCTTTTTGCGAATACAGACTAACACGGCTGCTACTCTGAAACCTTTTATGGGATTAAAGACTAGAGTTTGGATCCCACTTCTAAGAAATCTCATTTACCACAACTGCAAAAAATTGTATAGCTTGGATTAAAAACTTTTCCATTTGAAAAAAAAAAAAATCTTTTTAAGGAAATTTCCATGTCAAACATTACATCTTCCAACTCCATTAATAATATCACTGTATGATAGTCTCCCTAGTTCTCTGCTGTAATGATGAACCTCTTTACAGATTCTCATCTTTTCTTATTGATAACAAGAAATCCACAGAAAACCAATCAACCAATAAAGGTTAGGGTTCAGCATAAAAAAAAACCTATAAAATACGAGCAATTGGCAATCTGTTTTTAGCTTTTCACACTAAACATCTCAATGAGGCAATTTCACCATCCACCCCAGTCTCTGAATCAGCATAAAGAAAAGGAGTACTTGTGGCACCTTAGAGACTAACAAATTTATTTGAGCATAAGCTTTCGTGAGCTACAGCTCAGTGTGGGTGAGAGCAAATGCTAATTTCCAAAGTCCTATCATATAGCAGGAGGTGCCAGAACTACTATATATCCCATGTTTCAGAGTGGTAGCTGTGTTAGTCTATATCAGCAGAAAGAAAGGAATGCCATCATGTGCCAGCAATGCCCCTCTGCCATGTACATTGGCCAAACCGGACAGTCTCTACGCAAAAGAATAAATGGACACAAATCATACGTCAAGAATTATAACATTCAAAAACCAGTTGGAGAACACTTCAACTTCTCTGGACACTCAGTTATAGACCTAAAAGTCACAATTATTCAACAAAAAACCTTCAAAAACAGACTCCAACGAGAAGCAGCAGAACTGGAATTAATCTGTAAACTGGACACCATTAAATTAGGCTTGAATAAAGACTGCAAGTGGATGAGTCATTACACTAACTAAAAACTATTTCCCCATGCTAATTTCCCCCTACTGTTATTCACACCTTTTTGTCAACTGTTTGAAATGGGCCATCCTGATTATCACTACAAAAGTTTTTTTTCTCCTGCTGATAATAGCCCACCTTAATCAATTGGTCTCGTTAGAGCTGGTATGGCAACCCCCATTTTTTCATGTTCTCTGTATGTATATGTGTGTGTGTGTGTGTGTGTGTGTGTGTGTGTGTGTGTGTCTTCTTACTGTATTTTCCACTATGTGCATCTGATGAAGTGGGTTTTAGCCCATGAAAGCTTATGCTCAAATAAATTTGTTAGTCTCTAAGATGCCACAAGTACTCCTGGTTTTTTCTATATATTTCCTATGTCACAAACCATTTAGCCAGGATGAGATGTGACCCTACACAGACACAGCAGGCTTTCACAGTTTGATAAAGACAACCTGCTATTGTATGCGAGAGCTGTGCTACTCTCCTAACCTTTACAGAATGCCAATATGTCAACAGCAGCACGAAGATGCAGTCAGAAACACAATGCAGAATGTGGACTTTGATGTGACCACTTAACAGGCAGCACTGTGAAAGGCAACTGCAACTCTTCTAATAATTCCAATACAAAAAACATGTATAGAAAGAGGGAACAACTCCATTACTGAATACATAAGGAATGTGAGAAACAAACAAGATAATTAAATGCCAGAGCCAAAGCCCACTGAAGTCACTGGGAGTCTTTCCACTAATTTCAATGCAGTCTGGACCACATCCTAGATGAGAGTGTATTCAGCTGCCTGTTAAAACTGGTAACAAGGTTAGGTATTGTTATGGAATCCCCCTATAGAATTTAATAGAAAATTATATCCTTTCCGTTAATTTTAAACCATCCTAAAGAATTTAATAAAATATTTTATTATCACAACAGAATTCTATAGGATGATTCAAAACACATAGAAGGGATCATATTCTCTGTTAAATTGTACAAGTATTTATAGTAATTTCTACACAACCCTATTGATTTCATACCAGTTAAATTCTATTAACTTTTTCTGTGAGTACCATAACCTCTTACGTGTGTGCCTTTTTAAAATTAAATTTCTGGATTTTTAAACATTCATGTAAATTCTGCATTCAGTTTCACCCAGGTAAATTTAGGCAAAACAAACTGGGCCAAATCTTTCCAAAGAAGATGCTGTCAAAACTTGGTAAATGAAAGAGCAGCATCAGCAGTGACAAAGCCAGGAGTCAAGTTTAATTCTTCTCGTTTCCCTGTGTGGTCTTAGTTGGTGCGTGATATCAAACTGACATGTATAAGAGCTCAATCACTATGGTAACCGCAGTTAAAAGCAAGACAAATCACTCTTCAGGTTTCAAAGAGAATATCTAGTTGGCTCTCCCTCCTAAGCTTTGCAACAAAATGTATCTTCAGAATATGTCTTTGCTTAGCTAAATGAAAAGTCACATTCATGTTTCCACTTATACTGGGCAGATTTTCACCGATCAGAGACAAAATGTTGAGCATTACTTGATAACAACAGTAACTTCTCGCTTAACGTTGTAGTTATGTTCCTGAAAAATGCGACTTTAAGCGAAGTAATGTTAAGCAAATCCAATTTCCCCATAAGAATTGATGTAAATGGGGGGGGTTAGGTTCCACGGAAATTTTTTTCCAACAGACAAAAGACATACACACACACACACACACACACACACACAGTATTAGTTTTAAACAAACAATTTAATACTGTTACACAACGATGATGATCGTGAAGCTTGGTTGAGGTGGTGAAGTCAGAGGGTGGGATATTTCCCAGGGAATGCCTTACTGCTAAACCATGAACTAGTGATCAGCTGAGCCCTCAAGGGTTAACCCATTGTTGTTAATGCAGCCTCACACTCTACAAGGCAGCACGAATGGAGGGAGGGAAGACAGCATGGCAGACAGGGACACACACTGTGTCTGAGAGAGAGATGCACATTGCCCCTTTAAGTACACTGACCCCACTCTAAGTCTTTCTAAGTAGATCAGCAACTTGAGACAGAAGCTACTGCCAGGAAGCTCCCTCCATCCTAAGCCCTGTCAGGCCCCCCACAGCTCTACGGAAATGGGGTAAGCGGGGTGCAGGAGCAAGGGGAAAGGGTACACCCTGACATTAGCTCCCCTCTTTCCCCCTGCACAGCAAGCAGGAGGTTCATGGGACCAGCTCCAAGGCAGAGGGTAGGAGCAGCAAAGGGCAGTGGGGGGAGGGACAGCTGAACTGCCAGCAATTGATAGCCTGCTGGTCGGCTGCTGCACAGGGAACTTAGGGGAACAGGGAGCTGATGGGGGGGGCTGCTGGTCCACCCTGGTTCCAAGCCCCTACCACTAGCGCTCCAATGGGCTGCTCTTCCTGCAAGCAGTGGACAAAGCAGGAGGCTGCCAAACAACGTTATAAGGGAGCATTGAGCAATTTTAAACGAGCTTGTTCTCTAATTGATCAGCAATGGAACAAGGAAGCAAGGTTAACCAGGACGACTTTAAGTGAGGAGTTACTGTATAAATTCTCTTTTCAATGGATCAGTGAGGGTGTTGCTGTCATTTTCCCATTCTGTCATCTCTTATGCCATATCAGCTTTCCCCTATAGACTTCAGTTAGATTTTTGCTTGAGTAAGGACTGTATATGAATTCAATAGGAGCTTCATTATTGGGCCTGGTGTTTCTGGCGTTCTCGGATATTTACCTGTCATTTGCAAGGACAAGACTGAAACCCAAAGTCTGTTTAGCCCTGTAGATGAAGTGTTTGCCTTATATTTTAATAGTATTACATTCAAATCCAGTAGTGGTAGTGGTTTCCATCCTAGTGTCAAATGGATGTCTGTACTTTTCACATTTAATTACTTTGTCATCCATACTTTGTACGGATTTTAGAGTAAATGCTTAAACAAATCTGTTGGTTGAAAGAATAAAAGATAATACATAGTATTCAGTTTGTTTTTCCATGAGATTTTCCATGTGGAGAGTTCTGCTTATATCAGAAGGATATCGCTCATCCAGTTCACACACACATTAACAGTTTCTATGAAATCCATAGCAAAGTTTAGGTGATCTTCAATATAAATGTTTTTGTTTGATTAAGTGATTAAATTCTGTCTGGTGGTTTACTTTGGCCAGAGTTCTGTGTTTTCTGAGGGTCCACAGCTATGGAATTTGCAGGAGAATCCATCCTTCACCACAAATAAGTGATTGAGAATCTAAACTGTCATTTATTCAAAAAAAGATTCAAGATTCTAACTCTTCTGGTTGCAAAGAAATTATAAGACCTCTCCCCACCCACCCAATCACATAAGAGACCCATCTTATTCTGCAGAGATTTGTGAACATTGTGGCCAATGCAGCTCTTCCTTGGGGAGTAGTCTCAGTCAAGGAATACAATAGTAGTTGTGGGCTGCGTTGTTTTGTGCTGTTTGAAGGATTTGGGGCATCGCTTTTGGAGCGGGATATTATTCCTGCATGGAGGTCTTTCTACAGTGGCAGCTCTCACTCAAAATTTTAGGTGAGGCAGTTTAAACCAATCTCAGGTATATATGTACTTATTATTAAAGACACTTCTGAAAATGCTCCTTAGTTCTCTGCTGTGACTATCTGGTTGTGAAATGAACTGCAGACTCTGTCCCTAAAATCCTTCTGTTGCTAAAGGGTATGTAATGAAACGTTCACTACAGTAGGCAAAAAGAAAATACATGAAAATGGAAAAATAATATGCAACATAATCTTTGTACCCCTTTTCTCTTTCTTTGGATTACTGGATGTTGTCCTGAGCCATTAGCCATCTGGACTATATACAAATTAGCACTGGGCTGATAAGCACCAGGATGAATATTTCCAGGGAAAATGTGAATACTGCTAGTGAGTCAGTAGGTGGCACTCCTGTTTCAGTACTGAATCAATGTTCCAATGTGGTAATAAAGGGAGCGCCTGCTGTTATAGTTGTAATCTTTCACACAAGGAAGATTAAAAAAAAGAAAGAGAGAGAAAGGTCTTGAGCACTTATTGCCATTAAAGGTTCCATGGCACTTTGTGCAAGAATAGGTGTTTCCTCTTGTATCCTGGCCAAATGGCGAGCTGGATTTACATTCTACCATGAAAAATTATCTCTGTAGTTTAAACTGGACATGCTAATCTTCTTCATTTCTTGGCCCAGATCCTGGGTTGTGCTGTGATTAGTTTGTGGTGTTCTGGTGGTGCAAAGCAGCCCTAAAATTGTCAGATATAGCCATTGGAGGATCCTACCAGTGTAAGGAGACATGAGTTGGTACAGGGGCTCCTATGCCATTCTCCTCTGTGGCTAGTATATGGGTGTGGCCAGGGCAAAGGCAGGTGAGGGCAGTATATGACCTTGAAGGTATTGGGTTAACAGGGGGGGGTAATGGAGAGATTTTTCAGTACGCAAAACCTCTGTGGAAAGTATGAATGGATAAAAAAATACTGTTTTCCATTATATCATACAGCTCTTTCAATTTTATGAATGACATCAACTTTCAATCAGAACATACCAGGAAACATTACCTTCATGTCTATTTCTGTACCATGGATCTGCTGAGCTACTGTTTTGATGATTCCAATGACAATATCCTGGAGTCCTTCTCTCTCTGAATAATAATGCAGAATGAGTCCTTTCCCTTTTTCTGCATCAGTGCACCTAAAGGAAGGTGCACGCATACCCGGATAAATAGTAGCAAGATGGTCATGCAGAGCATCCAAGTTCTACAGGGACAATTAAAAACACACAAACACATCAGAATAGAGTTCATGCATGTGGCAAATTGTCTATTTGAGAATACAAGTAATTTAAGTAGCAGTTTTAAAGACCTAAGCTACATATTGAATATATAAGCTATTGATTCAGTACATTTCCTGGGTAGTCTGGCCCCACCCTGTCCACAATGGCCACAACCACTTGTGGGTTTGTGTCAACCAGTTCCAGACCTCCATTGCAGGGCTTCTAGGCAGGTTGCTCTGCTGTCTTGCCATTCCAGGGACCATTACTGTGGGCCCTCACACCTGACAATGAGTCTTGCCTATGACTGGCACTGAAAATAATACCAGTAAAAGTCATTTGAGAGAGAAAGAGAGAATTCCTGGACTGTATTATGTTTGCACAATAGATGGAAACATTTTTATTTTCATGGCAAGGTTAATTTTCCAATTGGATGTGGGAATGGCTAGGATACCCCTTTCCCTCTCTTACCCACCCATCTTTATCTCTTCCCTCCCTCCAAGAACTCTGCTGCTTGTAGTCTATCTTTTAAAGAGCAGCTGTATCCAAATAGCCTACAGCTGGTAAGCCAAGTGTTTCTATATAGATTTAGGAGTCTAACTTTAGGCACTTGCATGTAAAAAAAACTACAACCACAGTCTTTCTTACTGTTTTAAATGAATCAGTAAGCTAGTAATGCTGTTTCAAGCATTAACAAAAGTTTATAAGCTCTGCCAGGACCTGACAAGAGTTTTCAAAGTTTCCAATTTTATAGCTAACATCTTTAAAATTAACATACCACATTTCCTAAAAATGCTCAGTCACATGATCTCATTGAGACCAAGTGAATGAACCCAAAATGGAGTTTCTAGATCAGGTCATAGCTGAAACAATGCATTTTTAAAAAGTGAGATTTTTAAAAAGACAAAACAATTTCACCTTTTCAAACTCTCCATATGTCCCAGAAATTTTGTCTGATTAATCTCAAACTTTGGCAAAAGTAAATTCTTCTCTGGATAGGAAACATGCTTGATAAATTGGAAAGCAGATTTTATAAGGAGGTTTGAGGGGAAAGTGGGATCAGAATCAGACTTAGAATACTATGCTAGCTACAACCTTAACTATGGAGTCATTAGCATGACTCTATTTTACTCTTTATGGTGTAATGGCTTAGATAGAAAGGACAATCAGACTGGCTGAATAGCGTCACAACCCAGGTAATCATCTACCAATACATTTGTCAAGATTATGCACCCTCTTCACTTACCGGGTCCTTAGCATTGTTCCCCCCTTGAACCCTTTCTAGTACTGGGGATTGTTTTGTGATTTTTGTCAGGTCAGGAAGAGGTACAATGAAGATGTTTGAAACGTGCAGGTTAGATCATCTCCCTTTTCTTAACATCTGTAGATCTTCAAAGTTGTGAAGGTGGCGTGAACAGCTGCTACTTTTCTTGGGAGGCCTCCAAAGGAAATGAGTCTCTTATAAATGAATTCCTTGGGATGCATGCATCCTGGAACATCCTCCTTCACTTTTTTAGTTTGTTATACATTTGTATTTTTATTCCATTGATATATCACTACATCAAATTAAAACTTAAGAGGCAAAAAATCTGTGAGCTCAACTCAGCCCAGCCCAGCCTTTAGTGCAAATGTAAGGGGACTGTTGCCCTCCTACTAACATTCAGTGGGGGTGTTTTGGTTGGCTAGCTCCCAGTACCTAAAGGGAAGAGTGAATGGGAAATCAGGACCCTGAGACTGACCCCAGGAACAATGGGGAGAGGCCAATGCTCCAGGTCAGCCTGAATGACAGGGCGGGCAGGCTAATCAGGGAGTCAGGAGGCCAGGGAGGTCCCATCCTCCGTGTGAGCTGGAATTGCCTGGGTCAGACAGAGTGGGGCTGAGCTAAGGAGAAAGCAGGGGCGTGAGCTGAGCTGAGCTGGGGGGCAGAGCTGTGCCAGATCCAGAAGGACCAGAAAAGCAGCCCAGAGAGAGCAGACCCTGTCCTGGGAGCAGAGCTGCAGCCCCAAAGCCAGAAGCACAGCCCGGAGAGAGCAGACTTGCCCTGGGAGCAGAGCTGCAGCAACCAGAGCCAGAGGGACCAGAGAAGCAGCCCAGTAAGCAGGTCAGTGCTGGGAGCAGAGTCACAGAAGCAGCCTGCAGAGCAGACCTGTCCTGGGAGCAGAGCTGTAGCACCCAGAGCCAGAGGGGCCCAAAGAAGCAGCCCAGGGAGCTGGAGGCAGAGCAGCAGCAGCACAGACACAGAGTGGTGGAGCTGGAGCTGGAGCAGTCTGGAGCTGGGTGCGGTGAGCAGCTGGGGAAGACCAAGGGGGACCGTGGCAGCGGGCCCAGCACAGGGAGACGCCTCAGCCAAGGGGCTCTGCATGCCAGGCTTGGATCATAACCCCGACAGGGCGGGGGTGACACTGGGAAGAAGGGTCCTATCACTTAGAGCCTGAGAGCATGTGGCCACCACCAGAGCAAGTGTCCAATCCACAGCATCCCTGCAGCACAGCCAGGGCCCGAGAAGAAGGCCTGGGACTTACAAGGAACAGACTGTGAACTGCCCGGACATTCCAGAGATGCTGCTTGTGATGCTCCCTGCCACAGAGCGGGTTGATGTGTTTCCTTTAACCTTTCCCATTTGTTCTTATTCTTTTTAAAATTAATTGTTGATTAAATAACTTGCATTTGCTTTAACTTGTATGTAATGGTCAGAGAAGTACAGAGAGAGTACCCAGGAGCGGGGACACCCTAGCCCCTGTCCTAGGTGATCACAACAGGGTTGGAGGTCGAGCCACCCAGGAATCCTGGGCTCAGCCTTATCGGGGTTACAAGTACTCTGCCAGACAGGAGAGTGGAAGGAGAGCCCTCTAGGGAAGAGAGGCCACTGGGTAAAGGAAGTGGGAGCGAGGACTCGGATCCTTTTGCTCGCCCACTTCACCGGGGTAGTGCAGAAGCCAGGAAAGTTCCCCACAATAGCAGGACTAGTCCCCCGCTTACACAAATACAAGGGAGAAGAAGATACATGAAGCCAACCCCTTGCAGTTCTTTGCAGAGACCAGGAACATTCCTCTTGGGAAGTGAAGACTAGGTCTGTAGTGGCTTGAAAGAGTGTGGGTGAGAGCAGAGCTAGAGAGCTAGCCGGGTGCACAGAGGGGAAGTACACTGTGGACTGCCTGAAAGGGTGCTGAGCTGCTGTTCCAGTATGTGCTTCCCAGGAGCAGCTTAGATATGTAGACCTTTCGGAAGATGTCTTTTAAGAAGAAACTCAGAAAAGAAGAGTCATCTTCCTATACACAGAGTCATCCACACTTGAACAGTCTCAAAACGAGTTTGAGTCCAATATTATGGAAAAGGGCATAAGATGTATACCAAATACTGCTTTTCTATAAAATATTAGCACCAAATTCCAACACCCTTATTCACAATTCACTCAGCCACTAGTCCTGTTGAAATCAATGTAATTCCTTTTCCTGATGCTCTTGCACAACGTGAGTAAGAGCATCAGAATCTGGCCCTTAGAGATCTTTAGCAGATAGTCTTGCATTTTTAATTTAAATTTTGCAGTTCTTCTTGTGAATATTTCACATATATTTTGTAAAGTTATGTTACATTTGGTCAGCCTTGCACATATCAATATACTGTTTGCATGGAGATCAATTCCTATGGGCTAGGCAGTGGGTATTCTGTGACTGTCGCTTATTATGCTAAACAATAATTTCACTATTATCTTGTCATCCTCTCCTGCAACAACATAGTCTTGTTTGCTGTATGTATGTGGTGTCTCTCAGCATATGTTAAGATTGTAAATTCTTGGGAGATGGGACGTGTGTGTGTGTGTGTGTGTGTGTGTGTGTGTGTGTGTGTACAGTGCTTGGCACAATAGGTCCTTGATCCACACTGGGGTCTCTAAAAGCTACCAAAACACTTACAGTAATAAGGCAATTTCTGGCTACCAGGCTGCTGTAATTTATGTCAGGGCTGTGGGGGGGGGGGCGGGGGCTACAGCCTTCAGATCAGAGAACTGAAATCAGATCTCTGATGATGCCTTTCTTCTCTGACAAATGGATCTCAGTGCAGGAGAGAATCTGGACCAATAATCATAAACCAAATTGGAAACTAATAGAAACTATTTGAGTGCAATTGGTTTCCAAACTCACAGTAATGCTGCTCAAGTATTTATGTGCTATATTATGTATGAGGATACTTTTTAGTGAAGAGATATAAAATATAGATTTACTGTACTGCACTGCTTTTACAATTAATTCAATAGACAACTAAATGATTCCCTGAAGGATCTGGTATCAACCTCTACTTATGAGTCTGATTGATTTTCTTTAGGTAGTTTTTAACATAAAAGCACATTTGGGAGTTCTTAGGTTGCATCTCTCTTTATGCTGCCTCTCTGTGCCATATTCTCTTTTTAATTTAATATGACTAGCAATTTTTTCAGTACCATGTTGTACAGTGAGGGAAAAGTACTTTAATTTAAGTCTAAGTATTGCCCTTTAGTAGTTTCTTTTAATGTGCCTCTCCTTATATGTCTAGATTACCTGTGGCTTTCCTATAAACAATCTCCTTTAAGACTGATTCCAAGGAACATGAAATATAATAGTCAAGATTATTTGCACAGGGTTTACAAAACAAAAAATGTGATTGTTTGTTATATTGTGGGCTCAATATAGATTGTAATTTAGATTTAAGTCTTGGGACTATCTTTTATTATGTGTTTATTCAGAACTCAGCACAATGGACCCCCCATCTGTATTGTGGCTTATGAGCACTTTTGTTACAAAAATAATAATCAGCATCATCTACCAGCATGACTTCTAAGAGCAGTAACAATAAATCATGGCTAAACGGAACTGAGCTTCATAATTGCAGCTACAAAAAACAACCTCACATTGTCAGCGCAAATACTTAATATATTCTTCCTGTTTATGTTTACAAAAGTGCAAATGGCCAATGTCATCTATTCAAACTGAAATTCCAACAAATGGCAGTCTCAAATGTTAAAGTTACAAGAATACAGATGTAATGTTACTACAGAGGTTTTTCTGCGTTACAATCTTACCTTCAGTTTTCTCATCTGGTGAAGAATGGAAAGGGGAAGGAGAACTTGTCCATTAGTCTGTTCCCAAGGTGAGGAAGGAACAAGTCAGCTACGGATTTTAATTTGGTCTGTTTCTACCCTGTCAAATCTTGCTCACCCAGGGAATGCAGACTGGCAGTATATGATGATCTGCTGAAGGCTGCATATTCCTATAGGCTTGTGCTGAGTGCAGCTTGTGTACTCTAGTAGAGTATGAAATTATGGATGGAAGTTGTTCTGCAAGTTAGAATAATGAACTGTTTGAAAAAGAGGTTTTGACAGCATCTCTCCTTGGTGTAAATTGTACGTGGAGCCCTATGCTGAGAATGTACAGCGATCCAGTCAGGCTCCCAGGTGGTCAGGTTAAAGAGGTATTGCAAGTAATGGTTGGTATGCCAGGGTATGGGGAGGTCCTGGCCTGTATCTAGGTCTCAGTGAAGGTATCCAGATGTATGCACAAGCAACTGAATAACTGTATTCAGAGAGCCCTTAAACAAACTATGCATTACACTCTTTTCTTTATTATGGATGAGATTTCCAAAGGCACAGATGGCAGTTAGGTGCCCAACTGCCATTGAAAGTCAACTGTAATAATCATTTATGCATTTGAAAATCTTCCTGATGTCTGAATCAGTCCATGTGCTTTAAACTTATTAGAGCATATGTTCCTCACTGAGAGCTCTGCACATTCTGAATTTGAAATTCTAAATCCAAACTGTTTTCATATGTGAACAATTTCCTTGGAACCAAAAAAATCACTATTTTACCCCATACTTAGATCAGCTCCTATAGGACTGACTAGATTTCCTCCACACTAATGATGCAAAATGGATTTTCATTTTTCACCAGAAACAGTAACATAAATTCACACTGTCCTTAAAGGTTGGGACAGCACAAAAGTAGTACAAAATAACCTTTGCTCTACCCCATTCCTCAACACGTGGACAAGGACTAACTCCCTTGATTTGCAGATGAGCTATGAGATGGAAGTAATGGCTTGTTCTTCTCAAAGGAGCCGAATATTGCACATATTGAAATAATCAGTATCTACCGTATTTAGTCAGACAGGCCTCTGGAGGAGAAAGAGCTAAACAGAACAAATTTTCTGCTAGTGTCAGTTGGTAAGCCGCACCCATTGACACCAGAAGTAAATTTGGTCCAAAAAGTCATTACATATCTATGGGGAAAGGAACAGTGAATCACATCACATAAAGAAAAACTATGTTAAAAGACTGTTACTTAGGTTGCAAAGTCAAGCTGTTGAAAATTAGGAAATACCAGATTTATTGTTGCCTGTGCAACCTTAGTTCTGCTCCCTGCTATCTCCGTTCTGTGTACTGCAGAGCTAAGGGGTCCAGTGCAAAATATAGTATGTGACCATGTAATTAAAGACTGTATCAAAAGGCATATGCAATTGGGAGTGTACTGCCTAAATTGTCCTGAGGAATGAAACTCTACATCAGGGAAAGAGAAAGGAAGCAATTTACTAAGGTCACCCACCAGGCCAGTGATAGAGATCCGAACAGAACCCAAGCTTCCTGATTCCCAGCCAGTGCCCTACCCACAAGACCCTATTCTGCCTGTCCAGTGCTACCTACTTTAAGTTGCTTGGCACAAAATTCTTACCTGTAAAAATTCTCTGACATTTGAGCCCAAGACACGTAGGATTGTGTCATAACCAGATTCTTGACAGAACACAAAAAACATCTTCCCAAACATTTGAAGGATTTCCCCAGCATTAAGATCTATTTAAAATACAGAAAACTTGATTCATTTAAGGCACTGCATTGTTTGTACTTTGCTAGCAATTTTAGACTTCATTTTATGATACTATAATTATAATGTAAAATGAGTTGTTTTGCATATTGTATTTTCTATCGTCAGTCCAGAAAACACGCTCCAAAAGCAGTAGGCCAGATCAACCCCACCACAGAAAAAAAAATTAGGTCATTTTTCCATCAGGGGGATAGATTCTCCTCCCCTTTTTCTCCTTCCCACTAACTATTCCTCTACTCAGTAATAACCAGTGGTTTCACCTCTAACCCCACAGAACCCCAAAGACCAATGCGTGCCAGATCTATCTATGCAAGAACAGTGCATTCTTCCCCAGAATCCATGGTCTTATGGGTTCAGTGGCTGGTTGCTGATTCACTCTCACTGCAAAGACAGTGTGCAAATAAGATAGTAGGGATAGGGATAATACTACCTTTCTAATTTCAGCTCAGAGCAGCAGTAGCTGAAAGTTAATGCTATCCAGATTGATGACCTATGTGGAATGAGGTGTGCCCTTCACAAAAACATTGCTACATTGGTCACCCTTGTTAGTAATCTCAGCAGAGAAACCAATAATTAAATGGGCATGGAAACTGAACTATACTATCTAGAGGTCGTCAGGTGGTTGAGGTACTACTGTACATTGGAGGGGGGACATGGTGGCACACTGTAGTGCCCTGCCATTGCATGTAATATTATATATGTCTTGTGCATAAAAGGTTTGCACTTTCATGAACTAGCAATCTGACATATATCACAAGCATTAAATTCATTCTAAAAAAATAAAAGGAAGAAGGTGATTTTAAATAAACATGGAAGAGCAATAACCCTTTTTTCTGAGCCAGTCTTTTTTTTCTAATCATAACCACACTTTCACTTCATCTGTATTAAATCCCCCTGTTGCACATATTTGTGTCTTTATTAATCTTATATATATAATTTACTAGCAAACTAATGCATTAAAGTTACAGAGAAAGTAGTGACCTTACTATATGAGGCCTGACCCATTAAAAGCAAGTATAATTTCTAAAAGATAGCCATATTACTCACTAAGGACTTTGCTTGCTGCTGCAACCAGATCATATGTTTTGGAATCATCATAAATTATTCTGACTAGGAATTGTCCTTCTTCATCCAATTGTGCCTCTTTCCTAAAAGAAAACAGAACAAAAATACAGTCATCAAGAATTATATATTCAGGGCGTAAATCTTAAATCAATTACTTATAATCTGGAATATGTCTTTTAAATGAAATAAGTTTGTTGGCTCCACCTTTGAGAAGTTAGTTAATGTTCAACATTTAAATTACACCAAGAAGAGATCTGTTCCATATTTCACTGTAATTAAGGCTTAGTACAAAACTTCTACTCCCACTCTTATCCTGAAAACCCATAAATCATTGCGAGAAAAAAAATCTCCTTTAACAATAAACAATCCTACAGAAGGAGTTATTCAGATAAGAAAGGCAGAGTCTAACATTTTAGAATGTGTTATTCTTCATATCCAATAGACTGGAAAACTGCAAGAAATAAGATAAAGAGAATATACTTAGATATAGATATAGGTTGTTCTGAAGATTTTTTTTAATAGACACATTATTTCATAGTTCCCAGTTATGATTACAGTTTATTTACAGGAGGTAGAGGAGATTATTTTTTAAATGGACATCCGTCTAAATTTTCAAAGATAAGCATTTAAAATCCATATTTGGATACTTAATGAGGTAACCTGATTTTCAAAAGTGCTGAGCGCTCGCCAGATTGTATTGATTAAAAAAAAAGATGTCTAAGGCTTTTGCATCACATCTCTTCAGGGCATGGACCAGCTCTATGTTTGCATAGTGCCTAGCACAACTGGCTTCTAGGCATTACCACAATACGAATAATAAAGAAATAACAACAACAAATCTGTGCTGCTGTTTCATTCTGAGAGTGCTCCTGGGACAATACCACAAAAACTGAGGTAACATTTATTGTATTTATTTATTGCTATTTGTAAGGGAAAAACATTTATCTGAAAACTTTAGCCAACCGAAACAAAGCAAACCAGCAATTAAAGCCAGCATGTCTGCATATCCCTAACAACCTTCAATAAATAAGACACACAACCTCCAGCAACGCACTCTTAACTAATAAATAAATCAAGACATCCTTCTATTATACAAAAATCTCAGCCCCAATGAAGCCCTTGCCTCTCTAACACTGTATCCACACTAGAAAAAAAGATGTGTTCTTGCCACATGTTAGCTAACACATGGTAAAATCTATTGAAGACAAGGCAGCATATTCTTTTCATATGTGCAGGTCAAGCTAAACTCTGGAGGGAATTTAATGTTTACTTCAACCTGTTAACTGGTGTGAGAACTACAAACTGCCTTGTCCTCACTGGGGTTTTACCAAGTGTGTTACTTAAAGCTTGGTAAAAACACACCTTTTTTTTTCTAGTGAAGACAACGCCTTAGGCAATTGCCAACCTTTCAAGCAGGGCTATTGTTGATGCACATGCCAGATGCACATTTCACACTGCTGCCAGGTTAAAAAAGGTGAAAATAAAATGAAAAGGAAAGTAGGAGAGAAAACAATAGACCCTCACTTTATTCCACAAATATAACATCAATTATTTCTTTCAGTTTGAGCACTGAGTCAGCAGCTTGCCTGATAAGCAGTCAGCTGTCTAACTTGACTGCTTCTTTTCTCTGGGCTGAAAGATAATAGGATTTTTCACTGCAATAAATGTTGTTCTCCCTGTGGGGTCCATTGTGCCTTTAAGGCACAACCCTGTCTGCAGGGCAGTAGAGCTATGGTGGGCTCCCACACTTCTCAGTATTCTGAGCTCCCCAGTATGCCTGGCTGCACTATCCTCACGTTGGTGCAGAGGGATGAAATGGTCATGGTCCCACCACCTTTGGGCAACAAGCACCTTCATGAGAACAAAGAAGGAGCGGTCCTTGTGCTCCCTAAGTGCAGGAACAATTACAGTCTCTGGCTCTGACATGAGGTGTGGAGAGATGGGAAGGACTTCTTGCACATTCCCCCCTATGCACCTGTGAAAAGGGCCTGACATAATTTGGCCCCATATTAGCTCATCATTACTGGGCACCGCTTTCTTATGAGGTAGACATGTAATTGGGCATGTACTGTCCTCAGCTATTGAAGTTCTAGTGTGTTTCATCAGATGGCTTTGGTTTGTATTTCTCATGTTTTGCATGTCCCCCCCTTCTATTTGGAATACAGTTATTTTTACAGTGATTAATTCTCCTTGTGTGGGCTTGCCTGTGGTGATTATTAAGAGAGAGACAGTGTCGCTTGTAGGAATGGTGATAAAAGAAGGGATATTTATAAGTCTTTGTGTGCTTTAATTTGTACACCAGATTATATTTCAATTCAGGAAACTAATATGATCTCTCAAGGCATCAAAATAATATCTTGAAGTGTGGAGGGTCACACATACTTTATTAAAAAGAAAAAATATTCTTTTATCTATACACATCTAAGTGTTATATAACACTTCAGAAAAACAAAGGAAAGCAAAAGGGGCTGGTAAGTGTAGAGAAGAACTAGTGAATTACACTTTTTCAAGTGATGAAAAAAAAATCCAGGGAAAGAATTGTTCAGGAAAAATCACAGAATTAGAAGAAGGCATAAGGAAGTAAATGCTGAGGTAGATCCTAATAGTGACTCAGCACAGGTCATGTGAGTCCCATGGATTAAGGTAAGGAGAGAGACATTTATCATCTCAGGTTTGGAGCCATCACAAACAAAAAGAAACCACTAGTAAGAATGAATTACTAATATTCCTAATAAGAATGAAAGGTTTTTGTTATAGTGGGGTAATAGCACCACCATAGATAAGGCTGAGACAACTTTCTGTTTATCAGCTCATTATTTTATGTGCTCTTAGTTTCCATTAGCCATTAGGTGAAAAGAAGTATGAAGCATGGTTTAGATCTACTGTATAAAATCTTCAAATTCCCTTCCAAGCAATAGAATAATGCATCTCTCTAACAAACATCATAAAGTGATGGTCCTCTGATCAAAACAAAATATGTTTGATTGCATCTTAGACTCTAAGTTCCTTGAATTGGCATTCATCTATTTAAAAATGAAATTATGTAAAATGCTAATTCTTTACATGAGAAATAGGAATTAAACAAGCAATCACAAATTACAGTTGCATTAGACAGCCATAAGAGAATGGAAATATTTCTATTAAAGGGGAAAAAACTCAGAAGAATGTATTCTTGTTCAGAAACCACACTATAATATTTTTAAAATATTCATCTATTAAGAAACAAGCAGCTGCAACTCCTATGAAACCTTCGGGCCAAATTCTTAGACAACATATATTGTGCTTAAATGTGTGGAGCCTGATTCTGATCTCAAATTGTGTATTTCTATTGACTTCAAAGAAGTTACTCTGAATTTACACTCTGTTTAGTCATCAAGAATCTCTGGCAATCTGAAGTTAGTATTCACTGGAAGTCTTTGAGCCATCTTCCTCTTTTTCATCCTCGCCTTCCTCTACTCTTCTTCGACCTTATTTTCCTATCCCAGGGCAACAGCTACAGTATACAATGCTTTACATTTCCAAGGATATGTACAAACTTTAATTAATGTTTGATTTGTCACAACTGCTATGTGCGATAAATAGATATTATTATAGATATCCATTTTGTGGACGACACAACAAGTTGAGTGGTTTGCTCAGAGCAATGCAATAAGTCAGTGGAAGACCTGAGGTTAAAGCCATCCTATATGGTATTCTATATGGAAGGGATACCATAGGATGGCTCAGTTAAACTTCTGAAAGGCTATCATTTTCTATTGAGCTCTACAGGACTTTCCCGTAAAGGCTGAAAAAGAGCTTTACATAAACAGGGAATACTGACTGCCAAATGCAAAAAACAAAACAAAGTGATAAAAAGAAAAATATATTTTCTCTGTCATCTGTCGGTTGTACTAGCCTAAGGGGTTATTTGAACAAATAGGAGGCTTTTTTAAAAAGCAGACAGAATATCACATTTAAATTGGCAGTGTCCATTTAACATCTTCCTCTTGCACTGCAAAATAATGCCAGCTGCCCAGTCCCCTCATTCATTCCCTAGGTAAGGCCAGATCAGCCAGTCCACAGGATAGCAAGTCTCAGTGACTCCTGATCCAAGCTGAGAAGCAGAAAATCTCCAACACACTCTGAAGCTTTCCCTCAGGCCCTCTAGTCCTTTGTGTGTCAAAGCATAAAGTAGAACACACATGCATCTGGAAACGAAACAGACATCCTTAAAAATATTACACTCTCACACAAGCTGCTAAAAACTGAATTCTTCCATGCATTGCAAATGTCACTGTAATCTGGGAGAACATTGTACTGTGGAAAAGTGGTAAAAGCCATCTATAAACAATTTTAGTATCTGTGTCTGATAAGGATTGATAACACCACACTCCACATATTTTAGGATATTGTATATTTCCTTGCTTCATAAATATATTCCCAAAGCTTTCCCCACAAAAGTCTCTAGTAATTAGGTTAAATGAGGCACTCTGGGATGTTAAATGGCTGCCCTGTAGTTACTACGTATTTGAAATTCCTGGCTTCGAAAGTTGGACTCAGATATTTACAGACACACAGTTGCTGATGTATTCAAGCCAACGGAGAGGTAGAAGGAGCCTGTGACAGAAATGGCAATTCCCTGCAGGCTTTGGGAGATCTCACTGAATTAAATTAAATAGCTTTGGAGTCCACTGTATTATAAATATAAAGTTTATGTTTTATTATGGGATAATCTGTAACTTCTCTAGGGAGATGATGTGGACAGTGTAAATCCTGGGAAATAATATGAGCTTCAAAGGACTATTTCAAACGATGTGCCAGACAAGAAGGAACTTCCAGGACAAACAAAGTGAAGTGGGTTTCCTAGAATACAAAATGCAGACGCTAGCTTGCTTAGGCAGTCTGATTTGCCGGGAAACTACCAGTGTCGGTAGAGAACTGTGCAGCCTGGAAAAGCCCCATTCAGGAAGAAGAGCGACACAGGTCTCCACCCAAGCGAGTTGATGGCTGAGGAGACAGGAGCCTAGAGTGTGTGCCCTTACTGGACCATGAAGGGAGGAATATATAGGTCCAGTCACTGTCACATTCCTGCGTACTTCTGAGCACAGGGACTTCTCCCTGCGGATAGGTGTTGCAAAGGGGTGAAGAGAAATTAGACAAGGTGATGGCACCACCACTATTCAATATTGGCCAGAAGAGTTTTCTGGGCTCAAAGTTATTCAATCCTGCATGGTCTTTCAAAATAGAATTCAAACCTTCAGCCAGGGCCAATCAGGAGGGAGCCAGGAGGGCCATTTGGCCTGGGCCTCAAGCTCAAAGGGGGCCTCAAATTTAGACACTTGTTAATTTTTTGGCATTTGATAAGTTTTGCAACTTGTTTTTATGCACATCCCTATCAGACCAAAATGTGACACACTCTCTCAGCTTAGAGCTGCACATTTAAGCAAATAAGAGATGTGATTTGGTAAAAGACAATTTTTTTGTTAACGGATATAGATTTTGTCATATCAAAGAGTTAAAAATGTTCATAAATATTATTAAAAATATATCGGTTCTGATGGCACAAGATTAGACCGTGATGAACTTGTCCTTTCAGATCAGCTGTTTATATAAACAAACCACTATTAGTGGCTGACGCTGGATCAAGTGCGTGTTGAAAGGCAGAGAATAGTTACATTTTAGTGTCTTTATAGTTTTACATCTAATTGACTAAGGAATCAGAAAATCTCCACGCCAGATTTTAGCATTGAGAGGGAAGAAGATGAAGTAAGAAAGGATACAGCCATGGGTAGGAGAATGTATAGAAGGAGCGAGGGCGGTGTGGATACTAGTCTAATAAGTTATACTGGCTGTAGAATGACTGTGCCTAATAGGGTACAAAATGTGAGCGAGGCCAAACAGCAAAAATTAAGATGTTTGTACACCAATGCGAGGAGTCTAGGTAACAAAATGGAGGAACTAGAGCTACTGGTGCAGGAAGTGAAACCAGATATTATAGGGATAACAGAAACATGGTGGAATAGTAGTCATGACTGGACTACAGGTATTGAAGGGTATGTGCTGTTTAGGAAAGACAGAAACAAAGGTAAAGGGGGTGGAGTAGCATTGTATATCAACGATGAGTTAGAATGTAAAGAAATAAGAAGCGATGCAATGGATAAGACAGAGTCTGTCTGGGCAAAAATTACATTGGGGAAGAAAACTAGTAAAGCCTCTCCTACGATAGTGCTTGGGGTGTGCTATAGACCTCCGGGATCTAATTTGGATATGGATAGAGCCCTTTTTAATGTCTTTAATAAAGTAAATACTAATGGAAACTGCGTGATCATGGGAGACTTTAACTTCCCAGATATAGACTGGAGGACCAGTGCTAGTAATAATAATAGGGCTCAGATTTTCCTAGATGCGATAGCTGATGGATTCCTTCATCAAGTAGTTGCTGAACCGACTAGAGGGGATGCCATTTTAGATTTAATTTTGGTGAGTAGCGAGGACCTCATAGAAGAAATGGTTGTAGGGGACAATCTTGGCTCAAGTGATCATGAGCTAATTCAGTTCAAACTAAATGGAAGGATTAACAAAAATAAATCTGCAACTAGGGTTTTTGATTTCAAAAGGGCTGACTTTCAAAAATTAAGGCAATTAGTTAGGGAAGTGGATTGGACTGAAGAACTTATGGATCTAAAGGTAGTTGAGGCCTGGGATTACTTTAAATCAAAACTGCAGAAGCTATCAGAAGCCTGTATCCCAAGAAAGGGGAAAAAATTCATAGGAAGGAGTTGTAGACCAAGCTGGATGAGCAAGCATCTTAGAGAGGTGATTATGAAGAAGCAGAAAGCATACAGGGAGTGGAAGATGGGAGGGATCAGCAAGGAAAGCTACCTAATTGAGGTCAGAAGATGTAGGCATAAAGTCAGAGAGGCTAAAAGTCGAGTAGAGTTGGACCTTGCAAAGGGAATTAAAACCAATAGTAAAAGGTTCTATAGCCATATAAATAAGAAGAAAACTAAGAAGGAAGAAGTGGGGCCGCTTAACACTGAGGATGGAGCGGAGGTTAAAGATAATCTAGGCATGGCCCAATATCTAAACAAATACTTTGCCTCAGTCTTTAATAAGGCTAAAGAGGATCTTGGGGATAATGGTAGCATGACAAATGGGAAGGAGGATATAGAGGTAGATATTACCATATCAGAGGTAGAAGCGAAACTGAAACAGCTTAATGGGACTAAATCGGGGGGCCCAGATAATCTTCATCCAAGAATATTAAAGGAATTGGCACCTGAAATTGCAAGCCCATTAGCAAGAATTTTTAATGAATCTGTAAACTCAGGAATAGTACCGAATGATTGGAGAATTGCTAATATAGTTCCTATTTTTAAGAAAGGAAAAAAAAGTGATCCGGGTAACTATAGGCCAGTTAGTTTGACATCTGTAGTATGCAAGGTCCTGGAAAAAATTTTGAAGGAGAAATTAGTTAAGGACACTGAAGTCAATGGTAAATGGGACAAAATACAACATGGTTTTACAAAAGGTAGATCGTGCCAAACCAACCTAATCTCCTTTTTTGAAAAAGTAACAGATTTTTTAGATAAAGGAAATGCAGTGGATCTAATTTACCTAGATTTCAGTAAGGCATTTGATACCGTGCCACATGGGGAATTATTAGTTAAATTGGAGAAGATGGGGATCAATATGAACATCAGAAGGTGGATAAGGAATTGGTTAAAGGGGAGACTGCAACGGGTCCTACTGAAAGGCGAACTGTCAGGTTGGAGGGAGGTTACCAGTGGAGTTCCTCAGGGATCGGTTTTGGGACCAATCTTATTTAATCTTTTTGTTACTGACCTTGGCACAAAAAGTGGGAGTGTGCTAATAAAGTTTGCAGATGATACAAAGCTGGGAGGTATTGCCAATTCGGAGAAGGATCGGGATATTATACAGGAGGATCTGGATGACCTTGTAAACTGGAGTAATAGTAATAGGATGAAATTTAATAGTGAGAAGTGTAAGGTTATGCATTTAGGGATTAATAACAAGAATTTTAGTTATAAGTTGGGGATGCATCAATTAGAAGTAACGGAAGAGGAGAAGGACCTTGGAGTATTGGTTGATCATAGGATGACTATGAGCTGCCAATGTGATATGGCTGTGAAAAAAGCTGATGCGGTTTTGGGATGCATCAGAAGAGGCATTTCCAGTAGGGATAAGGAGGTTTTAGTACCGTTATACAAGGCACTGGTGAGACCTCACCTAGAATACTGTGTGCAGTTCTGGTCTCCCATGTTTAAAAAGGATGAATTCAAACTGGAGCAGGTACAGAGAAGGGCTACTAGGATGATCCGAGGAATGGAAAACTTGTCTTATGAAAGGAGACTTAAGGAGCTTGGCTTGTTTAGCCTAACTAAAAGAAGGTTGAGGGGAGATATGATTGCTCTCTATAAATATATCAGAGGGATAAATATAGGAGAGGGAGAGGAATTATTTAAGCTCAGCATCAATGTGGACACAAGAAGAAATGGGTATAAACTGGCCACCAGGAAGTTTAGACTTGAAATCAGACGAAGATTTTTAACCATCAGAGGAGTGAAGTTTTGGAATAACCTTCCAAGGGAAGCAGTGGGGGCAAAAGATCTATCTGGTTTTAAGATTCTACTCGATAAGTTTATGGAGGAGATGGTATGATGGGATAATGGGATTTTGGTAAGTAATTGATCTTTAAATATTCAGGGTAAATAGGCCAAATCCCCTGAGATGGGATATTAGATGGATGGGATCTGAGTTACTATAGAAAACTCTTTCCTGGGTATCTGGCTGGTGAATCTTGCCCATGTGCTCAGGGTTTGGCTGATTGCCATGTTTGGGGTCGGGAGGGAGTTTTCCTCCAGGGCAGATTGGAGAGGCCCTGGAGGTTTTTTTTTTTGCCTTCCTCTGTAGCATGGGGCATGGTTGACTGGAGGGAGGCTTCTCTGCTACTTGAAGTTTTGAACCATGATTTGAGGACTTCAATAGCTCAGACATGGGTGAGGTTTTTCATAGGAGTGGTGGGTGACATTCTGTGGCCTGCGCTGTGCAGGAGGTCGGACTAGATGATCAGAGTGGTCCCTTCTGACCTTAGTATCTATGAATCTATGAATCATTTATGTGTGAGAATTCCTCATTATTATCTTCATATGGTAGCTAAAAGAGATGACTGGTTGGCTGGTTGCGCCCTAGCTTGGTAGCTTGGCCATCATCATAGACTTTCGTAGTCTATAGGCCCAGATTCAAGGTGAAAATTTGTGAGGACAATCTTGTACAGAGAGTTTCATGAGACACACATTTGAAATTTTTGGACATTATTCCTCTGTCTGTGTCTGTGTCTGTATTTACTATATATATGTCATCCCTTTGTCTTCAGCTCACCCTGTTATATTATACCTTGCGTGCTCGACTTTAGATTCAGTGATAAGGATAATAATCTATCTGATTATTTAATTTTGTGTTCTTAATTAGCATTCCTTTGTTTTAAGTCTTTTCAGCATTTGTGTACCATACTGCATTTGTGTACACGTTTAGAGTAGAAGATTTCAAGTGTAGACAAGCTATTTATTTACAGCAGAATATTTCAAGTATGGATAGGCTACATATTGACCAGATAGATCACTATGAAGAGGGGATTTGAAAGTGGTGAAAGCAAGAGAGAGCGAAAACAACTGAGTGAAGCAGCAGCTAGGAGCTCAAAACAAATAACTCCATTTCTCAAACCACTGGAAAACATGCCTTACCCAACAAATAATGCTACAGATAATGAAAACTCCGCAACTGCAACAGATGATATTTCAATGCCAGTACCTGAACACGAGGACAGTAGTCAAGAAGGAGATGTGCCAACAGTAACAGATGCGCAGCAGAAGATCCTGTGTACAATCAAGAAACAAGAAATCAACAGCAACAGGAAGATGTAGATATTATGCAGCAAGAGCAATTCATGAGTACTACAGGTTTGACTGTGACTGACATTGGAATTATTGACATGACCAATGCTGTCCAAATGAAATCTTTTCTTCAAATTAGTTGTTTTGAAATTCCAAGTAACATTCCATGAGATGCTGATAATCACGCTTTCCCTACTCATCTGCTGACAAAAACTGTTCCAAATGGTGAGATCTGCGCAAGAGACTGGTTATTCCGGAGTACGGAAAAACAATCTCTGTACTGTGCACCCTGCTTCATTTTGAACAAAAGTGAGGCAAATGCATCAGTTCTCTCTGCTCAGTCAGGATGGAGCATCAATAGAGGTTTGAGGAAGTTGAAAGACCGAATACCATCACATAAGAGTTCAAGGTCACACAAAGAAAACTATGTTGCATTGAAATCAGTCAGTAGGGCAGCATCAGCTGAAAGTTCAGTTGAGAATTTACTCTTGACTGAACTCTCTACAGAAACTAATAACTGGAAAATACTTCTTGAGCGCATCCTGAATGTGTTCCTTTTTCTTTCTGAGTGGGAATTGGTTCTTTCTTTGGTTCCAGTCAACACATTGGTGATCGTGCAAATGGAAACTTTCTAGGTATAGTTGAGCTCCTCAGCAAATATGACCCGCTTTTATCAGAGCACGTTAAATATGTTTGAGAATCTCAAGAGAGACAAAAGTGCATGCAAGTCCATTATCTCTCCACACACACATACAAAACGAGTTTATTGAGCTATGTGGATTATTCATACAAACAACAATTCTTGATGAGATTCGAAATGCCAAGTATTTTTCATCATTGTTGATGCCACTCCAGATTATTCTCACAAGGAACAAACTACTATGGTTATTTGAGATGTTAAGATTGTAGACAACTCAAAATTTTCAATTGAAGAAAGGTTTATTTTGTTTGATAATTTCATGAGAAAAACTGGAAAAGAAATTGCTGCTTGAGTACTAGCAATTCTAGAAGGTTTTAAGTTAGATTTTCAAGTCTGCATTGGTCAAGTCTATGACAATGGATCTAATATGGCTGGGAAATACAAAGGTGTACAAGCAGTTCTGCTTGAGCATAATTCAAACTGTATCTTCTCTAGCTGTGGAAACCACACAGTAAACCTTGTAGGTGTTGACTGTGCTGAATCATACAAGAGGCAATTACTTATTTTGGAACTATTCAGCAAATGTACAGTCTCTTCTGTAGCAGTCCACAAAGGTTCGAAATTCTGAAGCAATATATTACTGTTTCACTGCATGGGATGTCCAAAACTAGATGGTCTGCACGGATTGATGGTGTTTAACCAGTTGTGTAGCATTTGAATTCAGTGAGAAAGGCTTTAAATGAGCTTGAATCTCTCAATCTCACTGCACAGGCTCGAACTGAACTTCAGTCTATTCAGAAACACATATCCAAATTTGAATGCATTCTGATGTCATCTTTGTGGATGAAGCTACTTACAATGATCCACCAAAGTAATCTGGTAATTAAAGCACGCAATGCTACACTTGATGTTGAGAGGGATAACACTGAAAGTCTTATCAATGACATTCAACAGATTTGTGAACAGTGGGATGCAATTCTGACTGAGTTCAAATTAGTAGCACAGAATACTGGCATTTCATCTGAGTTCTCCACCAATTGCAATTTACCTACTGAATGTGATGCCGAGCAGCATTATAGTGTCAGTGTCTTCCTTGTCATCATGGACGCTATTCAATCAGATCTTACACATCGATTTGAGTCACTGTGACTAATTTGTACCCTTTTGGGGTTTCTTTGGCAGTTCAACAGACTGAGTAATGAAGATCTACTTTCTGCAGCTGAACAATTTCAGCAACAGTACAACAAAGAAATCTCAAAAGATCTCAGTGACGACGTCATTTTCCTCAAACGAATATATTCCACAAACTTTAAATTGGATTGCAAGCCAAACAAATTGCTTCAAGAAATACTCAAACTTGGACTCTCTGGGGTGTTTCCTAATATCACAATTGCGTTGTGTATTTCTGTCGGTTTGCCTGCATCAGTGGCTTCAGGTGAATGCACCTTCAGCGTGTTGAAGCAGGTAAAGAACTACTACCATTCAACTATGGGACAAGAGTATTTGAATGGGCTCACCATGCTTAATATCAACTCTGACATTGCACGAAAGCTAGATTTTTCCACAATAATTAGTGTATTTACACAGAAAAAGGCAAGTTTGTTAAATAAAAAAATATTCAAATTATATCTCACTCTTTTTTGGTGCCTTATTTTGTTTTCATGTGTCGTCATTTATTATTTTTTATTTTGTCTAGGGGCCTCAAAAACTGGACCTCTGAGAGGGCCTGCCTACAGTCTTCACCCTAGTTTCAACTGGACCCAGTCCTCCTCCCTAAGGGACTATCCCTTTCTTTAAAGTCCCTTTCTTTCACTGCAGTCCCAAGTTGGGCAAAGCCCCTCCTTTCTAGGGGTCTATCTTTCTGCTGTCCCGCCACTTCTTGCTTGGAGTTTGGCCTTCTCCACAGACCTGTTTCCCCACTGGTGTTTTCTTCCCTACTGACTCAGGGCCCCACAGGAGCCATCTTACTCTGCAATGTCTGCAACCATCTGTCAACACCCACCTGCAGCACCTTCTTTCTCTCCAGGCCTCTTCCTTGTCTACCACAGGCCTGACTGGGTCACCTGGCCTTCCTCATTATCCCCACTTGGGGAGAGGAGTTGGCTATGTCACAGGCAGGGTGGGCCCACCTCCCTTTAAAGGCACCAGCCACCCTGTGACAGTATTTAATATATGGCTCTGGTAACTCCAAATTGGGCAAACTAGTTTGCTGGAAATTTTTCACACCACCATTTCTCCCTGAGAATTCTTGTCTGCCGAATATAAGACCTGCCCCTGCAAGAAGCAGAACACCTCGCAGGGCTGGGCTCTTTGCCTAGAGCAACTCACATGATGAACCATTATAACACCTGACCTGTGGTAAAACATTGGCAACTTTTCTTAAGACCATTCTTAAAAGCCCTTATTCACATGAGGAGGATTGAACTCTTAATCCCTGCGAGCCTAACTCAGAGTCCATTGAAGTCAGTGAGAATCTTTCCACTGGCTTCAGTGGGCATTGGATCAAGCCCTGGAAACCCTTCATAATATACCCAGACTCCTTTGGTGATTCTACAGCTACTCTTTGTAGTGATTATACAGTGTGAACGCTTAATAGTTATTCCTGTTTTGTAATGTTTTATTCGTATAAGGGATATTCCCTGTACATGTCACAGGAAAATGCTGCTAGAATTAGTAACTATTTTCAAATGGCAAACTCAGTGTAATAGTGCCGCTTGTATATTTGTGGAGGCCTTTTTGCCTGGCAAATTCATAGCAATGTAGGCTATCTAATAATAAATTTGCTTGAGGGTACATAGCTTCAATAATGCTGCAACATATTTGGCTACTATTTCAATATTTACATACTGCATACTATAAGCTTACCCTTTACTAATCAAAACTATGTAATACACTTTACAACATGACCTTAGTATTACAGCTTTCCTTCACCTCTAAGTACATCAACCTGTTTTTAAACAATACTAATTTAATTATTGTAAAAGTGGGTAGATTAATGGCTCTACCAGCATAACAAGTACAGTACAAGCAATGCCAATTTTCACATCAACCTCAGTCCGCTAGGATTGGGATGAAACTACTAGCACATGCACATGGACCAGTGAACAGCAACAAGATGGTAAAGACTGTCTATCATAATTGACCAGGACAAACCATTACTGAAGTCCACACCCTCCTCATCCAATTACCAGTCCCCTGAGCCACCAAATCATCCACATTTTTAATATTACCAATTGAAAAGTCAGATCTTATTTAAGTGTAACGTTGAGGAAATTTACTATATTGTTTGGAAACCAATGTACAAAATACTTGAAGTCAGGCAATATGATCTAGGGCAATATGATATACTGTACAAACCTCTGGATGAGGAGCATGGAGGCCTGGGTTCTATTTCCACCTTTGCCACTGGCCTGCTGTGTGACCTTATGCAAGTCACTTTACCTCTTTCTGTGTCTCTGGTTCTCCTCTTATCCCAGTGGTTCTCAATCTGCAGCCCGCTTGTGGCCCAATCGACACACAGCTGCATCCCATGTGACATCCTCAGGGCCATACAGGTGGTATATATACATTGTGTGAATGTGGCCCACATAACATGTAGAGAGCTCTGCATATGCGGCTCACAATGGTAAATAGGTTGGGAACCACTACCTTACCCTTTGTCTATCTTGTCTATTTAGATTGCATGCTATTCAGGCCAGGAACTGTCTTTCACTATGTTTGTCCAGTGCCTAGTACAATGGGGCCCTGATCCCAGCTGAAGCCACTAGGTGCTATGGAATAATCAATAATAATTTGATTTCAAACTAAGCAGATAAATAGCATAATCTTAAAATGATTCTGTTAAAGGACATGTTCACATCAGACCACTTTCATAGAATGTTGTATAGTCAGTCAGGAAATTCAAAACAGTTTAAGGTTTTATTTGGTACCCTAGTTCCACCCGTGAGCTTTCAATTGACCTCTACTGAAGTTCTGTGCAAAGATCAAAGATGCAAAGATGGGAAGAGCTGGATAGAAAATTCGGAAGATTCAACATTTAATTAAAAATGGGTAGCACTTTCCTTCAATAATTTTGCTGAAATATTTATCCCCATTTTTGACCAGTTCTAATTGTGAACAATATTAGTATAACAGTGATAACTTGGAAATTTTATGCAAATTGTAGGATCTGACCACAGAGGTATTAGCAGTGGTAAAAATGTGGTGATTTCTTAAGAGACTGGCTGGAAATTAGCCAATAGCAACAATATCTGGCGAATTCACAAGTGCAGCTGTGGTTGATTTCTTAGCAAGTTAACGGCATTATAGTAGCAAACTTTTAACTTTTATATTGTGCTTTTCTTTGAAAACAGCTTCCAAGACAAACAGAAAAAGAACAGCAACATGATTTACGATTTATGTCACCTTTACATTTCTAAAAACAAAAGAAGGGTATGCTTCATTTCTAACTAGGGGAACGTACTAAACTTCAAAAACTCCAGTAGACAGACGCTCTCACTTCTTGCTCAAACTGACCCCCAAGATAGGCCTGATTTATTATTGCTCTGAACTTGGATAGCAATTTACACCATTACAAAATGTTACCAGATCTGATAACCAGCAGTTTATACCTACTTTACGCTAATTTTTCACTTGTGTAAAACGCTAGACAAATTGTGGTGAAACAGAGACTCGGACTTATGGTCTTCTGAGGTTCATTAGTGCCTTTCCCACCAACCCCTTGCCCCCTCCCCCATAAATCATCCAGGACACTCTGAACAGGGAAAGGTCAGCCTGGTATGCAATAGGGAGAAAAAATAATTTGCCTACTATGCTGTAGAAGGTAACAGAGCTGGCAGAGGACTCATATAAGGCTTGACTGTGATCCCATTCAAGTCAATGGAAAAGTTTCCAGGGATTAGAATGATGCAGTCTCAAGCCCTAAATGAGCTTTGCCTCAAATTGATCTAGAGGGAAAGAGAGAAGGAAATTAAGGGTCTTTCATGCCTTTCTAGCAGCACAGAAAAACTGATGTCTCCAGGTGCCCCTGAACCTGTACCATGGTCCTTTGAAAATGTGTCCCATTGTGAGGGTCGTTTTGTATTTGAAAACATATTCCCATTATTAGATTCATTGTCAATGTTAATAATTTACAAAGATGGATGAAGACTTAACATTTGGACAAAAACTGTCTTTAAAAAATGAGAATTTCCATTTTGAATTAAAAAAAAATTAAATTACTGATTTCATGTATTTTTATTTCACTTGTAGAGCATAATAGGTTTACACTGCAAAGCAAAATGAGACATGACCTAGAACAAATTCATTTTTGCTTAGTACAGAGATCTTAATTAGCACACATGGCAAGAGACTTGCTATTAGCATGAAGCTTTAGGATCCTGAAAACATAAAGCTATTATTTGCTTTCTTTTGGCTGGGGGAAAAGAACAGTTTGCCATCCATGAGAGACCTTAGAAGTAGCTTAGTCTGCCAAGATCTCATCCTACATTGTTTCTTATATATGTGTCTCTTACATATTTGGTATTTCATACACAAGGTGGACTTTTAATGTATTTTTTGCTGTGGGTCTGCTGAATTCAAAGGTAATTAGAATAAATTATAATTAAGTGAACAGTTGCTTCTGTTGGATACCCTTTTATCATTTGATTTCTGTACTTGCCATCCAATTGTGTCCTATCATGAAGCTGAAAATAAAATTAAAACCTTTCTTTGATCAAAAAAATTATTTATAGAATAGTTACTTATATTTTGCTTTCAGCTAAATAATTATAAAATATTATCGATATATTTAGAAAAAATGGTGGTACAAATCTGCTAGAAATAAATATTTTATTTTCTGAAGCTGTGCAGGCTTCTCTGTGACATGACATGTACTATACAACCTTGAACAATTTTATTGTTTAGAAGCCTTTGATCTCCCCTTTACAGATCATCTCGTAAACTGAAAACACAACTGTATCTCTTCCAATCTAGACTGTGATCCTGAGAGCATACACTGTGTATATCACTTTAAACACCTCACATAGAACAACATTTACAAAATCACTCCTAGAAGTTTTTGCACAGTAGGTATTGTTTCTATTGGGATTTTTGCCACCATTGTGCTTCACTATTCCTGGTTTTCCATGGATGCTGTGAAGTAATTTCCAAGGATAGAAAAAATGCTCATCGGACTGACTACACTAGACAAAATAACCTTAAGGATGTAATAATGCCCTTAGACATTGGGCATGATTCTGATTTCACTGACAATGGAGTAAATCAAGAGTGAGTAACAAGTAACTGCACTAAAGTCAATGGAATTACACAGGTGTAAAACTAAAACTGGCGTAAGTGGCATCAGGACCTTTGCTTCATACCAAATGCATTCTTTAACATTTACATGGTACAATTACTGACTGATGTATTACTTCAGAGATTATCTGTATCTTTTTTACACTAATCATCTTCCTTTCAGATGGTTCACTGGGGCACATTGTTAAGACGTATCAAAAGTATTGATCTACCGAAAAAAACAAAAGACCTGTGTGTATTCTAGATGGTCTGAAGCTATTTTAAACATTCAGTTGGGAAAAAAACATAAATTACCATGAGCCACAAGATGAAATAAAATGGGAATCTGTCCAGGAAACTGACTTTCTGCGTAAAGTAAATAGGTGTATTTATAGATTTCAGAACTCAGAGTTGCTTCCCAGGTCTATGGACTGGAGATGAGAATGTTTAATGTAGACCTTCAAAATAAGATAATCCTAGAAGATACAGTCAACTGTAACAAATTTACAAGCTGAATACTACTACGTCAAACACTAAACATATGATAAAGAATACAAAGCCCTTATTATTTTGCTTCCTTTACACAAGTTGACTGAAAGGAAAGGCTTTCGTAAGCATTTCATTTGTAATAACTGATGTATTTCTAGCACTTTTTATCCCAATAAATCTCAAAGCACTGCAGAAACCTTGGGCTAAAATATCCCCCTACACAATGAAACCCAGGAGATGGAGCGAGATGATGCAAAAATCTCTGGCTCATATTATGCCATAATTTCTTTTTTTTTAGCAGAAATGAATAGGACGTGCCAGTTAAAAATCAGATCTGCCCTCCACAAGGTTTCCCTAATGGAGTTTCCTTCGATGGAGAGTCAACCCCTTAATGTTACAGGTTTGTTATATGAAAAGAATCAGTTTACTCTTAACATTCAGGTTGTTGTTAATTAATCTTTGGAATAATATGAATGAAAGAGTTTAATTTATTAATTTAACTGGCTATCCATTAGTGCCACTTAAACCACTATTTGAAAGAAAACTCATTAAATGTTAAAAGGGATAATGGAAAAAAATGGATTCCTCTATTGGCCTTTCACTAATGAAGATTTCATCCTGAACTATCTTTCAAACACATATGAAGTCAATTCAGTATCATCTTTTTTACACACTTATGGCTTTTCCAAAACCATTATGAGCTTGACTGAATAATTACTATGTCTGCCTTCTGCACTATGGAAACCCATACAATTGTAAGGGTGCCATGAAAAATCAATTTTCCACAACTTTTTGCAGACCACTGCAGTTAACTATATTAATTATATTAAGCCTGGACATATTTTTTTTAATTAGGTCCTATATTATCCAAAATAAATATGGACTTTAAGCCTAGTCTATAGAGAAAGAGTTTATTCTTTCATCAATGTGCACTGATAGCAGACAATTAAGAATAATTAACATTGTACGTATGCAGTCCCTTTGATCTTTACAAAGCTATTTACAAACCTTGACTACTGTGTGCATTTCTGGTGGCCCCAACTCAAAAAAGATGTATTGGAACTGGAAAAGGTACAGCGAATGAGAGCCAAAATGATGAGGGGTGTGGAACAGCTTCCATAAGAAGAGAAATTAAAAAATACTGGACTGTTCAGCTTAAACTAAGGGGGAATATGATGGTGGAGACCTATATAGTCAGGACTGGTGTAGAGAAAGTGAATAAGGGAGTGTTATTTACCCCTTCACATAACACAAGAACCAGGGGTCACCCAATCAAATTTATAGACAGCAGGTTTGAAAGCAAACAAAAGAAAGAACCTCTTCATACAACACATAGTCAACCTATGGAACACATTACTAGTTGTGAAGGCCAAAAATATAAATGGGTTCCAGAAAGAATTAGATAAGTTCATAAAGGATAGGTTGATCAATGGTTATTAGCCAAGATGGCCAGGAACGCAACCCCATGCTCTGGGTGTCCCAAAGCCTCCAACTGCCAGAAGCTGGGACTGCCAGAGGCAGGATACTGGGTTAGATGGACCATTGGTCTGACCCAGTCTGACTGTTCTTATGTTCTAGAAGCAAATATTCTTCCTTCAGCTACATGGGTATATGAACATACAAGGCTGGAAGTAGAGAACCTCTTCTGTAGAGTGTAACAGAACACCAAGTAGAAGACAAGATAAGACATTGGCCCGGACTCAAAAAATTAGTGGTGGGACTCTGTCAAGCTCCACCCACTCATAACTCCTAAATGAGATGCCACTCACAGCAGATTGTGCAGAGCTTCATATTTATTTATTATTTATTATTACATTGTGCTAAAACATAGTAAAAGGATGGTCCCTGCCCCAAAGGATTTATAGTCTCGTTAATATGACTGTTCATCTCTTCTTATGGGCTTTAATCAGCAGTGAAACTGTTAACAATGTAATGATATAAACTGTTGTCATTAGCCTTCAGAGTGGATGACATCCTAAAGGGAGCGGGAAAGAATCCCCTAATTATCCTTCATGTGGGAACAAATGATACGGCTAGATTCTCGCTGGAAAGTATTAAGGAAGACTATGCTAGGCTGGGGAAGACGCTTAAGGAAATTGAGGCTCAGGTGATCTTTAGCGGGATCCTTCCTGTTCAAAGAGAAGGGCAACAAAGGTGTGACAAGACTATGACTGTCAACAGATGGCTTAGGCAGTGGTGCTATAAGGAGGGCTTTGGGATGTATGGCCATTGGGAGGCATTCACGGACAGAGGACAGTTCTCTCGGGATGGACTTCATCTGAGTAGGGAAGGAAATAGACTTCTAGGATCGAGGCTGGCACAACTGATAGAGAGAGCTTTAAACTAGGAATTAGGGGGAGATGGATGGGAGATGTCCAGAAAATCTCCATGCCAGATTTTAGCATTGAGAGGGAAGAAGACGAAGTAAGAAAGGATACAGCCGTGGGTAGGAGAATGTATATAAGGAGCGAGGGCGGTGTGGATACTAGTCTAATAGGTTATACTGGCTTTAGAATGACTGTGCCTAATAGGGTACAAAATGTGAGCGAGGCCAAACAGCAAAAATTAAGATGTTTATACACCAATGCGAGGAGTCTAGGTAACAAAATGGAGGAACTAGAGCTACTGGTGCAGGAAGTGAAACTAGATATTATAGGGATAACAGGAACATGGTGGAATAGTAGTCATGACTGGACTACAGGTATCGAAGGGTATGTGCTCTTTAGGAAGGACAGAAACAAAGGTAAAGGTGGTGGAGTAGCATTGTATATCAATGATGAGGTAGAATGTAAAGAAATAAGAAGCGATGCAATGGATAAGACAGAGTCCGTCTGGGCAAAAATTACATTGGGGAAGAAAACTAGTAAAGCCTCTCCTACGATAGTGCTTGGGGTGTGCTATAGACCTCCGGGATCTAATTTGGATATGGATAGAGCCCTTTTTAATGTCTTTAATAAAGTAAATACTAATGGAAACTGCATGATCATGGGAGACTTTAACTTCCCAGATATAGACTGGAGGACCAGTGCTAGTAATAATAATAGGGCTCAGATTTTCCTAGATGCGATAGCTGATGGATTCCTTCATCAAGTAGTTGCTGAACCGACTAGAGGGGATGCCATTTTAGATTTAATTTTGGTGAGTAGCGAGGACCTCATAGAAGAAATGGTTGTAGGGGACAATCTTGGCTCAAGTGATCATGAGCTAATTCAGTTCAAACTAAATGGAAGGATTAACAAAAATAAATCTGCAACTAGGGTTTTTGATTTCAAAAGGGCTGACTTTCAAAAATGAAGGAAATTAGTTAGGGAAGTGGATTGGACTGAAGAACTTATGGATCTAAAGGTAGAGGAGGCCTGGGATTACTTTAAATCAAAACTGCAGAAGCTATCAGAAGCCTGTATCCCAAGAAAGGGGAAAAAATTCATAGGAAGGAGTTGTAGACCAAGCTGGATGAGCAAGCATCTTAGAGAGGTGATTAAGAAGAAGCAGAAAGCATACAGGGAGTGGAAGATGGGAGGGATCAGCAAGGAAAGCTACCTAATTGAGGTCAGAACATGTAGGGATAAAGTGAGACAGGCTAAAAGTCGAGTAGAGTTGGACCTTGCAAAGGGAATTAAAACCAATAGTAAAAGGTTCTATAGCCATATAAATAAGAAGAAAACTAAGAAAGAAGAAGTGGGGCCGCTTAACACTGAGGATGGAGTGGAGGTTAAAGATAATCTAGGCATGGCCCAATATCTAAACAAATACTTTGCCTCAGTCTTTAATAAGGCTAAAGAGGATCTTGGGGATAATGGTAGCATGACAAATGGGAAGGAGGATATAGAGGTAGATATTACCATATCTGAGGTAGAAGCAAAACTGAAACAGCTTAATGGGACTACATCGGGGGGCCCAGATAATCTTCATCCAAGAATATTAAAGGAATTGGCACCTGAAATTGCAAGCCCATTAGCAAGAATTTTTAATGAATCTGTAAACTCAGGAGTAGTACCGAATGATTGGAGAATTGCTAATATAGTTCCTATTTTTAAGAAAGGAAAAAAAAGTGATCCGGGTAACTACAGGCCAGTTAGTTTGACATCTGTAGTATGCAAGGTCCTGGAAAAAATTTTGAAGGAGAAATTAGTTAAGGACATTGAAGTCAATGGTAAATGGGACAAAATACAACATGGTTTTACAAAAGGTAGATCGTGCCAAACCAACCTAATCTCCTTTTTTGAAAAAGTAACAGATTTTTTAGATAAAGGAAATGCAGTGGATCTAATTTACCTAGATTTCAGAAAGGCATTTGATACTGTGCCACATGGGGAATTATTAGTTAAATTGGAGAAGATGGGGATCAATATGAACATCGAAAGGTGGATAAGGAATTGGTTAAAGGGGAGACTACAACGGGTCCTACTGAAAGGCGAACTGTCAGGTTGGAGGGAGGTTACCAGTGGAGTTCCTCAGGGATCGGTTTTGGGACCAATCTTATTTAATCTTTTTATTACTGACCTTGGCACAAAAAGTGAGAGTGTGCTAATAAAGTTTGCAGATGATACAAAGCTGGGAGGTATTGCCAATTCGGAGAAGGATCGGGATATTATACAGGAGGATCTGGATTACCTTGTAAACTGGAGTAATAGTAATAGGAGAAATTTAATAGTGAGAAGTGTAAGGTTATGCATTTAGGGATTAATAACAAGAATTTTAGTTATAAGTTGGGGACGCATCAATTAGAAGTAACAGAAGAGGAGAAGGACCTTGGAGTATTGGTTGATCATAGGATGACTATGAGCTGCCAATGTGATATGGCTGTGAAAAAAGCTAATGCGGTTTTGGGATGCATCAGGAGAGGCATTTCCAGTAGGGATAAGGAGGTTTTAGTACTGTTATACAAGGCACTGGTGAGACCTCACCTAGAATACTGTGTGCAGTTCTGGTCTCCCATGTTTAAAAAGGATGAATTCAAACTGGAGCAGGTACAGAGAAGGGCTACTAGGATGATCCGAGGAATGGAAAACTTGTCTTATGAAAGGAGACTTAAGGAGCTTGGCTTGTTTAGCCTAACTAAAAGAAGGTTGAGGGGAGATATGATTGCTCTCTATAAATATATCAGAGGGATAAATACAGGAGAGGGAGAGGAATTATTTCAGCTCAGCACCAATGTGGACACAAGAACAAATGGGTATAAACTGGCCACCAGGAAGTTTAGACTTGAAATCAGACGAAGGTTTTTAACCATCAGAGGAGTGAAGTTTTGGAATAACCTTCCAAGGGAAGCAGTGGGGGCAAAAGATCTATCTGGTTTTAAGATTCTACTCGATAAGTTTATGGAGGAGATGGTATGATGGGATAATGGGATTTTGGTAAGTAATTGATCTTTAAATATTCAGGGTAAATAGGCCAAATCCCCTGAGATGGGATATTAGATGGATGGGATCTGAGTTACTATAGAAAATTCTTTCCTGGGTATCTGGCTGGTGAATCTTGCCCATATGCTCAGGGTTTAGCTGATTGCCATATTTGGGGTCGGGAAGGAATTTTCCTCCAGGGCAGATTGGAGAGGCCCTGGAGGTTTTTCGCCTTCCTCTGTAGCATGGGGCATGGTTGACTTGAGGGAGGCTTCTCTGCTCCTTGAAGTCTTTGAACCATGATTTAAGGACTTCAATAGCTCAGACATGGGTGAGGTTTTTCATAGGAGTGGGTGGGTGAGATTCTGTGGCCTGCGCTGTGCAGGAGGTCGGACTAGATGATCAGAATGGTCCCTTCTGATCTTAGTATCTATGAATCTATGACCCTCTGTAAATGAACTGGGGCTGTTCATGACTTTGTTACAGCTTTCTTTCCAGATTACTTCTTGCAGCCTCAGGCAAACATCATTGCATTGTTCTACATCTGGTTCATTTTTAAAGGTTTTCTTCACTCTTGGAGACAAGTTTTTTAAATTAAGTCTTAGATTCTAGGGGACAAGAGGCACACAGGAACATTTATCAGTTTGCCATACTGCCATACAAAATGGCTAATTTCAAACACTGACAAGCATGATGATCTTTGGCTGCAAGCATGCACTAAAGGGGAACACATTCTGTTCTCTGGAGCATCAGTAAGGTCTTCTCCAAAGCACATTCCTTCAAGTCTCCCTGAGCCATCTTGATGCTAATATTCCACTCAGCCCTATATCCAATGTGGTTTCAACAAGGCAGAAGGGGGTGTGTGTGTGTATATATATATAGAGAGAGAGAGACACACACGCACACCCCCTTCTGCCTTTTTGAAACAATATGTATATAAAACCTATGTTATAAGATTATTAATAAGTTTGCAAAGCCAAAAAAACTAAAAAGCTAAGAAATACTATAATTAAGGTTATCTGTGCAATTCAGCATATGCATTATGACACTGTCTTTAATTACATGATCACATACTATTTTTTCCAAAGGGCCCCGGTTCATTCAGTGCACAGGACTGATGGTGCTCAATTACTGAGTAGCTATTCGATATTTTGTTTTCTCCACATTGTTCAATGTGTGGTTCAGGCCTTACTTTTTTCACAGTATTCAAACTCTGCTCTGGATAAAGACTTAGTAATTTCCTCATGGGCCTTTCTATGAGGTAATCACTGTAATATAGGAGTACTTCACAAACATTAATGAATTTATCATCACAACACTGCACTTAAGAAAGACAGTAGGTAGTACTATCCTCATTTTACAAATAGTGAACTCAAGCATAAAGAGATTAAGGTCAAAAGTTTCCACTAATTTTGCATGCCCGATTTGAGATGTCTAGGACCTGATTTTTCAGAGTACTTGGCATTATATAGCACTTTATATGTTCAAAGCCCAGCTCCTGTTGACTTCAGTTGCAGCTCTGAATGCTCAGCACTTCCACCAATCAGACCGACAGGCAACCTTAATTTTGACATTTCCTGACTTTTGAATCTTTGAGTTTGAAACCTTAAAAATGTTGTTTATTTTAACACCTTTTTTGTGTGTAATTTCCGAGGTTGTTAAAAAAACAAACTGAAAGCAAAGTGCAGGCTTATACCCTAAGTCTTTAAACTAAACAGCTTCCCTTCCCCCCAGCCAACGTTGGGCTGGGGTTTGATTCTCACAGGATTTACCAACACAGAAAATTTGGGGTTTTTTTCCACAAAGTTTAGCAGATACACCTGTGGTCAATAAATTGATAGTCTGAAATGAACACCCACACCGATAAAAAGCAAGACCAGTATATTCATTTTGTAGGTGGTCACATCTCAAACACTGCAGAATTATTTTATGATTTGTTCTGTTTATTGGAGCATAAAAACAAAGCACTTTTTACTACACTAGAAATTCTCATGAAATGATGTGACTTTCAAAAATCCAATAGGTGCCACATTTAATAACAAAAATTACAATAAAATATTGTTAAGTAGAAAATTTCTTAGAAGTTGCAACAATTATTTTGTACAACTCTGTGCTACAACAATTTCAAACAGAAAACAGATCAGATTCTCTGGTTTTGAAAAGTGCCTAAGGCAATGGAGGACATTTTCAAAAGCAGAAGTGGCAGTTAGGCACCTGACTCCCATTGAGTTTCAATGTCTAACTTTTAATGGGACTTAGGTACCTAACTGCCAGTTGTGCCTTTGAAAATGTTCCCAAATAGTTATGGCACTCTGACACTTCTCTTTATAAGAATCTAGGAGCCAGAGGAAAGGACGGGGTAGACTGGATGAGGATCTGGGAGTGGGGGGAAACTGGGATTGTGTTGGTAAGGAAATTGGAGAAAAGCAGTTGGTGGGTGATGGGAGTGCAAGGGGTGTGGCCCAGAGGGCGTGAGACTAGGACTTGCTGTGCAAGGAGACAGGAAATAGGATCAGAAGCCTAAGTAGTGCAATCTAGGACTTGCTAGGTAAAAATGGGATGTGACAAGGAGCCAGAGTGGGGTAGAGACAGGCCTGGAACAGGAACAGGTTGGAAGGGATGAGGCAAAAGAGTCCATCCTGAGGGAGAATCGGTAGAGGAGTATGAATCCACTAGAGCAGGGATTCTCAACCTTTTTCTTTCAGAAGCCCCCCAACATGCTATAAAAATACCATGGACTAGCAGGGGACTGGCGGGACTCCAGGCTTCAACCACAGGCGGGATCTGGATGCCCAATTTGAGACAATGGGATATGATTTGCATAATGCTGAACACTCAAAGCTGTAACGGAAGTCAAGGGAAGCTGAGTTTGAGCATATAAAAATCCATAATGTTAAATACATTGAAAAATCTGATCCTACGGGGTCTCAAATTTGGCACCCAAAATTAGCGGAAACTTCAGACTTCAATCTCTGTCTCAACTCCCTATCTGTAAAATGGAGGTAATAAAACTCTCTCACTTCCCAAGGGTTTTGTGAAAATAAATTAATGAATGTTTGTGAGGCACTCAGTTAATATAGGTTTCAGAGTAGCAGCTGTGTTAGCCTGAACACGCAAAAAAGAAAAGGAGTACTTGTGGCACCTTAGAGACTAACAAATGTATTTGAGCATAAGCTTTTGTGAGCTACAGCTCACTTCGTCGGATGCATGCAGTGGAAAATACAGTGGGGAGATTTATAAACACAGAGAACATGAAACAATGGGTGTTACCATACACACTGTAACAAGAGTGATCAGTTAAGGTGAGCTATTAGCAGCAGGAGAGTGAGGATTTGAATGTCATAAGTTTTGACACCTGATTTGTGTCCATTTAGGACAATTTAGGACAAAAATTATAACATTCAAAAACCAGTCGGAGAACACTTCAATCTCTTTGGTCACTCAATTACAGACCTAAAAGTGGCAATTCTTCAACAAAAAAACTTCAAAAACAGACTCCAACGAGAGACTGCTGAATTGGAATTAATTTGCAAACTGGATACAATTAACTTAGGCTTGAATAAAGACTGGGAGTGGATGTGTCATTACACAAAGTAAAACTATTTCCCCATGTTTATTCCCCCCCCCCACTGTTCCTCAGACGTTCTTGTCAACTGCTGGAAATGGCCCACCTTGATTATCACTACTAAAAGGTCCGCCCCCCCGCTCTCCTGCTGGTAATAGTTCACCTTAAGTGATCACTCTCGTTACAGTGTGTATGGTAACACCCATTGTTTCATGTTCTCTGTACATATAAATCTCCCTGCTGTATTTTCCACTGCATGCATCTGATGAAGTGAGCTGTAGCTCACGAAAGCTTATGCTCAAATAAATTTGTTAGTCTCTAAGGTGCCACGGGTACTCCTTTTCTTTTTTCAGTTAATGTAGTGGTAAGCACCACAGAAAAGCCTATGAGGAAATCAATAATTCCATCTTCAGGGCAGGATTTGAATAAGGTGCACTAAATCAGGCTTGGGCCACACACTGAACAATGAGGAGAAAACAAAATGTTAAACAGCTACTCATTAAGTGAGCACCATCTGTCATGTGCATGGAATGAGGAAGGGGTCCTGTGGAAAAAATAGTATGAGAACATGTAACTAAAGACTGTATCATAATGCACAAGGGAGCTGAATAAAGGTTACAGAGACAACCGTAACACTGGCATTTCCTAACTTTTGACTTCTTGACTTTGCAACCTTAATAATGTCCATATAGCATAGCTTTGTGTGTGTAATAAATACTGCAATTTGCCTTACTCTTTACTGCTTATGCATTGGTATATGTAAAAAAATTGTTGAGTTTTAGAGCTTATTCCTTACCTGAAGTCATTTCTCTGAAGTGTTCACAACTATTTGTTTGAAATAATCATCATATCAATTGTGAGCATTGACTGTTATGACATGAGGATGCCCTATCGCCAGCCCACTCCTATCTCCACACAATCCTTCAGTGGTAGCCAGGTACAGTGCACTTTTCACCAGTATTCACACCCTAGGAGGAATGAAATTTCTCGAGGGCTCCAGTGATAGCACAGATCCTCTGAAGCCCCTCCAGTGAACAGAGAGAAAACTTGCAAGATCAATCTATAGTTCAAATGCTCACTAAGCGATTTGGGGTGGGACTGATTTTTGTTCTGGCTTTGTACAGCACCTAGCACAATGGAATCCTGGGCCATAACTAGGGATCCTAGGTGCTACTATTACTGCTAATATTAATAAAATATTCACTTTGAAAGTTTTTCTTTTCTTCTTTGCTGCTGTGTGCATAGGACTCCTATCAATGTTACTAAGAATTCTGCATTCTGACTGGCATCAGATTAGACCCCTTTTGGTGGAATCTGCAATAATTAACAGTCCATCTAATTTTCAATTCAAACTCCAGTTAAATAATAATATAGCAGTTTTTATGATGGAATTTCAGGCAAAAATATTAACTATTGGGTGGTATGGTGGCTTTAGAAGTTGGCTGAGAGACAGCACTGAAAATGTGAAACAATGGCTTTCTCATAGGACAATGGCAAAATGGTAACATCACCACAAAACATCTCAGGTAAGATGACATCAGTTCACACTGGGAAGTTTTTAAACATTTCTCGAGAGGAGCAGATTGGTTTAAGTCTTAATTTGGGGATAGTTGTAACTTGGGACTACCATACAAAGGACTATTAGATGAGGAAGAACCACTAATTAACAGGCAACCCAAACCTTGAGTCTCGGCAAGCAGAGCCCTTGCATCCATTTATTTCCCCACCACACAATAGGTGGGCAAAGAGGGGCAGAGAATGGCTGGAGCCTTGGCTCCATTGCAAATGCTGAGCACTGGGGAAGCAAATTACTACCCCTACTTCCCGGATCAAGGTGGGGAGCTGGGAGGGAACTGTGGCTCCTGGGATCACAGTAACACGCCACCACTTGCTATGTACATATTGTGATACGCTTGTTCTTAGATTTTCTTTTCTAGGGGGTCTAGTACAGTATCACCAGATGTTTAGCAGCAGCCTTTTGCAATCAGGCTTCTACCTGTGGTCTACTTTTTCTATACTCACCAGATCATGTAACCTTGTTTTATGGTAGCCTTTAGCATAGAAACAGAAAGAAGACAGAGATTTCATTGGAATAACTTCCTTCAGAGATTTCATTGGAATAACTTCCTTCAGAGATTTCATTGGAATAACTTCCTTCACCTCCAGGCAATACACTTCGCTTAATTTCACAGAGCCAGGTATTTCAAGACCTGCTATTTGTGAAGAGGTTCACTTATTCTGCATTAATTTTAAAGGAGACTCTAAAGGATCTTGTTGTTGTGATGAAGAGTTTTGCTGTGTGTTTTAATAAGACATTTAAATCTCACTCATATTTTTTTGGAAATCTCACTCACTGAAAATGTCACAGATTGGGGGTCAAGCCTGGGCAAAAACCAGATACAGGATGCCACAGAGGCACCTTTGATTTATTTAAAGATAATCCAGCTCAAAGCCTAACCACAGTGGTGGAAGGTCAGGATAGACAATATTTTACATATTCCCTACTGGAAACATTGTCTTTTTAATATGTGCATGTGCCTATCTTTTTAATATGTTTAATGTGTTGACGTGAAACTCTCTTTAATGTAAAATAAAGGACAATAAAGAACTCATAGGCATTGGTGGTTGTCTGTTTGGCAGTTAGAGTTGCAGTGCACACAAGAAAACATATGAAAGACTGTCAAAAATAACAGGATGGTACTGTCTATAGACATCATGGGTTAAATATTCAGTGCAATAAGTAACAATTCTCATCAACATGATGGAAATCATAGTACAAATTCCTGTATACCAAGCTGAACACACATACCTGAATGTGAACATTACCCCACAACAGCAAAGGGGTAAGTCCCGATGAGCTCATTTGTTCCTAGCAGCGGGTAACTAGTGAAAGGTATAAATGGCCACACCAGATCTGAAATGGTCTTCTACATGTAACAACGACAAAAATAAGGAGTCTGAAATCTATTCTTCTTCTGAGAAGGGGAGAAAAACACCAAAAGCCTCTAAATATAAAAAAGAACTAGAGCCCTAAATATCAGTTTATTTAGCATGAAAACCCCTGTATGCAGATTAACGTTGGTCTGCATACAGTGAATCATTTGTTCCATATCCAGAGTCAACTTCTTCAGAAGAAATTAATTGAAAAAGTGGACTAAAATGGCAAGCATGACAGAGACCATGTAACTTTTAGTGAGCAAAGGAAAATATTATCTAGGAACATGCTCACTTTATTTTAAGGACAAGCTGCTGCACCAATGTCCATCGACTTCATGAAGACTTTCCCCCATGTGGACATTACTCTCCTGTCTCAACATACTCAGCTGAGTCCGTACAGGGAAGGTGGCATGACCCGTTCCAGGAAACTACTGAAACCCCCCGATTCTGAATTTTATGAGTACCAGGAAGAGAACATTTATAAAATAGAAGTAGAATTAGCTCCCATAAATACTAAGGTGGGGAAGCCAATGGAGGCTCTATAATATGGGATTACATTCTATCAGACAGATTTCAGACTTTTCGTCTTTTTTCTGCGTTCAACCTCTGATCTTTTTATTTGGGACCTGTCATGTTAGTTCAGTAAAGCAAGGTTCCAGTGTTTCTCTGAATTTGTTTTTTATTATTATTTTGTAATTCCAGTTCTTTATTAAAAATCAAGCCAGATTTCCACAGTAATATCATCAATTTGTAATCTGTCAGATCTCACCAAAACCTACTTCACTTGCTTTATAAGTTTAGTTTAGTGTCTCTTTGTAGAATCCCTTGTTTTATAAAAAAGTATGTTATGTTTTGAGTGTATTCTGTTTTATAGGTGGATGCAAAAGTACAGAGCTAATCTTCCTGAGAGTTCCACTGTGTGTCATTTGCACGCCTCCTTTTTCAGTAACCCAAATTATGAGGCTGATGGTGGTTGCAAAGAAATGTTGAAGAGCTGTTTGAAGGCCAGGAATGGAAACTTAAATTGTAATTGTGTCTATGTTTTGACGATAATGGTGTCAGCAAAATGTCACTCTTACAACAGCATCAAAAACTCATGAATGATTTTCTCTTCCATTTCTACAGGCAAAGCTTCATTCAATGGCACATTTGATCTTGATGATTCTAACGAAAACAATGTTCTGCATGCTCTGAGATGAATACAAATCCTTTCCATTTACTACTTAATGACTCTTCACACACAAAAATTAAAATAACACTAAGGAAATTAGAGTGCCAGTTGAAAGAACCATTCCCCCAAGTAACTGAGGTAAACCTAAACAATCCTACTCCTCATTCAAATAACACATTGTGCCCATGTATTAAATTCTGTTTTTCATCTGCTTTTCTAAGATCCAGCATTATCACTAAGCCCGGAGTTAAAGAAGAAATGTCTTACAGGGCAAACTTAAAACTATATCATGCATTTATGAATGCAGAATGTCATGTCTTTTACCTGTTTTTCCTATGATTTTGGTTAAGTATCAAAGTAACTGTATTTGTGTTAAACAGAGTTTAACAGTTAACATTCAAGTTAAACAGACTTGGGTTCCTCACAACCCAGACCATACTTCCGTCCAATCCAGCAGTGAAATCATCATTCAATATTTTGACATAATAATTATTTCCTTGGTAATAGACTAATGTCACTCAAACTAAATTTAGGCTTCCTTGGAGGATCAAATAAAATGATTTGGGCTCAAGAAAGCTATAATATTATCTTTGATAATATTAATATGCAAGAAAATACTAGCCTTTTTTTTCCCACCAAATGCATCCGATGAAGTGAGCTGTAGCTCACGAAAGCTTATGCTCTAATAAATTTGTTAGTCTCTAAGGTGCCACAAGTACTCCTTTTCTTTCTACTAGCCATTTTATACACTATTTCTTACTGTATAAATGTTTTTCTTATTTCAAGTTCAGTGTGAAAGTAATCTGTTAATTTCTGTTTTATATAGTATTTTGTGTTTAATTAAGAAGGTATAAACTACAAATTCCACTTGGATTCCTTCAGGAATTTGCAAGAGATTTAATTGTTGTGTCTACCAAATAGTAATCAGACATCAGAATGTTAGTGGAGTCTTCCCACGTGATGTTCGAACCCCCGACACACACAATGTCTATTACTTTATCCAAGAGTCAAAATGGGACCACACTGAGGATCCATGAGCAGCAGAGGTCAATTTCATCCCTGGGGTAATTCCATTGAAACCAATGGAAGGAGAATGAGTCAAACCCCAGCTGAGCTAAAATGAAGCTTACCCTGAATGAATTTGAAAATGCTGTGCTAACCATGTCAAAGCAAGTGGTTACTTTCTGAAGACTGCTCATAGCTACAGGCAGAAGTATACAACTCTGTATAATTAACAAGTTATGTCTGCAATATCCACAAGTCCAGATGCAAAAGTGTGCAGGCAAGAAGGGTGTGTGCAAAACACCCAGTGCTTGTCTACTATTGGGTGGGCATGATCACAGAAGTTTGCATGTATACTCTGACTTGAACGTACATATCAGGTGCTTGGTTTATGCAATTCCTGCTGCACACTTTTGTGGATTGACACTGAAAAATGTAATGCTGCCTTAAGGACCTTTTTTTTTTTCCACCAAATGCATCGGATGAAGTGAGCTGTAGCTCAGGAAAGCTTATGCTCTAATAAAGTTGTTAGTCTCTAAGGTGCCACAAGTACTCCTTTTCTTTTTAAGGACCATGTTAACTGTACCGTGGTGGTTGAAAACACTTAACACTTTGTTTACAGACAAATTGCTAAATTTTGAAAAGAACAAAAACAAACACTTTCTCCTTGCACTGTGCATATATCGTGTCCCTCACTGCACGTAGCCTAGCTCAGCAGCCGCTGTGTGAAAGGAGGGACCGGGCTGCGAGCGGGGATGCGCTGGAGCCCCTGGACTCTCACCCGGGAGCTCAGCCTGGGATCAGCGCTGGAGGCTGCTGGCGCGTTTGCAACATTCCCACGAGCAACTGAGCTCGGATCGGCCCATTCAGGAGGCTGCTGAGTCTGTGGAACCGACCTTGCTCCTTCCTTCCCACGAACCTGAGCGATGCTGCTCAGCAAGCGCCAGCGAGCCGGGAGCTGCCTCTCGCCCCGCGGCCCTGACCCGAGTCCCCCGGGCGGCTGCGGCTGCCTCCGCTCCCTCCCGCCCTGCTCAGGAGCGTGGGAACCAGCCGCGGCTGCCGCGGAGAGCGCCCGGGCGGGGGGATCCCGACGGGGGAAGGGAGCCACGATCCGCACCGGGGAAAGATTCCGGCTGCCGCCGAGCCCCCGGGCGGACCCGATGAGGGGCGGAGCGGGGCGAACAGCGGGGGCGGGGGCGGGGGCGCATCTTGCCCCGAGGAGAGGCGGCTCCCGGACCGAGCGAGCGAGCGAGCCGGGGTCTCTCGCAGCGCGCCGGGGGCGGCACTTACTTGATGTCCTCCCAAACCTCCGGGCCGTAATTCCGGATCACCAGCAGCTCCAGGGCGTGATTGACGAATCCGTACTGCGGACAAGGAGCGGGCGGGGGGGGGGGGGGTCAGTCACGGGGATGCCAGCAGCGAAGGCGGGGGGGAAGCAGGGGACAGTAGAGACGGGGGGGGGGGGGTCGCTCATAGGAGCCGCGCGGGGGCGCAGTCATTTGCTGCGGGCGGGCCGGGGGAAAGAGACCAGCACCCCCCTCCCCCGCCCCGCATCCCCTGGCGCGTTCTGGGGCCGATCGTCCCGCGGGGGAGAAAATCCCCTGCCGAGCATCGCCCCCACAGCGCGGCGCCAGCCCCAGCCTGAGCCGCCTCCCCCGGCGCAGCACCCCACGGGCATCTCCCCCCGCTATCACCCTGGCCTGCCCTCCCCTCCCCCGCCGCTGCCCCGCGCCCAGCCCACCTCGGGGTTCAGCCTCCCTCCCCACCCCCGGCTATAGCAAGGGCCGTAATCTGAGCAGGCGCCGCGGGACCGGGCCACCATGAGGGAAGGGCCCCCTGCCGCATCCGCACCCTCCGCGCTCACCATTGCGCCGCCGCTCGCTCCCCTCCGCGCGCTGACGCCCCCTGCCCGGCTGCGCTCGGGGAGCGTAGCCGCCGCTGCCGCAGAGCGCGAGGAGAGCCGGAGCGCTAGCCACCGCCACCCCCGCCGCGCGCTGACTGCCACCGCCCGGCAGCCAATCCGCAGCGCGGCCCAGGGCGGGCTTCCAGTCGCAGGCAGAGGCGGGAGTTCGGGTGCCTCGAGGGTGCTGCTCGCCTCGAGCCCCCGAGGGGGAGACAGTGGGAAGCGACGCGCAGCGCGGCGGGGCCAGCGGGGGGAGGGAGCTGTGCTGCGCGGAGTGGGGGCGGGGGGCAGGAGCCGCAGCGGAACCTTTTGCCGCGGGTTTCAAATGCTGCTGCAATGTAGAGCGCTGAAGGTGGGCAGCGATGGCAGCAACCCTGCTGGTGTTTTCGGTTACTGTTCTGCGTAGCCGGGGTTGCCCTTCTACTGATTGGCTTCTTGAGCTCACGAATGGTAAATATTTAACAAGTGTGGTTTCTCTTGCTTCGGTCCTCCCCACAGAATACATTATAAATGCCATCATACGCGTGCATGAGAGAAATAGAGAGATATGAGAAATAGAATGCATAAGGGCCGGACTGGATTTAAAGAGGTTAAGGACACGTGTGTGGGACGGCTGCAGTACTCAGGAGTAGGGCTACGGTTTTGCCATGGAGGTGGGGCAACAGAAATCGTGAATTGGAATAAGGTCAGTGAAGTCTGGATAGCTCAGTGGTTTGAGCATTGGCTTGCTAAACTCAGGGTTGAGAGTTCAATCCTTGAGGGGGCCATTTAGGGATCCAGGGCAAACATTGGGGATTGGTCCTGCTTTGAGCAGGGGGTTGGACTAGATGACCTCCTGAGGTCCCTTCCAACCCTGATATTCTATGATTCTATGAAAGGGCTGTAAAAACACATTTGATTAGGCCCCCAAAGCAGGTGGTGGTGCAGCCTGGCACATGGGGCGCAGCTGCAGCAGGTGGCAGACATCCTGAGCAGGGAGCTGTTTTTTCTCCCCACACTTCTGCTGTGAAATTTACTAAAAATTTCCATGGCAGGAGTGATAATGCCATGTATGAGTTAATGCCCATACATCTTTTATGCCAGCTCACACAGTGATGTATTCTGTGTGTGTCACGTTATAGAAAAAAAGTATACTGTTAACATAAACACCAAGAAACAGAACCCTCATCCTAAATGTTTCCTAATGTTCTTCTCTGCAGGGTATCATCTGTCACATAGTTCCTATTGTATCAGAAAGATCTTTTAATCGCTTATATTTCTAGATAGGAGACAAAAAGAAAAGGAGGACTTGTGGCACCTCAGAGACTAACAAATTTATTTGAGCATAAGCTTTCGTGAGCTACAGCTCACTTCATCGGATGCATTTGGTGGAAAATACAGTGGGGAGATTTTCCACCAAATGCATCCGATGAAGTGAGCTGTAGCTCACGAAAGCTTATGCTCAAATAAATTGTTAGTCTCTGAGGTGCCACAAGTCCTCCTTTTCTTTTTGCGAATACAGACTAACACGGCTGCTACTCTGAAACCTGTCATTATGCTAGATAGGAGACAGTTGGACTGACCTAGCCTGACTTCTGGCTGAGTCAGAAGAATAGTGCTGCATTTGTGTTTAGTGTCCTAACAGCTGACACATTATAATAAGAAAAGATACCAAGTGAGACAAATGTGCACGTTAGTTTGAATGCCTTTTGTAATGATCAAGAGGTAATTTTGGCAAGTTGACTTACATTTAGCCAAAAATATAAATTTTGTAAAACTGATGTCTTCAAAAACAACAGACCAATAGAAATGTTTCTGCAATTGTTTTAAATTCCAGTGAAAACACTTAAAAAACTCTTCAATGTTTGAAAACCAAATATTGCAGCACTAAGAACCTGAAGGAGAAATTCATTATAAATACAAAGTAATAAGCTTCCACTGATTTTCCTATTTCAAGCCAAGTGAAATGCAAAAGATAAATAGCATCAGTGAAAAGCAGGTTGCATTTTTAAAATTCTTTCTCTTTTAATAATCACATGTTTCAACAATACATGATTTAATAAGTTAACAGTTTCCCTTTAATTGGCACATGGAAAGAAAAAGTTAAGGAATAGCAGTAATATTGGAGTTTTGGATACATGACGGACAACAACATGCAGGCAGAGTTGATGGTGATGACTGATTGTAGAGCCTAGAAGACCAGTCATGGACTAGAACCCCATTGTGGTTGGCACTATACAAATAAAGAACAAAAAAGCTAAGATAATGCAGCACTTTGAAAAGTCAGAATATTTCAAACTAGATTAAAAGGCTCACTTAGATTTAAACACCTCTTATATCTTTAACCTTTATTGTAATGTACAAAATTAAACAGCAGCATGAAACAAAAAAGTACAGAAAGGTCTATTCAAACTAGAAGAGACATTAATGCAATGCCAGAGTCTATCTGACAAAGAAGATAATTTAAAGACCTGTGAAGTTTTGGGACAATAGCCAGACCAGATTCCAAAATGAGACTTCTTATAAATGTAATTTATACAAATATAAAATAACGTATGCTTTGAAAAGACTTTTTAAACAATCTGTCTCAAGGAAGTTAAAAAAATGGAAATGGGACAGTGAAAAACAGGATGCTCCTTAATCAAGGAATGCTTTTTCAGCAAAAGGAATAATTGCTGTTTTGTTATACTACTTACCCACAAGCCCTGGAGGCTTTTATGATTACAGTCAAATTAAGGTTAAATAGACTCTCCTCTTGGCAGAAGGATACCAGTTGGGAGAGGATCCAAACAACCAGTCATGGGAGCAAGATTTCTAAAAACTATCACAGAGACCCAGACGGAAAAGCTAACTGAGTAAAATCTCTGATGGTTGATATGGAAGAGAAGAAAAAAAAATCAAGGATGAAATTTACAAACCTATTCCTTCCTCATTTCAGCCATCACTAGGCTAATAAAAGAACTCTGGGGACAAATCATAAGATAATGTAATTCTTTGTAGTTCTGTTAACTTCAAGTGCCCTACATCAGCTAAAGATCTGGCCCTTTCTGCTCGAAACAGAGAATCTGGGGAGTTTACTTCTGTTTTTTTTAAATAATGCATTATAAATACATCTAAGATATAGCAGGCTTATCGTAGGTGTTATACCATACCAGTATTATACTGTATACATGCTGACCCACTCCAACAAAGAGCCCTCAGATTGAACTTCTTGGGTGAAATCCTGGCCCATTGAAGTCTATAGGAGTTTTGCCATTAAATTCAGTGGAGCCAAGATTTCACCCCTTGTCTTTTTCTATGTAAGTAATATGGTCAAAGTTCAGAAGTCAATAAAATTAAATAAGGGTAAAACACAATGACATTTACACCCAGAGACATATGTGTGCTTTAAGTTTTGGAATCAAATGTATAGTATAATTAATCATATAAATGACTGGTTTATTGATCTGAAGATTAAAGAAAGAGCAAAACAGCATGGGATCTTTGCTTGTTAGAACCCCAAACTTGGTGAAGTACTCAAAATTTGTGCTTGAAATACAAAATATTTAAATTATCAAGGCAATGTTACATTCTATTTGCTGGATCCAGTGCATCAAAAGCAATATAAGATGCTAACAAAATGTTATTGCTCAAGACAGGTTTACATTTGTGAGGGGAATTCACAAATTGTAAAGCATTACTTTTTAGTTGCCATTTTTCTTTGGACATTAGAAAAACAGATCTGATACTAGACTACTCTATTCCATTATTGTGACTGGTGAAGTAGCACTGTTGTGACAAATTATAGGTTATTATTTTGTAAATAATATGTCTTTGCTGTCACTGGAACACTGTGTGTTATCATACTACTGAAATATGTTTAGTGATTTTTAAAAAGTTTATTTCATAATATGCTATTTTTATTTGAAAATAATATTGTCTTAAACAGGGTCATTGCTTCCTTAAGTGGCAACAGCTCCACTTATGTAAATGAAGTTTTGCCACTCCTAGTAGTGAACTTAGCTCGCAGGGTCAGTTTTTCAAAAGCAATCTTTAAAAGTGAAATCTTAATTTTCTGGATCAAACACATTTTTGCACATGATTTTTTTTACCTCTAAATTGCTGCATACACAGAAACAGACATGAGAGAGCAAATCACATTTCTACAGCCAAATCAGGGTGTTGGTCCTTAAATACTAGATTTAGGTGAGTATATAAAGGACTCAGTCCTGCAGACATATATATTAGTAACTTTATTCATGAGAAGATGCCTTCTGAAGTCACCTATGTTTATTATGTATGCAGGTGTTTGCAGGATTAGACCCACAGAGAGCTGTTGTAATATATAGGCAAAGTGTATATAAAAAAAGCTAAAACCAAGAAAATTATTGCAGGCTAGGTTGAGGCTTCTTTGAAAATTTGGCCCACTGGAATATGAGAATGGGCATATAGGATCAGAACAGTAGTCTGTCTAGCCCAGTATCTTGTCTCTGTCAGTCCCCAGGAGCAGGTGCCTCAGAAAAAGTGCAAAGATACCCTGTAGTAGATAGTTATGGAATGATCTGCCCCAAGGGGAGGCGTCTTCTGAAACCCAGGGAATTTGAAGTTGGTTTATGGACAAAAACATGAGGGTTTATCTGTTTTCTAAAATAAATGTTTATTCTTCTTTAGATGTTCACATTAACCATACAAATGTCTAATTCCAGACATACTGGATATAACTTGTAAAATGCACATGACTAGAAATAGACAAAAATTCATGGTCAAATAAATCATCTTCTTTATATAACTTTTTCATGCCAGTCAGGCAATGGATAATGCACATGGCTAATAAAGAAATAAAATATACCTGTGGGCAATGTAAAGGACGCACAAAATGTTTATATACTGGAAAAGCAACAAACATGGGGTAGAACTATTCCCTTCACATCACAGCTGGAGAAGCTCAAACTCCTGGCTAAGAGTTACTGGAAGTGGGAAGTGCCTCCAAATTATTGTCATCCCATTCCCCCAGACCTTTGGTATTACCAGATTTCCAGGCTAAAAACTCGGTTGAGTTTTCAAGGACCAGCCATACAGCATGGGAATGCAGAGGGAGCATAGCGGCTGCCACTACACCTCATGAAACGGTACAGCATGTGCTCTTTCCCACACATTGCATACCCCTTTGGGAGTAGTCCTTGAACTTATGGAGTGCAAGAAATAATGTATGGCTTATGTGCAGTGGTTTGAGGCAATGTGAATGGAAGACACTAGCTGGGCCATAACATCTACATGCATTTCAATGTGTTTTTGTTGCATTATAAAATGCAGCGAATTTTAATAAGCTACACGTTTATTCTGGACTTTGCTCTTGTTACTAAAAACTTCAATAAAAATTCAGCCTTATATGGTACTGTTGGAGTTAGTTTGTTGAGGGTTGTGTTACTTTACCAACAGCAAACCTGCTTTGGCTCTTTCCAAATCACAATGGGCTGAGCTTTGACATTTGGATTGTCATAACGTATTTCTAAGGACCTGCAAATATACATTAATTTTGTTAAGATTGGCTCAGAAAGGTTCAGCATTTGTACTGCAGCAACATGTCATTTAAATTCTGGTTTTTATACTGTTATTGAAAAGCTGCAGTGAAAGATGAATTTGATGATAAAGAAAAGTTCCAGATCCCATGCTTCCTTGTACTGGAATAACCCAGTTATGCAAAAGATGGGAAACTGTGAGCTTTCTTTTAAATTTTCCCTCAATGGGGAGTGTCGCAGATCCTCAAATGTATTTAGGTGCCTAATTTCCATTGAAATCCATGGGATCTGTGTACTTAAATACCTTTGAGGATCTGTCTAGTGTTATTTTGACAGGCCAAAGAAGAGCAGTGATAACTCAGAGCCCAATCCACAGCCCACTGAAGTCAGTGGAAAGACTCCTATTGACTTCTATGGGCTTTGGATCAGGCTCTCAGTGGGCACTAACTTAGGAACATAAGAATGGCCATACTGGGTCAGACCAATGGTCTATCTAGCCCAGAATCCTGTCTTCTGACAATGGCCACTGCCAGATACTTCAGAAGGAATGGACAGAATAGGGCAATTATTGAGTGATCCATCCCCTGTTGTCCAGTTCCAGTGTCTGGCAATTGGAGGCTTAGCAATCTTGGCTAATAGATGGACCTTGGATGGATCTATCCTCCAAGAACTTGCACTGCATTCCCTTGCAGCTTTGGTTGGGCAGAGAGAATCTGATAGCAAGGGGCTAGTCCCCTGTATTTAACCTGCCCCCGCCTCCCCTGCAGAGGCTGAATTTTATTGAGGATATTCCCCAGGGCTAAGGGGCATTTTCTATCCCATGCTCCATGTGGAAAGGGAGCATTTTGACCTAAGTGTTTGTAAAATAACTTAAGTTTGAATAAAGTTAGAATACTTAAGTTTGAATAAAGCTACTGAACAAATGTTTGTTTGCTTGCTTGTGTAGTAACACTGACTGGGAAACTTGTAACCTCACAACAATCAGAAAACAACCAAACAATTCTAGTAGAAGTTCTAAAGACAGCAGCACAATGAAGATAGTATTGAAACGATGAAGTCATTTCGACTTAGAATAGGTAATTGCTGGCTTAATTAGAAGAGCTGCTTTACTGTCAGCATTAAAAACTTCTAAGGCACATGGGACTCACAGCTTTAAAAGGTTGTTTACTTTGGTTTAGATTCCTTCGTAGTTTATTATTTCTTTGACTGGACGTCTAGCTTCATGTTCCCGGATAACTGCATATGTAACATTCAGATCAGGAATTTGTGCTCAGAAGAATACACATTTTAAACTGTTGTGTCTGCGAATTGCAGGAGTTTCAGAACAACTGCTTTTTATCGCCCATATATTCAGCTTCAACATTCCTGCACTGCTGAGTAACTAAAAATAGTGGGTTATATTCTCCCCTCTGCTCTGGTTTCTAACATTCCGTTAGTTTGCAGGATTTTTTTGTTTGTTTGTTTTTGTTTTGTTTTTTGACTGCCACTGCACATTGAGTGGATGTTTTCAGAGAACTGTCCACAATGACTCCAAGATCTCTTTCTTGAGCAGTAACAACTCATTGAGACCCCATCATTGTGTATGTATAGTTGGGATTTTCTCCCCGGTTGTGCATTACTTTCCACTTATCAACATTGAATTTCATCTGCAGTTAGCTTTGCATTTACCTATCTTGAGTATTTTTGTATTGTCTGCAAATTTAGTCACCTCACTGTTCACCCCTTTTCCCAGATCATTTATGAATACATTGAACAGTACTGGTCCCAGTGCAGATCCTTGGGGGTATCTCACTATTTCCCTCTCTCCACTGCAAAAACTGACCATTTATTCTTACCAATGAACTCTACTACCATATGTCCATCTTTTGGAAGGACCTCAGACTGAGATAGGCAGTGCTGCCGAAGGTGCCAGTGATAGCATGAGCTCCATCCCAAGTAGGTGTTTACAGCAGCTGAGCAAATTTCTTTGCTGCCCTATCAGCAAGTCATTTATCCTCAGGCAGAGGCAGCTCAATAATATGAGGCAGGGATGAGCAGACAAGGTAGGTCTGAGAACAAGGACTCTAAACTTGGCTATGACACCAACTCTCTTCATGGCCTCATCAAGTCACTTAAACTTTCTGCCTTCATTATTCCTAGCTATAAAAATAATACTTACCTTATTCAGAAGGGAGCTGTGACAGTTAATATCTGTAAAAGTGCTAAATGCGTGAAAACTCACTAGAGTGCACACCTAATGCCCAAGTAGCGGGGGTCTAGGGTTAGCCAGTCATTTGCACAATTACACCTTATTAATACTAAGGCCAACTCTACATAATTTCAAGCTGCTTGACTACATGGCTTATAGGGTGTGTCCTGACAAAACAGGGCTTGAGAGTAGCATACTTGCATACTATGACTGGCAAATCACCACAGGAGTTACTGCTACTCCCAGAACTCCCCTTCCACAGCTTTTACACAATGAGTGGGCATGAAAAAAGACAGCACAACATGGTAAATAGACATTCAATGGGGTGGAGGGAGGGTAGTAGAAGTACATGCAGGTCAAGATTCAAGAGTAATGTGTCCTTTCCTTCTTATGGATCTCTTCTTTCTGTGGGAAATGTTGCCCTTGCAAGCTGTGTCTTGGTCCTGAATCAGAGCCTCAGTGCTGCTGCTGCCATTTAAGAGAATGCAATGGAAAGGGATGTGAGAAATGACTGCAGTTCTACAGAGGTATGAATGCCCCTTCTGTGTGATTTATGAAGGAGGAAGCAGATCTGGCTCAGGGGTTGAACTATCTCTGTATTTCATTGTTTTCTCAGTTTCTGCATGTTTTTTGTTCATTTTGTTTTTACACAATAGTTTGGAAGGAAAAAAAAGAAAAGAAAGAAAGAAAGACTAATTGTACTTTCTTTGGCACCGGTGGTGAGAAAAATTCCTCCAACTATCTCATTGACATTATGTCAGGTCTTGATGGAAAAATAGTTATTAATGAAACTATTTTGACTCACCTTTTCCATGACATATTTCAAATGACATTGTTAGATTCCTAGGGTCTGATTCTCATTTACACTAAATGAGCAAAAGGGCCTTTCAGTGAGCATAAATGTGAATTACACCTGATCAGTATAAAGGGGTCTTAGTTTAAATGGGAATCAATCCCATAAAACCTTCTGGATCTAATAAAAAGTTAATTCTTCTATCTAATGCAAAAGGTTCTTGACGACATTGTAATCTATTATGTATTTATACTGCTGCCATCACATGGTATCTGAGCATGCCATTGTATCTGAGCATATACAATGGCACAGAAGTCATCAGCCTGGAAACAATTGCCTTTCATTTCTTTGCTTGCAAAAAATGTTGTGGTAGTTAAGCCGTATCTTGCTTTTGTAAATGCAAAGAAGGTGCTTATTGGCATTCTCGTTTTTTTCCTGTCAGATCTAATTTAACTAGAAAGATTAGTTTTAAAATATACAATTTTGCATTTGTACTTAGGTGCTAATTCAATGAAGAATTTAAGTAATTAATTTGAGTGGGACTTCAGCACATGCTTAAGTCCTTGAATCAGGAAAGTATTTAAGCACATAACTTTATGCATGTGTTGCAATCCAGTTGACTTCAGTGAGATTCACACATACTGCTTAAAGTGAAGCATAAGCTTAAGCATTTTTCCTGAATAGGGACACTCCTCTGAACTGGGGCATTAGTGGGTATAGGAAAGCTTTGGCATTTTGAGATGAAAGGTCATTGAAGTCAGTGGTTTACACCCCTGCTGACGAACTGGTTCAACATGTTTAAAATTAATGATGAAATAGTCAGAAGTAAAAAAAAAAAGACGAAGAAGAAATTATTTTCATTTCATTTAATATACCATCTTTGGTTTAAGGCAAAATTATACCCACTTGCCATAATACCCTTGGGAAGGGGTGAGAGCAGTCAGGAAACTCCATGCTGTACATCCTATTGAGTTACAGACTTGTACTAAATCTGGCCTTGAGAATGGCCATCCTCCAAACACAGCATTTCCTTTCTTCCATGACCAAAAAGGAACTCACTCCCTGTAAAGGTATTTGTAGTTGCTACTGACTCCTGTCCTTTCCACACTGTGGAAAAGAACTCAGATTTGGAAAAAATAGTTTCTCTAAAAACAAGCAACAATATGTTTTACCATTCACACCATCCTAGGAATGGACAGATTCCTACTGACTTCAATATTCATTGGATCATTGCCTATTGTGGGTCTCCCGAAGAATCAGAACTATTGTTCCTCAAGACTTAGAGATATCCTCACAGGACTCCTAAGTCTTTGCTGGATATTACTTTTGATCAAGAGGATAAAATCTGTATATAAAAACAATACTGTTGTGACCTTCATTGTTCAAAGTTCTTGGGATCCTGCAGCACTGCTATTATTCGTCTCTTATCTTTTTTGTTTTGTAACAGAGCGATTTCTAAATCTCTTGAAACAGAACTGTCTCACCTTGACCATGAGCAATCCTGTTCAAGATGGTGTTTATGGAAAATTTGTATTAATATATACTTTTTTCAAACTTTGTTCTTAATTTCTGCATTTTGCAAGTACTTTTTTCAAGGCTCTGTAGGTGCTTGCTTTGTCCAGCTGTCCTCAACCACTGGTTCTCATCACAAAACTGAAGGATGGAAAGCAATATGCTTTAAAAGTTCATACACACAGTTATGATCAGAAGAGTGACTATGTAAAAATGGCACTTTACACAAACATATCTGCTTCCTGTATGTACTCAGAAGGAAAGGATGTTCCAGTGATTTGTGTACTAGCTTAGGCCTTGGGTGATCTGGGCTTGAGTCCCTCATTGGCCACAGATTTCCTCTGTGAGCTTGGGCTAGTCTCTGTACCTCATTTCCCCATCTGTAAAATGGGGATAATAATATTTGAGTACCTCACAGAGTGTTTTGAGAATAAATACATTGAAGACTGTGTGGTGTTCATACTAAGATCTTTTGGAATTCAGCTCTATTTAAATTAATGGAGAAAGGACTGGTTATCCTGGGAGATCCAGCTTACCTTCTACTTCCTTGACAATGAAGCCATTCACGTCCGCTTGGACAGAAGGAAAGAACCATTTAACTACCTACTCACTAGTTGCAGAATGACAGTAGAGTGTGTATTTTGCCTTTTGAAAGGGAGATGACGGTTGTTTGTGGAATAGGTTGGAAGCAGAAAAAAATCCCAAAGATTATAGCAGCATGTTGTATTTTGCACAACATTTGTGAGACGAAGAGAGAAAACCTTAATGACGGGTGGCAGGCTGAGGTACAGAAACTCACTCAGCGGTTTGAGCTGCCAGCGATGTGTTTAATATAAAATGCAAACAGCCAGGGCAGTATTGTCAGGTATTCCTATTGCTCTTATTTTGAGTCTCGGGCTTGAAACTGGGGGCTATACATCCAGCTGTTAACCCTGGAGGGAGGTAGAAGTTGTTTGTGTAGTTCAGTGTCTGTTGGCAATGAAGTGCAACATTGCAGCGATCCCTACTGTACCTTGTCTCTTTGCCTATCTATGTTTGTAAAACCTTATGAATTCATGCAAATTTAATTTTTTCTGTATAAAATGAACTGTCACCTCCTTAAGAATGCAATTTTAAAGGTTTTTATTATTAAATATTATGTAACAAACAAAAATAAACCATCAACTGACATGAAAATGAAAAAACAGCTTTTAAGTAAAAAACAAAACAATCTTATTATCTAACTGCAACGAACCTTTTTATTACACCAGCAGTGAAACAAAACAGTAAAGTGTAATCTTCACTGGCCTCCTCAGATTCATCCCTCAATGAGTCTTGCTGGTCATCCTAGTGGCGGTGGGGGGAGGGGGGAAAGGCAGCCAGCAGACTCCACAAGCTGCCTAGGTTGGGTGGTCTTGTAGTTATAAAAAATCCTGTCCAGCTCCTCAAAAATAGACAAGTTACATGTCCCCCACTGGAGTTTCTCAGTTCTCCATCATTTCAGTGGAGGTACTCCAGAGTGGTACAGTACAAGGCACAACACAAGATGCAGGAGGGTTTAAAATTACAGGCAAGTATACCTCTTCTGGTTCATGGCCTTCTGGCATGGAGTGCAGAGACTTGAATTTACCACGGGTGACAGAGCGTTCAAAAGAGCTGGGATCCTAGGTGCCACTGTTCTCGCTGCCCTGATTTGCGAGGGGAATGGCCTCAGGAACAGTGCTGCAGGGGTACAGGGAGGAGGAAATGCTGTTATTTCCAGCAACCTGTATTGTCCAAGGGCTGCATAACATGGCTGCGTGCTGGTTTGCAGTACTGCATTGCCTGCCTCCCCAATAGCAACATGTGCTACAACAGGGCACTTTGGCTTTATATGGCCTCCAGGAGTCGCCTCTGCACCTCCCTTTTTCCATGCTGTCTCTGGCCATGGCAACATTTTCCCTAGCAACTGCCATGCTGTCCTTTGCCATTGCAACAATCTCCATGGAAAGCTCCTTTGATTCCCTTTCTCAATCCTCAGATACTGGCTCCACCTCTCTACATTTTCCTATTTGTTCTTTCTGTAGTGATGGCTGCAAATGTTTCATCAAAGTTTTCCATTTTCTCCCCCTCGGGTTTGCTGGCTGTACAGCCATTGATAAGAGCCTGAGATGGGGTGTACAAACTCCACACTGGAGAGAAAGGGTTAAGAGCCACTCTGGGCCCAGGCAGATCTGCCCTGCCACACCTGCAATGCATGCACAGGCTGGAGGATGAGCTTTAAATGGGAGCAGAGTAGCTTACTTGCAGGCAGCCAGCAGAGGTTAGCAGACTTGCACTGTGGGAGGCTCAGCTGCCAGACTCACTGACTACGGATGGCCTATGGACTATGGATGGCCTACCTGACCTGCTGAGGGACTCAATTGCCTACCTTTGGGCCCTGGATTTGAAGCTGATGGAGAGGGTGCATCTGGATTCATGTCGAACCCATCATGGAGCTGGAGGCAAAAAGACTATCTCTGATACTAGAAACTTGGGACTAGGAAGAGTCCATATCTCAAGAGTCCCAACTCTGGGACTTTTGCTGGGTGAAGCCTGAAACCGCTTTCTGGGCAGCAGAACTATCATTTGTTGGACTCTTCACATATCCCAGAAGGGTTGGACACAACTTATGGTCCAGCCAGAGTGCCAAGTCACAGAAAGGGAGAGACTGCAGCATGGCCAGAGCAGCTGTCAACAGGAGGCACAAAGACAGAAGAGGTCCTGTCACACCCTTGCCTAGCCACTAGGCAGCATCCGTGAGGAGCAGGCCCCCTTCATAGAATCATAGAATCATAGAATATCAGGGTTGGAAGGGACCCCAGAAGGTCATCTAGTCCAACCCCCTGCTCAAAGCAGGACCAAGTCCCAGTTAAATCATCCCAGCTAGGGCTTTGTCAAGCCTGACCTTAAAAACCTCTAAGGAAGGAGATTCTACCACCTCCCTAGGTAACGCATTCCAGTGTTTCACCACCCTCTTAGTGAAAAAGTTTTTCCTAATATCCAATCTAAACCTCCCCCATTGCAACTTGAGACCATTACTCCTCGTTCTGTCATCTGCTACCATTGAGAACAGTCTAGAGCCATCCTCTTTGAAACCCCCTTTCAGGTAGTTGAAAGCAGCTATCAAATCCCCCCTCATTCTTCTCTTCTCCAGACTAAACAATCCCAGCTCCCTCAGCCTCTCCTCATAAGTCATGTGCTCTAGACCCCTAATCATTTTCGTTGCCCTTCGTTGTACTCTTTCCAATTTATCCACATCCTTCCTGTAGTGTGGGGCCCAAAACTGGACACAGTACTCCAGATGAGGCCTCACCAGTGTCGAATAGAGGGGAACGATCACGTCCCTCGATCTGCTCGCTATGCCCCTACTTATACAACCCAAAATGCCATTGGCCTTCTTGGCAACAAGGGCACACTGCTGACTCATATCCAGCTTCTCGTCCACTGTCACCCCTAGGTCCTTTTCCGCAGAACTGCTGCCGAGCCATTCGGTCCCTAGTCTGTAGCGGTGCATTGGATTCTTCCATCCTAAGTGCAGGACCCTGCATTTATCCTTATTGAACCTCATTAGATTTCTTTTGGCCCAATCCTCCAATTTGTCTAGGTCCTTCTGTATCCTATCCCTCCCCTCCAGCGTATCTACCACTCCTCCCAGTTTAGTATCATCCGCAAATTTGCTGAGAGTGCAATCCACACCATCCTCCAGATCATTTATGAAGATATTGAACAAAACGGGCCCCAGGACCGACCCCTGGGGCACTCCACTTGACACCGGCTGCCAACTAGACATGGAGCCATTGATCACTACCCGTTGAGCCCGACAATCTAGCCAGCTTTCTACCCACCTTATAGTGCATTCATCCAGCCCATACTTCCTTAACTTGCTGACAAGAATGCTGTGGGAGACCGTGTCAAAAGCTTTGCTAAAGTCAAGAAACAATACATCCACTGCTTTCCCTTCATCCACAGAACCAGTAATCTCATCATAAAAGGCGATTAGATTAGTCAGGCATGACCTTCCCTTGGTGAATCCATGCTGACTGTTCCTGATCACTTTCCTCTCCTCTAAGTGCTTCAGGATTGATTCTTTGAGGACCTGCTCCATGATTTTTCCAGGGACTGAGGTGAGGCTGACCGGCCTGTAGTTCCCAGGATCCTCCTTCTTCCCTTTTTTAAAGATGGGCACTACATTAGCCTTTTTCCAGTCATCCGGGACTTCCCCCGTTCGCCACGAGTTTTCAAAGATAATGGCCAAGGGCTCTGCAATCACAGCCGCCAATTCCTTCAGCACTCTCGGATGCAATTCGTCCGGCCCCATGGACTTGTGCACGTCCAGCTTTTCTAAATAGTCCCTAACCACCTCTATCTCTACAGAGGGCTGGCCATCTCTTCCCCATTTTGTGTTGCCCAGCACAGCAGTCTGGGAGCTGACCTTGTTAGTGAAAACAGAGGCAAAAAAAGCATTGAGTACATTAGCTTTTTCCACATCCTCTGTCACTAGCTTGCCTCCCTCATTCAGTAAGGGGCCCACACTTTCCTTGGCTTTCTTCTTGTTGCCAACATACCTGAAGAAACCCTTCTTGTTACTCTTGACATCTCTTGCTAGCTGCAGCTCCAGGTGCGATTTGGCCCTCCTGATATCTTTCCTACATGCCCGAGCAATATTTTTATACTCTTCCCTGGTCATATGTCCAAGCTTCCACTTCTTGTAAGCTTCTTTTTTATGTTTAAGATCCGCTAGGATTTCACCATTAAGCCAAGCTGGTCGCCTGCCATATTTACTATTCTTTCGACTCATCGGGATGGTTTGTCCCTGTAACCTCAACAGGGATTCCTTGAAATACAGCCAGCTCTCCTGGACTCCCTTCCCTTTCATGTTAGTCCCCCAGGGGATCCTGGCCATCTGTTCCCTGAGGGAGTCAAAGTCTGCTTTCCTGAAGTCCAGGGTCCGTATCCTGCTGCTTACCTTTCTTCCCTGCGTCAGGATCCTGAACTCAACCAACTCATGGTCACTGCCTCCCAGATTCCCATCCACTTTTGCTTCCCCCACTAATTCTACCCGGTTTGTGAGCAGCAGGTCAAGAAAAGCGCTCCCCCTAGTTGGCTCCCCTAGCACTTGCACCAGGAAATTGTCCCCTACGCTTTCCAAAAACTTCCTGGATTGTCTATGCACCGCTGTATTGCTCTCCCAGCAGATATCAGGAAAATTAAAGTCACCCATGAGAATCAGGGCATGCGATCTAGTAGCTTCCGTGAGTTGCCGGAAGAAAGCCTCATCCACCTCATCCCCCTGGTCCGGTGGTCTATAGCAGACTCCCACCATGACATCACTCTTGTTGCACACACTTCTAAACTTAATCCAGAGACACTCAGGTTTTTCCACAGTTTCGTACCGGAGCTCTGAGCAGTCATACTGCTCCCTTACATACAGTGCTACTCCCCCACCTTTTCTGCCCTGCCTGTCCTTCCTGAACAGTTTATAACCATCCATGACTGTACTCCAGTCATGTGAGTTATCCCACCAAGTCTCTGTTATTCCAATCACGTCATAATTCCTTGACATCACCAGGACCTCCAGTTCTCCCTGCTTGTTTCCAAGGCTTTGTGCATTTGTATATAAGCACTTGAGATAACCTGTTGATCGCCCCTCATTCCCAGTATGAGGCAGGAGCCCTCTCCTCACAGACCTTCCTGCCTGTGCTTCCTCCCGGTATCCCGCTTTCCCACTTACCTCAGGGCTTTGGTCTCCTTCCCCCGGTGAACCTAGTTTAAAGCCCTCCTCACTAGGTTAGCCAGCCTGCTGGCAAAGATGTTCTTCCCTCTCTTCGTAAGATGGAGCCCGTCTCTGCCCAGCACTCCTCCTTCATGGAACACCATCCCATGGTCAAAGAATCATGGATCAAAGAATCCCATGGTCAAAGAATGGGGCCCTGCCTTTTGAGGGTCTGGCCAGTGCTGTGGGGGTAATAAAAATGCCAGATGATTATTGTTCATGTTCTAGTGAGGCTGTGATAGCATTTTTTGTTAATACTAGGTGACTAAGAGGCAGAGAATGACCCTATTCAAAAGGCAAAAGATCAGGGAGATACACAGTTAAGTTATTCACCAAGATGCTCCCCCCAGAAGTATTACCAGAGAGGAAGGGAGTCCCAAGCTATGCTGGTGGGAATGGTTGTGTAGATATTTCTCAATCTCTGAACAAAACCTGAGCAACTTCTCAGCTTGAGATTTTTGCTTTATCTCCCCTGCAGACGAGTTGAAAATATAAAGAAAAATAGATAGTTTTCTGCAATGACTGAATGCTTCAGGAACTGTTACCCATCAGTAAAAATGAGTGTTACAGGGCATTTACTGGGTAGCCATTCTTTGTGGCTTTATGGGTATGAAATGCCCATGTCTACCTCATGAAAAGTGAGACCATGACCCAAACTTCTCTTCCGGTAATCACTGTCTGAATAAACTTTTGCATTTCACATGAAAGAATGTTTTCCTTACTCGAATCTGGTGCAGACGGGCATGGTGGCTGCATCATGCTGCCTGCCCTGCTTCTGGAAATGGCTAACAGGGTTGGGGAATGGGGGCAGCATTCTCCAGGCAGGACAGCTGAGGGAAAGAGAAAGGAAAACAGGGGACATAGTATATGTACCTTCTGAAAACAGTCAGTAGCCAGGGCATTAACATGAGACACAGGCTGACTGCCCCCAGAGCAGCTGCCATTTTGGAAAGATGTATGAGATGGGGGTGGCAGGCAGTGAATGGACAGTGTGGGCAGAGGGAGGGAAGTGGAACCTTGGATTCGGAAAGGCTTCTAGCTCATGTCTGCCTACAATGGCTGTGGCCATGGCGCACCCAGAACAGAAGATAGCATGGCAGGATAGCATAATAATAAATACAAATGTAACTAGTAAATTTATTTTAAAACAATAATACAAAATTTACATGCTGAGGCTCCTCCATGGGATCAGCCCCCTCAGCCCCAATCTGGGTTACTACCTGACAATGAGGGTTGGTTGCTACAGAGCAGGAACTGAGCTCGATTCTACCTGGCCATCGTCAAGATCCTGAGTCCTGCGCAGATCCTGGCTTTCTGGGGAGACCTCTTCACTGGCCTCCTTAGATTCATCCCTCAATGAGTCTTGCTGGTCATCCTAGTGGTAGTGGGGGGAGGGGGGAAAGGCAGCCACCAGACTCCACAAGCTGCCTAGGTTGGGTGGTCTTGTAGTTATATAAAATCCTGTCCAGCTCCTCAAAAATGGACAAGTTACATGTCCCCCACTGGAGTTTCTCAGTTCTCCATCATTTCAGTGGAGGTGCTCCAGAGCGGTCTGCTCTTTATCCAGCACTGTTCCGCATTCTGGTCATGTCCCTCATGGACATCTGACTAGCAATGGCCACAAAACAGTCTTTATTCCAGTGGCTGCCACAAGAGCTCCCTGCACTGACACCTCCCCAGATGGCAATGAGACAGGATATTGGTGAAGCTGCTCAAGACATGTTGTAGGTCTTCGGCAGTAAACTGGAATCCAGGGGAGAATGGATAAAATCTGACTGTGTGCCAATTTATAAATGAGGGAGGGGATATCTGGTCCACTTGACCCCAGAGCAGGGGAGGGCACAAAGGTAAACAGACAGGTCAGTAACGGTCACCCACAAAAGAGTGTGGGATAGCCATTACAGACTGTGAAAGTATTTTGGCACAGCATTGTGAGCACATGAACAATAGGCTGGACTAGCTTGCTTCACAGCAACATTAGTTCACTTTGAATGAGCACTCCAGAGTTTGCAATAAATGTAGAGTCAGTGCACTAAAAATGAATTGCATCATGGGTATGCAAGTGTTCTCAAAGCAGATTAACTCAAAAAACTGTGGATTAACCTTTCCCTCCCCTCGACATGTGGACACGTCCGTGGTGTCACTTTTAAAACCAGCAGGACTATACAGCTGCAGAATCTTAATGGTGTCACTTAGCATACACATATGATCTCAGAAATACCCACACACAACTCTTTTCCAAAAATCAGAAGAGGAGTTGGAAAGTAAAGAAGTCACTTTATGATATCTGCCAACATCCTGGATAGCTCAGCAGTGATTAACCATGTTGTTTTCTGGGGCAGGATTTCTAGTACCTGGGCAGACTAGAAGCCCACTGATATTTTCTGTTGGATCAGCCCTAGAGGACAACTGAAATGCTTTTTAAATCAGTAAGTAAATACAAAAGAATATTTATGAGTTCAGATATCAGTGTCTCTCTTGCAAGGAACTGATGTTATCACAAATACCCTAAATCAGTGCAAGGTATGCTGGTCCCAATCTGTTATAGGGGACAAGTTGTGTGTCTCAGGAGAGTGACTGTGCAAGGTTATTAACTTGCAGTAGAAACAGAATCCTGAAGTCAAGTCTCAATAGCTAAAGAAACCTCTGTTTACTTGTAAAACGTATGTATGAGTAATATTAAGGCTGCAGATGTGTATTCATATATTTCAAAGCATTTGTCTTCATCTTTAGCTCTCAGTAACAAATTTTAAAGTGAGTGAACTGTACATATTTCAGAGTCCATTTCACCTCTACATTATTTCTAGCTGAAGTATAAGATCATATGTTCAAAGCAATATGTTTGTGTCCTACACACTATACAGTCCGCTTGGAATTTCCTTTCTATGTAAACACTCTACATTATGTACTATTACTTCCCTCAAAAGAATTAAAAATTAATTGACAACAAAAAGAAAACATTTATTGCTATGATACATAGTATCAGAGGGAAATAATTTTTAAAATAGGGTTTAAAAACTCCAAAAACTAAAATCTTATTTGATTACAGAGGCTTTAGTGTGTGATTATACAACATTTGAATATTCTATAAATATTTATTTTATGCACAAAGAAATCAAAGTTCAGGGAACAGTAAGCATCCATATTCCACTGTATATACTGGCATTAGTTACAACTAGCAATCTGATCCATCCATTCAATTAATGTTGACTTCAGCTGCCTCTAGGGCAGCACCTCATAGGACTGTAAAGATGCAATGGAAGGAGTTATTACAGTAATTGGTGTTTCCTTTTTCTTATGGAGCAACTAAGAAAACTGCATTTTAATAGTCATTGATATGCACCAGCGAACCAAACTGCATATGACCGCATCATTTGTACACAACATTTTTGATACACTGTATGTACAACATGTTTAGAATTTTCAGGACAGGTAGAATTGAAATGGTCATTATATAGCACAGGTTACCACAGGGGGAAAAAAGTATGCTTAAACAGTGTTTTAAATAGTGAAGCTGAAATATTATTTTAGTGACTATATATCTTCTGGAAAGTAAAAATAAAAAAAGTAGTATCTGACATACTTCCTGAAATTTTAATACTGGCTTTCAGGTATTAACAATCTAAAGTGCTTTCATGTTTCATACTTTTTTAAACTCTCAATTTATACAAAATTAAAATATTTATAAAATTCTTTTGTAAATGTGTGAATGTACAATTTAGTTTACCCCCGTTGCCTTGCCCAAGAAATTTGCATTACCATCTTCAAACTCTCTCTTTTGAAACCAAGGCTTTGAATTTGTTCCTTGAAGATAAGCGTCCAGAAAGTAACAAATACCAGGAATATCACTGGGAAAGTTTGGAGGAAGTTCTTCTCTTGAGCGAGGTGTGAACACAAAATCTGGATATTCTTTTAGCAGCCTATGAGACAATTAAAATGACTTGATTAAATATGAAATCAAACACTAACTGCTACTGCTAGTGAAAACATTCTTCTTTTTACGTGTCTTGTAAATTGGAGCAGAATTTGTTTCAGTATCTATATGTTATTTTAAAAGAGGATATATTGTCTTGCTTATTTAGCATAACCTTTGCTCATTGATTGACATGCTTGTACATGAGATACTCAAACAGGAACATAGTCTCCTTTTTTGTCCATACAAGGCATGTTTGTATTTCTCCTTGTTCTGAATGTACATGATAGATTTGTTGTTAACATTTCAAGAGACTATTTAGCACTAAATAATAAATCAAATTATTATATAAACCTGGCACCAGAATTCATCTTTCAACCAATGAGATGCTGAAGGATTTGTCAAGTAAAATATTTAGACCTAATATTAAATATAACCTTTATGCTATTTTACACAAACTTCCACTAAAGCCAGTCATCTCCTCTGGCATCTGAATTACAAACAAAAAGTTTACTTCTACATTTTAGAGATAATTATTGACACAACATATGTGAAGTTGTAAGACACCTTTGTGTGTAAACTATTAAAAGGCTGTGAGAATACATGCAATCAACAACTTACGATAGTGCTGAAATGATAGAGAAAGGAATTCTCCATCTCAGCCAAATCCCTGCCATCACAATAAGCCTGACTGAACGTCTTACTGAAGGTCAACAGATTTGAGCTCCTTCGCACCAAGAGAGGTAGCAAATTCCATAATTAAGTGCCCCGCATTGAGAATGTCCTTCCCAATGAAGTTGGAGAGACTAGGAGGGTGAAGTAATATCTTTTATTGGACCAGCTTCTGAAGTTGGTCCAATAAAAGATATTACCTCACCCACTTTGGCTCTCTAATATCCTGGGACCAACACAGATACAACAACACTGCATACTTCCCAATTAAGTATAAATCAAGGAACTATCAGCTCAAACATTCCAGCTGATCTCAACTGCCAGGTAAAACAGGACAAAAGAGATGGACTTGGATACTTAGGGTCCAACTCATAAGGACTAGATAGATCAAAACTGGCACCTTGAATTGAACCCAGAAATGAAGTGGAAGCCAGCATAGTCTCTGAAACACAAGTAAAATATGGTCTATGTGCAAAACACTGCTAAGAAAGCAAGAAGACATAATCTGCACTAGCTGAAGTTTCCAGGTGATCTTCAGGTGTAACCCTAAGTAAAGTATATTGCACTAATCCAATCTAGAAGTGACACAGACATGAATAATGGTGTTGAGGACTATATCTGATATGTGACTACATCCTCACAACTTATTTGCCATGTGCATATAGAAAAAAAAAGCATTCTTGGCAACCAAGGTTACCTTGACACTCTGAAGAAGCTAAGGATCTCATAGACCTCCATTGTGAGCTACAGGAACAAAAGGCAGGGTACCTCCTTAATAGAAGGAACAAATATCACTTCCCCGTTGTCTCTGGTTTCTTCCCCCACCCAACATCATCACCTCAGACTTTATCTGAATTCATTTTTCAACCAGCTCACTATTATTCAAGCTGTGATTTTTGCCAGATGCTGGAAAAACCAACGGATTATATTGACCTGGGGATGTGAAATAAAGACTTAGAGCTGTGTATCATCAGCAAATTCAAACAAACCTCATTATTTCCCCTAGTGGCCTCAAATATACATTCAACAGGAAGTGTGACAGAACAGTATCCTTCTGTATCTCACAAGGGAGAGCCTTCTATCTGACTGATTGAATAATCTCCTAACCCTGTATTCTGGGTCTTCCCTGTGAGAAAACAGCAGAGCAACTTAACTGCAACTCTGTGTCTCTCCAGTAGTGTCCACAGAACTGTCAACAATGCCTTGGGGTCAATGGCATCAAGGAAATTTTTAAAAATCAGATGTCACTAGAGTTGCTTTGCTACAATCTTCTCAATTATCTTTCTTAAACAAGGAACATTCAAGATCTAGTGATAGTAGCCATGCTTGTCAATGTCTAGAAATGTTTTCTTAAGAGCCTACCAACTGTTCAGTTAGATTGTTATTTCAAAGGTGCCTAAGTGAGTTAGTTTCCTAGCTCCCATTGAAAATCACTTAGCTCAATGAAGACCAGATACCAGGAGATGAAATAAAAGATACAAAGCTTCAAGGTTAGTAGCAAAATGTATTTAAGTTATCAAGACTTTTTATTGTTCTAAATAGGGCGGGGAGAAAATACATATTAGCTACTCAGCCTCACTCCACACTTTGCTTGTGGCTGTCCAGCTCCTGAGTAAAAATAATCAAGGTACAATCATGAGCAGTAAGGTCAATGGATAAAATAGGAAAGCAAACAATATTTTGAAAAGAAAATGAGGGAAACAATTGTGAAAGTACTGAAGAAACAGTCACTAGTTTTAGATTATTTTTTTGGTAACTATACGCTGTAAATTACTGTACCTGTAAGTTGTTGGACTGACATTTATTTTCCTAGGTATACTGCAAGACTCAAACTTGTTGGCAAGGGTTACATTGTTTCCAAAGAGACAATAACGTGGCATTTTAACCCCAACAACTCCAGCAAAGACGGACCCAGAATGGAGGCCAATACGCATCTTTAAATAAAATATATAAAACAATATTTGTTAGCTAAAATAGTTTAATCTATTGAAATCAGTTCATTTGATTGGTTCATCCTTAATTAGAATGATCATGAGGTGGGGGTCATCTCCTTTAGATGCATGTATTCCATTTTCATTAGAGGGAAGTAAACCTGCTCAGGGAGAGACTAAACTGCTTAATTTTACGGCCATAAATATTAAACAGACATTCATTTGCTTATATAACTGTGATAAAGTTGATCTCTACAGCCCTAAATTGATCTAGAAATTACATCAGGAGACATAATAACTCTCAGTGTACCTTCCTGGTTATTTAGAGGGAAGGGGAATTATACAGTGGAAAGATGGGTTGGTGACATGATTAAATAAATGTAAGAAGCATTGGGTTTTGTCTTAAGGTCAGAGTTTGAGCTCTAAAGAAGGAATATTATGACACATGTACACCATAGTTCCAGTGGTAGAAGTGGGCATACCTAGAATAAAGCCTGGTTCTAAGATATGGGAATTGAGTAATTGATCAAACAAGCAGGCTATCGAATGCATAGGTCAGTTGGAGTATGCAGAAGTCTCTTCTTCTGTAATTAGTATTAGGGTTTGCATATTTTGCTTACTTGATATTGTTTTTTGTGTTCCTTCTGTTTTATTTGTTCTCCCTTTAAAGGACCTCTTATATGAACTATTCTCTCGCACTTAGAGAGGGTCTCTCCAGAACAGTGTTTTAGCACAGTGTGGAACACTGTGGAGAAGCTTGCATTGCTACTACCAGTGCTACACCATTCTTTTGCATCTCTACACCTTTAACAAGAGCTGAACTGATATTCTGTATAGTTTTAAATAGAAAAGCAGAGCTCTCTGCAACAAAAACATCCACCACACAGCAGAGCCCACGAATGTCTGGGGTCTGGACATTAATATAGCAGACTAGCTTAAAATAAGAAATTTGCAGTCAGGCATCTTTTTTCAGAAAATTTATTTAAAAAATAGAATAACAAAGCTGAGACACAGTGCACAAAACAGCTAATAATTCTATTAAGAGATCAGAAATGGAGGAAGCTTCACTTTTATTTATAAAAAGCTTCCATTTGATGCTTGTAACTTCTTATGCAATACACATTATTTTCTGCAACTCTTAAATGAATTTTATAAGTTTAATAGTATCTGTCTTTCAAAACTATGACATCAGCATTTGTGATAGAAATTGTGAAGTTCTTCATTAAATATTGTTAAAATGTTTCCAGCATCTTTCTAATTACATTTTATTTTTTTAATTTGTTGTGACTTATAATAAATAATGGGACATGTTTATAACAGTAGGGTGGCATTCTTGCTGATAAAGTGTGGAATACATAGCCATCTCAAAATAACTTTTCTTGGACTTCTATCTGAGTCACAAGAATTATTTTAACCCATAAAAGAGGAACTGGATTTAAAAACAAATGAATAAAGATGCAAGGAAATGTACTAAATAATAATAATAATGACTGGGGCCCAGAGGCCTCTAGACTTAATAAAAACAGGATCCAATCCAAATCTCATTGAATTCAACAGAAAGACTTCCCTTGACGTATGTATTTTGGATTAGAGCCATATTTAGTACTCCTGGTGAAACTGATCAAATGTTTAGTTGACCATTCTTTTAATGTAGACATGCACAGGAGTAAATTTGTTCATACTAGTTCCATTTTTTTAATGAGATGTAAACCCATGCCTAAAATTAAGCACATGCTTTGTTAAATTGGGGCCTTACTGTGTTGTAACCCCACCGTAGCTGACTGAAGTTTTGCCCAAGTTAACGTTAATGGTTTAACACAAAACTGGGATGGAAAAAACTGTCATGTTTTAGACACTCTTGCAATAAGGATTATTGTTGTCCTTTTGGTGATTCATATTCACCCACTGCCTCAAAACAGACCCTTCCAAATGTAATTATCTCACTGACTTCATTTGAGAGAGACAGGCTTAGTCTCCTAATTAAAGTATCATAACAGAATATTGCACATTCATGGCAACTTTATTGCTATGAAACACTGAACAACAGTAATGTTCTGCGAATGATTTCAGAGAATTTCAGCCCTCCTAATGGATTTTAGACTTTTAGTTTAATCTTTCCTTCCTTACAGAACCCTAATCCCTAAGAGAATTAAAACTCTGGTCCTCTTGTCAGACCATTCCCACACTCTCCCTGTTTGTTCCAAGTTATTAAACGTTACGTAGGTGACATTTCATTGCTGACAAAATAATAAACATTTCCACCCCAGCAAAAAAATCTATACATGAATATGTTTCTAATATATTTGCCTGACCTTGATAGGCTCTCCATGGGGAGACATCACCTCATCTGACAGCTCCATCATCTTCAGTGCCATCAATGCTATTTGAACAGCGTGTGTCTCGCTTTCTTTGTGTAAACCTCCAGCCACGCAATAAGCATCTCCAATGGTCTCCACCTAAACATATACATTTGTCTCTTACTGTCTATGCAGTCTGAGATGAAGAAAACATATGGCATAGTTTTAAATGCTCTCAATAAGCCACACCCTGCAGTTCTTACTAAGACAAAACTGCCACTGGATTCAATTGGAGTTTTATCTGAGGAAAGACTGAGTCCTAAAAGATAATTGGATCAAGTCCTGCAAAGAGCAATTGCAAAGACTGCCTTGCATTGGTGATGGCAATTGCTTTATTATGCTAAAATATTTACCCCCTGCTGTGGGTCTCTGGCACCTACTTTGATCAAATGCTTACCCCCGATTCACCTGAGAGTGTATCTGGGAGCAGAATTTTAACCTAAGGCCTCTAACTTTCAGCAAATTTCCCACATGGTTGCACAATCAGCTGACTTTGTAGACAATCTCTGTTTCATTTTGTGACCTGTCAAACTATTATAGTTAAGGTCAGTGTCAAAATAATTTTTCAAATCCTATTATTCTCTATACCAGCTTAGTCTCCCTTGCCTTCCTTTCCCCCCCTCCTCCTCTGACCCCCAAGATTGCCATAGAAATGCAATAAATTCTCTACCTTGTAGACATCTAGCTCTCCGCACTGGTAATCAAAGCGAGTATAGAGCTCATTAAGCATGGTGATAACCTGCATAGGTGAGCACTGGGCACAGATGGCAGTGAATCCTACAATGTCAGAGAAAAGCATTGTGACATTATTAAATTTCTTGGCTTGCACAACTTGTCCCTGCCACAGCTGCTGAGCAACCTCACCAGGAAAAATTGAGCACAAAAGATCTACTGTCTTCTTCTTCTCCTCTTCCAGAGCTTGATGGGCCTTCTCAAGAGTAGCTTTAAGCTTTCCTAATCTCTTCTTTAGTCCATCTTGAGCTCTGGCTTGTTCTCCTATCAAAACAACATCCCTCAGCGCATTATGAATTGGAATATCAGAAAGGTATAATCCACGTCCCGTAAAATCTTCTAATCTGTCCACACAGGGAGATCCCAAGAACAAGGTGGCACCGGATTCAAAAATATAGATCATTTGGCCTTTAAGATCCATTACCTGAGACAATAAAAGAAAGAAGAGTCATCCACAGCTATGGCAATAATTCAGGAAGGGCTTCTGAAGAATCAGGGCAGACAGGCTGTATCACACAAGGAACGGTTTGGTCCTATGGCCTTGTATTTTTTAAAAATAATTAAAAGGAAACATATGGTGCTGTGCTAAAGTTCCCTTAAAGCCATCCAGTGGACCCAGGCAATTATCAGAACTACTGTTGGACTCCTAGATGCCAAGGTAAAGCAGTACTTACTGATAAAATGCCTATGTCTGATATGGCAACAATAAGTGTCAGTGTATATTGGGGAGAAACCAATAGCCAAGAGCATAATTTTGTGCATTTTTGGTGTGCATTTGTTGATCAGAAATCTATAGATCTGAGTTAACTACATTATCTGTTTCATGCACCGACTTGTTTATGTTTGTCTGTGTGTCTGAAGGAAGTGGGGGAAGGAATCCGCTTCTACTTCAATAGAAGAACTTTACAAACTAACACAATTTAAAAATAAATAGGCATAAGTAACATGAGCATCATGTTTTAACTACACAAAAGAAAGCAAAATGTTTTGCATTAACTATTTTCTTTTGTTCTCTTTCACACCTAATCATATAGTATGTGAAGGTATTGCATAGCTTTCATTAACATTGCTTTTATGGGCCAAACTTTCAAAGAGCAAACACCCTATGTTGTTTGCAAATGGACATTTGCACGTGTATGTACCTGCAAAGGCAAATGTATCGTTTGCAGGCACAAACAAATACATATACTTTTGAAATCTGTCATCTCTTAGAGTTTTTAAGATACTGCCTATTACTGTATTTGAGCTACCAGTAAAAGAAACAAACCTTAGATAAACTCACTAAAGCAGCATTGTCATTTCCCCCCACTTTAAGGTAAAAGTTGATTAAAACCTTTAATACATAGGGTTCTTCAGATGGTGGGGCTGAATGGCTCAGCTACTCATTAATGGGGGTTTGGAGCCCATCTCATATAAGTCATAAGTTCGAACTGCGCACAGGTCAATGATGATCAAAAGCTGCTGTCAGAGCAACAGTGTCTTAGCCTGTTTGCCAGTGACGCAGTGTCCACAGCACTAAATAAATAAATATATCACTAATTGGCATACATGAGGACACTGTCAGCAAAGGTATCAAAGGCTGAATGAACCTGGAGAATGAACTATCCTCTCACCCTCTCCAGATCAGGGATAAGGCAGACTAGCAGGGCACTGTGGTAAAGCTTTCAATGCCACTTTCTCTGCCTCTGTTCTGCAGATGCTCTGTCCCTTAGCAAATGTAACTGTCTCCAAAGGAACAGTGCTTCCTTGGCTTTACTTTTCATCTCAACAACCACCTGTTACATTTTCTTAATATAAACAAATATAGGGCCAAATCTTGAGGTCCTTATTCAGATTAAATTCCGAGGGAAGTCAAAGAGTTTTGAGTGAGTAAAAGCTTCAGGATTTGGCCTACATTTTGTTACACAACATTCTGCATCTGACTAGAGATGACAGTATAGTCTCCTGTTTCCTGGAGATACTCAAGTTTAGAAAATATTATTATAATCATTATTTTGTTGTATTAGCTATTGGGAGGCAGAAAATCTAAGATTATAGACTGTACCTTCTTTATAGTGGTTATTGATTTATAACCCTGCCTCCAATAAAGAAAAGAAAAGCAAATAAATGCTTCACAGAAATAATGCTTATGCATCAGTTCTTACCCTTGATGACTTCTTAACAGCATTGTCCCATCTCTTCACTCGTACAGTAAACTGCATATTGAGCATTGTCATGATCCCACTAAATGTGCAGTTTATTCTAGGGGTAAGAATTTCAAAGTACTCCTCGAAGTTAGGATTTGCTAGAAATTCTCTCCTGTTCAAAAGTCTCCTTATCCCATTGCCAACTTGCAGAACAGCCATATCCTTGTCAAACATGAAATGAAATGGGAAAGTCTTACAGAACAGAGAGGCGGAAATCACAAGAGAGGATTGTGGTTTACATGGAGATAAGGAAGGTCTTGTGCTTTTGACTAGTACAGAGTACAACAAATATGGCTGGTTAATAAACTCCGTGCAATCATTACGAAAGCAGGGGGGCATAAGCATCACTTCCACTTCGGTTTCATACAAAATATGAGCTGCTGCCTTAATAATGCCAGGCAGAATGAGACTAGTTATTTTCTTAGGAAAGAAACAGTACACGTTTAAGAAGTCTTGATCTTTTTCCAGGCATAATATGGAGGCTTCCTCAAGTTTGCTCTTTTCGTCTGCTTCTTGGCAATGGCCACTCTGCTTCAGAAGGGTATTGAAACTGTTCAAGAAGTCCTTAAGGGTTCCTCCAACAACTCCTAAGATGTGTTCATCCTCTTCATAACATATTTTGAATAGCTCTTCACCAAGAGATTCCTTTACAGTTTCAACTGGAACACCTACAAATGTAGATCCACATTTCAGTCAATCACTTTGAGTTTCAATCCATCCCCCCCCCGGCCCCAGCACTAACTCATACCCTTCTAGCACTATACTTCCCCATCCCAGCACAGGCATCAAAAGAGACTCTGGTTTAGAATTAACTTAGTTAAGTCATAATATCCAGTGACTGGGAAACACAGTCTGGGTAGAGCTTGCATCTTAACCTCTTGTTTTCTCCTTATATAATCTCCCTTATCAAATACAAGTTTTGTCTCAGCTAAACATCTTCTGCCCAGTAGTGCTGAATTGGGCTCCTCAAAACTTTGCCAGTGTCATTCCTAACCAGTTAGTAGGTCTTGCTACTGAAGGACACAAGACTCCACCTTCCCTCCAGAGATGCAGAAAGAGCCACTCTTGGCTTCAGGAATTAAAGCATATTTTGGCACAGCACTTACCTCTAGGTCAATAAGCTAGTCCTATATACAGCACAGCTAAAAACAAGACAGGGACTGTTCAGGTTAGAAAAGAGATGACTAAAGGGGATATGATAGAGGTCTATAAAATCATGAATGGTGTGGAGAAAGTGAATATGGGAGTGTTATTTACCCCTTAACATAACACAAGAACCAGGGGTCACCGATGAAATTAATAGGCTGGCAAATATACAGAAGTACTTCTTCACACAACCCATAGTCAATCTGTGGAACTCATTGCCAAAGAATGTTGTGAAGGCCAAAAGTATAACTGGTATAACTAAAAGTATAACTAAAAAAAGAATTAGATAAGTTCATGGTGGATTGGTCCATCAATGGCTATTAGTCAAGATGACCAGAGAAGCAACCCAATGCTCTGTGACGGCTAGAAGTGGGGACTGGTGACAGGGGATAGATCACTTGATTAAATTACCCTTTTCTGTTCACTCCCTCTGAAGCATCTGGCACTGGCCTCTGTCGAAAGCCTGGATACTGGGCTAGATGGACCATTAGTTTGACCCAGTATAGCCATTCTTATGAGTTCCATGTTTTAGATCAAACTTGATCTGTTCTCCCCGGACTGCAGTAGGCTGCTAGTTATTTAGAGGGTAGTACAGGTTCAAACAAATCTGGATTTCAATTTCAATTTCAATTGAAAATGTTTGACCAGCCATATCTGTAATCCACTGGTGAGTATGTGTAACATATCCCACTCTGATATGAGTCTGTTACAGCCCTACATAAAGCACTTTGGTTCTTTATCTCAAGTTGTACAACTCACGCTTTTAGTTCTTTTAGCATTTAGTCCCCAATTCAATCCCAGGTGTGTACAACCAAGATTAGCGATTACTTAATATTATTTAATGGTATCATATTACCTGCTGCATTTGCATGATCAGTGACTATTTTTTCAAAATCTTCTCTCTCCCCATATTTCCTGCAAAGACCATAAAAATGTAAGTTTAAAAAAAATCTGCAAAATCAACAATAAAACTTAATGAAGATCACAGTGCAATGAAAAAAATACTAGGAAAGTAACATAAAATATCTTCCCCATGCATGCTGTGTAAAGATTAGCTCTGTCGATCAATATGCAAATTTTCATTTAATCACAAAAGGGCCTTGGTATAATATTACATTGCCCTGTAAACTTGTGATACATTCATGTTTTACGTGGTCTGATCTTGAATTAAATGGTTAGAAATATAGGTCAAATGCTATGGACCTTAATTGACTGAAATTCTCATTGACTTCAGCATTTGGGCCTATCGTGACATTTTCTACCTGTACTTGTATTCTATAATCTATAATATAATCAGGCATTTATTGAAATTATGCATTTCTCTGAATTAATTTACATTAAAAATGCATGTCAGAAAATATTTCTATTTTACTGACAAATATCAGGGGTAACTCCATTGATCTCAAAATTAGTTAGTTCAGTGGAGTTGCTCCAGATTTGCACAAAACAGGAATTAGGCCCACTGAATTCTCTTGAGGTAATCAGGATTTACTGACAAACTTTGAGCTAAACTAAGGATTATCCTTACCTTAATTTAACCAATACATT